>NC_090922.1:1247194782-1248515027 GCF_040938575.1 Ambystoma mexicanum | reverse complement strand
ACACGGGCGCTACTCATTCCCTTTCTCCCAGAGTCTGCATACTGCTTGTGCATACACAGATGCTACTCCATCCCTTTCTCCCAGAATCTGCATACTGCTCGTGCACACCTGAGCGCTACTCCATTCTTTTCTCCCAGAATCTGCATACTGCTCGTGCACACCCGAGCGCTACTCCATCCCTTTCTCCCAGAGTCTGCATACTGCTCGTGCACACACGGGCGCTACTCATTCCCTTTCTCCCAGAGTCTGCATACTGCTCGTGCACACACGGGCGCTACTCATTCCCTTTCTCCCAGAGTCTGCGTACTGCTTGTGCACACATGGGACCTACTCATTCCCTTTCTCCCAGAGTCTGCGTACTGCTCGTGCACACACGGGCGCTACTCATTCCCTTTCTCCCAGAGTCTGCATACTGCTCGTGCACACATGGGCGCTACTCATTCCCTTTCTCCCAGAGTCTGCATATTGCTCGTGCACACACGGCCGCTACTCCATCCCTTTCTCCCAGAGTCTGCATACTGCTCGTGCACACACGGGCGCTACTCATTCCCTTTCTCCCAGAGTCTGCATACTGCTCGTGCACACACGGGCGCTACTCATTCCCTTTCTCCCAGAGTCTGCATACTGCTCGTGCACACACGGGCGCTACTCATTCCCTTTCTCCCAGAGTCTGCATACTGCTCGTGCACACACGGGCGCTACTCATTCCCTTTCTCCCAGAGTCTGCATACTGCTCATGAACACACGGCCACTACTCCATCCCTTTCTCCCAGAGTCTGCATACTGCTCGTGCACACACGGGCGCTGCTCATTCCCTTTCTCCCAGAGTCTGCATACTGCTCGTGAACACACGGCCGCTACTCCATCCCTTTCTCCCAGAGTCTGCATACTGCTCGTGCACACACGGGCGCTACTCATTCCCTTTCTCCCAGAGTCTGCATACTGCTTGAGCATACACAGATGCTACTCCATCCCTTTCTCACAGAGTCTGCATACTGATCGTGCACACACGGGCGCTACTCATTCCCTTTCTCCCAGAGTCTGCATACTGCTTGTGCATACACAGATGCTACTCCATCCCTTTCTCCCAGAATCTGCATACTGCTCGTGCACACCTGAGCGCTACTCCATTCTTTTCTCCCAGAATCTGCATACTGCTCGTGCACACCCGAGCGCTACTCCATCCCTTTCTCCCAGAGTCTGCATACTGCTCGTGCACACATGGACGCTCGTCCATCCCTTACTCCCAGAGTATGCAGACTGCTCTTGCAAACACGGACGCTACTCCATCCCTTTCTCCCAGAGTCTGCATACTGCTTGTGCACACACGGACGCTACTCCATCCCTTTTAATAGCCAGCTTCCACTTCAGGAACATGATTGAAAATATGTATCCCTTCAATGTCCAGACAGCGAATGACAGATACATACTTTCAGTTTTCGGAAAACCTCTGTGAGCAACTCGACACAGTGGGTGTGTGCTCCCCTGGGCTTTTTTGAAATACTAAATGAAATTGAATGATGGTAGATCAACCTCTGGAAAATGTGTGGGGCTAATCCACACACATTTTCCTATGCTCACTGCACGACATACACATACACCTGTCTACTCTGCGTGGACACAGCCTACAGGCCCCATGGTGGTGGCCATCTTGTTTGCCTATCTTTCGCAGAAGACCTGCCATGCATACTACACACGATCCCCAGCTCCCATAAAAAATACCCTTTAAAACTATTTGCACCCCAGAGAGAGCCCTGGTTTGTTACTAGTGATTACCGGCTAGTCTGGAGGATACAGGGCCGATAAAGGCCCTAAATGTTTGCTGAAGCCTTAACTTTCTGGGGCCTAACTTAGGCTCTGGCTGGTGGACAATTACTGACCCCATAATCTGCTGAACATGGGGTGATCTCTATAGTAATTATGGTTCTATGTTCATTCATTCCCCAGTTTTAGTTCGCTGTGTTTTTTGACCAAAAGTACTTGCCCGTAAAAACTCATGCAATTTTTTCTTTTTTTATTTGGGGGGTCCCCCCAAACTTCCAACCCTTATTATGTATTCACTATTCCCCACACTACCCCTTGTATGCCATTTCCCCCCCAGCCGCACATATTTTTCTATGAGATTTTTGGGCAAAAATGTTCACCTAAAAACGCAGCGGAAAAAAACGCCATGAATATACGTCATACTAGTAATTATATAGTCAATTTGCACTGTCATTTAATAGGAAACTTTTAAATCTGCACAGGGCCCTCGATGAACATGTCGTCCTATTTTCCTTAGTTAATTACATAGACATGCCTATTAAGAGATACATGCCAGATCAGGCACCCCCTATGGCAAGGGTCTGCAACCTTTGGCTCTCCAGATGTTTGGGACTACAACTCCTATGATGTCTCTCTATTGACTATGTTGTCTAAGGCTGATGGGAATTGTAGTCCCAAACAACCGGAGAGCCAAATGTTACAGGACCATGCCCTATGGCATCGACGTTCCCATTTCCCAACATTCGGATTTAAAAAATCTCTGTCTGATAAATTCGGCCACGTCTGAGGGCAGAAAGCCTGGCGGCCACGTTGCACGCAGCCTTGGGTTTTACGTTATTCTGCAGGTTTTACGCTGCGAGAACAGAAGGTTGCACACAAGGTGAACTGTCAGGAGGACAAATCGACGGAATCACGGGAAGATGGACCTGTACATAATTGATCTGACAGAGGGCAGCCCAGTCTGTCACTGTGGCTGAAATATGGATGCTCTCCTGTGCAATAATGCATGGGAGTGTGGCGGCTCCGGCACCGGCCTATTAGAGAATGTATTTACACGGTAGAGCAAGTGTCTGTGTCAGCACAACACGCCGCCATTTGCAAATCAAGCACCTGAACAAACGAGCATGCCACGTTTCTTTACAAGTAAAGAAACCGGCGGCCACGCTACACTCTCTCATTCGTGAAGAAGTTGGCTTTTAATGGGTAAAAATGGTTTGAGACAAATGTATGCAAAGATGCAGATGGCCGGTGGGAAGGAAGGGAAGCAAGGCGAGTGAAGGGAAGGCAAGGCAAGGCAAGGGAAGGGAAGTGAAGGGAAGAGAGGGGAAGGGAAGAGAGGGGAGGGGAGGAGAGAGGAGGGAGGGAGGGATGGAGGGAGGGAGGGAGGGATTACATCACATGTTATGCGTTCAGCGCCCAGCCCCATTACAAACTCTTCATGTTGCCTTTGTTTCATCTTCGTCTTTTGTTCGAGTTCCACCCCAACCACCACCACAATCCCCAGTGAGGGAAAGGGAAAGAGTGAGAAAGCGGGAGCGAGATAGATAGATATACATATATATATATATATATATATATATATATATATATATATATATATATATGTATAGAGAGAGAGAGGGGGGGAGAGAGAGATACGCATGGAGTAATGAAAGAAAAGATAGATGAAGTGATGATGGTGTACGAGCGAGGGAAAGAGAGAGAGAGATAGAGAAAGAGGGGGAGAGAGAGAGGGAGTGAGAGAGACAGAGAGAGAGATGGAGATGGAGAGAGGGAGGGGGAGAGAGAAGGGGAGACTGACTTAGAGACACTTTCTAAGGGACTGACTTGGACAAAAGGAGAAAGACTAGGGAAAGAGAAAACAGACTAGGATTAAGGTTTGTAACCAGGACTAAGGGGAAGGACTAGGATGAAGGTGAAGGACTAGGACTAGGACAAAGGTAAGGGATGAAGGCGAGGGAGATGTGTGGGGAAGAAGAAGGGAGAGAATGACTTGGATGAAGGAGAGGGAGAATGACTAGGAGGAAGGAGAAGGACTGGGACAAAGGAGAAAGACTAGGACGAAGCAGAGCGGCATGGATGAAGAAGGAAAGCAACTGTGATGAAAGAAAGGGACTGGGGGGACAACATGGACTGGGACACAGGAGAATTAGAAGGTCTGAGATGAAAAAGACAGAGAAACAAAAGACCTGGGATGAAGGAGGAAGACTTGGGCGAAGGAGAAGCAGAACTACATGGCTGAAGGACTAGGGTGCAGAAGAAGTACTGGAATGAAAGAGGAGAAGTAGAAACTGATAAGAAAGAGAACTGGTTTAAAGGAGGAGAAGGACTGTAACAAAGGAGAAGTACTGGGACAAAAGAGGGGAAGGAGAAAGACGAGGATGAAGGGGAAGGGTGGGGTAAGGAGTGGGAAAAAGGAGAATGACTTGAAAAAGGAGAAGGACTGAAATGATGGATAAAAGGAGACTGCCTGGGGTGAAAGAGAAGGAGAAGCAGAGGGACTGCACTAAAGGAGAAGGAGAAGAATATGGATTGGGATGAAGGGAAGGGCTAGGAAAAGGGGGAGAAGAATGACTGGAATGGAGGAGATGGGCTGGGGTGAAGGTGAAGGACTGGGGAGAAAGAGGAGGCCTAGGAAGAACGAGAAGAAGAAGTACTGGGAAGAAGGAGATGGCAAAGGACTGGGGCAAAAGAGAAGAATAGAACACAGGAATAGGGGTAGCAAAGGGAGCGGGACAATAGGAGAAAGAAAAGCAGTCAGACTAGAATGAGGGAGAAGCAAGAGGGCTTGTAATAAGATGAAGAAGAAATGGGATTAAGAAGGATGACTATGATGAAGGAGAAGGGCTGTAACGAAGTAGAAGCACTGGGATGACATAGCTGGAAAAGGACTAGGATGAAGAAGAAGGACTGGGATGAGGGAAGGCAGTGGGAGGGAGGAGAAGGAAAAGTATTTGGGAGATGAAGTACAGGGAAAAAGAGACGTGGAAGAAATGGGGATGAAGGAGAAGAAGAAATAGACTCACTGTGACACAGAAGAAGAAGGGCTGTGTTGAAGGAGAAGGACTGGGAAGAAAGAAAACAATTAACTTGGATGAAGAAGGACTGGGGTGAAGGAGATAGATGAAGGGGAATAAAAAAGACTGGGATTAAGGTGAAAAAGCAGTAGGATAAAGGAGAAGGGCCGGGACAAATCAGTAGGATAAGCAGAAGGACTTTGATAATGACAAAGGAGAAGCTGAAGGACTGGGATAATTGAGAAGAAGGATTGTGATGAAAGAGAAGGAGAAAGATTGGGATGAAGTAGAAGGACGGGGAAGAAGGAGAAGGTCTGGGATGAAGCAGAAGAAGAACGAGTGGGAGGAAGGAGAAAGGCTGGGATATACAACAAGGACTGGGACGAAGGAGAAGGAGGACTAGAATCAAGGAGAAGGACTCAGATGAGGAAGAAAGACTGGGGTGGAGGAGAAGGAGAAGGTGAAGGACTGGGGAGAAGAAGAAGGATACAGAGAAGAAGTACTGAGATGAAGGAGAAAGTGAAGAACGGTAACAAAGAATGACTGTGGTGAAGGAGAAGAAGAAGGACTGTGATGAAGGAGAAAGAGACATTTTGCGACAAAAGAGAAGGAGAAAAACAGGAACAAGGGAGGAGGACTGGGATGAAGGAGAAGCAGAAGGACGGAAGAAAAATCAGAAAGACTTGGGTGAGGGAGAAAGAGAAGTAGACACACTGAGACCTGGGAAATGGGGAGGGACTGAGAAAAAGGGGAACAAATAGAACAAAGGAGTCCAAGAAGGACTGTGATGACGGAGAAGGACTAGGATAGAGGAGACGGTCTGAGATCAAGGAGAAGAAAAATGTCTGGGAGGAAGGAGAATGACTGGGATGTCGGACAAGGACTGGGACGAAGGAGGAGAAGGATGACTGAGATGAGGGAGAAGGACTGGGACATAGGAGGAGGAAAAGGTGAACGACTGGGAAGAAGAAGAAGGACACAGAGATGAAGAAGTACTGAGATGAAGGAGAAAGTGAAAGACTAATAAAGAAGAATGACGGAGGTAAAGGAGAAGAAGAAGGACTGTGATGAAAGAGAAAGAGAATTTCTATGACAAATGAGAAGGAGAAAGATGGGAACAAATGAGGAGGACTGGGATGTAGGAGAAGCAGAAGGATTGGGACAATGAAGAGAAGTCATGAAGACTGGGGTGAGGGAGAAGCAGAAATAGACTGAGAGCTGGGAAATAGGGAAGAACTGAGACAAAGGAAAAGAAATAGAACAAAGGAGACCAAGAAGGGTTGGGACATAGAAGAAGGACTAGGGTGAAATTGTAAGATCTGGTTGAATGAGAAGTCAAGGATGAAGGTGAAGGATTGGGCTGAAGGGGAAGGATTGGGATGAAGGAGAAGGACCGAGACAAAGGAGTCCAAGAAATTGTAAGACCTGGTTGAATGAGAAGTCAAGGATGAAGGTGAAGGATTGGGCTGAAGGGGAAGGATTGGGATGAAGGAGAAGGATTGAGACAAAGGAGAAGGAGGAGATGAAGGATAAGAATGAGAAAGACAGGGATGAAGGAGAAGAAGCAGAAGTACTGGGACAAAGGAGTTGAGGGAGAATTACTAGTATTAAGCAGCAAAAGGAATGGGATGAAGGAGGAAAGGGAAAATGACTAGGACAAAGCAGGAGAATGAAAAAAACTGGGAAAAGGAGAAGTACTGGGTCAAAGGAGAAGAAGGACTAGCTATTTAATGTAAAGAAAATACATTAAAAAAGAAACACAAAATTCAAAGTATGAAATTGTACATGTAAATTGTACTACAGCCTATCAAGTTGCTGTGAAAGGCAGCCTTTAAAAAGGCTGTCAAGACTCACCGCTTCAATCTCAGTCCTGATTAACAGGCTTCCAGGGTTCTTCAGTTCTCTTTTGCTCTGACTCTCTTATGTTTGTGCGTGTTGTATTGTTTTATCTGTGCCCTGTGGCCTGCGGGCATGTGGCGCAGTACAAAATTAAAATAAAATAAATAATATTTTCTTTGAAGATGGCCTCCCATTTTGAAAGTCTCCTATGTCTATGAAACGGAAGAAATTCTATGTTGGTGTGAACTTGGTAGGGAGGTATTGTTAGGCGGAGGGAATGCCGAAAGGCTTTAACATAGCCATGGACAGGAAAAAGTGGACACAAAATCAAACAACCTTGGATGCCGTTTTTCCAACCTCATGCTATCTTATCTTTATTTCCCATAGCAATCGCCTTGGCTTCATAGCTGGTGCTTTATCACCTCCTAATTCCCAAAACTAAAAAAGGGGAGGCAACAAAAGATGAAAAGTAATAGAAACAAGGTCCAAAACAAGTTTAGCACTGAAAGAAAGTAAAATGGGAGCAAAAGGAAGCAAAAAAGCAAACTTAACAGGAAAATGTTAAGAAAGCAAGTGAAGGAAACCAAATGAAACTAAGAAAATGAAGAGAACAATCGAGAAAAAAACAAATGCAAGAAACTAAATATAATTGAATCAGAAAAGAAAAAGAAAAAAGAAAATGGAAATGAAATTAATAAATGTGAAATGAGGGGAAAATAAGTGAATTAACAAATGAAAAAGAAAGAAAGAAAAATGTAGAAAGAATGTAGTAGTAGCAGTAGTTTGCCATTAATATAGCGCCGATATCCCATTATAATGGCCTCAACGCGTATGAGAGAAAATAATGTAAAGTAGACTTGACAAAGCAAAGGAAAGAGCAAGTGCCCAAAAAATAAGAAAACGAAAGGGTAAGGAATAATATGACATGTAGATAAAGTAAAGGGTTGAGAGGAAAGAGAAAGACGAAAGAAAGAAAGAAAGAAAGAAAGAAAGAAAGAAAGAAAGAAAGAAAGAAAGAAAGAAAGAAAGAAAGAAAGAAAGAAAGAAAGAAAGAAAGAAAAAGAAAGAGGCGATTTGGGAAAAGGCTAGAGATAGAGAGTTAAGAGGTATTTAAAGGTTAAAACAAAGAATAAACTAAAGGAAGAAGATAAACGTGGAGACCAAAAAAGGGCAAAAAGAAGAAACATGCAATATTCAAAAGTCGACAATAATTAGAAAAGAGATTGTATTTATTTATTTGTATTGTATGTATTTGATTTGTTGGTAGAAAGGCATCTATAGAAAGCATAGTTGCACAATGAATACACGAGAAGGTCTTTGAAATGCATTCACGTGCATCCCATGATCAAAATCAGCAGAGCGACAGACATCTCCAAAACCTGCTAAGCAAAACCCTTCCCATAAACTGTAAACAGCGCTCTCTGCTGGGAATATTTGTTAAGTGCCGGCCATCCTGGTTTACGTCCAGAGATTTATTTTGCATGGACGTACACTAGAAAGTTGTCGGTGCAGTGGCACTGGAGCCGCGCTGCTTAGCCGCCTTAGGTGACACGTGTTTTCCTAAAGGTGAGTAGTTTAAACGTACTTGGACTGAACCGCGCACTCCGCAGCAGCTGTTCAAGACTCAAAAGCAATACAATGATATCTAATGTAAAAAGACGAGGGAGGGCGTTCTGCTTTCCTAGCGTCTCCTGCAATATGAAACTCTCCAGAGCTTGCTGACGGGGTGACTGACAGGCGCTCAAAGAGTTAACTGCGGATAGTCAGCGCGAGCTCTCTCTGCAGTGCACAACGTCCACTTCTACGGTAGAGGGTGTCCTTGGTACATGGTCCCGCAAGCCGTGCTCATTAAAAACGCCAAGAACACAGAACGTGATTTCCTCAAATGCAAACGTTGCATAGATGCTGCCTGCCCCCCACCTCCTCCTTCCCCCTCCTCCTCGCCTCACGAAGCAGACTATAGTTTAAAACAAAAATGTATCGTTGGTTAAAGCAGGGTGACAGCGGATCTTTAAAGCGTATTTCAAAATGATGCCGCGTATAAAGTGGGTAAACCTCTTTACTGGTGTCCATTAAAGGGTTTATTTAGCCGTGCGTTACTTCGACCATCCTTAAACTGATCAAATAAAAAAATGCACTTGCATTTCTGGTGCCCTCTTTGGGATGCTTAGTAATGTTGTTTGACAACTTGGTCGGTCGAGTGGCTACATTGCTGACTGTGAAACTTGCCAGATTACAGAAATTTTGCACCGGTGCAAGTGCAAAGTTTGCACGGTATTAGCACTAGGGCAAAGTTTGCCCTATTTATAGAACACTTGGACATATTAGAAAACTATTGCACAATGACAAGTACAGTTTAGCATTGTACCAGGGCAAAAATTGCCCTACTGTAAAAAAAGATGATTTTTCACTCCATATTTGCACCAGGGCAAAGTTTGCCCTAATGCTAATATGGAATAGTATTAGCACTAAGCCAAACATTGCCCTGATGCAAAAATGCATCAGAAATGTATCTTTTTAGCACTAGGGCCATTTTAGCTCTGGTGCTTTTAATATGCCAAACTACACTTGTCGTGTGGTGCAATGTTTTTTAATGTGTCCCCGTGTTTTTAAAAATAGGTCAAACTTTACCCTAGTGCTAACACCGAGCAAACTTTCCACTTACACCAGTGCAAAGTTTCTGTAATCTGGCACTTGGTGCTAAAATGCAAAAACTTTGAACCAGTTGAAACTTGCACAGTAAAATCACTGGGGCAAACTGCCATAGTGTGAAAGGGCATTGAAAGAATACATGTTGTGCTAGAGCAGACTTTGCCCTACTGTTAATGCCATGCACAATTGTACTTGCACCGGTGCAAAGTTACTGTAATCTGGCACTGCTGAATCCTACTAAAACAGTGTGACTCTGTGCGTATGGTCCTTTCAAGTGCAAACACCTTGGGTGTATAGTGTCTTGTCTAGACCTGACCCCATTAGAAGACACGTCCTGAACCCTCCTTTATTGCAGAGACTCTGCACAGGTGCAGTGCTGCTTTCGCATGTACTTGAGCAGAAATGCGTCAACTGCCCCGATGCAGGCCCCTCAAGTTTTCCAGTGCCATGCTTGGGATTGCCATCCAGACCCATTCCTTCCCATGGAATTCTGGGACTTGGAGTTTTATATTATCGTTTCAAATATAGGACTACAAATCACAGAACGCAAAGGAAAAAACAGGACTGAGTGGCTTGCTCACGCATGGGAGCTGGGAAACTTGAGAGTTTTACATGATGCAAAAAAATATTTTTCAAAAATCCGCATTTGCCGTTGGGAAATTGTATGCTCGGTGCGACGGCTTTACAAAATGTCATGTGTCCAGTATCTGTAATATACCCAGATTGTGCTGTAATATGGCCTCAACTGGACTCTACATTGTTTAATGCACAGCAGTTTCAGAACCGACACCAAGCCAGCACACAGCGTGCCCTGTTATGTTCTGCCAGCAAGCCTCCTAGGTGGGAAGTGCCAGAGAGTCTTTGGACAAAGGACAAGGCCATTGCCTGAAAGCACTCTCCTGAGCTTTGGGCCATCCGCCTTGAAAGGATACGAGCCCCGTGAAGAAGCTAGGAGGAGTGCCACACAAGCATCCTCCAGCATTCAGCTTTTAAGGACATTTTCGAAACAGTCGAGTCTTCGAACCACATCCGGCTGCACCTCTGACTTTTGTCACAACGCAGTCACCATAGCATGTCGTCGACGCCTCGACCAGCATTCCAGATCTGAAAACCAGCAGAGAGACAATGATTCTTGGCCTGAGCCACCGCGCCGGACATCCTGCAGACGTCCGTCTAACCTCGCTTGCTAAACACAGCTGCCTCCCGCCACTAACTCTGTCTCAAGGGCTGCAAAGCGCCTGGAACTGCCTCAACACTGTCGGGCACCAAGAACCTCTTCAGCATCAGGTACATTGTGCTTTTGCCCCCCTGGTCCTTTCCAGAAGGACCCTAGAGACAGTTGCAACCCTCTGCCCCTTTGGGACTGGAACCGAATAACCTTGAACAGTACGACTGATTACTTTACCAACTACCCTCCTGTCAGTATCCAGGGTGCATCCCATTCCTTCATGAAACTGTCTGTCCTCTGTGTTCCTTTACAGCATGGGTAGTATTTTGTAGTGTGCTAGAACCGTCTATTGTAGTAATAATAAAGTAGATATTTTTATACAACCATGACTGGATAGTCCCTTTTATCATTGGGTAATAATTGTATTTTCACTGGGTTGCAACTAACCAACGATCCACGACATTGCGGCAATAAGCCTGCTGTTCTGTCAACATTACCAAAAATTGAACGAGGAGGTCTTATAATTCACTGGTATTACCATCTGTTCGGATCCCTTCTGGTTTACTAGAGGTGCGGGGTTGATTGATGGTTTAGAAACAAATTTTATCCCTGGAGCACTGGTGCCCTGGAAGTTGATTCGTCACATTGGTGGCAAGCGGTTGGATCAGTTGGAGCCTTGCACACAGCTTAGTCATCCAACGATAAAAGTACTTTTGCAGGCAACGTTTAGTCACTGCTAGGCATAGAAAAAGTCATGGAGCTTGACATGGAGACTATAAAAGGCATGTCCAAGGATGTCCTGCACGTCTTATGTCAAGAGAGGGAAATTCCCCACAGCACTAAGGTTAATAAATCTGAGTTGCTGACCAGCCTCCAAGCTTGGGTATAAGAGAGGCTGGTTGGGGAGAGGATCCCAGGGGATGGGCTAGGCCCTGTGTACCCGAACGGACAAGACCTTCCGGAGGGGGAAAATGATGGGGACGACCGCATGAGCAGTGTTTCTCGGCAATCATCCCGCCAGGGGGGCAAGTGTGGTTTCTCAACACTCAACAGTAAGGACAGGGGCTAGTGCGGCATCCCGCAGGTCGCAGGCCTCAGCACAGTCTCTAAGTGGCCCAGTAATTGTTCCAGCCGTCTAGGAAGCTCTTGCTCTAGGAGAGGATACTAGCTCTAGAGGAACAGAAAAAGAAGTACAAGATCAACATAGACCTGCGCAAGCTGGCGCTTAAAGAGCAGAAGGAGGCCAACAGGTCCGCCTCTAGCGAGAACAGCAGTAGTGGCTTAAACCAGAGTGCCCAGGATAAGCCCCGACGGCACATCCCCAAAGAATTAGTACAGGCTTATGAAGTTGGGAAGGTTATTTTTGACTGGTTTGAAGCGCGAGCTGGCATTACAGCTACAGGAGTTGGAAGAGGTGCTGTGCAGTGCAGCCCTGACACCAGGGACTGATGCAATTCTTCATTTAACTCCTGAGGAAAGGCCCGTTTATGAGAGCATGAAGACAGACCTACACAGGAAGTTATGTAATACCCCAGAACAGTATCTAAAGAGCTTCAGAGAGCTCAGAAAGGAAAGTGGGCAGACATTTCAAGTGTTCACACACTTGTTGAAATATCTGATCGGGTGGCTGACTGGTAACAAAGTTGACACATTTAAAGGGATGTACAATTTGATTACGTGTAAGCATGCGTTGAACAATTGTGAGGTTGACCTACACCAGCATCTTGGGGACAAGACTATCACAGACCCTAGGAAGCTTGCAAAGGCTGCCGACAGGTTTGTGAGTACTCGAGTCCAGAAAAAGGCTCAGGCGAGCACACCCAAGTCAGAAGAGAAATCGGCAGACAAGAAAGCAAACAAGGATGGGAAGTACAAAGGTCCAACCCAATCCTCTTCAAAGTCAGGTCCCCCAAAAAATGAAGGGAATCCCCCAAACTATAGTTCAGCTGTGCACACCAAAAAGAAGGGCGCAGGCACCCCTAACACTGGGACACCTGCGTTCTCCCCACTCAAAGGTTGGTTTCCGTGTAAGGTGCTGAGCCATAGGAAATGGGATCATGCTTGCAAGGGCTTACCCAAGCAAGCCATAGTGAATGTTGGACTCATTGAATAGGCCATCATTAGTGTGGGCCTCTCACAGGAGGATTTCCCACTAGGCCAAGGGTAGGCCGAATGTGGATTGGTTGCAATGAGTGGGAACGGTACTGGATCTCCAGAAGAGACCCCCGTACCCAATAATACTCAACTCTATCTAGCACATGTACATCAATGGACACACAACTCCTCCTGTCCGAGACACCACGGCTAGCATCACCACTGTCACCTGGCAGTGGGTACAGCCAGGCTAATATATTGCTGGGCCTGATTTGTGCGTAAGTGGATTTTATGGTAAGAGTAAGTGCTCCTTGGTGATAGTAGAGTTCAGCTGGTGAGGTGAAATGACCTAGCGCTGTGTAGCGGGTAAAGAATCCATCCCTTTCCCATGTCTGTTGGGTAATGATCTTCCTGATCCTGAAATAGTCGCAGTAGCTACATGATCAAGGGCCAAAGAGATCACCAGATTGAACGCTCTCAGAGTCTTAGGGTCTGGAGTGCTTCCGGAGGGTGTGTTGGAAGGACCGGCGTGGCCGGTAGCCCCTAGTCCAGTTCCACAGACTACTGAGTCGCCTACTCCAGCAGAGGGGCTAGTAGCCACGGAGGACTCTACTTTGGTAGCAGGGGACTCCGTGACTTCAGAGTTGCCTGGCGCAGTGCAGGAACCTGAGGTGGAGTACCAGATGGGCGCAGATCTGAAGGGTCTGCCCTAGCTGGATGACTTTGCATTAGATGGGGGCCCAGATCAGACTGACTTCTACCCAGCCCAGAAAGAGTGTCCCTCTCTGACGGGTCTGCAGAATCAGGTGGAGGAGGCTAAGGGAGAGGCCCCTGGACTGTTCAAAGTGTACTGGGAGGATAGACTCCTATACAGTGAGCCAAAGGATTCTGAGAGCGAGGACACTAGAAGGTTGGTGGTTGCCCAATCCCACAGAAAGTTCCTTTTGGATTTGGCTCACCAAATTCCTTTAGCGGGTCACTTGGGAGTGACTAAAACATCAGACCTGTTTTCTGTGCACTTTTACTGGCCGCAGTTCAGTGTAAAACATAAGGAAGTTGTCCGGTCCTGCCCGACTTATCAAGCTTCTGGCAAGTCAGGTGGTGCCACAAAGGCCCCCTTAATTCGACTACCCATGGTTGGGCAGCCTTTCGAGAGAATAGGCATGGATATTGTGGGTCCTTTGGATTTTCAAACCAGCTCAGGGAACAGATATATCTTGGTGGTGGTGGACCATGCCATGCGATACCTTGAGGTTGTCCATCTGAGGAGCATCAAAGCCCTTTTGGTTGCAAAGGCTCTGATTGAGATATTCTCCCTTGTTGGATCCCCAAGGAAGTCATTTCTGACAGGGGATCAAACTTCATATCAGCATGTATGAAGGCTATGTGGGAAGAGTGTGGTGTCACCTACCGGTTCTCTACCTCCTTCTATCCACAAATGGGCTTGTTGACCGATTGAACAAGACCCTGAAAGGCATGATAGGTGGCTTGGAAGAACACCTGAGGAGAAAATTGGATATTCCTCTGCCATGTTTTCTGTTTGCCTACAGGGAGATGCCACAGAATTGAGTAGGGTTTAGACCCTTTGAGCTTCTGTTTGGACACCCTGTACGAGGTCCCCTCAATAAAGTGAAGGAGGGATAGGAAAGCAAACCCTCATCCCTGTCACGAGATGTGGTGAACTATGTACTCGACCTTCGGTCTAGAATGGCAAAGTACATGAAACAGTCGACAAATAATCTAAGGGCCAGTCAGGAGCTGATGAAGCACTGGCCCGACCAAAAGGCCACAGTGAGTCTATTCTCCAGGCCAGTGGGTGTGGAGTATGGAGCCTGTCAAACCCAGTGCTCTCCAGGACAAGTGGACTGGGCCTTAATGTGTTCTGAGAAAGGTCAGTGAGGTTAATTATCTTAGCCGGGATGACTTGGTCATAGCATTAGTGACTGACAGAGAAACTGGGGAGGAGATCGATACCCTCCCAGGCCTCCTGCGCATTGAAGCCACCGATGGGTCAGTTGAAGGTGTCAACCTTGCTATGGACCTGTCAGAACTGCAACTGAGAGACTGTCGCTGTTTACTGGAACAGTTTGCGGGTCTGTTTTTGTGTACTCCCGGCCGCGCAGATTGGTGCACCCATGATGTGGACACTGGAAACAGTAAGCCGGTGAAGAGTAGTATTCACTGGATGTCCGATAAGGTCAGGGACACCATCAAGGAGTAAGTTTACAAGATGTTGTCCATAGGAGTGATAGAGCCATCCCACAGCTCTGGGCTTGCCCAGTGGTTCTGGTCCCTAAAAAGACCAGTAGTGGGAAAACTGAAGATCGCTTTTGTGTGAACTACAGGGGGCTCAATTCTTTAATGAAGACAGATGCTCACCCCATTCCGCGAGCAGATGAGCTCAGCGACAAGCTCGGTGCTGCCAAGAACATGAATACTTTTGACCTCACAGTGGGGTATTGACAGGTCTGCTTGACAGATGGAGCAAAAGAGAGGTTGGCATTCTCAACCCCGGAAGGACAATATCAGTTCACTGAGATGCCGTTCAGATTGAAGAACGCCCCTGCCACTTTTCAGAGGATGGTTAACCAGGTTTTGTCCGGACTGGAAAACGTCAGCGTCGCCTATCTAGGCGACATTGCTGTGTTCAGCCACACCTGGTAGGATCATTTATCCCACCTGAAACAAGTGCTTTGGGTGCTGCAGAATGCCTGCCTGACTATCAAGGCCACAAAGTGCCAGATAGCGCAAGGTACCATGACTTACCTTGGCCACCGGGTCGGTGAGGGTAAGAAACAACCTCTCGAAGCAAAGGTACAAGCTTTGAAGGAGTGGGATATCCCCACCACACAGACGCAGGTGAGAGCCTTTTTAGGTCTCACTAGGTACTACCAGTCGTTCATCAGAGAGCATGGGATGATTGCCATGCCCCTGAACGATGTAATATTCAAATATATGCCAACAAAGGTAACTTGGAACCCGCCTGTCAAACCTTCATTTAGGAATTAAATGATGGATTGTGCAGGGCCCCAGTTCTGAAAGTGTCAGACTATGGTCAGGAATTCATTATCCAGAGAGACGCCTGTGATTTTGGGATTGGAGCAGTGTTATCGCAGCTGTACTCTGAAGGGGTAGAGCAATCTGTCGCCTACGTTAGCAGACGGTTGACAAAAAGCGGCGGTGGGCCATATCCCTACAGGGATTAGATATGGACATCCAGCACAAGCCAGGCTCCCAACATAGAAATGCAGATGGCATCAGCCAGTACTTTCGCCTTGATGACGAACCAGACCCTCAGTAGGGTGGTGGTTCACATGTTGAGGCTGGGGGGCATGTGAGGAATTTGATCATCCGCACGGGGAGAGTGCTCTCGCCTGGGATTTTTTTATTTTTTTAATAATGAAAAGGAATGATTGGAGACCAACCTCCGAGGACTGTGTGAGGCCATTCCACACATAATCCATTTGCTTCCCGCACAAAATGCATAGTCACATGTACTCCAGGAAGACACAGCCTACAGGCGCCATCTCCTCTGTCATATTCAGCTGGAATGTGAAAACCCTGGGTACATCAAAGCATCTCAAGGAGGGGACGGCACACCTTCCTCCAGCAAAAAAAGCCTAATTTAAATATCACAGGCTCCATGGATCTGCTTTCCTTTGTCCTCCAGCTGGTAGCAGTACATACTAATGAGAGATAATGGAAGCAAGCCTGAAGGGGCTTGGTTCCTGGGATAGACAACGGGAAAGGTGGGGCTTACACCCCTTTGGTATACAATGAGTCAACTTGAAGCTAGTTCCCACCCCTCTGGTTGAAAGGCAGTGAAATGCATGTCTGGTTCCACTATTTACCGCAGGCAAACCCCTGCAGAGCTGAGCCCTTTCAGAGGGGAGAAGTATGTGGTTTGGGGGAGACAGTCAATCTGCTCCAAGCATAAACTTTAAGGGAGCCCTGCGTTTTAATCAAGAGTCACAGAGGGCTCAGTTAACCTGAGAGTCACTTTGATCTACAACAGACAGGGAGATGGGTGGGACTTAGGTATATGTGGTCACCCCCTTGCGTGTCCTGTTGCAGAGCACTCTGGTCCTGGCCTCATGCATAACAGAAGATTGTTGGTGGGGCCCTAGGATTGGTTCATTAAGGTGGGCTTAACCTGCACCAATCACTGGGCCCTATTTGGCTTTCAAAGAGGGCTGAACCCCTCACTTAGCAGATCATCTGAAGACTTTGAAAGGAGTAAGAAGAAGGACTCATTTGGACCCGAACTGAAGGTACAGTTTACCTTACATCTTCCACCAGTGAAAGAAGGCCAGTAGTTCCAGAAGGGAAGCAAGACCCCCCCTAAACATCTCCCAGGGAACAGAGGGAGATACCGGACTCAGAGGACCCATCCAGCAGCTCCAGAACCAGTACCCGGCCAGCACACAGCATGCCCTGCTGGGTACTGCCAGCAAGCTTCCTAGGTGGGAAGTGCCAGAGAGTCTCTGGACAAAGGACAAAGCTGTTGTCTGCAATCACGCTCTTGAGCTTTGGGCTGTCTGCCTTGAAAGGATATGAGTCCTGCGAAGAAGCTAGGAGTGACACACAAGCATCATCCAGTGTCCATCTTTTAAGGACATTTTCGAGACAGCCGAGTCCTCGAACCGCATCTGGCTGCACCATTGACTGTTGTCACGCTGCAGTCACCAGAGCCGTCCGAGGAGCCACGACCAGCAGTCCAGATCCACCAACCAGCACAGAAACAACAATTCTTGGCCCGAACCACCACGCCGGACAGTTTGCAGATGTTCGTCCAGCCTCGCTTGCCGGACCGCCTGCTGCCTGGTAACCGCAGCTGTCTCCCGCCACTAACTCTGTCTTAAGGGCTGCAAAGCTCCCTGGACCTGCCTCGATGCTGTCGAGCATCAAGAACTTCTTCAGAACCAGGTAAATTGTGGTTCTGCCCCTCTGGTCCTTCCCCGAAGTCCCCTAGAGACAGTTGCAACCCTTTGCCCCCTTGGTGCAGAAACCGAATAACATTGAACCATAAGCCTGATTACTTTACCACCTACCATCCTGACAGTATCCAGGGTGCATCCCTTTCCTTCATGAAACTGTCTGTCCTCTGTGTTCCTTTACAGAGTGGAAAGGTGGGTGGGCAAAACAAACCAAAAGTAGAATGATGCGCTTGCACCATAAATTAGGTAAACGGGGGGGCTGCAGTGGACTGGATGTTGAGGATACCTTGCCCAGGTATACCACTGTGAAATACGAGACAAAGAAAGGGGGTTTTTCCAGTCTTGCTGCGCCGACACCAAAAGATACTACAAACTGCTACAATTGCAGGTTTATTGTGGTTTGAAAACAACCTGACACGTGTTTCGAGCGATTCTTGCTCTTCATCTGAGGCTGATGGGTTTATACATAATACATTTAAGCAGAAAAAATTAAACGTACAAACAATTATGTATCATTGCGAAATTAATTGAAAGAAACATAAAATGCATGGAAGTGGGGGAGAAAACAAGAGGGGTTGGCATACCAACACAACCCCGTACCCAATATATACGTTTAGACATTTTATACACGGAAACACATGGAGGGGCAGGACGACAAAAAACAAACAATTTTTTGGGAAATATCCATACAATAATACAGAAAGACACATAACAACCATAATCAAAAAAGTTCAATTAAACACGTAAAAATGGGGGGGGGGGGAAATTAAATGAAAATTCATTTGTACCATACCATTCCATTTTGATTGCAATTGTTGTTGATACATACGTGATTATAGGGGGTTAAAGAGATTTATAGGCGGAGAATAGAGAAAGAAAAAAGAGAGGGGAAAAGGAACAGAGCAAAACTATTAGAGCATTGTTAGCACAGGCTTTTGAAGTCTGAAATGACCAATTGTCTAAGATAGGCAGCGCTAAAAGATACCTTAAAGTTGTTTAGACGAAGCCTCGGCTTGCAAGTGTTATTTCTGTTAGAATACAACGAGAAAAAGGAGGATTGGTATGTTTACATGCTTGCTATACTTAAAGTGAAAGTAGTGTCCCAGTGTTAACTATCAATTCTAACATACCTTTTTAATTCTATAGCTTCGCTGTTGCGTAAATCTCTTCAGTGAAGAGTTTGGACTGCGCAATTTCAATGAAGGAACATCCATTGGGGAATCCCAGTAAGGAGTAGGTAGAAGGAGAGCAAAAGAGAAAATGGATAAAAGAGTACGAATTAGAAAGCTTTTCACGTGGCGCGTGCCTTCAACCATGCCTCTGGTGCTTAATTGACTAAGTGCGCTCATTCCAATATGACTGTAGACTTAGGGACTGTATGCAATTAACTCATCCTGGTGGTCTAAAATGACAGAACGGAACGAGCCCCTCTCGCGCGTCCGCTCCTGGTGATTCTTGATATTTTGTGCGAACTAAATGGGAGGATCCTAAGAGCCGGCAGCGTCCGCGGGCGAACTCGCCATCTTGAAGCGGTGTTATTGCTTTCGGCGCGTAAAGGGAATGCCCCGGACATAAGACATTTCCCAGTTACTGATTAAACTGTGAGCATTGGGCGCAAGGCAAGGATTAATAAGAATACACAGTCTGATAATTGCAATTGTTGCGAAGATTTCTTAGGATTGTCGGCCTAATTATATATGTAGGAAGAAATACATATAATAGTGTGAAAAAGATAATCGTACTATTTTAAACGGTCCGATTGAAAAGAAATGTATATATTGGACTAGAGGCAAAGTGTCGGGTCCACGCCAGAGTGGCTGAACAATAGAAATGAAAGTGATAAAAAAGTACAGTTAGTCCAAGCAGTGCATCTCTGATTAAAAGTTTAAACTCTCAATGCTCTGTTCCATAGACGCCTGAGAAATATAGCAGGATAATCTGAATGTACATTTCTTGGATTGCTATAGGTGTTAGCACGAATTGCATTGTGGATTACGGATATACATGTAAAAGAGACCAAGTATAAAAGTGCAGGAACAATGAAAATATTGCATGTTTTCCAGTTCTAAAGACCTCCAAAGGTAAATTGTAAATGTGGAACCAATTTAGAGAAAAGAGTTCATAAGAAAACTGCAAGCTCATGATCTGAGTTAAGACCAGAATAGACTGTCCTGTATTTACAAATGAGCCTCGCTTCAAGTCTACGCATATTCAGGATCAAGTTGCCTCCTCTTGGGGGCAATTCTGCTTTAGCAAGCCCTACGAATCTAATGTTTTGTTTCAGATCCAATTGATGTTCTTTTTGCCAATAGCTGGCAAGCGGAAATTTAGCATCCTGACTGGCTATAGTAGATAGATGTTCTCTTATCCGCGTTTTAAGTGGTCTGATGGTGCTACCAATGTATTTTTTATTGCAAACACAGATTATACAATAAACTGTAAACTTGGTATTGCAATTAATGAAAGTTTCAATCTGGTGTGTCTGTCTAGAATTAAATACAAGGTTGGAGGTCTCCAATGCATATGGACACATAGAACAGTTGCTGCATTTATGAAACCCTTTAAACTGATCTTGATTTAACCATGTTTTAGGGTGCTTTTCATTGCGCATAAAAGATGGGCTGAGTGTGTTCTTAAGGGTGACCCCTTTGCTGAATGTGAGGTTGGGCAATGGTTCAATCCAATTGGAAATGTCCGTATCCAGATGCAAGAGGTGCCAGTGTTTTTTCAGAATTCTGTAAAGAATGTGACTGTCTTGGTTGTATCTGGTAATCGGGCGAATCTTGTGTATTCCTGATCTAATCGATGCGTTTTTTGGTTGGAGTAGATCCCTCCTGGCTAACCTGCTGACATTTTCCGCTGTGACTGATATCTGTTTGATATTATAGCCTCTTTGGACAAATCTGTTTAGGATAAGCCTTTTTTCAGAATCATAATCATTAACGTTTGTGCAGTTGCGTCGAGCTCTAATTAGTTCTCCCTTTGGGATATTAGTGATTACATGGTTTTTGTGGCAACTGTCTGCATGTAGGATTGAATTGACTGAAGTGCTTTTGCGGAAAGTCTTGGTTATGAATCCAGAATCGCTGTTAGTGATTGAAAGGTCCAGAAAATCAATAGTGTTAGGGCTGTAAGAGCAAGTGAATTGGATGCCCCGTGAGTTACCGTTCAAGTATTTGACAAATGAAAGTAATTGCTGCAAATTGCCTGACCAAAGCATGAAAACGTCGTCGGTATAACGTTTCCAGAGGTAAATGTGAGGTTTGAACTCGTGATTAATGTAGACAAACTGCTGTTCGAAGAAATGCATAAAGATGTTAGCAAGCACTGGGGCAAAGCTGGCCCCCATAGCTATCCCAATGAGTTGCTTGTAATAGTAGTTGTTGAAAAGGAACACATTGTTTTGAAGTGTGAACAGTAAAAATTGTTTGAGCATCTCAATATGCACATAAAATGAGGCAGAAGATTGTCTGAAAATGTAGTCCACACTTGATATGGCCATATCATGTTTGATAGAGGTGTATAATGATTTAACATCTGAAGTAACCATTAGTAAATTCGGTTGAAAGGTTACCTCTGTTAAGATTTGAAGAACATGCATGGTATCCCTAATACATGCTGGTGTAGTGAGCATGGCAGGCAAGAGACATTCATTAATATATAGTGACATGGGTTCCAGGACACTTCCTCGGCCACTAACAATGGGTCTGCCCTCAGGTATGTTAATGAAGTCCTTATGAATTTTGGGCAGAAAATAAATTGTGGCCATTGTTGGGCAATCTACTGTGAGAAATTGTTTTTCCGTGTCTGATAAGACACCTTTTTTTGTACCATTCCAGAACCAACTGGTTAATTGCACATGTAATTTGAGTTATCGGATTGGACAAAAGTTTCCGATAACAACCTTCTTGTTCAAGGTGTGTTAGTCCCATGTTGATGTAATCCACTTTATTCATAACAACCACATTGCCGCCTTTGTCTGCTTCCTTAATTATAAGTTGTTGGTTGTGTGACAGTCCTTGAAGAGCTGTAATTTCTGCTTGACTAAGATTCAAAGATTTGCCAGTTTTAGAATGCCTCGGTCTAGTCTGATCAATGGTTTTGTGAATGTCTTTGATGACGGCTTTGATGACAGCTTGATAGAACGTATCAATGATATTATCTTGACCAAAAACCGGTGTAAATTTAGATTTTGATCTTAATTCTTTCATATGCAGGTTCTGTTGTTCAATGTCGAATTCACTTAGTAATTGAGAAATGCTGGTTGCCGATTGGGAATTTTCATCTTCAATTGACATCAGGATGTGCGTGTTAAGCATGGTCTGTAATGTAATATCCGATGGTGCTGGAACAGATTCTTTAGGTTTGTAGATTTTAATCTGTGTAGCGAAGAATTTCTTGAGTTTTATCTTACGGACGAATTTGAAGATATCTATTTGGATGTCAACAAAATCCTTTGTTTTGGATGGTACAAAGGACAAGCCTTTGTTAAGCACGGAGTGTTCAGCAGGTGATAGGAGATGTTTACTCAAATAACATACCAGATTCAACGGTTCAAGTTCATCAACTGCTGTTGATGAAAGGCTCTTGTAAGTCATTAAAATTGCGCAGTCCAAACTCTTCATTGAAGAGATTTCCGCAACAGCGAAGCTATAGAATTAATAAGGTATGTTAGAATTGATAGTTAACACTGTGACACTACTTTCACTTTAAGTATAGCAAGCATGTAAACATACCAACCCTCCTTTTTCTCATTGTATTCTAACAGAAATAACACTTGCAAGCCAAGGCTTCGTCTAAACAACTTTAAGGTATCTTTTAGCGCTGCCTATCTTAGCTAATTGGTTATTTCAGACCTCAAAAGCCTGTGCTAACAATGCTCTAATAGCTTTGCTCTGTTCCTTTTCCCCTCTCTTTTTTCTTTCTCTATTCTCCGCCTATAAATCTCTTTAACCCCAACCGGGACCCCTCAATTATAATCACGTATGTATCAACAACAATTGCAATCAAAATGGAATGGTATGGTACAAATGAATTTTCATTTAATTTTTCCCTCTCCCCCCCAATTTTTACGTGTTTAATTGAACTTTTTTGATTATGGTTGTTATGTGTCTTTCTGTATTATTGTATGGATATTTCCCCAAAAATTGTTTGTTTTTTGTCGTCCTGCCCCTCCATGTGTTTCCGTGTATAAAATGTCTAAACGTATATATTGGGTACGGGGTTGTGTTGGTATGCCAACCCCTCTTGTTTTCTCCCCCACTTCCATGCATTTTATGTTTCTTTCAATTAATTTCGCAATGATACATAATTGTACGTTTAATTTTTTCTGCTTAAATGTATTATGTATAAACCCATCAGCCTCAGATGAAGAGCAAGAATCGCTCGAAACACGTGTCAGGCTGTTTTCAAACCACAATAAACCTGCAATTGTAGCAGTTTGTAGTATCTTTTGGTGTCGGCGCAGCAAGACTGGAAAAAAACCCTTTCTTTGTCTCGGGTTGTATTTTGTAGTGTGCTGGAACTGTCTGGTGCAGTAATAACAAAGTAGATATTTTTATACAACTTTGACTGGACAGTCCCTTTCATCATTGGGTAATAATTGGATTTTCGCTGTGATGCAACTAACCAACGATCCACAAACTTGCAGAGATAAGCCTGCCGTCCATCCACGTTACTGAAAAATTGGGCAAGGAGATATTTATAATTCACTTGTATTCCAAACTGTTTGGATCCCTTCTGGTGTACTAGAGGTGTGGTGTTTATTGATGGTTTAGAAACTGATGTTCATCCCTGGACCACTGGTGTCCGGAAATTGATTTTGTCACAGGAGGATAATAATCTTTTATAACACACTTAACACCAGTGACCAGTCTCTAAGTACAGACTGGGATTTGAACCTGTGTTGCTTTGCGTTGTCTCGCTTCCAAGACACACACGTTACCCTTGAGCTATTCTCTCTCATAAGATGCTAATAGGAACTTACTTTCACAGGGTGACCTGTTGACACAATAGCTTTGAGATGTTTCTTTTTCAGTTCTGGTTTCCGTTTATTAAACAAATGCATTCTGGCTGTTTTGCGGCTACATCTCTACTGTGAGAGCCGTACAATTGCTGTATTGCTGGTTGTTGCTACATCTCTACTGTGAGAGCCATAAAATGGCCATGGAGAGAGAAGGGTAAGAGAAGAATTGAAACTAGTGCACAGGATGCCGAAGGACTATCTGAGAACCAGCACTGAAAGGTTTTAGCTGACGAAGCCAGGAAGAAAGACAATTGGGAGAAAAACCCATCAGAATGGAAAGAAACATTCGTCATAATAAATCAGTTTTATTTTCCCCAAGTGTTCGAACAAGATTCAGATTTAACCAACAAAAGGGTTAGACGAGCGGTTTATGTTACGTGATTCAATAATTGTATGCCTGATGAAGGCCCAACACTGAATTAGATAATCGGCTGTATGTGCGAGCCATCACAACAAGGGCCCAAACACCCGGTGTCGACAATACTCCGTAGAAAACATCCTTTTTTGAGAAAACAAAGCAGACAATAGAACTATCTGACGTTAGCCGCTGAGCAATGCTTTGAACAACCACTATAAAACAGAAAGACTCCATCCAGATACGCGAACACACTTGAATACATGAATGCCCATTGGATGTACTGAAAGTGGCTGTAGCGGCATACCCACATAGAACTGCCATGTGAAATTTGTTAGAATACGTATTTTGAATACAAAGCACACTCCTTTACTAACCCCACATCGCGTGTGTGCCCTTGAAAGGTTTAGGATCAGTGCACCTTTTATAATGAAAAATGTAATGTCAAATGTGATACATATTTGAAATTGTTTTCCGTTGTTATGTATTGTGTTCAATTTTGTATTAGAAAATGGTATAATCAATGTGAAGACTTTTAATACATAAGGATCAGTGAGGCTCAGTGCAGCTTTTAATCCACATCTGTACTAGTGTTTAGAGGTGACACAAGGTCTGCACTCAAGCGGGATGGGTAGCTTTATACTCTTTCTTTGTTTTCTATTTAATGATCCCCCGCTCACGAGTATAAGCCCCCTGGTAACAAAAATTAGGGGTCGCCCCTTGTAGTTTCATTAACTTTTTACATGTCAGCAGGGGTCCGCACCATTTGGCTCTCTAGATCTTTTGGACTACAACTTCCATCAGCATAGTCAATGGCAAGGGACAATGGGATTTGTAGTACAAAACATCTGGACAGCCAAAGGTTGCAGACCCCTTGCTGGCATATTGATTGCCATCCTTGCACAGGCCGAGGCTTTCTGAAAGCCATACATTTCAGAGAGATGGAATATTTCTTCCTCTTTCAGTTAATAAATTATGTCTCTGAAATATGTGCTGCCACTGCCCTCCAGTGTTAAAAGGTGTGCGTGTGTCTGTGTGCGGTGGGCACACTCTTAAGGGTCAGGATTTAGCACCAGGAATGCGAGTTGTTAAAGACATTTAATCCATAACAGATCAAATGATTTGAAAAGAAGAAATGTGATATCTCTCTAATAGCAATGGCCTTGATAAAGCACATGTCTCCTAGCTCAAGGATGGTCTGTTGGTTTTAGCCTTAGCTGCAAATATCATTAACTACCACGTGTGCATGTTTATTCACGGGGGTGGCATCCAAGGTGGTTAGGCTGCTAGAATACTGGGTTACATAAGCATTTGGAAGTCATTTCTGGGCTACGTTGAGTTCAGGAGGGAACAATGCATCCCTATTGGAAGCATGGTTGACCACTGCGCAGGCAAGTGATGAGCCTGATCTGTTGATGTATTTTACAAATAAATAATTTAAAAAGTGGCCCAGGTTTGTCCACATTAGAGATTGTAAAAATGAAAGCTACCCTATCAGGGCAGATGTGTCTGTGATATTATTGGAGGATGTTACGGGTGGAGAGGAGAAACTCTGAGACCATGGGTGCTGTGATAGCAGTAGGCCACCTCTAAGTACTTTGTCAATGTAAAGGTCATGGATAATAGTGGCATGCCTGGCCAAAGACCTAAGAGTGGGCCCATCAGTGTAATTAGCTCAGAACGATGTGCAAGAAGTGGGCTTTGAATTACCCAGGAGTACAAATTCACAGGGCTACACGAAGAGCAGATATGGGTCACACTGAAGTCTCTTGAGAGATTTTGGGTATTTTATTTTTTAAAGCAGTCTATATGCAGAGAGCGAAAAACTACACATGGGAACTGTGCCTGAACATTATTTATACATCTGATGAGTTCAGAGAAACACTCCTAATCGTTAGGCATGCATGAGAGTACCTTGAGAGTACCTTGAGAGTACGGTGTGAGAATTTACCAGGAGAAACCCACAACACTGATCTGGCAAACCCAAAACGTGCTTTGGCATCTGGTGCCATATCTGGAGCCATATTTATAATTAGTAGCCCGGCGACGGCCTATAACTATGGGTCCTGGGGCATTACCTGACTCAGTAATGCCCCCACGGCTTGGGGCACATTGCTTAAGTAATAGTTTGCTTCATTGAAGGCTCCCGCCAAGCCGATCCAAGGCCATGGAATTCTTTTTTTTATCGCACTGCATTCCTTCCCAGACTGAATCGAGCCCCAAAAAAAAAACAGTCCTAAAGCTCCTACTGCCAGTAGCCTCAATCCCATTGTAAGGCATCCCAGAAGAGTGACATTTCAACATAGGTATTCCTCCCACAGTGGCCCCCATTGAAATCAACTTTACCAAAGGCCCCCACTGATTTTTAATGCCCAGTTGTTAATTCATGTTTACTTTGAATCCTGAGTGCTGTAGGAGTCTGGATGATCTGCTAAGGGAGGGGTTCAGCTCCCCTTTAAAGCCAAATGGGCCCCAGTGATTGGTGCAGGCTAAGCCTACTTAATGAACCAATCCTGGGTCCCCACCAACAATCTTTTGTTATGCATGAGGTCAGGACCAGAGTGCCCTGCACCAGGACAGATAAGAGATGTCAACATACACCTAAATCCCACCCATCTTCCTGTCGGTTGTGGATCAAAGTGTCTCTGGTTAACTGAGCCCTCTGTGACTCTTGATTAAAGTGCAGGTCTCCCTTGAAGTATGTAGCGAGAGCAGGCATCTTGTCTCCCTCAAATCACATACTTCTCCCCTCTGATAGGGGTCAGCTCTGCAGGGGTTTGCCTATGGTAAATAGTGGAACCAGACATACATTTCACCGCCTTTCTTATAGAGGGGTGGGAACTAGCTTCAGATTGACACATTGCACACCAAAGGGGTGTTAGCCCCACCTTCCTGTTGTCTGTCTGGCAACCAAGCCCCCTCAGCAGGCCTGCCTCAATTATCTCTCATTAGTATGCACTGCCACCAGCCAGATTAGACAAATGGAAAGCAGATCCATGGTGCCTGTGATATTTAAATTAGGCTGCCCATGGTTGGAGGAAAGTGTGCCTTCCCCCGTCTTGAGATACTTTGATGTACTCGTGACTGTCACATTTCAACTGAATATGACAGGGAAGACAGCGCCTGTAGGCTGTGTCTTCCCGGAGTACACATGACTATGCGTTTCATGTGGGAAGCAGATGAGATGTGTGCGGAATGGCCTTACACATTTCTCTGAGGTTGATCTCCCATCATTCATTTTTGTTAATAAAAAATCTCTGCGGATGGTCGATTTCCTCACACAGTAAGATGTTATCAGTGGAACTATATATTTTCAGTTGGTAGGATCTCCTTCCTGTTTTATATATGCAGTGAGAAATTTGGACACTTTTTGAGTGCAGATTTCGATATGGGAATACATGATGTTTTATGAAATTGTAATGGTGTGTATGTATAATTTTGTATTGTAAAAAATGCATATTTTTGGGTATTTTGTGTATTCTATTGAGTTAGCACTATATGATGACTTTGTGCCTTTTTGTTGATATTGCATTAACTACTCCAGAAGTCGGCATTGTCACTACACCTATTTGATATGGGGTTACCCGATCGGATGAATAAGGCCCAATATAGAACTATGTGAGAACGGTCTGGAAAAGCGTATCACACCAGAAGGGCCGAAACACAACATTTCAACCAAAACCTAACTAGATATCATGTGCTGACTAGTCTTTTGTTTCCATGAAGGATGAAAGAAAGATTAGTCCTTCCCAAAAAAGTTTACACCTCTACGTTATGGGGCCAGTTCATGGAAATGTGCGCAGAAATCCTCAAGGGCTGCGCACCGAGAGGACACTGCAAGAGCCTGCACGCAGAATAAAAAATGCACGCCCCACGTATTCATGGAATTCATTTATTTATTTTTGTGTTTATTTATTTTTATATTTGCAGAGTGCGCCTAGTCCTAAGGCACTTGGGCTCTGCGATTCGTATGAAAGGTCCATAGCATATACAGGCATGTTACTTATCAGTTGATGTTACATTTGGTTTTGCAATACATATTAAAGAAGGCTGTATATATAGTTTAGCAATGCAAGCTGGGCAAGTCCTTTTTCGGTAGAAGTTACCTTTGATGGTACAGTACAATTTAATGCATATGTGACAAAACAGATTGGCTGATAATAAATAGCAAATGTAAGCATAATTCTACCAAGAGGGATACGAGGCTAAGATTGAATTAGGTTGTTCTTGTGTGAAAAGCAAAGTCTTTACATTCTTGCGGAAGGCCCAGAAGGAGGACTCAGATGTTAGTAGTGCAGGTAGTGCACTCCATTGTTTAGAGGCTACTACTGGGAAGCTATTACCCCCAGCTTTTTGTAGTTGTATTTGGGAATGTGAGTAGGTGCGCGTAGGCTGCGCAAGTAGGTCTGTTAGATTTGTTCATTGCACATTTATTGGACAGGTACTTGGGGGCTAAGTGCGAGATACATTACTGTGTCAGTGATAGGGCTTTTAAGAGGATTTGATCATGGACCGGCAGCCAATGGGCTTTGCGTCTTGCCACACTGATGTGAGAGTTTTGGGGTATTTTGAATGCAGCTCTTAGAGCGTTGTTTTGGATCACCTGTCGTTTTTTAATGTTACGTTTGTTGGTACCTGTGTAAAGGGCATTACAGTAGTCTAATCTGGATAAGATGAGAGCTCTGGCCAATGTGATACAACTGACTGGTGACAAGAAAGGTCTGCAAGCTTTGATAAACTTAGATATGTAGGCTGCTGCAGAAGCTGTGGCGTTAACTTGTCTCATTAATGTGTAAATGTAAATGCCCAAGGTTTTTACTTCCTAAGAGACATTGATGCTGATACCTTCGATCATAAAGGATTTGAAGGCTATGTCAAGTTTGTTTAGGTGATGTTGTAACCCGATGAGGAGTAGTTCTGTCTTTTCGTCGTTAAGGCAAAGGCTGTGTTGGGCCATCCATGCCTGGATCATTTGGTACATTTCATTTAGTGATTTAGTGTCATTGTCATAGGTGCCTGTTAGGGGCTTGAGGGGGCTGAGTGTGAGATACATTGGTGTGTCAGTGATAGGGTTTTGAAGAGGATTCGATCATGGACAGGCAACCAATGGGCTTTGCGTCTTGCCACACTGATGTGAGAGTTTTTTTGGGTATAGAGTGCAGCTCTTAGAGCTATTTACTGCGCAAAGTAACCGTGTTTGGAAGTCACACCCGGAATGCCCCTGACACGCCCACACCCAAAGCATAAACAGCCAGAACAGCTACCTTTGTGTGCTCCCCGGGCGTGAATACATGCACCCATCAAACAGTGTAGGGGGTCCCCCGCAACCAGGCCTGCATCTCAGGGACCCTATGCAGGTTCCCCCGTAACTGTTGCCGGCACCCCGACAACATGCACATAAAATAAAGTGACTCGGAAAATTTGCGTGTGAACCCAAGTAAACCATCCCTGCACCCTGCTACACTGTTAGATCAGAAGCCTGGTTGCGTGCAAACACCGCTAAATCCGACATTCAAACTCATCTCTGTGCTACGAATCCTATGCGCAAGTGTCCATACACCTGCCTTTGTGTGGCGTAATGATAAAGGGATTTGCATGGCCATTTCTATGCCGAGAGGCTGCGCAGGTGTTGCCATGAATACGTGTCGTTTGGCCCAAATGGGGGGGGGGGTGCGAGGGACTGCTTGTGGGCCGACCATCGTAATGCCCACTTTTTTGCACGTTCTTCCCCATTATCTGTGTTCCGCCCCCTTCCCAGCACTCTGCGCGAGGCGCACAGCAACTCGCATAGACGTTCTGGGCCTGTGCGAACTCCATGCAAGTCCCAAGAAAGTCCAGTGCAGTCGTTTCCATGAATTGACGAATGCAGATTTGCTCGCAGTTTGGCGCGCAAGTCCCCTATATCCGACGCAAATGATTCTATGAAGCAGGCCCTAAAGATTTATTAAAAAACCATGTAAAGGGTTTGAGTAGTTTGAAAACATTCTTCGATTTCCTCTGTTGTATGTACAGGGTGTGTTAAGTGTGGTTTTGAGTGTCATGAAAAGCGTCAAACTTGTTTACAAAAAAAGTTGGTATTTTACAGTTAAACAGATCACCTTGTACTAACCCCAAAGCTCAGAAACTTTGCAGTGTCGTTGCTTGTTGAATAGTTGTCTGAATGTTCCTTATATCTGTAGAGTTTTGTAATTTTGTATGCTATAATCTGCTAAGAATCTTTATAAAAAGAATAAATATATATTTTTGATAACGATAAATGCTCTGTTTGCCAATGCTGATGGTCTGTCAAGCATCTGGCTAGGACCATGTGCAATCCTAAATTGTGTTAGTGTGACAGGGAGGGGTAACCGGTTTTCTCTCATGTATATTGCATTTTTTGTATATCACAGTAGGCCGGTGGTGTACAACTCTGGCATACAGCCTACAAACCTATCGGGTTCCATGATAACCACTAAATATGTAAATGAGTTCCTACTCGGACCAATCAGAGGAAAATTTATCTCTTGAAGATTCACGGTGGATATCTCGAAAAGCAGCCCCGAAGGACTGCAAATATGCACCCCTGAATTAGAATTGCGCATTTAGGCGGCGTAATTACAGTTGTTAAAGTGGGAGAGGTATCAATTACAGCAGGTGGACAGGGGGGAACACCACCGTGCATGCAGACGGAAAGGACCCTCATGCTGCCAGGAGAGGGCGGCACCCTTGCATGTTATTAGCCAGGTAAAAAGAGGCAGCTATTGGGTACAAGGTGGGTACAATTATATTTGATCTATAGTGGATGAAGCTAATGGAGCAAGGGTAAAAGTTCAGAGGTCTGTTGATCAGCTCCCACCATATCTTCTTACACTGCTTTGCGTCATGAAACATCCTCAGAGCACCACGTGTGGGTTTTCTGTTGACCTCTCAGGAGGCACCCAATAAGAAAGGAGATGAAGAAGGAAAGGAAAGAATCTGTCAGCCTACCTGACGCATCAAGGAACACGTCACCTGATTGGAGCAGCCAAAGTCACCAGTCCCTCCCCCACCAGCACAAAGTAAGCTCCTGATCTCCAACATAGATCCAGAAGGGGAACGTTGAACCTTGCTTCCCTTGCCCAGGTAGGGCCAGATCCAGAGCGGCCTCCACCCAGCCCCCATTACCCGCCGTTAGAATATGTTTTAGAATCAATTCTTTGCATAGGTCAAGTGCCTTTTGAAGATATGGTTGTATGAGGTCATTGTTGCGGTTGCAAAAATAAATGAGCCATATATTTGATATGCCAAGTTACATACAGACATTCCTTTGTAGACAAGACAGGATTTACAAAAGACAGTAATGAATGCTTTGTATTCAGTAGGATATAATGCAGCACCCACTTATGAGAAAAGAAGAGGTGTACATTGCACTTCCTTTGTATAGGAAATTGAAGAAGGGGAAATATTTTTTTTTTTAAGTGAAGTTTCAGTTGCCTGCTCAGAGAAAACTTGTTTGACTGGTTCTGCTTATGATCGCGACTGCATTAGGCACAAGATGTCTTCTAAACTCGTCAGGCGTAACACATGCCTCCTTTAACTTGGGCTTAGGGACAGTAGCGGAGGCAGATTTTGGTGCCGAGGGGCGGATAATAGGTCAACAGTGAGAGGCTGGTGGGGCGCACCGGGTACGATGGGGGAGCCAGAGAGGCGGCTGCCACCTCTGCTCCCCCCAACAGCCCATCCCCCATCCCCCTGACTCCTCCACTGCCTTGGGGGTGGAGGTGGGTCTGGGTGAAAGGGCCCTCCTCCGTGATGCACATGTGTTAACAAGTTTAGAAGTTGGAGATGCAAGAAAGAGTGCAGGGAAACTTTATGTCTACGAAGGAAATAACTGAAGCGTGGGATTATAATTGCCAGAAAGTGAGGAAGGATATAGCCCTACCAGTGATCCCAGAGGTATCTGACAGAACAGGAATAACTGTAGTGGCATAGCTACCAGTTGACCCCACATCATGTGTTGCACCTTCAGACAGTCATGGCTTTTCATGCAACAGCCAGGGTTTGGAGTGGTTCTTTCTGGAGAAAATGTTTTAAAAAATTGATTAAAATGGTGCATTTTACAGCACTTTCTGTAAAGAATTGAGCAAAAAGCCACACAATTTGCCTGGAGTTATGTAGCACCTGAAAAGACCCAATAGATGCAAGTCATCAAGACTGCACAGGACCCTTTTCCAATGCATGTTCATTGTGCTTTCCCACAGCATACGCCGGTATATAAAACACTTTCATGCTGGCTGTGCCCATACATGTACATGCATGCTGCACCAATATATGGCAATATTACCGTATCAACCAGTAACAAAATGACACGCCACAGAAATAAATTATATCCAGACTGGCTATGCAAGACAACCAATCTACCGAGTAATAATATTTATATTTGCTTTTGCCCTTGATACAAAGTATACAAATTCTATGACACAAAAAGAATATATGGCTAAATTGGAGCCACCAATGTAAGCCAGTCTGCCCACGTAATAACACTCATCATGTTTGCTTTACCCTTGATGTCATGTAAAAATTAACATAGGCTATGCTACAGTAAGACGTAAATGCTCACTGTACCATAGGCCAAAATAGCCATGTAATAACACTTGTCATGTTTGCATTACACTTGATGTCAAGTAAAAAATGTCATGCCACATTAAGTAAATGCAGACTGTCACTACTAAAGTAGGCCAGTCTAGCCACGTAATAACACTTATGTTTGCTTTCCCTTGGTGCCAAATAAAATATGCCATGCCACATTAAGAAAGTATATGCAGACTGACACTAGTAGTGACCGTCTGCATATACCCTCTCAATGTGGCATGGCATTTTTAACTTGGCATCAAGGGCAAATGTGATAAGTTTTATTAAGTCGCTAATGTAGGCCAGTATAGCCAGTCTGTCCATTTTATTTGACAATTTGTAAAAAAGAAAAACCTTCCCTTTGTCACCCAGCTCTGGAGCAGCATAGCATACCTCTAGGCAGTGAAAAACCATATCATCATGTAAATAAGGAATATGGTTATCATTAGATAACCTCACAGTTGGTTCTAAAAGGTTTCACTACTATCTATCCATATCACGTGATCAATCATAAGCAGTATGCAAGGTCGAGCCTGCATACCCTTCTCCAAATCCCACAGACATTTGGCCCACTGCATTAAGACATTATCTCATATGTCACCCGAGAAGAAAAAAAAATGCACAAATATCATTTAGCTGTACATACAGGGTCCACTAATAATCACATTTTACTTAATTGATTCTATCTATCCCTCACCTGTGTTTTGTTACCAACAACATTCACATCCTCACATATCCTAATTTTGGAGTCGTTTATCTGCAGGAGTCGTCATGGCAGTCCCAGAATTAATATGGAAATGTAAGCCTTCATATCTGCCAGAATTACCTGAGCATGCCCTCGAGCACCTCACACACTGGCCACTACTTGGACTCTGATCTACAACTCCTCCAAGATGATTTGGCTTCCCAATGCATATGTTATCCCCAACAAATTATTTTCTGTTTCACATCTCTCTAGAACAGTGGTAGTCAAACATTTTATGCTGATCCCCCCCAAATCTCCCCTCCCACCGGAGTAAAAATAGCGTTGCCGCGCCCCCCCAGATGCCATGTTTTTTATATTTTCTATTGAAAGCAGTCACCATATTTCCTTTTTGAAGAGCCTTGCGGGACTCCACAGCCCTGGTCATCCTTTGTGCACCCTTAGAGGGCCAACCCCACAGTTTGAAGACCACTGCTCTAGAAGATAGTTCAAACATAGTGAACTAATACAAGGCAATATCACCTGCTTGACACCCTGCCTGCGTCTGCAACCTCGTTCCATGGTTTTGCTCCTTTTTACATCACCCTTGTGCTGGCTCTCCTTCCCAGCTCTGCCTACCCCAGACGGGGGCATAATGCACCATGGTCAAAGATCAGTGGTGATTTGGCACAGTTCAAAAGTATGGTAACAGAACACAATATGACTTGGCAAGCTATGATGTCATATATCACCTCCCGGATGGCACCCAAAGGTATGGTAACAGAACATAGTATGACTTGGCAAGCTATGATGTCATACAACACCTCCCAGATGGTACCCAAATGACACCTTATGAAAACTTAAAACTGGAGCGCTAGTTGATAACTTGCAGTCCCTTTTAGACAAACATGGGGAACGCATTCAGTCTTAGCATTCTAAGTTCAAAAGATGTTTCTTGTGTAAACGCAATGTATAACCAAACATCGCCTGAAATGTCCGCATTTTCTGCATGAGTGCATCCGATCTTTACCGGCTTTAGTTACGTCAAGATGTTGGCTTTCAGTGCTAGGCACATTTGTATATAAAATGTTCCCTTCCCGAAAGTCTCAGAAGAACTGCATTTCGGAAGACCATTCAGAAACTGAAAGGATAGTCGGATCAGAATTGCTCAGTCCAACTGCGGTGGTTAATGCCCGTAGAAATGCAGCACTAGGACCTTGCAATGGCACACCGCGAGGCTGGAGTTTGCTGTCAGCGTTGCTTGCGGGTGCCTGAGCTGTCGGACATCTTTAGAGTGGCATCTATAAATAATGCTAAAGCCCCAGATATGGTGACATAATGTATAAATCCAAACTAGACTGTCTTGGTATTTTATTAGCAATTGCGGGCCACGTGGACTAGTCGCCCAGCCAATCAGGGAGCTTGGAATGAGTGCCTTACCTCTTGATATTGTCCCGTATTCTGACCACAAAGATGAGTGGGATGCCTCAATCTTTCCACCGAGGTTACTGCCTGCCTTTTGCTCTGGCTCCCCACAGTACCTCTCACCTCCTTTCCACTCCATCTCTTCCTGTCCCTGCGCCTCCAACCCAGAGGGTCCTGTTCGTCCAGCTCATCCTGCTGCATCACCTACGATGCCTCCCGTCCTCGACAGCCACCATGGAAAGGAAGAAGGGACAAACAATCCCCTTCCCCTTTTCCCTTGGTGGCCATTTGCTTTTGTAGTTTTATAAACTTGTGAAGTGGCCGTTGTGCTATTTTACAGCTTAAAATAAAGATATTTGTGCTTGGAAAACACGCTGGGATGTTTGGCTATAATCCCCTCAACAGGGGGTGGAGGCTTTACCTACAAAGAATGGTGCTGTGGCCTGCGTTAGAGCCTGTGCTTCATTCAGGCATGTATCATTGGTCCTGGACGATTATGACCCGCAAAGGCCCTCCTCCCCACCCGTAGGGCATTGTAGTTCAAATATTCAGCTGATACCAATGCATTACACTGATATCATCCATACGTGCAGTTTATTTGTTTGCAAATCGTTCTATAGTGAGTGCCGGTGTGAGTGGCTGAGTGAGAATGATTGGGTAACAGGCGAGTGGGTGAGTGAGAGGGCAAGGGGACGAGTTGATGAGTGGGTGGTGTGACGAATTCCTAGATGTCGTCACTTCTCCCCTAAGGGGAGCCCTTTCCCATGAGGCCAGGGTGGAGAGGCCACTCCCCGATAGTCCCCATGGAGGGCGGTGCATAGCGGGAGGATCTCATGGGGAAAGACTCCCCCTCTGGGTACAAGGACAAACATCTAGGGAAAACACAATATAACTACCCCCAATACACTCCTAATGTCTCCACACATGCAATGCACCCTAAAATAACACCTCATCACTCCATTTATGTGTGTAAGGCAAGAGGTATATCACCTACTGAGATGAGGAAGAGTACAGACAACCTTAGGGGAATGTATGTGTGCAGGACTGAGACAAAGAGGTGCTGAATCATGGAGAAGGCTGCTGAGAACCCAGGTGAGTATTCCAGTTGTCTGTGAAGGACTTTTAAAGAAATTGACATAAAAGTCAAACGACTAAGGAGTGAAGCAAGCCATCCCCTGAAGGAGAGGAGAGCAGGGAAGTGGTTCGGCGCGAGAGCACAAAAAGGCAGCAGAGCAGGACATGGTAGGAACGACCGGGGCCTCTCTAAGGTGTCTGATGCTGAAAGACTCCTCCAGAAACTGGCAAAGAAGAAGCCCCAAAGAAGAAAGAAGGTGGACCACGCGATCCGAAGCGAGCATGAGAACTGCACAGATCCAGAGGCTGTGTAGCTGTCACAGCAGAGCCGAAAGAACCGAAGGACGTGAGCAACCTAACTCGGAGCCCAGTACAGACCGGAGCCTGCCAGAAAGATCCCTGAAGGTACTACAGCACGTGGGCAAGCTGGTGGGGACACAAGAGGGATTTTGGACATACATGAAAGTAGCAGAGGAACAAATAATGCAAGTTGGGCGAGCAACAGTCCCGCTTACATAAAAAGAAACTCTGTGAGCGGTAAAGGGATGGAGTTGCCAGTTAGAGGTTATCATCAAGTCTCTAGCTTTTCAAAAGAGCAGCAAGAAGAAGTCCCACCTCATTCTCTTCGTAGCAGTGCCTGGCAGGCGCGTAAAACACATCTGCCCACGCATTGAGACAGAGAAACACAGATCTGGGACCCGCACCAAACAGGAGAGAGAAGACTAAAGCATCTAGCAGTGCTTGGCAGGCTAGTGAACCAAGTCTTTCATCACTGAGAGTTAGGAAAGCCTGGGTCTAGGACCCATTTTGCTTATGGACTGAGTTTCTAAAGGTCCTAGATCTGGGATCAAGGAGACCAGGGGAAGGGAGTCATTCTCCCTGGGTACTGTGAACCGTGAAGGCCAAGTTACAAGGAGAAGGGCGCAGTGCTACCCAGTCCAGGAGAAGGGGCCAAGAACATTGACGCAACCTTCTAGTTTAGTTATGTGATAAGAGTGAGCTTTCTAGCATTAACTGCGCACACAAACACAATTAGTAAAGCTCGATTGAATGTTATTTAATGCAAATCAAAACAGCCGACACGTGTTTCGAGCAGCAACGCTTTTCTTCCAGGGCTGCAACATTATTAACATTGATGTGTGCATGTTAGATACAATTACATTAGAACAATCAAAATGTAAGGGTCATCCAGGCCCAAAGCAAGAAAAAAGTGGGGCATAGTGGTGTTAGTTGCAAAACAACATAATAGCCCAACACAATATATAGATCGATGAAATAGGATGTGCAAAATAAACAAGGTTAAAAATCAAGACATAATAAATTAGAAATTCATAAAAGGATATTGGGATGGATGGTCAATGAAGTTGAACAAAAGTTAAAGACAATTGTCGTACATGGAAAAAAAAAGGGAAAAAATTAAAATTTCAACGATAGGAGCTGTCGTGTAAACACAACCTGGTCACACATTATGTCATACTATTCCAAAACCAATTTGCAACAACAAAAGACAAATGTTACCTTGAGGATGCCTGATGGGAGCTGGTTGTGGGCAACCTGCCAAGGTGTCCATGTCAAGGACTGTGATAAGAGTGAGTTTGCTACCATTAACTGCGCACACAAACACAATTAGTAAAGCTTGATAGAGCGTTATTTAATGCAAATCAAAACAGCCGACACGTGTTTGGAGCAGCAACGCTCTTCTTCCAGGGCTGCAACATTATTAACATTGATATGTGCATGTTAGATACAATTACATAAGAACAATCAAAACGTAAGGGTCATCCAGGCCCAAAGCAAGAAAAAAGGGGGGCATAGTGGTGTTAGTTGCAAAACAACATAATAGCTCAACACAATACATAGATTGACGAAATAGGTTGTGCAAAATAAACAAGGTTAAAAATCAAGACATAATAAATTAGTAATTCATAAAAGGATATTGGGATGGATGGTCAATGAAGTTGAACAAAAGTTAAAGACAATTGTCGTACATGGAAAGAAAAAAAGGGAAACAATGAACAATTTCAATGAAAGGAACTGTTGTGTAAACACAACCTGGTCACACATTATGTCATACTATTCCAAAACCAATTTGCAACAACCAAAGACAAATGTCACCTTGAGGATGCTTGAGTCAATTATCTAATAATGAAGGCGAGAAAAATAGAACAAAATATAGAACAAGAAACAATAATCAGAACCGTATGACAAATAATTGTGCCTGATTAGGTGCAGATAATAAGAAAGGCAACTGTATAGACCTTACCTATGTAGTTGTCTAATTGACAATTGAAAGTACAGGGTTCAATCCACGGCTCCACTTTAAGCATAAAAATGTATATATTACCCCTGATGTGTGTACAAATTACGTGATAGGAGTTTAACTATGTAATGACATACCAATATAGTCGCAATTGCGAGATGACTCTATCCGTGTTGCAAAATGCAGTTGTCAACAACAAAAAGAACGCCATGAGCGCGGCCATAGACTCACTAATCATCAAGGAAGCAGACAAAAGGGGGTAATGTGGTGATCATGGACAAACAAGATTATATCAGTATGGGATTAGAACATCTTAATTCTCCAGGCTGCTATGAACAACTTCCAGCCAACCCTTTGCCTCATCTTCGTAACACAGTGAATGCATTAATTTGTGTGTGGCACTCCCTTGGCCACCTTACCGATGTAGAAAAACAATTCCTTGTTGTCAATGGTTCCATCATGCCAACCGCTTACTTTCTGCCCATACTACATAAACAATTCAAACATATACCAGAAGGTATGCCAATCCTAAGTGGTGGGGGTGGCATCATGGAACCCATTTCCATTTACATCAATGAATGCTTATCACTCCTAGTGATTACGATTCCAATTTTTTTGCGTGATACAATGCATATCTTGCAAATCCTATGAGAATTACAAGTCAAACCAAGGATGCTGTTGGTCACGCCTTGATGTTAAAGCATTATATACTTCGATCAATCATACTCAAGCAATTGCAAGTGTTGATTACATTTATCGGCAACATTCTACATCCTTTTTCAAACACATTACAATGGTCAAATAAATGTTATCTTGTGCATTATGTAATAATGTCTTTCTGTTTAACAATGGCTATTTCAAGCAGAGAATTGGGGTAGCTATGGGGGCTAGCTATGCCCTGGTACTTGCTAACATTTGCATGCACCATTTTGAGGAGAAATGTGCATTGGATAACAATTTTGCTCAATTTATTTATGTCTGGAAACGTTATATTGACGACGAGATTTTGATTTGGACGGGCACAGTGGATTGTCTAAATGAGTTTGTTAATTATCTGAATAACAATGACTGGGGTATTCAATTTACTCACAAATCCAGTAGTACAAGTATCAATTTCTTGGATCTTACAATCAGTTTGCAGGAAAACACTATTGTAACTAAAATATTTTGCAATGCTACCTCGGTCAATGAAATTTTGCATGCTTCAAGCTGCCACAAAAAATCTGTCATTACCAACATACCTAAAGGCGAATTTATCAGAGCTCGTAGAAACTGTTCTAATGACAGTGACTTCTTACAAGAATGCAAATTCCTACGTCACAAATTTAAAGAGGTTACGATCCTTGTATGGTGACAAAAGCAGAACACTCTGTGCAAAGCATGAAGAGGGTGGATTTACTCACACCTAAAACAAGATCGAATTCTACCCACACAAATAAATTAAAATGTATTACACGCTATAACACAGATAGCTCAAATCTGTATAAAATTGTTCGACATCACTGGCATCTGCTTCAGCTTGACCATGAGATAGCACCATGGCTGGACCCATCACCTAATTTTATCTACAGTAAAGCAAACATTTTAAAAAACTTGTTATCTCCATCATTCATGCCCAGCCAGCAACCTGTCACAACCTGGCTTAGTCAGAGCAGTAACCATGGTTTTCATAAGTGTGGAAAATGATCCATGTGTTGTTTTGCATCAGAGGCCTCTCAAATTGACTTTGGCAAACTCAGAATTTTTAAAGTGAACTATTTTATCAATTGTAACACCAAATGTTGTGTATACTGCATTATGTGTATATGTGGTAAACATTACATTGGGAGTACAATTAGGCCCCTTAAGATCAGGATACGCAAGCATTTGTCGACCATTTCCAGTCAGGATTCTAAACATCCTTTGGCCATGCATTGGCAAAAAAATAATCAATTGGACAATAAGTCAGAAATAAGGTTTCCTGGCATGGCAAAAGTAACTTTACCACAACGGGGTGGTAATCTCACTCTTAAATTAAGACAACTGGAAGCACAACTAATCTGTCAATACCGTACTGTATCAGTTGGCCTTAACAGCGACCATGAATTATATGTGCTTCTCTGAAGTCATACTGTACAGATGCCCGTGATCATGTTGTTGTTCTATGCCTTGGGAGAATATATCTTTTGTAAAGGAATTTCGAGTCATGCAATTCAATTATTAATCTGATTTTGACTGTATGGATGTGCCACTCCTTACGGGGGGACAATTAGCCTAACTCAAAAAATTAATTTTTTATTGCTATTGTCGACATATTACTTTGTACATAATTTGGTTCCATTTTCATTAAGCCACAATTACCCTTTGTCTTGCATGTAAGAGTCTTACAGCAAGCCATTGGTGCTGCCAATGCAGCCTCTATCCATGTTTATATGGTTAATATAGCTCGTATCTACAGAGCCAGTCTGTTGGCAGGTAATTGGTTCCTGCTCCCCTAGTCAATATATTCTTTTCCTTTCCTCTCCTTTCACCCTTTGGTTTTTGCCTGATTGTGAGCTAATTGCTGCACCCATACAGCACTACTATGATATTATACAATGTAGCCCATAGAAGGTTTCACACCCAATATGGCTGCCCTTATGTGCCGCATGCCTCCGGGCTTGGTTGGGAAGCATATGGCACATGCAATTTGTTAAAACAGGAGCCCAGCATACATGCGCGAGGCTCCTGTTCTCTGCAGTACATGCGGAAACGCCGGTAAGCGAAGTTCTTTCCCGCAGACCCCTACAGACTTGCATAGTCCAGGGGCCATGCGCACGTGACCGTCTTGCATATTGCGAGCTTTAATTAAGACCACTAATCAGGTCATTTTTCTTTGTCTACCCCTGACTTTTGTGCCGTGCTCATGTCGTTCCTTTTGGTGTTGACAACTGCATTTTCCAACACGGATAGAGTCATCTCGCAATTGCGACTATATAGGTATGTCATTACATAGTTAAACTCCTATCACGTAATTTGTACACCAATCAGGGGTAACATATACATTATTATGCTTACAGTGGAGCCGGGGATTGAACCCTGTTCTTTCAATTGTCAATTAGACAACTACATAGGTAAGGTCTATAAAGTCGCTTTTTCTTATTAGTTGCACCTAATTAGGCACAATTATTTGTCATACGGTTCTGATTATTGTTTCTTGTTCTATTTTTTGTTCTATTGTTCTCGCCTTCATTATTAGATAATTGACTCAAGCATCCTCAAGGTGACATTTGTCTTTGGTTGTTGTAAATTGGTTTTGGAATAGTATGACATAATGTGTGACCAGGTTGTGTTTACACGACAGTTCCTTTCATTGAAATTGTTCATTGTTTCCCTTTTTTTCTTTCCATGTACGACAATTGTCTTTAACTTTTGTTCAACTTCATTGACCATCCATCCCAATATCCTTTTATGAATTTCTAATTTATTATGTCTTGATTTTTAACCTTGTTTATTTTGCACAACCTATTTCGTCAATCTATATATTGTGTTGAGCTATTATGTTGTTTTGCAGCTAACACCACTATGCCCCCCTTTTTTCTTGCTTTGGGCCTGGATGACCCTTACGTTTTGATTGTTCTTATGTAATTGTATCTAACATGCACATATCAATGTTAATAATGTTGCAGCCCTGGAAGAAGAGCGTTGCTGCTCGAAACACGTGGCGGCTGTTTTGATTTGCATTAAATAACGCTCTATCAAGCTTTACTAATTGTGTTTGTGTGCGCAGTTAATGGTAGCAAACTCACTCTTATCACAGTCCTTGACATGGACACCTTGGCAGGTTGCCCACAACCAGCTCCCATCTGCAGCCTCCCAACACATCCAATTTCCTGTCAGGGTGCCTAACCTCAACTGTCCACCACTGCCAAAACCCTCTCTTTCTTCTAGTTTAGTTACAAGAGTAAGGGACAGAACATGACGGTGGGCTCCTTGATTTACATGGACATTCTGACAGATCCATTAGCACCTTAGTTAAGGTAGGGAACCCCCTCATAGAGCTAGGGAAAGGTAGGTTTTCTCTTTATGTTCTTGGTTAATAATAATCTATAGCAACCACTATGCCTCCTGTATGCCAGTTTCCTCCTTCTGCATCCTTACAGTGGGTAAGTGGGGCAGTGTATGGTTGGATGAGTGGATTAATGAGGTAGAGCTTACTCATGTAGCTCACTGCACCACAATGTTTTGATCAACCCTTTCAATCCCGACAAATGAGCCGTGGGGTGCATGCATTAATTGCAATTCAAACAGGCTGCACCTGCTCCTTCCTAATCATTCCATGGAGTTGTATATCTGGAAGAGTTTGGGGATGGCATGTGGTCTTGTAAATACCGGCTTACATGCCATATGAAGGTATGTGCCCCTCTTATTTATTTTTGGTCAGTCTCAAAGCCAAATTATATTTTACTTTTTGGTTTTGGCGACAGCCCCATCCTACACAAAATAGGGCATAGTGCAGATAGCTATAGTAAGTGTAGCCTTACAGTGTAGAACTCCAAATGACCCGTAATAATTGTAATTGGTTATTTATAACATGCTTAATACCCAGAGGTTTCTAAGTGCGGAAACAGGGATCGGACGTGTTTTGGTCTGCCCCGTCTTGCTTCTAAGGGGAGCGGGCTGCCCCTGAGCTATCCTCCTGGCCCACTGAGCTATCCTCCCGGCCCCTTATGATCAGGAGATGTTTCTAGAATGCGGTCTTTTGGACTCTAGCCGTGGTTTGTGTCTCGTCCTCGCAGCTGCTGGTGAGAGACTTGTGTCAGACATTGCTTCCATACATCATGGTCAAAGCACTCCTTTTCCATGGACCTTCTCCTTGCCACGCTAGTCAGATTCCCATGGACTCCTGTGCCATTCGCCAATGTGTCAACTCCTGCAGACGTCCTTCCCATAATGTCAGCGAGCTATCACCATGGAAAACAGACTGCAGCATGATACTCCACCACGGCTGATGCCAGACCCTTCTTCACACAATTCAAGCACAACAACAGTGTATTAGATAAACACACTAAAGCAGCTCTTGGTTGTGCAGTCAAATCATCTTTTCAATTTCACCTAAAAACAATGTCATTGTGTCAATTGCATTGTTTAACTAAGGTGCAACGCGTACAGAGGTGGAGGATGTTGGGGTATGGTAGGTAGAGGATGGCGAGGTTGAGGGGGCAGAATCTTACGATGGGTAGTCGGAATGGGCAGGAGATCTTCTTGTGGGTAGGAAATCCAGGGAGTTGCTTGTCCCATGCTGGAGTGAAGAGGATGGAGAGGGTAGAAAAATGGCCACCACAGTGGACATACTTTGGGCGTACCACAGTGGACACACTTTGGGTGTACCACAGTGGATATGTTTTGGGCGAACCACAGTGGACATATTTTGGCCTAACCACAGTGGACATACTTTGGGCGTACCACAGTGGATATATTTTGGGCGTACCACAGTGAACATAATTTGGGCGTACCGCAGTGGACATAATTTGGGCGTACCACAGTGGACATACTTTGCGCGTACCACAATGGACATACTTTGGGTTTGTTGGGTGAAGACCCATGGAGTGGAACAGAGACAGACCATACCTAGACGTTTGGTGTTCTTGGTTCCACACATCCTTGAACGCTCTGTCTCCATACACTAAGCCAATGGTGTCTCTAAAACAGACCTACAAAAGGGACACCCTCTGCATAGGGCACGTTTTAGCGTGCCCACGCACACGTGTGCATTTAGGCTCCATCTCCTTGCACTTTGTCTTAGATCTTTTTTATTTGAACGTCATTCAGCGGCACAGTATGTGGGGCCAACTTGCAGTAAGAATGGTTTCCTAGTTGAGGCCCTGCCTCTGCACGTGCTGTAAATGCAAGCTTAATGCGTTTCGTACTAGGCTAATGGGAGCGTTCAATTAGCAGGTTCTGCGCCTTCGAAAGGGAGTTCAAAAATCACAGACAACAAGAAAACGTCTCAGAGAGGGGAAACCCAACATGAAATGTAAATGAATTTCTTACGTCGTATTGCGACTTAAAAGGAATAGTTATTATGTACGAAATGCAACCGCAAAAAATCAAGTACGTACTTCACCATGTACTAATATAAAAGTGCACCTTTCAGGTACAGTACATGTAACTTGCAATGTTCGATTGGATTTTGCACAATGTAATGATCACCATTAATATGCAGTGTTGGCCAATGATTGCTTCCTGAGGGCAACAGATATCATCAGCCAAAAACTGAACAACACAATTATGGGTCATAATTTCGAATCGCTATTAATTGAGAATGCGCTATATTAAGCCTTGATTTCATTTTTACAATTCATTACTTTTTTTTTAAATGAGGGGTTGCACATGAATGCCCCCAGAATTCTTTTCCATGCCGTCTTGCCCTTTTGCGAGCCTTCTACCCTTTGCCCAACTTTTCTCCTTTCTGTATGTCCCTCTCTGACTTTTACATATATATATTCTCTTTCCCAACATTCTTTTTTATCCAATGGCTTTTCCCAATGGTGGGGCCTAAATTATGGGTCTGCAATGAATTTTTCCAATTGGTGCCTCTACAGGCAGTGCCACTCTCTATGAAAGGACATTTCTCTCAAAATGGAATGATCGGGAACGCACTAAAGACCGGTAACCATGAATGATCCATGCGTTTCCTCGGATTCCAGCCAGACACCATCCTCCCGCTCTCACACTTTTTAATGGATACAGTCGTGGCACCAGAACCGGAGAACATCCCTGGCTATCACACACCCCCCTCCATGGCCTTATACGACCCCACCACACCAGCCATCTCACACGCAGCCGCTCTTCGCACTTGCTCGTCCGGTGGGGTAGACTCAGTTCACTCCTATTAGATGCCTTAGACCTTGTGTAGCAACACTGGCATATCCCGCACACAGACACAAGAAGGCAGGGCCACAATCTGAGTATCTTCACACGCATCGTCAGGCATAACTGACTTAGGACGATTAAAACACTTTCTCTTACACACACAATCAAGCCTACAACACTTGTGGACCAGCCCTCAGCACTGAGGCCGCTCAGGTGGCAGATCCTTGCTACACAACTGCCATATCAGCTTATGCTCTTTGAACGGTGCATACAATTATTCATACTTTACTTCGCTTTACCCCTCCTTGCTTCCTCGAGCTACAAAAACATACTTTACAATGAAGCTTCGGGCTTTGGCTTCTCTCCAGCTCTTCCGCATGAGATGGGGTGCATTTCCCACCGTGCCCAGTTTGACGGCAGGGGCCCATGGAACACCTTGAAATTGTTTCCATAAAAGATTTGACTAAATCCATGGAAGCATAAAGGATGAAAGATTAGTTCCTGGAGAAACTCCCACTTATGAATATTGGAGAATTGATGATAAAAGCAGCGGCTTTGAAGGATCGATGGACTTGCACATCGGTACCAACTGTTAAGGGAAGCATGAGTATCACACTGTCTAAACAATGTGCGTGGGTGTGATAAGCCAACGAATAAAGGTGGCTGGACGAATGGGCTCAACAGACTCCAGAGTAGAGTAAACGGCTGGGCTGTATGATTGCGCTGGCCAAAACAGGTGGACAGGGAAACTTGACTGCATATTTTGATGGCCTAGAAAGGAAACCTTGTTAGTGACAACGCATTGCTGCTAGATAGCGGAGGTCTTGGTCGAGACAGGGAGACAAATGGCATAACAATTCTGAGGTAGATAAGGCATAGAGAAAAGGAACATCCTAAAATGGCTGCCCCCACAGAGGCGGATAGAGAAACTCAAAATGGTGGCACTGTGTACCAAATCACATGAAGAAGGACTTCTCAGCATGTGTATGAAAATCCACATGCCCTGTTATGTTGAAAGTAATTCATTAAGTGCAAACAGTGTTTATGGTTTGATGACAGGTCAGGTAGAATGTTAGGGCTTAAAATATGTATGTTAAGATGTTGAAGTAGAAGACAGTGTGTCCTTACCCAGCATCATGTATACATGCTAGACATGATAAGGGGCAGAAGAACAAATATTTGTGTTAAGCATTAACTTCTCATTTTATGGCAAAAGTTGGAAAGACTTTTTGAAAGAAATGTTCGCACAGAGATTGAAACATCGTGCCTGATTTACAAAAGCATTTTCAAATGGCAACCCCCATTGAAAAACGCGTTTATAAATCAGGCCCATTGTATTCTTGGATAAGTGTCAGAGAAAAAGTTGGCTATAAAAATACCATCCATCAGACAATACATTTCATATATGATGTGCGTATGCGTGTTATTCTTATTCCAAATCGTATGATGCACCAGTCAGTTTTGTAGCACTGCATACTTAAGTGTTCTCGTTTCAAAGCAATTTACCTCTGTTCGTACGGTGGGAGCAATTCACAAAAACGTGTGCTCATCTTGCAGGTGTCCTGAACACACGCAAATGGAGAAGGGCCTCCCATTTTGTGGGTGGAGATATTCCCAAAATATAATCTGCCCATTCAAAAGGCTTTGCCTGGGTTCAATCACTTTTGTGAATCAACCCACCAGCAGAATGCTGGCAGCGGATTTGCTCTTAGCATGGCTGCCACAGTTCAAAGCGCCTCCTGATTCTCAGTGAGATGCACTGTGACCTGTGGCATCCCTGTACAAAGTGCCTACTGATTCCCAGTGTGATGCACTGTGATCTGTGGCCGCCCTGTACAAAGAGCCTCCTGATTCTCAGTGGGATGCTCTGTGATCTGTGGCATCCCTGTACAAAGCGCATCTTGATTCTCTGTAGGATGTGCTGTGATCTGTGGCATCCCTGTACAAAGTGCTTACTGATTCTCAGTGTGATTCACTGTGATCTGTGGCCTCCCTGTACAAAGCACATCCTGATTCTCAGTAGGATGAGCTGTGATCTGTGGCATCCCTGTACAAAGTGCCTAGTGATTCCCAGTGGGATGCTCTGTGATCTGTGGCATCATTGTACAAAGCGCCTCCTGATTCTCAGTGGGATGCACTGTGATCTGTGGCATCCCTGTACAAAATGCTTACTGATTCTCAGTGTGATTCACTGTGATCTGTTGCCTCCCTGTACAAAGCGCCTCCTGATTCTCAGTGTGATTCACTGTGATCTGTGGCCTCCCTGTACAAAGCACATCCTGATTCTCAGTAGGATGAGCTGTGATCTGTGGAATCCCGGTACAAAGTGCTTACTGATTCTCAGTGTGATTCACTGTGATCGGTGGCCTCCCTGTACAAAACGCCTCCTGATTCTCAGTGGGATGCACTGTGACCTGTGGCATCCCTGTACAAAGCACATCCTGATTCTCAGTAGGATGAGCTGTGATCTGTGGCATCCCTGTACAAAGTGCCTACTGATTCTCAGTGTGATGCACTGTGATCTGTGGCCTACCTGTACAAAGCTCCTCCTGATTCTCAGTGGGATGCTCTGTGATCTGTGGCATCCCTGTAAAAAAAGCCTACTGATTCCCAGTGTGATGCACTGTGATCTGTGGCCTCCCTGTACAAAGCGCCTCCTGATTCTCAGTGGGATACTCTGTGATCTGTGGCATCCCTGTACAAAGCACATCCTGATTCTCAGTAGGATGAGCTGTGATCTGTGGCATCCCTGTACAAAGTGCCTACTGATTCCTAGTGTGATGCACTGTGATCTGTGGCCTCCCTGTACAAAGCGCCTACTGATTCTCAGTGGGATGCTCTGTGATCTGTGGCATCCCTGTACAAACCGCATCCTGATTCTCTGTAGGATGAGCTGTGACTTGTGGCGTCGCTTTATCTCTTTCCTCAGCTCCTGCCCTCCACTTGGTGATAAAGGTGCAGGTTCCCCTGACATCATTGCTGTGTCCAAAATAGAAACGTTCATGATTGCTTTGAGAAATTCTATTTATTTTTTTACATTTCAACCTCAGGAGAAGAGGTGGAAACGTAAAAATAGCATTTGCAGTGACAGGTTGTTCAGGCCAGTCACTGCAAATGTGCTTATTGATCACAGATAGACAGGTGCTGGGGGAGGGGGCGGCCCCATCCCTCCCAGGTGTCGGGATCAACCCCTTCTACTGAGGCATAGAACTGGGAGAGCCAGAGATCTCTTGGCTAGGGCCGAGGGAGGGGCTCTGGCATGGCTCTTGGGGTCAACTGCGAACCAGGCCAGAGAAATGGACGCTCTCTGTCAGGGGATGGGGGTGTAGAAAAGAGGATGTAGTGAGAAAAGAGGTGTGAGGGGACTGGGGGCTGTAAAGGGGTATATGGGTTTGCTGGGGCCGTGAAAAAGTGTGGCAGGGGACCAGGGGACAAGAAAAGTGGTGGGAGGGGGCTTGGGGTGAGAAAAGGTGCTTGAGGGGGTAAGGGTGTGAAATTAGATGGTAGGGGCTAGGGAGGGAGAAAGGAGGTGTGAGGGGGCCTCGGGCTGAAAAAAGGGGCGTGAGGGGCTGGGGGCGACAAAAGGGTTCTGAGGGGGCTAGGGGGCACGAAAAGTGGTGGGGGACTGGAGGCCAAAAAAAGCAGTGTGAAGGAGGGCGGGGGGCTGAGAAAAGACGGATGAGAGGGCTGGGGGTGAGAAAAGCAGAGTGAAAGGGTTGGGGCCAAGAAAAGTGGTATTGGGAGCTGGTTATCCGAGAAAAGTGGCATAGGGGGCAGGAGTCGAGAAAAGCAGTGTGAGGGGACTGGGGCACAGAAAAGGTCTGATATGGGGCTCGGGGTCGTCTGGGTGTTGGTGCAGTTAAAGGGGGTTGGGACAGACGGTTGGGACATGATGATGGGGCACCGTACCAGTATATTCTTTAAGGGGGAGTTGGCTTTACCTTTAAATTTGCCACTGCACAACAAGAGCTACTCACCTGACTTCCTGTCCAGCACCCTTACTTACTGTCCCATCCCAGCCAATCAATGAGTGGCTGGGGCGGGACAGGAAGTCAGATGAGCATGCTCCAGTTGTGCTGTCGGCCCTTCAGGAGCATGTTTTTTTCTTTTTTTTATGGGGGCAGGTAGGTGTAGGGGCCCGAGATGAGGGTCAAGCCAGTCCATATTTTTAAGACCTGGGCTGGCCTGAGCCCCTGCGGGCTCGCCAAGCTCCATGCAAATCCGCGCAGCATGTCAGGGATTTACGCGCCAGGAAATACAGGTGCAGAACGTGCATCTCCAATCCCTCATTCTCAGGCCTTTGTGAAGTGACCCCATTGTTTCCATGTGGGGAGGCCAGGATTAGATACCAGGGACCCCCAGCCCTATGGGAACATTTGCCCCGTTGCAGAAAGGCATTCAAAGAATAGGGGTTTTTCCACTAGGGAATTTTTTGGCTTAGGGTTAATACATTGCACTTGCACTTGTGCAAAGTTTCTGTAATACAGCTCTGGGCCTTCTGGGCGCAGAGGGGCCACTGCACTATTATAATAGAACTTCTCCCATTAAGCAATAGATCAGTGTGCAAACTGCACTGCCCGGCTCGAACCCCTGTGAAATGACTCAGCCTTTAATCTTTCTGGGGCCGAAAAAAGCAGTAGCACAGTACTATGCAATAGTAATACAAGGTCCTCATTATGAGGTGGACAGTCTGGTAAAAATGACAGAAAACTTGTCGGTAATACCGGCAACGGCATTTTTACCAGATCGGGGAAACCCGAGTTTGCCAGTGGGAGATCTGATCTACCGGCAGGCCTGACCTGTCGGTAGATCAGACCCCTACTGGAAAAGAAATGCTGAAATCACTGCTACTACCGGTGCCGGTCATTCTGGCAATCCCATCCCATGATGTGACTCTATAGCTTGGGAACTAACCGGCGTCTCCACCTCATTACAGTTTTGCCGGAATCCCGCCGGTAATTCCGGCGGGATACCGGCGAGACTGAAATGAGGCTCTATGTGTTAGTTGCAGTACTACAAAAATGAAAGACTGTGGTTCCAGCGATACGCGCAGTCAACGTATAAAGAGCATGGTACACTAACTTCATGTTCTGGATCTACTATATCTTGCTACATTGATGGGAGCAAGATAGGATAGCTCGGGAGGATAGCTGTGCGGCAACATGCTTGCCTTCGAAGCAAGATGACATAGAGCAACACAGGTTCGATCCCGGGGTCCACGCTTAGAAACCTCTGGGTATGAAGCACGTTATAAATAACCTATCATATCATGACATTGGTTCTATGGTGAGACTCCTAAGTGTTTGAAAGAATAGATGCGCATGTCAGAACTAGAGCAAAGACGTTAGGCACTGTGCATTAGCCAATGGCCTCATTATGCTTGGACCCAGGGTGCGCTCATTGAGAAACCCGCGAGCAAGCACAGACCCTCAGCGGTGTTGGCACAAAGACTGCTCAAGAGCCTAAAAGCAACGGTACAAGTTTGGACAATTCCAATTCCACATCGACGTGAGGAGTGGTGCAGGAGCACCACATGTGAACTTTACACAGTGGGGAGGGCCACCTGGTACATATGAAAAGGGATTTTACCGTTTTGATGACCTCGGTGAAGGAACATACGTATCATAAGGAGCCTGGTGTGATATGCAGTTGAGCTGGACTTACTCAAAGCAGCAACACAGCTCTTATTCAGAGGAAGAACACACACTGCATGGGCATGATTACAAGAGGCAGTGAAACCAACACACCAGGGGGCTGATGTAATATTTAACATGGGAAAGTCCCACTGAAAACATGTTTGTAAATCAGGCCTCGGACGAGCAGCTAATATGCTTAGCCTGGAGTCCTAGATTCTAATCTTGGTTTTTCCACTTCAAGAAAAACACAACAAAGGGCAACTCATTATCGCCATACCACGAATTGTAAATGGTTGCACTGTAAAATCAAGTGGTACCGTGTGCTGGCTGGTTGTGGCCAATGAAATGCTCTCATTGTGCCCCTTTAAACCAGTCTTATTGACCCCGCCTCGTATGCATAGACACTGTGCTCTACACATCATGTGGCATCCTAGTACTGCTGATGCTGCTGTCAATGACTCCCACGACTCCTCTGGGTCTATGTCTCACATATTTAATATGCATAACAAATAAGTATTTTTTACTTGTACTATTTGCAAGTTTGTTCTTTTGCAGATGACAACCATATGGCGCATGTCATGTTTTATTCCATTCTGGTTTAACGCCATAACACCGAAATTCAAGGTGTAATTACCGCAGGGGGAATCCTTGCCATGGTATGTTTATGGCATCTAGAAAACAGTATTCAACCACCATATTTTCAGGACGTCATTTAACCAAAATGCCAGGGGTAGCAGAAGTAACATCACACGACCTTGACCTCTGATGGCATCACAGACGTGATGCTATTTGACCCTACCCCGAAGTGACATCACAGGAAGCAATGTAACACGTCCTTTCACCCCTTGACAAAAGAGCAAGTGGCATCACATAGCATTGTTCCTAAGTACACTACGAAAAATACAATATCCCTGTGATGTGGTATACATTTCATACAAGAATAGATCACCATATCCATCGTTAATATGAGTGTGTATAGGGCCTTATTACCAAATGACTGTGAATGCAAGCAGACCTCCAAGGCCAAATTATAATGATGCGTTATTATATAGCATTTACGCTTACACGCTTTATATAGAACAAATATGCACACAATATCACCAAGGTGTTGTTACTCATTTATCAACCTCATAAGGATGAACGGCTGAGTTGGCTTTGCCGTGATTCGAACCTGCAAACTGCAGATCACACACACATCCCAGCAGCGAGAGCTCAACCCACTGAGCTATCTTACCAGCTATAGCAATCTTACCAGGTATAGTAAAATTAGCAATTACATGCCTGAATGTTGTCAAAGTCAGAAAGCAAATTACACTCTGTAGTAGAAACTGGTGTCTGAGATTTTAAACAGCAGGTCAGTTCATCTGCAGGTCTGGTGCAAAGTTGGCCCCATGTCAAGCCTGCGTGGATCTACTTTTCAGGCTTCAGAGGTTAGCAAAGTACATACCTTTGGAAGGGTTCATAACTTTGTGTTAAAGAATTTAGAGTAGCGCAGGGAAAGCAGTTCACTCACACGGCATCCCGTACTCTGGGCACTCGTTACCTCATACATGCAAACAAACATCCTGAACAGCATGCCAGGGAGATAGGAAAGATAGACACATCACAACAAAGCATTAATAGTGGCACAATTAAGTCAAGGGCCAAAAAAATAAATGTTTACACCGTACACAAGCTTTTAGGCAAAAGTGTTTTGTCTAGTGACTGAGGACACCGAGATGGAATGTCTTGTGATGATGGTAACAGAGACAACGGCAGAAAAAAACATGCTATAACTGCAACTTGCGAAAAGCAAATGACATAGTCAGAAGTGGATGCTTATTCTACTCTAAATGCTATTTGGAGGATTTTGTCTGCATTGTGAATTTGAGGTGTTTAAGAAATGACTAAATTAGTGACTCACCCATCTGAAGTGTGCCTGAAATAAACCTTTAATTACTCTAGCAATTATTGTATAGAATTCCAGAAAAAGACAAATTATTTGTTATTCCTATTCTTTCTTAGTTAGTTTCACTGCTCAAAGTATTACACTTATGGAACACGTTTTTTTAAAAGGCCTGAACAAGAAAGTCAGTCACACCAGAAACAAAGATACACATGGCACTGATCACAGTCCTGGAACACCAATTAAAAAATATATATATATATTTTTTTATTCTTTTTTAGGGGCGCAAGGGAGACCAGAGGAGTAGCAAGTGAGACCTCGGGGGTCGCAGGTGTGACCCCTGGCGATCCCCAAATGACACCCCTGCTGCTTTTGTAACCCGACCAAGGGCATGTGTACATCTAACCACGCAAGGGTGGCCGCCGTCAGTGCGTCGTCACAGTCGCAAATAGCAACCGCGGAAGCATGCCACCTGCCTCATTGGTCAAGTGTTTACGACGTGGCTGCAAAACTGGGGCAGCCTCGAAGATTTATGGTGCTCAGTTTATAATATTTCAAGTGTGGATGTAAATGTGTGAATATCCGAGTTATGGCACAAAGAAACTTCTAAACAAACTGAACAGGGAGTATATCCGAAAAATACAGCGAAAGTGCCTATCAGCTGACAATGCAAATCTTTTGTACTTACTGCGCTTTAGTCGACCCCACTTCCCAATGTATTGCGCCAATGATAAAACAATCTTTAGGGACAAATGGCCTGATGTACAAAGCGTTGTTCAATGCCATTGAACACACGCTTTGTGAGTCAGGCCTGAAGCATTACAAAAGTTATCTCCACTTGCAACTGCATGGGTCCCTGTGCCCATTGCTATGCGCCTGGACCCCATAGTCGCTCACCAGGCCCAGGCTCATGCTCGATGAAGCCACGGGTCTTTTCCGAATTCTGGGTTCATTCGTCTGCCCCAAATAGAAATGCTAATGCTTGACAAGGGTGATGCTATTTTGTGCTCTAGATTTCCACCGAACTAATGAAGGTCGAAAAGTAAACACTACATTTGCAGTGACAGGCCCTCCGAGCACTATCTGAGCTGGTTGACCCCAGATGCGTTGTGTCTGGCCCCCCAGTCTCTGACCATATGGGGGTCAGTGATCCAATGCACACCCATGCGTTGAGAAGGCACCCAAAACGTGTGTATGCAGCTGGCTGTGAGTCCCTGGCGTTCGCAGCCAGCCAATTCCATTCTTTACAAAGCTTTGTTGGGAATAAATGGCTTGCAGCTTTCCATGGCTCTGTCCTCAACTCACATCAAAATACCCATTGCTGCCCATCCCTAACTCAAAATAGCGTCAAACCAAAGGGAAAAAAGTATATATACAAGTACCAGATAAATACAACATCTCCCGTAAATTAACATTTCATGTATTTATTTATTTATTTATTTACAGGATCAACAATTCTCTTGATTACAAAAGAACGTACAATAGATAAGAAATCAGATTTGACGGGAAGCAGTGAGCTTCTTACAATTGGGTGACTTTGAGGGACGTTCTAACCAGGTTTCGGAGGGGAGTAAATGGTACAGTCACCGGGGACAATGCATAAGTACACATACATAATGCGGCATGTAGCTTCAAACAGCAGCGTGTACACCGTGCATGACAGAGCTCACCACAGGGAACAGCGTGCATTCATGTTTTAGGTATATAAGTATATTTGATGGCCAATTATTCACTTAGAACCTGAATGCAATTGAGTCTTTTTGTAATAAATCTTCATCTTAACCTTGCAGTTCCCAGTTAGACGTCCTAGAAGCACTAGTATTGCATTGGACGCTTTTACTGGAGGAGCTCGCAGGAGAAGGCCGCACTCAATCCAATTTATAGCTGTTTTGTGTTTCCAGCCAATACATTATCCGTCCGGGCAATTTGATGAGTTGCACTATCTGCCCTGCAGGATTCCATTACCACTGCAGGAATGATGCTGGTCATTTCATCTGCATCCAAGAAGCCACGGTTCAGGCCAATACACCACGAGCATTGCATTGTGCTCTGGCATTTAGAAGATTGCCCACTCATACATCACAGCCAGGTCCAGAAACAAAGCAAACCGGTAGGGGTGCGGGGGTCTTGGGTAATTGTGATGCCCAGATAGAAATTAAGTTCATTACTGTGTGTGAGTGTGGTTGTGGTAAAGACTTACTCGGGGACAGATAGGTCTTAGGGTTCTTCCTAATGTTTTGGGGGTGACGGGAAAGTATTGAAAGATGGCACTCAAGAGCAGGCCTATGAGGGCTAACAAGGACATGTCAACTTTATACATAGGATCCTAAGCAAGCAGGCCTAGACAGGGGGCAGTGGCTTCCAGGGAAGGCAGAATATCAGGTTTTCTTTTTATGAACTAAGCGCTATATCTTTGTCTAGTAGTATGTTTCATGCAACCATGGAAGACTACAGGGTGGCAGAGTGGCGGGACAAATACTCACATCGGTGCGGGCCCATTGAGAGGCAAGCGAGATGCACTGTATATACTGATTATGCAATGGAAAACCACGCTAACCCTAGAAGGGGTGACACAACACTAAACAATGATGGATGGGAAGTTTTAGATTAATCATAACCACTCGCAACTGCTTTGGGCAACCATCCATTCTGTAATTGTGCGTCCTGTGCTGCCAGTACTAAAAGGGAAAGCATGCAATCACTGTGGATCCCTCGCCAAAAGGGGCAGAGCATCGAACTGTTAAACCACATCCCTTGTGCACAGCTGCATGAGCGATGCCAATCATGGTTTGACCTCACTGGGCATCATCAGTGAGGTGTGGCTCAGGTCTCTAACCAGAGCTAGCTCACGAGGCACATCTGGCAGCACTCAGGGAATTCAAGGTGACTTTGCAGCACTTCAAAGTGATGGATGGAAAGCTTGCGAGGAGTCGATACCACTTGCAACTGCTCTGGGTGGCCTTCCAAGGCTGTTTTTCGGCCTGTCCGCGCCATTGCAGAAGGGGAAGCAGATCAGTATTGGTGCCACCGCGAAAGGGGCAATCCATCCCGACCTGCCAGGCAAGATTCTTCTGCAAGGAGCCACCCGCTCCAGGAATGTATAGTTAGCCCTTTCCTAAAAACGTCAGCGTGTATCCATAGGAAGCAGAAATCACAGACAAAACCTCGCATGAATTTATATCTTTCATGTATGTCCATCGCCAGTTTGTATGCATGCAACTGTTCTGCCGCCTTCCTTAAAATGTCTTCTCGTTTTCAAGTTTCCATCTTAACATGTTTATTTGTTTAATGATAATGAAAACTGCTACTGTAACCAGTGGCCGAAGTGGGTGGGAGCGGTTGGGAGCGTTGCTCCTCTACTTTTTTTTATTAAGTTTTCCTGTTCCTATACTTTTATTTTGAAAAGAAACTGTTCTGGAATGGTTTTGTTTTAAAATAAAAGTGTAGGAAGCAGTTTAAACATGCACTTTAGTGCACTGCACATGCCCTTAAACAGCAGGTGTGTTTGTTTGTGGGTTTGGAATGCGCGTTGGAGGGGGCGTAGCAATGGGGTTTTTGGGGTGCGGGACAGCAGGGAACATAGTTCCACTATTTCTTTTCATACACTTCGACCACTGACTGTAACACCCGGTGGATCCATCGCAGTAGAACTCGCTGCGGCACAGAGTAAAGTAAACCGGCCGGATAGCTCAGTGTGCTAAGAGCTGGCTGTTAGTAATCATGATCTCTGCGTGGGAGACTTTAAACCTGTCAAAGATAACCCAGCATTTCACTGCACTGACATTGATAAACTGTGTCAAAGAAACACATGTCCTACACACCGCTACAATACCTCAAAAACTGGGGAGCAAGCACTCCATAGGGTTTTAGAAATCCTGCCATTAAACAGGAAATGCGTTTACTATTTCACCACAGCACATCCGGTTTGCAGTCTCAGGTTTTTATTTATTTATTTATTTATTTATTACATTTGTTGCTCGCCCAGACCCTAGGGTATCCATCTTCCTTGCAGCAACTGGAGGTGAACCTATTAAAATTGTCTAAAAGGCTGATAGATTTTAAAATGCATCTTGCTCACCTCATTAATGCTATCTTCTGAACTATTGTCCTGCATATTGAGGGAAAACAGGGTTTCCCATGCACAAGAATCTCAACAAATATTAGTGAGGAGGCAAACTCTGGCATGCCTGAAAAAAAAAATAAGCGTACTGATCTTCAGGAAAGTGTGTGATGTTCTTAACTTCAGTAGAGCGCACTAACATGAAAGTGACTACAAGTCTGACCTTTCACTACTGAGAATAAGCCGCAGTGTTAACGTGAGTTCTCACCTGGAATGCGTCTGTTGGCTGCTATTGTATCACTAGTGAACAATAGAGCCCCTTCTGAAACTATCTCATGAAATTCAGCTGCCCCTTTTGATTTACCAGGAAATCATTTAGGGGTGAGAACAATCTTGGTTGAATACCACCCTAGTGACAGTGCTCCCATTGGGTCTGGTGTGAGTTCCTTTGGAGGCCGATCGTAGTAGACTTGTGCTAATCGTAGCAATTGTTTTTTTTTCCTTCTCCAGACTAAGCAAATCTGACAGGGGAAGAGACTAAGCAAATCTGACAGGGGAAACGACTGAGCAAATCTGACAGGGGAAAAAACTAAGAAAATCTGACAAGGGAAAAGACTAAGCAAATCTAGCTGGGGAAAAGACTAAGCAAATCTGACAGGGGAAAAGACTAAGCAAATCTGGCTGGGGAAAAGACTAAGCAAATCGGACGGGGAAAAAGACTAAGAAAATCTGGCTGGGGAAAAGACTAAGCAAATCTGACAGGGGAAGAGACTAAGCAAATCTGACAGGGGAAAGGACTAAGCAAATCTGGCTGGGGAAAAGGCTGAGCAAATCTGACAGGGGAAGAGACTAAGCAAATCTGACAGGGGAAAAGACTAAGCAAATCTGACAGGGGAAAAGACTATGCAAATCTGACAGGGGAAAAGACTAAGCAAATCGGACGGGGAAAAAGACTAAGAAAATCTGGCTGGGGAAAAGACTAAGCAAATCTGACAGGGGAAGAGACTAAGCAAATCTGACAGGGGAAAGGACTAAGCAAATCTGGCTGGGGAAAAGGCTGAGCAAATCTGACAGGGGAAGAGACTAAGCAAACCTGACAGGGGAAAAGACTAAGCAAATCTGACAGGGGAAAAGACTATGCAAATCTGACAGGGGAAAAGACTAAGCAAATCTGGCTGGGGAAAAGACTAAGCAAATCTAACAGGGAAAAAGACTGAGCAAATCTGACAGGAGAAGAGACTAAGCAAATCTGACAGGGGAAAAGACTAAGCAAATCTGGCTGGGGAAAAGACTAAGCAAATCTGACAGAGGAAAAGACTAAGCAAATCTGGCTGGGGAAAATCCTGCATCCACATAGTGCCTTGCTTGTGGCATGGCCTGTTTGTGGATAGGTACGGGGAATTCAGGACCTGGATGAAAAGATCTCCGGCAACCCATTTCTGAATCCTGTGGTTTGGAATGGTATGGACCGATTGGGCCCAGTTTTCCTGTGCCCGTGATCCCTGGTAAAAGCGGTGAAAAACCATGCCAGAAGCGGTTATGTTGTCCAATGCCACTGGCATTTCTGATCTCTGCGGCGCGCATGCGTGCCTGCCGATGATCGCTCCGAGTTCACTGCTTGACTTCACTGAATGGCAAAGAGCACCCATTCACCACACACATGCCGGTGGTCACTGGTCTGCCATCTGAAGACGCAAAGCAGGATGGAATTGTCAGCGTTGCTGGTGAGACAGAAGTCCCTAGTTAGGGTGACCAGACGTCGCAGTTTTGCAGGGACTGTCTTGGAATTGGACCCTGTGTCGCCCCTTCTTTAATTTAAAAATCCGTCCTGGTTTTAGAAGACAGGCAGAGATGCAACAATTCAAGATTGTATGTCTGCATAATAAACATTTGAACAATGCGCTAACTTTGCATTATCCCTTTATTAGATGTCTGTTATCCCAGGGTAGGCCCGAACCTCCAACCTTTTATCTCTCTGCCACAAGCATTTACTGATTGTGCCAGGGAGACTGTGATAACAGACAGCGCAGAATCTCATTTTTTTTACCATGCTTACTGCCAGAGACGAATTTGCAATTCCAGCAGTGCTGGAAATTGTATTTATTTGAATGCGGGACCCCTCAGTGCTGTGTGAGGGAAGCTGGGGGCAGGGGAGGGTTTGAATGAGCCGAGGGTCACTAGTCCTACTTTTATGTTTACGGCCGGTCCCGGTTCCTCATTTTCAAAATCTGCTCGCCCTGCCCATGGTGTACAGTACATAGCTGCTGAATGGCTCGCGGCCCCTTGCGTGCAGCCACTGCAACCTGGCTCCGTTTGTCTTGTGTGCACCTCTCTCTGCTGACCACAGTTAGAGAACCTGTGCACAGCGCCCCCCAGGGGGTTGGTCCAGGGTCAACTGCCCATGCATCCCTTGATCCTTTGCTCCCTAGAGCAGGCGCAGCGGAACAGTCATCGTAAGGCCGCATTCCACTTAATGAATCGGCTTGACCGTAATTCCTAGCCCAGATGTAATCCTTTCTACTCTACTGATTGATTTAACAAGCCCCGTGATTACATCTAAACAGCTTCTTACGACGCACTGAAAATAGTTTATCATGGCTCTCCGCTGCAGAGCAATTACCCGCAGCATCTGCCGCGATCAGGGTGCTCCCAGAGCCCAGGATAGCCCCACGGGGGAGGGATTTCCCTGTGCCTGCTTTCAGCAAGGTCAGCGGGGGTTCCAGCGCAGCACGGCGACTGGGCACACGCGTCCAGGTATCCCAACGTACCTGCTAAAACTGATGCTTGGTATATATTGTCATGTGTTTAGCATTCGCGCAAAGCATCCCGCTTACAGGGACTAGACAAATACCTTCTAATATGTTTCCAAATGATCGGTGTTATTTTGAATGACAGGCCTAACACAATCAATCTATCAGTAATAATATTAATACCTTATATTAATACCTTGAAACACTTGTGTATAGGGGCGTTATAAATGCCATATCATATCATACAATATAATAAATTGTGTGTTAGTCTGATGCAGTCATGCGCAGTAGAGACTGCCCACTTGTCCTGTTGTCACCGCTAAAGTTAGCTGTTGCCTTAGGAATTATTTTAGGCCAGCACGTTAGACCGTGTACACACGCTTTTACACTAGTATTGTATACAGCACTAAACTACAGCCATTAATCATTGGACAGCTACTTTTATCAACCTTCAGAGGATGAAAGGTTGAGTCAATCCTCCCCCAAAAAAGGCACACAGTTCGCCTCAGCTAGTGCAAGGACCCCCTGAACAGTGCGGTTATTTTACTGAAGTCAGATGGATGGAGGAAGTGACATCACATAAACCTGGCATCACGGACATAGTATCGCCACTTGATATTTGACCCCATTGACAGACCACTGGATATTTTTTTTTTTAAATATTTGGCATGGAAAAGGTCAAGCAACATTATGCTGATGATCAGTTTTTGATAACACGCACAGGCAACCTATTACGAAATATGTACAATCTGAAGGCATACCTCAGAGTCCACAGGGGCAAGGGGGTTTGAAATCACCAGTATAAAGACAGTGATGGCTGTGCTACCTCTCCCCAAGCGATGTCTGAACCACTTCAAAGTCATACAATTGGATAGACCACCACCCAACGGTCCCCCCAGCATCCTCTGCCAGCACTTGCCCTTGGGATCCATTTCCCAGACTATCCCATCTTAGCCCTCCCGTCCACTGCACTCCTCCTCCCCTCCCCTCTTTCCCCTGGCCCTTGCTGCATCGGCTCAGCCAGCACTTGCCTGCCCCCACCCATGGGTCACCCAACTTCTGCACTTCTCCCTCTACCCCCTGCCCCTTGCACTTCTCATCTCCTTCATGCACGGTAGGATTGTCACAGGACAATATAACCGTCTCTTTGTTGTGTATTCTTATGATTTCCCGTGTCCCCCCCCTCTTGTGTTGTGGCGCCTGGAAACTCCTGTGTATAGGCGCCATACACATGTCCAATAAAATACAATTACAAAAAATAAAACTGTCTGTCCTACCCTTGCTACATCTTCAAGCGAAATAGCATATTTTGTAGGATGCTTAAATCTACTTGTTTTCTTACTTAATGTAATTTTCTTGCTCAATTTAACAGTGTTTGGGCCTCAGCTGGGTGCATATGGGTTTCCCACCCTGACATGCTGGCCCTGAAGAAGGGTTTAAATGGGCAGGATGGTTCAGTGTCTCGAGGGATGGTTTTGGCATCCAACTGCCCCATATGAGCACAATACTTCAGGTTCCTCGTTTGAGTGACTTCATTGGACATTTTAGACTTTACCTCGCACCCTTGCTGTGTTTTTCCTCTTTCTGATGTGGGGTGGCTTTATTTTTTTCCTGAACTGTTCATTCTTGTCATTCTTGCCAAACTGTCATAATTTCTCATTTCACCATGTCATTTTCTTTCTATTTGGTAATCCCTATTCTTTCTTTGTCCTACAGTATATTTTGTCATCACTTCATTATTATGTAGCGTCTCATCAATTGTTATAAAGTGTTTTTGCGTAAAACATTATAGAAACAAAGTAAACAAACAGGTCAGTGCTTCTTAAAGTTGTAACCAAAAAAAAAGTGATGAGTGGAAGGTTTTCAATCTGAACCACTGGCATTGCTCTGGGCAACCTTCATATCACCATTTTTTAGCCCATCTGCACCATTGCAAAAGGGGCCCAGCCATATGCAAATCAGTCTGGTACTGCGCCACCAATGGTAGCAGCCCTGCCCGAACTCCTAGGCCAAGTCCCCTCTGCACGGAATCACTAGCAACCCCAGACATGTTTCGGCCTTGTTGGGCCTCCTCAGTGCGGTGTAGCTTGGTTCCCTATGGCGCAGCGAGCAAGGGGCCCACGTCTGGGCATGCCCTCTCACACTTAAGGAGACAAACTGAAACCAAAAAAAGTGATGGGTGGAAGGTTTTGAATTAATCTGAAACACTGGCATTGCTCTGAGAAACATTCCAAACCACTGTTCTTTAGCCTGTCTGTGCCATTACAAAAGGGGTCTAGCCATATGCAAATCAGTCAGGTACTGGCACCAATGGGAGAAGCACTGCCCGAACTACTAGGCCAGGTCCCCTTTGCAGGAAACACAAGCAACCCCAGACTTGGTTCGGCCTTGTTAGGCCTTCTCAGTAAGGTGAAGCTTGGTTCACTATGGCGCGAGCAAGGGACCCACGTCTGGGCATACCCTCTCTCACTTAGGGAGACAAACTAAAAACAAAAACGTGATGAGTGGAATGTTTTGAATTAATCTGAACCACTGACATTGCTCTAGGCAACCTTCCACACCACTGTTTTTTAGCCGATCTTTGCCATTGCAAAAGGGGTCCAGCCATATGCAAATCAGTCAGGTATTGCCACCAATAGGAGCAGCCTTGCCTGAACTGCTAGGCCAGGTGCCCTCTGAATGGAAACACAAGAAACCCCAGACATATTTCAGCCTTGTTGGGCCTCATCAGTGAGGTGCAGCTTGGTTCCCTATAGTGCACAAGCAGTGGGACACATGTCTGGACATACACTATCTCACTTAGAGAGACAAACTGAAACCAGAAAAGTGATGGGTGGAAGGTTTTGAATTCATCTGAACCACTGGCACTTCTCTGGGAAACCTTCCACACCATTGTTTTTTAGCCCGGCTGTGCCATTGCAAAAAGGTTCCAGCCATATGCAAATCAGTCAGGTACTGCAACCAATGGGAGCAGCCCTGCCCGAACTGCTAGGCCAGGTCCCGTTTGCATGGAAACACAAGCAACCCCAGACATGTTTCAGCCTTATTGGGCCTCCTCAGTGAAGTGCAGCTTGTTTCCCAATGGCACAGCGAGCAAGAGACCCACGTCTGGGTATACCCTCACTCACTTAGGGAGACAAACTGAAAAGAAAAATGGCGCCACCCGGGGATAGGCTTCGTGTAGCTGGGACAGCAGGCAGAGAATGTCTATTCTCGCCCACTGTAACAACCGCCTGATCGGCTGAGCGCCCGTCCCCTGATGCGAATAGAGGATCAGATTTAGGTACATACCTCACAACCTTGGAAAGGCCATTGACCAAAGCCAAATAGACACAAGGGGCCATCCCAGGGGGGATCCAGAGCTAAACGTTGGGCCTAAACAATGTCACCTCAGCCTTTGATTGGCAGAGTTTAAGCATTTTGACTCTCATCCACCTGCCCGGGAAAAGACTCCATTTTGGCTGAACACAGAGATTGAGTTGACGACAAAACCCCTACAGTGAACCTGGGCATCATCAGCATGTTAATGATAGACAAAGTCAAAAGTCTGGAAATTTAGGAAGAAGCGATCCTATAGCAAAAAAGCATCAAAGAATATAAAGGGGACGCCAAACCTGAAAGGAGGCGTACCATTTAAGTTCCATAGTGACTACCCAACTACATGCCTTTAAATTCTTAAGTGTGAGATGACACACTGTGCCAGGGTATAGGTAGATATAACACAATGGGGATAGCTGTGGCACCTTGCTTATCGCACATATGTGCCAAGGCAGTCCCTGGAATATTGTTCCAGTCTGAATTTGAAATGATTTGGAGCCAGATAAGGAGGCGCCACCGTGCAGGTTTAACTTTGCTTAACAACAATAGATTCATGAATCGTGTAATCCTGCCTTGCTTGCTAGAGGGCAATAATTAGCCGTTGCTCATGTGTCCAGTAAAGGCGTTTTGGTAAAAGAAAAGGCTACCTCGTCACGTCTGCAGATCCCTTGCGTGAAAGACGAATTAATGATACCAGTGAAGATGTTAGACAACATTGGCAGGATTTCCAGGGACCAAGCCCCTTCTATTAAGTGAAAAAATATATGAGGCAAAATAGTGTTCTGAGATGTGGCAGTGAACTCACGAGAAAAGGGGTGTGGTTATAACACCAAAACCTTTACCAGCAATGTGTGACGGGAGATATGGAAGGGTTTCAAAGAATGTTGTGGTTCTCACACCTGGTAAATTCAAAGTGGATACATATATTAGGCAATATGCCCTGAGCCGCGGGGGCATTACCTGCCTCGGTAATGCCCCCGTGGCGACGGGCATATTGATATTAGTACCCCGGCCGGCAAGACCGGGGTACTAGTAGCATTATTTTCTGTTCCGTAATGCTGCTGCGTTTCGAAACAGAAAACACAAAAAAAGTGAAAGGAAATGGCCACCGGAAAAGGGAAAACAGAGTCTGTTTTCCCTTTCCATGGCGGCCATCGGGAGCGGATGCGCTGAGAACAGAAGTGTTCCCAGTGTGTCCGCTCCAGAAAAGGAGATATTCAAAGGTAAGTGGGGTTGGGAGGGGATTGTGCACAGGAGAGGGATAGAGAAAAAAAAAAAACACCTTACCTTAATCCCCGGCGGGGGACAATGGCAGCCTCAAGCCGTGTGGAGGCTCGGAGCGGGGGTGGCCCCGCTTCGAGCCTCCTCATTGGCTGTGGGGCTGCCATGCCCCCCCAGCCAGGAACAAAGGAGTGGAATCCCGGCCGAGGTTCTCTAGGGTAACAAGTGAGAAAAACAGTACATTCGTGATTTACGTCTGTCGCGTGTGTTGACCTTTTTCAATGGAGGGCCCTAAATATTTCCCCAAATAAGCTCAAGTGACCAAGCGTAGCAAGGGAGCGCCAAAAAATGTAAGGGTTTCCGGGGGCTCCTCTCTCCCCCGAGAAATTGTTGAAAATAATGTGCTGAAATGTTGCATTTTAATAGCACACTTCTTTCACATAAATGAGGTAAAAATCCATCTAATGTACCGCCGGTTCTCTAGACTAGCACATAAAATAATCCAATATCACTAACAGTATAAAAGTGATCTACACCATTTTCATAAGGCTGCGGACACTACTTTCACTATGCCACTGATAGTCACTATAAATCACATGCATGAGCCCGAGGCCACAACCTTTCTATGCCAGTAATATTCACTGTAAATCCCTTGCAGGAGGCTGGGGAAAAAACTATCTACACCAGTAATAGTCACTGTAAATTCCTTGCATAGAGCTGCAGCCACAACCTATCTATGCCAGGATATAGTCACTGTAAATCCCTTGCAGGAGGCTGGGGGAATAAAACCTATCTATACCAGTAATAGTCACTGTAAATCCCTTGCGTAGAACTGCGGCCACAACCCATCTATCTCAGTAATAGTCACTGTAAATCCCTTGCAGGAGGCTGGGGTACAACCAATCTGTGCCAGGATATAGTCACTGTAAATCCCTTGCAGGAGGCTGGGGGAAAAACCTAGCTATACCAGTAATAGTCACTGTAAATCCCTTGCGTAGAATTGCGGCCACAACCCATCTATCTCAGTAATAGTCACTGTAAATCCCTTGCTGGGGCACAACCAATCTGTGCCAGGATATAGTCACTGTAAATCCCTTGCAGGAGGCTGAGGGAAAACCTATCTATACCAGTAATAGTCACTGTAAATCCCTTGCGTAGAGCTGCGGCCACAACCTATCTATGCAAGTAATAGTCACTGTAAATCCCTTGCGTAGAATTGTGGCCACAACCCATCTATCTCAGTAATAATCACTGCAAATCCCTTGCGTAGAGCTGCGGCTACAACCTATCTATGCAAGTAATAGTCACTGTAAATCCCTTGCAGGAGGCTGGGGTACAACCAATCTGTGCCAGTAATGGTCATTGTAAATCCCTTGCATTAGGCTGTGGTCATAGCAGTAATGATGACCTTAAATCCCCTGCATGGAGCTGCAGCCGCAATCTCACTTTGCCAGTAATGGTCACTATAAATCACATGTGTGAGGCTGCTGCCACAACCTATTTATACCAGTAATAGCAGGCCACAACATATCTATGCAAGTTATAGTTACTGTAGAGTGCCACCAGAGCAAAAATAAGTATTTCTCTGACTCCATCAACAACCCTCCACACTCACACATGAATGCATTTTATTCATGCATATTCATACTTATGCCCAGACACCCACATATTCAGTCAGACACACACAAGCACATACACTCGGAAACTAACCTACACATACATGCACACATAGCTAAAGACCCACTCAACGTGTCTTACACACACACACACACACACTGCATGCATTGCATTCAAGCATGCTTGCAAACATGCATTATCCAAATCACACATATCTTAGGTTTTTTCATTTCAGGAAAAAGTGCTGGGGGCAAGGGCACGGGCACGGCACTGAATGGAGACAAATCCTGTCACATAGGACTAGAACACCTGCTGAGCGCTCATTTGTTTTTAACTAAATTTGACAATTCCAGACTATCACTCTGCCTTGAAGGAAGCAAGGGTGTGAACCGGCCAGAGAGGTGGGACTCAAGGTAGTGACCAGCCTCCTTGTGCCCTCCTCCCGCCCCCGGCTCCACCACTGCTGCTCACCTCCCACATTTTAGCTTCGAGGCATTTGCATCAGAGGCATATGAAGGCCATAGCATCTAGTTTCTTATAGAACAGGTCTTAGCTTGTAGGGCACAAGAATACCCACCTGAAAAGCAGACAAGTGACTGATCACTTTGATGCAGAATATCATTTATGAAGTGGGCCACACTGTCCTGGCTGTACTCACGAAAACAGGATCTCACTTTTACAAAATAGAAGATTTCAAGAAAATACTGGATTTAGTTTCCAGCTTCATGGCACAACAACATTTGCTGTTCCTTCTTCTCTCACACACGGTCATGCCAAAAATTACACTGCAGGGACATGATTAAATATATGAAAGGTAAGGTCTGAAATTGGACACAATGGGCCAGTGTAGGCCTCATGTTTACAGTGGTGCCATACTCTCAAATCTGCATTATTGTTTAATGGATTTCTTATTTTGATAAACTGAATAAATACATATTTATTTTTAGTTTTCGCTATTAGGTTGCATTGTAAGCTCTTATACGCTGGAATGATTGGTCTGGTCGAAAAAGGACTGAGGTCCATTCCCTTTGACACCCCTTTTGGCATCTGTGTTGTCAAAATAGACATCACTAGTTGTATCTATCAGACCGTTCTTAACCTAATTCACCAAACTAGCTCTCTTAACAAGGCTTCAGTAATTAATGGGGTGCTTTTTATTTTATATTATTGATCTATTACACTGAATCTATGCAGTCAATACTCAAGACTCAATTATAATTGTCAAGCATTGCCATCATCATTTCACTTTATTATATAACTGAAGAGAGGGTCCCTGGAATGGCCCTCAGGTCCCCAAAACTCGTTTTTCGGCCAATCACCATGCACACCAATGTATCCTACATATGCAAAGAGATATTCACTGAGACAACCCTTCACACCATACCCAATTAACGGATTCAAGGAGACAGGTGCCTCATCGTTGGACCAAATTGACTGATGACAACATCTAGCCATGATAACATCGCTAGTGACAACACAACATAGCGTGAGTCACAAAGCAAATTTGCATTCCTGCACGAAGATACACAGACACACACACATATACACATGCTTACAACTTCTATAGATAGAGAACAGATACATGTACATACTGTCAAGCTCTCTTCCTTTTCTTCAGCCAAATGCATAAACGCAAGAAATCCAAACATATGTGGACCAAGCTTGCAACCGCTTCATTGCAACTAACTATAAGGAGCTGCAGGGATGTGTAAGGAACCTACAGGGCTCTATCGTGACTAACCTCTAAGAAAATATTAGAGCGCATGGTGAAACCATAGAATGACCGTAGTGAATACACATGAAACCACAGGACTCAACTACATCGAGGGAGCCATGCAGTCCCTGCAGCACGAAGCACAGAGATGATGTTCTCAGCCAAGGACAAGGCAGGTGGAAAATTCCTGATTCCCGAGGCGGTGAGCCACCTGCGAAATTCAGAATAAAATCCTCATAATTGTACACAGAAAGGCTCTGTTTTGCATTCCTTGCACACGTGACCCAGCAGAGCCGAACAATGGCTATTTATTCATGATGAGAAGAGGAGCTGTTCCCAGCAAAGCAGACAAAATTGATACATGCATTGCCCACCAAGAACTGCAACCTACAGGCACTCTCTCATGCTAGGTGATCAGACCAGTGGCAACAATGGGAATGCATAGTCTTTCTCATTACCTTGAAAAGGTACACTGAGTGCTGTGAACGAAACAGGGTTCCAGGCCTGGGGGACACGCTCCAGCCAATCCAGATGCTCAGATCATGGGGTGGTGTATAATGTTGCACAGGCCAATGGTCTTCGTGCAACCCTGTAACAAAGTAATAGATAGTTTTGTGGGGAAGTCTCAGGCGGAGCCACCTGACATGGGAAGACCAGTGGGAATCCAGATGTATAAGGTTCCATAGGTAGTAGCCTGAGCTAACCAATAGGGGGCTCCTGTAGGTTTTTTGGGGTGGTGTTGGTGTTTGCAAAGTCATCATGATAAAAAACTGGGTGACACCAGGGCTAAAGTCGAGGGTACACGCGGGGGGACGGAGTCCACCCACTTTATTCAGAGGGTGGACTGAGTCCCCCCAGCTAAAAGAGAAACATTGGATGTGCTCTTTGAATTTATGAATTAAAGCTGACCTTGGCGATCAAAACGCAGTCGTCAGGTTTTCAGGCCAGACACTTCACCACTGCACTATGTAACTTGATGAAAAATGACAAACAACTAAAGTTGAAATATCCCATTTCGGTACTGCAAGTCCCAGGGAAAATATTTGTATTGGTTCTTGGAGTTTAAAACATGCACACCTCTTAACATTTTCAAAAACACTATTAGAAGAAAATACTCTGTCTTGGTTTTGTGTGTGTTGATTTTATGAAAGGCAAATGCATTCGTCCTGTTCAATTTGGGTGGCCATGCAAAGCCAATTTAATGAAATGTGCACATTTCACCTTGATTTTCTAATTTCTGACGATGTCACATCCCATCATTGCGTTTGTTGATGAGTCCCCCCAATTCAATTTTTAGGATTTGACCCCTGGGTGACAAAGGCTCAGAAGCTGAAATTGTCGGAGATTTGTGGTTTCCTGTATGATCCTTGTCTATTGCAGAATAAAAGACAGTAAAACCTGCCTCATGGCCGAGTCTTCCGTCATTGCCGGGTGGAAGGTTTCGGATGGGCACTAGATACTGTGCTTACTTGTGATATTATTGATGCAAACGACCCCTCCCGCCCCACGTCCTCTGGAATAGTATCGCATAGCAATGAACCATAATAATCCACATGGAAGATAAAACAGGTTAAAAGTTAAAATCACCAGTACATGAAAATAGAACCCACAAGGTGAATTTGCACATGGGCTTTGGTGAATTCACACATGGCATTGCTGTCCGTTTCTGGAATGATGCACTCTAAAATCCCATGTGGTGCATCTTATCTGCCTGGCACCTCAAAAACAACATGCTTGCCTTGGAAACAGGAATTTCGACATCTGTTCAACACCTCGGTCTAGCAGACCCTTTCAAAATATGTTATAATTGTACATCACTAAGTGGGCATCACTAATTTAACATGTCCTGATATACAATCCCACCACAAAATTCTGGGACAAGAAAAAATGTGTATTAGGAATCGAAATGTACTTTTGTTGAAATAAAATCACTTGCAAGGTGGTCCCCAACTTTAACGTCACCACGGTAAGATATCAGTACTTTTAAAAGTGGTTTACAGAGACAAAAAACGAGCCTGCAGCTGTGATTCCCACTAATAAACTGTGCACACAGGCAGTCACTCCATAAATCAAATGATTATATTTCTAAACATGTATAATCCTAAATAATACAGCACACTTGATTCTATAATAACATTGAAGCGTACTGGCCAGTATATTAAAAATCTTGTCACTTAACCACAATTCAATTAACTTTTTATCAAATTTAAAATTGTAAATATTATTTTCTCTGATATCAATAACAAGTATTGGTATCTGGAAAGGTTACATGGAAACCCAATATCATGATATATGAATCACATTTAGTGTACATTTCCCCTTAATAATGCATTCCCATATATATATATATATATATATATATATATTCCCTCTGCTGCTGACTCTATTGTGCTTAATGAATAAACTACCTTTTTACTTTCCTGTGCGATTGTGGGGCTTCTTACGAGGTGAGCAGGAGTGCGGTCCTGGACACGCTCAGTGTCTAACACTTTGACGGCGGCAACGGCTTCGGGAATAAAATAATCACTTCAGCTCCTTCAGGTGTGATTCATCCTTTTCTTTATTAGTTCCGTGAACAACATAGACAAAAAAACACAACAACGCGTTTCACCCTGCACAGGCTTCGTCAGATTGCACAATTCACTTTTGCAAAGATGCATTGTATCCTCTTTGTGGTCTTACTTTGGTTTCTTGATTCTATCCAGTGCATTCCTGTCTCTAACATGGGGCAGCGCAGAGCGCCATATTGGAACATGTTGGATGTCCTTGAGAGTATATGGTTTAAGCCACACTCTGATAGTCCTGCTTTGCTATATACTGCAATTAGCCTGACTTTACATATTGCTAAAGGACATCACTATTTGGGTCTGATTGTTTCAATTTATTGAGCAAATTGTTTCTGATGGTTCATGCGGTCTCATCCATCAATACAGCTTAATTCATTATTGTTGATATTTCACTGTTGGTGATGGTCTGATTGGTGGTTAGTGATCTTGTACTTGGCAAGTGCCTTTGTAACTCATCTACGATGTATGCGCTCCATTAACGTGCTTCACCCCGCATTTAATTGAATTTTACAAGTAAGGTAGACACCTATATAAACCTTAATAATTAAACCATATTGCATGTATAAAGTGTTTAGTGCATTTAGAGTACATTATTGAAAGCTCTGCCTGTAGTGCATGGTGCACGTTTTAAAAGGCTCTACCTTAAAGATGCACAGTGCTACGCATTTCTGAACTGCTGATTCCATATTATGTGCTATAAATAGATTGAGGGCCAGCTAATCGCAATTAATATTGCTGATTGCTAATTCCCTAAAATACACAATTTTGGTATAACTAAAGCAAAGCCTCCTCATTATTATAATCCGACCTTAAGTTCTGGTAATATATACAATGTGCAAAATTGCTTTGGGATATATGGCGAGCAATAGATTAATGGCATTGCTTTGGACCAATATGTCATTGCAGAGACAGACCAGAAAACATAAAGCGTCAATGCTACTGAAGTGTTTTTCCAAGCTAAAAGTTTACAAAGATTAAAAACAACCTGTTATATACTCAAGGTAATATTCCTTTCTTACGTTGTGTTTCTATACATATTGACACGTACAGAATTACATTAATCTCCCACAAATATGTACAGTTCTTCATCCTTATTGTGACCATTGGGAGTCTCTGTGTTATAGTCAATTATGTATCTGGATTCTGTTTGTCTAAGTCTTTTAACACGGTCACCTCCTCTGGGGTTGTTGGTGATTGTATCAATGTGAAATACCTGAAGGAAGACATATCCCACCTGTGCTTTTCCTCAAAGTGCTTTGCCATTGGGTATGCCATGTCACCATTTTTTATAGCTCTTAAGTGCTGCAATATTCAAATTTTTACCTCCAATTTGGTACTGCCAATATAGCATAGTTTGCAATCACAGGTGATCACATATATCACATATTTGGTCATGCATTTGATCCGTTTCTTGACATTGATCTTTTGTCCAGTTTGTGGGTAGTTGTAGCTCTGCACATTGGTTCCACATTGACATGCCTTGCATTTGGCGCACTTGTAAAAACCCGTAGGTTTGTCAAACAACCATCCTGTTTTATCTACGGGGTTTACCGATTGATAAAGACTTTATTTATTTATTTATTTTTTACATTTATAAAGCACCCAAAGCAGCCCTGGGGCGACTTGGCGATAGTTTGGACTGCACAGATATCGCTTTCCTGAATGTGACACTTGTATTTGTTTGCATGTGTCAACTAATGTCCTTGTCTCTAGTCAAGTGGTGCCAATACTTTCCCAAGATTTTTCTCACTTCCTTGGCTCCTTCATTAAATGTATTGATGAACCTGATACTATTGGTAGACTCATTGTGCCTCTTGCTTTTCATCTTGCCCGTAATAAGTGTGTTGCTTCTATTCTGCATCTGGCATCTATCATAGGCTTTACGGATTATACCTTTGGAGTAACCTCTTGCACTAAATCTTGCAGCAACTGTTTTAGCATTTTGTACATAAATACTCTCTTCACTGCAGTTCCGCTTGATCCTTAAAGATTCGCCATACAGGATACTGTTTTTAAGACTTGTGGGATGTGCACTGTCCGCATGTAGTACTGCATCTGTGCTTGTCTCTTTGCGATACAGTTCTGTGGTGATCTTCCGTTCTGCAATTTGGTTTTAATGTCCAAATATACAATTGTCTCTGCACTTTGTTGTTCTGTGAATGCTAAATTCTTATCATTGACGTTGAGGAGTTTGAACATTTCCAACCATTCTTTGACTGTGCCATCCCATAAAATACAAAGGTTGTCTATGTATCTTCTCCATAGTATCACTCTATTCATGTGTGCTGATATTTCTTCCAAAGAGAATGAGTCTTCATCCCAGGCTCCCATGAATAAGTTTGCATAGCAGGGGCTACTGAAGTTCCCATTGCTGTACCACATACTTGATTGTAGTACTGTCCATCAAACATGAAGGAGTTATGGGTAAGACAAAACCTGAGCATGTCCAAACTCTTTTAAGAATGTTTCCTATAGTTGAGTGATCTGGTGGAGAGATATTGTTTATTGCCCTCAATACCCTTTTGATGTGAAATACATGTATAAAGTGAGACACCATCCTGAGTAACTAATAAATATCCTTCATTCCAATGGACATTGTCCATTTGATTAAGAAAATCAGTGGTATCTCTTGTGTAGAAGGAAAGAGAAATGTATCTACAATTCTGGAAGTGTTCTCTAACAATGAGTCGAAAGAGGCCACTATAGGTCTTCCTGGAGGTCTTTTCTTTAGCTTGTGTATTTTGTGAATGAAGTGTATAATGGGTGTAGTTGGAAAATTCTTAGTTAGAAATGTTCTTTCATCCCACTCCAAAAGGCCCCAATCGAACCAGCCTTGCACTTTGTTATCATCCGGGAGTTATCCGGGTCAAATTCAAGGGATCTAGTTAGGGTATGGCAGGTCTCTGGCACCATCAAGATTTGGATGGCAAAAAAATCATTCGTTTTAAATGACAAAAAAACTGAAATCCTGATTCTCAGAATGGGTTCTAAATTGAAAATATTAGACCCCCCAATATGGCTGCTTTTTTGATTGGAGGCAATAATATTGTTGTCTCAGAACATGTCAAAACGCACAGGGTCTTTTTGTGCAAACTAACTGGGCTCTGTGTTTGCCACTTTCACAGTAAAGAATGAAGCTCAATGAGTGTACCTGACATGTGCTGCTACATGTCACAGTTAACTAATTCATCTTTTATAACGCACTTAATACCAGAGACCAGTCTCTAAGCACGGGGCTGGGATTCGAAAGCTGTGTTGCTCTGTGTTGTCTTGCTTCCAAGACAAACCATTGCCCCTCAGCTCTTCTCCCTTCTTGGCGCAGAGAATGAGGGTTTATCAGCATAGGTTTGGTCATGTTTTTATGTTAAGTGAGAAGCCAGAGACAGGTGGCTCGCCAGATGTTATGGACTAGGATTCCAGTGATACCACAAAATTGATTGTACCGGCTAGAACGGATGGGAGTTATAGTCCAAAACAACTGGAAAGCCAAAGTTTGAAGTAACCGGTAGTCACGCTGTACTATATTTGGCAGAGTTTGTACATTGCATACCACATAGACATTTGTCAGGGATGGATGTATTGGATTCATTAACATACTATGGTCTGCTCGTTGCCCTATAGCCCTATAGTGAGGAAACCTCAGGGGGGGAGGAGGAAAACTTCCCCAACAGCAATGTGCGTGAAGGTCGTGATCTGTTGGGTGCCCGAGAGTGATCTTTACAAGGATCGCTTTTTGGTACATGGGAGTGCGGCAAACGTGTTGTGGCCTTGCAACGTTTATGCATTGGGGGTTTAGGAGGCGCACGATATGATATGAGAGGTTATTTATAACGTGCTTAATACCCAGAGATTTCTAAGCATGGACCCAGGGATCAAACCTGGGCGGCTTTGTGTCGTCTTGCTTCCAAGGCAAGCACATTGGCCCTGAACTATCCTCCCGAGACATGATGATTTATCTGTTATGTATTGTGGGTGGCGATCACATCTGGGTGCTAGTGGCTACAGTGAGTGTATGTGCAGTGAACCCATAAGGGACAAGACTTGCGTGTGCCATCCTCAGTTTCCTTAACCCCAATTGTTTGAGGGCCAACATGCTTTGTGTGCTGAGGGGCCCCTGGTGCTTTGTGAGCCTGGTGTGTCATTCATGTTGTGTGTAATAATAGGAGGCGCTCTGAGGCTGGATGAGCTTTGGGGCAGGGCTATGCGTGGGAAGGGTTGGTTAACCACGTGATGTGATTGTGGGATACCCTAAAGTAGTGTGCGGTCCGGTGCTTTCGGGGGGCTTGAATCAAACCTCCTTACTGAGTTCCGATAAAAAGCGCACCTTTTAAGCTTTTCAAGCAATCCAGCCTCGCTTTGGATTAAAGTGCTATATAAACAATAAAATACAAATACAAATGTTTAAATGTTCAAATGCCAGCATGATGGTGCTGAACGTACCGTGCAGGCAGTAGCTCTCGTGGCACAAGACGTATCGTCCGACCGCATTCCATTTCCAAACAGAGTGCATCCCTATGGTCTAATTCATGTCACCATAGAGTAACATTTCTCAAACGCTAATCCTAGCCACCTTGCGCATTTAGCCTGGCCCAATCCTTTATTTTTCCCTTAAACGGGTTCAAAACAGAGAAAGATTAGGCTGGGCCCAGGACGAGGGGTCATTTCAAAGATCAAGGGAAATGGACAGCCTCCAGGGCTGCATAATATTTATGAAAACTAAGAACAGCTTCTTTGCAACTCCCCCGCGCCTCCTACTCCAGCCATGTTGGCAAGTCCCACACCGATGACATCACTCACACAAGTCGTAAGCTAACCCAAGAGCGGTGCGGCTGATGTCAGCCCGCGCGAGCTTGCCAAGGTGTCAGAACCTGGAGGAATAGGACACGCTGGTTCAAAACTGTAAAAAAGAGCACAAAACTCTAACAGTTTAGCTGATTCGCAAATCTAATATGAACAAAACAAAACAAAATTAGTCTCACTGCTTAATGTCGACTTGTACAGTATTCTGACTGGGGGCACCAGGGCCAGCAGAAGGTGTACAGGGTCCCCTTTGAAAATGATGGTTCGCCCAACCCCCTTCCTCCTAACCCACCCATTGCGATAGCTAGTAGGAAAACCTACCTTCAAATGTTAAGAAAAATGCATTGATTGGGAGCAGTTTAAGATATTCAAATGCAAACGGGCTGTGGAAAGACGTTACATACTGTTTTTAAGAGATGAGCAGTTTTAGTTGGTGCAGTTTTCAATCCCCGGACCACACATCTAAAACCACAATCAATGTTATCATATCATGTATTAATCTACAAGTATGTGTATCGCCCCACACGAGAGAGCTAAATTCAAGGTAAAACATGTCCCTGATAAGTGAACCCCTTTTGGAGAGGTGTGTCTTTGGCCAGCTAATGCCCACTTAAAGAGACACAGCACTTAGTGATTGCAGACAGATGCTTCATCTAGGAAGATGTGCATACCATCAGCTCCAATGAGCACGAGGGCAGAGTGTTGGGGCACACGTAGAGCTCAAGGACTATTGAGGTGGTGAAATAAACGTGGGAATATAATATGTGAGGTGCACATTTCTGACATTGGGGGTCATTCCGAGTTGGGCCGTAGCCATGGTGCTATTAGCACCATGGCTGCCTCCCAAACCGGGTCCGGTCTGGTTCAATGGAGACTTACCGGGTCATTCTGACCCTGGAGGACCCGGTAAGTCCCCATTCAACCAACCATTCCCCATTCCCATTGAGCCCCGATAGGGCTCAATGGGAATGGGGAAGGCGCTAATAACGGGCCCGCAAATAGCAGGCCCGTTGTTAGGGCCCTGATCCTTTAGCGGGACCCGTAAAGGACGTGTGGTCAGACCTCACATTCCTTGAGGCTCCCGCTAAGGGACCTCGGAATTGGGCGGTAAGGGATTACTGGCACCAGTCTCCTTACCGGTGCCCGGTATCCCTTACCGCCCAAGTCGGAATGACCCCCATTATCTTCTGGAAGGTGTTGAGCACAGTTGGCACAACGTATTGAGCATGTATCAATATTGGGATCACTTTATTTAACTGAGCTTTGTTAATGAGAGTTCAACTAATTAAGTTTTATATATTTCATTTTACATTTTTGTTTTTTTCTCTTACCTCTTTTTCCCCTTCGACTAGTGTGCTTTTCTCCCTCTTTTTGATTTATGACATATTTTATAATATTGTATGTTTCCATTATGTTATGTATAGTGCGCTATGTTGTTCTTGTTATGTGTGTGGTATTGGGTATTCGACAATTCTTGAACATGGGGAATGTTTAATTTTGGTACAGCCTGTGTCATTGTCCTCAATCATTTACTTTGGTTGCATGTATGGTGAACTCTTTACATATATCACCAAGCCCTGATGACCTTGCGAAGGTCGAAACACGTATCGGCTTTGAACTTTTGGACAGCCATTAAGGCTTTCGATTTTTAGGAAATCATGAAACAACATTATGGACATTATGTGTTGTGTGTCTACAGAAGGGAATTGGAATTGTTATGTTTCATGACTACAGCTACAGAATTTGGACTTCGGAATGTTATAATTGGGAGATAAGGAGCGCATGGAAAAGAGTCTCTTTGGTGTACTCTGAGCTCCAATGTAAGGCAAAATACCTAGATAAAGAAATGGAGGGAGGGGGTGAGTGGCTGCAGATTAGCATAGGACAGATGTATTAGCCTATGCACAGCATAACAGCGAAAGGCAGATAGCAGAGTGTAGAATGCGGAAATGACCACTTAGGAAACGCTGTTATGCATTTCCGTCAGAGAAAGACTCATTGCCATAATCCCCCAGGGTGTGAGAGTGCATTTCATTAAAAAAAAGATGAAGGGCCCGCACACCGGACCTGGATGCCGCTCATCAGTACGTAGAGTTATTGGGCAGTTGTGCATGTTGTAGAAGCATCTAGTGCCTAAATTACTGACCTTGGAGAGCCGGCATGTATTCTCTGCACCCGACTGAAGAATTGTGTGATTCTGGTCAATATGCTACTCCTTGGCACTAATTACGCACAAGGTATTAAGAGCTGTGGTTTATGGACACAAGTTAGGAAAGCACCTTGCTCGGAAATGCCATTTCAACGGAATTGTTGGGCCTGATTTACAAAACAGTTTGTCAATGGGAAAATCCCATTGAAAACCCCTGTGTAAATCAGGCCTACGTGTTTTGTGAATGAAGTTTCCTGCATGAACTCACGAAGCACGCGTTTAGCATGTCACCCCAAAGAAGCAGTGCGAGGTGGGAACTCTACAGATGGAAACAAACCCTTGTACAATGGCCGTGAGTGGAAGGTGTTTGATGGATGTATTTTTCGTGCAAAGACATAACTTCCTGCAAACAATTATGGGGAGCTCTATTGCTGTTGATGAAAGTACTCGCTCTTAAAGGTGTTTTTTTCTACATTCTTTCCTTTCGCCATTTTGGTTTTAAGTCAACGGTTCCATTTTCTTATTGACTCAAACAATGGCTGGTTTTAAAAAGTAACGCTTTCCCCGCCAGACTCGCGCCTAGCGTGTTCTTTCCAGTTCTTGGCGCAATATATATATAGTTACACCTGCGGGCTTGATTTTGGGACCGGCCTCCTCCAGAATTTTAATGAGCGCAGCTGCAGCTCGCGTGACGTTACGCACTTGTAAAGTGGACCTCTGTAAAGTGCCATTATCACAATATTGATGGAGTTATTTATAGGACTACAGACGTTCCCAGTCATAACAGAGTCCTCGTTATACCCCCTGGCAGTTCATGTTGTTGCCTTCGCCTGGCCTCGCGCCAATGTCTGTGATAAGGCGCCAGGTGGACGATCAGCCGCAAATGAGCTATTAGGAAGCCGTGCACGGAAGCGCGTGCACAGAGAAGAAAGGGTCAAAGGGCCTGGGGCGGGCGCAGAGCCTTGTGTCTTACCGCTCCGCCTTCTCTCCACATTTCCTGGGCAACCCGTGGATGGCCAGACCAGGTTTTGCTGGCGCAGAGAATTGCCTGTATAGTTCACTGAAAAGTGACGGAAATTATGCAGCAATATTCAAAAGTGAAAAGCGCAGCATATCAGTAAAGAGATTCTAATGAGCTGTGCTTGGTGCACATAGAAGGGACACGATCTCGGGTATTGCATATTACTATTGTCAGCATTTCGCTTTAACAAGTGCGTTGTCCCCATAATGGGGTATTTAAAATCAAGTCCATACTTACTTTATTTGTGCATGGAAAAATAAGTGGCCAGGCATATACTCTCACCCATGCCAATTAAGTGTTGTGGCAAAAAAGGGGCTTTGTGATCAAATCAATGAATCGAAATGAATGAGCCGAAATATCTGTTGCTGAGACACTCACTGTTGGGAAAGCCGGAACAACAATGCCAGAGAGAGCCAGCATGTGAACTTCCAGGGGAAAACATCAATGGAATCTGGGCATGACACCATGACGTAGGATTACCCGGCATGGGGGAGGCAGCCAATCAGGAGGCAAAGAACGTGGGCTAAATCTCCCAATGTAAGCCTGCGTTCCATGCTGACTGATGGCTGCTTCCTCCGCCCGCCATCTTCCCCCCACCGTCTCTTCCCTTTTTTCTTTCCGCCCCACACTGACCTGATTACGGTGGCAGCAGATTCCGCCACGGCAGCTGCTGCTGCTTCTACTCCTGCTCCGTTATGGCCACCATGGAAATGGAAGAGGGACTCCGTATGGAGCCCGCCTTCAAGATCCTTGGCGGCCATCCTACTGAAGTATTTTCATTCAATGAACAGGACACAGCTAGGCGTTCCATTCATTGAATGAAAATACAATGCTCCCAGCACCCTGGGTTACCAGATTGGCAACCCGTGGTGCTAATAGCATTAGACCCTCTCCGGCGTGCCTGATCAGGTGTTATCAGCCTGGGGTCCCTCAAACACCTTCGCTTTCCTCCGTCCTTTAACTGGGGCCCCGGGTTGATAAGCCCAGATCCGGCCCGCCAGATCGGGTCTTAACGCTATATTAGCACCCTTGCGAGACTGTTCTGATTACCTCTTCCAGCCAGGAATGAGGATTTCCAAGAAATCCTGGGCAGTATAGCAGTGCTCCACGAATCAGGGTGTTTGTTGGCAGCGCAAAGTCACTTTGCAGCAGTAAATTCCATGAATCAGGCCTTAAGTCTTTAATGCATATCCCGGGAATTCTCTGGATTCCATAATATCCACTGATGCCCTTGAAAGTCAATATTGTGTGTGAGTTGTTTTTTTGCACTTCAGACAGACATTGCAACCATCAAGAACACCTCGTCAAACTCTTTAAATCCTTCTTTCGAAAAAGAAGGTGGCCAAAACCCAGTTATAGTGACTGTATTTGAATACTGGTTTTAGCTGTGGAGTGCAAGTCTATTAAGTTGAAACAACCCACCAAAGGCTTTTCTGGTTCTCACATTGATTCAAAGTTTCCAACTGGGGCTGGCCTGTGTCTGTAATTAATCCAGATAGAGCTGTAATTTTTTTTTAGATCTTGTAATATATTCATTTCTTCTGCAGACACGTGTGGTAGTGCCATACATTGTAGTTAAAACATGTCCCACGCATGTTTCGCGCCAAAAAGGCGCCTTTTCAAGTCCATTACATTAGATTCACATTATTTGAAACGCAATTGGTCTATTTTTTGGAGACAACGAAAAAAGAAATGTACAACAAAAGAAATGGCGAAGACCAATTCATAATATGCGTCTGTCCGGACCAATGTGACAGATTTCAGTGAGGGGAATAATAGTTTGTCCCGGTTGTTGAGTCATTTTAGAAAAAAGAAGGGTGGAGAATCGTTATCTCAAACTACAGAGAAAATAAAGTGTAACAGTGTTCCTTATTGAGGTTTGGAAGTTGTCCTAGGGAAAGGCCCCCTTTTTTTGTGGCGCTACATCAGTCTTTGATATGGCACTAGAAGGCAGGCTGGGACTGCCTGGATTCTCTAAGTGGCTAGGAAAGACAAGGGCAGGGGTCTCCATACCTTTCTGTAATAATATCTACATCTGATCAATGAACATGATTTAGTTACTGTATTGACTAAACCAAAGCTATCCATTGTTGCTGGTCACCTGCATGCAACTTTCAACACTCAGAAAGCTGAGTGTAATCAAGAAGAATACATGAAGGTGAAATCGAATTTACTCTTCATTTCTGTTTTTATTCTTTCATTTTCCACTCCGCTCACCTGCAAATGACTACTTTAGTCTGTTTTTTCTTCCTTTTTAAACTGTCATATACATATGCCCCTCCATCTTTGATTGCTCTGCAGCCACACCCCCCTGGATGCATACCCGCTTTGCTTTTTTCTCTGCACTTCCCCCCTTGTCTCCTTCTCTTACCCCCTACATCGTGACATGGAGTGTTCTGCATTACGCACCTAACCTGCATCTCCCCACCTCCCCCACAGAGTCTTTCCATTGCCTTTCACCCTCTGGCTATGTCAGCCCGTGGTGAAAAAAACTCTAGCTATCGTGTTTTCCAAGCAATGCATTAATAGTAGTACGCAAAGCGAGCAGAAGCCATGTTCTTGTGCCTAAATCGTGTGCCAACTCGTCTTTTCACATTGGAATTTTGAACTTGCAGGTGCTCTGTCTGGAGCATGGCACTTCTGGCATGTCTGCAGAGTTACACGCTGAGGATCTCGCCTGATGACCACCCTTTCCATCCCAGTAGTAAACCTCAGGTCGAAAGAAAGTGCAACGAAATTGTAGTGTCGAAGTTAAGATGTTGTCATGGTTTATTACACGGCACACGCCAACTAGGGAACTCCTTCCCCTACAATGGATGTGGCGCACAAAAAAAGCGTTTTTTATTTTGAATCGACTACGGATTCTTTTGAGTAGGCCTCCAACCCATCTAGCACCTATCCTCCACAAACACCCCGTGTCACAATGGACTAGGAACCAGGCCGGTATGTATCAATACAATATTTATTAATTTATTATTCACTGTAAAGGAGTATAATCAAAATACAGCCGCCACCAAAGTTGTGGCAACACAAAATGCAATAATCTCTACAAAATAACCAGGTTAAGTTATCCTATTACAGTTAATTCAGACTTTTAATGGCAAAATAGAAAAAGAACAATTTATCACAAAGTGATAGCCCCTACAGTTACGCCCTCCCCCTGCAACACTCACCCCAAATATCAATTTGGACTTGATTCCTTTGAATGGAAAGCAGTGACAAGGAGTAGGAATATAAAGGAAAAATTGGTTTTGGGGTAAAGCCCAGCAGATAAAGGGAAAACCCGTTTTTGGAGCAAAAGGAAGAATGGGATTTTGATTATTACTCACAACTGCTAAGGGACAGAATCAAAGAAAATCTGTATTGCTTACACTTATGAGATAGGCAAAGTTTTAGAGAATACTAGTCAGCACACCAGGGTAAAATAGAAATGAAGTAGGAAAATCGGTTTTGGTAAAAAGCAAATGCAAAGGGAAAATACAGTGAATATACTGGCGCTTACAATGACAGGCGGCTCAGGGAAGAGGTTTAACTTAAAATAGGAAAATCGGTTTTCAGTGACAAGGACAGAGGCTGACACCAGGTAGATTTCTAGGCAAAAGGGATTGCTCACAATGGGAACAATGGTTTGGGTTTAATAGGACAGATGCAAATAGGAATTTGTTTGGTAATGCACACAATACACAGACAAATTCCGTTTTTAGTGACACAGAGAATAATTCTTTTGAGGCAACACTTTAATGACTATAACAAATAAATAAAAGCACCAGGAACAAGATGGTTGATTTCCAATTGTAACAATCTTGAACCGTGAATTTCAATGGGGGAATTAATTGGTTTACTTAAAAACAATACTAAGGATTTACACAGACAACTGATAGGTTTTTCAAAGGAGAGATGCTAACATACACAGGCAAATAAGAGATTCTTTTATGGGGAAATGGCTGAACTACATGGGCAATTTGGAAATATTGGATGTACTACTACAAAGGGCTTATGCAATTTAGGGCTGGGGTTATCTGCTACTTACATAGAAAGCCTTGGTTTAGGATTCAGGAAAGCCAGCTGGATCTAAGGACACTCTGGAAAGAAAGGGTAAGGGGTCTGGCCACTCCCCTCTTAAAGATGGTAAGGTTCAGCAGACTTCTCTCCATTCTCCTTTTCTGTCTCCCCGGTTGTTGTGTGTGTCCTGAGTCCTAGTACAGTCCACCTTATAGCAGATATGACATCACTAATTTTACAATCTAGGGGGAGAACCCTATCTAGGGGGAGTACCCTGTTGCTAGGATTGGACAGTTACCATCCCTCTCTCTGCCCCCAGTTGGGATTGGTTCAGGGGAAGAGTGCATCATCTGTCTTTTCCATTTGTCATCCTCCTTTTGTTCCCCTTACCACTTTTGGCAAAAACTAGTTATATATCATAACTTCATAATTGTACTAGCCATTGCCATATAAAACATATATTCAGTTTTCGTTAATCCTGGGGAATTAGATAAGCCAATCGCCAAATCTGTAAAATGATGCATGGCCATGTGGCACATGTTTGTCATTTTCATAAAATATACAATAGTTATGAATATGCAAATAATCAAGCATGTTGTTAATTTGCATTTCCACCTTTTCATCAAATCTCATAATTGTCACATGTTCAGATCAGCCAGAAACCTAATCTAACTGACCATTACAGTTCCCAAAATCCCAGGTAAATGCAATTTATATCCTTAAAACCGCCTGAAAATTACATGAAAAATGTCATAAACTGGAAATAAATCCTTAGTCTGATGGCTGCGCAAAATGCCTAAAATGAAATATTCTTTTAATATTAACTGGGAATGTTTTGTTCAACATATGGGAGGGCAGCTTCATACCCCAGAGCCATCTGTCTCCCTGGGCTCGCCTGTGACCAGAGTTTTTTTTATAAGTCCCTTTGAAATTGGCAGTTTGCTCTTTGAAGTGGGTGCTACAATGACTCGCACCTTCTTGTCATGCTTCAGCCACATTTTGCCTTCTTTGAAATCTCTGGGCTCCTGCCATCACGTCTGCAGAATCGGAAATTTTGATGCCCTCAGCAGCATCACATTTTATTGCAGGATTGTGTAGAGGAGAGGTGTGATATCCAGCTGGATATAGGGCTTTCATTGTGAAGTTCCTGCCTCAGCCTCAACCGGTTTTAGTAGTTTCTCTTCACAGGTTACAGGAGTTATGAGAGTGAAACCTAATATACATTGGCTTTGGTCACCCCCCACTACATGTTTCCCTGACATTTTCTGTGTGAGCAGTGATGCCTTTTTCCATTGTGGCTTTTTAAAGCCGTTTTTATTTGCAAGACATATGCAGGCCATTTTTGCTTATAATGTTTAAAATCCTGTCTTGCAGGTCACAGGATTCTTTGATTTCTCCTTCTTGGGTGAATTTACATTGCTGCTTGTCCGCAGATGATGATGGGTTGCTCCCTCTCCCCATGTTTCTTTAATATGACATGAACTTAAAGAAAAAGCCAGGCCATTTTTGGTTCCAGTGTTTAAATTCTTGCCACTCATGTGAAATAAAAGCAAAAGCTAGGCCGTTTTTGGTTGCAGTGTTTAAATGCTTGCCACTCATGTGACAGGGAAAGCAAAGCAGGACCATTTCTGGTTGCAGTGTTCAAATGCTGCTGTTCAGGTGAACAGAACTTCTGTTTGGGGCCTTTAAATGCACCACACATGCGGAGAATGAATGTGGTTAAGGAATCGGTGACCCACCAAAAATCACATAGTATTAATACTATGAAGAAAGTCATGCAAACTGCACTTCTTATCTGTATAACAGTGTCTGTATAACGTGCCCTGAAACACTTGTGTTTGGGCGCGATATATAAATAAAATGTCAAATCATATCATATGTGAAAGCTTCCTTTAAGCAAAGGCAACCACTCTTAATCAATGACAAGCAATAACAGATGTAAGTATACATTTTCATTATTTGTGCAACTACAAATCTCGGAACTCTTTTTTTTGTCAAAATGCACTTCAATGTTTAAAGAAGAAAGTGTGCAGAAAGTGCTTCCTTTCAACTGGTTGGTGGCAATCGCAATGAGTGGACAATTGTATTACAATTTCTTGCAAAGGTTATAGGGTTAGAGGTGAAATGAGAGTCATACAGACCATTTTGTTGTTGTGAAGACAAGATGGACGGACCTGCCTACCTCCCCCTAGCTTCTTAGAAGACTTCTTCCCAACTTCAGACTCCTAAGGCTTCTGGTTTTGCTTGCATCTTATGAAGGCTCTTTGTTACCATAGGATATCAATAACGTGACCTCTGTAGACATGTCCACCTGCCTTCTTTCATCGTCACTCCACACATAGAAGGGATGAGTCCAAGCATATTTATTGTATACAACCTGCGTCAAATGTATGCCTCTACATTATTACACAGGACATTAGCCAGGGGCCCTCTTGTGACACCCATTAATGAATATGCTACACCACGTAAAGGACCACACTGATGTCCCAAAACTCAGAGCCGAGAAGTCCTCCTTCAACAGATCCGTTAAAATATGATCCTCAAACATTCATTGATTTCTTAAGGGGGAGGTTTTAGACCTTGGGCTGCATGAACCAGAGTGTGAGTGATACCTAACTGGTTGTTCTTTCTCTGCCATTGTAGGCAGCAGCAATGAATATAAGCCAGCTTCAGTACTGCTGGTTATACCATTAACAATGTGCCAAAAGCAAGAGGCTGACCTGCAGAACCCCCTTGAAGTGTCTTTTATACTTGATTATACCCAGTAGTTAGAGCGATACAAAATAAGATCAAAGAGTCTTCAATCAGCATCACATTATGGGTGGGGGTGGGTTGTGGTCAGGAATGTTATACATCTCACAAGGCCCCTGTCTAGTAGTCATTATTGGCTCAATTGACTAATGTGTCCACTGAAGAATGAATTTGCCGAGTACACTGGAGGTAACAGGTGTGAATCTGCACAGGTCCTCTCAGCCTTTCATCATTCTGATTTCGATAACATGAGTACAATGATATCAGCCTATAGTAACACCTCTTATCAGGGTATTTTCACACTTTGGTGATGTACTGCTATATAAGAAAAAGTTATAATCACCAACCTATATAATTAAAGGCCAGACGTATGTTTGTCCGATGTCCAATGCAGTCATATGCAGTAGAGACGCTCTGCCTGAGGGAGCTGTTGCCCTAGGATAATAGAGACAGTGCCAGTTTGCATAGCTTCACCTGCTGTCACTGCTGGAGGGAGCTGTTGCCTTAGGATACATAGTGGTTCTACTTTGTTATTGAAACCTGAACTTTGGCCCGGGGACATGGGCTTTCACATTGGTTATTATATAAATCGGCAACCCTTTCAAGCTGTTTGTGTCCACTCATCCAGCTCACTCGGGGTCATTAGGGATTCTAATAGATATTCATAGGTTTTCCATTGACCTTGAGAGTCAGGACTCCAGCTCTTAAGGGAGACCTGCTTGATCGGGTGAGTTTAAATGGCTATTGTCAAGGCTGTTCTTAATGGTCAGTTGTTCACTATTGTTGATGTCTTGTTCCACAAGTAGACAGGCTTCTTTGCCTGTGGTGGGCTTTGCGCAAGGGGTCTTGCGCAGGAGTATTTTAATTTCATCCTGGAGCTGATGGGACAAATTTGATCTATTGTAGTGTGGTTGTGAAGTGAATTGTTGAATGAACTGTAGGTCGCCTTCACTTATTCTAAGGACCAGTGTGTTACAATAATTAAGCCTGAGTATTTTATATTAGCGTATGAAGTCATTATTGACCTCCTTTCAGCCAATCAGAATGTTCGCAGTGCAGTCAATAACTACTGGTATTGACTGCATTTTGAATAATCTGACTACAAAAGCAGACAGGGAAACAATAATGCAACTTCCAGGTATGATTTTGTTGTACAAAACACTCCCTCTCTGGGAAGATCTTTTTTCCCACTGCATCACCCAATTTACCACACCAAAGAGAAAGCAAAAACATGCGGAAAGCTTTCACTTTCTTAAAAAGAAAACTTTCCAATTCAACCAAGTTTGCAATTAAAATGCTTAACTTATAAAGACATCCTTTTTTTGAATATTACAAAATAAAAGCACATTTAATTTTCTAACTCAGTTTATGTTTATTTTACTTACTATTAAACGTGTTTTACTTTACAACCACAACTCCGAGACCTATTTAGCTATTACCAGTCTGTGCTAATATACTTACAGATCTTGGAAGGGGTAATTATCGCTTGGGATAATGCCACTTCCCCAACCTATGGCCCTCACTTGTGGGCGGGTCATTATCACGCTATGATGACCCCTCCCTCGGTCTATAAGGCTATAGTAACGCACACCTCTAGACACAAACAGGAGTTGTCTGATGGAGTTTGCACACAGAACAAGCAGCTGGAAGCTGTCTACATTGGAAGCGAGATTTCGTTCTGGCCAGTGTGCCATTCTGTTCTGAAACAGAAACAGCAGCCATGGCCATGCTACCATTGCTGGCATGATTTCATCATGAAAGACACTTACGGAAAGAATTGCCAGTTTGAAAGCCCTCTGTTTGTGAGGGCATTGGTTTGTTATACGTATACCAAGTTGGTGATTAGATGCAAACATATAGGGGATTTAATTAACCAGGAATCTGCATCATTTGAGTCATTTTGGTGAATGGTTGTGCCTCTCCTGGATGTTTTACTGTGATAAGGACGCCACATGCCTAAACAACTTTCAATGCAATTACAGCATTTATGGTCTCACTTAATATAGATATTGTTTTACACACATTTATTTGCAACAACCTACATTAAACTACCACCATATCAGTAACCCGAGGAAGAAGAACTTTGCCAGTCCTTATAAGTGAAAGATTTACAGCTGAAACCTGTTCTTCTCCCATTTCACCTACATTCTGCGCCATGGATGCTAAACCAATATTAAAAAGGACAGCATTTTTGCAAAGAAATTGGTTATTGATCCTGCAGTCCTCTAGACGTGTGCTTCCTGCTTTAAGAATGGCCTTGACCCATGAAAAGACAGATAGATCTAATCAAGCGACATCTGGAAAAGCTCACAAGTTTCATTCAATCTGTTTCTAAAAGCTGACCTTTTTCAAGGCACAATGCATTGGCTGGATTTAATTGGGTGCGCTGGTATAACATTACTTAAAGCTGCACCAATCTGCAAAAGTGTGCTGTGTCTGCAAAACGCACAAACCTAGAATTCATCAGAAGATCGGGTAAACTTTAAGGGGCGTCTTCTACTGGTCCTGTGCAATAGCAGCCTCAAGGGCATCAGCTGCAATTCAGTGTGCATTGCTCCCTGCGAGCAACACAGCCACAGACCTGCTCCTCTTCTCGTTACCAAGAGTTTAAACATAAAAACAGAAGAAGGACTTATTGTGTAACACTGTGGACATATTCAAATCACGCATTTTGTGGTTGAATAGAGAGAACAGGGGACAGATTACAGAAACTTTGCACGGGTTCAAGTGCAAAGATGCATGGTATTTGCACTATGGCAAAGTATGCCCTAGTAATAAAAACATTGGGGCCATATTAGAAAACTGTTGTAAGTTTGCCCTAGTGCTAATACCATTCTTTATTAGAACTAGGGCCCTGGTGCAAAAATTCATTGAAAGTGTATGTTGTTAGCTTATACTATGCAAAACTACACTTGTCATTGCGCAAAGGATTTCTAATTAGGCCCAATATTTTTTGCACTAGTGCGACTATCATGCAACTTTGCACTTGCACCGGTGCAAAGTTTCAGAAATCTGACCTCTGGTGTACAGTGTGTCCTCAGTGGGTTCTATAAACATTGATAGGTACTGCCAGTGGATTAGTCACCACTTTACCCTCAAAAAGCATATAGTGCAAGCAACTCTTTTTGATGCAATGGGCCTTATTCACAGAACATTTAGCACAGAGCAAAGTGACTTTGCACTGCAAAAATACACTTTCCACCGGGCCTGATTGACAAAGCAGAGAGACTTTGCAATGCAAAAGTACTCTTTGCACTTAGCTAAATGGGCCTAATTGACAAATAAGCACTAAGTAGTTCAGATTTAGTGCGTAATTGTGATTTCGGCCCATTTAGAGCAGTGCAGAGGGTACTTTTGCAGTTCAAAGTCATCTTGCACCATGCTGAACATTCTGTGAATTAGGCCCAACATATCAAGGGAAACTAACAGTTCCACTGAAAACAGGTGCACGGTTATGCTACATCTAGCTGAAACCACTGAACACGACTGTCTCTTCCCTGGATCAGTACTATTGCATCCCATGACCTCCCATGCTACATGTATTGGTTATCAAACGATAAACCCAATAGGAAATGTTCCTACCGTGCTGCTCAATTTTGCCAGATTCCATTCCTGTGGCACAAAGTGTCCCTTTTCTTATCATGTTGGACAAAGATCTGGCTGGATTGCACAGTGCAATTAGCTGGCAAATGCCTCAGGATCAACATGAAGCTACGAACAACTCGCAAATCTATTTATTGCCTGTGCTGTCCCGGTCATCCTCAACCCCACAGGTGCATAGCACACGCGGGTCTGCGGCTCTTGTGCTCACTTTGTCTAGCTGGCCATGAGCCAGAAAAGATTGATATTTGACAGGTTTCCAATGAATCTGTGATCACATGTAGCGTCTCCATCTCCACCAGCCGTGAGTCATGTTGAAACATGCTCTAGTTAGTCAGTATCTAAGTGGCCGCCTCATCAGGACTCATTGCTCCACAACTGCATCTGCAGTAAGTTGCTCTTCATGTTCCATTGATCATCCAGGCATGACCACTAGGGGGCACCAGGGTGGTGTGCTTCATGCCTAATAACACAAGATGCAGCTGAAATGCAGAGAGTTTACATGCACAAATGTGTTTTTAAGTCATCTAAGTGGGTGAATGGGTCCTAGGTTCTGCAGAATTTCAGAGTACTTGCCGTTCCTTGCATAACATACGTCATTCTAGCAGATCTTAAAGGTCAATACTGGTCGGTAATTCATAGGGTCACTTCTGCCCTCTTGTAAAATATCAGAATTACCACTGATTGCTTCCAGGAAGGGGGTGTAGGTCCCTGTGACCTATTTATGGTCATTGAAAAGGCTAAATGTATCAGATGGAATGCACAGTATAAGAACAGCATCTAAGTTCCACTGATTACACAGGCCTCTATGATGTTTCTTCATAGATGCGTAATTGTCAACCTTGTTCCATTGCAGAGTCCCCATGATGGCATAAGACTGCGCAGTAGCATAATTACAGCACCTACTTTCAGTTTTAACTCATGAGGAGGCATTCGTCCTACAGCAGTTTGCTCTTTAGAGACTGCAACGTTGAGCCGGTAATTAACTGTTCATTGACACTGGAACTGCTGTGCCCTTTGTAAAAAGAAGTGGGACTGAAAGAAGTAACTTGAAATTCTTCGGAATGTTTCCGATAATGGAAGGTGATGATGAACGTGTAGAACCGTGCTCATTCTGCTTGTTAAAATGATAGCCGTTGTTGCAGTGGAAGGGCACACAACGGTGCACTTTGTCATTTGGGTAGCAGAGGGCAACCTAACACTGATGATTGCATCTGCCGAGTAGGGAAACATACCCAAGCATTTTATATATATATTTATATATATATATACTGCTGTAATTTCAAAAGAGTGGAAGCTGGTCAATCGACTCAGACATAGCAAATCTGGCACAATAGCCTGTACTATGAATGCTTTTCCCCAAAGCTAACACTCTTCTCACACCAAAACACAATAAAGACAGATAACTGTGCTACTTGCATAGAGCAATTTAAAAATTCTTCCTTATGTGCATCAAACCACATCCAGTTTACATACCACGACCCCAGCCGCTGAACACTGGCACCATGGATGAACAAGCCTCCAATCTGGGCAACAATGCCCCCATTTCCTCGGCACAGGCCACCTGTATACAGACCTGCACACCTATTTCAAAACTGCATGTATCAAAACAGAACCAAAGCTACCTTACATTTCCCCTTTCTTCCCATTAATCTAACCCACGCCTGTATTTCAGATCCTCCAGAGTGCCTGGAGACCATGCAAATGTCAATGGTGCATGGTATAAATCCAAGTAACATGACATATATCTCTGGACTTATGGCATTTCATGTTTTGACCTGCATTTGAATCAGTCATCTGTCAGTGGTAGCTCACTCTGGTTCTTGACTGTTGGTTTCCCTCTGGGCCGCCTAATGTTTCTTGATTTCTGACCTCAAACTATTTTAACCATTCCTGGGATTATCTCGTTCTGCTTTACTATTCTCTGCCTGGTATTGAGTCTATTTAATTTTAGCTGCTTCTAGATTATCCTAGTGCAGCTTCTTGGTTTGGAGACGTTATTTTGGCCACTGTGTTATTTCACTCCTACTTCTCAAACGTTTGTGGCTTCTCAAATACTTGTGGATTACAAATTGAAGATGGCAAGAGTCCAGGGCACTAATCTATAACATCAGGTGAATTGTCTTGAGAGATTTGTTACAATATTTGCACTGATAATGTGTTCTGTGTGAAGGGTTATCACCCTTGTTGTTTTTTTCTATATTTGTTTTGAAGTGGACCCTGGTGCAGCCAGAAGAGAATAGAGATTGGTCTGCAGTAAAAAATTTGAAAGAAGCTGCTCTGTTGACCATGTATCTTCATTATGTTTGTCCTAAGGAAGATGTGGCTTAAAATTAAGAGGCAATCGCTCAAACTAGTTGAGTCTTTGTAATTTGTTGTTTTCATAGCCGTTAAGATAGCTCAGTGGGTTAAGCACTTGCTGCTGTGATTTGCAGGTTCGAATCCCAACAAGACCTACTTAGGCTGTCATTCTTCTGAGGTCGATAAATGCATACCAACTTTGGCTAGGTGATATTGTATGTAAATATGGGGCCTCATTACGACCCAGGCGCTAATGGGTTAACAGCGCCGTAAAAGGCTGCGGCGCCCTTAACCTATTAGCGCCTAATTACGAGGTCCCTTTGCAGGACCTGACCTTAACGGCTGGTGTAGACCAGCCGTTAAAGTAGGGACCCGCAAAGGGACCTTGGTGCTAATTACGGTGCCGCAATTTGCGGCACCGTACTTAGCGCCTTTCCCATTCCCATTGAGCCCTATGGGGCAAAAATGGGAATGGGGAAGGGCCATGGAGGAAGGGGGAATTACCGCCCGGCAACCTTGTAATGGGGTGGTAATTCCCCCTTTTCTCCATGGCGGAGTCGGTAAGTTACCGGCATGGACCATGGTGCTAATAGCACCATGGTCTTCCACCAGGGTCGTAATGAGGCCCATGGTCTCTGAAAAGCGCAATAGAAATAGCGCATCGTTATCATTTATCGTTGCATTTATACATTGGAGAATTACAATTTTGGAAGTACAATATATTGATTTTTCATATATGTTCGATATTTTTGTATAGCATAGATTAATAACCATTTAATGTATTGTTAGTAATAATAAAAAAAAATATTTCTTGTATTAATTGGGTTGGCAAATGAAATGTGAAATTGTTACTTGTTGAGGGAAGATGAATACACAGGGGAGGTAAGCATATACCACTCTGGATTCATGCTGGAGAGCAGGGGCGCGGAAGGGAATTGCTGTTCCCACCTGCCCCCTTACACTCTGCTAGCCAAAAACAAATGCATTGATGCTGGAAATATATTTCCATGTTGACGTAAATGCATTGGATCCGTACGGAGTCTGCCTGTTTTTAGCACCTGCCAGAAGCAGGTATATTCCATAGTAATCCATTGTAAATGCTACCTTCCATTCATAAATAGCAGGGTGCATTTAAGTGTCAAAGGAAGATGTAAGGGCAATTTAGCCTGATTTTACGCCTTCTTTTTGCAATTCATAGTGCAAATGATGAAAATTGCATGCAGGGGGCCTTTTTTGAGGTAAGCCGACCCTCTACTCAATTTCACCTCTGCTTAAAATGACCTCAAATGTCAAAAATGACAAAATAAATATGCAGAAGCCAAAACTACTCAAAGGCAGTGTTGTGGTGTTGAGCAGGCCTCTGTGGGGGGAGGGGGGGGGTAGGTGTGAAATGGTCGATTGGGGTGGAGAAGGAGGTTGGGTAGGGGTGAGCTGTGGAAGGTGGCTAGTTGATAAGTGCAGGGTAGATGACACCCCTCACCTCACACTAAGCCACCTGCCCCACTCCTACCACTCATCCACTCCACTATTCAATCTACACCTGACACGAATAACCTTGCTACTCTGGACCTCACACATCCCCGCACCACGTCCATCACCCTCCATATATATTATAATCACTTCATCAGCTGCCACCCACACACATATTCCTAGCAACTTGACTCTGGCTTCGACATCCTACACTAATCATATGGCCCAAGACTAGCATCATTCCGACCCACCACCCATCCAGCAATAGCAACTGATGATGCAAAACACACACCACATCCCAACAGCACACATTGCAGCTGAGTTAGGATGAGTGCAGTAAAAATTAAATACATTCGGCCCCATTACGAGTTGGCCGGTGTGGAATTAACGTGACGGTATTAACGTGTGCCGGCACATTTCTGCACGACCAACCACAAGTTGGCAGGTGAGGTGCATAGCTTACCGCCAGCTAAGAGCTGGAGGTAAGTGAGGACCTTACCGGCAAAAATCACTGGTATTACCAGCACCGGTGTTACTGGTGCCAGTAATACTCGCAAAATTGCAAAGTCCATTGGGACTCCATGGAATGGGGATTTACATCCGACACTACCACTCGTAATCCAGCCGTAATATTGCCGGAACGAGTGCCGGTAACGGTATTTCAGTTTTCCGGTATCCTGGTGGATTTATCGGCAGGATACAGGCAAATTTGTAATGAGGCCCATTGATCGGTACCTTTTGTCAACTTCTTGTATAAAGATTGCCCTATGTTTAATTATTCGTAATCTCAAACTGTAATTGCCTGCTGTGGTCTAACTCTTACCATGATGTAAGGTGTTTAAACTGCATGAAAAAGCAGAACCCGCAATTGCAGCCAATTGCAATCTGATGCCAAAAACAAATGTCATTTGGGTTACATACTCCATTCATTTAGTAGCATAATTTCCATAGCATTAGAATCTGGCATAGCCAAACACACAATACTCCGCCACCAAACATATAGTAATTGACACATGGTTGTGTCATAAAAAGAATGACATTGAATAGTTGTGTATGCCAAGGCAATAATATACATCCTTATCATGCAATGCTATCTTTCAATACATATAGAATTCAGTGCACATAATGCAATGTATACTGCACAGCATTCATGTCATCGAGTGTCAGTCCATGAGAATAGAAAAACAAGCATTGGGAAAGCCAATAGTTTTGGCGTTTACTGCTTCTCTTTGCATTTTGCATTTAAAGGCACCAGGGTGCAAGGTGGAGAGTGCAATGTTTCAAGGGAGGATGCAATAAGGGGAGTGGGTGTTCAAGAGAATGCGGGTGCCACTGATGAAGAGCAAGAGGAAATATGAGAGAAAAAGGTTGAAGGTGAGAGGGTAAGAAAAAACAGCCAGAAGATGAGACGGGAGTAGCGAGTGGGTGTGGTGGGAGTGGGTTGTAGAGAGAGTTGGGTGGGTGGTAGAGAGAGTGGGGGCAGGGTGGATGGCGTAGAGAGAGCAGGGAGGTTGGGTGAAGGTAGAGAGAGTGAGGGTAGGGTGGGTGAGGGCAGAGATAGTTGAGTTTGTGTTGGTGGGGTAGAGAGAGTGGGGTTAAGCTGGGTAGGGGTAGAGAGAGTGGAGGTAGGGTGGGTGGGAGTAGGAAGCATGGGGGTAGAGATAGTGGTGGTAGCGTGGATGGGGGCAGAGAGAGTGGGGGTAGGGTGAGTGGGATTCAGAGGGGGGCTAAGGTGGGTGGGTCAGTGGGGCAGAGAGGTTGGGGGTAGAGTGGGTGGATGGGGTGGAGCATGTGGTGCTAGGGAGCTGGGATAAAGAGAGTGGTGCTAGGATGAGTGGGTGGGGGTAGGATCGGTGGTTGGTAGAGATTGCAGCAGTGCGGGTTGGGTGGGTCAGTGCAGAGAGAGTGGGGGTAGGGTAGGTGTATGGGGTAGAGAGAGTGGAGGCAGGGTTAGTGGGTTAGAGAGAGAAGTGGTAAGGTTGGTGGGTAATGTGGGGGTAAAGCAAGCAGAGGTAAGGTGGATGAGGGTAGAGTGTGCAGTGGTAGGGTGGGTGGGGTAGAGGGGGTGGGTGAGTAGTGGAAGGAGGGTGGGGGTAGGGTGGATGGGTGGTGGCAGATAGTGTAGGAAGTGGGTGGCTGGGGGTAGAGAGGGTGGGGCCAGGTGGGTCGAGGTAGAGAAAGTGGGGTTAGGGTGGGTGGGGGTGATTTGGGTATTGTAGAGAAACTGGGGGTAGGTTGGGTGGGGGTATCTAGAGTGGAGGTAGAGTGGGTGGAGGTAGAGAGAGTGGGGTAGGATGGGTGGGAGTAGGGAGAGGTGGGTGAGTGGGGGTAGAGAGAGTGGGGGCAATGTGGATGGGATAGAGAGAGTGGGGTGGTTGGGTGGGGTAGAGAAAGTGGAGGTAGGGTGGGTGGGTGGAGGTAGCGACAGTGGGTTATGGTGGGTGAGGGTAGAGGGGGGTAGGGTAGGTGGGGTAGAGAGGGTGCAGGTAGGGTGGGTGGCGGTAGAGAGAGTGGGGTTGGGGTCAGCGGGGTGGCATTGTAGAGAGACTGGAGGTAGTTTAGATGGGGTATAGAGAGTGGGAGTAGGGTGGGTGAAGGTAGAGAGAGTGGGGTAGGATGGGTGGGGAAGAGAGTGGTGAGTGGGGGTAGTGAGAGTTGGGGTAGGCTGGATGGGGAAGAGAAAGTGGGGGAGGTTGGATGGAGGTAGAGAGAGTGGGGGTCAAGGTAGAGACAGTGGGGGTAGAGTGGGTGGTTGGGGGAAGAGAGAGTAGGGGTAGGGTGGGTGGGTTTGGGTAGAGAGCATGGGGGTGGTAGAGAGAGCGGGGGAAGGGTGGGTGGGCGGGGGTAGGGTGGGGGTAGGGTGGGTGAGAGCAGGGCAGGTGGCTGGGGGCTGGGTGGGTAGAGCAAGTGGGGTTTTTGTGTGGGTGAGAAAGAGAGAGTGGTGGTAGGACGGGTGTAGGTACAAGAGATAGTGGGATGGGTGGGTGGTGTATGGTGGCTGAGTGGGGGTAGAGAGAGTGCAGGTAGGGAAGGTGAATGAGGCAGAGGAAGTGGTGTAGGATTTGTGGGATCGAGAGAGCAGGGGTACGGTGGGTGGTTGGTGTAGAGAGAGTGGGGATGGGGTGGGTGGGGGTAGAGATAATGGGGGCAGCGTGGTGGGTGACATAGAGGAAGTGGGGTTAAGGTGTGTGGGATACAGACAGTAGTGTTATTGTACGGTGGGTGGGGGTGGAGAATAGGGTGGAGTGGGTGGGTGGGTGTTGTATGGTGGGTGGGGTAGAGCAATTGAGGTAGGATGGGTGGGATAGAGAGAGCGGTGGTAGGATGGGTAGGTAGGGGTAGGGTCAGTGGATTGTAGAGATAGTGGCAGTGCGGGTAGGTAGAGATAGTGGCAGTGAGGGTAGAGTGGATGGGTTGGGGCAGAGATAATGGCAGTAATGTTAGGGTGGGTGGGTGTTTGCAGAGCGAGTGGGGGTTGGGTGGGGAGTGGGGGACAGAGAGTTGGGGTACGTGACTGGGGGTAGAGAGAGTGAGGGTAGGATGGGTGGAGGTAGACACTGGGGGTGGGGTGGGTGGGTGTGTGATGGTAATTGGTTGTGGGCAAAATCATGAAAAACAAGGCAGCCTAAGAGGACTTGTCAAAAGTAGCTGAAACAAAACCCAACCAACACACATAATGGGGGTGGAGTGTGTTGATGGGGGTAGAGAAAGAGTGGAGGTATTGTGGGTGGGGACAGAGAAAGTGGGGGGAGGGTGGGTGTGTGGAGGTCGGGAGAGTGGGTGTAGGTTGGGTGGTATTAGACAGGGTGGCGATTGAGTTGATGAGGACAGGGAGGGTAGGGATTGGGTGGGTGAGGTTAGAGAGGGTGGAGATTGAGTGGGGGGAAGCATGGCTGGCACTATAGAGATAGTGGGGGTGGGTGGAGGTAGAGCGATTGGGGGTAGGATGGGTGGGTGGGGTAGTGAGTGTGTGTGTAGGGTGGGTGGGGTGGAGAGTGCAGGTTTTGTGGGGGTAGAGAGCGCAGGGTAGGGTGGATGGTTTGGGGTAGAGGAAGTGGGGTTAGGGTGGGTGAGTGGGGTAGACATGGTGGCGTTAGTGCGGGGGGGTAGAGAAAGTAGGGATTGGGTAGTGAGGGTGGGGATTGAGTGGGTGGTGGAAGAGGGGTGCAGGTAGGGTGAGAGTGGGGTAAGGTGGGTAGGGATGGGGTTAGAGAGAGTGGGGTTGGTGTGGGTGGGTGATGGTTGTTAGTTGGGGGCAAAAAACATGGCAGCCTACCGAGGACTTGTCAAAAGTAGCCCAAAATAGCCCAAACAAACCCAACCAGCAGACGTAATAGGGGTGGGGTGGGTCATTCGGGGTACAGAGATTGGGGTAGCTTGGGTGGGGGCTGAGAAAGTGGGGTACTGGTATTGGTGGGTGTAGGGAGAGCAGGGGTAGGATGGCTGAGGGTAGAGAGGGTGGAGTCTGGGTGGTGGTGGTATACGGATTGGGGATTGTGTTAGTGATGGTTGAGAGGGTAGGGATTGCATGGGTGGGGGTAGAGAGGGTGGGGATTAACTGGGTGGGGATAGGGTGAGTGGGGGTAGGGAGGGTCAGGGTAGAGAAAGTGGAGTAATGGTCCTTGGGGGTGTGTGGGGCTTGAGAGAGTGGGGATAGTATTGGTGGGTGGGGTAGAGAGTGTGTGTGTGTGGGAGTGTGTGTAGGGTGGGTGGCGTAGTGAGAGAGGGTATTGGTTGGGTGAGGGTAAAGAGAGCAGGGGTTGGTTGGGTGGGTTAGTGTAGAGGAAGTGGGTGTGGTGTGGGTGAGTGGTGGTAGACATGGTGCGGTTAGGGTGGGTTGGTGTGGGGACAGTACACAGGGATTGGCTGGGTAAAGGTAGAGAGGGTGTGGTTGGGTAGGTGGAGGTAGAGGCGGGATAGGGTGAGAGTGTGGGGGTAGGTTGGGTAGAGATAGGTGAGTGGGTGGGGTTAGGTAGAGTGGGGGCGGGTGGGTGGATAATGATAGGTGATTTGGGGCATAAAATATGAAAAAAGCAGCCTTGGTAGGACTTGTTAAAAGTAGCCTAACATTTTCAAAAGCAAAACCCAACCAGCACACATAATGTGGGTGGGATGTGTATCAAGAGAGTGGGGTGTATGGGGGTAGAGAGAGTGGGGGTGGGGTGTAGACAGACTGGGTGTTTTGTTGAAAGGCAGCCTCAGGAGGACAAAAAAACAGATCTGCCAAAAGTCAGCAAAAAATAGCACACTTGTTCACAAAGAATTGCCAAATTATTATTTATTATTCTTTTTTTATTGGTGTTTGATTTCCAACTGCAATAGAAAGAACTATTTCACAATTACATACAAAATCCTATAAAAACACACAAATGTCATAAAATAATAAAATTATACCAAGTGGTCTTTACAAGGGGGAAAAAACAAGGATTATTAAGGTAAGTGTTACAGTCCTTTCCATACCCCTATCTTCTTCTTTACATATATGTCAACAAGGCCTATCAACCAAGCAAGAAGGGAAAAGAAAAGAGGGAGGGAAGGCGAAAACCTTTTCTCCAGCTAACTTAATCGCTATCATTTTATTTCCTCTTCTTCTCCCCCCATTACACCTAGTTTCTCCACAATTTTAAAGAGCAGATCACATAAGGCTAAAATACGGCTCTGTGCTTGTCGCCCCTTCAGAGTGAAGCCTCTGTGCCCTGTACCATGCCTAAACACCTCTTCCATTCTTCCTCAAGCACTTCACAGCCTAGGACCAAATGCTTGATGGTTTCTTTTACTGTGGCCCTACCACATAACCTACAGCTTAAATCTTTTCTTAAGTCATTCCAACCACCCACCCTCTCGAGTGTTGGGAGTTGTTTCATTCAAAATCGTAGGTATAAGGATCTTCTTTTAGAACATGGGAAAATAAGTATATACCTCGGAATTTGGTCCCTCCTGTATACAAGTCTTGCATATTCCTTGTAGAGGCTTGTTTTAGTCATATCGTCTGGTGTTTTACCCCAGTCGTAGCCAAACAACTTTTGTTTTACTTTCGACTGGTTTACTAGCAGCTGTTCCACTGTTGAGCCTATTTCAAAGAGAAGTTTGTTCATCTCTGCCTTCGATCTGGTGATAGAGTCTCCTGAGGTTCGTGTCTGTTCTAGCCCCCATTATTCATACGAGTGGGCTGGAGGATCTAGTAACTTTGCATAGATGGTCAGTTTCCTCCAGTCAGCCCTTGTGGCAAGTGAAACTAATCCAAACTTGTGGTGAATAATTGAGTTTGGTATTGATTTTGCTAACCTTAGAGTTTATTTCCAAAGTTTTCCTTTGAATATGTTTCAGATCTATCTCAAATCTCAAATCATTAAGGTTAATGTCCAAACCATACAAAACCATTGGCTCCACCAGCATCTGATAGAACCGTATAAGTGGTAGCAATGAATAACCACATAGCTGAGCATATAGCTGCCTCATTTTAGTAAGAAGAGGGCCATATCTAGAGTTCAAATAATTTACCCCTCCCACTTTCGATGTTGAATTTAGTACTTCATATCCCATATATGTTAAAGCAGAATCCCTCTCCAGAGGCTCATCACCTACATTCCAAATCATACTTCTAGGTCTTTATTTGGTTCAGAAGAAATATACTCTTGATTTTCCCCCCATTTACTTTCAAGTTATTTTCAGCTGCGTAACTGTGAAAAAGCACCAGTTTACGTTGCCGTCCAATAGGTGTGAGGTCGAACAACACTCCATCGTCCGCAAAGGCTATCCAATCCAGTGTTGCCGACTCCAACTCCACCGAATTTGCAGTTCCACCTCCCAGATTTTTGCTATATCTGCCGTATACAAGTTGTAAAGGGTAGGAGCCACCATGCATCATTGTCTCAGTCCCACATAAGTGCCTATTAGAGGGGTCATAGCTCCTTCCTTGTTCAACCGCACTCTCACAGTTGTATCTGTGTGCAGCAGTGTTAGCATTTTTACCAGATTCAGCGGGATCCCTGGCCTCAACAAGTTTTCCCACAATCGACCACGACTAACCGCGCCAAAGGCACTAGTCATATCGATTGAGGCCATATAGATGGTCCCAATAGATTTCTTCTTCACCACTGCTCTTATATGTGCTAATGTGAAAGCATTTGAAGGAGTCCTGATGCCTATTCGGAAACCTATCTGGCACTCAGAGAGTAAACCTCGTAGATTTATTTCTCTTTTCAGAACCCTCAATAACGGGGTCCCAAAGATTTTACTAGTGGAATCCAATAGAGCTATGGGTCTAAAATTAGCTGGATTTTAATGTGTCCCCCTTTTTATGAATTGGTACAATATGAGATTGCTTCCAAGTATCAGGAACTCTTAAAGTACGATGTATATGTTGAGAGAGTCCATAAAGGGATTACCCATAGCTCCATGTTTTCCTTAATGACCACCGGAGAGATATTGTATGGCCCTGGAGCTCTTGAAGGTTTTGCTCGACCAATTGGCCACACCACATATTCTCGATCCCACAGGCAATGTTGTTCCACCTGTGGCCCGCTTTCCCAATTCATCAGAAGTTCCTTCTCCGCAATTGCCAAATTAGCCCCACATGAAATCACAACACAGTTGGGAAATGGAAATCCCAGCACCTGACTTGCTTGTTGCAAAGCTGCTGGTTGGATCAAATATTGTTAGGGAACTTCTCATTGGGTAGTACGGCTGGGGAGTTTGGAAAAATAGATTTGAGTGATTTAGCAGTTTCATACCATGTCATTGCCCGTTGCTACGCCAACCAGATATTCTCAGTTCAGAACCCTCATGCCCTCTCTCTCTCTCTTCTGTAACAATGGTTTCAACATTTTTGTGGCACGAGCATCACAACAATTCTCAAAACACCAACCATGTAGGAATGCAGTCCAGATCACCCACACAGCTAAACGGCAATAGCAGGGGCAGTTCAGGGCACTAGAATTGCCAAAAACACCATTATGTACACAAAAACATGTTTAACCAAGTGTATGCGTGCATCGTACGTATGATGCATTGGTGTCCCTTGTAAATGCACCCATGCCTGAGACCATGAAATACATGATGCATAGAGCATGAGAGCAGCCTAGTCATGCCGGTAAGATAGCTCAGCAGGTTGAGCGCTCGCTGCTGCGATCTGAGCGTGATCTGCAGGTCGCAGGTTCAAATCCCGGCAAGGCCCACTCAACCTTTAATCCTTCCGAGGTTGAAAAATGAGTACCAATTTCGGTTGGGTGATATTATATGTAAATATGTGCTCTGTAAAGAGCTTTGGATTAAGGTGCTATATAAATAACACATCATTATCATTGTCTTGAACATCTGTTGGATCAAACGGTGAACTACATTAAAAACATTAACATTATCACCTCCGGGTGAGCCAAACGAAAATGAATGTGAGGTCCGCATGAAAGTGTTTCATCACACTCAAACCTTCCTCAGTGATCGGCCCAACATATTAACATGCACACACCTGCCTGCCATAAATCAGTGCAGCCGAACTGATGCCGCCTTGCAAATGATAAAATCAACCAAGCAAAGCATGTCTTGCCAGATCAAGCTATGGTGCAATGCAATATTTCAGTCTGACCTGATAAATGTAAATTGCTGAAGTCTGCACACTTTGACAAAAGTGCATTTTCCATTATAATCTTATAGGATACACATGTCCAAATTATTGCTGCGTCCGTCCAACTCACAATTACATTTTCTCGAATGTCAGGCCACACCTGTTTTCCACTGCAAAAGCACCGGATGCAAGTGAAGTATTTGTTCTGAGCTGAAATGTGTCCTTCATTACACTCCTGGACGACACACACACAGAACCGCTCTGACTTGCGATGACGTAAAGTCGATACGAGTCCAGAGTTTAGGTCATCGCACAGTGCCTAAAATGGCGGCTAAAGACTGCATGTCCTTAGACCGCAATGATCTACGGCCTCCGTGGGAGCAATCACATGATGTAATCCCCAGACTCTGAAGGCGATATGGAAAAAGGATATCGCTGGCAGCTTCCAACTGCATGCCTTGTTTTGTTAAGAAAGAAACTTTCTGTTAGGGACAAACACGTCTTCTGCATATTAAGTTCTGGGCGTTTTTATTCGCCCCCAGATAGTTTTAGGATGTCAGATATGGGTGAGGAAAAATTGCTGTTTTGGGATTAAAAAGTTACTCTTAAAAACCATGATCATTAAAGATGAAAACTAGACTACAATGCGTTGTACTCAATGGACACCACCTGTAATACGTAAATGGTGTGTAAAAAAACACTTCTTTTGTGTGGAGATTCATTTTTAAAATATCATTTCAATATATTCTAAAACTATTTGGATGACGCGCAGATATATGTTGTATACATGAAAGGTGCCCCGGGGCTCTCCGCGAAGCACCAGTGACCTAAAAGCAAAAACAAATGAACCAGGAACTGAAAGGAGACCAACGTGGAGGGATGTTGAAAGTAACTCAATTCTGGACATGTATGTATGTACTGCAGTGTTTTAAAAAGAGGCAATGAAAGTGAATTTTCCAGCCAACTGACTGTGGGCCATCATGTTAAGTTCATAAACATACTGGTTTTATAGTACTCAAGCACCCGGATCAAAAGCGCGTTTGTATAACACTATAAACTGCATTACCCTCGCTGTGCAACACCCCTTAATTATAGAAAGTGAATACAGAATGAAAATTACAGGCTCAATCAAAACATAGTAAAAGCCCTTTATTAAAGTGCCAAAAATCACACATTTCACAGGCTGGGGAATGGAACAACGAATAAAATTCCTGCAGAGCCAGCACAGTATTTACCAAAATCCAGCTGCGCGCTAGTGAGACCGCATGGAAGCGCTGCCTTCAGGATTATAGAAAATCAAATAACATGAGGGATAGACGCATGGGGGCATTATTTCTATTTCAATGTTTGGTGTGGGATAAGCTTCCAGGAACAGTTTTATGTGAAGTTTGCACTGGTGCTAAAATGGAGCAAACTGAGTCTTCACGTGCATTTGTGTTGTTTCAGAACAGTTGTTGGGCATGTTGGACGATTAGTGGCTGTTGGCGATTGATCTATAGATGAACTTTTCACCATATCAACATTGTAGTATTTCTTGCAAAGACAGCCTTTAGAGGTAAGATTATCATTGATAGAGGTCTTGCCTCGGTTTATATAACCAATTAATGTAAAAGAGTGTATTCAAAAGGTTTGGCGTTTGAAGCGAAAAGCGGTCCCCTGTGCAAGTGAGGAGCATTGGTGGTTGATTGTAGTATGGGCTGCGGCCTGGCACATGGTTTGTCTGGGAACCAGAGCTCCAAGGTTCCCAAAAGATTAGTTACAGGGTGAGGTGACAAACCTTGTTTGTTAGTGGCGCTGGCTGTTGATTTCTGAGTTTATCAGTCTGTTGGAATTAGAGACACAGGACCGGTGGTTTGCATTCATACAAATGTTAATGTAGTAATTCACATGTATCAATGTTTGGCAACAATTGCCATATGAGGTGAAACAAAAAGCCGATGCGCGTTTCGACCGTAGTCTTTATCAAGGCAGATAATTAGTGGTGGTCCTGTTGGTGGAAGGAAGTCTGCGTGGCATCCCGTTTGGGTGCGAGCTTTGTGCTGGATAGCAAATCTGTAGTTCGACAGCTGGGCGCTCAATGACGCGGTGAACCAACGATGTAAAACAGCGCCCGACTTTCTTTTACTAATACATATGTGTTTTTTGTTTTAGTCACTTAGCACTTTCAATCTATTCTTGCCCCTGAAGAAAATCCCAACAACTACATTGGGGATTGAAACGTGTCGGAGAGGGTCATAGGAAGTAGAAGAAACACACAACAGTTCCTATTTTTAATATTATGGAACCATTTATGAGTTAGAAATGTATTTGGTTCTTTTTGGTGTTAGGCTCGACATAGGGTGGTGATTTGTTTGAGACTGTTACATGGATGCAAATTATTATTTGGAATTGATGACATATGTGTTCAACAATAATATGTTTGTCTTTTAATGCATTCTTTTTTGTATGTATTAAAATAATGTTTAAGTCAGTATTACATCTTGTCATTATAATAATATCTACGTGTTTTAAGGTATATTTGTTTTGTCCTACAACTCTAATAAAAGAAAGGATAGTCGAAAGTAGCACGCTCTATGCATACTAGGGTCATATTCGTTTGGTATTGAGCAAACCCATTGTAAGCCATTTTAGCTTTGCCTGTAATGGAAAAATGAGCATACTAGACTCAAAATGATCAACTTTCAATTACATAACGTTTTGCATCATGGTAAACAAGCAGTCGGAAACCCGACAGTTTTGGCTTTGCTAGGTGGATCTTTGGTGGGTGGCTTTCTAGGAAGAGAGACCAAGGAGGCTGTGTGTACGGCCAAAGAAGCACTGGAGCGGAAGAGGAGTGGATCCCTGTGCTCCATCTGCCCCCACACTCCTCCCAGTTCTGCTCGCCTCCCTGGTGACTTAAAGAGAGCACAGTCTATAGCATGCCACCCACAAGCCAAACGTCTGTGCACCAAGATGTGGAGGAAGGTCTTATATTCATTGAGTTGAGGTTTCAGTGGTCCATGGGTATTTATGATCTCAGTTACAGTGTAGTTGATTGCGCTGAGCTGGGCGTGGATATTCTCCAAGGTGTCCGACATGGATGCCAGGGTAGCAAGGTTTCCATGGGAAAGTTCTTGAAAGAGCAGTAGGGGGTCTTGGTCAGTTTGTGTTGGACCCCCATGGTGGAGAGGTGTGTGATGGATAAAGATGGAGGAAGCTCGTTCACTAAAATGATCTACTGAGAATTGATCCGAGTATCGACAGTATCAGTAGATCAGATCTCGCTGATAAGGCATGTTGTCAGATGCACGATGCACCAAATGTTATCCTATTAATACTCGCATTCGAGTTAAACTTAGCAGTATGGTGCTTAGACGGTCCCAGGCATACCTGCTGAAATTGCTGACAGTTGTTGACATTGGGCTCGTGGTTCAGTTGGTGAATCGGCAAGCGCATGCAGCGTGGGCCAAGAGTCGATAATCAGAGGGGTTTTCCAGGTGACACCTTGATTGCCCTTTAGAACAGCAATTATCCTTTTTTTTTAAAAAAAATGGAGATAAATAATCCTTCTTCATTAGGTTATATAATTGAGTTTCTAGCGGTCTCATGTGGACACAGTTCCAGGGCATGGATAATCTCCAGTCTTCAGCACATCTACTGAGAGTGCTTCCGCAGCCATTCATGAGGCTGGCCATGCAGCTTTTATGCAGTCCTGACAAAGAGAGTTCTCTATTCACCTGGCGAAAAAAGGTATGACAATCTTCAGTCAAGCACCTAATAACAGTAAGCCCTGCTCTGCTCGCACTTTATTAGTACATTTGTTTTTACCTTGCCCTATAATTCAAAGACTTATAATTATAATTGTTTTTTTATAACGAACTTAATACCAAAGAAGTTTCTAAGCACGGACCCAGGATTCAAACCTGTGGTGCTCTGCATTGGCTTGCTTCCAAGATGAACATGTTGCCACTGAGCTATACTACCTATGCTAGATATACTACTTGGAGCCAATCAGTGGCACTCAGATCATCCTGAAGATTAGGGCCATAGAGAGGGCCAGGTTCTCATGTCCTAAAGGAGGAACATATATGTGTCCATGGAATGCTCATCTCTTCAACCGCTCCAAAGCACTGCAGGTAGGCAGATCACGCAGATCACGCACTTATGCCCTCAAAATAGAAATCAGACTGTGACAGCACTAGGAATTATCTGAGCACCGCCACCTGGCAGCAGAAGGCAGTTGTGCAAGCATCATTGTCACAAAGATCACCAACAGAGTTAACAAGGTTGTCACATGCTACACAGAATTGGCCGATGCCCCTCTGGCATTCGGGTCCTACCATCCCTGGGGTGCTGCGTGGACCCCAACTCCCTGGAATGTCAGACATGTGCACACATTCTTTCATCTCATGTGTTCACATATATTCAGTGGGGTGAGTGTTACAGAAGTCCTCTGCAAGGGCCAGAAGACTCAAATATAGCGAAGGACACAATGGAGCGGCTGTCATGGGAAAATACACACATATACATCCCAAGTGCCCTGGAACCGTCTCCCGTTGTTTCAGCGAAGCAAATCACTTTGTGGTAATTTACTTTGTTGCAAACACTTTGAAGTACTTCGAATTTGGTACATGCATTTGAGGGTAAAGGGGTAAAACGGGGGGGTTTGGAAGGGGTCGCAGTGAAGGGGAAGAGGGGCATCTGGGGCACTCCCCCCCCCCCCCAATAAAGAAAACATCTGGAAAAAAATGAGAAGTGCTTGCAATGAAGTAAATGAACACAAAGTCATTTACTTTGTTGTAATAACGTAGAAACCCCCGGCACTCTATCCAAGGATCTGCCCTGCACCTATCTACCCCTAAAAAAGGCATAGATTGCAAATTGACTTTCAAAGTTTTGATAGCATGTTAAATATAATCACGATATTTAGGAAGAGCGTTTTTAAAATATTAAACCCTACAGAATTGAGAAAGGGTCAAAGAAAATAAAAGTAAATAGGAAGGAAAGTGTACCAGGAGTGGCGTTACAAAATGTTTTGTGGCGGGTGCACAAGTTTACCGTGATATCATTATAGCACAGATCACACGTCTGCGACACGTGATGTGTGCATGTCTGTTCAAATTCAAACACACAGACATGTGCAAAGTTCGTGTGCTGCAAAGGGTGCAATGCACAGCTGTCGCACTGTTGCATTTGCTAAGGGTGGTTTTGCTGCCGGCACCTTAAGAAAGCACCCCCCTTCCTTACAGCGCCCCGGCTGCTAGACATCTCGCCATGCCGCCCCAGCTGGTTATAGTGAAACCATCGTGTTGTGACTTGTAGATTGAACAAGATGGTCAAATAATCTTTTCATTCAAGTTAAGGTTGGCTACAGTGCAACAAGGCAAAAAAGTAAGAGATGCTGCTTGGCCAATAAAGCTTTTGATATTAAAAAAAAACTACAAATACTATGGATTTTGAGTCCAAGATCAGACCCACCACTGCCATTTTCAATACATGCCAATCCTCAAAAAACTAAATAAGATCCCGATTGCAGGTTTGGTGGTATTTCTTCATAATATCCTCTGGAAATGCTGCCCAACAGCAATACCATTGATGCATGTGGCAAGCATGCTGTACCTTGAATGGTTCAGGTGATTCTGAGCTGTGCAGACTCTTCAGTTAGTCCCCATTCTGGACTCCCATGAGGCTCAATGGGGATTTCATATTACCCCATGTGGTAATGACTGCACGTGCCCATTCCACCACATTTATTTGGAGGTAATTGCCTTCGAACAAAAGCTGTCATCAAATATTTGTTTCAGTTCTGAAACTCATAGTTTGGCAGAGCGGTAAAACATCCAGGATTCTAAAATAGTACACGCTTTACCACTACCACCAAACTGGTTATAATGCTCAGTAGGACAGCTCTGTTGTTTACAAGGCACCGGTCCAAACAAATATGTTTAAAGGAACTCGCAATAACCAGAAAACCTGCTTTAGAGGCAGAGAGAAACAATAACTGGGACGAGATTACAGAAACTTTGCACCGGTGCAAAGTTGCACGGCATCAGCGCACTAGGACAAAGTTTGCCCTATTTTAAAAACACTGGGACATGTTAGAAAACTATCGTACCATCACAAGGGCAGTTTGGCATGGTATAAGCACCAGGGCAAAAATTGAACTTGGGCAAAAAAGATACATTTTCACTGCATTATTGCAACAGGGCACAGGTTACCCTCGTGCCAATGCAGGTTGGTATTAGCACTAGCGCAAACTTTGCCCTGGAGAAAAAAACGCATCAAAACTTTGCCCTGGAGAAAAAAACGCATCAAAACTGTATCTTTTTGCATTTGCACAATGACAATTTTTGCCCTGGTGCTTATTCCATGCCAAACTGCACATGTCATGGTGCAATCGTTTTCTAATATGCCCCGTTGTTTTTTAGAAATAGGGCCAAGGTTGCCATAGTGCTATTAACGTGCAACTTTGCACTTGCACTGGTGCAAACGTCCTGTAACCTGGCGCCTGGTGCGCTCTTATCCCAGTAGAGGAGTGACTGACGGGAGCATGTCAGAGGATGGAAGGGATGCCAAGGAAAGAAGCAATGTATTAAATCATGTTCTCATTCACAGGAGCTGGGAAGTGCTGTGGGAGTCTCTTGTGGTCATTTTAGTTTGCATGCATGTATGCCTCTGGGTTTCAGTGATCGAGGAGGCGTGGTCACTCATTCGCTGTATTTTAGATTTCTGAACGGCATGTTGCCCACAGCCTTGCTTGCTGCTGGTAGGCGCAGTCTCTCGTGCTGCGCAATAGACAAGCCTCATGTACGGTTGTTAGACCGCCATGTCATGTGTTGCACTATCTGTGGCTAATTTGGCGATTGCTTGATTTCCTCAACAATTTGATGGTTATTTTCCATTGCCTTTATTCCACGTTAGCAAATACGAAAACACCCCTCACCCCCCATTGCGCATCCTCCCCTCTGGCAAAGTGGTATTTTGCCCAGCATTTCAGCCAGGGCACAAATTGCACTGGTGTAAACATGCATTGAGGAAACACATATTTGCACCAGTGCAACTTTTGACTCACTCGAATCCATGTAAAGGTTATGTAACAGAGGCCTGCCCTTTTATTTGATTCCTCGGAAAGATGTCAGCTTTAGATTGAAAAGAAAAAGGAAGTGAAACATACACATTGGCAAACTATTATTCAGTCAAACAAAAAAATGCAAACATCCAAATGATATGCTGGGTAGCATATTTCTCCAAGCCTTTGATATTGTATGTTTTGCCGTCATTTAAGAAGACTTGACCTTGTTAGACTTGAATGTAAACATAAGTTATACCCTTCCTGAGTGCATGAATGACTACATGAGGGGCACCCTCCTAATACATGGATGCTCCTGATACATGAATACTACCCTCCTGCTACATGAAGGGTACCACCATATACACGAATGCTACCATCCGGCTACACAAATGCTAAAATCCTGCTACATAAATTCTACCCTCCTGATACATGAATACTACCCTCCTGCTACATGAAGGGTACCACCTGATACATGAATGCTACCCTCCTGCTACATGAAGGGCACCTTCCTGACAAACAAATGCTACCATACCATCCTGCTACATGAAGGGTACCCTCCTAATACATTAATGTTGTCCTCCTGATACATGAATGCTACCCTCCTGCTACATGACTGCTACCCTCTTGCTACATTAAGGGTACCCTCCTGACAAACAAATGCTACCATACCATCCTGCTACATGAAGGGTAACCTCCTAATACATTAATGTTACCCTCCTGATACATGAATGTTACCCTTCTGCTACATGAAGGGTGCCCTCCTGATACACAAATGCTACAATCCGGCTACATGAAGGGTACCCTCATGATACATGAATGCTACCCTACTGATACATGAATGCTACCATCCCGCTACATTAAGGGTACCTTCCTAATACATGGATGCTCCTTAAACATGAATGCTACCAGCCAGCTACACGAATGCTACCATCCTGCTACATGAATGCTACCCTACTGATAGATGAATGCTACCCGCCTGCTACATGAAGGGCACCTTCCTGATAAACAAATGCTACCATACCATCCTGCTACATGAAGGATACCCTCCTAATACATTAATGCTACCCTCCTGATACATGAAGGGTACCACCTGATACATGAATACTACCCTCCTGCTACATGAAGGGTACCACCTGATACATGAATGCTACCCTCCTGCTACATGAAGGGCACCTTCCTGACAAACAAATGCTACCATACCATCCTGCTACATGAAGGGTACCCTCCTAATACATTAATGTTGTCCTCCTGATACATGAATGCTACCCTCCTGCTACATGACTGCTACCCTCTTGCTACATTAAGGGTACCCTCCTGACAAACAAATGCTACCATACCATCCTGCTACATGAAGGGTAACCTCCTAATACATTAATGTTACCCTCCCGATACATGAATGTTACCCTTCTGCTACATGAAAGGTGCCCTCCTGATACACAAATGCTACAATCCGGCTACATGAAGGGTACCCTCATGATACATGAATGCTACCCTACTGATACATGAATGCTACCATCCCGCTACAGTAAGGGTACCTTCCTAATACATGGATGCTCCTTAAACATGAATGCTACCAGCCAGCTACACGAATGCTACCATCCTGCTACATGAATGCTACCCTACTGATAGATGAATGCTACCCTCCTGCTACATGAAGGGCACCTTCCTGATAAACAAATGCTACCATACCATCCTGCTACATGAAGGGTACCCTCCTAATACATTAATGCTACCCTCCTGATACATGAATGCTACCCTCCTGCTGCATGAAGGGCACTACCCTCCTGATAAATGGATACTACCCTCCTGCTATATGAAGGGTACCCTCATGATACATGAATTCTACCCTCCTGATACATGAATGCTACCATTCTGCTGCCTGACGGGTGCCCTCCTAATACATGGATGCTCCTGATACACGAATTCTACCATCCGGCTACATAAATGCTACCATCCTGCTACATGAATTCTACCATCCTGCTACATGAATGCTACCATCCTGCTACATGAATGCTACCATTCTGCTACATGAATACTAACCTCCTGCTACATGAAAGGTACCCTCATGATACATGAATGCCACCATCCTGCTACATGAATGCTACCCTCCTGATACATGAATGCTACCATCCTGCTACATGACTGCTACCCTCTTGATACATGAATGCAACCCTCCTGCTACATGAAGGGTAAGCCTCCTAATACATGAACACTACCCCATGATACATTAATACTACCCTCCTGCTACATGAAGGGTGCCCTCCTGATACATGAAGGCTACCCTCCTGATACATTAATTCTACCTTCCTGCTACAGGAAGTGTACCCTCCTAGTACATGAATGCTACCCTCCTGATACATTAATGCTACCTTCCTGCTACATGAAGGATACCCTCCTGATACACAAATGCTACAATCCTGCAACATGAAAGGTACACTCCTAATACTTGAATGTTACCCTCTGGCTACAAGAGAACTACCATACTGCTACATGAAGAGTGCCCTCCTGATACACAAATACTACCCTCCTGCCTCATGAAGGGTACCCTCCTGATACACAAATGCTATCATCCTGCCACACGAATGGTACCCTCCTAATACATGATTGCTACCCTCCTGATACATGAATGCTACCCTTCTGCTACTTCTTTCCCACCAGGCTGCCATAGTGAACGCTTGCATCACATACTAGTTCTACTTTTTAGAACGTTACTAGATTTTCCTGCTCTCTTCGATCCCAATCTTTCCTCTTGCAGTTTCTAAAGCGCCAAATCATCGCTGGAGAAACACATCAAGCACTAAACAGGGAGCTTCCCCATGAGTTCCTATGAGGAAGACTCATTCTCCTCTGCCGCAGGGACTAGCACGGGGGGCTCCCTGGGAAGACACTGACTTTTTCAGTGATACATAAAGTGAACCCTTATCAGCCACACACCACTGTAGACAGTAGGGAGTAGAACCCAAGAGACTTTTGGGGTAAAACCCAGTCTTGCAGGGCTGCCAATCCAATTGGCAGGGAGAAACATCCTGTAAGGGATTTCAATCAGGCACACATCCAAGTCTTGCCTAGCATGCAGTGCGCAAATTAAACCCTTATTTATTTTTGTCTTTAAATTCAATATGCTCAATGATATACCACTCATATCACACCCTTCTCAAAATACCCCCCCCCCCCCCACCCCTGTTCACACTGAACCAGGAATCAGGCTAGTTTGCAACGGTAGATATTTATTTATTTATTTATTTTAGAATTTAAAATCACAATGTATTTTTAATAGGTAACAACACTCACCAATGGGGTGACAGAACACTGAATAATATCTTTAATGCACTGGGAATCAGGTGATGAACACAAAAAGAATGCTGCAGAGAAAATAATACTTTTGCGTTGTTTTAGAAGAGATAGCACTATGGTTAGAGGTTCCCCTGCAACACCCCACAACCCACCACTAGGCAATTTAAATAGATTTGAGGAGAGAGCAGGTATTCGGGAATAATACAGAACCAACAGAATATCACTCCCACCTTTCCCCCTCAAGCACAAGGGAAAAACGGATTTGACTTTTCAACTGTCAGCATGGCTTTGAAACTGGCTGAGCAAAAACACTAAATGTGGTCAAAAATGCTTACATTATTATAAATTTCGACGGGAGCTGCTTTGAACAGATGCAAGCAAGCACACGCAATGATTTAATCAAAAGAAAACATTTGGAATCTCAAAGGCAAAGTGGGAAATAATTTAAAGGCAATTCACATGTGTAAAACCTTTGCAAAATGTAAATTTGCTGCAAACGTTTACTAAGTGATTTGTGATAAAAATGGGTCAAATACACTGTTCCGCAATGCGGTTTTTAGTTGTGGAGATAGCTGAGGATGTTAGATATCAGTGGGAAATAAAGACACAAATTTGGACAAGAACCTCAGTTTAAAATCAGAAAATATGGGTTATGTTTTTATTCAAGACTAGAGAGTGCAGGCTAGACAACCAGGTTGGGACGAATTAAGCTCTGAGACTGATTCACGACTTCAGTAACAGATGCCCATCGCCTTCCCCGGCGGAACCAGTCCAAACACTCGATCAGAGTTACACATATAGAAATGACTATGAAAATGACCCTTTAGCAAATAGACAGAATAAGATAGCACTAAGATTTTGACACTGTTACTGGTTATGGAAGTAAGGATAGTTCAGAGATTAGAGTGGAACAAGATAAGGCAAGGTATACAATAGTTCTCTAGCGTCCTGTTAATACTCACAATCCACTGGGATTTAAGACTTTTGGCCCGTCAAGATCTGGTCAATGGATCGGGTCTAACAGGGAAAGACAGCACATCAGGCACGGGACTATCAGCTAGGCCGGTCACCAGAACTGCACAGGATCTGCCCTTCCTGTATCTGGGTATTTTAGAACAGTGTGATGACGAGTTCATCAGGCAAGCATTTGGTAGCAAGCCAGATAGTTTCAGGATGCTTCCCCACACCACAGCGCTCCACTACGTTGTAAGGATTAGTTGAGGGTTAATTGAGGATAGAGGCCTAACTGAAAATGGTTCAGCTACTGCTTGGCCTGGTGATTGGCATCTGGATCTAGAAGGATGTTAAAGGCTGGATGTTGAATGCTGGATCAGAGTGCTGCGTTGGAATCAGAAGAGAGACTCTGTGTGTTGTCAGCTGTCTCTATTTATCCTTTCCAATGACATCACAAAAATGGGTGTATGGGCCGGCTTAACTAAGCTTGCCCCTTTGAACTGGGATTGGATGAGAGCCTCATCTCCGCCTTGCATCCGAGTGATTGGATCAAGGACAGATGATGTCAAATTTATGGTTTGGTTTTAAAATCCTTACTAAACCTCCCCTAGCCACTAGTATCAAAATCAAATTTTGTCCTAAATACATATTTATACCTTTGTAACCTCTATGAAAATCACATATTTTATGTAGTATCTGTTCCTCAAAATCCCACAGCTGTGAGTCCTTGTTTCGCCTTTCAAAGCGTTTTGGCTATTTCTCCATGAAAACATTTTCCAAACGTTCTCCAAATTTACACAAATATACGTGTTTACCCTAGGAATGTGTGTGGACAGTTTAACAATTTTAGCATAAATACAGTTCCCAAAAAAACACATATCTTGCCATTCCTGTTCAAAACATGTTACATAATTCCACCACGTTTTGAAATGTATGGCCAAAACTTAGAGTCACAATTTGCCCTTTTTATATTTTTCAACATTTCTGATAGTGAGTTATAAGTCTCTAAAATGTTCATTACATATTCTTAGCAGAAAATGTTCCGCCTTTTGTCTGTCACTGGAGGCAAGGAGCAGCCCCCCACCTTTGGGATTTCCTTCTGCAGGCCTAGTTTATTACCTTTTCACACGTCCATTTCCTGGACTGGAGAAACTGCCATTGTTTAGTCCTTGGGAGCAGACACAAGTCTGTCCTACCCCACAATTATCATATTTCAGTGAGCATCTGCTGAGAGGAATGCCCTCCACTTGGGTGGAAACCTGTTTTTCAAATTTTTGCAGGCCCAGCCAGCCTAAGTTACATTTTAATTTCTTGACTTGAAAATCAGCACAAAACAAACCTGTTGCATCAGATGACATAGATAAATTCCATTCTTAGCTTTAAACCTGTGGGGTTAAAACAACTGAGATCCGTGTTCCTTTCAGCAACAGTCCTTTTATATTTGCTAATCCGGCAGATCTTTAGTTTTAGACAACTTCAAAATCAATCAGGAGAGCACATTTGACAGGGGCGGTCACTCACATGTAGCCCAGTCTGGCTGCACACAGATTTTTGACAGGAACTGTCATTCACAGGCAATACGGTTTTGCTGAGAAAATGTTTTGCTTTTAACATTTCAGGACCTTTTACATTCACAGTGCTTCATTAGATTAAATAGATTTTGGCAACAAGCAAGGTTTTGAGTGTTTAACAGTGTTATTTACAGGTATTTTGAAGTTTCAGCAACAAAGTAAATGTCATTTACAGGCGAATTTTGGAGTTTCACTTGCAAAGCACCGTTGCTCCCTCTGTATTCTATGTTTATTTGTCCTGGAGCCCACTGGCACTTTTTCTGCATCGTGTGCTCTGTTCCACCACACATGCACCGTGGGTGGCAGTTTGTCAGCCATATTTTTGTGTATCGAAATACGCGGTTTTGGAGGTTTTGGTGCGCACAAGAGTTTTGCCACCATTTTGCTGTTTCTCACACCATACATAGCAGAGTGAGGCTGCATAGTATAGCAGAGTTGGTCAATACATCCACAACCCTACAGATGGAGCAGCACCCATGGCCCTTGAAAGAAAGTAACCAAGTACTAATGGTGTCCAGTCATTCATTTGAAAACAAAAGGATTGAATGCAATACATTTGAGTCAAAAGGACCGAAAAAAAGATGGAATGCCTTTCTATTAATGTCTTTTTTTGGGAGGTTTTGGTATAGGTAAAATCAATGGTTTTTGGCCTAAAAACAGGATTTGGAGGGGTATGCCCCAAAAAAAACGGTCTTTTTTTCCGGTCCTTTTGACTCAAATGTATTGCATTTCGATCATTTGTATTCGATCCTTTCACCCATAACCGCACTAATCAGGGGGGAGAAACATCTTGCGGTCTTTGAATCTATCTTGAAGTGGTAAAAGCATCAGGAAAAAGGTCCCCCCTTCAGCGATCACAGAGCCTCCATCCGGATGGCCGCCGTCACTGACGTGTAGTGTGCACACATAAACATTTAGGCCCTGGCTTGCACAATCTGTGCATAGAAGAGATTCGTAGAGGAAAACATGTGGGCCAAACAGTGAAAGCAGGCTTGCAGTCTTAATTTGGAAGTGTAAACATTAGCACAGTGACACGTACTGGAGTTTGTGTTTTCCTCTGGTGCAGAGGAGAAAATATTACAAAGGAATATCTCTCTATATGCCCACTCAGCAGCTCACCGCAGCTCCAGCCATCGCAACCCTTTGAATTCCAATTTGCCATAACAATGCAATTCACATAAAGTGCCATCAATGTAATCCCCAGATGTGCCTTGTGACAGGGATTTAAGCTTTACTTTTCCTCGAAATCCTGAGAAGGTTTCATCCCACCTGAGTCACCTTTTTGCTCCCATGCTGGATCACTGCATCTCCCCTTTCGGCAACCTGTGTGATGTCATGCACCTGTTTCATCTGCACCTGTCTTGCTGCTAGGCTGCCTGGCGAGTTCATTGTGCTGTGTGCATTTTCTCTGCCTCTCTCTCTCTCTCTCCTCCTTCCATCTCTCTGCCCTCTCCCTTCATATCACTCTCCATTTCCCCTATTTACTCGAACTGTTACCTCTCCTACCTCTCTTTCAAAGTCTTAAAGGAAATAGTTCAAGAAAGATCTCCTGGTCTCCAACCGAGTCCTGCGCATTGCTGACACCCACGTCAACGCTTCTTCCAGGCAGACTGTCACAGACATTCTCTTTGTCACTCCCTCTCCGAACCTATGGACTGCCCACATGGTCTCTTTCATCTCCCCTTTCTCTTTGTCACCCATTAATGGTGGCACCAGATGGGAGATACTCTTGGCATGCTTCTCTTCTTCTAGGTTCATCATTAATGTTTATCGGAATAGCACTGTCATGGCCCAGGGCTCTCAGCCCAACCTCCTCCACATCCCTGAATACCTCCTCGGACAACCTTCAAATGATGCAAACAGCTTCTCCTAGTTACCCTCAACTCTAACTCTGCTGTTAAACACTCCTCTGATATCTGTCTCCTTCTTGAAGACTTTAACCTTGACATTCTCGCTCCCACTGAGACGTGGTTCACTGCCAGCTCTGTCACTGCTTTTGACACATGCCACCCTGAGGGCTACAAGATCCTCTCTAAGCCCTAAATGGTCTGGTGATGGAGTGGCCTTGATCTTCGCTGAATGGGTCCCTGCTACTATCATTCCCACTCAGACCTACTCTTCCTTTGAATGCCTCGTCTGCAGACTTGGAGTCTCTCCTATCCTCTCATTGACTCTTGCCACCACCTACAGGACCTCTGGTCTGGTCTCCCTCTTCCTCTCTGAATGGTGAGGTGAAACCTCTTTTCTTCTTGCCTCCACCTCCAAGCGTCTCCTCCTCTGAGATTTCAATATTCACCATGACTCCCCTTATTTGGCCACTGGACTCATCAGCAGCCTCCATGACTTTCTGTCCCTCACCATTCATCCCTCCGGTCCGACGCACTCAGCCCGACCTACCTTGGCCTAGTAGAGCCGTTATTGTTATCCCTCTCCCTTGTTTTTTGTCTTGTGGCACCTTGAAACACCATTTGTTGTATAGGCGCCTCACAAATATCCAATAAAATAAAAATAAAATAAATAAAAAAGAAGGGTGCCTTCCTAATACATGAATGCTACCCTCCTGATCCATACACGCTACCCTCCTGCTACATGAAGGATACCTCCTAATACATGAATGCTGCCCTCCTGATAAACAAATGCTGCTTTCCTGCTACATTGATGCTACCCTCCTGCTACTTGGAGGGTAGCCTCCAAATACATGAACGCTACCCTCCTAATACATGAATGCTAACCTCCTACTACATGAAGGGTACCCTCCTAATAAATTAATGCTACCCTCCTGATATACAAATCCTACCCTCCTGCTACATGAAAAGTACCCTTCTAAAACATGAATGCTACCCTCCTGATACATGAATACTACCCCCTGATACCCGAAAAAGTACCCTCCTAATACATGAATGCCTCCCTCCTGAAGCATGAATCCTAGCCTCCTGCTACATGAAGGGTACCCTCCTAATACACACATGCTACCCTCCTAATACATGAATGCTACCCTCCTGATAAATGAATGCTACCCTCCTGCTACATGAAGGGTACCCTCCTAATACACACATGCTACCCTCCTAATACATGAATGCTACCCTCCTGATAAATGAATACTACCCTCCTGCTACATGAAGGGTACCCTCCTAATACACACATGCTACCCTCCTAATACATGAATGCTACCCTCCTGATAAATGAAAGCTACCCTCCTGCTACATAAAGTGTACCCTCTTAATACATGAATGGTTGTTCCCTTTCAATGCATTGTAACAGATAGTCGAAGTGACATTTTGGCTACATGGGGAGAGTAAGATTGTGTCTTCAAACAATGTGAACAGCGTATGGCTTATGTCAGAATGAAATGATGCACATTAAGATGCGAGAACTCTAAAAACCTCCCCCCTGTTACGCATAACTGCACCAAAGCATGGATCTGATCAGTGGCAGCTGTTGAATTCTTTCACTGAGGGGAATACATATTATGAGAAATGGGCGAAAGACTAAGCATACAGAGGAATCCCCAATCAGCAAAGGGGATTTTGGGGCTTTGATCCTCTGAGAATTATTTGGGTAATTTGTAAAATGGTACATTTTATAGTGCACTTCATGTTAACAATTGCATAAAAACACCTTACAATGCATAATCTGTTTTGTAGGGTAACACTAGAAAGAATACAATCTACGCCATGTCCCCAAAAGTACGCAGGAGCATTTTCCAACATATTTTCTGGTTGCCGTTGCCCATAATATATGCCACTATTCTGCCAGAGTAAGAAGACATTGTCATACGGGCTCTGGCCTTGTATGCTAGTATTCCCACGTTATAGCACACTCATGTTGGCTTTGCTCGAGTCATAATGCACTAATGCCAGCATAAGAAAATGTGTCAATGCCAGCCCCTTAGGCTAGTATACCCACATGAGGACTCACTCACGTTGGCCGTTTCCATAATGCAATAATGCAAGTAAAAAATATGCCAGTTTTGGCTAAGCAATTATATGTTAGTATTCCCATATAAGTATGCCCTCATGTTGACTTCATCCATAATGACTAATTGTTGCCAGTATAAGAAAACATGTCCATGTTGGCTGCACCAATGTATGCCACTATCCCCACATAAGAACACACTCATTAGTTTTGTCCATAATGCAGTAATAATGCCAGTGTGATAAAACATGTCTAGGCTGGCCGTGTCAGTATATATCTGTAGTAGAGTGACAGACTCAGTCCTATGCCACGGAAGTAGGAAGAAACCTCAATGCTGGCTGCGCCAATCTATACCAGTCTCACACATAAGAACCGCCCCCCACCCTGTTAGTTTTGCCCACAATGCAGTAATAATGTGAGTCAAATAAAACATGTACATACAGGCTGGCTGCTCCAATTTATGCTAGTAGTTCCACATAACACGCTCATGTTAGTTTTGCCCATAATGCAGTAATAATGTCAGTCTAATAATACATGTACATACAGGCTGGCTGTGCCAAAATATGCTAGCAGTCACACATAAGTACATGCTCATGTTAGTTATTCCCATAATGCAGTAATAACATCAGTCGAATAAAACATGTACATAAAGGCTGGCTGTGCCAATATATGCTAGTAGACCCACGTAAGCACATGCTCTTGTTAGTTTTGCCCACAATGTTGTAATACTGTAATTGGAATAAAACACGTGCATACAGGCTGGCTGTGCCAGTATATGCCAGTAGTCCCACATAAGAACACGCTCATGTTCGATTTTCCCATAATGCAGTAAAAATAATATCAGTTTAATTCTGTTGCCCTTTTCTACCTCATTCCAATCCCTTCTGTGTGTGAACCCTCCCCTCGTGTTTATATTAAAACATGATATGCTTATTTACGGCAGATATAAGTTGTCCGCGGATGGCCTGCATTTTATTTGCACCCAACATTGCCTGCTGTTCGCTAGGGGCTTTTTCTTTAGCTTTATGTCTCTTCTATTTTTTGGTGGTGGTTCGGGAAGTCTCCAGCAGCCAGTAAATATTTCTTTCACATACTTTATTTTGTTCTGTCCTGTGGGAGAAAAAGCATTATTATAACCTGATTATAATAATGCTTTTTCTTACATGAAATATGTACTGACTACTGAATCCTTCCCAAACCACCAACAAAAAGTCGGAGAGACCAGCATCCATGCACCAATATAATCCAGCAGACCAGGATAGGCGTAATCATCATCCATATTCCACCCTCCTGCTAACACATAGTACTCATACACACTTTGCAATCACTCTCTCTTCTGACCGCACTCATTCACACACAGACACATACACACATATGTATACTTTCCCCTGCCTTCAGCATCCCCCACTCCCTGTATTCCTTTGCACCCACCCTGGGCCTCTTCTTAAAACACAATCTCAGACGCTCTCTCCTGTCTCTGTTCTGCATTTTTCGGCTGCCTGTTTTAGAGAAGGTCGTTTTCCATTTACTTTTTTGCACTTTGTTATTTGATTGTGAGATGGGTACGGGGGAGCAAATGGACTGTGGTGAGGGGCAGGCCTCTACGTGGTGGCACAGCGAACAACATATATGTATTGTATCCCGATATTACACAGCCTGAGGTAGCGGCCCTGCAGTTATGGTTAAGTTGCTTAACCCATAGGAAGAGCACTTTTTGCGTGGCTTTGCCCTCCTTGACAAATCCTCACCAAACTTTGCAAATAACTTTTATGGCCCCAGATTTATTCTGCAAGGTTTGGTGAGGTTTCGTCCAGGTGGGGCAAAGTTAAAACCTTTGGTTTTCTTCACAGACGCAATGGAAAAACAAATCAACTCATGCCTACAGCCCGAATCACTGAACGGATAATCACCAAATTTGCACCAGGAGCGGCAGCTTGGTCCTGAGAGTGTGCTTTTGTAAATTTGGTGTAATCCGCCAGTCGTTGTTTTTAAAACGGCCAAAAAATAGGTCCAAACACATTTATGATATCTGGGTCCGGTCCACGGACTCAGTTCCCTATCCGGTCCATGGACACCCTCATTGGGCAATCACAGAGCGGCGTGATGTCTGCTGTTTGGTCTACTAAAAACATGAAGTGCATCATATATTTGATCCGCAGACAGCCGCTGTTGTCCGCAGACATCGCAGTAAAAATATATCAAAATACACAACAATGTACATGTCAAACTAATGAAACAATCTCTGGGGAGGTGATGGGTGATGAGGATGGGATGGGATTTGGCTATAAAAAGCCAAAAAATGGGTGTTTTTCATCTCCAAAGTCCGCAAAGAGTCCGGATGTTTGGGGGCAGCCCTGTGATGTTCACAAACTTCCCAGATGTTCAGGGAAATCCATGCATATTTCTGCTTTACAGGGTTGATGAAAAGCAGTTTGTGGGTGGCTTATAACTTTGATGCCACTCAATGAACCTGCATGAAACTTTGCAATATCGTGTTGGACCTGACCCAGAACGGTTCTGCAAAGTTTGCTGCTGTTTCGCCAAGAGGGAACAACATTAGAGGGGGGTCCCAATATATTTGAAAGACTTATAAATTTGATGCTGTTTGGCGAATGTGCACAAACATTAGCAAAATGATTTCTGACCCAGATTTGAATGTTTTTGCAAAGTTTGGAGGGATTTTGTCAAGAAGGAGCAAAATTAGAGCGGGGTCTCAACATTTATAGATGGCTTATAAGGTTCTTGCTGTTTGACGAATGTGCAGAAAAATTTCTGAGAAATTATAGACCCAACCGTGAATGTTTGTGCAAAGTCTGAATGGTTTTTGACAAGTGGCGGCTAAGTTATATGACTCTTTTATGTACATACATTTAGGCACTTTAAAAAAAATAAAACATGGACGGATTTGTCCTGTGTTTTACTTTTTTGAAAGTTTCAAAAAGGAAGTACACAAAATAGTGATATAACTTTACAGCCTGGGCAATAGGCATGGCCCTAAGCAAGGACGAATGTCTGCTTTGATTTGCTCATTAGGGAATGCGGCATGGCCAAAACCCATGCCCCATGGATTGTGGAGACTGGCCATGCAAGCCATGAACACTGGCCATTGGTCACATTATGAGGGTATAATGGACACTGAACTAGGATGCAGGGTAGGTGTAGTGGATAACGGGGGTAGTTTGGTGGGACAGGGGTCATGGTTGAGCCTCATGCCCTAGGCAATTCAACCATGACTTGCATCCCCAGAATGCACTGCTGATAACGACACACATCAGTTTGCGTTGCTAAAGGAGGTTTACAGTTCTTTCATATATGTTAAAAGAGGAATTATTAATAACTTATATACAGTGATGTAACATCATGAACATTTTCACTCATAAAAACCTATGAAATTCACAGAAAAACCTTTGTTATGGGACATTTGTGATGTCATCCTTGATGTCCTGGGTGTTAGTCTTAGCAGTGGTGGCACGAGCTATGGTTGCTTAGCGTACCATAACTGGTGAATTTCTGGGGGTTTTCAGTTTTACTGGAAACCATAACGTCCGTTTAACAAAGATTGCTCACTGAATTTCATAGGTTATTATTAGTGCAACTTAACCATAATGTCCCTTTAAGAAAGTTATTCCACTGATAGATATATACAGAGATCCTGACCTCTTCCCTGCACAGCTACATAGTCGTGGATGGCCGGCCTTGCTCTTCTATCAGAGAAGCACGCAGCAGAACATTTTGACCGAATGCTGATTGCACACAGATGAGAGGCGGTGGGCCGGACTTCTTATGCCTCACTACCCTCTCAATGGTGTGCATTTTGTGTGGAGGATTTTGTGTCCCAATGCAATATGAAAGGAAATCTTGCATAGTGGAAGACTCTCCCCATTACAACAGGGAGTTAAGATTTCATTCTAAGTTTAAAATTGGAATGTAAACTTACATATTTTAACCTAACAACCTAATAAGGGTGGCTCTGCCCTTGTACCTCAATTAATCAGGCGCCCTGGACCTGTTTCACTAGGGGGAAAGCCTCTGGAAATTGGCACAGAGGATGCACTTTTTTTAGACGCACCCTGGGCCAGCCCTAGGATTTGCAGGACACTGGGTGGCAAAAGATGTGTGTGCCCCTTTATTTGCATCACACAGAATGATGTCACAAAATGTGTAATTAATATCTGTGGGGATCAAATAAACTGATGTTCAATATCTGAATTTTAATTATTAGTATTGTGGTTGTAGCAATATCAGAAGTGAGGCTTATTTTGGAGTAGCCGACAAGTGAGCTGAATCATTTGTAGAGATGGGTACCTAAAAAAGAAAGTACTGTGATGAGGAAAAGCAGGACACAGAGTAATGAAGATCCCCTTTAGGTAATACAAAATACCTAATGTGACTGGACATTCCAAGGCTGTAATGGCAGGGATTAACCCTGGGCCAGACAGGGCAAAATGGTTTTGCTGCAGGATAGTGCAATGGTAACAAAGCCTATTTACTGGAAAGGCACTGAGGCAGTCAGAGTAAGCAATTCGAAAGGTCTTCAAATGTCATCAATAGGGCACAAGTCCAGAAAAAAGTCTGGGGTCTCATTAAGATTTGGACAGGGACTGAAAGTATCCTAAACTGAAATATGCATATTCAATTCAACTGGCCTTTCCTAATAGAAGAAAATTCAAAATAGAAATGAGCATTGTCTTTCACAAAATGAATCTTCAAGACCCGGGGAAGAAAACCGCTAGTGGAGATTTTTCTGGAACACTGCTGGCAAAATGTAAAAGGTGTGTGCCGTTTTGACCCAATAATCAATATTGAAATATTTTATGGAAATCAAAATACCAATACATGATGTATGCTTTCAACACTTTCATGTGGTTTTGTGGGTTAGTGGGCTCAAATACCGATGGGAGAAAACCTGGGCAAACAAGCTTTTTTGCATGCTGGCCTGAAAAACACCCAAGTGGGATGGAGTCGGCACTGTGAAAGAAGTGGGTGGATGCTGCAAGCCCACAAGTAATCTCAACGTGTACCCTGAAAATCAGGACAGGGCCTGGTAGAACATTTTCAGTCCAGCAACCTCTCTTCCCACATCCATGGACCTGGTAAATCATCAAAACACATTTTCCTTCTGATCCTTTCCCCTCCTCATCACGAAGTTTGGCTTTCAACAATGCTCTGTTTTATAAATCAGACTTGAAAAGAACACACATCATAATTAAAGTACTCCAGCAATATAGGAATCCTTATAGAAATATGTTAAACAAAAAAAGTACGAATGTTGCGTTATTTTTACCCCATCTTGAGTACTACAAATACCAGAATGCAGTTATTCAAAATTATAGGCTGTCTTTCAAGACTTAATCACAACAAAAGATAATGTGAAATGGTAACCTTTTGCATTGTTTAAGAAAGGCATGCTTTGTATGATGCAAGTGAAATGTGCCATTCTCTCCCACCCAACTAAATGTATTTAACACACCAAATGCAGACATATGAACACTATCGAGATGTCTGTTGGCGAAAGAGTGTACTCCTCTGAAACACCCCTCATGCGGTTGGTCAAAGCCGATGGATGCACAGGGCTTTCTGGGCCAGTGGCAGGCAGAAAATCCTCCCCGGTCAGGTCCTCTCAGGATGTCTCAGATTTCTGTCTAGGGCTCCGAATCCTATTTGCTCTTCAGGAGCAAGGCAAATTATCCAATCAATATTGAGCCCTTTTGGGAGAGGCTTCCGCAACATTGTACAACATCCAATCAAAGACTGGGGCACAATACGTTTTCTGTTGTCATGCCTCTTACGACTAGGAACCTTGAGGTCCAGACTAGGTGTGGATCCAATATTGGCTCGTGAACCTTTCCCTAAGATGATGAATGAAGTATATTTTCAGGCTGTGCCCTATAACGTATTACATCTGCACGTCTGGTACATGATATGTTCAAGTACCAGGTCTGTGCATGTCTTTGTGATCCAATTCATATCTTTATTATATATGTGTATGTGTAAATATTTAAGCCGCAAGAGGTCATGTTGACAAGTGATGGCGTACATAGTGCCCAACAACAGAGGGTGGAAGCATTCCCTCGGTAGCGTGCCTTCACAATAGGATTCGTAATACAGAACGAGGCTAAAGCTGGAACTGAATGAGTATTGTTTAATATCAATCCGGGACATGAAGGGGAGTACAGACCATAACGAACCCAACATCTATGGTATTCAATGACAGAATATTTACAACTAGTGTGCAGGCCTGTGTACACGGGCCAAAGTGCAGGTTTTCATTACCACAGTAGGTCCACTATATATCCTAAGCCTACAGCTCCCTCTAGCGGTGACAACAGGCAAAGCTATGTGACTTATTCCACTGTAAATCCTAAGCAACAGCTCCCTCTAGAGGAGCATTCTGTGCATTCGGGCAACCTCTACTGCACATGACGCAGCAGACAGACATAAATCTGGCTTTTTATATTATTATGATAGGGTGTACTACATGTCATTTTACCAGATGTACTCTCATTATTTTGTCATTCAAGTAAATTAGACTTCCGAAAACTGTGTGGGATGTTTTAACCCACGCATCTAAGCCCTAAAACATCGCTGGCAGCAGAAACATTAGAGTGGCCACTGGAAAGCATGCTGCTTGCCAGAAATCGCCAGAAAAAGCACAGTGAACACCTGACAGATAGGCCACCATCCACTTTTGCCTCTGTCAGTGTTAATACAGGAGACCATTGACAGACCCCATCCCGTGGCTGAACACAGAGCAAAATCAGAGCAAAGGAATATAGAGCTGTTCAAAAATCTGTTTTAGTTTGTGTCCAAAATTGCTAAAATCATGGCTCACAAAACCACCAAAAGGATACAACTTCTTGTTGGGTGTTCTACATTACTCTACTGCAAGAATCCACATCAGTACAACGGCAGCAAGAATCATATGTTATTAGGACAAAATCCCATGTTAAAGACATTTGATTTAAAGACAGCTGTCAAAAATGGGTGCAATACCAGTGCTCGCCACTGACAGGTGCTGGCGATTTCTAATCCTGACAGGAGAGCTGTCTTGCAGAAGCTAAATATGCCAAAGCAGAGAAGTCTATCAAAATGCCATATAGAGTGCCACACATTGATTTAATGTGGAAAAAGACTTGATTAAAGATATGTTGCTTATTTTCACTTTATGATGTTATATTTTTTTTCACAAGGAACTAAGTTGCAATTGATTAAAAGTTCAAGAGGCCTTCTGTCCCTGGGAAGCCTTCCACCTGGTCTTACCACCAACAGCACAGGATATAGCATTGACATGTAAATCAGGAGAGGAGGAGATTTTCCCTGCAGCCCGGAGGAAGGAACAATGGGGGCTTTGGGATGAATAGAATATGCTTTTTTGAGGTGTAACTGTCAACACTGCTCTGGGAGAAGCAAGACATGTGACCATCTGACTCACCAAGATTCTAGGGGCAGACCAGACTGGGTTATGGATTTAATATTGCACCAAATATATGTTTAAAGACAATGCTTCTAAAATATTGTATCAAGCTGACAGAAATGTACAACTTTGGGAGTCTTAATATGAAAAATTCACTCACAGTTTGAGACTAAGCTGAAATCCGTACGATGTCTTGACACCAAACCCCAGGATTTATTAATATTGTAGACACTGTGTTTATACTAGAAAAATGAAAACTTACAGTAATTTGCTCCGAGAGGGTGTGTACCTCTGTGTAAGATTTGGTGCAAAACCAATATTACGAAACCTACCAAAATCGTGAATAAATTGTCATTTCTGAACCCAAGCTCTTAGAAAGATCAGGGTTGAACAGAGACCTGTCTTAATTAATATGTGATATGTACATGTATTCTCAGCAACTTGTGTATCTGGGAAACATGTTTGTTATCAAAAATTGATTTCTAAGTAAAAGCAGAGGGGAGGGATTTCAGCTTAAGCCATAAACATGACACCTGATGACTCATTCTGACTCACTAATCCTTTCTCCAATCAGGTCACAGGGAATCCTCTAACCTATAAAATCCTTAGTGGGTTGGGCATAGAAAGTCAGCCTCCACACCCCCTTTGAAAACACATAAAAAGGACTGCTGAGACCCAGAAAGGACACACTTCTTTCCACTACTCAATGATTTCTTGTGAAGCACTCTGCCGGACCAGATCCAGACAATATCCAGAAGAACTTAGACTCCAGATAGATCCAGAACAAAGCTCTAGAACCATAAGCAGGGGCCTAACCCAAAAGCTGAACTCTTCTCAGCAGGCCTCAGAATCCAGCAACCTAATCAAACTATTCAACAGCCTTGCCGTGCTGTTTGCTACTGTCTAAAACCCTGTGCCAGAACCAGATCCAGACCCAGAAAGCAGCGCTGTATCCAGAACCCGCTTGATCCAGTCCAAGAACCAGACCAGACCGCAGTGCCGTGCTGTGAGCAGAACCAGTGCCTGAGACCGTCCTGTGGCGAGTGAAATCCAAACCTGACCAGATCAGTGACAAGGCCCATTTCCATTCCATTCCAAAACTAGGAGTGAGTATCCAGTCTAAGAACTGTAGAGAACCAATATCTTAGTCTAAAGTAATCTTATCCCATCCATTTCAACCTGTCCAGAACTGCATTAAGAATTGTGTGTCCATCCTGTGATTTCAAATCTGTAAAAGCGTCATCTGTCATTCTGAAATCTTGATTTTATTCTGAAAATCTACCTCCACAAAACCGTCTGTATCTTTTGAACTGCTAAATTTAACTGTCATTTTAAAGCTAAGATTCTAAGCTTTCCAGCAAACCCAAAACGACATTCCAACTCCTTATAGTTTTTCCGTAATCGTGATTTACGCATGCGGAAAAAGTGCCACGAATTGCAATTTAGCTCCATTTCATTTCCTGTCAAAATAGCTGCTGTGGCTTTCCACTGCTGAAATTCGTTTTCAATTTGATAATCACTCATGAATCATTGCTAGTGTTGATCTGAACTAATCCAAAGTAGCTACCACTTATCCTGAATCTCCTTTAGTGAATTAAAGCATTTTAGCATATTTTCCCATCCATTGCAATCACCTTCAAAAGTATTTTTGCCTGTTTAAAATCATACCGGTTTTCTCTAGGCGTGCTGGGGGAACTGGAATTGAACTGCATTATTAATTGTATTCTTGAAACCTGTGTGTCCTCATTTCCATCTCTTCCTATTGCAAAAGGGGGGAGTGAGTTGTCAAAAGGGAAAAAGTGATCATATTATCTCTTGTTGAAACCATATCAAGTTTATTTCTGTGTTGCATTCTTTACCACCTTGCATTTCCTTGAAACCATACCAAGTATTGTCTGCTACCTTATCCTTTCTATACCAGCTCCTCATTGATTAAAGAGAGTGTGCCATTGTAATATTACCAGTTGTTGATCACTATTATATTCATAAGTGTGCTATCAAATATTCATTTATTCATAAAAGTGATATATATATATATATATTGTTTAATTCTTCAAATAAATCTTTTAATTTGCAAAACAAACCTACTTCTTGGCTCAGTGAGGTCAGGGGGATTCAAAGAGAGGGGCGTTATATAAAGGTTCATCATCCAGATTTAAGAACTTGACATAGAAATATATAAATAAGGGCTTCCATTGGGCATCCCAGACTAGGCATTGACTTAGTTGGATTGCTGGATTGAAGTCACTTACAACTGGAATGTGTTACTCTTTTTTAGGCATAACATTTTAACACTTCCTCCTTCAAAGTGTTACGTGAAGCACTCCTTAGGTGTTTTCTTCATCTGTTCACTTTCAGAAATGTTGATGGGCTGCATAGATGTTTTCACATTATATAATCATGTGACTATGTCCTGTGCCATTGGCCCTATCCTGCTTTACTCAGACTTCTCCAAATTCATTGGCACCACTCAAAGACCACCAGTGCATTTGACCAATGATCCCCCGTCCGTGCTCTTAATACATTTGCTGTCTGATGGCTCCAACGGTATTCCATTCTGATGATCTTCTTAGTATAAAACATCACAAGAAAGCCCTAGCGGGCCAAGCCAGTAATGCTTAGACTCATAATCTGAGTTAGTCGTATTAGTTTATCATACCTCTCTCACTATAAACAGTCCAGCTCTTTCAGTAGCTGTTTTTTAGATAGCCATCTACTACATGGTCCTGGACTATGGTTGATTCAATTTCTTTATATACTTCAGATGAATAATATGAAGAATCACCACCGCTTCCATATTATTACTTACTATTTATCATCACCCCTCAGGATCCGCCCCTTCAGGATAAACTGCAAAATAGTAGCAGTAATATTCGTGTATCCCTGGATATATTCTACTTGGAGCCATATCATTAAGCCTTGGCGTCCCACCGCGGCATCCAAAAGGTGTCGCACTAACCTTTGGAAGGTTAAGATGCAAATTAGTTTGGCAATAAAGCTTTGACACAAAAGAGTTTCCACGCTCAGATATCTTACTATTTTGCTTTGCCTGGGGACAAAGAAGAACCTTTACCTCAATAGCACAACCGCGTTCCCCTTGGATTTTTGATCTGGTACTTCTAGTCGTCAATTGTTTTCAGATGTGCTGATTTGTGAAGTTGTCAAAATTGCATGTTGCTGCTAATCAACGCATAATTGTGAAGTCATTATGTACTGATCACCCTTCAAGTTGCATACTAGAAAGAATGTCTCTCTCCATTACAATATTCACTGTATAATTGTAAGAATTCCCAAGACTGTGTAAAGCGATCCCACATTACTTTTAAGGCTTCGGCCTTCTATTTATCTGGAAAAGGCAAACATTCATATACTCTCTTCGCTGTGACGAGCAGATTTATCAATATCTTTTCTTACACATTTAAACTACCGGAAGGCAATATTTTTTCACGCTAATAGTCTTTGCCCAGGTTTTCTATACTGTCCCCTTCTCAAAGGATCTCATTCCTCTCAGAAAGGAAGAGGGTTCATGGCCATCTACATCAGTAAAATTGAAAAAAGTGACTCTAAAATTAGGGCCTCATAACTTGGTCTTGGACTCGTTAGCGCTAATGACTATATGTGATTCTGGTGTAATTGTTTGGTGGTACGTTTCAATGGTGTGGAGAGTACGCTTCTCTGCCCATCCAAACGAGTACCATGAAGCAGCCCAGAGTTGCCTCGTAGCTCTCTGTAAATTAATGTAAAATGTTTAGCATAATCTAGCACCATACCCAATCTCATCATTGATTTCTCCCAGGTTCGAGAGCACAAACTTTGAAGCTCAGCCTTGTAAGAGGAATGTTCCTTTTGGGCTCTGTATGGATGTCTCACACTCTCATATATTAGGAAGAGTATGGAGACTGTTCTTCTGTTCCCTACAAGCCTAATTGGGATTTCGAGTTTACTCAGGCTGTGTGAAAGCATTCATGCACAAAACCTTTTTTCATGCAAGTAAAGGGATGCTCTAGCACTAATGTTTGCAACCCCTTAACCTGTCAAATGTTTTGAACTACAACTCCCATGAGCCTAGTCTGGCAGAGTTAAGGAGAGTGATCATGAGAATTGCAGCCCAAAATATCTGTAGAGCCGCAGGTTGCAGACCCCTGTGCTAGCACATCTCCTTAACTTGCATGAAGATAAGAAGTGGAAAAATCACGAAGTAAAATGGAATTATGCGCTTTATAGCTCATAGAATGCATCATCCGTAGATACACAGCAGCAGGTGCTACATGTTGCCCCTTGCATAGTTGCACAAATCTGACCCATGGAAAAGTGCATCCCATATTTCTGCGTGGAAAATCTGTCAATTTACCCGGGCCTGTCTCTGGCCCTTTACATTTCCCTCAGGACAGCAGCGGTATGAGCTCTTGTTGGCCACCAGACATTTACATCTGTCTGACAGGGGGGGGGAGATCTTTTTCTCTTTTTTTTCTTTTTCTTTACATTTTTCCATAGTGGGTCTTTCAAGTACCATCACGGTGAAATGGGCTGCTAGCCCACACAGGGCTGCTGGAAGCATGTATATATATTCACTGAAAAAACTTTGTTAAGGGGACGTTATTGTTAAGTTGCACTAATAAAAGCCTATGAAATTCATTGAAAAAAACTTTATAGGGACTTTGTGCTAGGATGAACAGGTGAATTTAGGGCAAGTGTAGGTTCGGGCAAAAATATTAAAATCAACAGAAATCACCAGTAAATTAACATTACCATACTAAGAGCACTTAGGCTAGAACACATACTAATACTTACGGGTGATTATAGCCCGGTGATGTGGCACTCCCTTATTGGTCTATTTCTTGGTCATACGAGCCGGTATGGTTCGAAAATGCCATAAAAGGCCTGGACACTTGCCAATGAGAGGGGGAATGGCTTGACTTCCCCAGTCACTGCTGCCAGCAGGGCTCTAAGCAGGGCACTCACGCTCATCACAGAAGTGGCGCCCTGACAGCTCCGCCACCTTCACCAATCCCCTTCTCACCAAGGCCACACCTAAAAGATGCAGCCTGGACACCAGAAATCACCTGCTCCCAATCCCACCGCTCCGTACCTTAATGGGGATAGGGGTAGATAATAGATGGCTCTGCAACCTGCCGATTCAATCTTCACCGGGCCGTACCTGGCAGATGCGCCCGGCTTCTTCCCCTAGCTCTCCCTGGCCACCTCCATTACTTTGCAGGGCCGCACCTGGCAGACAGGCTGGCTGTTTACTAAAGCCTGCTGCTCCCTCCTAATCGTGTTTCTATGTGGGTGCTGGAAAATAGCCAGTTCCATGGAACCACTCCTTTTTTTACCCCCTTTAACTCAAGTGTCAATGGGTCATATTAGCATTATAGACCTCGTCATCAGGCCATATCTGGAGTTATGGGCCCATAGACTTCATTAAACACCCATGCTATGCTTGGGCATTTAACTAACTTTAGGGCCGATAACTCAGGCTTGGTCTATAAAGCTTAATTAGTACTATAGAAACAGCAAACAAGGCCATCATGTACATGTTATGTTATGTTATGTCTATTGAGTTTATATAGCGCTTTAAGCCAAAGTGCTTTACAGTATAACAACAGGTACAGTAATGAGAGATGCACATTTACAAACATGAAACAAATCAGTGGAATAATATGTAGAATAATTTACTTAAAGGAGGAAAAGGGTGGGGGGAGCGGAGTGGAGAGGAGGTAGGTGATGGGGTTACAATGTCAGTTTTGAGGTCAGGGGAGTGGGAGGAAGGGTGAAGGGGAAGGGCACGGGGAGGGGGTTGAGTCCTCTGGTGACCTCCTACGCCCCTGAGTGGTGTCAGTGTCCAATTTGAGGTCATGGGGGGAGGGGGAAGGGTTAGAGGGGGAGAGAGGTAGGGAAGGAGAGTCAGGGGGGAGTGAAGAAGAAGGGCTTTCAGAGAGGAGCAGAAGGATGAGTAGGTAGGCGTGGAGCGGATAGAGAGAGATAGGGAGATATTTGTATATACCAATATGTACATAGATCTACATTTAGGTATATCAGAGATAGACATATTCTATATTTCTGGAGCCATATTGTTCAGTGATGCATAGAAAGCTTGTATTTACATTAACCACCTTCAAATGCTAATTTCACTTTTTCTTGTAAATGTTAGAATAATAATGGCTTTCACACAGACTACTTTGGTGTATGTCTTCATCTAAGTGCTAGATTTCTTTTCACTGCTTAAGAAACGATGTCAGAAAAGGAAGGCTGGCCTAAGGCTTAACACTCTTCAGCTGAACTCCCACAACATCCTATCCAGGTGTTCACATTCGTGGGTGAGGCAGCGGAAGCAGTCTTTGGTAATACTTGTTAGATTCAACAGTTTACTCTCTGCAAGAGGGTTCAGAGACTGGGCATCGCTTAGTCAAAAGTTAAGAATGTTATGCTATGCTATGCTATGCTGTGCTATGCTATGTTATGTTATGTTAGGAGTCTTTTGTACTATGAGCATCACCACCAGAGTGAATTTAGCATTGAGCCTTCCCCATTTACAGATGAATTGAGACCCCACCCAGGGTCGGAAACAGACCATGGTCTGTGGTGTTAAAGGAAAAGAAGATTAGTTTAGAAGGAGGAGTAAGCTTGAAGGGGATAACCCCCCCTTATGAAGAAAATATAATGTAACAAAGAAATAGCACAAATAATTGTTCAAATAAAAATAGAGAAAAATATAGCAAAAATAAAGGAAAGTATATACAATTCAAAGGTGTCAAGAGCTGTTCATTCAGAATATAAAATCGCCACCATAACTGTTTAATAAAAAACACGCAAAAAGAAAGGTAAAGGAAGGATATTGATTACAGATAGTTCATAACAGCTCTAAGTGCTCACTGCAGGTCTTCTGTACACCGGGCACCTCACAAACACCTGACTAAACGAGGGGTAGAAATACATCAGCATTAGTGCTGGGCAAAATTGTGAAATTCAGTTCTGCCTGCTGCGGAAGTGAAATCGGAAAGATTTTGATCTGTTTCACTGAAATCCACCATTCCACCAGCCCTGCGTATCAAAAAGAGTGGTGCGATATTTCTCATGCCTCTCACGACCCGAAACGAGCCACGCAAACTTCTGATGCGGCTGCGCAAAACTAGTACATATCAAACAAAAAGCTGCGTGAAGCTCCTCGTGCTGCTGTGCGGACCTACCACGAATCGAACAAAAAAATGTACAATGTTTCTCGCGCCGTTATGTGGACATAGCACAAATCGAACTAAATAGTTGCACAAAGTTCTATGATCCATTGCACAAAACTAGCACGGATTGTGGAAAAGCATGCAAAGTTTCTCATGCCGCTGCACGAAACTACCACTGATCGAAAAAGACTCATCTGAAGTTTCTTGTACCACTGCACAAAACTAATACAGATCGAAAAAAGACCTGCACGACAAATAACCTTTTAGATCCTGTAGACTACGTACCTGTGGGACAGGCACTGAGTGGAGGGTATTCCAACTCTGAGATATTCAACTTATTGCCCCTGCAGCCAGCGAGGCTCAAGACGGGGCAATAGCTGTGCGCTTCTAGGAATAAGAATCCCCCACAGTTAGATTAAATGGCCTGAAGGGAAGGAAGGTCTGAACTTTCATAGAGCGTTTCTGCTGCTAGAAAGCGTAGAACAAGCTCATCTCTAATCTCCACTTAGCAGTGGATCAACATTCTTGATCTATGGCCCCTGCGTGAAGACATGGCTACTGCTATGTAGGTGCACAGGGAAGAGTAGTGGCAAAACCGTCTACTCAGCCAGCAGTGATCCAAATCATAAAGGTCAAAAAGTCACAACCTGAAATGTATACATCATTCACCTTTTGTAGTAATGTGGGCTGAGGGTACACTATACTTTCAGGAGGTGTGTGATGTGATATCAGTAGCAACATGAACAGCTATAGTACAAAGACTCTGAAATAAGAGAATGTCCAATCAAAGTCCTATAAAAATATATATATATGCTGTGATCAAAAAGACAAATAACTAACTAAAACATTAACAAACCCCTGACCCTTCAGAGGGAACACCGAAAATGAAGAAATGGCACAGAATAGCATTCTCGGTACTTCAGCCGCAGTGATCATGCAAGCAACTGCAGCAATGTCAATGATCAAAGAATATGCCGCTCATGAAAAAGGCAGCGATGGGGGCTTACATGTCTCCATGGTCCCAATAGTGGACCAGTGGCATAGGACCTCTTCACAGTACCTTATTCTTGTCTTTGGGGACTCACCCATGTTAAGCCAGCCTTCTAGAAGCTTCCTGAGGCAGTGGTTGCACATTTGGTTGGTGATCTGGTCGACTGGGTCTAACACGCAGTGTTGCACATGCAGCAACGGTGCGTGGCACAAAGAGTCATGAGACAGACAGACCATGCTCAGATCAGTATAGCTCACAAGTAGTACAATGCAGTAATCAGGGCCCAAAATTGTTACTTGACTTCTTGGTTGCTGGAAGGCCCATTCCAGGGTCTCTGGAGACAAGGTAACTCCTTTGGATGCACTCCCACTCCAGGGAGCTTGGCTGCCTCCTAAAGGGGATCCTTCACCTCCAGTGAACAGGGCCCTGGTTCCAGGTTAGGGGTTAGAGTTCTCATCTGCCTTGTATTCATTCTTCTTCCCCTGTATGGCAGAGGACTTTGGAATGGAATGCACTCGTAAGAGAGGTCCAAACGTGTATGATTTGTCTTCTATTGATTGTCCAAATATGAATCAAGTAAGGAGTGGGAGGCCAGTTAATTATAAATCAAAACGTCACTGGCAATTGGAAAAAAGCAAACCTGATTTAAGGGGTACAATCCCTGCTGCGGTATAAGTGACCTTTGCCCTCTTGCATCATACCCAGAGTTCATTGTCCTGTAGGAAATGGAAGGGTCAGGAAGGAGAAGAGTCCCAACAGAGAACCAAGATAGTGGATCCTTTCTCTCTCTGGCTACTCTTACTCTACCCCGTCAAAGGACCTTTGGCTATATGAGTGCCAATTTAAAGTATAGTTCCCATGAGATCTGCTGGAGAGAGGTCCTGTACCTGAGGGGAGTGGCTACCATTTCTCCCGGGGAATCAAAGAAAGACAGCATTCTGCCTATTCCTCACATAGCTGGTCATGGCTTCCAGATCTGACAATTGGTATGGCTTTACTAATTGTGTGGTTTTAGTCACCATACCAAAAACAGATATGGCTTATTCTTGGAGATGTACTTGCCACCAATCTGATAAGGCAGCAATTATTGCACTTTGAAACAGAGGTGCAGAATTTAAAATGTCATCTCTGGCTGCAGTGCCTTTGGGTCACAGCTGCTGTCAGGAATGCACAGATGACCTTTCAATCTGCCCTGTGCCACTGATGGACAAGTGCAATAGTTGTCAGGAGACCGGTGTATCAAGGGCACATGTATGCACTATGCTTATGGCATGGAGCTTTATGAAAGGGGGTCTTATTAGCAGGCTCCCCTTTCAGAAACAGGATTATCTGCATCCTTGTATTATTATGTAAAAATCTAAAACGCTAGGGCTGTCACTCCCTTGAAGATGGCGATCAATCATGTCCAGACAGTGGAAACTCATCCCCTCAGCACCAGATCTATTCCTACGCCTCCTCCACTTCACAAAGGAGATAAAGACCTGCCCCTTCAAGGAGAACTACCACCCACGCTGGCAAACTCTGCCAGGTCTTGTTGTCTCTACCTCAGTCAAAAGAAACTACCCTCCACCCTAACTTCCTCGTTCTAACCCCCTCCCCACTTGCTAACGTACCTAAAATTAGCACCTCCTTTCTGCTTATCAACTCCCCATGTCGTACTGGATGATTGCACTCATCTCTGTCTCTATTCGGTGCTGTTTTGGTTCTGAAAGCTAGGTTCACATTCAGAAATACACTAAATGGAACAAAAACACAAACCTTCTCTGGATCCTTAGCAGTGGAAGCACACGTTCCTGCCAAGGGACTTCCAATTCTGAGGTCTCCTAAAGGGACAGATATACAAAAATGGAATCAAGTGGCTCATTAACTAGTAAATCCCCAACTTCCTTAAAAGACCCATCATTTGCACTGTTGCTATAGCACAGCAAGTTCCACATTGTCTGGGCGGTGGTTGAGCAGGGCTAGGAAACTATCTTGCCCCACTTACTCCATAAACTGTGATGGCTCCACACCCAAGAACAAAGTCTTCTTTGATCAGTGCCAGAGTTGGGCAAAGTGCTGGCTCGGGTGCATTGGCGCTGCTCAGGAAGACAGATTCCATCTCTCCCAGGATAAGAGATTGGTCTACTATTAAACCCCCAGACACTTTTCTGACATGTGTATGTTAATCCCAGTGGCTAAGAAAGAGGTATCACCTTACATATCACATTTTATCACAATTATTAAAAATAAATAATCCTGAAATAGAAATGCTGTTTTTAAATATATAGCAAAAAAAGTCTAAAAAGAAGAATGTTGAAGCTGTTGCCACCTAATTAAATTTAAGGTTCTTATGCATGTATGTATACATGTCTGTTAAACTGTGCAACAAATGGCATTTCAAATGGACATTCTCTGCAGAATGGACTTCTCCCAGTGGTGTTAAACAAGACCTGTCCTGATATACAAAACGTTTTTCAATGGGATTGAGCCATTATAAAACGTGTTTGTAAACCAGGCACTCTATGGCAGCCAGCCTGCGTCTGAACCTGCCTAAAAAAGTAAACATGCCCACATTTGAGGTGTGCTTAAAAAATAAAAGGTAACATGCAGTCGTAAACCAAACAGATCCTGGTTCCTGGTATCACCACAGCCCACTTAATTCACCAGCATGAATCACACTGGCACATAATGTTTTCATTGTACTACAACACAGTACAAAGATTATCAGGCTCAACCTTTCAAAAGGCGAAGGTAGGGCGCAGAAAAGCAAAGTACCTGGTGGTTCAGCGTGTACATGTGTACTTCCCAACAATTGGAATAATACATTATATTACAAAAAAATCATTTTTAGGTGTATTGCATCCTTATTTGCATAGTTGTTTTGATGATTTTGTCTTTATCGTTTATGACAACCCGCACACTATCACACAAAATCCATGCACAATATGTAAGTTTGAATTATTTCATAAAACTAATGCTTACTTCAGACTCAAAACATTACAATAGCAAGTGGCAGAAATGGACAATGCATCCTGGCCCAGGGCTGGACTGCGAACCAAAAGTGGCCCTGGAAATGTTTTTCAAAGTGGTCTCATATTAACATATAACAGAAGCTTAGTAACAAATTCTGTACTTCAACACACTCAAAAGAGGCCCATGGTGCAGAGGCCCACTGACAAATCTCCAGAGTTCCATGTAGGCCAGACCACCGCTGTCCTGACTGTGACGAATCAACTTCCGGGGCACCAGTGGACCAGGGATGAATATCGGTTTCTAAACCATCAATCAGCCCCACACCTCTAGTACACCAGAAGGGATCCGAACAGATTGGAAACACAAGCAAATTATAAATCTCCTTGCCCAATTTTGGAAACCTGGTCAGAATGGCAGGCTTATCTCCGCAAGTTCGTGGATCGTTGGTTAGTTGCAACACAGCGAAAAATACAATTGCTACCCAATGATAAAAGGGACTGTCCAGTCAATGTTGTATAAAAATATCTACTTTATTATTATATAACAAAGAGTAACAGCACACTACAAAATACAACCCACCCTCGAAAAGAAAGCAGAAGACAGGCAGTATCAAGAATGAAAAGGAGGCACTCTGGATACTGACAGGAGGGTAGTTGGTGACGTAATTAATCACAATAGTTCAAGTATATTTGCCATCAACACCTAGACAGCAATGGGTCGTAAAATGTCACTAGAGGCCTACGGAGAAGATAGAGTGGGACAGAACCACAATGTAACTTGTGCTTGTATAAGTTCTTGTTGCTCGACAGGGTCGAGTCGATTTCAGGGCACTTTGCAGCTTCTGTGACAGAGTTAAATATGGGAGACAGCTCCAGGTATCAAGCGGTAGGCAGTTCGGCGAGCGAGGCTGGACAGACGGCTGCAGGCTGGCCTCGATGGCGGCTCAGGGTCAAGAATCTTTGTCTCAGTGCTGGTTGGTGAATCTGAAGCACTGGTTGAGGTGTCTTGGATGACGTTTAGTGACTGCGGTGTGACAAGGTATCCGGTCATTGCACCGAATCCAAAGCATTAACAGACCATACCATTGAAAAAAAAGCATTGAAAAAAAAACCATCTAATGCATTTTTTTAAATAGTAAATGGTGTAATTTAGTAAAAATGTGTTTTAATGTTTTAAAAAAGGGGGTTGAGGGGGAAACCGCCCCACCATTTAAAACATTTTTCTTAATGCATTCAATGGTTTTTTATGCTCTTTTTGTCAATGGTATGGTTGTCGATGGTGTGGCTATCAATGGAATCACTAGGAACCGTGTGACAACAGTCAGCGGTGCAGTCGGTTGCGAATCGAGCGGCTCGACTGGCTCGAAAATATCCTTTAAGGCGGATGCTAGTTGATGCTTATCGATGCACTCCTCCTAGCTTCTTCACTGGCCTTGTGTCGTCCTTTAAGGTGCATAGCCCAAAGCTGAGGAGGGGTTGCAGACAGCAGCCTTGTCCTTTGATTGGTTCAGAGACTCTCTGGCACTTCCCACTTAGAAAGTGTGCTGCAGAGCCTAGCAGGGCACACTGTGTGCTGGCTGGGTATTGGTTCTGGTGCTGCTGGAGGGTCCTTTGGATTCTGTATCTCCCTATGTTCCCTGGGAGATGTTTGGGGGGGGTCTTGCTTCCCTCTTTGGAAATCCTGGCCTTCCTTCACTGGTGGAAGCTGAAAGGCAGGTTGTACCTTCAGCCAGGGTCCAAAGGGGTTCTTCTTGTAACTCCCTGCAAAGTCTTCAAAGTCTTCAGATGATCTGCCCAAAAGAGGGTCTCAGTCCTCTTTTAAAGCCAAAATGGCCACAGTGATTGGTGTAGGCTAAATCAACCTTAATGACCCAATCCTGTATGCATGATGTCACAACCAGAGTGCTTTGCAACATAAAAGGTAAAGGGGTGAAAGCATGTAATACTAATTCACACCCATCTTCCTGTCTGTTGTGGATCAAAGAGTCTCTCTGGTTAATTGAGCTTTCGGTGGTTAATGATTAAAGTGGCAGATCTCCCTTGTAGCTGCGGCGGGACCAGACTTTTGGTCTCCGCCAAACCACATTTTTCATACCTTTTAAATGGGGTCCCCTTGCGGGGAGGACTGCTGTAAATATATAGTTCCAAACATGAAAGTTCACCGCCCTTGATACTGAGAGGTAGGAGCTGGCTTCAGGTTGACACTGTGCATATCAAAGGTTGCTGGGGTTTTCCTATCTTTTGTTAACTTCTGCAGCCAGGCCCCACGTGGGCCTGTTTGAAGTATATTCTATTAGTATGTCGCTTATGTTTATTGCTGCAACCATCTGCAGATGGTAAACAAACAGACTGGGAGAATCCTTGCATCCTTTGATAGTTAGTTAGGCTGCCCATAGCAGGCGGAAGGTTTTAGCCCTCCCACTTCTGGGATGCATCATGTACTCCAACTGTCAGATCCCAAATAAATATGACAGGGAGGACTGTGCCTGTAGGGTGTGTCCACCCTGAGCACACGGGTCTATGTATATGTCGTGCAGTGAATCGGAAAATGTGTGCGGATTAGCCCCACACATTTTCCAGGGGTTGATTTGCTATTCAATTTCATTTCAAATTTCAAAAAAGCCCAGGCGAGCACACACCCACTGTGCGGATGGTCAAATTCCTCACACTGATCTCCACCAATTAATCGGGTCCAGAACTCGCTACTTCATAAGGGAAAGTGCTTTGTACATCAGGTCCAAGAAGTCCTCATTAGGTACAAACCATTTAAAAACTTGATGTCTGAGAATCACATGATCAGGAAGAGCAATAGGAACATGTTTCAAAGTTTCTAATGAATCTACATTCTAACAAAATTAACAATAACAATAAAGCAAACTTAAACTGACCCTTCTCAGTGATCTCGGAGCTCGAAAGTGGATACCTTTTTAACACGCAATCGCATAAAAGTACTGGCGGCACAGCATCAAGGAAACTAGCAATAGTCTGAAAAATCCAGATCAGCAAAATCTTTAGCGACAAACCTTAGCATGTTGTATTAACTTCATTTTATCTCTAGCACTGCCCCACAAAAGTCCACCAATGTCTATGTGCGGAGTGATGCCTGCTGGCTTTCGGCACGTTATAAATAAAAATGAAATAAATAAATAAATGGGTTTCTTCATATGACATGGAAGGAAAACCTACAATTCACACAAAGCTATTATATTTACATGAGTGTAATTCTGCAATTGAAAAAGGTGGTTATTGAATACGCGCTGAAGACATTCTCGATGTCTTCAAAACACGCAAGTGCTGTGGCAGCAGTAGCCGACCCTTTCTAGCCATGCCTTGTGTTAAGAAATCGAGGAGATTCTGACAACAGTTATAGAGCAAGCTCTGTCAGTGTGTTATATATGTAGACAACCAAAGAACATAATGACTTAAAACAGATATTTGAGATGAGTTCTGTGTAGGCGTACGTGGTGAGTTTTCAAATATGTGTAATTTGTATTGGAGAAGCATCGGGGAGATTCAATTGAAAAAAATGAACGGGCGGAAATTGTATAGGCATGTGCTATATTGGCTGTAAGTGAATAGGTTTAAATGAGTGAATAGCCGAAGGGGTTGCTACACTCAGACCTAAAGATAATAATACTGATGCATGGAATTATCTGTGCCGAAATTGCAGATTTGCGCGCCTTTCTGCCTGAAAATCCCTGTTTGAAGTATGGGGATTTTTCGGGTAGAAAGACGCGCAAATCTGCGTTTTCGGCGCAGATAATTCCATGAATCAGGCAGAATTAGTGTATCACCCACTTTTACTCCATGAAATTAGGGAAATACTCCCAAGAAAGAAAACTTGGGCGAAAGAAGACTTCCACCAAAATATAGACCCCCGACAAAGCTCCATAGAAATCTTCAGGTCAGAAGTACACGTAGAGAAACAGGAAAAAGCTCTATTATTAACACTGCCTGGTCCGAAGCGGTAAACATGAATCTTGTAATGTGCATGCATAACTAGGTTCAAAGAAACATTTATTACAAAAACATTTTGGTTTGGAGTTAAAACATGTTTTTATTTGCTGATAAAATACTCCCATTGGTAACGGGACTTACTTTTCTTACTCCCTAAAAAACATTTTACTCCCAACTGTAAGAAATAGAGAGGGGGGTCTGATAAACTCAATGATATACAGGGACTGTTCCTGGATGTGTAGGGCTGATGTGCTTACGGGATGTGTGCTTTGTAATGTTTTCATCAACGTGATTTTCGGTGCAATGCTGGTATTATAATAGTGTCCTGTTGTATAAATAACATGCATGATATATGATGTGTTATTTCTTATTTGTGTTTTTTTATAGTTGTTTTCTTCATTCTTTTCCCCCATCTTGACGTTGTGAATATGCCACTTTCTTTGACCTGACTGCTCTACTGTTTACTCACACTGTTTGTGCTGGTTATATTTTTTATTGTTTTACTTTTGCTTTGCACATGATTAGTACAAAAATAAAGACATTAAATATCAAAAAGGAAATAGAGAATAAAATACTCCCACTTAAAAATCTCATCTGGAGCACTCGCTGCATCACGGTAGACATAGTTCACAGAAGACGGAACAGGCTTACTCCAGGAGTCCTCAAAGCCATTGTTGGGGACCCCAGAGGTGTCGGCCAAAGGTTGTGTTGAGGTTGCCTCGCTGAGAAAGAACCTACATTTTAAGTGAAAACAGGCGAGTAACTGGAGGCAGTGGGGCCTTGCACACGTGAACTTGATTTATGGGAGGTGGGCAAAGCAACATAAAGTTTATGAAACCATGGCTTAAAAGGGAAAATGATATGAACGTCCATGCGAACACCATTGTCGATTTCTTTAACAGGGCCGATTCATGGAATGAATGTTTGCACGGTTCAAGGGGACTTTGCACTGCTGAAAAGTGACTTTGCACTGCCGACCAAACCCTGACTCATGAAACTGTGCAAAGTGTATGTGCGCAGTGAAAAGTCATTTTGCACTGCAAGGATGACTTTGCACTGCAAAAATACACTTTCCACAGTTTCATGAATCACGGTTTGTGCCAGCAGTGCAAAGTCACTTTGAACCGTGCAAATAATTCCATGAACCGGGCCCCTAGTGTTTAAAGTGGGTGGTTTTCCTCTTTCCCAACTGTCGTCTCCCGGTCAACAGCCAAGAATGCAGCCGGCTAGACCAGATTTCGCTCCACCGAGGGTGCGCGCCATTCTGAAATACAAGACAGCGGAGCAAGAATTAATTGCTTTTAAAAAGAAACTTTTTGCAACGGAAGTGTAGGCTCCCTTGCAATAACACTCCCCTGCAGACACCAAAACAAACATTTCAGAAAAATAACCAACCCGGAGCACTACATCATGTGTTATTAGGTAATAAACGTGTCAAATATGCTCTTGAAAACAGTTTGGCTGAAAGGAAACAGTTTGTTTCTGGGTCTTGTGTTCTCTGGTGGTTTGACTTTACACCAGGGTCTAACAAGACTCCCATCCACAAGAAAATGGATGGAGTACTTGGAATTGGCAATACTTACCCACACAACCTGTGCTATCGAATCCTTGCAGGTGGGACTTAGTGGTTTTATCTAAATGAAAGCAGTGAAAGATGGGGTCCGAGCCTTGCCCGTGAAAATGCCCAATACAGTAGGTTGCGGGAACAAACTGTGCTCAAAGTTTTTGAAACTCCACACTTTCAGAAATAATACACAAGAAAACAATTTTAAAAAAAAAATTAAAAAATGAGACAAACAACGCTTGTTTATATATTTTTAGTTTTAGATATGAACTCTACTTGCAGCTCATCAGCTGTTTGTATAAACGTAATGACAGCATCCTGAACACGTGGCCACAAAGGAAAGGGGCGCCTACACACTGCTGAGCCCGCCATGACGCAGCGTTGGAACCATAAAGCAGCTTTCTCTGCCAATGAGCACGTTTATGTATCATGGACAAAATAGAATCTAAAAAAAAAGGCATAAAAGCGCAGGCCTTTATGCGGATAAAAGCACTGGGTGTCTATGACGTAATATTTATTGTGTTTCACTTCCTTGTAATCCACAAGGCTGTGGTGTCCAAGATCTGCAGGTGAGTCATTTGCAAATTAAATCAGGTTTTCAATGTATAACAAGCTACAATGTGACCACGCCACTTTAAAGTGCAATACAAAATACAGAGTCGAACACAACCAGGAACATATCTGTCGACTTCCCGCCAAGCAGCGTAAGAAGGTGAACTGTTGGTTTCTGTCTGAAGAGAGGAAGGTCAGCCCTGCTGCTGACATCAGCTGCGAGAGGTTTCTAGGGAGACGCGGCAGGGCCAGGATGGGAATAGGGCCTAGTTTGCTGGCCCCTGAGAGTATGGGGTTTCGGGCATATTACAGTGCCCTCCCCCGCCCCCCACAACAACATGGAGCCTCCATGCATGTTCGGTCGGGCCAGGGAGGCTTACTGTCCAAGGCGAACAGCCAGCTGCACTATTCGGCCAACTTCAGGCGGGGCGCCGCTGTCTGCAGGTTCCAAACACTGTGCCAAGAAAGCCAGACAATAGCCCGATAGATACAATTGCACATCTGATAGGCAAACTGTGTAAAAAGCAATTATGAAAATGTGTGCATTGTGCGCTTTGGTGACTTCATCAGGGCGTCTGCAGAAATGAAAGGCACTGAGGTCAGAAAGGGACAGCTTTTCAAGTTGATATCAGTTTGTAGAGGGTGAATGTTGGAACTGAGCCGAAATTATATGTCTAGGGGGGCACTCCATGAACACCTGATTTAATAGTCCAAGTTTAAACTCAGCAAAAGGTAATATTAGGAATCTAGAATGATTCAAAGGGGAACTGCAGTGCGCCCTTTGTAAAATAAAAATGGCACAGACAATATAGACCTGTGGGGTGAAAAAGGGTGAAAAGTTAACTTCACTTTCTTGACGCTAGGCCTCGGTGCATGTTTGTAGATGTTCCTTTAATAAGGACCTGGTTCGCAATGCGTCTTCCAATGGGAACATCCATCCCTCTCACTGGAGCTTATAGGCGAGGAGCTTTGAACTACAGCTGCCCTACTGGGACATTTCTCACAATTGTGTCTATGGCGACAAAACACGTAATTTGATATGGGCTCCTGCACACTGAAACTGTGTTTAACTCCTGCAATAGGGGCTGGGGAGCACGGCTATTCTCCCCAAGAACTAGTCCAGTCCAAAATGCACTCCGCGCGTTTACAAGCCGCTGGTTGCCGTGTTTACAGACTGGCCGCACGATCTCAGCATCGAAAACCAGAAGGAGAAAAAGTAAACTCCTGCTGAAGGGAGCCCCCAAATACAGCCCGTGCATTGGCTAAGCTGCGCACAGACAAATCTAAAAGGGAAGACCAAGGCAGAGAAAAGCGGGTTTTAATATTGTCGAGGCCGTTTTTACATGCAGGCATGGGGGACGCAGTCGTGTTACGTATGTGCTTGCTGCGAGTACAGATCGTGTGTTTGGGGGAGGGAGGGGTCCTCAGCTGTTATCTCTTGTCTCACAGGCTCGCTGGTTCCCAGGCAGTGCAGTCTGTTCTTGGCAGCACAGGGTTGAGCTTCCAGCCGTTCATGCTTCCAGGAGACGCCGCCGCCTCTGCCCCTTCCCTGTATGTCTCTCTCTCTCTCTCTTAGATTTTTGCGACGTGCAGCAAGTTTCGGGGCTGGCGCTTTCCAGCTGCCTGTCGGCTGCGGGGCTGTTTTTTTTCCCCACTGTGCTCAGCCCGCCTTCCCGTCGGCACCCGCACCCCCCTCGTACGTGCCCAGTCGGCTGTCTCGTTTTGTTCAGACTTTATTCGCGCCGCTCTGGGGGAGTCCGCGATCGCCGTCCAGTGCCAGCTCCGCGGACCTGGGGCATTTCGGACCGACCGGAAGGTTTTACTTTGGGCTGGCAGCGGTGGTGTAGTCCCCGGGGGATACATCATTGCGGGGAGGGGGCGTCTGTCGGTGGTTTCTTCGCACTGCGGCACATCCTGCGGATGGAGAGGGCAGGGGGTGATCGCGCGTCTTTGCTGCACGGGCCCTGGTCCCTGGCATCCTCTCTGCGGCCTCGTCTCCTGCCACCGTGCCCCGTTGCCGCTCCGAGAAGGCAGTTTGCGAACATTTTGGGAGACGCGCTGTGCCGTTGTTTGTTGTAGCTCCCAGCAGATGGAAACAAGGCGCCCGTTTTCCGTGCTGCTGGTGAATTTATTTCATCCCGTGTCTCGATGGCGAAGTAGCTGCCAAAGTTCGGACTTGTGTGTGCCACGAGGCGTGCTGCAGAGTGTGAGCCTGCATGCGGCCGGCCTTTGCATCGTTCATGCTGCGATGACTATAAGCAAGTGTTCCATTAATGCACGCGTTTAATAGTGCTTTACATGCCTAGTCACGACTATGTATTCAAAACATGCATGACCCCTTCAGAGCTCTTTAATTTAGAACAAGGACCCAAAGTCGTTGCAACGTGAGGAAAGTTCCAATACACGTCACAAAAAAGATGGAATGTTTAAAGCAGGTGCGTGATAGTGTATTAGAGCAGTTTAATGTTTACATGGTATTTGAAAGTCGCACCAGAACCCAGAAAACACAGGCTGTAGACTGACTGCGCTGCGCCGCGCCGCAACTTCCCGGTAAGCGGTGCCGGCTGCTGTCCACCTGGCGCCCCGTTCTCTGGGCGCAGGGCTGGTGCGCTATTGGGAAGGGGGGGGGCACTACTGGACCGGCCTGGCATGCACTCCCTGCCAGCAGACAGTTACACTAGGATGCCCGCTGCTCCGTCGTCACCACTCCAGGCGGTGCCGCGCACACTTGGCAAACCTACAATTAAAAGGGCTGCGCCGAAAATGCGATGCTTGAATTCGGGAAATCGGTTTAGTAGATTGGTTATCAATAACCAAGAATAATCATTATCCCAGCTTTAATGCTTTAACCACGAAGGCTGTTTTACGACGTAGTTGTTAGTCCACGAAATTGTTATCTTTTTTTAAGATACATCGTGTTGGCAACAAATAAAGTACTCCTTCACACACGGTGGTTTTGGTCCACCACAGAGTAATAGTGCTTTATGGGCAGGACTCCCTCCATCCAGAAGTATTTTCGGCGCTTGATTTTACAGAGTAATAGTGCTTTATGGGCAGAACTCCCTCCAGAAGTATTTTCGGCGCTTGATTTTACCAGAAAGTTCAGACCGCCAAAACAGTAACGTCCCGGTGTTGGCCAAGCTGAACCAAAAAGCAAAGAGGGGGGGGCATGTTCCGGGGGTGCAGGGACACCTGGTTGTGGCCGGCAACGGATTATACGCAAGCTTGCATGGAAAACGTTCAGCGCCGCATCTAACTTGCATGAAATTCACGCGCACACCGGGAACAATGTCCGAGCTAAAGACAGTGGAGGGGGGGGGGCGGCTGGGGCACGCACTGGCTCAGGAAGACCGCCATCTTCTTGGGACCCGCGAAGGGCGGAGTATGCAGAAAAGAAATACACATGAAGCACTGCCTCACCTGCAAGGCGCTACACCGGGTCGGCCATGTTAACCAGTGGGAGATAAAGGAACTGCGTGGCTATGTGTACTCGTGAGTGACAGGAGAGTGAGATGCGTGCTGGATATTTGAGAGAAGCAGAAGGAAAGGACAGACTCTTAAATAAGTCCTGTGTTTTGCTTCTTTAAAATGACCCCAACTTTGCAGCATACATCTGCTCTGCAGTCATATTTCACACACAAAGGATAAAGTTGTGCGCACGCCCAAGTAGCGTTGTCTTTCGCACCAGTCAGCTGTAAGCGCGTGCATTTCAGCTAGCAATACCACAAAGTGAATCGGTGCAAACTGAACATACATTTCAAAGCACGTGTACGTGTCATAAACAGATTACGTTTTTCAGGCACAATCTTTGCATACGAAAAGTTAAGTTGGGCATGCAAATAAAAGTGGTGTGTGCACGTCATGAACTGGTGCACATCCGCATAAAAGTTGTGCGTGTACAAAGTTGCGCCTTCCTATAAAGTTGCGCTCACGCATTGTGTGCATCCATGTATGACGACGTGTTGAATGCGCATGCCTCAGCTCTGCGTGGTCATATTAAAACTGCACGCGCATACACTCTATTCGTCCGCTCATTCTTTTTAAATACACATTTTGCAGTTAAGCCCATGGGCACACATCCTGTTGGATGCCCTCGGCAGCACGAGACCGGGATCGACTGCAAAACCGCACGAGTGTTAAGAAAGCCAGCATTTCCTGGGCATTGCCCTTCTCATAGAAAGGTGCCCTGAAACACGAGATCCGGGTGCCTACCTGTCAAGGGACACCCAGTGGGCTCTGCAGCCAGCTGACAATCTACCCGGCTGGACGTATACAAGCCTCTCTTCATTGCAGGAGTACTTATATGCAGTTGTTTTCCCTGGAGTTGAGAGAAGCAACACACATCGGCTGGGATTTGGGAGAATGCAACATGTGTTTAGTAATTTATAGGGAATGCAACATGTGTTAAGTAATTTATATAAGCTCACAGTTCAATCAATCTCACCCTCGAGCGCGAGCTCATCATCCCCCTCATAGCTATCATGGCGAAGCATTCTAAAGTCAGCAAGGCTGCCATCTTGAGTTTAACTTTCCAAGTTTATTTATTGGGTCCCAACTCCAGTCACTGATTTAATAGAAAGAAAGTCGGCGGACGCCGCCGCCGCGTGCTTCCATAGATCACACACCGTGTTCCTCACTGGCGCAGGCTAACGGGGCCCGCAGCCCCTGTGGTGCAGCACACTGGCCGGCCACCATATGTCCTGGGAGGGGGCCCCCTTTGGACTAAAAAAACGAATATTTTTTTGTTTGTTTTTTAGTCACTCTGCCTTCAGAAAGAAATTATTTCTGTTACAGCATGACAACAAAAAGAAACTATTTCTTTTTGAAGCCCGAGGGCTCTCCCTATCCCATGACATGGAAACCCCTAGTCTGGAGGTCTCCATGTCATGGGGTGGGGGAGCTCTATGACTTCAAAATTAAACAATTTCTTTGTTAATTGAATTAAACGGATACAACCACACTGCGCCAATGTCCAAACAGTATCGTTTAATTGCTAAGTTTCACAAAATAGGTTGACTTGAGAACCAGTCTGGTTCTCAAGTCAACCTATTTTGTGAAATTTAGCATAACACAATATTGTTTTTACATTGGCGCAGTGTGGTTGTATCCGTGTAATTCAATTGTTCCGTATGTTGGAGCATTAAGCAGAGGCTCCACAACTTGACACAACCACCCGCAGCCGGAGTCAGATAGTATATGTTACAATATTTTTTAATTTCAGGTTACAAGCACTGGGTTTACAGTTCTTTTCTGCTTTTTGATGGTTACATTTCTCTTTGAAGTAATAGGGCTCCCGCCAACCACATAATGTGTGCGTGTGTGAGTTTATGTTGAAAGGGTGCACAGTTAAATGTATGGGTGGCTGGGTGTGCGTGTCGAGTGTATGTTGAAAGGGTGCACAGTTAAATGTATGGGTGGCAGGGTGTGCGTGTCGAGTGTATGTTGAAAGGGTGCACAGTTAAATGTATGGGTGACTGGGTGTGCGTGTCGAGTGTATGCTGAAAGGGTGCACACTTAAATGTATAGGTGGCTGCCTGGTTGTGCCTGTATGGTGAAAGGGTGCACACTTAAATGTATAGGTGGCTGCCTGTATGAGTGTATGGTGAAAAAATGTACAATTAAATGTATGGGTGGCTGGGTGTGCGTGTCGAGTGTATGCTGAAAGGGTGCACACTTAAATGTATGGGTGGCTGCCTGTATGAGTGTATGGTGAAAAAATGTACAATTAAATGCATGGGTAGCTGGGTGTGTGTGCCTCAAGTGTATGGTGAAAGGGTGCATACTTAAATGTATGGGGTGCTCCCTGGGTGTGCCTGAATGACGAGAGTGCACACTTAAATGTATAGGTGGGTGCAATGTGTGACTGTATGGTGAAAGGGTGTACATTTACATGTATGAGTGGCTGCTTGGGTGTGCCTGTATGGTGAAATGGTGCCCACTTAAATGGATGGGTGGCTGCTTGGGTGTGTCTGTATGGTGAAAGGGTGTACACTTAAATGGATGGGTGGCTGCTTGGGTGTGTCTGTATGGTGAAAGGGTGTACACTTAAATGCAGGGGTGGCTTCCTGGGTGTGTGTGCCTGTATGGTGAGAGGGTACGCACCTAAATGTATGGGTGGCTGGGTGTGCTTGTGTGTGTATGTTGAATGGTGTGTGTGCTTGTGTTCAGGGGCTCAACGAAACCTACATTTCGGGGGCAGTGGTGGTGCTAACCCTTCAAATGTTGGGAGAGGTGCTAACTTCACGGGCGGTGTGGGAGCGGCAAACTTATTTGTGTGGGGCTTCTAACTTCCTTATGCATTCTAATGAGACTATTCTAGTGCAGCCTCAATGTTACAAGCAGTTAACGCTCTCCTTTAAGTCTGAAGGCACCAATTTATGGACTGCTGTGAGAATAGGCACCTCCTGTCCCTTCTCTACCCTTCCAATCACCTCCCTGGCATGCAAGTACTAAAGCCACATCAAGATTTCTATTTCCTAAAGAATGCTGCATTTGAATGCAAGTATTAACAGTGAAATGCTGTATGTTAGTAATTGCTGGGCCTTTGTAAACAGCGAAACCCAGATATTGTTTAACACCTGTGTCCTGTTCTGTCCGGCAACGGCTCAGTAGGTCAGCCAGGTCGATTCAACATAGCCCAAAATGTCAAGAGGGTCTAGGGGGGGAAAGGGCTGAAGCTCCGCCAGCTCAATGGTGTTGCGCCACTACTTGTGTTTTATCCCTTGGTTACTTATTGGTAATCTCCATTACTTATAGCTCAATTCCTCCCCGTACCAGTACTTGTGTATGAGAGACTTTGACTCATGCACAAGTACTGGGATAAGGTAGAGGGACATGAAGGTAATGCCTGGCTTAGTTATCTGTAATCTTCATTACTCCTAGTCCCACTCTTCCTCACCCCAGTATGTAACTATGAGACAAGGAGCCACATACGTAAGCACTGGGACAAGGAAAAGGCACATGGAGGTCATTCTGGGCAGAGAAGCTGATTTTTGGGGTTGGGGGTGGGAGGGAAAGGCGATGTGTGGGGTGGTGGGGTGGGATTAGGGATTGTGTGATAAATCGTATTGGTCATGCATGTCCAGGCTAAGCAGGCTTGCTATGTGCTATTAGTGGCTAGAGAGGTTTGGTGCAGCCAGTCTAGTCATTTCTTAGTTTGGCTTGACTTTCTTTTAACTTGGCATCTCTGATAAAGCAGTCCTGCTAAGTGTAATTACTCAACTAGACTGGCATTTGTGTGATGCCCGTCTAGCCGTTTCTTACTGTAGCATTGTATATTTTTCTGGGCATCTGTGATAAAATAACCATGATAAGAGTAATTGCTTCGACTGGCATTTTGGTGCAACCAGTCTAGGTATGTCTAAATGTGGGCTGGCATGCTTTACTCTAATATGTTCTTATGTGTCTTGACTGATCTACATTGTTCAGCTAGTTGGACATGTTTTCATTGTAGCATGGCATTTTTAATAGCAAAGCTTTATATCAATCAAAGCATTAATATTCCTGTGCACTGTTGGTGACTTGCATGTATTGGATTTTTAGATTGGTGGTACCCTACAAAACAATCGCAAACATCTGCCCGTTTAGCCAATTTGTCTCAGAAAGTGTGCAGTACAATGCATTAAAACACATATTTATTTATTTATTTCTCTTAGTGCAGTGTGCGGGTTGCTCCTGTAGCAGGAGATTTGTGCGTATTGCGCAAGCGTGGTAATCTAAGCTGGCCCAGAGTGTGGCACTACCCATGATTTGTTGCCGAGTTGTGGGGTGCCACCCCCCAGCATGGCTTGCAGGGGGGCCTCACATTTTATGTTACGCCACCGGCGTTCCTTGTGCAACCATTATTGCTGTTACATTGTAGTTAAACATCCTATTCGACTTAATGTCCCTATCTTTGATCCTGTTGACGAGGCCTAGCACTGTGCCATAAATGATGATGTTGTGTAACAGTTTATTGATAAGCCACCCTCAACACGGGGAGTTCCTTCCCTTCCCACTAAAGTGAGTATGCAACAAACTATTTAACAGATACTATTTTTAGCCCTATCTCAGACACGTATCATGCCCCTTTGATCCCTCTACCCTGAGCTAACACTGAGCCAAGAAGCAGGCCGGTGTACAGGAAACACATTGGTATTAATTTAAATTAACATTAATAGAAATTAGCACAAAAAAGTCAAAACACCACTTTATGCATGGCACAACACAAATAACTTCTCCCAACATAAATAAATTACAAAAATGAGTTAAAAAGAACACAATCACAATTCATACTTTCTGCAAATTTCAATCCACAAAATAATTACACTGATCAATAACAAAGGCACTTATGTAATGTTGTGCAATTTTGATGTTGCTGCAGGGTTAAAAGGGTAGCAGTGGATTTCAAGATTGGTAAAAATTAATATGGCAATTATAATTTCACACCCACCTTTGGTTTAAAATAAACACAGGGTGATTTATTGCTTTGTTTTTCAGGACCCCCACCCCCTTGCTTTGGTTTAGGTTGTGAAGCCAGACAGAAAAATTGGAATGCTTTGGGGAATTTTAGATTTCAGACCCCCCTTACTGAAAGGCCTGTTTTGGGGAAGTTGGAAAAAAAGGTTGGACTGATTTAAGAACAAAGACACCCCTCTTCTTTAAAGAAGTTGGGGTCAGTTGGATAACAAGGATTACCCAATTAAATTATAGGCTATAGTTTTCAGTGCACACTCGGAAGTGAGCTTTGTTATTTTTGAATTTTAACAAAATTCACCCTGTAGTGTTCTGCCAAATGGGGAATTAATTAAATTAATATTTTTGGTTACATAAACTAAGGATCTACACAACTTTGCCCCCCCACCCACTATAAAGGGAAATAATTCAAGGCAAGCAGACTTCGACTTACATAGAAAGCCTCTATCTAAGGTTCAGGAATGTCAGTTGCATCCCAGGACACTCTGGAAAGATTGGGCAGGGGACTGGTAACTCGACTCTCAAAGATGGCCTCCCGCTCATCACCATAGGACCCAGTCAGCTTTGAGGCCCTCCTAGAGATATGCAGCTCTACCCAGATGCAATCTCAGCAATCTCCTCTGGTGTCTCCTTAAAGCTGTCAGGTGGTAAGTTTCAGCAGCCTTCCTGATAACCTGTCTCTTCTCTCTGTCCTCCTGTATTTCTCCTTTTTCTGTTTGTGTGCCTGTCCTAGTGCAATCCCGCTTATATAGCAGCGATGACAATACCAATTTTACAATCTTCAGGAAGTATCCTGCAATAATCTCTGCCACTAGGAGTCGACAGTTACCCTTCTCTGCCCTCCCAAACCCAGCCTCCAAGTCAGGATTGGTTTAGGGGCCTGGAGGAACATATGGCGATTCCCATTTGTCTTCATACTTTGTTCTCCTTTCAACTTTTTGGCAAAAACTAGTTATGTATCACAACTTCATAAATATGCTAGCAACTGCCATACTGAACAGATTTTCTGGCTTCCGCTAATCATGGGGAATTAGATAAGCTGACCACCAAATCTGTATCATGTAGCACGGCCATGTGGCATTTTTCTGCCATTTCCATAAAAAGCACAATAGTATGTAAGTTATTAAGCCTAACCCTAATTTCAATTTCCACCCGCTCGCCAACTCTCACATTTGTTCAGATCAGCCAGAAACCTAGTTTAACTGGCTCTAACAGTTCCCAGAGTCACAGGAAGATGAATTTTATATTCACCAAATCACCTGGAAATTACATAAAAAATGGTACCTAGATGAAATCCACCCGCTTATGGTGGCTGAGAAAAAGGCCTAAATGATAATAGTCCTTTTAAATAAATTGTGAATCTTCATGTGGACAAATGGTCCTGCTCCTGCTTCCGGCCATTTGTTTTCACTGGGTCAGCCAGTGCCTTTATCAGTCTCTTTTGTTTTGGAAGCTTGCTCTTTGAAGCGGGTGCCCCCATTTTCACACATATTAGTCGTGTTCCAGCCAAGGGTGACTTTTCTTGAAGTCCATGCTTTCAGGGCCAGCAGGTCTGGAGAACACTGAATTTCAAAACAGTTAGCATTTTTATTGCAGTTGGTCATTAGATGGGAGATATGACATCCAGGCTGGGAGTGGGTTTTTTCCTTGTGAAGTTTTGCCCACAGCCAGCAACAGGGTCTGCCTTGGGCTGACATTTTTTTCATGAAGACAAAGTGGCTCTTCAAATGTCACTGAAGTTTTGTGGGTGAAACATAATATACATTGCTCTTTGTCACCCCACACATCATGTTTTGTTTTCCTGACATTTTTCTATGAGCAGTGATATTTTTTTCACTTGTACTTTTTCAAACCGTTTTATTTGCACACACATGTGCAGGCCGTTTTTTGTTTTCAATGATTAAAAATCCTGTTTTGCATGTGACTGGGATCTTTGATTCCTCGTTCTTTTGTAAATTAAAATGCCTCTTATCCATTGATATTGATAGGTAGGCCCCTTTCCACATGACAATTTAATTTTGATTGAAAAACAAAAACAAAGGCCAGGCTTTTTTGTTTCAGTGTTTCAATCCTGCGATTCATGTGCAAGGGACTTCTGCTTGGGGCTTTTAAATGCACCCCGCATGCCCCCCTGTTCTTCAATGACTCTTTGTTGGCGAAGAGCAGGGCAGAGTGGGGTTTCATTGCGTGTCATTTCCTTCATCAGGGAGTGGGCACTCCAGTCTCCCCTTCCATCTCTGGGTTGGGGTTATGGCATGGCACCCCCTTTTCATAACTCTTTTGGAAGTGGGCATTCCAGCCTCCCCTTCCATCTTTGGGTTGAAGGGTGTGGCACGGCACCCCCTTTCTTCCTTCCTTTCTAGGTCCCCGGGGTTCTCACCGGACTCCACTCTCACCTCCAGGATGGAAGTTAAGGAGGTTAGTTCTCTAATAAAAGATTTAAAAAGAGTTTCAGTACTTTTTACACACATTTTTCCCAGGGAAGATTCACATAGAATACACAACAACATACAATTATAACATGACATTTCCATTTCACAAAACACATTTTATTTATGTTCTTTGTACAATAACACCAAGTACATTACTGCCTGTTATATATACATATATTTATATATACACGAAAAAAGAGGAAAACAAACCGCACTCCAGGCGAGGAAACAAGACATTTCCATAGCTTTCACCCCCAAGAAGTTAAATCTCAAATCAGGATGATTACAAGTTTTTTCAAATGTCCAACAGCAACAACAAAACAACAGAGGCAGGACACTGTAGGGCACGTCCTACAACATAACGTGTTTCGCCCGCCACTAGGCACTTGTTTACGTATGGGGAACACGGCTAAAAACAGTATAAGTAACACACAGTCTGTGTGTGGAAACCATGGCAGACATCTTTGGATAGGTATAAGCCAATGTATAAAGTGATCAAAGTTAGAATACACTATTAACCAACAAAGTGTAGTGCAGCAACGCTCGAAGATAAAGGCAAAGTATAAAACCCAAAATGGGTTCCTAAAAACAATAACCTTCAAACGTATGCTGGTTGGTTAGAATCACAGATCTATCGAGAGAAGCCGTCAGTGGCTATAAAAAATATACAATTTGATCAGAACAGCAATGCCATAAGGGTTTAAAATACAAATGCATGGTTGGATATTTCTATTGGAGATAAAATCACATAATAAAGAAATGTGAATGTACAAATAGCAGAATTAGGAGTAAAGTGCATAATAGTGCATTATCATGAATGTACAAATAGCAGCACTAAAAGTAAAGTGCAAACTAGTGCATTGTTATACATTCACTAAATTGGTAAGCATAAATGTATAAAAAACAGCATTTATATATGTATATTTCCATCGATTTTTCATCCTTCTTTTTCATTCTTCAGTTGGTTCCTCTGCTCGACTTTCATTTGGCTCATCAATCAGTCGTAAAGCGTGTCTGGGATGACAGCTTTTCAACTGGTTGATGTGGACCCATTTCACTTCTGTCAGTTCTCCTTTTGGGATGCAGATCTTGTAAGCAACATGTGATATTTTATATACAATTTCAAAGGCACAACGCACAAGATGGGAGGATTTGCCGCTCCTTGGCCTGATTCCTTTGTAAATTGTACAGTTAAAGCTTGTTAAAGCTTGTCACCTATTTCATACTCTTTCTTGGTGGTCTTTAGATCCTAGTAGGTCTTCATTCCCTCAGCCAACTTTTCTAAATTGCATTGAGCATAAGCAAAAGCATGCTGGAGGTGCTTCCATACATTTTCAATGTACTCACTGTTATCAGTGTCCGTTCCTGAGTCCTATAGAGCAGATGCTGTGGTAACACAATTTTTCATGTGTTTATTAGCTCAAATGGAGATATCTTTGTTGCAGAAGATGGTGTAGACCTAATAGCCATCAGGACAAACAGCAATCGGATGTCCCAACTGGGTCCAGGGTCTGCCACAAACCTCTTTAAGATACTCACAATTGTTTTGTTATATCTCTCCATCCCCCTGCTTGAGGCCTGGCAGTAGGCAATTTGGAGTTTTCTTTTTACATCTTTGCCATTACCTCACTGATAAAATGGCTTGAGTGAGAAGATGTGGATGATCATTTGTGAAGCAGTTGTCTCTGCCTTACAATTGGGGGCTGTAAGATATCCTACCCACTTCGTGAACAAGCATGTCACAGTCAACGTGTACTTGTTTCCTCTAGAGGAGCGAATCACTGGCACAATGAAATCGACTTGCAAATCTGATCAAGGCAGTGTCATTCACCTTTTTTGTAGGGGAGCTAAGTGTGTGAGTGAACTGGGTTGGAATTGAGCACACACAAGACACCCCTTTAGGTAAGTGTTGAGGTCCTGGCCCATATGTGACCAGTAGGCAACCTTGCATACGATTTCCAATGTCATATGAAACTCCCTATGACCGTCAGTGGCCGTGTCATGGCCATGGTTCAGCATCAGGCTTCGGAATGAGGTAGGTACCACCAACTGGTCACTGCCAGATAGGGCTCTCCTTACCAACAAGCTGTCCTATATCGAAACATCTTGGAAAACTTCATCAACACCGGGAGATCCTCTTTTCCGGCATAATCTGACTCTGTCAGAGGAAAGCTTCCGGGATCTTCAATGTGTCGATAAAGTTTCCCAATGATCGGGTCCTCTTTCTGTGCAGTGATCAAATCTGCATCTGAGGTATCTTTACTCCACTAAGCTGTTGAGAGTTCGCTGTTAGCCTAAGTTTGTAACCTGGTGACAGCTGCAATTTGGATTTCACCCAGCAGTGATTCAGTTTCTATGAAATCGGCCCTGGAGAGCTCTGGTTTTCACCAGCTGGTCAGCCAGGTTGTTCCCAATCTTATCTAGCCCCTCTATCTTGGAATGACCTCTTATCATCTTCCACTAGATGGTCATCTCATTGGAAGACACCAGATCGATGATTGACTGGATTACTTTGGCATGCTTTAGGGACTTGTTGTTGGCACAAAGCATGCCTCGATTCTTCCAGTTAATCAGGTTCTCCACAAACCCATTCCTGACATAATCAGAATTAGTGATTATGAACAGTTCATTGAGTTGGTGATGCACTGCAGTGAAGATAGCTTGATAAACAGTCATCAACTCTGCAACCTGACTACTTCGGGGTCCTATTTAACAACAAGCAGAAGGTTCCAGGGTATCATTGACTCAGGCATTCCCAATGTCAACCACCAGTTCTTTTTTCCTGTTGCTATGAACATTGTAGGAGCATTCATGCACATAATCTGTGGGTATCCCCTGACACGTGTCTTCTTCATAGACCTTGTGTGGGGAAGTTAAGTACGCCTCCATGTTATTGTTGGTCATTAAACTTTTGTCCTCGAGAAAGTTTTCCTGAGCACAACCATGCAAGTCTACCAACCCTTGCGCTAGGGGACTCTTCTTGTTTTGGCCATATCTGACCTCCACAGGAAAGCCTTGCATAGACAGAATCAAAGGAAGTAATTCTGGAATTACTAACATTCCCCGCTCGAATTTTGTCACTTGTAGATATTGCGAAGGTTGATGAGGAGTTTCTACAAAGACGTGCTCCCCCTGTATGAATGGGCGGTCATTTTTCAGCACCCACACCATTGCCAGGAGTGCCTTCTCGCAGTCATTGAATTTTTCCTCCACAGAGGACAAAGTCTTGCTCGCGTATGAGATGACCTTGTTGACCTTGTCATGCTTTTGGTACAATTCCGCTGTTAGGCAAGTATCCGAGAACCCTGTCTCCAAGAAGAACTCCTTGTTCTTTCTGGGGTAAGCCAGGAAAAGGCTTCTTTTCAGTTGTTTAACTGCCTCGGATTATTCTGGACCCCACTCCCACTTGACTCTGGTCTTTAATAAATGGACCAAGGGTCAAGTGACCTCTGTTTAGTCTTCAATGAACTTTCGATTATAATTAGTAAGTCCAAGAAGGCTTCATGATTCTTGCAGAGTGGTAGGACTTTTCATTTTGATAAGGCTTCCATCTTCTTCGCCTGGGGATTAAGACCCTCAGGTGTGATCTTGTGCCCTAAGAAGTTCACTCGGGTCTTACAACACTGTCTTCTGAAAGGCCAATTTTGCTCTGGCCTTCTGAAACTGGGTAAGAAAAGAGCACATTTCTGCTAATCTCCCAAATCGGGCATGGCCTTATGGAAGATGTTGAACTCAATGCCAGAGTTTATGTATCCAAAGGGGGTTAAGGTCCACATGTACTGCTGCCCCCCCCAAAGTTAAAGGCAAGCTTTACCTGGTCTTCCCTACTCACGAGTACTGTATAGTAACCGTTGGTCAGGTCAATGGCAGTGTACACCTTTGACCCTTGCATCTGAGTCAGTCTCTGATCGATGTAGGGGAGAGGGCGTCTTGACATGTGGACCCATTTGTTGAACTCCCTCAGGTCTGCACATAGTCTCCTTTGGCTGTTTGGTTTAAGGATCCCCAGTACCAGGTTGTTGAAGGTACTGTGGATCGGACTAATTATCCCACGTGATTCTAAATTCTTAATAATCTCCATGAGTGACTCCATGGATGCAAAAGGTAACCGGTATAGTTACAAAAATACGGACGCCATCTCGGGGTCCGAGGGAATGGTGGTTGAATGAACGGATGTGCGTCCACAGTCATATGAGTCCACTGAAAAGATATCTTGGAATTCCAGGAAGACCTGTTTTAGCTTTTGTCTTTGCTCCTCGGTCTCACAGGCATCAGCAAGATTTATCCTTTCCTCGACCATCTGCGTGAAACCTGGAAAGACCTTGTGATTGCCAATTTCAGCGGTATTCTCCATTTGGGTGTAGAGATCTCTTTTGATGGTGTTGACCTGGACAGGGGATTCACGGTAGTGGTCCTTGACTCTGAACACCACTTCCTCCCTCTCTTCTACACCGTAGGGGCAGGAAGAGTACACCAGGAAATTCCCCCCATGACTAGTAAAAATCTTTTCTGGAGGAATACCATCGCTGATGTCATTACCTAAATCAATGAAATAATGTTGGGCATCAACCGCCATTCCAATAAAGGTGTCTGCACCCGAAGTGATACTTAGAAGGTCGCTGTTAGCCACCAATATTGAAATGCTGTTGTGTTATAGGTCTACTAGAGGTGTAGGATTTAAATATATACCTTGTTGTTGAAGATGGGAATTTAGATTTATTTATGCATCCTGATGTTTGAGGTTCTGTCCTTGCTTAATTTTGAGGTGAATGGTGAATTGTCGCTCCTGTCATGGGATGGTAACCTCCTCTCGCACTTGAACTTCAACCGCATAAGGCTGCATTTGAGCTGACCACAATGCTTTTTCAATGTTGTCATAGCCCATGGTGTTACTAACCAGTCAGGACCAGGCTTTATTATTAGTTAGGTCCAAATTGATTGTGAATCGGCTGAGAATATCACTTCCCAGATAAAAAGTATAAGGGACATCTCTCACGACCCAACAATTATGGTCTATGCTTTTTTTCCAATAGCCATTTTTAGCGTGCACCTGCTAGGCAGGAGATGTTTGGAATTTGGGGTTTCCAGATCTGCTTCCCATTTGTCAATCAATTTAAATGTGGGAATGGTCAGATCTTTTGGGAGTTTCCTGAATAATTATTTGCTGATGAAGCTCCTTTCATTATTCAGGTATACTCTGGCGAGCAGCAGTTCGCCCCCCTCATTTACCTGAATGGAGAAAAATAACTGCTTGCCTTTTTCTGAATGTCTGTCTGACTTTGAGCAGACCCTTCCTTGTCTTGTTTCAAGGGACTCAAGGTTTCTACTGATTTTTGACTGGTGTAAAATCTTAGGGTGTTCCCTTCCAGTGTGGATTGCCACTTAAAACTGTGAGGAAGGTTGATTGTCAAGAATGGAGAAGGGCTCCCATCACCAGTTTGTTCTCCTACAGAGATGACAGTAATGTCTGAGACTTGCTTATTTTTTAAATGGAACTCTTCTTTTTCAGAGCGTTGATTAATAATTAGTACTCATTTTTAATTTGATAGGGCTGTTGGTCTGAGTCCAGAGGATTTTTTTTATACAGTCGATCAGAGGTGATAACCTACTCAGGAGATCGTTCCCCAGTAAACAAGGTGTGCCCTTTGGAGTCACAACGATCACCGGATGTTTTAGTCAGTGCCGTCCAATTTTTATGTCCAGATCCGCAGTCCCTTCCGGGGATGTGGGGTGAGTGGAATTTAAAGGCCCTCACCCTGTCCTGAGTTTAATTGGTCAAAGGCCCTTTTTGACAGGAATGTGGCTTGGGATCCAGTATCCATAAAAGCTGTTAATTCACGTAGACCATGCACGTTAACTGGTGCATAAAATCTGCCTTCTTTCTCCTCCAAGGTGCAAAGAAAGTGTGAGTTATTTGGCAGCCTGGTCATTTTCTTAATATTGAACTCCGACACTGGGATCTTGTGCAGTTTTCTGTGTCAGAGTTCGGGAATCTGTAAAAAAAATTTGCAACTCGCAATGGCAGTTGTTGGGGAATCCTCCTTTTTCCCGGCTCCTTGGCTGTCCCCCGTTACCTGGCAAACGGGGTTGGACTGGGACAAGAAATAGGCCCGGTCACCCAAAGAAACGTGGCCCACCCCTCGCCTCACGACACTTCACCTCTGATGATGACATCACCGGAAGTGATGTCATTTGACCCCACCCCAAAGTGACATCACAGGAAGCGATGAAACACGACCTATCACCCCTTGACAAAACAGGAAGTGGCATCAAATCCCACTCTGAATCCAAGCAGACAAGGCCAAATGATAATATGTTATTGTGTAGCACTTACGCTTAAGTTCTTTTTTATAGAACAAATATGCATACAATATCACCCAACCTGTGTTGGTACTCGTTTATCGACGTAAGAAGGATGAAAGGCTTTTTGGGGAAAAAAATGTGAAAAAAAAGATTTTTTATTTCCATATTTTTCTTTTCAAACCGGCCCAGGCATGGTCAGGAATCGGCCCCACTCCCCAGGGATGATTGCGGCCGAAAGGCAGGGGGGCCAATCTGACCCTGCTGGCAACCGTTCTTAGAACCTGTTAGGAGAAAGGACACCTTCTCCATTTCACTTCTGTTTTGCTCATATTTTGGGGTTGAATAGTTTCTGGTTCTGGGTCGGTCTCCATACTGACCCTGTTTCACTCAGGGTATTTTGGGACCCATTTGTCTTTGGGAGGTCTCTCCCCGTTTTTGAAAGAGAAGGTCTGCTTACCTGAATCCTCAAGGGATTCTTCTCTTTCAAAGGGGATAATCCGGACTTCCTCCACAAAGTGGGTTCTTCTTTGGCCTCTCCTACTTACCCTTTGCTCTTTGGGTTCTAACATATCGGTGGTAGAAGCGATTTTTAGGGGTTCTGTTTGGGTGAGAAAGGTGGTTTCCTCAAGGGCTTGGCATCTCCCCTCCACCCGGGCCCCCTCCTCTGGATGCTGTAGTTTGGCACAGGTGACCTCCCATCATTTCCCCCCTGGGGCATAAGACCTGGGTGTTGGGGAATTCTGGGAAGGAGGGTTAGGTTGAGAGTTGGACTGAGACCTCAGCATGCGCCCCAGATGATTGGTCAGCTACTGGACATGTCACTCCAGTTTCAAGACCTTGTCTGGGTGGCAGAGAGGTCTCAAGTCATACCTCTGCTGCTCCTGATAGGGGTAACTGCTGTCCCTTCACCTGGAGTAGCTCAGGTACTGAAAATTCCCCCAATAATTTTCCATTTTGAATCTCCCTTCTCCCGGGTTCAGGGACCTATTGTCCTGGAACCAGGGAGAGAGAGAGGAGGATTGTTTTGGAAGTTCTAGTTTGGGGGATATCTGGGAAAAAAGTTCAGATTGGGAGGTGGAGTGATACTTTTCCACCCCTTGGGCCGGGGAAGTGTATACATACCCCAGGATTGATTTAGTACCCTTGTACATAGGACTTATATAGGTGGCAGGGTCAGAGGGATCATTGTTCTAAACCCCGCCGGACTACCATTCGATTGGGACGGGTTGGGGGGACCCTTCTGCTTTCCATTTTGCTCTTTGGCAGGAGGGTTACGTTTAGGTCCCCCTTTCTCCAGATCCAATGGAGGGGTAGTTTTTACGTCTGCCACCTTTGCAGCAGGGGTGTTAGGTGGTTTGGGGTTTTGACAGTATTCACTGTCTCAGCAGGCTTTTGGACCTCATAAATACTGATGGCCTGTTCAATCACCCAATCCACAATCCTATGCTCGTGAAAATTCATGCACCAACTGAGTCATTATGTATTTGGGGAGAGTATGGAAATATGTAGTTATGAACTCCCTACTATTGGTGTACACCTGCTGGGAAGTCTGAGCAAATGCCCGCTTTAACTCCTGCACAAACTCCCTAGGCGCCTGATCTTTCCCACACTGCAAGTTATATGCAGCCTTACGGGCTTCTTGAGGGTTCCTATGTGTGGAAACATGTTTCAGTATGGCTGCCTTATAAGTGGACCATTTATGATGATCCTGGTCCTCCAGTCCTGCAAAGAAACTGGAGTACTCATGTGAGAACGTCCATTTAGCAAATGCTATACAATTAACATAATCCTGATCTGGAATGATGCCATCATCTGTTCATAAAGTTCCAGGTGCTCCCATACCGAATAGTTGGTATTCTTGTGGTATGGAGTCAGGAAGCTCTTTAAGGCTTTGATTTGTCTTATTGGGTCTTTAACAAAACCCTTGCTCTGCTTCGCTGTCTTTTTTTTCCTATGCATCCGAGTCCATTCACCTTCTGACTCAGAACTGCCACCGGTACTCCCTTCCCTGTATTCTAGGCACTCCCTCTTTCTATGAGACTGGGAAAATCTCCCAGAACCACATGGTCTGGACACATCTCGCCTGGACCAACGTGAACTCTCCCTAGAGATCCTTTTAGGCTCAGGATAGAACCCAGTTTCCTCATCCCTCCTACCAGGGAGTCTGGGGAATTCCCCCTGTCCCCTGAATATACAGAGGTTTTTAGAATGCCCTTCCTAGGTTGAGGGTCTGGATTTGGACAGCGAGTGGTCTCTTTATATTTGCATCTTATCTTCAGCCAATCTAACTCCCTGACTTTCTCCTCATAAGAGTTTTCATGGTCTGAAGTACTTACTGTATTATTCCCTACGTCCCAGGGCACACTGGTCCGGTTACTTTCCTTTATGTGTGGAAGAGATGAATATTCACCAATATCAGACAGGGACTGGCCTTCTTGATCAGTTAGGCTAAGCCTGGGTAAGTCAAACTGCCTTATGTCACCCTGTTCTTGATAGGTGACATGCATGAGGTTGGTTCCCATTTGTACATAAGAAGTTGTAAATGACTGGCATGAGGCCCCTGTTGGGAAGGGCACCTCACCTTGATCAATGGGCCTTGTCCCATATCCTTTTTGGTCAGGGTGACTCAGGTCCTGTTTATAATTTTCGATTTCCTTGGTGAGGCTCTCACACCAGTGTCTCTCTTTATTTATTTGCTGTTGGTAGTCAGAGAGTTGGCTTTTTAATTCTGACACGAAGGCCTGATTAATCTCATGCACCCTGCTCTGAGCTACCAACCGATCCTTTGTTTGCTGCACCTCCTGCTGAGTGATTAATTCTCCCTTTGTGAGCCTTGTAAGCTGCCTGCATATTCAAGGCGCTTTTCTTTCAGGAGACTAATCTCCTTCTCTTGTTCATCCCTACATTTTATTGCCTCTAAACGTTCAGCTTCTATTTGCCTCACTCGCACTACTAACTCGTTTCTTTCTTCTCTAATTCTTGTCAGCTCCTGAGAACCTGACCATTTCTTTTTTACCTCCATTTCCAACTGGTTTTCCCTCTGTAATAGGACGCTGTTATCCTGATTCTAAAGGTCTTTTTCCTATGCAAGCTGCTTCCTCTGTTGTTTCAGAGTTCTTACCTGCTGATGTATCTGATCAAAGTCATTTTGGGCATCAACCCCTTTGATAATTAATTGACTATTTTCAGTTTTCAATTGTTTTATTTCTGATTGGAATGCGATAATGTCCTCCAAACAGACTCTATTAAGAGCAGACTGGTCATTTAGCTTGTGGTGCAGTGCGCTCAGATTTTCTATGCACTCTTTTTGTGAATTTTCCAGTGTAAATAACTGGCTTTCACGCTCTGCACTCTTTTGCTGCAGTGTTTTCAACTCAGCTTGGAGTTGTTGAACAAGATCCTGGGCCTGCGACAGGTCTCCAGCCTGATTCATCCTACTAGCCTCACTGTTTTGCCAACACTCTTTTACTAACAGCAAATGAAAATATAACTGAGCAGTTAGATGAGCCATTTGTATCTGTTCATCACGAGCAGTTTTGGTCACATAAAATGCTTCAAGTGCTTTGTGCAATATTCTGGCTTCAAGCCAAATATCATTGCTTACTGCGGTAACCTCCCACACAATTCTGGTTTGCCAGTTTCCTGCATCGTCCTGAACCCCTTCTCCTTTGAGAAATAATTTAGTTAGGAGATGCTTCCTGGCTTCCCCGATTTGTACAGTAGTCATTTTCACAATTGGCTTTTTGTACTTTAATAAAACATTCTTTATTCAGGCGCAACACCACACTGTTCCTTCTTGATCCTCACTCAAATAAATTCTTACAGACTCTTAATTTTTTACCTATCCACCTCCCTGGAACTCAGGAGTCAAGTCCAAGCAACACTTTCACAAAACAACAATGACTTTCCTTCCACCTTAATGCAATTGCATCAAAATGAATAGGCTGTCACAATGTACTTGTCATGGGTCAGGAATAGGAAGCTAAATCCCAGCCCGAGCCCCCAATGTGTAATGGTTTATTGATAAACCACCCTCAACACAGGGAGTTCCTTCCCTCCCCACTCAAGTGGTTATGCAACAAACTACTTATCAGATTTGTTTAGCCCTATCTCAGACACATATCATGCCCCTTCAATCCCTCTCCCCACAGCTACCAATGAGTCAAGAACCAAAAGAACACAATTACAATTCATACCTTCTGCAAATTTCACTACACAAAATAATTACACTGATCAATAACAAAGGCACTTATGTAATGTTGTGTGATTTTGATTTTCCTGCAGGTTTAAAAGGGTAGCCGTAGGATTCCAAGATTGGTAAAAATACATATTGCAATTATAATTTCACCCACAAAGGCTGCAACAGCAGCATCTCCTCCCATCCCCATACACACACCAGCGCCAAGGTCGGATTAGCCCATCTGCCACTCGTCCCGTGGCCGGGCCGAAATCACGTGTAGTCCCCGGGGGACGGTTTCTGCCCACGCCTGGGCCGGTTTGGGAAAAAAACACACAAAAGCACCTTCAACGGCATAATTCATCCAAGCAAGGTAACACGTTACCCTGCTTTGATGATTGATTTACATGTATGATGTGTGCATCATTCACATGCTGCTGCAGCATGCAGCCAACTTTGCCCCAGACCTGCAGATGAACTTAACTGGTCTGCTGTTAAATTATCAGTTTAATGGTATCCACTACAGAATAATTGCTCATTTATTATAGCCGATATGATAGCTTAGTGGGTTGAGCGCTCGCTGCTGCGATGTGTGTGTGATCTGCAGGCTGCAGGTTCGAATCCCAGCAAAGCTAACTCAGCCTTTCATCCTTCTGAGGTTGATAAATGAGTACAAACACAGGCTGGGTGATATTGTGTGCATATTTGTTCTATAAAAAAGAGCTTAAGCATAAGTGCTATACAGTAACATATTATCATTTGGCCTTGGACGTCTGCTTGCATTCACAGTAATTTGACAATATGGATCTATACACACAAATATACATGATACATATGGTGGGTGATCCATTCTTGCATGAAATGTATATCACATTAGTGAATTCATAACCACATTTTCCGTATTGTACTTAAGAAAAATGCTATTTGAGGCCACTTCCTGTTTTGTCAAGGAGTGAAAGGTCGTGTTTCTTCGCTTCTCGGGATGTCACTTTCAGGTGGGGTCAAATGACATCACTTCCGGTGATGTCATCAGAGGTCAAGTGTCGTGAAGCGAGGGGTGGGCCACTTTTTTGAAGCGAGGGGTGGGCCACTTTTTCTTGGGGGTCCGGGCCTATTTCTTGTCCCAGTCCAACCCTGACCAGTGCTTTCCGTTGGTTTATGTGTGCAACGATTTCCCCAAAAGACATAGCAAGCTTTAATCTGAAAAAGCCAAGCAAGGCGCGAAAGAGATGTGTTTTGTTTCGCATCGAGCGAGTCACTGATGCGTCATTAGCTGTTTAAACATGCCACAGTCCTCTATATGCACAGCAAACAACTTTGAAGGTACCAGTGAACGCGCGTGCATCGGGCTGTAGCCAGGAACTGAAAAGGGGCCGTTGCTGTTATCGATACAAAAGTATTAGTATTTGTATTTATTAGGCTTATATAGCGCTTTACACGAAAGTACACCATTTCGTACATTTTATGCAGCAAGAAAGGGAGTTCGGCGAGTCAGCGTTGGTATCGTTGTCACGACTAACGTGGAATGTCAGGATGCCGATAGTGACATGAGCCTGTGTCCACGCGCACTTTGCTGTGTGCAATGCACCCCCTACGCTCTTGAGGCCGCGTTTGTGTGGGTGCCAGCAGTAGGGGGCACAGCACCCCGCATGCTAACAAGTGCAGGGAATGGCCCGTGGTGCGGCCCTGACACAACTGCAAGGGATGGGCCACCACTGACCCCACACATGGTGACCACCCGGAACTGCACATTGAAAACATACACATGCGCTATTCTCCATGACATGATCGCACGTGATTGTGGAAACTGGTGTTTATTGGACCGTCCCAGGTCTATTAGAGATGTCAACAACTCCTTTTGGTCAATGATAAATGTGTGCGTGGGAAGGGACTTATATTGTCGTTCATTTCTCCTTCCCAAACCCTAAAGTCGCGCTCGATGTGTAAAGTAGTGATATCAGACATTATGAAATGCACTGTGTTCATAATTCTGCCCACATACCCTGCGTTAAAGCCTATGGCACGTGTTCTGAGAAAACATTGGCGTTCTACAGCTCTGTATACAATCCAAGAAATCACCCAGAAACATTGAAAGGAACCAACTGTGGCCACCCAAAGTGTACATCAATGAAATACCTGTTGATGCAGCGTTTAGAAAAATACTGACTTTGTAGTTATCGCGTCCTAAGTGGAACATGGACGCTACCTATCTGCAAGGTGTGCAAGAAAAGTAACGCAACAGAGTAAACTGTGGCCATGTTGAACTCTACGCATAAAATGCCCCGTTATGCTACACTACTGGGCCAACAACATAAGCACACTTCTCCACGAAACCACACTAAGCAGGCAATCTTTGGCTCACCAGAAGGTTGTGGGCGACAATTACAATTGGTCCTCACTAGGGTGGCCAACTTTTTTAGATCCTTTTGCGGGACACTTGGCCACAAGGCGGTTATGACGTCACAGCGTCATTCACGTTTGGGCTGCCCCATTTGTAATTTAAATGTGTTAATGGCTCTTAATTCCTGGCTTAATTGCAATGCAAATGGTTTGTCCTTGGGAGGTGATGGTCACGTTTTTTAACTGCAAACATGACCACCACGACCCCAGGAACAAAGCATTAGCATTAGAATGAAGACAGGCGTCACAGCGTTAGCAGCTCGACCTGCAGGCTCAAAAGGAGCCGGGAGGTGGCAGCGCTGTGGTGTCTAGACAGCCATTTCAGTTTGCAGAGTGGCTGTGCCGGACGCAGGTTGTCCCAACTTGCTGTCTCCCGAGAGTCACACTCCAGGGAACAAAGCGACAATCTGTGTTCCACACAGCTACTCTACAAACAGTGGGACAGAGTCCCCAATTACGGGACAATCCCACAAAATACGGGACAGTTGGCCACCCTAGTCCTAACCAGCACTGTCAATGATAAGGCATCATGGGAGTCATAGTCCAAAACATCTGAAGAGACGCAGGTTGCCAGGTTGGTCTTCCCAGCCAGCTATTCATTAAGCATGCAATTATGGTTGTCCCGTCAACTTTTTGGCATTTGAGCTACAGTCAGTGGCGTAACAACCATGGAGCAAATTAAACCTAAGGCACCGGGACATTTTGGGTTATGTGAACCTGACCTGGCTGGCCTACAGAGCCGTGACAGCACAGTGCAACAACGAAAAAAGGTGCCTATGGCGATTACCAATGTAAAGCATTTAATTGTTAGCAACGGTATGCATTCATTCATTCATTCATTCACATGCATACATTTTTAGGAAATTGAAATCATGATGAGGTGTTAGCGTTTGCATGTCAGGGGAGAGATTGGAAGGGTAGGGGGACAGGAGACAGCTCATTGTCACAGCAGTCATTAAATGTGTGGTTTCAGACGTGAAGGGGAGAGTTTACTGCTTTTCAAATTGAAGCTTCACCAGAATAGTCTAATTAGAATGTGTAAAGAAGTTAGATGCCCCCACAAAGGTAAGTTTGCCCCACCCCAAAGTCTCTGAAGTCAGCCCCTCTACCAACATTTGAAGGGTTAGCCCTCTGTGAGGAATCACATGGTGGGTGTGCGCTCGCATGGGCTTTTTGAAATCTTTAATCAAATGCAATGATAGTAGACCAACCTAAAGAAAATGTGTGGGGCTAATTTTCCTATGCTCACAGCACAGAAAACACATAGACCTGTGTACTCTGGGTGGACACAGCCTACAGGCACAGTCCTTCGTATCATGTTTAGATTAGATATGACAGCCAGGGGTACAGAGCGCTTTTTCAGAAGCAGGAGGACCAACTCTTCCCCCTGCCATGGCCAGCTTGATTAACTAACAAAGGCTCCTTGGATCCGCACTGCTCTTTTGTTGGGCCCTCCAGCTGTTGGCATGGATTAGCATGCCAATCAGAGGGTATTTCAAACAGGTCCGCATGGGACCTGGCTGAAGAGGTTAATAAAGGAGACAGGAAACCCCAACAACCTTTCATATGTAACTGTGTCAACCTGTAGCCAGTTCCCGCCCTCAGTATCGATGACAGTGAACTGTCATGTCTGGAGCTGGTCGTTAGGGGGACCCCATTCATAAGGCACGAGAATGTGTTTTGCAGGAGACAGATAGTCTGGTATCGCTGCAGCTTCAAGGGAGACCTGCTGCTTTAACAGGGACCACATATAGAGGACAATTATCCAGAGAGACTCCTTCCTTGATCAACAATAGACAGGAAGATGGGTGGGACTTAGTATCACATGTTTTCACCCCTTAACCTTTCCGGTTGCAAAGCACACTGTTTATGACCTCACGCATTACAGAGGATGGTTGATAGAGACCCCAGGATTGGTTCAATAAGGTAGGCTTACCTACACAAATTACTGTGTTCCACATGACTTTAAAAGAGGTCTGAGCCCCTCTTTTGGCAGATCATCTGAAGACTTTGCAAGAAGTAGCAAGAAGAACTCATCATTGGACCCTGCTAAAGGTACAGTCTGACTTACATCTTGCACCAGTGAAGAAAGGACAGGACCTCCAAAGAGGGAAGCAAGATCCCTCTGCTAAACATCTCCCAGGGAACAGAGGGAGATATCAAATCCAGAAGACCCTCCAGATGCGCCAGAACCGGTACCCAGCCAGTACAAAGCATGCCCTGCTAAGCTCTGAAGCAAGCGTCCCGGCGGGAAGTACCAGAAGGTCCCTGAACCTGAAACAAAGGACAAGGCAGCTGCCTGCAGCACACTCCACAGCTATGGGCAGTCTGCCTTAAAGGACGACACAAGCCCATTGAAGAAGCTGGGAGAAGTGCCTTAACGAGCATCTGCCGACGTCTGACTTGATGGACATTTTCGAGCCAGTCGAATTCCTCGAAGCAGCAACCGACTACAACGCTAACCGTTGTCAAACCACAGTCACTTAAAGGCATCTGATATTTATTTATTTATTTATTTGAATTTATAAAATGACTGGCAGCCCATGGGCATTGAGGCGCTGTTACAGGAAATTGACTTGGTTACAGGTTAGGACAGTTACAGCATTGCTTACTGGTTACATGAGGCAATGTTGGAGCTAGCCATCAGATTAGCATGACAACGTTACTTAGGCAGTACATACAGTAAGTTACGTGCATAGTGTGCCCTATAGGAAAATCCTATGGGCTTTCAGATAAGCAGTTGCGTTTTGATTTCTTTGCGGAAGGCTAAATGGGAGGAGATTCCCCTAATGTTGGAAGGAAGGGAGTTCCATTGGGTTGCAGCGAGGAAGGGGAAACTGGCACCTCCCACTCGCACTCTTGTGACCTTGGGCATTGAGAGTAGGTTTGTGTATTGGGTTCTGGTAGGTCTTTCTGTGTGAGGTATGGAGAGTGTCTGAGAGAGGTATGGTGGTGCCGTGTGGTGGATGCATTTATTGGTGAGGGACAGTGTTTTGAAAATGACACATTCTTACACGGGTAGCTAACGATGTCTCGACCAGTGCGTCAGAACCGGCGACCAACACTGAGGCCATGATTCCTGACCCTGAGCCGCTGTGTAGGCCAGTATGCAGCTGTTCGTCCAGCCTCGCTCGCCGAACCGTCTTTCCGCCTGATACCCACAGCTGACTTGCATATTGAACTCTGTCACATAAGCTTGCAAATGTCCCAGAAGCCGACTCAACCCTGTCAAACACCAAGCACACCTACAGTACATGGTACATTGTGGTTCTGTCCCCCTCTTCCTTCCCAGAAGGCCCCTAGAGACATGTTAAGACCCATTGCTGCCTTTGTGCTGAAGCCAAGTGAAAAGAGGGTCCTGAAGATGCCCCTCCACAGCCCTAGGTTCATGTCACGACAAAGAGCCAGAAACCCTTGTCATCATTCATCTTATGTCGGACAGATCCCGAGTGCACCAATGACTGACAAGTACACAGAAAGGTATCCTCTCAGCCAGCCATACAGGCCAAATGCAATGCAAGTGTTTATGTGTGTAGGAGTAGAACCAGAGATTGTGGACAGAGAAACCTATATGGACAGCCTCGACTAGGCACCAAGAAGCCATGGTGTTGACATCATTAGTGACATCACGACGCATCAGCATTAGAAATGAAGCACACTCGCAGCCCCGCACTGCATCACCCAAACACACACTCATATACATGAAGAACATAAGTGCACAGTTCTATAGAAAGAGGACAGACACATATACACATTGTCAATGCTTTTATTATTTTTGACATTAGCCAAATGCAATAACGCAGAACTGCAAGGCACAAGAGATCCTGAGTAAGCTTGCTGATGCTTAAAGCCAATAGCCACGTGGACATGCAGGAGTGTATATGGAATCTGATCGAACCACATACAGCTAACCTATAGGGAACCTAGCATTACATGGACAATGTAGAAACTGCATTGTAAGGTTTAGGAAAATTACAGCAGGCCTCAAGCCACAGAGCATTCTATTCTATTCTACAGAACTTTTATAAATCGCCAACTTGCCTGCGGGCCTCTGGGCGCTCACAGAACAAACACAGATAAAAGACATAAAAAGGTGCAGTAAGAGGCGCTGAGACTGTGTCAACGTGAGAAGCAGGTAGGGATGGAGTTAGATACCGCCATCATCAAATAGGTGAGTTTTGAGGGCTTTTTTAAACTGTGCCAACGAGACAAGGAGAAGCTGAGTCAGGCTGCACAGAGAGCAAGACGTGCAAGACAAGCTCATACCCAAGTTCAGATATACATGGACACATTCTAATCTCCAGGTGACAAGGGCACCAGCTGCAGAAAAACAGAATAAATCCACATAAATGTGAGCTGAGGAGCTCATATGTGTGGTCTCTAAACACGTGGTAGAGCCGAACGAGACAATGGACAGTCATCCGTGGTGGGAAAGCAGAACTGATCCCAGCACACCAGATGCAAACTGTAACAAGTGTTGCAACATGAGGAGCATAGTCTCATAGGCAAAGCTGGTATACACGCGTTACAATACAGACACATAATCGTTCACATCACCTTTAAGAGGTGCAGAGCAAGCTGAGAACTCGATCGAGCCCCAGGCCTGGGGGTTCAGCTCTAACCAATCACAGCCTAGAAATCTACCGGTGGATGGCAAGGGGTACGAACCAATGGCAAGCCCATTACTCTGCAACAATGTAATAGATAGTTTCTTGGGGATGGGACAGGCCAGCCACCTGACATGCAAGAGCCAGTAGAATACCATCAATAGGAGACCGTATAGGTTATAGAACTCTCAATACCCAATCCCTCGTACTCATAGGTTTTTTGGGGAAGGGCCCAGGTGATGACGAAATATTACAACAAAACTGGGGAGCACGCATTGTAAGGTTGAGAAGTTCAAATAATTCCTGTTTTCTTGTATTGATCCCTGTTGGTTTTATCTGTAATAAACTGCAGTTTGTACTTGCCATTGACTGAGTCCTCCATTTTCTCTGTGGAGGGTGTTGGGCCCTCGAAGTCGGTGGACCCCCAGCCATATTCTGGCATACCTGGGAATCCCCCCCTACACAAGAAATCTTGAACTTTTGCGGTTATTAACCATACCGACTACCCTCCTGTCAGTATCCAGAGTGCATCACTTTTCTTTCATTGAAACTGTCTGTCCTCTGTATTTCTTTACAGGGTGGGTTGTGTTTCGTAGTATTGCGAGAACTGTGTGTTGTGATATTAATAAAGTACATATTTTTGATACAACCTTGACTGGACAGTCACTTTTATCATTGGGTAATAATTGTATTTTCGATGTGTTGCAAATAACCAACAACCCATGACCTTTCAGAGATAAGCCTGCAGTTCCGTCCATGTTACCAAAATTGGACAATGAGGTTTATAATTTGCTTGTTATTCCAATCAGTTCATATCCCTTCTGCTCCACTAGAGGTGTGTGGTTGATTTATGGTTTAGAACCTGATATTCACCCCAGACCCACCGGTGCCCCAAAAGTTGATTCAACCCCCCAAATTTGAGTCTAGTTGCACCCCTGGCTATAGTACACCTTTGGTATTAGAGATGCGTCAGTTGTATGCCCTTTCCATAATACAAATATTCACTGTGAACTTGGAGCTCCACACTCACTGTGTGAAGGGGCAGAAGTTGTTAGCACCACTCCTAGGGCCTCAATGTCCAAGAATGTGCACAATATGAAATGAATGGCATATTACATATGTTGCACCACTTTGTCTGGCCAACTGAAGCAGGGCACATTTTGAGGTCATCCTTTCTGTAGTCATTAATATTGTTTGGAATCTGATGACCTTTATAAAGGGATGTAGGGAGAGTGTGAAGACTATGGGCCTCATTACACGGTAGGCGGTGGACCAAGGTGCTATTAGCACCTTGGTCCATGCCGGTAAAATACCGGCACCGCCTTGGTGGAAAGGGGAATTACCGCCCTATTCCAAGGTTGGCGGGGCGGTAATTCCCCCTTCCACCATTGCCCTTCCCCATTCCCATTTTTGCCCCATAGGGCATAATGGGAATGGGGAAGGTGCTAATTACGGTACCGCAAATTTGCGGTGCCGTAATTAGCACCAAGGTCCCTTAGCGGGTTGGTTTTTAACGCCTGCTAAAAGCAGGCGTAAAAGTACCAACCCGCTAAGGGACCTCGTAGTAAGGCGGTAAGGGTTAAGGGTCACCGGTACCATTACCGGTGACCGTTAACCCTTACCACCTACCGTGTAATGAGGCCCTATGAATGCGTTCTCTTAGCGTTCGTCTCCTGTCCTCCCACAAATGGCTCGGATATGCCACATCTTCTGCAGTGGAGCATAGATGCGCAAAACTCTGAAATAGAAGTGTGTTGTGGTAGATAATTACTGGCAGATCTGTCACAAGTCAGTCAGTGACTGGACTGTCCAGGATGAGCCGTTACTGGAGCCCGTTACACTGTACATGAGTATTTATGCAACACAGTGAGAGTCACATATATTGTGCATCAAGCACATGCATATTCATGCACTTGTGTTTGGGAAACAATTACTTAATATTTTGAACAAGGGCAACATTCGGTGCCATTTGCACTGCTGGCATAATTGTCATGCCAAGGAGTCAGGATCAGGGTACTAGGCAGCGATTTTGGGATCATCACGGTGATGTGGTGTGCTGGTGTCAGGATCGTGGCTTGGGGAGTCAGGGTAAGCATGGCATCTTGCGTAATTGGAGTAGGCATGGCATGGCTTGGCATGCGTGCAGTGCAGAGCCATAGTTCTCCCACAATGTGTGTTTTCTTGGGGTGGCTTGGGGAATCAGGGTAAGCATGGCATCCTGGGGAAATGGAGTAAGCATGGCATGAGTGAAATGTAGATGCATCGTACTCCCACAATGTGGGGTTCTTGATGGTGGCTTGGGGAGTCAGGGTAAATATGGCATTGTGGAGAATTGGTGTAGGCATGATGCAGTGCAGAGCCATAGTACTCCTGCAATGCTATCCAATATAGAGCAATTTCTGTCTACAGCAGCACTCAGATCCAGCCAACCTTCACTTATAGGCGATCTGACTAGATGACCCTACCATGCCTGATTCAGCTCTGGGAAATAAAGAATAGCCATGATGTACGTGCTTCAACCACCTCTCCCGTCACACCAACATGAACACTGGGCCTCATTACGATTGTGGCGGTAAGGCAACTACGGCGCCGGTAGTGCTACCAGTGCCGTTGTTACCATGCCGCCACATTACGAGTTCTGCTCGTGGGTGCTGCTCTGCACGTCTGGTCAGACCAGGCGTGCAGAGCAGTACCCGCGAGCAGAACTGGATGGTAGCAACGGTACCATTATGAACGGTACCGCTGCTACCATCCTCCCCATTCCCCATTAAGCCTTATGGGGGCTCAAATGGCAATGGGGACGTACTGGCTCCGGGTCCCATGCAAAGGGAATTACTGGGCCCGCCAAGGTCGGAATGGTCCGATAATTCCCCTTTCACGGGACCCGGAGCCGGACCCCAGTTTGGGGGTAGCCATGCCGGTATAAAGGGCATGGCTACCTCCAACCTCATAATGAGGCCCACTGTCTTGATTTGGTGATAATGCGTGGTTCACGAATCCAGATGGACAACACTGAGTTGACGTCTGGGTCAGAGATTTATGTTAGATTTGTTTCTTTCATTTTCACGCAGAAGCTGCTCTCCTCCGACCATCATCGGGGAGTGATAAAGAATCATAGCAAGAAAGGCCGTATTAAAATTTCAGGCTCCGTTCTTACAACTTCCTTGGCAGATATTTAGCAAAAACAGAGGCGTGATGAGTGTTTTGACAACAGCACTGAAATTCTGCACACAATTTATGATTCCTTTGCCCTGTGTAAACATAGAAGTCTGACAAAATGGTCTAACCCATGATACTGATCCTCAAACAACCCTGGCGACCGAGAAAAAGCAGATAGTGCCATCAGATTATATTAAAAAGGCATTTTTGAGGCTAAAGCCAATTACCTACAGAATAGAATCTCAAAATCTTTGAACTCTCGAGAACTATTTTGTACTATTTACAACTTAATCAATCCCACTAGTGCCTACCCCAGCATTACTCCTTCTGTACCTAAAAATGAATCCTTCATAAACAAAATAAAAAATATCCAAGAGAATATTGGACAAGGGTTGCTGCAAACTGAGACTATGAGGGAAGTGCATTTTTTGGTTTTGTTTGTTTTTCTCGATTTATTTTGTTCAGGGAACCCTGAAAAATTCATCAAATGCTTCCATCCTTCGTTAATTGGTCTAAAGCTTCGTTTCAACTATGTAGTCTTGCTTCCCGGGTAAGAAGAGCTTTGGAGTTTTAGAGTTTCCTGAAAATGTAAATGTAAGTGGGGATAAGCCATCAAGACTCTGCAACTGTCACCGTTGGCTGAGCCCTATTGGGTTCTTCTGTAGGAGAGGGAGTGCTATTTCCCAACTGTTTGAAAGTTGCCTCAATTATGTTCACCATAGCCACCGACCACCTAGTGGATTCCCCTGATATCAATCTGTTCAACAGCTCGTTTTCTTCGAACACCCATGGCTTCTCCATCAAGGGTAGTAGGTAAGTTGTTCTGTTGTGTTTGTTGTTTTCGCAATTGAGTATTAAGTGCTTTAGACTTTCTTTCGTTGCCGGCATTTTGCATGAGTGAATTTATGTTTAGAATCTAACTTTCACTTCTCGCTAGTGAATCCTGATCTGGTCATTGCACTACTATCTAAACTAAAATGAATGATGTGCTTTAGGGCCTTCCTGCTTGTGTAGCAAAAACACAGGCCTCTTCACTCAGTTCATTTCCTCATTTGTCAACCTTTCTGTAGCCCAAGGCATAGTCCCCTCCAAACTAAAGGTTTCAACAGTCCCCCTTTTGTTAAAAAAAACCCTCTTGGGACCCTAGGGACCCTCAGATTTATAGCCCAGTGGTGGGTATTCCGTGGCCATCCAAAATACTGGAAAAAGTGGTCACCCTCCAATTACAGGAACATGTTGAAAATATATCCCTGCTTGATACTCTAAAATAAGGATTTCATTCCCTTCATGGCACAGCATTTGCTCTGGTGACCATATGAGATGATATTCTTAAAACTGCGGATGAAAGGGATCTTACACGGTTGGTCATGCTCTATCTCTCAGCAGCGTTTAACACATTGGACGCTAACATCCTGCTGTCTAGACTGTCCACAGTAGACAGAGTCTTCACACATACGCTGTCCTAGTTTAAATCTTTATTGTAACAATGGCAGAATACACCTCAAACATGATTCAGCTGGAATGTGGGGTCCCTCAGGGATCATCACTGTCACTCCTCTTGTTCAATATATATTTTCAACCACTGATGGGCATTTTTAGGAAATATGAACAGGGTTACCACTCTTACACAGATGATACACAGATTTATATGAGAGTAAATGATCACTGCTAAAAATGGTACGGTGTATCCAAGAAGTGGGCCATTGGATGGCTTTTAATAAACTCCAACTAAACCCAAACAAACTGAGCTGATTCTTATGGGGCAAAATATCTATTGGAGGATCAATCTCGGTGACCCCACCACCCCCCACCAGCCTATATTCTCAGACTACCTATTTCGTTTGTTACTAAAGTAATCTGGGTTGCTTCTGACAGCATACTTTAGGCTGTGACCAACAGATATTGTTGAAGAAACAATCTATTTTCTTCACCTTCTGCCTGTTACATCACGCCCTTCCGTTAATCCAACAGAAAGACCATGCAGTAGTGGAGGGAGCAGTGGTCAATTCCAAATTGGATTACGGAAATTATCTACTAATGGGGATCCCTGACAAATACATTAACCAACTTGAAAAAGCACAAACGCGGCTGTTGACCTGATATTTAGAGTATCTAAGTCGACCCATATATCACATTTGCGACGATCTTTGCACGGACTCTCAGTCAAACAAAGAATCACGTTTAAAACGTTATATTTGGATTTTAAACGGCTCACTAATCTAGCCCCTGTCTATTTATCCAGAAAGTGGGTTGCCTTTAAACCCATGCCTCATTTACGATTTCTGGACAAAATTCTATTGGTGATTCCACCTTCCAGATTTGTTTATAGGGGTGACAAGCATTTCTCTATATATGGCCTTGAACTGTGGAATGTGTTACTGCTCCACATTTAAAGCATCACTTTTCTCACTCTATTTCAAAAAGCTGTAAAGGCCTATGTATTCAATTAATCGCTGACCTATGGTGTGCTCGGCTGGCAAAGAACACTATCAATGGCAGTTGCTTCTCACAAACTCTGCAGCGCTTAGATGCAGTTTAGTCTGCCGGAAGCGTGCTACAAATGTATCAAAATCAAATGTGGGTTTCATGCTGTCGGTGGTAGTGGATGGTGTCTTTGGCCTGGCATGGTTGTTAAACCTGGAGAAGAACTTTCAGATTGTTATAGAAACATAAGGCAATTTGATTTAAAAAAACAAAAAAAAAACAGTCCCAGTGTTGGTGCAAGATCCACAAATCATTTTCTTGGATTCAATCGGACAAATGTTATTTTTTTTTTTTAAAAGGAAGCCTGAGCACTTTACAGTGTCAATGAAAGACCTTTGGCGTGCCTGGTTTCCGCACACAGGTCAGCTGGGCCGAGCGCAGGGATATGCATTTACCTATTGCCTTTCAGTTCAGATTTTGGATGATGCCAATCTCTTGCAGTGAACGCCTGTTGTATTACTCCCTCACAAATCCTTGCTGGTGGTCAGTCAAAATCTCGAAAAAAAAATCTCGAATGCCAATAATGCCGAAAAAAAAAATCAAAAAAAAAAAAGTCGAATTACTCTTTTTTAAATTATATATTTATTTTGCGGTCCGGGATTAAAAAAGGGGTAAAAAAAAAATAATAATAAAAAAGGGGGAGGGAGGTTGAGGGGGAGGGGAACCCCCCATTTCGAATAAAAACGCATTAAAAAAATGTGACTTTTCTTTTTTACTTTTTTTTTCAACATTTTGACTTTCGAGATTTTAACTTTCGATTTTATCACTATAAACCATCCTTGCAGTAGACTAGGAATGTAATTCGCCTTCTGTACTTGCCTGCACAGGTCTCGGTACACACAGTTCAAAGCAGAAGAGGCCCTGGCTTACCCAAAGAACACAGAGCCCGATTCACAATCTTCATCTGTCTTCCAGGGCTTCCCAACAACCCTGTTAATCATCTGCAGGCCTGCATCCCAAACACTGGGCAAGGCAGGCTGTTTGATAAACCCTAAGAAAAGTGATCGGAGTGTGCTATTAAAGCAGAGCCACCCGCTCACTGGCTCAACAAGCCTAGGGTCAGACCGGTAAAAGCGGTCAGGGGACTCTTACCAACCACCCGAGGCACAGGAAAGAGGAACTGGGCACTGGAAATCCCCTGCACCAAGAACGGAAGACCCAGCCATAGAGCAAAGATCAATTGTCTTTAATACAAGTTCAAATGACAGGGATTGCAACATGACCAACGTAACATTCTCCATGCTCACTCTCCGTGTCTAGGCAGTTGTTAGCTGGTTTTGTTTGTGACTGACATCACAACATACAGTTACATCCTAAAAACCGAACATGGAATGGGATAGGTTAGTAAGATGACCTATGTTCACATTTATATAGGTGTTAGTGCACCCATTGGGTAACCATATCTGGTAGCTCCTCCTGAGACCACCTCCAAATTCAAAGTTGCGTGTTAGTGAAAAGTGGTTGGCCGATGCAACATTGTATGAACTCATTGGGGCAGGTGAATAGGGATTAGACAGGCATGTTCTTCTCAGCCTTGCATCCTTGGACAGTTACCAGGCCAGGTGCAACTCTCAGGGTGGTGGAAATGATTCCAAAGGTGCTGCATGTTAACAATAAGCTACCTTCCCCGATCTCCTATGCCGTGAGACAGAACATTTCTCTTTGAAACTGTGCTACAATTGTATCTTCCTGCAGTCTGTCCAATGGGAACCGCAGTCTCTACCTAGCTCGAATGAATGGGCATTGTCCACCATGCTCAGGTCATGTGTGTAGGATCCACAAAATGGCTCTCCCCTGTCTGTAATTATGCAGATTTTAGCTTAGGCTTCTCGCAGGTGCTCCGTCCGTCTTCCTATCTGGAACTTTCCTTCTCCCTGTGTCCATGGCTATCTGTGTGCGGTGACTGCGCTGGAAAACCCGCTCTTGTCAGCTTTCTCTGTGTATCGAGCTCTGGAAGCTTCTCCTATTCCCTCCAATGTAGCTATGTCAGCCATCTTTATTTGCCTGGCTGTCCCTGTTCATTGCATTTAAGCTTCCGCAAGCTGTCCATATGTATTCTTATGCATCTTGCAGTTTCGTGGTCAGCGAAAAAGTTTATATGTTTGTGTGTACGTCCTCTAGCTAAATGATTCACAAACATATCCTTTGTGTCTTTCTGCAATAAACTAAAATGTCTACGTAGCTTTGTGCATGGATGCATATTTTCTTTATGTCTAACGCATCTGAGTCATGATGTCAGTCAAGACATCATTGAATCGATGTGGCTGCAGTCAGTTGCCTTGCTCTATGGATTGCAGGCTTGTCTCATCTGTAACATCATCATGATATGGTCTGAATGGCTTTCTGAGTGAATAGCAGCTCTCACACATGCGATACATCAGCAAGGAAAGGGGGAGGGGTTCACGAGCAATGCTTATTTCTCGTTTCTCAGTCGACTGGCTGTGAGCGGGATAGGTGTAAAGAGTGCGATGTTCAGGTCCCCCTCTTCGGACCCACAACTCTTCAGCTTGCAGGGCCTCTGCTAGTCACATAGGTTCTACGTTTGGCCCAAGAACCTTCCTTTCACCATACACATAACTACACACAACATAAAATAAAACACCCAATACATACAATGAAGTACTTTATTCCCAACCCCGATGGCTGTGTCTTTGTTCCTAGGTTTTTCCTTAGGGGACAAGTAGGTAGCCCTCTGCAGCGAGGCTCTTTTGGTCCATGGGCTACAATACATTTTAGAAGAATGTTCTATTTAAAGAGCTTTGGTGAAAGCGCTAGAAGTGCAATATACACATTTTAGATTATCATGACATTGGATCAGATGAAAGAAACACTCGTTCTGGAACAGCTATCCCAAAGATCCAGGCAGCTGTGCTCCAAGTATGTCGGCCCACCGTGCAGTAGGCAATCTGGCCAGCTAATGGACATGAAAGAGCGTACCGACCACCGTCTATTCAACCTGAAGCTCCAGTAAGAAGAGGAACTGGCTTGGTGGCTCGAAAACTGATTGGCCAGCCACCCTACAAAATACAGGTCTTTCCCGAATCAGGCATCACATTCATACTGGAAACCATATGGGGACCCTATCCATGACTTAGTGCGAATGCAGATGCACAAAGTCAGCGACCTCCACCTGGAGGAATGGAGAGGCCTTTTCCCAAATGCTATGACTGCAGGAGGATTGGACACATCACTCAAAACTGCCAAGAGAAACCCCCAGAGGACCCCATGGACATCAGTTATTGTTATCCTAAGTGCAATTCAAAAGACCAGGAAGACTGGTGAAGGGAACCCATAAGGACAGAGGGGATTTCAGATGAACATCCGGATATGCTAACTCAAGGCACCGGTGGCAAAGAATAGTATGTCCCAGTTGACTAAGACAGTCAAGTCATCACCACCTTCTGAGCACCAGAATTCACCAAATGGTGGTAAGAGCAGACCCCATCCTCACTTAACAGCTCTTGACCCACCAAATGCCCAGGTGTAGCTCAGGGTCAAGGGTGACGCTATCAGTGTGTAGGCAGCGGTAATGCCAAGACTTCTGGAAAGAACAATCCTGTGTGTCAATCTGCCATCCTTTTCCAGCTGAAAGATAGGGTTCAGAAAAAACGGCTGAAAAACCTCACATTCTTATATAAATCCAACAAAGGGAACAGCAAGGTGATGCAAAAGCGGGGTACAGGATACGTGGGAATGGCCCGAGCCTTTAGATCAAAGCCCAGCTAAATTCCCCTTTCTTTAATAAACCTACAACTTAAAGTGGCACACATAGATCCTCCCCCAGGACACCAGACCGAAGGGTGTTGGGGGGGCTTTTGAGAATGGTGGAGGTTTGTCCTAATTGGGTGGATGGGGAATGGGGATTTAGAGAGCCAGGTGGCTGGGACTTCTGCTTGCTCTGTGATGCTGGCTCTGGAGCCAGCACAGGGTGGGATACCACATAGCCTGCATCCCGTACCCAACCTTGTGTATCATATACCCAATAGTGCCCCAACAACCCTTCTTGATCAATGAAGCATGACATACAGGCAGGGAAGAAACAGCTGTGGAGCATTGGACATGCCACTTGTAAGACTGGTGTCACTGGGCTTTGAAAGCAGCATGTAAACACCAGTTAATGCCAGATGGCAGTGGAAGACAGGCATGAAAACCTACCTGGTGGATAAACTGTGAGACGCCTCGCACCAAGATTGGGGGCCTTGCAGTCATTCCAATGAAGCCGAAGATGACATAGAGGAATTCAACATCAGCATACCAAGGGTGCACCATCCTGGAGTCAGGCATCCATGAAAGAAGGTCTGCCTGACTGCAAGATGGCAGAGATCCCCTACATTCCCTTTGTGCACACACCTGCGTGCAGTCCACAGCACAAGTCAACACACACGTAGGTAAGTTGTAGTTTGCCCAGGTGCCCACCAAACAAAAGGCCCACTACTGTTTAACTCACAGCTTCCGTGCGTATATCACTTACGAGCCCAATCACAATCCTGGGTCCTGGGCTGGGAGGATAGCTCAGGGGCCACACATTTGTCTTGAAAGTAAGACAACACAGGTTTGAATCCTGCTCCACTTTTAAAGACTGGTTCCCTGTATTAACCGTGTTATAAAAGATGAATAAACAAAAGGTGAACCAACCAAAAGAGGGACGTAAGTGTTAAGAGACTAATGGAGAACATGAAGAGAGCTGAGATGTGAGAAAGGCGGAGAAGGGAGGAGTGGATTAAAGAAGAGACATGGAAGATGAGGTGAAGTATATAAGGAGAAAGTATGAGGTGATACAACCAAAGAGGGAAGAAGTAGAGGAGGATAGGTGAAACCCCTGGGAGAGGGATGAGGTGTAGATGAAACATTTAAGGAGAGAGGAAGGAGAGGTGCTAAAATGGAGGCACATGAAGGGGAAGAAGAGGGACACAGGACACAGAGGGAGTTTTGGAGGAATGCACAGATATAGTGGAATTAGAGGAGGTGGAAGAGAAACACCTCCTAAGAGATGAATGGGGGAGGAGTAGCACATGCAGGTAGACAACGTAGAGAAGGTTGAACTAGAACATCTAGAAAGGGGAGCAGAGTCAACACCAATATACACAGGAAGAGAAGAAACATTAAAGACGAAGGATGAGGGAGGAAAAGGAAGGAGAAGAGAGAATACGGGTAAGAGAGGAGGAGGCAGACAGACAATCGATGTAGCGTGGCACAGACTAGAAGGAGAGAAGAGGAACAAGGTCTGTGAGGAAGGAAAATGGAGCATGACTCTTTTAGACAGAGACCACAAAGGAGCTCCTGGTAGATAAGAGCCATATTAGGGATAGGGCTAAATGTTATCTTTAAGATATGTGTAACACGTGATGCTGGTGGCTTCAAAATGTTAACAGGATTAAGTCTTTGCTTACTTCATAAGCTTTGGGTTACATATAAAATGTAGAAGAAAGCCACTGACCACCTCGCTCAGCCGAACACAGCACCATCCGATAACAAATAGTACATTCATTCAAACCTCCTCACACAACATTCTCTAAGTATTTACTCGGTACACATCAACATTTCATGACCCATTCATAATGGCCAGCAGCACAGGCAACAAACACAACAATAAAATAGAGAGAAGAGATTACAGAGGGTGATTTCTATTCCAGCCCTAAGTTAAGGGTTTGTATTTTAGAGACCATCTTCTTTTTAATGGGAGATATCTATGTATTGAAATACAGGGAGGACCAAAGCTCCTTAGATCATAAAATAATGTACAATAGATAAGAAATCAGATTTGACAGGCAGCAGTGAGCTTCTTACAATGGGGCAAGTTCGAGTGACATTCTGACGCGGCCGCAGAGAGGAGTAAATGGAATGGTGACCGGGGACAATACATTTGTGGACACATATAGATCATCGGATACATCGGATATATCGGATGAGGGTGATATGAGTGTTCCTCAGAAAGATTCTACACACAAAGGAAAAAGAAAAGGTAAACATAAGAAAAAGCAAAATAATATTGTAATAAACAAAAAAGATCCTAGGCAAAAATATCGGATACATGGGTCCAGAGAAGAAAAACCACAAGTACTGATGAAGGGGATGGGGTGGAGGAGGTGGCAATGAGCTCAAGGATGACTAATGAATATGATGATGGTTTACAATTTGAAGATTGGGATATAGGAAATGATGAAAAGTATGAGCAACAAGCTATAGGAAATCCCAATAAAAAAGATATTTTGTTGACGATGTTCTAAACTGTATTGAAATGAATACGTTTACAATTAAAATAATGGATACATTTGCCTCCTCTTGCAGTCCATTCCTAAACAGGCATAAAGAACTTGAATTACTGCATATAATTCCAGATTTATAGACATAGCTTAGGTGCAATTACCAAGATCTGCACAAGATGTGAATTGGGTGATTCTGCATGTGGTCTCACCCATTATTGCTGAAATAACTTTGATCTTTGCTCTGGAGTTTATAGAACTAGGCTACGAGGCACAAAAGAACATTACTAAAGTTCCTAGAAATGAGACCAAAGGAAATAGCAAAATATATAGGATCCCAAAGGATGATGGTATGCCTGATTTAGCTAAACTGGTCAAATGCATTGTGGGAGAAATCATAAAATATCCGAAAATTAAGCTAAAAGATATCAGATCGAGTAAATATGCTACTGTCAAAGACGAAGGGGGCGGTCAGTCATCTCCTAGGCTGGCTTTTGTATCTGTATTCCCCTATCCAGGCCTCACTGAAGCCAGGTGAGTTACCCACGATAGGAGAGATCAAAGAGCCCAAGGCAAGACTTCAAGGGCACACCTGCAATGTACAGCTACACTGTTACCATTGAGTCCAAGACATGAGGGATTCATGTCTTCAGCAGGGGGGCCCTCATAGTCCGTCTCCAAGCCCAATGGTAAAGTGCTTTACAAATAATGGGAGGCTTGCAGGGTGGTTTAACCTTTGTCTCCATCCTCCACCACACCAGGCTCCTTTGTCTTAGCCATTGGTTGAAACCCGATGTGGAGGGAATCCTCCCTGAAGGTTTCCATCCCCTTTGCCGCATGAGGCTCTTTTATTTAGCCAAAGGTTTGCTGGTCTGTGTAAAAGAAGGCTTCATGGCACCTTGCCAAAGTATCTTATGGGGCCAAGGGCAGAGCCTTTGGACAAGGCCAAAGAAAGTCACTCCACCACTGCCAGGATCGAGTGAAGATGCCAGGTCAGCCAAGAGGAACTCAAAGGTAGAATGTCCACACGCGATACCGGGAGGGATCATCTCTTCTGGCCAGGCCTTCATCTGTTCTACCCACGGCGTGGGTGGTTCCACTGGCAACAGGTGTACAGCACCTTAAGATGGGACTGCTCTCAAGTACCCAGGTCAGGAGAAATTAACGCAGGTTGGAAAGATGACTATCTGTCTAACTGGTAGGCCGGTAACAGTAAGGGTGCAGTACTGGAGGATCTCCGTGCCCTGTACAAAGGAGCTGCCACAGCCTGCAGTCCCCTGCATGCAAAACCATACTCCTTGAACACCAGTTATCACTGTACATCCCTTAGGTAGTTGGCCCAACCCCTTTCCCACCCCCAGATAGGTATGTCGCAGGGCCACCCTAATGCCTCCCAGTCTTTAGGCATCCTAAAGGAATGTGAAATGGGCTGCATAGAACTTATAACACCACACAGGCTGCGGATGGGCCAGCAGGATAGAGAAACATATGGAGAAATATTCAGGTGAAGGGCTGCCAGAGCAGATTCAGATGTGTATCCCCCATGACTCATTCTGGCATTAAAGAGAGAGGCATTGGAGAAGACAAAGATGAAGCAGCAATGCTAGATCTGTTATGGATAGAGCTGCAAACATAAATAGTTCTGTGTACAAGGATGAATATTGGTATGCACACTATGAAAAAAGAAGCCAGTAAATATGTTGGGAAGTTAAGGAATATTTGCACCCGCGGAAGGGCGCTCAGCCAGTTAGGTGGCTGGAAGAGTAGGCAAGGATGCAGTGTCTACTGCCCCGCTCTTTTCAGCAACCCCAGGCCCTAACCTTGGAGGCACAATCTTGATTGTGGGGAGGCAACAGGCAGCCTATCCCTGTTGCCTCCCCATGCCCCCCCTAACTCCCATCTCCAAAGAAATCCTGCTCCCTTTGCCCAAACCCCTCTGTCCCCACTTACCTGCTGGACCAGAGCTTTGTGCTCGCATCCTAGTGTTCCTCCCACACGCGGCCGCCACCATGGACATGGAAAGTCCCTTTTTATTTCTAAGGAGATTGGACTTGTGCAATACACGCAGAGCCCATCTGCAGAGAAAAAGAAAATGTAACTATTTGTACCCCGGGCAAACCCTGGGGTGTGAATGGCTATCACACCCAAGTCGGGAGTGCGTACAAGACCGGTAACGGCCTGTGGCAATCGCCCAGGCTCGGAGTGGCAGGCAGTTACCGGTAATGTACGCCCCTCTCCTCCCCCGACTGTGGAGTGATTGCTACATTCCACTACCAGTACAATCATGAACCTGTAGCACGTGTCTGTCTATGATGGTGTACACCAATGCATAAACATGATGCTGTCTGGTACGTACAGACTCTTTTTGCAATACAGCCGAGTCCACTGAAAGACAACTTTGATTCTGTTAAAATGTGATTAGTGTAATTCAGATGAACACGAGCAGAACCTTATTAACCCCAATGAACAAGAGTTAAATCCTTTTTCCCCTGTTTGGAGTACGCGTCCAGCAATCTAGGCCACACTCTTAGGAGGATTTCAGCAGGGCAGCGGAGATACAGGATAACAAGCTTTTACATTGGCTAGAAAGGGGTCTCCAGAGAGGAGATATGTCTTGAATCTGTTTGCATCACTTAAAAACAGGTTGGTTTTATATGTACATGTATGTTTTTTGACGAAACCCTGCGTCACTAGATGGAAGAGTCCAAGAGCCTCTAGTCACACGCATTATGGTCAAGAGCAAGGTCAGCGTTGGTCATGAGGCTCACTAGGGCTCAGAAATAGCCATATGAGATTTCAGGGTACCCATGAGTTATGCCAGACCTCCCTTGGTTTAACCACAATGGTAGACTGCCTTACTGTTCAGGCTGTTAGTCAAGCTTACTTCCAAGCCCTCTCACCTGGAATGTGGAAATGTCCTCCTCACAGAGGTGCCAGCCTCCAACCTGACCCCACTAAAAGCAACCTAACATACCAGAGACACGCATAAGAAAGGCACAACAAAATTCAACCACAAAATGCCCATCTTCAACGAGCTGCACTGGTTGCCCCTACAGTCCAGCATCACCTACATTGCATAGAGGGCCACAGAAACCAAGGCTCTCTCCCCCACCTGGATTGGAAACTCTGTCTCTAGTGTAACACAGGATGGCATGAAACCACCAGGCCGGAAATCAAGACCTACAAGGAGGAGCAAAATATGAGAAAAAGCATTCTTACGCTGTACATCAGCACTGTGGAAAAGTTTTCTGATGCATATCAGGACAGCTTCTTCTCTCCAGCATTTCAGGAAGGAAGGAAATTAACTGTAATCATGCCAGTCAATAACCATTGCATCCTGGTAGACTTCACCCATGCCCACCACTAACCCCACCCTACCTTCCCTTTTCACAGCACTCTGTTGCTTTACAGCTAGATTTGCAGTACAGTAACATGTATACACGCATCCATCCAAGCACAATATTGTTAGCTGACTGGAGGTGGCTTTTAGGGTTCCAGAATTTACTGTTCTTCAGCTGCCTTTAACCAAGGCTGTCAAACACCAGATTCCATCAGGGTCAGGCACAGTAATGGGCTTCTCTAGGATCTTTGTGTTCCAGAGGCAAGAGCTGTGCTGAACAGAGTTCCATGTGTCCGAAGCAGCAGGGCAGTTTAGTACAACAGAGAAATACTCCTAAAACAGCGGCATGAGGAAAATTGTGGCAAAACTGGAAAGCAAGTAATGTGGTACTCTGGAGAGTGGGAGATAAGCAGATTGCATTGGTTTTGTAGTTATAGATATCTGGCTCTGCCAAATGCACCTGACTGTAATTCTCATGGAACCTTTCTCCCAGAAGCAAGGACCCTTCTCTGATCTGGCAAGACCCAGGGGGCACGACAGTCAAGGCTTTTCCGGTCTCACTCTAGGAGAGGAAAGTCTGGTTCCCCAAGATTGCGGCACATCAGGATGTCCTGGAGAGTCTTGAACGTACAAGAGCAGGGGTTGGCACCACGTTGTCTGGCCAGGTTTCATAAACACAATGGCAAGAATCCAGAGCAGGACCTCTAAATTATGAGAAATTAGGGCGAGGGTAAAGGTCCCAACCGCCAAGCTCAAAGCTTGTGTTAATGTTAACATTCTGGCAGTGGTTGCCACCACAATCAAACTTTACACACTTCGGGCCTCATTACGAGTTTGGAGTTAACCATGGCGCTATAAGCGCCATGGCTGCCTCCAAATCCTTACCGACTCCGCCCTGGTGAATGGAGCTATTACCGCCCCATTCCAAGGTTGGCGGGGGCGTAATTCCCCATTCACCAGGGCCCTTCCCCATTCCCATTTGAGCCCCCACAGGGCTCAATGGGAATGGGGAAGGCGCTAATAACGGTACCGCAAATTGCGGTATCGTTATTAGCTCCAAAGTCCCTTTGCGGGTCCCGTCCTTAACGCCTGGTAAAACCAGGCGTTAAGGGAGGACCCGCAAAGGGAACTGGTAGTAGGGCGGTAAGGGATAACTGGCACCGGTGCCCTTACCGGTGCCGGTAATCCCTTACCGCCCACCTCGTAATGAGGCCCTTCCTCTTGGGCATTCTCTCCAGGTGTTGAGTCACTAAAAAATCCAAACATCCCAGATAACACTGGTCAGGTCTGGTCTTGAGATGCGTTGCATCTGGCAATACTCACCAGCCAACTCAAGCCCATATATGGCCACATCTGTGACGCATAGTATAAATGGATAGGAATGGTATTCGAAATGTCAAGAAGAATATCAGGAACACTTCTATGTAACTCATCGACCTGCACGATGATGGTCCTGCACATTTGTATACTATTACTGTATCTTGTATAACTTGTATAATATCTACAATATCCATTACTGTATCTTGTATAATATGTATAACTTTTACTGTATCCTGTATAATCTGTAACAATGTAAGTTTCGCATTATCCTACCTGCTGCGCCCTTCTACCTATGGGTCTGGAGCGCATTAGAAATAAAACAAACAAACAAACTTCTGGGTGTACTGAAAAAGGTATTGGTGTGTACACTAAAATGGTTCATAGCCCAAAACTACCAAAACGAAATATATAACAAAGTTCTGCAGAGAAGATCGTGGGAACACAGTTACAGCCTCAATAGAGATATATCACCCCACATTTTTTTTTAATCATTAAAAAAACACAATATTATTGCCTAAAATATTGTTATAATCATGAATTTCCAAAGGCAACATTCACAATAACAGTTTTGTGGATATTGAGAAGAATTTAACAAGAAAATTATTCAAACAAGAAATAATGAACGCTTGAGTCAGTCATCCTCTAGTTCAATTCAATGTGTAATTATGAAAGCAATTACATCAAGCACAATTAAATCTTATAAAAGAATAAATTGCTTAGAAATATACTTAAAGGAAGCATACTTCAAAAAGATATTCATTATTTTATTCATAACAGTGTTTCGCACATAAACAACAAAATCAAAGAAATAATATTTAGTAATCAAACATCTATATATAATAAAATCAGTTTTCGTGTCTTGTAATCATTCGACATGTTTCGAGGGAACACTTCATTAGGAATGAGACACCACTGTTCTCTCCTGAAAGAAACCCTAAATATTTTTGTCAAAACTAGTAAATCTAACCTTATGCCCGCCATGGTACCGCAAGCAGACATGTTTCTCAACAAGGTTCATATAAAGAAAAAGACCATCAAAATATTTCTCAATCATTTATTTAAAAAGTATAAAAGATAAACGAAAACCACTGAATGTGATTTCTCTTCCCTCATTACAAGTCTGCCAGTCCAAAATTTAGGGTGCCGGTAGCAACGTTCCAGCACCCATTCCAGACCAGCCGACTACAACTGTGCCTGCTGGTGCCTCTGTGCCTGGCAGGGTCTGACCTGCTGGGCACATTGGCCCTGGTAGGCACAGTTTTCATGTTTCCCCACTCCCATAGAGACCTATGGGACCCTATGGGAATGGGGACATACGATTTCAGTTGCCTGAGATCCCGGGCCGCTAGGACTTGCAATGTCCCGGGGGCGCCGGCATCTCAGCTGTTGGAAACAGTGTTATGGGGTTGGTGGCACCTTGACGGTTGCCCCAGTGAGTTACCACCAACCTCGGAATGAGGCCCTAGGTCCCTAATCATCAAGTCAACCAAAGTCTATCAACTCTGCATTACAACAACCTTACAAATTAACAAAATGATTATTAATTATAGAACCTTTGCCATATTTATCGTTAGCTAAATCAATTATTATATACATAATTACTATAATGATATACTGTTGGTAGAGCTTCATTGGGTCGCGGTGAGAAGCCGTATTAAATGTATGGTTCTGCGCATTGTAAAGCAGGCTATTTATCTTTCCAGCCCCGCTTTTCTCCTAGCTAAACTAACCTGCTATGTTCCCTCATGCATTTTTTGATCAGCTTCTCAAAATCTTTTGCCAGTCCTGTGTTTTTGTAAGTCGCGGGCTGGAGGGCAATCTTTTCTGTTCTGGCTCCGGCTCTGTGGAACTCTCACCTCCATTTAAAAAAAACTCTTAAGACATTTTTGTTCTGATTTATGGCATGGTTGAATGGACTCACTTGTTGCTGTCGGCGCCCGGATACCTTTGAAACTTGGTTTGTGCTTAATAAATACAGTTACATACATGCATACATACAAAGGACCTCATTACGACCCTTGCGGTCCCGTAATGAAGTGTGCCAGTACGGGACCGGCACCCTTCATTACGGGAGCGCTGATTACGAGGTTCCCTTTGCAGGACTTGGAACATGCGTCTGGTAAAACCAGACGTCCTTTTACGGGTCCCGCGAGGGGAAGAGGGAGGTAATAACGGGCCATTTGTAATGTGCCCGTTATTACCTCCCTCCCATTCCCATTGAGTCCTATGGGGGTCGAATGGGGAATGGTTCCTTCAAGGAGGAATTCCCGGGTCCTCCAATGTTGGAACAACCCAGTTATTCCTCATTGAAGGAACACGGTAATGGAGCCCGGTTTGGAGGCAGCCATGGTGCTAATAGCACATGGCTGCCTCCAAACTCGTAATGAGGCCCATAGTGTCCAAATCATACATGAACATAGTAACATATCTGTATTTAAAATATATCTTTTTCTTAAATAATTAGGAGGCCTATAATAGAAAGATCAAAAAGAGTGTTGATAGTCTCAATGAAGACACGTGATTAAACCAATCATCTAATTAGCATACTGTACAATGATATTTAAGAGATAACTCCAAGCTATTTACATAGCTTGGACGCCTGTCTAATGTGGTGTATACACGTCTTCGCATCTTTTAAAGACGGCTGACATCCTATTCCGTGCAAGAACTATCAGAAACCTCTGATGAGTTACTTCTGTTTGCCTAGGTCTAACCCTGCATGGGAGTGATATCGAAGGTGTACATTTTTACTGTGGAGTACAGGGGATAGCAAATCTACCAATATCTAAATATGTATCAATCTATATTTATAAAAAAGTAGCTTGAGTTATCAACAAACTATAAGGAATATACATTTGAATCAAATCCTAGAAAACCAAGAATGGATCAAAGAAAACCTCTTTATACAACATTCTTTCCATAAATGTTTCAGAAGTTCAAATATTCAATGGTGTATTTTATCTCCATTCGTGATGAGGATCATTAATCACTCAAAATATATCACCATTAGTCAGAATTCACAATTATTCTTATTTATACAAGTCATCATTACCCCACTAGATATTCACAATCTTTCAATATTGGTAAACAAAAAATCATCTCTTAATGATTTTAACATTCTTTTCAGCCCATCACTACTGTCAAATGAAGCAATTCGAGCCCCATTCAAAGCGTATTCCTTTTGGTTGCATCAATGACATTTTTGTAAATCCAAAGAGCTGAAGGTCATATTATATGTCGATAGCATGTGTTATAATTAAACACAAATAATGTAGTAATCTAAAATAAGAGTAATCATATAAATGTTTTCAATAATAAAATAATTAGGACTATAATGTTAAACAATGGGCCTCGTTACGTGCTGCCGGACTCATGACACTTTTCCGGCACCTGATATCCCAGTGCCACTGGCACATTACAAGTCGCGGCGGCCTGGGATGTCAGGCACCGGAAAATGTTGTTCCCCATTCCTGTGGAGTCCCATAGTTGCTAATGGTGCCTTTGCTTCCGTGAAAACTATGAGGGAGGGTGCCATTGCGCCCGGTAGGTCAGACCTGTCAGACGCAACTGCCCCGCCCACAAGACCCATCCTGAATCTGAGATCCCTCAACAAGTTGCTCAAGAAGAAGCAGTTTAAGATGGTGAAGCTGATAAGCATCATTGCTCGACATGCAAAAATAAGTAAATATGCATACTCATCGGGTGCTAGGGCATTGACCCATACATGTCTGTTCACTAGTCCATGCTCTGGTCTGTATAATATTATGCAACCTATTCATCAACATGTTTATTCTCACCCGGACATTCATCACTTATACTTGAAGTGACATCCTTTCTGTTCAATAAATAAAATAAATACTTCCACCTACAGATTCATAAGCATCACAGAAGATTCCTCAGGTTCATGGTGAAAAGTCGTCTTTACCATTTCAAAGTGTTTCCATTCAGCCTGTGCGCTGGCCCCAGAGTGTTCACGAGCTGCCCCCCTGCAGCGGCGACTCAGAAGGATGGGTCAGCACATTTACCTGTACATTGATGAGTGGGTAGTTGTGGGGAGGTGATGGTGATAAACACACACAAATCTTCCATTGACAATATGACTATTGCAGTTGTGGTTTTTATGTATTAACTTCGAGAATATACCATCCTCTCCTACTTGGCAGTTGATCTTTCTGAAACCATGTTTTGACTCAGATACGCAACTGGTGATACCATTTACGGAGAGGATCCTCGCAAACTTGCGGTTGACTCATGCCTTCAAGAGCAAGCACCGAGCATCAGTCAGACAGTACGTGTCCCTGTTTGAGACCTTCTCTTCATGATTTCCCCTTATTCTACACTGTAGGCCTCATAAATGGCTGATTCGATAGAATCAGGACTGGAGGCAATCACAGACAGCGTGCAGTGTCTCACGCTTTTACCAGGCACTTTGATCTGGACATGCAATTGGGGAGAGATCCGGAGGTAGGACAAGAGATGCTTTAGAACACTCCTTAAATAAGGTGAGCCATAGTTTTGGCCATCCTTCTCTATGAATGTATACTGCTTAATATATCTATGCTGCTTAATAATCTATTCAAAGAAGGTAAATCTATTAAAGATCGAATATTAGAGAAGAAAAAGGTTGCTTACCTGTAACTACATAGATTCACACGTGACCTGCCGCTTACTCTGCTCCGAGACTCAGACATACATATTTGTGGTGTAAGGGTGCAGAAGTAAGAGTTGGACACAAAGGCCCTCATTACGAGTTCGGCGGTAGCCATGCCACTATTGGCGGCATGGCTTTTTCCAAAATCATGTCCGGGTCCTCAGATTGAGGAATAACCGGGCCATTCTGAGTTCGGAATGCCTGGTAATTCCTCCCTCCAATGACCCGGACCCGGTCCTTCCCCATTCCCATTTCAGCCCTCATAGGGCTGTATGGGAATGGGAGAGGGAGCAAACAACGGGCCATTACGAGTTGGCCCGTTGTTTGCTCCCTCTTCCCCTCGCGGGACCCGGTAAGCACGCCTGGTTTGACCAGGCGTTGCTTCCTGGGTCCCGCGAGGGGACCTCATAATGAGGCGGTACGGGGTAAATGGCACCGGCGCCTTTTACGGCGCCATTTACCCCGTACCGCCAGGGTCGTAATGAGGCCCAAAAGGTGGTATGATTCTTGCCAAGACTTTTATTAAAAGGAAATAAGAGAGACCACCAAGAGGTGCTGATGGAATGGATCGTTGATGTTCCATCTCCCTTGCACCACAGCAGAGAATGAAAAATTAAATGCAATAAACATGAATGTGTTCCAAGTAACATTGCAGACGTGGGAAGTAACCCAAATGCCCTGCAGAAAAATCAGACAATCTCGGCTAACGGAACGTGGAGATATCAGCATTCGGACGACAGCAGCCTGGATAATGGTGGACCGACCCTGAACATCACGGAAAATGGGGAGTGTACGCCACGACAACAGACTTCCTCCTCTGCGTGGCCCAGGTGACTCTGAGCTGTGGGTGCGGAGAACAGCCAGCTATAACAATGCAATCCTATTGCTGTGGTCAAGACTGCAGCAGACGCGGCACGGGGAGCCCAAGGGTGCATGTAGATATCAGCGCACCTATGTGGCTGCCCTGTTCCGGTGCTTGAGCTTCGAGCGGTACTGTCAGCCAGACTGGATCGAGATCACCCGGCCAGGTCGGTGTACTCCCCCCCTCTCCAGGTGGCATAATAGGGACGGGCCCTGTAGTGCACAGCTGGTCGAGTGGACACGTAGCCTGGGGCACAGGAATGAGCTGGCACAACTGCAACATCACCCCCTAAAGAATCCCTGAAACAGGCCGCGGATCAAGCGAATCAATGAAGCCGCCCACTAACACTGTAGGAGCCGGAAAATCTTGGTCTACATTTTCAGAACACCCACATATGGGAACACGGCCTGCATGGAAAGACCCCGTAAATGCAGTAAGTGGCATGAGAAATGTTCCTCATAGGTTCCCTTAACATTGAGATACTCACCTCAGAAGTAGTAGCCTAGCTTTGGGATTGGACAAGCTATTAAGTCCCAGCTTGTCTAGATACTGGGGACTAACCCTTTTGCATGGAGGGCCCACTAAGAACCAACACGTTGGTGCTCTGATCGAAAGGGCAACTCACTGAGAGTGTTTAACGGATTGTCGCAGCTTGCCCATCCACCAAAGAGTGATTTCAAAGTGAAACCACATGAGCTAGATACATTCTACAAGTTGGACCCTAACACGTCAACTGTGTTGCAGAGCTTCCGTAGAGACTCTGACAGTACTACAGTGGCCCAAATGGATTACTCACTCACCGCTCCGGGGGCCGATCAGGAGGGTTCCACGAAAGCTGACATCCAATTGCTTTTGGAAGACATCAGATCAATCAAGTGTGGCTTGACAGTGGCAGTAACAAGCCTATTAGAAAGGGTAGAAAAGGTTGAGGTGAAAGTGAAAATCTTGGAAAATATTCAGCTATTGGCAGACCTAATGGAGATGAAAATGAACGGGTGCATGTTAGATCTAGAGCAGCAGGAAAGAGACCGTGCGCTGAAAGTCAATGACCTTGAGAACCAAGAGCGGCGCTATAACATTTGCATCATGGGTCTGAAAGAGCTGCAAAGTGAAACTACTCTCACCCTTGAATATCAAGTGAAGACACTAAGGGCCTCATTATGGCCCTGGCGCTAATGGGTTAACGGCGCCGTAAAAGGCTGCGGCACCGTTAACCCATTAGCGCCTGATTACGAGGTCCCTTTGCTGGACCCGACCTTAACGGCTGGTATACACCAGCCGTTAAAGTAGGGACCCGCAAAGGGACCTTGTTGCTAAGTACGGTACTGCAATTTGCGGTACCGTACTTAGCGCCTTCCCCATTCCCATAGAGCCCTATGGGGCGAAAATGGGAATGGGGAAGGGCCATGGTTCAATGGGGAATTACCGGCCCGCCAACCTTGGAATGGGGTGGTACTTCCCCATTGAACCATGGCAGACCCGTTACAACACCGGCCCCAACCATGGTGCTAATAGCGCCATGGTTTAGCGCCGGTGTTGTAATGAGGGCCTAAGTAATGGCCTTTTTGATGATCCCCACAGGCAAGACATATCGTTTGACAGAATTCACTGAGGGTGGTGCCTCCAAACTGGCCACTGTAATTTTTCAACAGAAATCTGGTATAAGGCAGAAGGCCAGACAGAATTGGCACTCTGGGTCCCAATAGTATCTTTTGTGTTGAGGTTCTGCTTATAATTTTTAAGTGTTATGTTGAATGTTCATGGCGTTTGCACTGTTGTGTTTTATTCAGTGTGGGGGAAGGGGTCTCACCTATGTTGCCCTTTAATTTCAGGTGTCTCTGATCAAGGAGACTCACTGCCCCATTTAGTCTTACGATGGGAGGTGCAGGGGAGTCTGGGGAATCGATGGGAACAGAGCAGCACTTCTTTGACTGGGCATGGGGGAAACTGGGAAAGGGTAGCAAGGAACATGTTGACTAACCTTACAGGGCATGAGCGCGGAAACACGATTATGATTACAAGGCTGACGGGTGGTGGGCATTAGATATGATTGATGGTACACGTATGCAGCGTAATGGCATCAAAGTTGGCTCCTTGAATGTAAAAGGCCTGAACTCCCCACAGAAACATTTAATAGTGATACGCAAATTTACACAATCTGGGTTAGACATACTGTTTATCCAGGAGACCAAATTCAGGACATATTAAGGTCGAAGGACCTAGGTAGGGCTCTGTGGTAATCGGGCCTATCAAAAAAGTGGGGATACTAGTCTGGAAAATACTGGGTATCGACATTTCTCAAAATAAAGAGAGGCATGGTGGGGCGACTTTTGGCAGTAAATGCGACTATAGGCCACACAGCTGTTACACTATGTGCACTTTAAGCCCCTAGTCAGCAACAGCTCACTTTCTGCATCCAAGCCCTAGCTTTCTTAAATTCATGTAAAAAGGTCTTCTCCTATGCGGAGGCGACCTGAATTTAATTATCGACTACTCAAGAGATTTGCCATCACTGAGAGTCGGAGCTGTACCACCGTCTTCTCAGGAAGGCAATGCATTAGGGCTCTTCTACCTGAACATTTCTTGATAGACACATGGAGGGCCAACTATCCACAGGACCAAGCCTACACGTTTACTCGCCACCACATAAATCATTTAATCAACTATATTTCAATAGATGTTGCTCAAGAATACATGGTTAGGGAGGCACAGATTCAGATTGTTGGATGGTCAGACCACGACATGTGTAACATATTCCGAGAAATGGGTCCCCAAGCCCCAATAGATAGGAGATGGGTCTGCAATGACACAGTGTTTAGGGACCTGGTCTTTAGAGAATCCATCCACAGGGAAATTAAACAATTTTTCCAGCACAATGACACTGGGAAGATACCACTACACACCATTTGGGATGTGGCAAAAAAACGCCTTTACGGGTCTCCTTATATCGGAAAGCAAGGCAAATAAAAGAGAGCAAACACTGCGCGAAACGAAGCCTAAATAAGTGATTAGAGAAAAAGAGGAGGCTTTAAAAGACACAACAGGGGACCGCCCGAAAGACTTATTATCTGAGATCAGGGTCCGGACACAGGAATCAGGGGATATCTGGAAAAGGAAAGCAATTGCCCAATTATTACGAAAGGGGGATACAGCTCACACATTATTGGCGGCCTGCCTGAGTGGACAGTGAGCCGAAACAATGGTTTATAAGATGAGAGATGAAAGGGGAATGACCTTTAATAAATCTGAAGATATTGCTGAATGTTTTGGCAACTTTACACGATTATACAATTCCGTAAGTAGGAGTGAAGCGAAAGAGATATTCAATTATCTTTAGGTGCTTCCCCTACGTAGACCAGAGGCGTAGACCGGGTAGGGCCTGAGCGGGCAAGGCCCACCCAAAATCTGTAAATGCCCACTAAGCAGCACTGTGTGGGTATTTACAGATGTCAACGTCACTGCAGAAGGCCCAACTATATTAGCATTAGACCCTAATTGTTAGACAATCCTGGCTACGCCTCTGCCATAGACTTATACCTGATGAAAGAGCAGCTTTGGATGAACCCATCACGAGGAAGGAAATCCTTAAGGCCATATCAAAGCTGAAAGCGGGGTCCGCGCAGGGACAAGACAGTTATACCCTGGCCTTTTATAAAAGTCATGGCCCGTTATTAAGCCCATTCTTAACTAAAATGTTTAATAATATATTAGATGAGGGAAGAGCACCAGACACATTTATGCAAGCACAGATCATTGTCCTCCCGAAACATGGTTGAAAAAGATAGATGAGACAAATTGGACTGTGAATCATACAGACTTTCTTTGCTGAACGTAGACACAAAAATATATGTGAGCGTCCAGGCGGAATGAGCATCCAGGCGGAATGGCTGAACGCAGCCTTTCGAAGACCTATACATAATGACCAGGTAGGCTTCATCAGAGGCAGGCAAGGAGCGGACAACATCCGTAAGGCCTTGAATCTCAGAGTAGGAATTGACGAGGGGGAAGAAGGGACTCTCCTTTTATTAGTAAACACAGAATAATCTGTCGACAGAGTCGAATGGCAATTCAAGGAAGCAACAATGAGGTAGTTTGGATTGCACCCTCGATGGCTCACAGGTTCCCTGGCACTCTACCAAAACACAAGAGCAAGGGCTTTAGTTAATGGCGTGGTATCACATGAATTCCAATTAAACCATGGGACCCGTCAAATTGTCCATTATCTCTATTGATTTTCGCCCTCACATTGGAACTGTTGGCTATGACTATCTGCTCTAACACCCAAGTAAAAGACTGAAAAGGGAAGAAAGGGAAGAAAGGGAGTACAAATTAGCACAATATGCAGACGATATTCTGGCCTATCTAGCGCATCCTGACAAGTCACTTCCGGCATTCCGGCATTCCTTACGACTATTGCAGAATATCTCCGGTTAGTAGGATTCAAAATTAATTTGACTAAAACTGTGGCATTGCCCTCCCTCAATAGCCCAGAGTTTGTCTGCCAATGGAATGCAAATTCAAGCCGACAACATAAAATATTTAGGGATATACTATATATTACAGTGCATCTGGAAAGAATATATGAGGTAAATTGCTCGCCCATATGGAACAAAATAAAAAAGGACATTTTGGGGCCTGCTCCAAAATAATGCTCTCCCGGGCATTATGTCAATAAAAATTAATGTTTTACCACGCTTATTATTCATGTTTCAAGTCCTAACCACCACAGGCCACCACATTTCACGCTGAAATAAGAAAAACTCTCCTCACCTTTCTTTGGGCTGGGAAGAAACCATGAATAGCATGTAATACTCTGGGGGCCAGATTCCCAGGTTGTTACGAATATTATAGAGCTGCCCAACTCCGGGTGTTGGTTGATCATCTACGGGAAAACAAGGATAAACAATGAATTGCATTAGAAAACCTTCTTTTCGCCCCTGTCACATTGGGAGAATGGCTTTGGGGTGCCTATAGACGCATGCCATCTATCAGTATTATGGCATCTTTGGAGATTGTTGAGAGAAACTGAGGGAGGAACATCATGGCCATCGTCACTTAGATATATTTGGGCCCTGCACCTAAGAGACAAAATATTGGACCCTATATGGTTTCAGCTTTATTTTGAGGCCGGCCTGACAAGAACAGGCCAGATATGAAAGGAAGGGCGCTTTGTGTACAAAACTGAGTTAGAAGCCATCCTCGGTGTAACTAACATACCACCGTTGATGTATCTTCAACTAAAGGGGGTCCTGCCAGACCTCTGCTGCGTGAATGAGCTTCAGCGCCCCCTATCACAGATCTAAGCAGATTCTAGACAGTCATACAGACACAAACGGCCTCATCTCTAACCTATCTACAGCGTTACTGTTGAGGGGTCATAAAGATGTGCCTACCACTCAAAAACAGTTAACCGACAACCTCCTACTTAATGAAGACAAAGAGCGATTTAAAAGGCAGTCCGGTCCTCCACCATAGCGGTCCAAAATAAGATACACAATTGCAGATTGTTATTTAGATGGCACTTAACCCCTTACAGACTTTCTAAAATGTACTCCAATGTTAGCCCCCTCTGCTGGAGAAACTGTGGTACAATATGCACATACTGGCACATTTGGTGGGAATGCCCCTTGGTACAGGGCTACTGTAAAGTGGTGTTAGGTTGGATCAGGGATGCAAATGGCATAGAGAGATTACTAACCCCACTATTGATATTATTCAGCCTTGAGGAGCAAGGTGAAGAGCACACATGACAGCCTCATATGCAGAGGAATCTGCTTTTTATGGCGGGGGTGTACCTTACCCTCTACTGGAACAGAAACTCCCCCCGACCTTTGCAGAATGGCTGAATAAAGCAGATGAGCTCTATGACATGGAAAGCCTGCCTGCAGTTTTGATAGAATCGCACACGCACGTTGATATTGAACGGTTACCTTTCATTGAATAATATAGTTCACACAAGAATGCTGATAAAAAAACAAGTGTGATCAAGCACATGAAGTTCTTTTTGCGAAGCCCACCACTCAGAGTCATGAAGCCCGCCTGACCGTTGAAATATTTAACCGTTAATGGTGAAACTCAAGGCCCTTCAGTGAGTGCTGTAAAAGACCCTTGTTCCAGGTTCCCCAATTCCAAAAAAATACATTGTCCAAGTTAGGGAAGGGGGGTTGAGGGTGGGGGATAAGGAAATGTGTTGGCTGTTTGGGAAAGCTGGAATAGCTATATTGTTATGTTTTGCTTTTCATATTTGTGGTAACTGGCCCGGACTGTGGAATTCAAGATCGGTTTGTGCATAGGACCCGAACAGTTATTCAATTTTTCCAGCTCTAATTTCTTTAATGTTATGTTACCGACCTCTTGTGCAAACTTTAATAAAAACATATTTTCAACACAAAAAAAGGAAATAAGCCCTGTTATTAAGAGGGGATTCCTTGCCTCAAACCAAACTCTAAGGAGTGTCAGGATGTCTGGCAAAAGTAAGTAGTCCACCATCTTGTGTCATAAACCTATTTCCGTCCCTTACACTTGAAGCTAAACTAAAGAAACTGGTGATCTTCTTGACTCAGGATTGACTAGGCAGTTCAACAAAGGTGGGGGACATGTCTCCCTTCCCCTGTCCTTTCTCAGGCTTCTCTCGGCAGTTCACAACGTCAGACTTCTTAGCACAATTCAAAACATCAGACTCCTTATAACAATTCAAAACATCAGACTCCTTAGCACAATTCAAAACATCAGGCTTCTTAACACAATTCACAATGTCAGGGGAATGACTCCTTTCGCCTGGGCTCTCCCTCCGATTTGGAAAGTCTCTCGTAGGTGCCAGACCTCTGCGTCTCTCTCTTTCTACTTGGGCCAACTTGGTTCACTTCCCTGCCAAGTATGGTCCTTAGTAAATTGCTCTGTGGTTTCCCTTCTTCTCATGGGAGTGGGTCCAAGACCCCTCTTCTTTGCATTCAGGTACTTGGGACACTCTCCTCCCAAGTACCGCCACGAGGGAGATAACTCGTGTTACTCTCGTGTGGTGGGTCTCAGACCCCTCTTCTTTGCGTTCGGGTACTTGGGGACCTCCCTTCCCAAGTACCACCACGAGGAAGATGACTTGTGTTACTTTCGTTTGGTGGGCCTCAGACCCCTAAGTATCTATTGTTGCGGGACAGACCTGGTTCACTACCCTGACTGCCCCTTGTAGCAGTGTGTGGCATAAATCAACATAACATAACTATTAAGATGCTGACTGCACCTTCTTATTTTCCTACCAGCCAGTATGAGAGCTCTGCCTACCTCTAGGGAGCGTTGCCATAGTCTCTGGTCTGTCCGGGTACTCCGCAGTCTCAATCTTCCTCTTGGCAGTGCTGCCTTTTCTTAACATACTTCCCAGGCTTCAGGAATGCCGGGAGCTTCTCTCCACCAGCTCATCCTCTGGTCCTTCCACTCTGGACTGGCCCTGGTACTTCCAGCTTCCCTCTTTTCATCCTGGTCTGGTCTGCTTCCTTCCGCCTTCCTGCACCAAATCAATGGAGTTCTTTGTCTCAGTACTGGAGAAGGAGTCTCCACTTAGGTAATTCCTATTCTTCCTCGTCCCAGTACTTTCTTGGGAAATGTGTATTTCTTCCCTTACAGAGCCTAGACTCTTCCTCGTCCCAGCATTCACCAAGATTATAAGGTGACGACAACACATGGATATGTTAGAGAAGGGGTGGATGTTAGGGTTGTAGGAAGATGTGCTAAGGTCAGGTGAGTTGCGGGACTACTGCGTTCTCCTCTGATAGTCATCCCTAGTCCCACGGGGTTGGGGTGGTGCCTCCCCATGAGATCTTTCTACTGAAACCCACCCCCCAGAGGGACTATCGGGTAGTGGCCTCACCTCCCTGGCAACATGAGATGGGGCACCCCTTTGGGGAGAAGGGACGACATCCACCATTTATCACAGTCGGCACTCAGTGCTTCCAGAATCTGAACATGGCTTCCGGGGGTGGAGCTTAAGGTTTCTACAGCTGGTTGGTTGAATGGGTAGATGACGTATATGGCAGTGCAATTTATCTTTACTTTTACTGCCAACGTAAAACTGTAACCGAGGGTTCCCAGACTGAGACAGGGAATAGTCAAGGCATGGGAACGTATGAACGACACCAGTGCTGTTCAGATGTAGTTACAGGTAAGTCACTTTTCCAACCTCAGCAAAGGCATCATTTGTTCTACAGATATTACCAAACTAATTTCTAATTTCAGAGTTTCATTAAGGAACTACATATACCTTTCAATTTTGATATATTCTGAGCCCCCCCACCCCAGAGATGTATGAAATTATACTAAATGCTTTATCAGAGGTTTATGTGACACAGGGTCTGTATGCATCAGTGTCTGTGTGGTCACAGGCCTCGAAAGAAATGGCAGAAGCAAGACACACAGGGAGAAATAAGCATGTGTTCTCATGTGCTTTCTAAAAGTATTCACAGCTGGACAAACATTACATATATTTAAAAAAGAAAAACACACTGCAAATGTATATCTTTAATTGCTTTAGTGTGTCGCGTTCTTTACTCCCTCTCATCTCTTCCATACTGTGGTCCAATTGCTCATCTTGGTGCATATTGATGGAGGCCATGCTATATTGTTAGACCACCAATGCACTCTTAGACCTCTGAAATCCACCTTACCCACTGCCCCCATATAATAGTTTGAGCCTCGAAATATGCCCATATCTCTCAAATCTTGAACACTTTGCACTGGCTTCCAGCCGAAGGTCATTGTCATTTTAAACTTTGCTGTATTGTCAGTAAAGCCGTTCAGCTGCATTCTCCAATTTCCATTTCCACAAGTGAAGGTTCTCTGGGGGGTGGAGGAAGGATGGAGGAGTGAGAAAGGTACTTAGTAAATTAAATCTTTGCTCCAGCTAGAAATGCCCTGTGTGAAGAAGTCTTCCACTTCTAGACATGCATTGTCTGTTGCTAGTCCCCGTCTTTGGAACAACTCACCTTTTACTTTGAGTCCTCCAAAGTTTTTTTGTAAAAACCTTTCTCTTTCCTACATGGATAGTTTGTTCTCATTGATCGGTCCCTTTTTTATTGGTTAAATCATCACGTATTGTACATTTTAAGATTGTATTTATTGTTGATGGTGTTTTGCCCTCAGCCCCCATTGGAGGTCGCAATGCAGTGAAATGCACAAAGTTAAGCACTTTATGAGCTCTTACTAGGACGCCCAGGTGACCAGAAAACGCACCAGTGCACTGTCCTTGTGTGAGGCTATCACAGCATCTAGCTGCCACCTGAGAGTTTTGTTTTTGATTGCGTGTGATATGAACCAAAGGTGTGTGTCGGTTCAGCTGCTCTCTGATGTGTTGTGCCCATGCCCCATTTTGTTACGGTGGGCTAGAGATGGGTGAAACGCTCCCTTTGGTCATTCTTTCATTTTGCAAGATTAATTTGTCTCCTGAATTAACCAGCCAGACTTCATTGGATTATGGGCTAAATACATTCACTCATAGTGGTTGCAAAAGAAAAGAAATGACTGTTGGCATTATCAGAAGCAGAAATCCTTACCATTTTTTTTATCGTTTGCATAATGAAGGAAATGCCAGCTCAGCCCCTCCTCCATTTTGGCTTTCTCCTTCACTCAGTACTTGTGTTCTGCTGAGATATAAAAGTAACCATGGGACAGTACCAGGACTTTTTTGCGATAGCTACAATCCTGGGAAAGTTTGAATGAATTCAGGTTCAGGGCATGCTGGCCTGCTTTCGTCGGCACTATATTGGGATCCTTTGAGTGTCCAACCCTCCTGCTTTCTCCAACTGTCCTAAAGTTCATGATACACACCTGTAAACTATAAAACAAGACGTCACTGCTGGCGCATAGTGTGAGGAATTAGGAATGAAACTAGGACACAAGTTTTCCATGTTTTTGGTTAAACACTTGTATTGAAAATATAACGGTTGGGAAAAAGTCTGTGGGATGTATTGACCCACTCCGCTATGCTATGCGGCATCACCCTGCCAGTTATGGGGAAAGAAATGGCAACAATGGTGGCAAAACCCTTGTGAGCGCCAAAAACCTTCAAAAACCGTGTGCTTCAGCACACAAAAAGAGGGATGCACAACCTGCCACCCATGGTGCATGTGCGGTGGAATAGAGCACACTCTGCAGAAATGTGCCAGTGGGCCCCATGACCAGCAAACAGAGTGCAGAGAGAGAAGCAGCACTTTGCAAGTGAAACCCCAAAATGTGCCTACAAATGACATTTGCTCTGTTGCTAAAAAAAACTCTAAAATGCCTATAACACAACACTTCTTAACATTCAAAATCGTGCCTGGTGCTAAAATTCATGTATTGAAACCTTGTGAACATACAAAGTCCTAATGTGACGAGCAAAACATCCTTCAGACAAACTGGATTGTCTGAAAACTGACAGCATATGGCAAAATCCGGGTGCAGTACCCGGGGCGACCTGAATGACAGCTCTCAGAGGAGTACTGATGAAACTTTAAAATGACCTAAAACTAAAACTAAAAAGTCTGCTGGATTAGCAAACATAAAAAGGATTGTTGCCAAAAAGGAATGCAGATTTTAGTTGTGTTTTTGATCCCACAGATTTTAAGGCTAATAAAGAAATGTATTTATGTTTGATGCAAAAACTGTGGTTGTGGCTGGATGAAAGAAGTTAATTAGCCTAGCTTGGGAGCTGCAAGAACCGGAAAAGCGGGTTTCTCCCAGAAGGAGGGCCTTCGTCTAAGCAGAAAGTCACTGGGAGGTGCTAATTGCGGGTTAGAACAGACTGTTGTCTATGGAAAGTGAAGGAACAATGACAGAGCTTCAGCCCGGGAAACTGGAGGTGTGAAGGGGGTCGTAAATGGCTTCTGGAAGGAACAAACAAGGAGTGGGATGCCCCTAGACTGCAGTGAGACAAAAAGGGTCGGACCATCTGTAGCTAAACATGAACAAAGAACAATTTTTAAAAGACTCATAACTTATCATCCAAAAGGGTGAAAAATATAAAAAGGACAGATTGTTAATTTAATTTTTGGCTGCACGTGTGAAGAGGCGGTAGAACTGTGTGACATGTTTTGGACAGGAACGGCAATATATGTGGTTTGATGCAAAATGTATTAATGTTAGAATTGTGAAAACTTACACGCACATCCCTATGTAAAAACATACATTTGTGGAAATTTGCATAAAATTTGGAAATTGTGTTCATAGCAAAAAGGGCAAAATTCTGTAGAAAGTTCAGACAAGATCCCACCTCTGCAGGGTTTTGAGGAATAGTTGCCACACAAAATATGGCATCTTTATGTGTGATTTGTATAAAGGTGACCAATGTAGAAATGTACATTTAGTATCAAACCCGATTTTGAGACCAGTCGCTAAAGGGAGGTCTCCAGGATTGTAAAGCAAATCATAAATTGTGACATCACCCGGCCTTGATCCAACCACTCAAATTGCAAGGCCGAGATGAAGTATGGTCCAATCCCAGCTCACAGGGGCAAGCTTAGGTAAGCCGGCCCATCCACCCCCTTTGTGATGTCATTTTAAAGGATAAATAGAGACAGCTGTCAACACATAGGCACTCACAGATCCACTCACTTTCCTGATTCCAGCGAAGCACCCTGATCCAGCATTCCACATCCAGCTTTAATATTCTTCCAGATCCAGATGCCAAAAACTCTTGCCAGCAATAGAGAACTATTGATTTCCAGCAAGGCCCAAATCCTCAAATGTATTCTTTCCACCCAGTAAAGTGATGTGTGGTGTGAGAAGGCCTTTTGAACAAGTATCCTGAAATTCTCTGGTTTGCCACCTCTACGCTTGCCTGAGGAACTCGCTATCCAGCTGGATTAAAATACCCACAGACTAGGAGAGCAGATCCTGTGCCAATCTGGCGACCGGCCTAGATGATCCAGTACTGTGCCTGATGTGCTGTCTTTCCTAGACCAGACCCAATCCAATGACCAGAGCAGACCGACCCATTTAAAAACTTATCCTGTGAGTATTAATAGGAAGAACGGTGGCCTATAGTATATTTGCATGGTCTTATCCCTACCTCAAACCCATCCTATCTTTCATTCAGAACCAGTATTGTTAGGAGGATCTTTGCATTGTTTCATCCCTACCTCAAACCCATCCTATCTTTCATAGAAACAGTATTGTTAGAACCATCTTTGGGATGACCCTTTTCTCCTCTGAAGAAGTCGAGTTTCCTTAGCAGGCGGGTCCCACTGATCACGTGACTGTAAGATCCCTGTGTGGTATTTGCTTTTTCATAGTCATCCTCTAGTGTAAGCAAATCCATTTGTCATTTTGAAAAGTGCATTTCTGTTTTCCATTCTCGTGCCTCTTTTTTCAAAAACGACCTTTACTAAGACCTCTCTAACTCCCTCAATTTTTGTGATAGAAAAGATTGTACCTGTCATCCATAGAACCCAAAACCGCATTGCAAAACAGTGTGATTCTCCCGTTATAGCAAAAATCACACAAGGAAAAGTTTGCTGCGATTTAAAAAATCTGAAAGGTTTACACGTGTGAAATAGCTCTAAACTGCTTCCAACTTGGACTTTAAGATTTCAAATGTTTTCTTTGGACTAAATCATTGCTTGTGATTGTGTGCAACTGTTCAAAGCGGCTCCCATAGGAATTTATAACCATTTCAGTATTTTTGACCGTATTTGGTGTTTTTGCCCAGTCAATTCAAAAGACAGTTTAAAAGCCAGTCTGACAGCTGAAAAGTCTATTCCGTTTCTCTCTTGTGTTTTATGGGGGAAGGTGGGACTGATATTCGGTTTGATTTGTGCCATTCCTGAATACCTGCTCTCACCTCCTATCTCTTTACATTGCCTATTGGGGGTTGAGGGGTGTTGTAGGGGGAACCTCTAACCATAGTGCTATCTGATCTGAACCAACACAAAAGTATTATTTTCTGTGCTGCAGGTGTTTTTTCTCCTTACTTATTCCTAGGGTATTAAAGATATTCTTCACCCCTTTGGGGATCGTTGTTTACCAATTAAAATATATTGTGATAAAATTTTAAATACATAAATAAATATTTACCTTTGCAAACCAGCCTGATTCCTGGTTCAGTGTGACCAAGGGGTTCCAGGAGAAAGGTGTAATATGAGTGGTATATCGTTCAGAATATTGAATTTATAGACAAAAATAAATAAGGGTTTCAGTTGTGCACTACATGCTGGGCAAGACTTGAGTGTGCCAGATTGAAATCACTTACAGGTCTCTCTGTTCTAAGAGGAATTTCCCTACCTAAAACCGAAACTAAGGATCTCTGTGTCAGAATGTCAAAATCAAAACTGTCCTTCTGTCCAAAGGTTCTATTCTGACCCTCACACTAGAAAATAAATTATAAAGTGAAAAGGTAAATGTCTTTAACCTTAGGTGCTTGGAAAAAGAGTTTGTAAAGGAACAATACACAGTTCCAACACAAATGTTCTTCAAGGATAAAGAGTCCTTGTTCCAGAAGGAGGTTCCCTTCCCCTGGATACCTCCCTAATACAACTAGTTCTTTATAGAAACAGTTCCTTGTGTCTTTCCTGACCCACAATAGCAATGTCACATACAAAGATGTTTAGCCTTATAATTCTATTTCTTTCAGAATTCCTGGTTTTCCTTTTGGCAAGGATTTTATTCCTTCTTGTCTGTTCAACACAGTTCTAATATTTCTTCTTATGACTTCTTGTATCCACCCACTTGCAATTGCCTGGTATACTCCCCTGCCAGGGCTTTTTGTATTCACGTACTTGTAATTACCTGGTATACTCTTCTGCCAGGGCTTTTTGTTTTCAAGCACTTGTAATTGCCTGATCTACTCTCTTGCCAGGGCTTCTTGTTTTCACACACTTGTGATTGCCTGGTACACTCTCCTAATAGGGCTTCTTATAGTCACACAATGTTTTTATCCACTTTCACAGTTGTATATACCCTTTTGCTGCATAATAAATCCTCTCAATATATTATTCAATTCTGGTTTCCCATGTATATACATTCCATACTTTCACATACTGATAGGGGTCTTGTTTGCAATTCACATCCTCGTTTCACAATAAGTAGCTTTGCTTTCTCTCTTTCAGCTGTTCTGTTTACTATTTTTTTTTTAAAAACACTTTATTGGTTTTTAGTTTTTTGATAACGATACAAAAACAAACAAACATATAACATACAACTCATAACACGTTACATGAATGGCTGCTTGGCACTCTGTATTAAAAGTCCTACTTTTCTCTGCCCCCGAGTGGGCAGGCGACCCTGCCATTTGAGTTTCTCCTGTCTGGGTGGCGGTGTAGCAGTGCAGCGGTTTCCTTTTTCCACCTTCTTGTACTGGGGGGTGCTACGAGCACTGTCCTCTACTGTCCTTCCTCCCTTCCCGGATTCCCCTCTTTGCTGTCCTCTCTTTGTTCCAATAAGTCCTGCATCAGGGAGTTCCACTCCATAATTTTTTGTCCCATTCCCTCTTCTCCCTTCTGCGCTGCCCTCATCCAAACCACCGTTTCAGTCATCGCCCATTTCTTGAGATCCGCCCACCATGAGTCTATTCTTGGGCCCTATTTCGAGTCCCACGCCACGCTATGCGTCGTTTAGCCAATATGCATATTAAGTCTTTCATTTTTGCTTTTGCTAGGTGCGACCTATTTCTGCCCCCTCTAGGGAAGAGGCCCAATAGGTATAGTTCAGGATTCCCTACTTGTATTTGGAGTCCGCTTCCGGCCACCTTGCTTCTGACTCCGTCCCAAAAGACCTGTATCACTGGGCAGGTCCAAAACATGTGCACCATGCCCGCTTGTTCCTCCGGACAGCGGGGGCATGTGCGGGGTTATCCCAGCTTCATTAAATTCATGCTTTTGGGTGTTAAGTACGCTCTGTGTGTGATATATAATTGTGCTTGCCTGAACCTTGCGTTCCTTGATACTTTCTTGGGGTATTTCAACGCTCTGATCCACTCCTGATCGGTAAGGGGTCGTCCGAGTTCTTCCTCCCAGCTTTCCCTCGTGTGTAGCGCCTGTGAGTTATTAGATCTTAACAGCTGTTCATATAGCCTCGAAGTTGTGTGTCCACCTTCTGCTATATCGTACCATACATCTAACTCCCTTTCTTCATCCTCTTGTTCTGGCCACTCGGGCCACCTCTTTTTAATTGTCAGTATCAACCTATTATATAGGATGAATTGGCCTTCGTGTATATCAAAACTCTCCACCATGTCTTGGAACTCCGCCCACTGTTCGTCTATCCTCAGATCTCCTATTTGTGCCACCCCTTTGGCTTCCCATTGGGATCTGTATGTTGCAAGCATGTTCCGGTCTGTGCCCAGTAACCCGGCCAATGGGATCTGTGACGAGCAAAGGTCCATCGCCTTCTGGAGTGTCCACGCCCTCGCCCACAGTTTTGTCGCGAGCCTAAGCATGCTTGGTAAGGTCTTGCGTAAGGATTCATCTATCCATGGGATTTCTCATAGATAGTATGATTTCAGTGCCGGCTGGGAGAGTATTTTATCTATTGCTTCATCCTCCCCCAGCCATTTGACCCAGTTCTGTTTACTATTATTCACAATTGATGCAGGCGCTTATGTGCCCTGGTGTCCCGACTATTCTTGGGTTGACTCATGGACTCTAGATGGCATTCTCAGGCTTGTTCACAGTCAACCGGCGAAGGTGCACCGCCTGCTTTTCTCTGTTGACTGCTTTCACTTTGTTCTTCCGTCTCCCGTGGCTTCTCCTCAGCGCGCCTGCTTTGCTTCAGGCTCCCGTAGGTAAGGTGCTGCTTTCTGTGGTTGACAAAACGCCCAGGAGTCTTTCACCGGTTCCTTGTGTTTCTGCAGTGTGTCCCATTCTCCCTAGATGGTGAGCTGCTCGGTTCCACCACACCTGCCTGTCCTTTTCAGATCCTCGTGCCTCTCTGACAGGTGAAACATTCTCCCGCCCACAGCAGTATCTAACACTTTGCTTCTGTTCTTTAAATTTCCCAGGCAAAGATGTTTTCGGGAAACAACTGGAGTGCTTGCTGAGCTTGTGGCTTCTTCCATGCTGCACTGCTCTTTCCCTCGTCCTCGTCCCAGTGTTCGGGTGATTCTGGGAAAAAAAGTCCATTGTTGATGGTTGGTTTAAAAAGCTTGGATAATCACTTTCAATAGTTCTAAATGATAAATCAGTTCTGGATGATGGATAATTGGAACGGGAGAAGACATTCTTGTAATTTCAACAAGGTAAACAAGAGTTGGAAACTTGGTATATATGATTTGGGGAAAGGTTTTCCCTACTCTCCCTAGGGGTAGGTGTAGACATATGATGATTGGCCTTGAGGGTATTAGGTATGAGAGGATTATCTTCAAGGGCAAATGGGGGATACCATGTCTCATCCAATGAAGCCATGACATCTCCCCGGAGGTTGTCTCCTCCCGTGTGATCCTTCCTCATATAGCCGCTGTTAGGACAGTTTTTCTGAAGTCCAACTAAGGGCTTAGTAAAACCATTCAACTGAGGCAGTACAAGACTCCACTCTTAGTATAAGGCTGTACCACCGGAGTATATGGTAGCATAGACAGAGCAGCCAGGCTTATTTTAGGAGGGAGAGAGGGCAGTAGGCACAGTACAAGTGAAATTGTAATACAAATGATCCAAAGAAACACTGAAACACCACGTATTGTAAAAATAACAGATTTTTTTTAAATGCAGGTAGGCCCAGATAAATCTTGGGGTTAAGTAAGTACTAACACATTATATGAAATTACAATATCACAATATAAAACACAACACTATACTTGAAAGCACGCAGACAAAAGTATAAACCTTATTTGGAACACCTAACAGTAGTTCTAGGGAAGTCAAAACCTTGTTATAAACATTTAGTATAGGTCAAGCCTATTCTTTGGGAGTAAAAACCAATGGTTACTTTCAGATTACATTCGGTAATACAAGGGCAGTAGGCCCTTCCAGTTGTACAGTGACAACTGGAACAAATCACATAAACATTCAACTGGACAATATACGTTTGGTGAATAGTGAAACACTTATCCTAGGTGCAGTAAAAACCTATAACTACTTTTGACATAACACATAGTTATACCAGGTGAGTAAAACCTAAGGAAGTATTATACAATTACAGATGCTTTTGAAATCAGGGAACCCCAGATTGAGTTAAGCAATAACTCTGGTAACTTATTTTTGGTGGCACACAACTAACACAAAGTAAAACCCACATACTTTAACTTCACAATGAAGGGGAAAGTAAAAACCAATGTCACACTTTACTGAACAGTTATTCTTGGTAGGCAACAACCTAATGTAGACTTATTAAGGACAGGCTAGCAGCAAGTCAGGGGAAGCAAGACCCAGTTGGGGGACACTCATAGTTATCCTAACAAGACTAACCTGGTGATACCAACAGTTGGAGGACACTCATACAATTACCCTACAGGAATAATATGGTGAAACCAACACATTACTTTTGTCAAGAGGCACAACCTAATCAAGGGAGAGTAAAATACCTTCACATCTACTTTCTATTAGACTGGCAAAACAATGGCTACAGAAGAAAAGATGTTAACCATACTTTTAAGAATAGTGCATCACACATTCAGGATCAGTAAGAACTTTTGTAACGGTTCACTACAGTTACCAACCAACTCTTTACAAGTAAGTAAAACACTTGATTTCTTTTCTAGGTAGAAGTCCCAATCCCTTCAAAGTCTTTCCCTTAGTCTTGGAGCATGAGTGTTCTCAGTGGCAGAAAGGGGATCACTAGGACTAGTGACCAACAGTCAGTGTTAGAATAAGTTCTTTAGTAGCAAAAGGCAGAGTTCCTTAGGAAAACTGGGCAAAAAGGTGAGTACTTTACATTTAGAGTCAGAAGATGGTCCAGGGGCTTCACAGAAGACACCCTAGCAGGATTCTAGCAGTGGGGCTGGGTGCACTGGATAAGGGAGCTTCCAATCACAGAAAACACCCCAGGACTACACAGAAATCCCAAAAGGCTTAGGGTAAGTATATACCCAAGCCAACTCAGTACCTCAGCAATGAAGAAGAGATTGCAGCAGGAGAACTTCAGGGACTGCAGCCAAATACCCAGTCAGTGGATTCCCTGTCCTGAAGACTGAACACAAGACCTCAGAAGGGACTTTGCAGCAGGGATTGATGAAGAAGGCTCTAGGCAAGATTTCTCTCATGGCTGAATGCGGTTCTGCGGATTTGGCGTCTTTTCAAGGAGCACAGAAGAAGACAGAAAATTGCGGTTGAATTCTTGTAGTTTTAAAGGTCCAGCACTCTTGTGAGGGGACTTTTCAGACGTTATTTGTGTCTTTGGAGATACACCAAGATGCCCACCAAGTTTCAGTGACATTCGGAATTTAGAAGATCGTTCACCGCACAGTGGCTGGAGGTCCCAGGGTATTGGGGTATTGCACGAATGAAAGGTCGCTGCAACCTGTGGGATGGCTCAAAATGCAGGTCTTCTTCAGTCTAGTGGGTTCCACTAGGCTCTGGGGTTGGGTCGTCATTTTCAGAGACCCCAGGTTGATTGTAAGGAAGGGCTGCAGCAGGCTCCGGTTACACAGCAGGCTCTCCGGTCACTGGAAATCGTCGCTGCCGCTTTTCCTTCATCATCCTCTTCAGTTTAAGTTCCAGTGGTTGACATGACTTCAGTTTCCAGGTTTACAGTATTTATCAGGAACTACAGCACAGCCTCTGCATTCTCTCCCTGCATTTTACAAGAAAGGGGTGTCTGTTTGTCCATTCAGGACAGCCAGCCCACCACTGGGATTTGTCCCAGTTGAAACAAGGCGTAAGACAAAGTAGGGGTACTTTTTGGACTCCTCCCCCACTTCCTGTACTTACAGACTGACTGGAGCCTTGGCGGGGTGTTCAGGGGACTCCCGCTGAAGACAAAACTCATACAAAGGAATTTCCCACCCTGGATGTCAGGGGAAGGAACAAGAAACGACAAGAAACACTAAAATGGCAGAAAAAGAAGATAGGGGCCATTTTGGTAAAATTAGCACCCTTAGGTGCTTTTACTGCAGCTATGATCACAGTCTGCGGTAAAGGTGCAGCAAATTAGTAAAAGGTATCACTGCCACCAACAATTAAAGGTAAGCTTGTCACTGTAACATAATTGTTACAGTTTTATGTGAAAGAGGATACATTGCATCTCCCCAGCACTCCACTTAAGGGGTATCAGGTAATAATATCGGCATATATATGGTTGGCGTAAATAATATCGCCGCGAAGATGTCGTGGCGATATTATTTGGGTGACCATACATATGGAGACAGGGGCAATAAAAAATTTTAAAAAAGAAAAAAAAAGTTTAGGGGTTACGGGGGTGTCCCCCGCATGTTCCATGCAATAATGTCGCCACAAAAAACAGCCATTTTTCGGCAATATTTTTGCATGGCGAGATTTTTGTGGCGACATCATTACATGGAACCACTTAAGGTGGGGTGTGCTGGTTTCACCTAACAAAATGTAAAAGGGATCCAAAGATCCTTTCTACCCTTGGGAACTGTAGTTCACTCAAGGTTAGCACAAGAAAGTTAAACGGGGAGCCCCTAAGGTAACCCAGCAACAACAGGCACCTATTGCCAATACGTTGTTAAACATGATAACTTTAAAAAGACACTATGGAGAGTCTTAAAAATGACACCCATAAAAGGAGTTAAAGATTAGGCGAGTGTGGAAAAAAGTTCCCACTCACTGAGGTATTAATGAAAAATATCCCACTAGAAAAGCAAACAGTTCTGGGGTTGAACCAGGAAAGGAAGATTTACCAGCTCTGTGGAAATCTTACCTAACAGCCGCCCTCAGTTTCAGGTAGTGGCTGCCGTCTCCTGGCCACATGGGAGGAGGTCACTGCTGGGAGATCAGTGATGACTCCATCGGATTCATCACAATAGTTTATAAGAAAATAAGGAGGTCCTCCTAATCCATCACGAATTGGGATGAAAATGCAGAATGCAAATACAATGTCCCCATGGAAACATTCTTTTGAACTTACAAAAATTGATTACATAATTAGCTTATTCTACCACACTCCTCCACTGCCAGGCTCATGTTACAAGCTAAAACAGCCCTCAGATATTGTATATACAAGTCAGTTTCAATTTATTATATATAGCAAACGTGTTTAATCCGTATCCAGTACATTTGAAACATAATAAACAAACACTGTATTTATATGATTTTCTGCACTGTACAACCTGAAGTATTAAACCCGGGTTGCCCAGGATGTGGTCGACAACAAGCCCTACTGATTGCATAGGATAAGGTTGATCATGTCCTCGCGAAAACCACTATAATTGCAGACACAGCAGTGCTGCAGTTTTCTCATCCATAATATCGAGGTTAAATACAGGGTGAAACAAAAATCTGTATAAAGTATCACAAAATAAATGACCATCCATCTGCTGTAAGAAAACATAAACTTGTTATCCCTAACTCTTTATCTGCAAAGAAATGTTTTACTTCTCAAACTCATCATGTTTGTATGTCTATCAGCTTATTCAACAAATTGGTGGATCAGAATTGTGGTGCGTCAGAAGGACGCGGACACTCTGATGTTTATTAAATGAAGGAATAAGGCCTACCTTTCCTTGCACTATGGGGTGTTCCCTACCTATTTCAATAACTAAGAATCTCATCAGTCATGAGGAAATGTCCAAATGAAAGGTCCGCTGTCAAAACTCTAACTCTTACTGACTCTACCACTAATCTAACAAACGAGGTTCAGGAGAATGACTCCCTCCTCCTGACGGTGTACCTCTTAATATCCTGAAGTGGAGGCCCCAAATATGATAGCAAAAGGTCAAATTTGGGGCAAATCCCCATGCCCAAGAAATGGAAAAGTCACAAAATTTGACAAAACCAATTGTGTATTAAGAGATCTCCCTTGTGGGGAGCCACCTCCTTGTCCTCAAACATCTTCCATAGCTCCAATATCGCCAGTCAATTGCTCAATCTCTTGCCTTTGTATGCAGCATGCAAATATGTGATCATGTGTTGCTTCTCAGATTTTGAAAGACTTCCTTTCCCTCAGCCATGGCCTCGATATATTGCCCTCTGTATCGCGCTTACTTGCATATTTTGTCCTGATATCGCGGAAGGGCTTGCAGGAATATCAGAGGGGAGTGTCCCTCATAATGAGACGTCATTTCTGACTACCAATACTTACTTGCACTCAAAGCAGGATTTTTGTGTGTTTGAAACAATGCCAATCTTATTTGTACAGTTCTCGTCAACAATACAACTCTTACAAACACAATATCTGATCTTTTGCACAAGCCTCTTCGCCTCAATTTGAACAAAGGCGCATACCACAAGCCGCCTACACTCTAACTTCCACCCTTAAAGGGCCATCCAAACCTCTGAGTACTCCCAGAGCTGTATCCATTGGTACGATAATCTTTTAGTTTTCAATAACCTCAGCCTCTCGAGCTAGCAAAGCCTTCACCTTTCAACCGTCACCTCACAGCCATACAGAAGAAAACATTGTCCCCTTTTCTCCACCAACATCTGTACCCCACTGTGGGCTGACAACCTCCAGCCAAAGAGCTATGTCCTATTCACAACCTCCCTCTGACGTCATCAACCACTTTGCTTGCAGAACATGAGTGCACTCTTAAACCACCACAATACTCAACAACAGCCCAACACAAATACCCAACGCCGTCTTCCTGCTTTTACTCACAGGGGTTTCGTCTCTCAAATAGCCCACTCTGGGGCGTGGCCCTTCTTCCATAGCACAGTGAAACCATTTAATCTTTGTTTTATTATTCTTTTTATTTTTTCTGTAGTATTCAACAAGGTGCCACCGTCAGTCACCTAAGTTAATGCCTAGAAACAGGTATACATCGCTTCATCCGTAAACTCAGATACCGCCTAGAAACAGGAATACTTCATCCGTAATCTAAGCTAACACCTGGAAAAAGAGATACTTCATCCATTTCTTAAGGTAACACCTAGAAAAAGGAATACTTTCTTCATCCGTAACCTCAGCTTACACTGGGAAACATGGATTCTCTCATAAATAACATAAAAACAAGCCACAATACAATGCTTTCCTCCCGCCTCTATTCGTCAGATTGATGAACTCATTGCACTCCGTGGATCTGCTGAAGCCCTCAGGCACCGTCACTCCCATAATCTGCCACTCTGGCTTCTGGTTTGCCGGGTGTCACACGGGGTAGCTGGCAGGAATTTCATCAAGGGGGCTCCTGACGACTGTCTCAGTAGTTCACACATGATTGACAATGCAGTCCTCACGGGTCGTGATGCATCCCTTCAGGCTGGTAACGGGACAAACCGGTATGTTGCCGGGGGCATTGACAAATCATCCTCTGCTATCACTAGAAGTGGAGGGACGGTGAAGGGCCCCCAATAAAACACCAAGAGGTCTGATTCGGGGAAAAACCACATATCCAAGAAACGGAAAAGTCCAAAAAATTTGACAAAACCAACTGTTTATTAAGAGATATCACAACAGGGACAGAACATGGACATCACAGGATTTCCAATGCTCTCTCAGCTGGTTACGGGCTTGTCAGCATCTTTTAATGGGCATTGATGTCATAAGAGGCATGTTATTCTACAAAACCTAAAGTAGACAGGGATTGGTTAGTAGGGTAGGCTACATATAGACGCTATATGGGATTAGTATTTTCATTGGCTACACACTGGGCCTCATCACGGATTGGGCGGTAACGCTGGCGCTATTAGCGCCGGTGCTAATAGCCCTACCGCCAAACCCCCTGGCGCTATTAGCACCGGATCACGGGTTTGGCAGAAGGGTTATTGCCCATTCCCCATTGGGCCCATTCGGGAATTCCTCCTTCCCCATTGGGCCCAATGGGGAAAATTTGCACCATTACCGCCGGCGGATTTCCCGCCGGCGGTAAACATGCCAAAAATCGGCAAATTGACGCAGATTTCACCCCAGCTTAGAGCTCGCGGGAAATCCGCCAAAGCCATGATCTGGCGGATCCTTAAATGTGGCGGTAATGGCACTACCGCCAAATTTAAGGGTTACCGCCAGACTCGTGATGAGGCCCACTATCTGGTGGCGCCACCTGTGACCACCTCCTAAATGTTGCAAATACAAGCATGTCAGGTTAGTGCATTATAATTGGACAGGGCAACAAAGCGTGAGCTGGCACGGAAGGTGGGCTGGAATCGGCCAGTGAGGGCCTTCTAAGCCTTGGCTCTTTGGATGGTTACCAGCCCATGAGCAACAATTCAAGGTGATGATAACGGCCCCAATGTTGCTGTCTGTACCAACAAGGTTACCATCTTTAATTCTCTAGGCCTTGAGATTAGTACATATAGCTTTCATCTTCGTATTATTTTCTATCGGCTGTCGTAAACTGGATGTAATGAAGGTCTTTGTCTGCCTCGAATTAATAGGCTTTGCCCCCCAGTCTCAGGTCACGTGTGTAATGACCACTGGGTTGACTTTATCTTTAGCATTTATGCATGCAGGTGTCTAATCTGACATGGCTGTTCCTAATGTCTGCCTTTGTTTGTATCATTGAGTGTTGATGTGAAACTCCCCTCCCTTGATGGCTTTGGCTGTAATATGTACACGTGCTACATGAACAGTCTGGTCTGTGCTTTCCTGCTAAATCAGCAAGTCAGGCCTCTCCCTGCATTCTTGAGCATTCTCTGTGCTTTTCAATTATCTTAATTTGGCTGCATCTTCCATTTTGATTCGTATGGCTACTTACGTTAATTGCATTCAGTGTTGAGCAAGCTTCAGGTCTTATGTGCGTCTTGCGTTAGGATTAAGCAAAGAGTATATGTCCACTATCTAAGTGGCTCAAAAGCATGTTCTTTGTGTCTAAGGGAAGTTTAATCTAAGTGTCTGCATAGCTTCATGCAAGAATGCATATGTGCGTCACGTCCGACGCATCTATGTCTTGGTCTTAGTCGTGACATCATCGACTCTCTGCACGGTCACAGTCAGTCCACTTGCACCATCGCCTGCAAGTTTATCGCCTATACAACATCATCTGCCTAGGGTTTGAATGGTTGTCTGAGTGAATAGCGTTTTTCACATCTGCGGTACAGTAGCGATGAAGAGGAGGGGGCCAGGAATGATGAACACCTGCTATTTCATAGTCGGGAAGAGGGAGGGACTGGATCAATGAGGGCCACGCTCATCTGTACCTCTTCAATACAATTTTCAGATATTCCCTGGCCACCTTCTGTACCAACTCTTTTAACTCTCTCACAAGTGTTTTGGCATTTCCACTATCTATCTTTTGTGGACTGTTTTCTACAAGTACTTTCATGAACTTGGTTTGATCCAGGCTATTGGGCTATGGGTATTTTCGTAAGTTATATACTCTCTTAGGTTGGGTATCTTTTCTGGATAATTAACGTTCTCCCTTCTCAGCTGTGTTATTTATATCCTGTGTACCTTTTATCTCATAGGCTTCTCTTGCCTTCACTTCATGGTATTTTCTCTCTTCCCATGCTAGTGTGGCCCCAGTTTAATTTACTTGTTCCCTGGTGTTCTCAGAGTATGATAGCTCAAGTTCATTCATTTTATATTCAGCGGTTTGTCAATCTTACTGGATGAGTTTCCTTCAATTTTATATTCAGGCTTTATCAATTTCACTGGGACAAGTTTCTTTCAGTTCATAACAACTCATCTTTGGCCTCCCGGGCCTCACGTTACACCCGTAATCGCTATATTTACAGGGGAACGTCTCCAGGGCCTGCAGTCGCTCAGGACAGTTCTTTTCTTTCCACTTCTTTGTCGACTGGCTCTCGCGGCATCCTTTTCTTGTTCCGCTCGATGTCCTGGTATTCCACCTGCTACCTAGATGGGTTGCCGCAGTCTCAACTGGGTGGTGCCTGTGCATTGATCGGGCAGCCTGCCTACCACTGAACAGCCGTAGTCATGCCACCACTGGTACCTGGGTTCTCCTTCTCTCTGCCTCTCTGCCTGCATACGCTGGTTTTCCAGTGTCTGTCTCGCATGTTCAGAGTTGATCTGAACTTCACAGACACCATGGCTCTGCTTGGCTACACCTCTGTCAGGTGTTACGCTTACACTTGCCCTCTCCTGCTGGCGTATGCATCTCTCTTGTTCTCCTTCATTCAGCATGTCCTCTCTCTTAAATCCCCTCATCACAGTCCATTGGAGGATATCTCTTAAAGTGACATAACCTCTCTCTTGATAAAAATTACTTTCTTTATTCTCGTCTTCAGCCAATGTTCTGAATGTGGTTGTGCTTTGCATATCAGATCCTCCCATATATGTCATCATAGGGAATGGCTTAGGGAGTTCCTCAGCGGAATGGGAGTCCTTGTCCCCTAAGGGGGAGTCTCTCCCAGTGAGGTCCCACTTGCCTATCCCCTAGGAAGGGTCTTGCAGCGCAGGCTCACCTCCCTAGCCTCAAAGGGGGAGGCTGCTCATTGGGGAGAAGGGGCACATTCCCTCGATTCATCACATAATTTAAGTCAAGTAGAGAGAGTCTTCCGAGAGCAAAGATGATATATACTCTGCTTACAAATGTCCAACTCTAACCCAAACTGTAAAGACGTATAAAAAGGTGGTAGCAAAGAATGCAGAATTTCATAAAGACTATGATGCGCAAAGTGCAATAGGAAGTGGGCGAAAACAATTAAAGGGGAGATTAAGGTATGGAAATGGGCAGGTTATATAACCAAAATTGTGTCTTCATGCTGCTGCTTTGGGTGTTTACATGTACGTAATAAAAATTATTCTGTTTGTCCAATAGAATATCTTTCCCCTGGAATGGAACTGGAGTTATGTACAACTCCACCCATGCCTTTCTCTGTCCCTTCACTTGCCAACAGCCTTTGCACACCAGTCCTTTTCTTTTCTTGGATGGGGTATGACAGGGTGCAATATTTCAAGTTACAAGCTACTAGCAAGTCATAAAAAGTCACTTGCTACCTCAATTCTATACATACAGACAGCACACCATTTCTTACTTGCCAAGAGTCAATTGTCACTCGCCAATGGCTAGTGGCGGAGTGCAACCTTTGCACCCCAGGGTATGACACGCACAGAAGAGAGGTCTCTTGCCTCTGGCTTCTTTGAAATGTTTCCCTCAGGTAACAGCTCTGCGGTACTCTTTTTGAAGAAGTTTAGGACGTTTTGACTGCATGCAAAAGTTTGCATGGTCAAAAAGTCGTAAAAATGCTACCATCAAAGGTTCGAACACCAAATGTTGAACCTTTGGTGGTAGCATTATAGGGAAGTATAAAATAAAACGGTGGGCGCTGCGTGGTTGTCCCCCACAATACCCCGCTCACTATACTTTGTAGTATAGTGAGCGGGGAGTTGCGGGGGAAACCCCCCCGCAGCATGTAAGTGGGTTCACATGAGAAAGGTGCAAACTTTTGGAAGTTCGCACATTTCTCATGCGAACGATTTGCCCGCAGTAATTTCAGCCGCGGGCAAATCACTCGGATTCTTTTGCAGCACATATGTCTTTGATTGTCTGTCTTCCCAGTCAACTTTTTCACTGAAGCAACGGTACTTACAAAATCAACAAAAACACTCCTCAAGGCTAACCGAACAAAGGACAGAGATACAACTGGACATACCCCCGAAAAACCTAGTGGCTTCCAAACCCCATCACATAACTGAAAACCAGAGAAAACCTTGGATGACCAACTTAATGACTTCCACGTCAGAATCATCACTACCACCCACAGCAAATCAACAAAAAAGCAATTCAAACTCTCACAAAAGAAATAAGTGGCAGAATGGTTTACTCCCAAACTTTCTATCATCAAAAAAGAAAAACGAAGACTCAAGAAAATATGGAGAAGAAATTACCTTCCTACAGACAAGCTGGTCTACCATAGGCAGCTTCAGTTCTACAAAGCGGAGCAAATCAAAGCAAAAAAGAATTCCATTACTCCCATCAAATACAATTTCCACAACATAGCCAGAAGGAAATCTTCAAAATAATCCACAAATTCAAAAACACAGACAATAAAGTATATTTCCGCAACATCCATCTTAGTGTAGCTCATCTCCCTTTAAAATTGCCTCTGGGGGTGCCAAGCGGCAAGTGCATGAGGCATTGTTCTCTGGCAATTGGAATTTCAGTTGCTACAAATGTTTTGGGTGTTCACATGGCATAGGGGATGACAGAGCATACATAACAGCTCTCCTTTGTAGTTTCTTTCCCCACCTTGGACATGTGCTTGTACCACATGTTGTTGGAAATATAACCCAAATTAGTAAGATACGAATTTGCGTGGTCAAAGTCTACGTCTACACTAAGCTTAGGTCTTTTTACTTATGTGGTGCCCAGATATGGCTTCCTTAACAGCATGGATGGAGGTTGCGTTAGTAGGAGTCAAAGAATGTGTGTCTAAAAATAAAATTCTTTGTAGTGCAAAGAGGGTAAGTAGATACAAAAGAAGGCACAAAACACCAATAAAGCAGTTCGAATTACTGGTCCAGCTTTTTGTAGTACCGGATATCCTCTATGTTGGTCAGAAAGTCTGTAAGAATCACCTGAAAAGCCTCATAACTGCGTGATTATTGTTTTGGTGTGTTAGTTAAGCTCTTTGTCTAAAGAATTGAGTGAATGCTGCATAAAACAATCGTTCCCACACTACACGAATCCAAGCACTGCTCAACAGTGTGATGACAGATGGATCCCATCCCTCTGGGTCAAACAAGTGTGAGTTTGTGACACATAAAGCAGAAAAGCATGAGAAAACAATCTAGGCGGATTCATTCGTTCAGTCTCGGTTTCAATAACACATCTAATAAAGTGTTTCTCAAAGGTTGTGTGCAGGTACGGAATCATGTATTTTGAGCAGTCCTTTTACTTTCACGATGAATACCTCGTGTGAGAAAAAATAGTGTGCCTAATCTACTACTGCGTGTCCTTTCCTAACGCTGGTCATAGACTGAGCCATTCTTTGTTGCAGTGCTTCTCCATTATCTTGTTCTTCTTTTATCAAATCGTCTTTGTTCTGACGGGAGGAGGTCTCACCTCAGTAGGGCTTGACGTCTTCAATGCAATTTCAGGCTTTTCCTCGGCAGGGCTTGATGTCTTCAATGTAATTCCAGGCTTTTTTGCCACTCAGCTTTACAACGCATTCAGTGGTCTGCCCTTCAAAATAGGGCCTCTCAAACCTAGGTTTGAACCAAGGGCGGACAAAAGTGTGCAGGAGAGCAGAGTCTCCTGGATAAAGTAGCAGTTGATTTAATAATTTTGGGTTCTTCCTTTCTGGTGTGTTGTCTTTCTCAATTTTGTTCGACCTCTCCCACTGGGATTGAAGCTGTTGAGAAATAAAAGAAGCACTAGCCATCATCGAAGCAATGTAATGACGCATTTCTTTTCCTAAGACAACGGAAGAACTGTGGGCATCTGTAAGTGGAAGTAGCATGTGCTGCCCTGTCACCACCTCATTAGGGGTTAAGTGGTGGTCGGATCCATGCTGGTTGCGCAATACGAACAAAGCTAAGGGCAGGCAGTGAATCCATCCCTTTTTCGATTTGGCTATTTTATCTTTTAACAGGCCCTTGAGGTGCTCGCATATTCCATTCTCTTGCAGGTGATACGTACAGGAGAACTTGTGCTTAATCCCCAGTGGAGCTGGTAAATGCTCAAAGGTCTCATTTACAAAATGAGGTCCATTGTCAGACCGCAGGACATTGCATACCCCAGATTGCGGGAACACCTCTCTAATGAGGAATGTTGCAGCTCTGAGAACATCGGGTGTGAACAGGGACCAGCTTCAATCCAGTGGGAAAAGAGCAACCTGAATCATGTCTACATAATCAATGTGGAGAGGCTGGAAAGGCCCAATTGGGCAGGGTATTGCTCCTCGAACTATTCACAAAGTGTGACCTGTATTGAACCTTTTACAAACAGTGCAATTTTCCATGAATACGGCTATACGCTCTGCCATATTTGGACAAAACCACTCTTCCCCAATGTGCGCGGCAAGAAAGTCCCTACTTAAGAGAGTGGGATAATGCACCTGCGTGAGTGCAATTTGCAACAATGTTACTGGAATCGTTAGCTTGCCTGTACTCTGCTGTCGCCATAATGTGTCTGTAGGGGATATTGAACAACCCCTTCATACTCATAATTCATTTTCTTCTGATGGTGCCTGTCACTGAAATTCCATTATTTGCGTGGCAGGCAATGATCTATACCCTTCCTTCACTATCATATTCTGCAAGCATATTCGTGTGTTAGATGGAGTATTGAACGCATTTATTTCTGCAAAATATGCTGCGCACATCGCTTCTGCATCTGCGGTTTTGTTGCCCTGGGAGACTAAGTCCTCCCCCTTCTTGTGTGCTTGGCGCTTCACAAACGCTATCATTGGTGGGATTTGTAGCGCATCTATGAGTCTACCCAATAGGGGCGCGTGCTATACTGGTGTGACATCAGCACATCAGAAGCCCCTCGTCTGCCACTGTGGCAGTGCAGCGTGAACTGTAGATGGCACATAGGCCGAATCGGAAAAAAACACTGTAATCTCCCTGTCTTTGAGCACTTCTAATGTCATTATGAAAGCCACTAATTCTGCTGTCTGCACTGAAAAATGAGAAGGCAATCTCGTGCTTACTATTACTTTGGCTGTCCCGTCTGATATATTTTTCACCACTGCTGTCCCAGTATGTATTTTTCCCATTGTCTGGTCTATAATTGATGACCTGTCAATAAAAGGTTTCTCTCCACCCTCAAGGTCATTCTCCCCCACTTTAGGAATTTCATCATATTGTTCCATGTACATAGTACAGTCGTTCACATAGTCTCCCTCCTCCACTGTTTCAGCTATAAATGTTGCTGGGTTCACAATTCTGCATCTCACTACCTTTATCACTGGATATGAGATAGTTTCTTCATATCCAGATGCACTCTGGGTAGTGAGAGTGCTTTTGTTTTTTTCGCAAAGAGGGCATGCTCCATGTAAAGTGTGGTGCTGCACCCCATTGTGATACTCGCTGACTTTTCGACCGAGAATGCAGCAGCAGCAGCCAAGGCATGTTCACAAGAGTTATGTCCTCTCATTATTGTGTCTAAACGTCCACTAGTAGGCCATTGGCTTGTGTTCTAAGGTTGTCTTTTTTGTGAGCACTGCAGTCATCACTACTCTGTTGGAGTGTGAGAACAAATAGAATAAGCCATTGTAATTGGTAATCCCTAAAACTGGAGCTGTGCATATTGCTTACATCAGCTCCTCGAATGCTTCAGTCATTTTTTGTGTCCATGATAGGTTACCGTCCGCCTTCTGTACCTCACGGAGCCCGCTTAATAGAGGTCTTGTGTATGTGCTGTAATCCAATACTGAGGCTCTGCAATAATTACAGAGGCCCAAGAATTGCTGCATTTCTCTCACTGGGTGTCATTATGACCCTGCCGGTCCAGGAACAAGGTTACCAGTAAGCTTACCGGCACCGTTGTTTCCGGACCGGCATATTACAGGTCTGCCTGCCGGAGCCACCATGACCGACAGGTCTGACCCTGTTGAGCACAGCGGCCACGGTAGGCAGACCGGTCACAGAAGCACCAGCACCTTTAGCAACGGTGCTGGTGCTTCCGTGTCCCCAATCCCATAGAGTCCTGTGGGACTCTATTGAAATGGTGACCTGCGCCTGATTTTCTGCGTCGCCAGGGTTGTAATCTCCCAGTGGCACCAGGAAGTCAGGCGCCAGTAAATATTTATGGGTCCAGCGGCAACCCACCAGTAGCACCGGCACAGTTACTGCTCAACCAGTAATGAGCCCCACTGTCTGTGGCAGCAGGGTATTGAAGATTGCCTCTGCCTTTTCTGGAGTTACCTTTTGGCCTTCGTGTGAGATCAATTGTCCAATGTACAACACCTCCTCCTGGCAATATTGTAGTTGCCTACCTTGTAAACTTTCTCTGCTGGTACTGTCAGTAAATGCACTGAGTCGTTTTGGCAGTGCTCTTCGGACCTGCTGCAAATCAAAATGTTGTCTCCGTAGTGAATGACAGTACTCTCCATCTGTATGTTTCCGAGGTACATTTGGAGGACCCTATTAAAAATAGAAGGTGATTCGTAGAACCCATGTGGTAATTTCATGTGTTTCCACTTCCAATTTCTATATAAGGAGTATGTCAAGTCCTGTGACTCCTCGTGGAGTGGTATGGAAAATAAGACGTTCTTCAAATCTATTACTGTAAAATGGGCAGCTTCCAGCGGAACGCTACATAGAATTGTTGCTGGATTGGGAGCTAATGGAAATTCGGCCTCAACAATTTGGTTCAAAGGAAGTAAATCTTGGAGAAAACGCCACAATCCCGCCCATCGACCATCTTCACCGGGTACACAGCGGTTTTACACTGGGACTCTGAAGCGATTAGAATTCCTTGCTTTACTATGGTGGCGATAATCTCACAAATGTATTTATTTATTTAAATTCTTATAACGCGCTGCATGCCCGTAGGCCTCAGGGCACACAAAAAACACAGACATAGACAGGACCACAAGAGAGAGCAAGCAGGATCAGAAAGGGGTCATAAGGATTACTCCATGTTAAAAAGGTAGGTTTTTATGGCTTTTTTAAATAGGAGGTAGTTTTTGATTTGTCATAGCCCTGCCGGCTGAGCATTCCAAAGTAGAGGGCCCTGAACATCAAGTGTGGTGGCTCCAAATTTTGTGGTCTTAAATCTGGGGGAAGCCTTAGTCTGCCTCTCTAGATGAGCTTTATTTCGACAGCTCCTATCTCTTTTAACAGGGCCGCATCATATGGACTGCTAGTACATAGAACACTGGGAACTTGCGCCAAGTCTTCCTCGAAAAATGGTGGTGGTGCCCTTTTCAGCATGACCATTCTCTATGGGACTTCCCTATAATTTATCCTCACCCAATGGGTAATGCTCATGGAAAAAGCTGTCTCATGATCTGACCAATCGTCTTGAAACAGTTCCTCAGTTGTCAAATCAGTCAGTCTATGCCCTTCTCCCACCACCTTACTGTCCTCCATGCTCGTCCGGTGTTTTGAGTCTCATACATACTATCCTTTACTATAACTGCCTCCAATTCTATTTGTATCACCTGTCCTTCCTTCTCATCTAGGGGAACATCTGATCTGACCAAGACCTCATTGGGTATATGTAGCAGTTTGCCTTGTATCACTTGAAGCCATGCTATCAGCATTTCCACTCTATATTGGAAAAGCTCAAGGTTCGCTGGCACCCCTCTCTGTACATTCTTGTTACGCTCACCTGGCTCCCACAGAGGCGTCGATCTGGACTGGACTGCTGCGGTCTCCACCAATGTGACACGTAGGGCCGAGATGACGGACTGGACTGGCCCACCTAGCTTCGTTTGCTTGGCCCGTAGGAATATTCTTCTGCAAGTGGAGAAAGGGAATTAACCACCCATGGAGTTGAGCGTAAATCCCCCCCACCCCGCTGTTCTCCCCACTGATCACCTTGGATGTTCCCTCTTGTAGTCTCACCTGATGATTTGAAAAGATGAGCTCTCCATCCTGCATTGAGCGCAGGGGCGCGTAGATAACCAGTTGCTTTACTGGCTCAAAGGAATTGGTGAGTTCCAGGACAATATTGACTCTGATATTCCCATCAAAACGCCGTAAGTATGTAGTTCGTAAGAGTTCAAATGCCTGGCTTTCACTCTTGTCCGATTCCTTGCAGGTTGCAGCTTGACCCGACTGAAGAGTTCCTTGTGGCAACCGGTAATGTTCTGGTAAGGATTTGTATTATCCAACACAGTTCGATAAAATAATGTCCACATGTAACCTGTTGCTTTCTCCCTTATTCAGGCGCTGAGAGAAAGTATGAAGTCTCGGGAATAATGCCTCCAGCGGTAAAATCAGGTAAGTCTTTTGTGGTGAGGAGGGTTCCCCTTGTTAGTCCCTTGTTTCACCTTGCTGTCCTTTTGTTTCCCCTTAGGGGTTGGGGTTCGGCTAGGATGCAGTGGAAGCTGCGCCGACCCGTGAAGAAGAATAGTACCCTCGGTGGTAAAATCATGTAAGTCTATGGGGGGTATTCCTCTGTGTATTCCCTTGGCTCACCTTGCTGTTCTTGTCTTCTCCTTAGGTGCCAGAGTGCTGCGGTAACATGCAGGAGGATGCGGTGAAATGTGAAGATGCTGCGAAGGCCGATGAGTTCAGCGCGGTGCGGCAGAAGGTGAGGCGACGCGCATAAAATAACTTCTTTCTTCCAGCTCGAAGGTGCGATGGATCGGGAATTCAGGTAAGGATCAAAGGTATAGCTCTTGTTCTAACCTTTTCTCCTTCTTTCTCCCTTTTTCTAGGAGCTCCAAACTCGAGGCGGGCGTGGCAGAAAACTGGATGCAGACTTGCAGGCACGGTGAGCGTTACGCTGCTGGATGCAGAATAACGCGAAGCGTGTGCTGCTCTTTGGGCGTGGTTTAAATAGCATCCAAAGTAGTCCCAGGTAAGTATTCCTCCCCAGCCCCACCCGAGTAAAAAAATAGTCAATAGGTAAAATAGTCCCTTCCAAGCCTCGTTTGGCTTGGAGCTCTTGCAGCATGGTCTGCATCAGGTAGGTTTTAATCTATGAGCCTGGTGCCTATGGTGCCAGGACTGACTCTCCATATGAGCCCGGCGCCGTAGGCGCCAGGACTGCACCCAAATAGCCCCTAGCGGGGGTTGTTGGGCTTGCTTGGGGTAACTTGATGCCTGCTTCCGGGGTTGCTGGACTTGGTCTGGGTCCCCGGGGGTAGGCATCATGACAAGTCTGCCCACAATATGCCTGAATGATGTCCCTCACATTCATGTAGTGAATTCCTGGAGTCGAGCACACAATCCCCTGGTCAGTGAATGAAATATTCATGTTAAGTCGGCTCATCATGTCCCTACCCATTATGTTTACTGGTGTCTGTCGGGAATATAAAAACGGCATAGTCCGGTCGTGTTCTCCTACGGAAATCGTAAGTTTGTCAGTGAAAGGAACCAAATCTGTAGCCCCAGAGAATCCCTGCACATTCATGGCAATGGGTGACGTCGGGTCTCCCCTCCTTAATACAGGATTGAGTCGCCCCGCTTGTACGAGAAAAGAGAAAGTCTTGTAACCTATTGTCACCCCTATACGTGGTTCCTCATTCGGGTTGGGTATAATGGATAGGATCGAACACATCAGGTTTGTCTGTAGGCTTTCCTATTGTGGATATAATGACATTCCTGTCCCGGTAAAAGGATTGCCCCCCACTACAATCACACCTCCCAATTTTAGTAGTCTGTGTGTGTCACTGCTACAATGTACTACTTCATCGGTGCTTGTTATAGTGGGTGAGGTGGTTGTGGATGTTCCTGTGTTTGCGGTGCATGTGTCATGGGTTGGTATGGCTGCATTGGAATGCTCTGTGTCTGCACCGGTTGTGGTGTGTATGTCTGTGTGTGCGTATGATCTTGGGTATAATAGTCGGTTTGTTCTGTCTGATATTTATTTATTGTGCTTTTGTAAGGCGCTTATACAAGTAAATTGTGTTTCAAAGTGCCCAAAGGGCAACAGGGAGGGAACATGGGAGTAAAATTAGATATAACACTGTAATATAGAGGCTGACCTACCAGGCCTTGTGAGCATTCTGAACGTGCCAGTGCAGAGAGAGAGAGAAGGGGAGGGGGATTAGGAAGTAAGTGCTAGGTGTATCAAGTGGGAAGCACTAGGGAGTGAGCAGCTGTAAGTGCCTAGATGGAGTGGTCAACCACCAATAAACAGGTAAGTGCATGCCTGTGGTGGCACAGGCCAGTGGGTGCCAATGCAAAGTGCTGGGAGGAGCGGAGGCTGTAGGTGATTGTGTGTTGGAGGCCAGGACCCAAGAGGACACATGGGTCTTGGTTACCAATCTCAGCAGCTGTGGGGTTTAGGAGAGGAGGGGGAAGGAAGAGGTGAAAAGGAAAGTCTTGAGGAGCTTCTGGAATTTGAGGAGATCCAGCTCAAGACGAAGATGAAGGGGGAGGCTATTCCATAGGAGGGAGGCTGCTGAGGAAAGAGATTGTTTAGCGAAGCGTTTAACACACAGAGAGTTGGTGTGGTAGCAGCGTAAAGATCTAGAGGGAGAGTATTTAGTGAGAGCAAGTTGCAGAGAGTGTGGTGCCCAGACAACCTTGTGGGTGATGCAGAGGGATTTGAATTTGATCCTTGCAGCAACCGGGAGCCAATGAAGAGTTTTTAGCACTGGAGAAATACGGTACGTGGGCTTGAGGCCAAGGATAAGTCTTGCAGCCCTATTCTGGATTAGCTGGAGGGGTTGTAGACGAAGAGGGTAGGGTGGGCTATTGCAGTAGTCTAGCCTAGAGAGTACCCGAGTTCTAGAGACATTGAGCTTCTGGGGGAAAGTGAGGAAAGAAAGAATTCCTTTGAGGAGGTGGAGTTGAAAGTGTGACTTCTTGGTAAGGTCCTGAATGTCAGGGATCAAGGAGATAGAGGAGTCGAAGATGACTCCAAGGTTTCCAGCTTCAGAAGTAGAAGGGGGAGAGCCCATAGAAGATGGCCCGAGTGAGGGAGAGAAAGAGGGAGCAGGAGACCCAATAGGAAGAATCTTAGTCTTACTGGGATTGGGGTAGAGATCACTGGAAGTACACCAGTACTGGATGGCAGATAGACATTCAGGAATAGCAGATGGAGTGAGAAGAGGATTAGAGGGAATTTTGAAGAAGAGCTGCGTGACATCTGCATAACACTGGAAGTTTGGGGAGAAGGTGTAAATGAGGTGTGCAAGCGGGGCAAGATAGTTGTTAAAGAGCCTGAAGCCATGGCGGATGCTGCAGGTGGAGGTATAGATGGGGGAGGAGGTAGGGGTGGGAGAGGTGAAAAAGCCCATAATGACCTGGGATCAATGGTCACTGAGGAAGGAGGTCAGCCAGTTCAGTGCCCGCTCTGACATACCCAGGTTATCGTGGAGCAGTTTTATGAGGATGGAGTGGTTGACCATATTAAATGCAGAGGAGAGATCGAGTAGAATGGGAACAGCTGGAGAGCTGGAATCAAGAGATTCAAGCAGTTCCTCACGGGTGTTCAGAAGAGCAGTTTCCATGCCTCTGGATGCTCGGAATCCGGATTGATGGTCATGGAGAGATCAGCTTCTCCAGGAGTTTCCCAAGGAAGGGGGTGATAGATATGAGGTAGTAGTTGGGGCAGTAGTTGGCTAGACAAGATGGGTCTGCAGAAGGTTTTTTCAGGAGGGGGTGCACAAAGGAGTGCTTGGGGAGGAGGGGAAAGATCCAGTAGCAAAAGAGTAGTTTCAGAGATCAGCAAGTGCGGGGATAAGAGAGACAATGTTGTCCTTAATGGTTCTGGTGGAGCAAGGGGAAACCTGCATGGAGCAGACAACTCTAGTGACCTCATCAGGCGTGATAAATGAGGAGGAGAGAAAGGCAGAGGGATTAAGGGGGTCGGTGGGCGAAGGGGAGGGGGAGAGGGAAGCAAGGGTGCTCAAGGTGTCTTTAGTTTTTGCGGTGAAGTGAGTGGCTAGTGTGTTGCAGAGGGCCTGGGAGGGAAGAGGTGAGGAGACTGCGGAAGGGATGGCTAGATTCCTGCAGATTTGAAAGAATTTAGCGGTGTTGTTGGATGCACCAGAGACACAAGCCTGGAGGCAGGCTCTTTTCCTGGTGTAGATGGAAAGTCTGTATTGCCTTTGGAGCAGGCGGCAGGCCAGTGTGTGAGAGGGTGAGCCTGAGTTCTGCCACTTCAGTTCAGTAGCTCTGCACTTGTGTTTCAAGGCTGCAAGTTCAGAGACGTACCAGGTGTTACGCCTAGCGGTATGTTTCAGGTGGATCCTCATGACAGGGGCAAGAGTGTCCAGGGTATTCGTAATGGCAAGATGGAGGCTGTGGAGAGCAGAGTCAGAGGTTGAGGTTATAGTGGGGGTATAAAGGTAGATGTGAAGGCAGAAGCTGACACTCATTTCATGGGACGGATGTTCATGAACAAGGTTGGCAGGGCTGAAGGAGGAGCCACCAGAGGGCCGAGAGGAAAGGAGAGAGGAAAGGAGAGTGTGGTCTGACCAGGAGAGTGGGATGGTCAAGAAGACAGAAAGATCAGTGTGGATGAGGGCATCAAGAGTGTGACCAGCCGAGCGGTTAGGACCAGAAGGGAGGATGGTGAGGGAGAGCTAGGTGCAAGGGTCACGAAAGAGGGTGGATGCCATGATTGAGGAGTCAAGGTGGATGTTGAAATCACCCACAAGAAGAAGCTTAGAGGTGGTTGCGAGGAGAGAGGAGGAGAAATCAGCCCATTCAGAGAGGAACAGGGTGGCAGTGCCTGGAGGCCTGTAGATAGTGGCAATGGTCAGAGAACAGGAGGAGCGATGAGCAGCTTGCAGACCAGGCTATCAAAGGAAGAGTAAGGCTGGGTGGGTATGATGGAAGAAGGGGCCCACTCAGGGAAGATCAGAGCAACTCCATCACCAGCACAGTTAGGGTAAGGCTTGGAGATGATTTTATAGCCATCAGGGAGAAGGGATTCAAACGTAGTGACTGAGCTGGCATTCAACCATGTCTCGGTAAGAGCAAGGATATCGAGGTCAATGTCTTCAAAAAGGCGGAAGAGTGTTTGATGGCAAAATGAGCATTTAGTGTGGCTAGATGCAAGAGGTCTCCACCTTTGAAGGTTTTCCGAGGAGGGGTCCAGAGGTGTGGTACACCAGTCAGAGGTGGGGGGGCAGAGAGAGAGGAAGAGGGAGTAGCGGGTGTGGGAAGGGAGTTGATGAGGGACAGCAGGCACCAGTGAAAGAGAAGGAGGTTGGTTTGAGGACCCTGCACCAAGATAGTGCCAGTGTGATAAACATTAATGATACACCTGGATGATGCGAAGCTCGCCGTGATGACTTCCCATTTGGTGCCACCATTAATGGAAAGCATGTGTAAGGAGAGAGTGTAGAGATGAGGAGTCCACAGATCTGGGGAAGGGACAAAGAAGAGGACATCAGTGAAGACCTGTTTGGAAGTTGCACGGGCAGAGGTGTCTGCGATGGGTAGGTCCATGGTCAGGATGTCTTTTTTATGATTTTTTCTTCCATACTTCTTGAGAGAGGGAGGATAGGTAATAGTGTAACAGTTAGAGAAGATAGCGGAGATGGTGAGTGCCATAGGGGCGGCAGAGGATAGATGAGGGTAAGAGGAGTGGTTGTACAGCACAGTTCTAGCAAAAGGACACAACATGCAATGCAAAAGGGGTGCAAAGATGTTACAAACACACACCAGGATTTCAATTTCCAAAAAGACACAAATGCAATGCAACATGGGTGCAAAGATGTTAAAAAAAAAATCCAGGATTAAAATTTCCAAAAAGGGACATAAATGCAATGCAAAGGGGTACAAAGATGTTAATAAACACACACCAGTATTCACATTTCCAGAAAGGGATACAAATGCAATGCAAAAGAGGTGCAAAAATGTTAAAAAACACACACCAGGATTTGAATTTCCAAAAAGGAAAACACATGCAATGCAAAAGGGGTGCAAAGAAGTTAAAAAACACACACCGGATTCACATTTCCAAAAAAGGGACACAAATGCAATGAAACAAGAAGTAAAGTAGCTAATGCAGGAAGGATGAATGATATAGGCACAGCTTGGTTCAAAGTTATTAGTGGAGGAGGTAGTGTCAATGTTCAGCCATCACTCACCGGAAGATCTGCAGAGTACGTAGAGGTACAGGTACCCAGGTTTGTGGGGTAACAAGCTGTAAGTCAGGAGGCTGCTATATCATTTGAAGCGGAAGGAAAAGGTGGGAGTCCTCCGAGTCTTCCTCGGGCTGGACAGACACAGACAGGGCCTTACCAGTGGGCCTTTGGAAGGGGGTCAGTGTTCGCCTGCCGGTGACTGCGATTGGCCCTGATGTCTTGGGTTTGGCCTATCACAGGCCCTGTGGAAGTCAGTCCAGCAAAGCATTCCGGTGCTCAGGTTGATGCAGGCATCTTGGAACGGTCATGGCACAGGCAATGATTATGTATAGATGTGCCCATAAATGCAGATGCTGACACTCACTAGTTATAGCCCCATGTTAACAAAAATACTGCAATAACAAAATTACTGCCAAGATTCCGCCGAGTGCAAACACACACAATGGTCAGCCTAAGTGGGCTTACCTGTAGATGCCTGTGGTGGTTAACACCACGAAAGATGTCTCGTGGTCGCTGGGAAGCTTCAGAGCGAACCGCTTCCTCCCAATGCAGCTTTGGAGACCTTGAAGTAGCTGAAGTCAGGAGGGAGTGAGCTCCCTCCCGACTGATGTGTTGGCTGATGTGGCATTTTCCCATTTTGTTGCATTCCGCCCCTGCTTCTGGAAATAGGAGATATGTAACATAGCCAGCATTGTATTGGACCCCCCAATGGTCTCAGCTGCCCCCCCATTAAATCCATCTCCACCACGTCGCATTGGGTAGCCGAACCTTCTTCCCCCGGACACTCCTACACGTCCCCTTGGCCAGTGGTTTGCACAACCCCTGCCTACAAAGCCTCTCCTACTGCCTGTGGTCGATTTTGTATATTCTGCTTAACTACTCCCGCTCCACTCATCAACATCTCCCTTTCCATCATGTACTTTGATTGGTTTTTCTGTTTTTCTGCACTAACTTCACTTCTTCCTGCTTTCCCACCTCACACTTCTTTCTTGCATTTTTCTGCATTAACAGACAATGATGCACTACATTTAGTTGAATCTCTGACCATGGTATATCCTCCATCCCCACTAGTTTTCTTCAGCGGCTTCTGTACCAGCTCTGCTAATCTTTGACATAATATATGATAAAATACTGTTTTATCCCATGGCTCCCTCGTCTCAAGTAACCAATGCTCTTGAATCTCCTGAATGTACTGAAGTGGGTCTTCATCCTCACGCATTTTGCATGCCATAATCACAGTTATGTTAGATGGGTCTGGGTACCATACCCTTAGAGCTTGCCATATGGTTGCTCAGCAGTTATTGAATGGTGCACCATCTTGCACTGTGTTCTGTGCTGTCACTGCGGGGTATCCTGCAATTTTCCAAACATCATCAGCTACCTCCCCAAGAATGGCTTAGAGTAGGCTTTTCATGTCACCCACTGCCAATGTCATCCCTGCTGTCAGTCGTTCTATCTTGTAAATCCATTTCTCAGCCCCTGCAGTCAGTGAGGGTAGCTTGCACTTCAAATTGTCTTTTTCTATCTGTTGCATGGTACATGCTGTGGTCGTCCACACCCCTTCTCTAACTCTGTCAGCCTCATTCCCTCATCACGTTTCCCAGTGTCTCTGGTGGCTGTGAAAGCCCTTGTCATCTCTGCCTGTTTCACTCCTGGCATGGCCCTAAGCCTCGGCGCATATGGAGTAATTTAGTCTGCACTAGGTGACCTGTCTTTAGTACACTCCAGTCGTCCCTTGGGTTCTCCCTGGTCTCCTCCCATGTATTCCCTTTCTCCCCATAATGTGTCTCTGCAGGGCTTACTTCCCTGGGGCAGCGGTGAGGCCTGCCCCCCTTGTCATTGTCACTTTCTTGTTGATCTTCATCTGACCCCATGGTCCCAATACTTTCGTCTCTGTCTCCTTCTCTTTCGACCTCAAAGCTGAGCCTCCTTAAAATTGGTTTCTCCTGTTCTTTCCCCCTTTTCTTTATGGAAAATCACATTCCCCCTTCAACAAGGCCCCTGTTGTACTCATACTAGCCTTTGGGGCAACCAAACTGTCTCTTCTGCTCAAATAGAGTTCCCCAATTCTTCTTCATATCCCCTCTCCCTCATCGTCATCAAAACGCGGCAAGTCCATCTTGGTGTCCACCTGTTTCTCTTTACTTTCATCTCTTTCCCGCTCTGGTCTCCTATCCTCCTCTTCCTCTCTGTGTTTTCACTCTTTAACGAGTCGCTCGACTTCCAACCTTCTCTTTTCCTTCTTTATTTGCAACTGTCTTTCTTTCTCTTCTTTGGCCTTCCTCGTCGTTGCTTCCTCTAGCTCTCTCTGCCTTTTCTTTTCTCTCTACTCTTTTCCCTCTCTTCTGCTCACTCTCGTTCTCTTCTTAGCCTGTCATATTCATCCCTCTCTTCCCTTTCTATCCTCTGTACTTCCTCCATTATCTGCGGCCATTCTTTGGCTTCTTCCTCCGCATCATTACAATTTGGAGCGTCCTCCACCGTATGTCCTAGCTCACTTGTAGTCTTCCCGTCAAATTTAAGCAATATCTGTCCATCTACCCATTCATTTGTCAGGACTGTCACCTCATGATCCCCACTATGTCCAGTCCATCCCTCATCTTTTATCAGTTTTGTTTGCAATTCATTGCACTCATTATGTTCGCCACTGATAACCTCTTCTTTTTTCCCCCTGTTTCGCACTGCTAAGTGTGTCCTTGCTGCTATATGCTTGAGGTTCAGAAATTGGATTGGTGTATCCTGCTGCTGCTTTCAATTATCTTAAAGGGTAAACTCCCTGTATTGTATTGTATTGTATCGTATTGTTTATTTATATATAGAGCGCACCCTACTTTCTGCTGTTTGCTGCTGTCTCCGTCTGCAGTTTGAGGAGGAGGAGGAGAGGGAGCCAAATCATTTCACATCACGTTGACTCAGCATCCATTGCTTCTGGGTCGGGTCCCCTTCCTCATTCTGAAATATTTTCCATAGCTCTAATATAGCCAATCAGTTACTTAATTTCCTCCCCTTATAGGCTGCATGTAAGTACATGGTCAAATGTTGCTGCACACATTTGGAAAAGTTTTAGTCTTTGGGCCATGACTTCGCCAACTTGCCCTCGGTATTGGCCTCTGTATTGCAAGTCCATTCCGTACTATACTTGTGTATTTTGTCTTCATAACGCGGGAGGGACGTGCATAAATGTTGAAGGGTCTAACCTTCATTTTGAGACATTACTTTGTAATCGTCAATACTTAGTTGACCTCAAATCAGGATTTCGACATGTTCAATTTACCTTTTGCCAATTCACAATTTACATAATTAACTCACTTTTCAATCAAATTCTCAAAACTGTAACAATCCAAAGAACCTTTTCAACAGTCTCTCTGGCTCACCACCATCAACAAGAGCTGTGCACCACCCACATTGCGTTTTACGCCTTTAAGGCCCAAACCACGACTTCATCCATGTGCTCCCCGAGTTTTGCCCAAATGGCACAACACTTTTCAACAGTTCAACAAAATGGAATCCACCACCTGTAAGCATCTCAAGTCCTATTCATAAACCTCATGTGACGTCACCACCTGTCCAAAGAAAAACATCTAACACTACGATATATGTTTCCACTTTTGACAATATAAATATGATAACAAGCATAACATAACACACAGCTTTCTTCCTGCCTCACAGGGTATCCCAAAATGTCATGTGGTTCTTCTTCTTCTATACCGCCAGATATAGGAATACATCTCAATGAGAAAAATTAGGAAACCACCTTCCGTGATATAAGCTAGCGTCTTTTGATAATACCTATACATAGGAACCAAACATAATCATCCATCAACCAACTCATAGGTATCCTTTTCGGTATTTTTCATCCATAAACCAAGCTAATGCCTCATGTACGGTAACCTATTTACAGTATTTTTTGTATTTTTTATTTGCGAACTAAGCTGACTACCTAAACTGACCGCCTAAAGAACGGGTAACCTTCACATTAAACACAAGAAAACAGAAACAACACTAAGCAGAACTTCCCCATCCCATATATTCGCGGTATATGGGATGGGACGGCATATATACTTACACTCTGTGGTTCACTGAAGCCCCTCAGACACTGACTCTCCCAGAATCTGCCACTCTGCTGTCCAGTCTGCTGGGTGTCCCACGGGGAACAGGCAGGAATTCCTCCAAGAAAGCTCTCAACGACCTCTTCACTTATTCCCACATGTGGTATTGGGGTCCGATCCTCGCAGGTCACTGCACAACCCTTCAGGCATGCAGTGGGGCGAGGCGGGCTTAGTCCCGAAAGGTCTTCGTGACCATACTCTGCTGCCACTTGTAAAGGAGCGGCAGGGGCACTCTTAGTAGCTACCCCAATTACCAGCAAGAGGGTATTTGGGCCCCAACTTAATCCCTGCTGCAAGAACGGAGACCCAACCATAGTGAAAAGTTTACTGTTTTTATTAGCAAATAAAGTGACAGGGATCACACTAGAACAGCATAGCAGTCCACAGGTTATCATACTCTAAATATGCAAGCTGATTAGGCTCAGTTTGGGCACGGGTGTTGAGTAGGGGCAAATGCAGTTGCTTTGTGCAGTAGAAGGGCAACTCTTAAAGATGCCGGTTCGGCGGTCCCAGGATCGTTTCACAATTGACCAGGCCGAGTCTGGCTTTAGCCGCCGGCAGGGGTCAATGAGAGAGGCTCCAGCAGTTTGAGTCAACTGGCGATTGTCATTGAAGTGGTGATCCAGGGTGCGTCGATGTGCGATCAATGAGGTGGATGTTCATGGGTTAGCAGGGTCGAGCTGTGTTTGTAACTTCACGTTAGAGTTGGCGTGTGACTCTCCAGTGATTCAGTTTGGGTCTCGGCATTGAACAGTCGCTTTGGGCCTACTAGGTCTTGAATGTTGGCTGGGAAATGATGCAGTGTTGAGCTGGTCTAAGATGCAAGCAATGTTCGATGTGGTGGAGGAGCACAGGAACCAGTTCATGCGACTTCTCTCTTGTTCCAGGTGCGGTCAACATGGAGTGACCGGTTTGGTGCGATATAACAGGGATCTTCAGCTGATCTGGTCTTTCCCTTGTTGTGAGGCCCACTCAGGGGGACTCAAGGATAGGATGGTTCCAAGCAGGGTCTTCTCTCCCAGCTCAGTAGGTTCCGTTTCAGAGTGGTAGGTCCTGACCCAGAGCAGATGTTACTCCCGGTGCGTCCTGAGAGTGGTAGGGGACAGATCTTCCTTCTGTCTTGGATGACTCCTTCTTCACCTCAGGCTGAGGTCTTTGGAGAGTGCAACTCTCCCAAAGGAAGACCAGTGAGATCTTCAGAACGAATCTGCAGCCTTAAAGGATCTCAGAGGAACTGAGTGAATCTGCTGAATGGGTGGAAGACCCCTTCTTTTAAAGGGCAATCATCCTCAGCTGAATTAACTAAAACCCGTCTGCCTTAGTGGTACAATCCCTGCTCTGGAATTGAATGGACTTTGACCCGTTGATGTCACACCAAAAAGGCTTTGCTCGTGAGGCAGTAGACAGGAAAGAGCTAGACGGTGAGAATCAAGATGGTGAGAGCTTCCGTCCCTTGACCAGAGTCCTGCCTATCATAACCCTTCCCCCTTCACTTCTCACTGAGAGCAAAGGCCTCTAGAGATGCAGCATCTTGGTGTGAGGCTACTCCTTTTGAAGGGGTGTGCTCCCTAGATACCTGGGCCCAGGACAGCTGACTGCTGTGGAGCAGTCTCAGGCGGAGGGTGTACCTGTCCTCACAAAGAGATCAATGACAAGGCCCGGCCCTCCAGGTTCTCGTCCTGCCATTTGGCGGACTACACCCACATGACCAGAATACACATCTGCCACAGTGGAGTTGACTCACAGGAGCCGACTCATGTGCTATATCAATTGGAATGTGGCAGTCATAATCATAAGTAGCACCATGCACTATGCCTAAACATAGGCATAGCTTTTATTTAGAGTTTACCCTGCCACTAACATGGGCAATTTATGACCATCATCAGGGTACAGGGGGGCATATCTTAAATGCTGCCTCTGTGCTGCAGTGACTTGGCTGTCTCTGCGGCTGTCAAGTGCGCAGCTTGTGACCTTCAACCTGCTCTGCGCCACAAGAAGAACAGGGGTTGTGGTTTAGGTTTCTAACACGGCAGGGCGCAAGTGCACTCTGCTTTTGACATGCTTTTGGCATGGATTTTGCAGAAAAGGCGAATCTGGTTTACAGATTACCCCTTTCTGAGATGAATTACCCTCAGCATTTTATTTGTTAATACAGATTGTAAAAAAGCAGGGCTTTGCACCCTTGACAGATGGTAATTGCTCACAGGAATGTTGTCCGTGATATTATTACCCAGCACCACTGTTGTAGCACACTCACGACTTTATGAACAGGATGTTCTAAAAGGGTTCATTCTGGCCGATCACTGGGTCTCGTCGAATGCCATGTCAGTGAATCTTCCTGATTACTTGTATGATTGAAAGAGTCTGGCCCAATGGAAAAAGCTCTGAGTACATCCAATGCTCCTGATTTTTAGCTTTAGTAGCCCCTATGTTTGTAACCCTTCACCACAGCCTTTAAGGAAATACAGGAAATGGAGGACCAACACCAATCTAAGTCAGTGCATGCTGTAAGGAAGGCATGGTATCAACAGTAAGACAGACACAAGTGACCACAGTTCAAGGGTGTTTATTGAACTTAAAAAAGAGTTTGCAAAATGCCTATCTAATCCTAAATCTACGGATGGCAGCAAGCTATGACCACCAAATAACAATAATGCAGTCCTAGTAGTGTCTTGTCAAAATAAAAGGGCGTATACTAATAAACCTATTGCCAATCCTTACTTCTAAATACAAACAGTGTGGGAAATAATTTTATGAAAAAGAAAGAAGTGTTCACAAAATGATATGTAAGGCTGTACACTCGAGCTTAGCACAGTATCTGGCTTCTCTGTCAAGATTATCAATGTTCTCTATTTCTTGCGTATCACTTTCTCCAAACACCCCCTCCTCCTCACCTGCTTCTTCTGACAAACTCCCTTGACGTTGATCCTTCTTTCTTCGATCTCTTGTTTTCTTTTTGAAGAGGTATGGTCTTCCCTGGAGTGATGCCTTCGTAAATGAGGCAGCAAAGGACCCCGTCCCGAGAGAGCCCTTAGAGAGGAAAAAGCCAATTCGGCAGAAAAAAACCTCTCGTGGAGTGTGGAAAGCAGTCTCTGATAACCGGTGGGTATGCAGGTAAGTTTCTTCTATAGCGGTCGGAAGCGTGGGCAGATCCGACCTCCTGATCAGTTTTGAAAAGTTCTTTACAGGTAGTTTGGATCGAAGGAAACTCCAATTTCTCCAAAGCGGAAGTATGCAGGGCACTGTGGCGCCCGGAGCCGTAGGTAAGCAGATTGCAGGAGGGCAAAGAAGGTAAGCAAAGAAAGGAAATAAAGGGAACCGGTAAAAGGAAAAACCAGACCAGCGTAGGAAAAGGGAAGGAAAGAGAAGACCGCCGTGGAAAGCAGAGGTGAAAGGAAGTAAAAAAAAAAGGAACGGGCGAAATAAACAAAGGCTGCGGGCGAAACCGCAAAGGCCAAGAGAGACAAGACACAGAAGGGTAGAAGGAAACGGGAAAGACGGGCAGAACAGGGCAGAGAGCAAACACCAGCGTGGGAACCCAGAAGCGGAAGCGACAGGGTTGCAACGCGAAGCGTCGCTGAAAGGGGCGTGGTTAAAAGGCAAAGAAAACAAACACAGACAAACAGCTAGAACGCTGCACCAGGAAATGAAAGAAAGAAATGGCACCACTCAATGGCCGGGAAACCGCCAAGTACTCCATAGTATCCATGATTCTCTTGCACAAGGATACAGTTGAATCATCAGCATCCGGGCCTTCCATGACCAAGTCTCTTTGCATTTCAAAGTCTCTTCATTCAGAGGTCCTGATGCGACAAAAAAAAATGATAAGTTATTTTCCTCATTCAAATTTTCACAAGTACTGAATTACTTAGGCGATTCACTATTCACCTCGGATCCCCCTCAGCCGGGCTCAGATCCTCTCAACACAATGTTCGTAAATTATTAATGAATCAAATTTCTCCTAGGATATTCTTTCTCGGGTGACTCGCGGTTCACCCCGGAGCCCCCACAGTCGGGCTCAGATCTCGAATCCCACTCAGTCAGGCTCAGATCTCAGATCCCCCTCATTTGGGCTCAGACCCCTTTTAACACAATGTTCAATTAGTGTCCCTCCGCTGGGCAGACTATTTCCAATTTCCAATATAACTTTACACAAACTTGCTTTAACCAAAAGCTTTGAGCTGATCTCCATCCGTTGGATTCGGACCAACTTCATATACTTTTTCATCAACTATCGAAAACTTTCAAATGTGCACAGGGCTTTGCTTGATCCGTTGCAAGACCACTCTGATTTCATTATTCTTTATCACTCTTCACATTTGCCACCTTTCAGCTAAATACCTAACAGAGACTTTCGAATGGACACCCACAAGATGCCAGGCCACTCTGTCTACGTTATCGTATCTTGGATTCAAAGTTCAATTACTTATCTGCTGTTAATTGTGTTCTCGTCGCTTCATAGACTGTTCTTCAGTTTTCACTATACAATGTTGCTGCTTGCAACCTTGGATTCAACACAGACCGGTCTGGGATCAGTCTCCACAACTCACCAGCTGTGCAGACTTCACTGGCGCTGATTTGTTGTTGGAGCCAAGGACAGTACCAAGGTGGCAAACGATTTTCCCCGCCTTGACTATCGACACGGGAGAGTACCTCTGACACACAATGCAGGATTCTTCAGCCTTGATTCCTGGTCTTACGTTTCCTATTCTCGAAGGTTCATGAAAAGGTTTGTTGGAAAGGTTAAGGGCACTTCCCTCCTTGCAATCCTCTTCGGTTTTGCCGTCTTTCGCCTTGTATTAAAATGCCATCTTGGATCTGCTGCTTCCTCGTGTGCTTTGCCTTGCTCAGAGTGTGCTTTCGTGCTCCACCTTTTATCTGCGTGCGGAAGTTTAATGGAAATCAGGTGTGTGGAATGGTCAGTATTAATTGCCTGACCCTGCCTGACCATTGTATTGGGACATGTAAGGTACACGCCTCAGGTGTTAATCTGTTTTCTCTTTTAGTGAGCTATTCGTGAGGAATTGTTTGTGTTGGCAAAGGGGGGGGTTGAGTTCCTAAGTATCCGACTTGGTAGGATGGGGTAAAGGTGTTACAGGAAAGTGGATACCACGTCTCGCCATCCAGTGTCCCACTTCTACTCCCCAAAGACCCTGATCCTCCCGCACTGGTCCACCCACAGGAACTGGATCCAAAAGCGATGGCCATGTCCTGGCCACCTGGATGACAGATACCCAAGGTCTAGCGGGTGAGACACCTTCAGGTCTCTCACAATGCATTGCCATGTGCTTCAGAGTAGCTGACTCTTTTGCAAACCTCATTAAGGACATTTCATGGCCTGTTCTTGTCTCAGAATTTTAATGTATCAGGAGTCAGAGATTTCTGATCACCCCCATGGAGATAATCATTCATGCAAATATTTGGTCAAGGTGTGGAGGGTTTCTTATATCCTCAGCATTCTGTCTGGACCCTGCAGACATAGGCCCTTCAGCAAACTCCAAATGACACAACATGGGCTGGGGCATTGCTTCAATTCACCCCATTTCAGCTCTTCTTCGCAACTAGCGAATCCTCCTCCTAGGGGCTTGGCACAAGCATGGCGAAATCATGGCCAGGTACTTCAAACTCCCTCAGAAGACCACCTGTTGGGATGTTTGTGTCCTCATTGATCACGAGTGAGTATTTTGTAGACTAAATGCATGAAAGATGTAACCTGCTTCCTGTGGCTTTATCCCCCTCAGCCACGGCAGTCTACACGCCATGGCGTGATGTCACCACCACTCCCCCTCACCCATAGTATCTACTGTTAGTGTAACTAGCTGTACAGTGGGACTGATTTTAGTCCCCCTGACCACACCAGAAGACAGTCTAACAATGTATACTTATTGTTCTGCCCACCATGGATTCCATTCTTCCTTCAGACTCGCCAACTCGTTTAGCTCGTATCCCATCTATCTCTAATGCAGAAGATGATGAGGATGTAGAGGATAATAACACATTTTCTGCAATGCTTTTCATGAGAGCATGGATGGAGTAATGGAACATTTGGGGGCTCAGCTTACTGGGCCCTTCTTTGATGAAGACAGCCATCTTGGCTCTAGTTCCTACTGCTGAGGCTTTGCACGAACAAACAGGCCTCTTCACACAGATGTCCACAGAGAAGGAGAAAAGGATACGGCTCTCTCCACAGCGGCGATGAATACGAAATTGGAATTCAGATACAGGCCTCAACCAAATGAAAAGGGAGGCATTGCCTCTAATCTATCCATTCAGTCTACGGTTGTTTCAGCTCCCATATGTTGGGGGTAAGGAGTAACACTTCTTCCTCACATCTCAAGGTTGGTAAATATTTGGACACCTTTGGATAAAAAGGTATAGTAGATCAGTTTGTTACACCTGAAAGAAGCAAATGGTGATATAAGCATAGTCGGATATAACGCGATGCTTTGGAAAGATATGGTAGAATTGTCCTCATATTTGACCCATATAAGCAGGAATGTTTGCCTTCACCAAACAGGTGTCTCACAATGTCTTTAAAAGTGTTCTACACTGTGCAGACATTGTTGTTAGGTACATGTTTGGGGGCAAGGGAGTGTAAGGAGGCAGTTTTAATTGAAGGCCACATGGTTTCTGCTGGAGGAACAGAAACTTATTAGACATTCTTACAGGGACAACATTTGTTTTTCTGATTCCTCTTTGAATTATCAATTATCTAAAGGTGCGTACCAACAGTAAACTCTTTGGTATCTGTCACCAAGCAACCTAATAAGCCTGCTCCATCTACTTCAACCACTAAACCAGACAGGCCTAGGTCTTTCTCAGGCTTCCAGCAGAGGCACAGCCATCAGAACTGATCCAAAATGACCAGTACAGAAAAAGGTATAAGGCATGGAGGTCCATCTTCTGTCATGGCCCCTCTTATGACCCCAACCCAAGGATGAAAGTGCCCCTATGTGTGACATATCCTAACCTTATAATGGTAGTGGGTCTCTTCCATGTCACACATGGAAGACCATGACTTGGGGGCCATGGGTCCTCTCTGCTGTGACTGATTGTCTTCATATGCCTCTGTAGCCTCCTTACACTCTATCCCAATTACATGGGTACTCTCCCCTGGAAGAGGTACACGTAGGTCTTCATGTTCAGGCTACTGGGGGACATTCACTCCCGGAGAGATTGATTGGATTCCCCTGCAGTTATTTTATCAGGACAGAAGAAGGACAATACTGGACTGTGGCTAATCTTCTACCTCTTCCAGCTGAACCTCTCCCCCCTCAAGAAGAACTTTAAGATGCTTACTCCGGGTTGGATCTTCTTCACAACATATGGGGTATTAGCTCTGTGCTGTTAGACACAATAATTCCTAGGTTCACATCCCTATTTGGACTCCCACCATTGGTTCCTATGTTTTGTTTAGAAGCAGACAAGGTACTTTACCACTAGAGAATCCTCCCATTAGTGTTTCTAAAGGTAGTAGCATGAAAACAGCATTTCTCAGGGGAAGTGGTGCCCACCTTGATAACTGGTACATCAGAGCTCCCTCTGCAGCGGAAGCTACTTGTGCTCATCAGTCTTTGCTTCACCTGATGGATAATCCGAGTCTCTCAATACATGAGAAGAAATAAACCTTGCCACCCACACGTCTGCAGGTCATGATTACTCTTGTGACACCTGTGCGGGCAAGGTATTTAAAAAACCAGAGAGGGTTATGCATTAATGACTGCGGCTAACTAGTTTTAGTCTTACATAAAACTGCCTGCTTCACTTTGTCAGACGATGTTGGCCTTTATGCCTTCTTGCATCGTGGCAGTTTGCCTTGCCTTCAGAATGAGGACATTTCAATTGCATCTGGCCTGCAGTTGGGATTTGCTTCATCAGACCTGATCTTTGCAGGTATTTTTTTTTTTTTTAAAGATCATCAGTGTTGGTTCCTTGATCAGAACCGTAGTGAGGAATACCCTTTAAGACCACCAGAAAAAAAAAACATATATCACACCATAGTTCAGACAATGCTTGGGGTGCAACTGCGTACAACTTGCGGTTCATGCATAACTTTGCGAGTAAATCAGAGTATGCTCTACATCAACTTCCTAGGGTTCAAGGTGTTTTTTCTGTAACATCAAGATTTTTAGTTTCTGACCAGACGTTGCAGAGCCTTGACAAAACAGGGAGAGACCATGTCTTTCAATCTCTACATTCAGGGTCTTCAGCAGTGGATTTCTGCCTAGAATAACAAGACATTGCTGGTGGTGATTTGCATTACAGGAGTTTTTATTTCTGTGGTGGGTGTTTAGTTTAGTTTATTTATTTGTAGAGCGCGCCTAACCCTAGGGTATCTGGGTGCTTACACTTGAGCAGTAGTTAATAGCTACAGACACAACAAACAAAAAGCAGTTGACTTGTGTTACATTTCAAGTCAATATACCGGACACGTTATTAATTCGGATAGCAGCCTAACATGCTAAGCAAACAAAAGTGCAAAGGGGAACAATTGGTACAGGTAAGTAGCAATGAGCAAGAATCAGTTGATCATGCCCGACAGCGGCTATGTAAACCAGACAGACAAGGATGTATGAAGTCAAAAGGTACCGAAAAACAGACCTGGTCAGAATTTTAAGGAATTTTATTTTGCTGGGCGAAAACCCGTTCTTTTACTCTATTTCTTAAGGACCAGAACGATGGTTCAGCTCAAAGTGCTGTGGGAGGGAGTTCCAAAGCTTGGCAGCTAACACCGGGAAGCTGGACCCGCCAGCTTTTTGTAGTTTGTAATTAGGAATGCTGAGGCAATGTGAATAGTTTCACCTGGTCGGTCTGGAGGATTGGTTCCAGACAAATTTGTCGACCAAATATTTTGCTGCCGTGTTGGACAGGCATTTGTGAGTAACGACTAGGGTTCAAAGTGAGATTTTCTCTCGCACTTGGAGCCAGTTTGTGTCTCGTCTTATTACTGAGACGTGGTTAGATTGCGGGATGTTTAAGGCTGCTCTGTGTGCATTATTCTGAAGCACTTGTAATTTTTTCAGGTTTCGTACATTGGAATTTAGGTATAAGGTGTTACAATAGTTGAGCTTGGATAGTATCAGAGCTCTGGCTAAAGTGATGCAGCTCTGAGTATTTAGATGGGGTTTGCAGGCATTGATCAACTTGGTGGTGTAAGCTGTAGCTGAGGCAGTAGCATTGGGGGATAAAGTGGAGTCTAAGTAGAAACTTAGAATTTTGACCTCACTGGAGACCTTGATGTTGAAAGATTTGTAGAGTCATCTGCATAGTGAGTGTAGGAGACACCCAATCCGTCAAATAGGAGCTTTGTTAAGATATTGTACAAGGTGGGAGAGACACAGGAGCTCTGAGGGACTCCGCAAGAAATTGGTACTGGTTCAGCAGATGCCGAAGGAGCAAAAACCCTCATGTACCTATTCTCTAAAAGGGATTCAATCCAGGTAGCTGGGTTATGGGAGAAGTATGCTGCTGTGGTTAGATGTTTGTTGAGGATCTGATGGTCAACAAGATCAAAAGCTGCTGAAAGGTCCAACAGCAGGAGGTTGGCCAGATTTCCTTTGTCTTTTGATTCTTCCTTTTGGATTTTGAGATCAAGGAGAGCTGTTTCAGTTCTGTGTCTTGGTCTGAATCCAGATTGACGTAAGTCTAGGAGGTTGTTATCTTCTAGATGCTTTTGTATTTGGAGGTATGCCGCTGTATCGAGGATTTTCAGGAGGAACGGAACTATTGTTAGGGGTCTGTAGTTGGAGGGAATATTTGGATCTAGGTTTGTTTTTTTGAGGAAGCATGACCCATGCCTCTTGAGATTGTTCGGGACTGTGCAGGGTTCAAAGGATGCGTTAATCAAGGCAGTGATGAATGGCATGAGTTCCTTTGCTCCCTCTTTTATATCCGTAGCTGGGCAAATATCCCCCTGGCATCTAGAGGGTTTTAGGCTGGCTATGATGTCTTCTACCTCTTTAGTAGGGACTGGGGAAAATTGGAATGGGTGACACAGTGTAGGCTGAAGGTCATGAGTTTTGGTGAAGTTAGTCATTAGAGTCAAACTTTGCTTTTTTGACTCTATTTTAGATTGCAGCAGAGCTATTTTGTCCAGCAATGCTTTTTGGATACTGGTACACCATGAGGAGTCTTTGGTGCAAGATTCTGTAGGAGGAACCAGAGCTTCCAATTCCATTAGGATAGTGAACAATTCTTTAGAACCTGATTTAGCATTTTGAATTATGACGTTATAGGTTTCTCTTTTAGAATTTAGTATAGCTGCTTTGTAAGTGGTAGCAGAGTCTAAGAACTTTTCCTTGTTGGGAAGAGCAGGGGATTTTTTCCAAACACTTTCAGTGATTCTTTCTGCACTGCGTAAGGCTTTTAAGTCTGTAGGGAACCACTTGTTAAGGTGGGCTGTTGGTTCAGCTTTTCTCAGTTTTAGGGGACAATTTTGTTTAAGGCTTGGAGCAAGGTATGATTGTACAAATCCACAAGTTGAGACGGGTCTTTGTTGAATCTTTTCATAGGAGTAGTAATGGGTTTTAGTAATGGCAGTAGATTAACCGCAGTGATGTTGCAATTGTTTCTAGATAGGACCTGCGGGGCTAGTTGATCATCTTTGTGCGGTTGAAGGGCAACCCTAGTCTGGCGTTCCTGGTGCTCAATGGGCAGGGAAGATTGGGAGTGGGTGGGGATGCGTACAGATGAATCAATTGTGCAGGAGTATTGGGGCAGGGTGTATCGTTAACAGTAAAATCATTAATATTGGGCAACGGTAGGTTAGGCTTGAGTCGGGGCAGGAACCTGGTAGGAATGGTGGTGTTGAATAAAGGGAGGATAGTAGCCATAGCAAGGGTTATTTTGCATAGGGTAGCCATGTATGTCAGTGGGCTGGAAGCGTAATCTAGGGCCTATTAGGAGGTGGGCGAGCAGTAGTAGTGGATGGGTCAGTGTTATCTAAGATGGGTGCCACTTGGGGACTAGGAGAGAAGTTGTTTAGCACTATTCTAGCAGACCCAGACAGTTTGTCTCAGAAGTAGTCCCAATGTGATGCAATTCAGACTAGGCCTCACAATAGCATGCCACAAGTTATCTAATTACAATAGTATGGAAAAACCTAAGTTAGTAGGATATTTGGCAAGGCCGCGTTTGTTGACTGATGATGATATGCATGTACGATGGGTGCTATGTATAGGTGGCTCACAAGGGTATGTTGAGTGAACACTGCTTTGGCCGACCCAATATGTATAACCCTAGTAATAAACCCAGAGTGAGGCAATGCTAACTCGGCAAGGAGCGAAGACTTGTGCAGAGAAGTTATAATTAGATGCAACAGATAGGGGACCAGGGCAGCTCGATGTGCCCATTAAGTATGTGGTCAAAACGCAGGGTGATTAACAGTTGGGGGAACAAACAAAGGGCTGGACAAGCAGCAAAGTAGGCCAGGCATAGTAGAACAGATCTCCAGTGACAGGGGTGAATGGCAGAGCCGCACTAAAGGCAGCTGTTAAGGTACATAGGATGCAGTGAGAAAGCACTGATACTGGGCGGCACAACAATCAAAACTGACTCGGCATAGTCGTATAACATCAATAAGTAATCAAGACATGAAAATACGTCCGATATGGCAATGTTGGAAGCGTGACGATTCAGTGAAGGGTGATCTCATTGAGAAAATGGGTAGTATGCGTTATACTTTAAAATGTTACACGCTGATAAGGACAAATACATCTAGCCGCTGGAGGCTATCATAAATAATACATACATCTGGCTGATAGATTAGTTTCACATGGCCATAGGTATTAAGCTACTGGCAACTCGTATTACAGGCAAAAAACAATTAGAGTCACAGTGAAATAAGAACTGCCATCAGTCATCCATATGCAGTGAACAACAGGCAATTGAAATCACAGGCAAAGATAATTTAGTGCCACAGTCTGAAGGCGGTTATATAGCTAAAGGTAAGTGAGGAATGTTTTGGTGCCGAACTGATCAATTAGCCGTTTTTGTCTACGTAAATAAGATAGGAAGGTTGCGAAGCGACAGAAGCGTGTGAAGAGTCAATGCAATGTGTGGAAAAGCATTAAGCAGTTTGGTACAAGTGCCATAGGCTTCTAGCTAAGGTGCCTACAAGACTGACTGAGTAGGTCACAATGTAGCGCTTTGCACAAGTGTCAGTACGACGTGACTTAGAAGGCTGCATCCAGCGAACTGCAGGATGGTGCAGAGTTAGGGATTAAGAATGTGAGTTCCGGTGGATGAGCGAGAGAAGGGGAATGGGTGACCGTGGTCTAGTCATATAATAGGTAACAAGGGTATTGATTACTGCAGTATTGAAGGCAAAGCTTTTATATATCTCAGGCAGTCTTTGTCAGTGTCTCTTGCCGTATAGGTGGGAGAGAAGATTGAAGAGTGTGGACGGGCAGCGTGGCTGCCCTCTTGGCTCGGACAGGGACAGAGAGGGCCTTTTTCACAGGCCTTCGTCTGTGGGCCGGCTTCCGCTTGCCGGCGGCTACAATTGGATGAAGAGGAGGCCTGTTGCTAGGCGGTGCGGGTCAACAACGTCCATTCTTGGAATGTGCCGGCCATTTTGGAATGCTTTAACCTGGTGCACGCAGTTTAAGCAGCATGGCGCTTCACGGTAAAGTTTCTCGGATTGCAGAATAATTTCATTTGATTTCTTGCAGCATCGGGGTGCAGGCTGAAATTCTGAATAAGCATGAGAAATATGTAGAATAAAGCGTGCAAGCTGAAGCTCGTGCGAGAGCACTGTTCAGCTATGCCGGAAACAGGTGTTGCTCCTGCAGCACAATTAGTAGTGGGGGGAAAAGGGCTACTGCGCCCTTCATACGATCAGAGCAAGTGAGTTGCTCAAGGGACAGATATGGACTTTTTCTCAGGCCTTCGTCTATGGGCCGGCTTTCGACCTGCCGGTGGTTACAATTGGATGAAGAGGAGACCTTTTGCTATGCGACGCAGGTCAACAACGACCATTCTGGGAAAGTGCCAGCCATTTTGGAATGCTTTAACCTGGTACACGCAGTTTAAGCAGGATGGCGCTTCACTGTCTCTTGAGCGGTTTGACTAACATACCTCATGAGTGGAAGTTGAATTTTGAGGTGACATGCCTGACCTTTCAAAAACCAGGCATTCCCCAGAAAGACTTCTTCCCCACTGTGGAGAATTCCAAATGTTCCCTGTTCTCATCGTGGATAGGGCAAGTATCATAAAGAAAGGCAGTAAGGTGGGTTGGGGTTGTTCCTCTATGCTGTTCTTCCACGTTTTCTTGTTCCAAAGAGAAACAAAGGTTAAAGAAAGAGCTTTTGATCATGGTAAGCATTAACTGACCCAAACGGTTTTGGTTCTCTGACCTTCTTTGTCTTTAGGAATGTTCCGTATATCTCCCTACCTCTGAAAGGACCTACATGAGAAGGGTTCTGCTTTTCCATCATTCCCACCATCACTGATCTGAGATGATTTGTACCTGGGAAATTTATGTTCAGTCAGTCATCTTGGCCTCTCTCTGATGATTATGGTGGATCTGTGGGCAGCAATGTAGGGGTCCACCTGCCAGCAGTACAAGAACAAGTGGACCACATTCTAACACTGGTGCAGAGATAAAGAATTAACTCCATTCTGGCTTTCTGTGACGACATGCTGGTTTATGTTTCCTGTACTTCTGAAACATAGGTGGTTTTTGCCAGACTGGTCTTTTGACACTTGGTGCTTATAGGACAAAGTTGACTTTTTTGGGCAAGTCAATTGTTAAAAGGCATTTTGGCCACCTCAAACAGATGTTTTCCCTCACTAAAACCCAGGACTCAGACTAGGATATTGTTCTGCCATAACATCCTCTTGAGCTCAAGGACTACCATCCTGGTAACGGCCACTTCTGCTCGATGCATCTGTGAGCTGTAGACCATTTCAGAGGAGAAGTCTTATACAATTGTTATGGGGGTTTTATGGAAATATCAGTGGGGCCAATGGCCGTCCTTTTCTCTCTCATCTTTATGCACCTCATCCGTAGCCCAGGTGTCCTTAGCACCAAGTTAGTAAATAGAAAATGTTCCACCCTCAGTATACAAATGGCTAAATAAACTGAGATGTCAACCCAAAGGCCTGTGGCCTTCCCTATCTACACTCTCTGCAGGACCCCTAGCTTTCCCTAATCTAGCCAGTTGTAAATACGCTTTAAGGATAGGAAATTGTGCCGTACAGACACCCTCTTGGGTTTAGTCATTTTTCTACTGCACTCACTCGCTCCTCTCCCTCACTACACTCCTCTTCTCTCCTCCCTCCACGCAATGGTTACTTCGATATCTTTCACTCCATCTAGAACTCACCTCCACCCTTTGATGTTACTTCACCATCTCCATTTACTCTTTCTTCCTTCTCCACACTCCTACTCCCTCCACCACACTTGACCTCCATCCATCATAGTACTACTCCATTCACCACACAACTCCCCTCCAGCACAATACTGCTCTCTCCTCCAAGCTACTATCACACCTCCCTCTGCACTACTACTCCAACACCCTCCTTTCACTCAGTTCCAAACAATTCCCATTCACTCCTTACACTAACTCCTCTAACCACACTTGCCACACTAACAGGCATACCTCCACTGCAGTAACACTTGCACTCAGAAGCCAAAACCTCACATTGGGCCTCATTACACGGATGCGGTACGGGTACCAGTGCCGGTAAACCCTTACCGCCTTACTATAAGGTCCCTTTGTGGGTCCCTACCTTAACGGCTGGTCTTACCAGCCGTTAAGGACGGGACCCACAAAGGGACCTTGGAGGTAATTACGGTACCGCAATTTGCGGTACCGTAATTACCGCCTTCCCCATTCCCATTGAGCCCTATGGGGCAAAAATGGGAATGGGGAAGTGCCATTGTGAATGGGGAATTACCGCCCCCACACACCTTGGAATAGGGCGGTAATTCCGCCATTCACCATGGCGGACTCAGTAAAATACCGGCGGCAACCATGGCGCTAAGAGCGCCATGTTTGCCGCCGTCCGTGTAATGAGGCCCATTCTCGCATGGACGTCATTTGGGAGTCACCAGGGTTACAGCTGCAACCCCTGCGGACTTCCCTGCGACCCCGGTGTAGGAATGCAGAGGCAGTGTGAAAAGAAATATAAAGCGGGTTCTAAGAGCCCTCTTTATTTCAGAATTCACCTTGTGAAGTTTGACATTCTCAAGGGTGTAGCTGTAAATTACTGTTTGTCTGGATGGGCCAGGCAGAGTGGATGTCCCAAATGCAGAGCTTTTTTTATTCGGTGCCAACTTAATTGTTTTATGTTTCTGTTGCCTATACTTTTGTGCAATAATACTCCATGTGCTGTCCTCGATATTCCTGTATCCAGGTAAATAGTTGGTATATCATATATTTATGTATAGCGCTTCTTGTCTAACTCCTGACTCCTCCTGTTTCCAAGCACTGTACATTTTACTGTGCTAAGAAACAGGAGGAATCAGGCGTTAGGCAAGAATATGTGTTATTTAAGCAATAGAACCCGAGCATCGGGGGCATTACCGTCCCAGGTAATGCCCCGGGGCCCATAGGTAAGGACCCGAGTGAAGCGAGGGCCTTACCGAAGGCCCCGGGGCATTACCTGGGACGGCAATGCCCCCGACGCGAGGGTTCTATTGCTATTAATACCCCGGCCCACAAAAATTGCGTGACCGGGGCACTAAAAGCTTTTTTTTTGTCCCGAAATGCTGCAGCGTTTCGGCGCTGCAGCGTTTCGGGAGAAAAAAAAAAGAAAAAGAAAATGGCCGCCGCCATGGAAAGGGAAAACGGAGTCCGTTTTCCCTTTCCCTGGCGGCCATCGGGAGCGGACGCGCTGGGAACACAAGTGTTCCCAGCGCGTCCGCTCCCGAAAAAGTATAAAAAGAAGGTAAGTGGGGTTCAAAGGGCTGCAGTGGGACGGGAAAAGAAAAAAAAAGTACCTGCGTCCCCGGCAGGGGACGAGGGAAGCCTCCAGCCGTGTGGAGGCACGGAGCGGGGATGGCCCCGCTCCGAGTCTCCACACGGCTGGAGGCTTCCCTCGTCCCCCACCGGGGACGTAGAACCAAGAAGGTAAGTTGGGGGGCGGGTGGGAGGGAGGGAAGGGATTTAAAAAAAAAATTAAACAAAAATAAAGACTTACCCGAGTCCCCGGCGGGGGGCCAAAGCAGCCTCTCAAACGCGGGGAGGCTCGGAGCGGGGATGGCCCTGCTTCGAGCCTCCTCATTGGCTGAGGGGCTGCCACACCCCCCGCCGGGGACAAAGGCTGTGGAATCCCTACAGAGGGATTCCTGGCCGGGTAGGGACCTGGCGAGAGCCAATCAGAATGCTTGTTGAATTCTGCTTCGCTCTCGCCGGGTTACTAATACTACGAAATGTAATAGTACTTATGTTATTGTGAATTATACCATGCGCTGGCGGATCTGAAAAGGAGGAGCGCCCGATGGCTTAGTTAATGGGATAGAGATGGAAAGTGCAATACATCTTTGATGTGCTGTTGGTAGCTTCAGTTCAGAAAAACTGGGCACTGTGTTTCTGGGTTTGTTTTTAGTTTGGACAGGTTAAGCAATGTTTGATGTATGAGTGTGCTTGCATACTTGCCAACATTCTGTGACCAAAAAGATGTTGGATTTTTTTAAGTTTCAAAAATATTCTTTAGCATAACAATGACATCACAGTAAATTACAAAACCTACATTGTTTGCACCACTGGAGCATTCTAAAATGCACAACCCATCAAACGGCACAACATGGAAAGATGCTCAAATGTTTAAAGTGTATAATTTTGGTAATGCTAAGTCTACACCAAATTCAATTAACTAACTTCACAGAAAATAATCACACAGAGCTGGTAGGCAACGTTTGCCACTACTTTGTAGAAGCAGCTTGGGCAATACATATGTATTCCGGCAGTGCAGGTTGAACACTGAACAACATGGAGACTGATACCCTCCTCAGTCTGATAGGCAGATGCTCTGTACGGTGGTACGCCCTGCCACTTGCCTTCACTGGTGGTTCACCTAAGGTCTGTCCCGGCAAGAGTGCAGGGCACAGTCATGTAGCGGTCAGGTCAGTGGATTGATCTGAGCCCGTCACTCAAATGTATCACTTACCCGAGCACCGCACAGACAGATTAATTGGCATCCATGTTTTGCTTCATTAGGTTTTGGTTGTTTTGGGTGTTTTTCTTGTATTGTGTTGGCTGTTTCATTTCTACAATGTTTTCTGTTTAGTTAGCTCAGTGAGCTAAGAGCCATTTTTTGCGATGTTCTGAATTTTAGGTGGTATTTTCTTGTTCGGATTTGCTTTAAGAGTTTTGCTGGGATGCAGGAGAATGCCGAACCACCACATTTCTGCTTTGCATGTTGTTTTGATTCAAGGTGAATGTCATTTCTAGACCTTAGTGTTTGCTTTGGTTGGTAATGAAATATGAATTTAGAAAATGCACGCTGGCAGGAGTCAGAGTTGAGATTTTAATTTGCTGAGCTATCCAATTGTGACACACTATGCTGTTTAATCAATTGTGCAGTTAAAAAGAAACAATTATTAGGTACGCTACCGAGAACCCTCTCCTGTCCCCCCCCCCCCCCCCCCCCGAGTCCTTTTTGAAACAAAATATAGCGCTGCTATTGTCAGGTTTACTATTAGGCAATGCCATATTCCTCCTGCTCATAAGCCATTTAATAAGTGTTATGTTAATAAGAAATTAAACCCCCAGAGCCAATACATTACCAAATGCTGTACGGTGCACTTTTAAGGAAAGATGGCTGGTAAGATAGTCCAGTTGTTCTGCAGGTCACAGGTTTGAATCCTAGCAAGGTCGACAACTATATATGCTACTGACTATATAGCTCAGACATGTATGTCAAATGCATATATGGTGAGCGGCATATACCACCACAACGCTGTGGGGTCAGCCTCTTGGCCCTCTTTATGATGATCCATGTAAGCATCGAAACACGTTAAGGAGTCATGGGTTCCCTTTTGGTTTGTTTGCTAGTTTGAATCTTTGTATTAGGATTTGATGGATAGTGCCTCTACAAACTTGACATTATTATGAACGTCTTTCTATGATAAAAGGAAATACAGAGTTATTTACTACAGTGTGCAGGGTTTTGTGTCAGTTGGCTATTCCTCGGACTATCTGATCTGAAATTCCATGTGATTACTGAATATCTGAGGATGCACTTGGTGTATAAAAGAAGGAACTGGATATATAAAGCTATAACCTACGTAGTTTGACCATACCTAGGCTGTAAAGCTATAACAGACATACAATGGCAGTATCCTAAAACAGAGGCTACTTTCGCCATACTCTATTATGGCAGCACCTGTGAATGTGGTGAATAGAGAATACATGGAGAAGGCAGCCACTGGTTAACGCTTCTTTTACACTGATGCACAGATTTTCAACTAAAAGGAGACTGCCTCAGGGAGTAAGCAAAGCCTCACATCTTGTCAAACTGGAGCTGAAATAGGGACAGAGTCCAAGGTGAAAATACCAGCAGTGGGGTCTCTCCTCTAATAGTCTCAACCCGATCTACGAGTATAGAACCACCACATGTTTCTGTAGAACAAGAGTGAGTACACTGGATTCCAACATGGAGAGGAGAAGGGACGCTGGAAACAACGTACCCATTCTAGTGCTGCGAAAAGGTTTCATACAGAGGAGTTAAGAGGAATGGCGTGGCGTCACCAGAAGAGATAGAATGACAAGAGCAGTTTGGGGCAAAGAAGAACAAGTGGACGTGAGGAAGAGGAGTCCCTGTGATGCAGGCAGAGGGAATCTGGAATTCCGGCTATTGCGGGGGAAGGAAACACACAAACAGAAGGCAACAGGACATGGACCGTAAACCGGTCAAACGGGGAGAAGAAAACCCTAAAAAAAATCTTTCTTGGCTTGGTGCTGAAGCTGACAATAAAGGAGTGAAGCATGTTGTTGGAGCCCGGGTGGTTATCGACGACAGGTGGTCTTGACAGCAGAGAACGCAGGTAAGGGGCACACTAGGGAAGGGAAAGTACACGGACAACACTTCCCGTTGTCCAATATGATAAAGAAGCGGCTTGAGATCATTATCAAGCCAGATGTAAAGTGCTTGTTGAGGCTGTGGGCATTACCGTGAGATCCCGCCCGCCACAGCATCCCTACAAAACCTAGCATTTTAATTAGCATAGCCCTGACTGAGCAAAAGGGATAAGACATAAAAATAGCCTGCAAAGAAAAGGACACACAGATGGATCCACTAGGAATCCCGATAGGGGGGGACAAGAAAGCTAAAGCACTGCGAAAGAGATCGCCTGTTTGGTTTCCAGATAAGTAGGAAAGACCAGCGGATGGGAGTGCTCTCCCTGGCAAACCCAGAAGACCAGGGGATGTGAATTGCCCCTCCTGGTATACATGGGAAAGATCAAGGGGCAGGGATTGTCCCCTTTGGCAAACAGAGAAGACTATGGGACGAGGATTGTCCCCCCTGGCAAATATAACACCGCCAAAGGGACCCGGCAGGGCCACTTCTGGGAAGTAGGGACGGGGAATAATGGCTGGACCTGACCAGATGGTACTGACTACCAGTAATATCGGGATTTAGTTGCTATATTGTATAAAGGGCATCTGTACCAATAAAGATAGAATTGGTAAAATGACCCCACAGGTCTGGATCATATGTCACACCCCTCACAATTTACAAACCAGGATACTTGTCATCAGGGGGGAGAGGTCATAAATAATGTAGACATTGCAGGCCTAGGGCCAGCATTTAGAATGTTAAAATTATGCCGAGAAGGTTAATCCTAGATACAGTGGCAGTGGTCAAGATGAACTTATGGAGTTTATGGTCGCTATCAATAAGGACCTAAAGATTGTGAGCCTTGGGTGATGGAGTAAGCAGGTCAGGATGGAAGGAGATGGGTGAAGTGGGGTTAACAATGAAGGCTGGGAGAAAGATGCCATTCACTGGCAGGTAGTGGTGTGGCAGAGGCAAAAGGTGGAGAGCTCTAAGATAGTATGGGTGAGGAAAGGAAAGGAGAAAACATTCTGAGGTTTACCAATAAAGAGGTGGTACTGTAAGAGAAATGGCAGAGATGCGTTAACCCAGGGAGGAGGTGTAGAGGGTGAAGAAGAGTGGGCCCATGACCCAACCGTAAGGGACACTGTATGGGAACGAGGTTAGGGGCAGTGGGGTTAGCCTTACAGGTGATGGAATAGGTGGCCACTTAGTCAAATGTGGTGTCCTTGAAGCCAAAGGAAGAAAGAGTTGAGTAGTGCACAGAGAACAAGTAATACAAGGATTGTGGAGCGGTGGGGTGATGGGAAGAGGTAGGAACATTAGAGGCGTGGGCGTGAGCAGTTATGGTGAAGCATTCGATTTCAAATGCTTCCCTTTTGGAGATGCGTTGCAGGAAAGATAGGGGTGTGTAGAATGAGGGATGGTTTGGGTCTGCAGTGGGTTTTTAGTATAAGAAAGGGAGAGGAGAAGAAGTTGTAGCCAGGAGAAGACTTTGATGCTTCTCAGAAAGACTCCTTAATCAGTCTTTTCCTTTTTTGGACAGATATTCTTTGGCTCAAAACTGGGGGAACCTCATGAAGCAATCCCAAAAGAATTCCAAGCTGGTAGTTCTTTTTTTGTCCCCGTTCATTTCATCAAACTTAGAAGAATACACAGCATCATACCATGCAGGGTCCCGCATTTAAGATAAAAACAAGGGGAAAAAGATGTGACTGGTGAATAGTAGTAAATCAACAATCCCATACACCTACCCCAGCGAAGCAACAATAGCAGTCCAGACTATCAACATTAACCCCAAAGGGGCCAGGAGTACTGCCCCAGGTCGTTATTGGAAGGACTTATGGAGCGTTGTCCAGTATGTAAGGACACCATTACAGAACAATATGTGTTCGATATTGTGAGGCTGAATTGTGACATAAAATGTGCATGCAACCTTTCTTCATCGTCAGTAATAAAAACACCTATACTGAAGTAAATGGGAGAAAACATTTGCATTCTACAGGTGCAGCGCCACAATTGGACTCCTGCAAGAGTCGCAATACTAAAGGTTCAAAGTGCTACTATCTCATCCAGATCTGACAGCTCGTCAGTCGTTAGAGGTGCAGGGCGAAATGGCATCCTGTGTATCAACAGTAACCTGAGCTTGCCTCCACCGGAAACCATTATAGAAACATCTTCTCCAACACTGGTCACTGTATATTTCGGATTATAAGGTAGCAATCCTCATGTCACAAGAATTAGCCACGGCACTACAATGGTGGCTGAGAGACAGGATGTTCCTCCAGGGTTTGGTGATTTAACCCAAAATCCTGATAGTCATCACCACAGATGCCAGATGCAAAAATTGGACTGCAACTCTGTAGGTCTATTAAGTTCAGTGTGTCCGGACTACAACCGTAATGAACAATTCTTCCAACTGGCACGAGCTGTATGCAGTATTCCTGGCTCTTCAAAACGTGCATGCTTTTTGGAAGAGAAGCCAGTAGATCTATGTCGTAAAATGCTACAGTAACGGCCAGGGATGGTCCCATGTAGCTCAGATGACCTAGACATGGGTCGGTCATTAGTTCCACTGCTGGCTTCTTACGGGCTGCAAGAGCCTCGAGGTGAACATGAGAAGCAGATTCTTCCCAGGTAGTCTCATTGACACCAATCACCTTTTACAGAAAGTGTCCGAGGATGGAAGTCCCTAGGATGGACACAACAACATTGTCATCACATACGAAACTAGTAAGATTTTGCTCCTGCCTCAGAGACTTACAAACGTGAGGATTGGACGCTCTATCCTACAATGGCCAGAGAAATGTTACGTTTTATTCCCCTCCATCCCCCTGAACTCATGGTTCGCTCTTTTGATAGAGATTCTTCAGCAGAATGCACAGATTCGCCTACTGTGCGAGCTCCCTCCAAGGCACCCTCCTTTGCAGCTGCTAGCTGTGGAGTAGATCTGAATGTCTGCATGGCTGCTGAATAGAGGGTATTAATGGACCTAGGAATGTTGGCTAAGGGGGCATCAGACGCTCCAGGGGACACTTAACATTGTAGATCCTGCAAAAGGCATTATTTCCCCTTTTCTAGATAGTAACAGAAGAGAATACTTTCATATGATGTCTTCATGATCCCAGAGTTTCTTGAAGAGGGTTTTGAGTTGGGATTAATGGAGCCATAATCATCTTGCATGCTAAAGGGTTTCGTATGCTCTCATCTCCCAGCGTAAAATATTCTTCACACCTTGTGATCTTCCCTTGGTCCTAGTCTCCTTACATTTCTTTGTGATGACGGACATGTCCATCCCCTTAACATTCGTGGCACTGTACAAGTCTACCGCATTGGGTTTTGAGCTTAAGACAGTGTGATTCTTTGTTGTTGGTCTTCTGTCCAGGCCAGCAGGGTAACAATACTTCCAGGTCTACCCTCAGCAATTTGATAAAACAAATATAATTGGCCTCGGAGGTGAGCAAGAGCTCATTGCCTCTTGTTGCACAGGGTAGATCAACAAGAGGGGTGGCAGTTCCCTGGGAATAAATCAAGGATGTTTCAATGTCTGGAATGTGCTGTGTGAGAAACCAGAAGGTGTCTCACCCGCTAGTCCCAGGGGATCTTTGATCCAGGTGGCCAGGACACGGTCATCCCTTTTGGATCCAGTTCCTGGAGGTGGACCAGTGCAGGAGGATCACCTGGGTTAGGGGGTTTTGGGGAGTGTGAGTGGGATAGCAGATGGTGAGATGGGGTATCCCCTTCCCTGTAATAACTTTACCCCATCCTACCACGTAGGAGTCTTGGGAACTCAAATACCGCCCATCCCCCTTTCCCAACATGGACATGAAGAGCTTGCAATGAGAGAAAACAGACAAACGCCTGATCCGTATACCTGACATGTCCCAATACAATGGCCAGGCAATTACTGACCATTACACACACCTGACTTCGATTATATTTCCCCACATGGATAAAAGGCGCAGCGCGAGAGCACATTCTGAGCGAGGAAAAGCACATGAGGAAACAGCGGTTCCAAGATGGCAGTTTAATACAAGACAGAAGACGGCAAAACGGAAGGGGATCGCAAAGAGGGAAGTGCCCTTGACCTTTTCAACGGAAGACTGTTACTTTCATGAACCTTCGAGAATAGGAAACGTAAGACCAGGAATCAAGGCTGAAGAATCCTGCATTGTGTGTCAGAGGTACCCGGGGATCTCCCGCGTCGATAGTCAAGGTGGGTAAAATCTTTTGCCGCCATGGTACTGTCCTTGGCTCCTACAATAAAGCAGCACCAGTGAAGTCAGCACAGCCGGTGAGTTGGGGAGACTGATACCAGACCGGTCTGTGTTAAAGCCAAGGTTGCAAGCAGCAACACTGTATAGTGAACGCTGAAGCGAAAAATATGTTAATGAAGCGTAATTGATATACAACATGGGTAAACGAGAACAACTGATGAGTGATTGAACTTTGAAGCCAAAATACCATACCTTAGACAGAGTGGTCCGGCGCCGCATGTATGCTCATTCGAAAGTCTCTGTAAGGTAGCCAATTGAAAGAGAGACAAAGAATTGTGAATCGAAGTGGTGCTGTCAAGCAAAATCCAGTGCACAATCGAAAAGTCTTCAATGTTAATAGAGTAAAGAAAGTTGATGACGAAGTAGATGAAGTTGGTCCGAGCCCGGCAAAGGGAGATCAGCTGAAAGCTTTTGGTTAAAGCAAGTTTGTGTTAAAAAGTTAAATTGGGGTTGGTCCGAGCCTGGCGGAGAGAGACTAATTGAACATTGTGTTAAAGAGAGTACGAGCCTGGCTGAGGGGGATCTGGGGTGAGCCGTAAATCACCAGAGAAATTGGATGCTTGAATATCCTGCGAACATTGTGTTAAGAAGATCTGAGCCGACTGAGGGGGATCTGAGGTGAATAGTGAATCGCCTGAGAAATTGAATACTTGTGAAATCCTAAGAGGAAAACAACGTAGTTTTTGTCGCATAAGGACCTCTGAAAGAAGAGAAGTTGAGAGGCAAAGGGACTTGAGCACCGAAGGCCCTGATGCTAATGATTGAGGTGTATCCTCGTGCTAGAGAAGCCAGTGACCGTGTTAAGCTCGAGTGTACTGCCTTGTCCCATGCTGAAAACATGGGGAAGGGAGGCCAACGGCCTGAACATCCTGACAAATTATTTCGTGAACACTTGTTTCTTTTCCATAACATTGTTTCCTACACTATTTGTATTTAGAAGTAAGGATTGGCAATAGGTTTATTAGTATAGGCCCTTTTATTTTGACAAGACACCACTAGGACTGCGTTATTATTATTTGATGGTCATAGCTTGCTCCTTTCTGTAGATTTAGGATTAGAAAGGCATTTTTCAAACCCTTTTTGAAGTTCAAAAAAAACCTTGAGCTGTGGTCACTTGTGTCCGTCTTACTGTTGATATCATGTCTTGCTTACAGCTGCCCTGCCAGGTGGGCATCCCTCGCTGCATTTGGGCTGTACAACAAACTACAAGTGGAAGAGGGTAACTGGAATTCTTCAGACGGCTACAGATTGTTAAAAAAGATTTGCTAATTGAAAAATTAAGATTGATTTAGCACAGCAAATATTGGCAATCATGATGTATGGTTCAAAGCCATAGACCTGCTATCTCCTCACTATGTATAGGAATTAGAAGAGGAAGATAGGATGAGGAGGTATTGACCCAAATGCTTACCAGATATTTTCATAAAGACGAGTCCCTGTCCCTTAATCTTCTTAGTCACAGTCCTAGTCCCATAGTCCCATCCGTGTTTGTATTTCAGCTTGAACAAATAACAGAGAGCTTTTTACAGACAGAAGGTGTAAGGGGTGCAACAGGGTGTTACGCAGTGCTTAATTTGTGGGGGTGGTTGCCAGTGCCCAACACCAACACTCTTTTTTGGGCACCGGAACTCATGCGGAGCCAGCGCACGTGCCATTGCTTTGTTTGTTCTTCCACTTCGCTTTGCTTCGATTATAAATCATGGGGCCTCATTGCGAGTTTGGAGGCAGCCATGTCTGCCTCCAAACCGGACTCCATTACTGGGTTCCTGCAATGGGGACTTACCGGGTCATTCCGACATGGGAGGACCCGGTAATTCCTCCTTGCAGGAACCATTCCCCATTCCCATTTGACCCCCCATAGGACTCAATGGGAAAGGGGAGGGAGGTAATAATGGGCACATTACAAGTGGCCCATTATTACCTCCCTCTTCCCCTCGCAGGACCCGGTAAAGACTTCTGGTTTTACCAGACGTCTGGTCCGGGTCCCGCAAAGGGAACCTCGTAATCTGTGCTCACGGAATGAAGGGTGCCGATCCCGTACCGGCACCCTTCATTCCGTGAGCGCCAGGGTCGTAATGAGGCCCATTGGGATATGTCATTCTGATCTCGATCTCTCTCGTGCTTGCAGGTTGCAGGCCATGGCTGGCTGGGCCTGGGAGGGGCCAGCAATAGCAATGAACAACAAACTGTTACAAACAGCCAATGAAAACTACCATTCTGTTGTTACTATGCAGTATTTGATAAATTCTGTATAGTAGCACAGAATGTGCAGTTTTTATTGGCTGTTCATCTGAGCCGGTGAAATTACATGGTGACATGTTGTTGTTGCCACAGGAGGCAGCGCGGCACCACCTTCATTTCACAAGTTACTGTGAAGTGAAGGTGTCGAGGCGTGGCGCCGTCGGTCCTGACTTGTGAGAGAGAGAGCCTGCCCTGCTGCGCTGCGTGGTGCAGCCTAGTTGCTTCCTGAGGCCCCCTCTGCCTGCTTTTTTATTTGTGCGGGTGCCAGTGTGCGCACCCAGCCCCCCCCAGCCTGAGGCCCCGACAGGAGACCAAGTCCCAGCTGGCAAAGCAGGTAAATCACTTGTTGCTGCGTGCGGTGCAGCCAGAGGCTGTCACAGTCAAGTGATCAGGCAAGGAAGGCCCAGGTCGGGGCCCGGGCAGCGGCATGGTCCCCTGGTGGTGTCCTGACTGCCCAGGAGTCAGGCCCCACCAGGGGCCCGTGGATTGTGCCCAAAAGTATGTTTTTTACTTTTTTCTTTGAAAACCTGACCTTCCGTGGGGCCGGTGGCCGGGGCCCCGCCCCACAGAAGGTAGGTTTTAAAAGAAATAACTTATTTAGAGTGGCGCCTGTGACCCATCACTTCGAAAGTGATGGGCCCTATCTGCCCAAATATACGTTTTTTCTTTTAAAATCTTACCTTCCATGGGGCCGCTGCGCCGCGCACCTATTTTTGTCATCATCAGGCTCAGCATGGCCGTGGCGGTGATGGCCCCACGGAAGGTAGCCTAAGTGATTGAGGAAAGGCAGGGCAAAGCCCAGGACCGGGCAAGGCACGGGTGGCAGCGTGGTCCCACTAGTGTCCGTCACAAAAAGAATGAATTGTCATTTGCAACTTTGGCCACTTTTTCATTGGTGCTGAGCCCGACTCGAGACAATTGTATGCCCCGGTCCGACCCTGGATAGCATTCATCTAAGCGAAACATGAACTGTGAATTTTTGCCTCGGTGTTTCTGTTCTTCCTTTTAATGTTATCGGCCTCATTAGTTCACAAACAAGCTTCAGCGAGGGGACCCGGAACGGTGCACGTATTGGGCCAAAACCGAACTGGCTGCACTTCGCGAGAAAAGCCAATGCAAAGACGAACTTCTGAAATGCCTTTTCAGGCTTAAAGATACACACATGGAAACTAGACGGGGATAAAAATGGTGCATGTGCCCACTAATCTGTCGTCATAAATAAAAGCACTAGCTGAGTATTCGTGTATAATTCTCAACCGTCTTTTGCTGTCATTTCTTTACATAATTCCAGCGCATGTTTTATATCATGATGTGTGGTTTATACACCAGATGTGGCCCCTTAACCTAGGTACAATACTCTCCGAGCATGTGCTCCAAATGAGAGCACCTGCAATCCTCAGATAAGAATCCTCAGATAGGGAAGTGGTTGTCTGTTACACCCCGCAGTTTAGTGAAGTATGTCAAGAACATGTCAGTGGGAAGGAGATATCCGAATATTCATTCTCCTCTGGCTCCTGAATATTGGGTGACAAAACATATTTAGTTTTTTTAATATGTGTCAAGGTGGAAAGAGGCCCTAAAGCAGAAGTAGCACAGGCTGTTGATTTCACAATGTCTTGCAGAAATGACTTTTTCCAAGTTATACAACACCTCATGCTCATGCTTGAAGGAAGGGTGTAGGGGGATGCATTTATGAGATGTGATGACTGATAAGGGCTTGAGAGTAAATTGATTACACAAAATACCTGGATGAGGTGACTGAGGGCTGAGGGAGGGTGCTCTTCCTGGAGGTAACCGATTAACAGTACTTGGTTACTTTAACAGACTGTCAGATGGGGCAGAAGGGGTAGAGACAAATACAGTGCAACAGTGACTGAAACAGAATGCTTTTTTATTTATTTGCTTTTTTAAAGCACTCACACAGCCCAGGGGCATCGAGGCGCACTTACAGGAGGAGCATGTCTTAGTTGCGTCTTTACTACTAGCCTGTGCCAGCAGTTGCTGCAGCGCCAAACATGTGACAGGGAGCAGCAGCTTTGTGATGGGCTGGTGGTGGGCCGATCTATGTAGGTCTAGCACTGAACTGGGGCGGCAAGCACGCCCGCGCTGAGGGCGGCACCGTGCCTGCACTGAGGGCGGCGCTGCGCCCGCGCTGTGGATGGCGCTGCGGACGGCGCCACACCCGACATTATGAGGCCAATATTTTTTGGGCACTGGCACTTATTTTTTTACAAATTAAGCACTGGTCTTACGGCACCCATCAGGAGGGGGAAGAGACATGAAAAGAAGAAAAATAACATGTTTTTAACAGCTTGCCAGCAGAGGTCTCTCTGGGGCTGACACCCCTCACTATATTAGGACTATGATGAAGATGATAGGGACTTAGAGTAATGAAGATTACTGGTACGTGATTGCGGCATTAACAGCCACTGCCCTTTCAAGCTTGTCACTAGGCGTGTGTGTCCCTGTGGGTGATAGGATGCATTGCATTGCATTGCATCTGTAAGGGTCTGCAACGTCCTGGAACAGTGTCAGGGCATTTCAACTTTTTCAAATGAAAGGGAATCAAACCTCAAGGGGACACCCAGCAAATGCCCCCATGTTTTCAGTCAACAGTCTTGTAACATGGCAATATATTCTTTATTGCTGTTCCGTGGTTTTAAATGTGCGCTTTGCAGCGCTCGCATTAAGAGCTGCGTTTCCAAGAGCCCTTCAGCCTGTCACTTCAAACAGGATATACAGAAGCTCTAGCACCTCATTGCTTTCTAACACTGGTTCCTCCACATATGCCACTTTATTTATTTCATTTGATATAGCGCTCCAACCCAGAGTTATCACGGCGCTTGTACCCCCAAACTGAATGGAAATGAAGGGTCATGTGGAAAAGGCCTACCTGTCATTACCAAAGGAAAGGCAGAAGAAATTCAGAGGACCCATGCACATGAAAATCAGTATTTTTAAACACTGACAGAAAAACGGCTTTGGGTGTTTCCAAGTTAAAGCAAGACATGAGAAAACTGTCCCCCTACCAACATAAAGATGTCAGGGAAAAGACATGATGTGTGTTGACAAAAAGTAAGGGTGATTATGCTTCACATGCAAAATACTGGCAAAACATTTAAAAAGAAAAGACTGCTTGGTTGTCATGAAATGTTCCTGCAGGCCTATTTAGGCAGACTATGTGGGTGTCTTTCTGCAAGGGAAATCCAGAGAAGGCCGAAACCTAAATGTAATCCAAGTGCAATGTGGAAAAGCACATCACTTTGCTGGATGAAAAATAAATGCAGACTTTTCATTGAAACTGCCACCCATCAAAAGGGGGCGCACAGTGACAGTTCAGACCAACTTTGCTGCAGAAAAACGAACAGCTGATAATTAAAAGTCTACTTTATTAATGACTGAAAGAAACAGCTGTTAGGGAGAATTCTCATAAATGTGCTAATTCCTCTCTACCTTAGAGACCCACAGCTCTTTTGCTGAACTTTGGGACTCTGTACTTTTTAATTCTGTTTCTTTTCTGTGTTTTTTTCTTTGGTTATGGAGTTTTAACCAACTTCATAGGCATCATCTTTTCATTTGTGTCACACAGCACCCTCAGTGCAGTAACACAGGGAAGCCTTTTAGTCTGTCCCAAGGTTTAAATACCTTCTCTGGGATAAACTACTGTTTCCCAGATAATGTAAGGTTTAATTGACACTATCTTCCTATAGAGTGCTGGAGGGGTTACCTAGTATCCCTTGTGTCTAGAAACTCATGTAGCAGTCAAATGCTACCCTTTCCTATCGAAATGGCTGGTGGCAGTGGTTTTACAATGAACTATCATGATTTTTCCCGACCGCGGACACCGGTAGCTAAAAATCACGGGAGCCATGTTTTTCAAGATGGCGCCTTAAGCCCTTTTGTTTAAACAGGTCTTGGTCTTCTTTTTTCACCAATTCCTTTTGGAAAGGTCCTCCTAGAGTTTGTCTCTGTGGGCCAAACTAGCTTTGGTCCCTTTGTTTATATGCCTTTGGCTGGCTTCAGGACTGAAGGCCGCCTCTGACGTCTGAGTGTCTGGGGTGGGCAGGAAGTGAGGGAGGGGCCCGAAACTCCCTGTGCTTAGTCTCCTAGGAGACCCAAATGTACTCTGACATGATTGGCTAGCCTGGCTGACTGCCCGGCAAGGACAGCCACCCTGCTGGGTGAGTGGCAGCTAGGCTGGAATGAATGGGAGAAAACTGTTTAAAAGGTGAGTCTTTTGGACTGGAAAGCAGAGTCGACCACTAGAACGAAAGAACCGAAAACGAGCTGGAAGAGGACGGCTGCTGCAACTCCTGGACCATTGGTTTGCCCGGTGAAGCCCTGCTGCAGGTCCAAATTGCCAAGTTCATCTCGACAGTGAAGCCCCTTCAAGGAAGAATTCTTTTGAGTTGGTGGGACCAATCAACTCGTAAGCCACCTGGATACCATTCTCAGAGCTGGTTAGGATTAACCAGGGGGAAGGACACCAGCTTGTGTGCTTGAATTACAGCTACTCGAACTGAAGTGACTCCATTTTGTCTGCATTTTCCGACAATCCCCTGCAGTGCAGGAGTCCCCCGACATCCTCCCTCTTGTCCTCACGACTGAGGCTCAGGAACAGTGATATCTGCAGGAACTGCCAGGAACCAGCGTCTTCAGCTGCATCTTTTGCTTCATATTAAGGTACTGTGCCAACCCGATTGAGAGAACACCTCTCTCGTGGTGAAAGTTTGTGGAACTTTGCCAACTTGCAGGCTTAATTAGCTTGTGACCCAACATATGATTCTTTTTTTCTGTACAAACTACACTTCTGAGAACTTTGGCAAAGACTTAACTGTTTACATCAAGAACTGCTCTTTCATATCCAAGACACTGGTCCACTGTCTTTGGCCTAGGCCTATTGAACTGAATCGAGTCCTCTAGTGATCTAAAACTATTTTCACTGCCTGGGAAAGTATTTGTGATCTATTCTGCTAACTTGTGCCGTTTTACTCTCATTGAAGGTAACAAATGCCATTTTGCTCCTATTTCAGGGGAGCCTAATTTGTTCAGAAACATATTGGTTTGGTATTGAAGTGTGTTTGTGTATAATATTAAATTGCCTCCTTCTAGTGAATGTTTTCTAAATGATTGTGTAATAAATTAATATGTGTTTTACCAAGAAATCTTGAGTGTAAGTGTCTACTTGAACCACTGTGATTGTAAGACCTCTGTGTAACCTTTTGTACTGTTCACATTCCCTCTTGAGATAAGCCTGGCTGCTCAGCTCACAACCACAAATCTGTGTACTACAGAATTATACCAAAGGTTGGTTTTTGCTGACACCTGTAGTCCTAATTGTTTGTGGTGGTCCCAGAGGGTACTGCATGCAATTCTGCCTAACAACAGCCCTGTACTTTCAGCTGTCTTCTTTAAAAAGAAAAACAATGCTGTGTGAAATGAAAGAAGAAATCCATTGATGCAAAAGCAAATTGAACCCCGATCAGTAAAGCACACAGTATGTCAAAGAATAAAGACTGAAGTTAAATAAAATGCCAAATGCGAGCTCTTCTCATGCAAGGACAAATGGTGGGGCTCTGGGCAAACTTCACAAAGAACTGTGGCTGCTAAGAGGTGTTGAAAACAGAGGTTTCCTAGACTTGGTGTCTTGGAAAAGGCAGTTCTGAGCAGGCCAAATCCCCTGGCTGGTGCATGTCCAGAATGTAGGGGGGAGGTGTGAACATAGGGCCTATAATTAAGTCTAAACTCTGGAGAAAGAAAATACAAGAACATAGAAGCTTTTCAGATCAAAAGGTGGTCCCCTTCAGATAAGAAGACAGGATGCCAGATGTCTGTAGGGGGGAAATCATTGTTTGGCAAATGCATCCCCCATTTAAGATCTGCACTCTACACCTCAACTTCAAAGAGACTAATAAAAACACTGGCAGAAAGAGACAAATGACTTGGAGGAAGCAGAACTCCTATTTGAATGAACATAAAGATTTACAGTTAATTTAAAAGGACTAATATAATTTGGCCTTTTCCTCAGCAACCACAAGTCACACTGATTAAATGTATGTTTCATTATTTAGGTAATTTCCAGGTGATTTGGCCGATATAAAATTAATCCATAAGTGACTCAGGGAACTGTAATTGCCATCTAAAATGGGTTTCTGGATGATCTGAAAATGTCCCGAATTTGAGAGTTGGCGTACGGCGGGAGAGTAAAATTATGAATATGGGTAATAAATGATGTTCCTACCTATAATGCTTTTTGTCAAAACAGCAGAAAATTTACAAACGGCCGAGCAACATGGTGCGGACCTGGCTGTTTTATTAAATTCTCCCTGGTTAGCTGAATCGGAAAACAATACCAATCTTAAAAGATGGGCTGGAGTTTGGAGGAGAGAGAAGGGTAACTGGCCAATCCTATTTGCGAGAACTCTTCCATGGAACTCGCCAAGATTGTAAACTTGATGGCGTCATCGCTGCTATGTAAAGTGGATGCACCATGAGAAAGGGAGGGAGCTGCTGAAACTTACCATATGACAGATGCAAGGAATCACCAAAGGAGATTACACCTGAGTGGAGCTGTTCATTTCAAGGGCGGCTTAAAAGATGCTGATGGGACTCTATGGCGATCAGCTGGGGACCATCCTTGAGAGTGGAGTGCCCAGACCCCTGCCCTGTCATTCCAGATGGTCCCGACATACAGCTGGCTTTCCTAAACTGTAAAAAGGTTTTCTCTGTAAGAAGAATAGAACCCTTTGCAGCCATAAAGTTGGGGTGATGTGTTGGCCTTAAATCCTTTCCCTTTATAGCAGGTTGGGGGGTGGGAAACTGTGTAGATCCTTAGCCTATTTAACTACACAATATTCATTTAATTAATTCCAACATTACAAGGTGATTTGTGTTAAAATTCGAAATTAAGAAACCTCATTCCTGGTGTGCGCTGAAAGCTGTAGACTGTAATGTAATTGGGTAATCCTATTTTGCCTGTTAACTCCGACTTCTTTAAGGAAGGGTGGTGCCTTTGTTCCTAAACCAAAACTAAACAAATACTCCCCATTTTACCATCCAGCTTCCCCAATACAGGCCTTTAAGTGGATGGGGGGGTTTGAAATCCAGAATTCCCAAATCTTTCCAATTTTTCTGTCCGACTTCCCCAACACTGACCAAATTAGGGAGGGACTGAAAAACAAACTGCTAAATCACCATGTGTTTATTTTAAAGCAAAAGTGTGGATGAAATAATAATTGCCATATGTATTTGCACAACTAAACTGCTAGCCTATTAAGTGCGCAGAAAAATCAAAATTGCACAGCACATCTGTAATTGTATTTGTTTATTGATCAGTTTAATTATTTCTTAAAGTGAAGTTTTTAAAAAGTAAAGAATTGTGATTTGTGTTTCTTTTCAACACACTTGTGTGATTTATTTATGTTGAGAGAAGTGTATTGTGTTGTGCCACGGATAAAATGGTGTTTGACATTTTAGTGTGATTTTCTTAACCTCTAATTCAAATAAATATAAATATATTTCCTGTAAACCGGCCTGGTTCTTGGCTCATTCGTAGCTCAGGGGAGGGATCCAAGGGGCATGATAGGAGGCTCAGCTATGACCGAAGGAAAGAACTCACATTAACCGTTTATTGTTTGACACTTAGCTTGACGAGGGAAGTAACTCCCAGTGTTGAGGATGGCCTCTCAATTAACCGTTACAAATTGGGGGCTTGTGGCCGGATTGGGCTGGCTATTTTGACTCATGACGAGTCCATTGTGACAGACTATTCATTTTAATGTAATTGCTTTAGGGTGGAGGGAAAGTCATCTTTGCCTTGTAAAGTGCTGCAAGGACTTGACCCCTGAGTTCCAGGGAGGTGTATAGGTGAAAAATGAAGAGTGAGTAGTATTGACATTTGATTTGGCATTGTGAGTGCAAACTAAGCGGGAACAGGGTGATTTTGCCATTGCGCAAAGGAAATTTTACAATAATTGCAAAAAGGCAATATTGTAAAAATGAATTCAATTGAATTAGATGATGCCACGAAGCATTTCCTTACTGGGTTATTCATCCATGGTGAGTGGACAGAGGCGGGTGAAGGGAGCTGGCAAGCTAAAATGAGGCAAGGCGTTACATTAGAAGGAATTGGCCTTTGGTGTGAAGGTGGGATATGGCACAGACCATTGGAGGCATTTCAAATGACCCAAAATGATCAAGAAGAACTGAGTCAAGTGGCTCAGATCACAGCTTATCTATATTTCCACTTGCAGTGGGTGGAAGAACTAGGCAGAAGAGTGATTCCTGTGCGCAAAGTCGGACTGACATTTTAAATGAGGCTCAGAAAGAACTTAAACAGTTAGAAGATCAAGCACAGCAGAACCATATTTTCAAGTTAAAACAAGAAAGCCTCATGTAACCACTTAAACATGAGTTAAAGACCCAGCAGCAAGAGAGTGTAGAGCGTGAAACACAGTTTTCTGCACTGCAAGATGCACATACGGAGTGTGTGGAAAATGTGAGCACACTGCAACATAAGGTCAATGATCAGACTAGTTATAATCAGGCACTGTTAGCTGACCTTATAGCTTTTCCATTACAAATAAAGGAGTTAAAAATTAAATCAGTAAGTTAATTATAAAATGTGTGCATTCCCAAAATGACTTTGACCAGATGTATCAGCAGGTGCATACTTCAAAACAACAGAAAAGGCGACTGGTGAAGAAAAAAATACCTCTTGAACCAGAATGGTGCCCTTGCACAGGAGGTGCATCAGTTGAAAATGGATGCAGGAGTGAGTCAGTTCTCAGGAACTGGCTGGAAATAGGCAAGACAATGAAGCATTCTAAAAACCTCTGTATATTTGGAGAAGGGGGGGGTCTTCCCCAGACTCCCTGGATAGAGGGATGAGGAAACCGGGTTCTATCCTGGCCTAAAGGTAACTACACAAAGCGTGACCCTGAGAGTTTACTTTTGCCCAAGCGAGAGGAGTCCAGACCCTGTGGGTTTGGGAGATATTCCCAGACTCCTAGAGATAGGGAGCGCCTAGAAGACAGGGAAAGGAGTACCAGCAGCAGTTCTGAGTCAGAAGGTGAGTGGCTTGGTGTAGAGAAAAAGGAAGGCTGCCCAACAGGGTAAGGGTTTTGTGAAAGACCCAATCAGAAAAATCAGGCCATAAAGAGCTTCCAGACCCCATACCCAAAGAATGCCAAGTATTTGGTATGGGAGCACCTGGAACTTTATGAGCAGATGATGGCATCATTACAGATCAGAAATGATGTGAATTATATAGCATTTGATAAATGGACTTTCTCATCTGAATACTCCAGCTTCTTTGTAGGATTAGAGGATCAGGATCACTACAAATGGTCAACCTATAAGGCAGGCATATTAAAACATTTCTTCACCCACCGGAGTCCACCCAAGGCCTGTAAGGCAGCTTATAACTTGCAATGTGGGGAAGACATGGTGCATAGGGAGTTTGTACAGAATTTAAAATAAGCATTTGCGCAGACATTCTGACATGTGAACACCAATAGTACGGGGTTTGTGACCACCTACTTCCATGCACTCCCCAAATGCATCATGAATCAGCTGGTGCAGACTTTTCAGGAGCACAGGACCCAGGATTGGGTGATTTAACAAGCCACTAGGATCTATGAGGTACAAAAGCCTGCTGAGAGTAAAAACAACCACTACACCTGCTGCTGCGAAGGTGGCAGAAGTGAAAACTACCCGTCCATTGGATCTGGAGACGGGTTGCCTAAATGTAACACTCCTGCCAACAAGCCAAATGGAAGGCAGAAGGGAGCCCAGAACAATGATCCTTCTGACCACGCCACCTATTTAGCCCTAGGTACAAGGGTATCAAACCAGTCCTGGGGTATGTCTATACTCCCCTGGCCCAGGGCAGGGGGGGGCGACCAATCAGCTAAGTACTGCCCCAGGAAACTTCCCTCAGGAGAGAATTATCACGCCACCTCCCAATTTTAAGTTTTTTCACCAGATATCCTCCGAACCCGAATTTCCAAAATAATCCCTCTATCTCTCCCCGGTTCCAGGACAATAGACCCTGACCCCTGACCCTGGGAGAAGCGAGATTCAGGATGGAAAATTATTGGGGAAATTTCCAGTACCCGAGCTACCACGGTTGAAGGGACAGTTACCCTATTCAGGAGCAGCAGAGGTATGGCTCAAGACCTTTTAGTCTTGCAGCTGGAGCGAGATATCTAGCAACTGACCGGTGACCTGGGCGCATGCTGAGGGCTCAGTCCAACTCTCAACATAATCATACTTCCCAGAATTCTTCAACACACAGGGCTGATGCCTCAGGCAGAAATTACAAGAGGAGACTTCTGACAAACCACAGGTTCCTGAGGAGGGTGCCCGCGTGGAAGGGAGATGCCAAGTACAAGAGGAAGCTTCCTTTCTCACCCAGACAGAACCCCTAAAAACCTCTCAGTCTGAAAGTGTCTTTTCTACCCCCAAAAAGCTAGAACCCAAAGAGCAAAGTGTAAGTAGGAGAGGCCAAAGAAGAACACTCTTTGTAGAGGAACTCCGGATCATCCCCTTTGAAAGAGAAGAATTCTGGAGGGTACAGATAAGAAGAGCTTCTCTTTAAAAAATGGACCATCCCTGCCAAAGACAAGTGGATCCCAAAAGACCCTGAAGGGGACAGGGTAAGTATGGAGGCCGACCTAGAGCAAGAAATTCAATCCCCAAAATGTGTGCCAGACAGAATTAAAACTGAGGGGGTGTTCTTTCTCCAGGCAGGTTCTGAGAACTGTCGTCAGGTAAAGGTGAAAAGCCAAGGAACCAGGGAAAAGGAGGATTCCGCAACGACTCCCATTGTTAGTTGAAACATGTTATTTACAGAGTTCCGATCTCCGACACAGTAAATCGCCCAAGATCACACAGTGTCTAAGTTCAATATTAAGAAAATGAGCACCAGGCTGGCCAATAACTTTGCACCGTGTAGGAGAAAGAAGGCAGATTCTATGCACCGGGTGCAGGTTCAGTGTGAATTATCAGCTCTGGGTGGGCACTGGATCCCAAACCACCCTCCTGTCCAAAAAGGCCTTTGATCAATTAAACTCAGGACAGGGGGGCACCAAATTCCCCTCAGACCACTTCCTAGAGAAATCCAAACTTTCAACGGGAATGATCTTTCTGTCGAAAGGGACTGAAGATCTGGAAATATAAATTTGACATCGGCAAAGCACCCAGTGATAGTCGTGACTACAGGGGGTACACCTTGTTTACTGAAGATCGATCTCCTGGGGAGGCTATCACCTCTGATCGACTGATAAACATGGTCCTCTGGACCCAGATGAACCGGCCTATAAAATAAAAAATGAGCACCAATTATGTAAGCATGAATGGTATCTGTCATTTAATTGATCAATGTTCTGGGAATGTAGAAGTCTATTTCAGGAATAACCAAGTCCCAGACATCACTGTCATCTCTGTAGGAGGACAAACTGGTGATGGGAACCCTTCCCCCTTTGTAAGTGGTAATCCACACTTGAAGGACACACCTTAACATTTTACAACAGTCCAAAATCAGAAAAGAACACGAGTCGCGTGAAAAGTGAAATGGTAGAACCCGCTCATAGTCCGACAGACATTCAGAAAAAGGGCATACAGTTGTTTTTCCCCCATTCAGTTAAATGGGGGTGAGGACCAGATGCTTGCCAGAGTATGCCTGAATAATGGAATGAGCTTAATCAGTGAAGAATTCTTCAGGAAGCAACCAAAAGTTCTGACCATTCCCACATTTAAATTGATTGACAAATGGGAAGTAGGTCTGGAATCCCCAAATTCCAAACAGCTTATGCTTAGCAGGTGTATGCTAAACATTTCTATCGGTGACAAAACACAGAACATAATTGTTGGGTTGTGGGAGATGTCCCTTCCGCCTTTTACTTGGGCTGTGACATTCTCAATAGATTTGCCATCAATTTGCACCTATTAAAGCCTGGTCACGAATGGGTGGTAACACCCATGGGATTTGACAACACTGAAAAAGCATTTTGGTCAGCTCATCGCTGCCTTATGCCATTGAAGTTCAAGTGCAAGAAGAGGTTACCACCCCTGTACAGGTTCAACAATTCACTATTCACCTTAAGCGAGGACAGAATCGCAAATAACGTTTGTATTTAAATCTGACACCTCTAGTAGACCTACAACACAACACTATTTGAATATTGGTGGATAACAGTGACCCTCAAAGTATCACTTTGGGCGCTGACACCTTTAGTGGAATGGTGTTTGATGCCCAGTGTTATTCTACTGATTTAGGAAATGAAAGCATGTGACCAATCCCAAACGACTGTTTCGACATCAGTGACGGTATTCCTCCAGAAAAGATTTTTAGTAGGCACAGGGGGAATTTCATGGTGCATTCTTCCTGCACCTACACGGTGGAACGGGTGATCTGTGACATTAGGAGGGAGGAGGTAGTGTTCAGAGTCACGGACCACTACCTCGAATCCCCTGTCCAGGTCAACACCATCAAAAAAGATCTCTCCACCCAACTGGAAGATACTGCTGAAATCGCCATGACTGGCGTTTTTCCAGGTTTCAAGCAGATGTTCGAGGAAAGGATCAATCTTGCTGATGCCTGTGAGACAGATGAGCAAAGACAAAAGCTGAAAGAAGTCTTCCTGGAATTCCAAGATATCTTTTCAGTGGACTCATACGACTGTGGACGCACATCCATTAAATCAACCACCATTCCCACAGACCCCGAGATAGCTCCAGCATTTGTCAAACATTACTGGTTACCTTTTACGTCCATGCAATTCTTTGCCATCTTTTCCATGCTAGAGCGTGAGAGCCATTTGCCATTAGAGACTGTTAGTCATCTGCCATGCCTGATTGCCAGAGCCATTTGCCATGCTAGACTGTTAGTCATCTGCCATGCCTGATTGCTAGAGCCATTTGCCATGCCAGACTGTTAGTCATCTGCTATGCCCGATTGCCAGAGTTGCTTGCCATGCTAGATTGCTAGACTTACTCGGCCTGCATGTAATAAGCCAGCAGCCACCTATTCTATTATATCAAATGTGTGCCACATGTCTAGCTACCAATTTATAGACCTGTAACCCGCCTTACGCTTTGAACCCGACAGCAATTTCTATTCAGTCTCCACCTATGGCCCACCCCATAACTAGCCACACGCTTACGATATGTACCTCTCACTGCTCTACATGGTCCTACGAAGATCAATCCTCTATATAATCACCTCAAAAGATCTAACTATGTCACTTCACCCCAAGCAAGGCGATATGATCACTAGACCTTGTCCCTTAGCACAGAGGAACCTCAAATTGCGAGCGAGACTCTCAAGACTGCACGACCCTTTAACTAAAAAAATGTCAAGCAACGCTACCTCTGGTCCTTGCAAAATTAGCAAGCATCAGCACCCCCTCCAACTGAATAGCAGACTCTTCCATGAGCCTACCTCAACTTTGAAATGTAACATGTGAGTCACAGCTATTACCACCTAAACCAGTACAGTCTGAGATAAAGGGTGCCCTCATAAATGCCTGATCTATGGTTGCCTATGCAACAGATATTGCAGACCTCCTACAAAACAAAAATATAGATTTCTTAGCGATTACTGAATCCTGGCTCCCCCCTGCAGCTGTATCCACCTGATATACCGACCACCAGGCCCTCTAGGCTCCTTCGAAGAAGACTTAACAAACAACTTGTCTAACAACCTTAAAAACTCCTCTCAGAGTATCATACTAGGTGACTTCAACCTTGGCTTCAGCGATCCTTTAGACACTAACGCCACTCAAATCAACAATTCCTTAGAGGAACTAGGCTTTACCCAAAAGATCTCAGGTCCTACCCATACTAAAGGTAGAACCCTCGACTGGATTGTAGAGCATAACTGCCCAATTACGGTCATGTCCATAATACCTCAGTCCTGGTCGGACCATCATCTGATTATGTACACATTAGAGGCACCACCCCCTATGCATACCGACAATACAGCCCCAGCTGCCCCTACTAGGAAGAAATATTACTCAGAAAACCTCATTCCCCTGATATTACCTACCCTTAACGCTATCTCAGACTACACAGATGCCTTTAACATGGTAGAAACGTATAACAAAGTGATGCTTTCATCCCTTGACGTCATAGCTCCATTAAAAATGCAAAAGAGCAAACCCTGTAAACACGTGAATACTTGGTTCTCTCCTCACTTAAAAGCAATTAGACAAGAGAAACGCTGATATGAAAAAATATGGAGAGTAGACCCCTCAGAGATAAACAAGAGCAACCTGAATAAACAAACATATCTCTACAAAAAAGAAATCATCCTTGCTAAACAAACCTCTTACAACCTCCGAATCTCCCAAGCTAAATCTAATACCAAAGAGCTTTTCGCTATCCTAAAGGAGGTAGAATCCCCTATCCAAACCCCAGACTCCTGCATCAAGGACAAAAACTGGTGCTCCGGCATACAAAATGTGCTGGCTAATAAAATCACCACCTTGCAAACTAAGATTAACAATAAAAAAAATACTCTTCTTACTTCCTCTAAACCTAGCAATCCTATTATGATAACGCCGCGATCCAGCCTAACACCACCCCATGCAGCCATTCCCCACTTTAACTTTCGCAAAGTATCCACTAAAGAGGTTGAAAAAGTCATCCTTACCCTTAAACCCTCGAATTGCCATGGTGATTTATGCCCGGCACAACTCATAAAAGATGCATCTTGCGAACTCTCCCCTTTTATCGCTAAACTTATAAATGCATCCTTCACTTCTGGCACCATACCCAATAACTTAAAAACAATCTCGGGTCCTCCCTCTCCTCAAAAAACTAAATGTAGATCCATCCATTCCCACTAATTACCGCCCTATTACCACAGTCCCCTTCCTACTTAAAATCCTTGATAAAACAGCATACCTGCAAATCCAACACTATCTCGAACACAACCACCATTGGGGTCCGTCAGTCAGGCTTCAGACCCCAATATGGTACTGAGACGACTCTTGTAGACCTTAAGGCTCAAATAGATGAGTTGAGAGACGAGGGCAAAACAGCATTACTGCTGCTCCTCGATCTTTCAGCTGCATTTGATCTGGTGGACCATGAGATTATCTGTAACCACTTAAACTAGGCAGCCCAATTCTCCCAATTCTCCCAAGAGGCTATCGACTGGATTTAGTCCTTTCTCAATAACAGAACAATGCAAGTCTTCTCTCCATTAGCAGCTGGGGGGGGAGACTGTAGCTCCATAGACTATTTAACAAAATAAATATTAATGTAATTAATTCCCCCCACCAGAACATCACAGTGATTTTTGGTAAAATTCAAAATGAACAAATTTGTTCCAGGTGGGTAATCCTACTTTGTCTGTTAATCCTGACTTCTTTCAGGAAAAGGGGTGCCTTTCTTCCTAAACCAAAACTAAAACAATCTTGCCTATTTTACCATACAGCTTCCCCAACACTGGCAGTTAAGTTAAGGGGAGTCTGAAAACCAAAATTCCCAAACCATTCCAATGTTTCTGTTCGACTTTCCCAACCCCGAACAAAGTATGGTTGAGGGGGGTCTGAAAGAGAAACAGCTAAATCACTCTGTGTTTCTTTTAAAGCAAATGTATTGGTGAAATAATTGCCATATGCATTTACACAAATGTGTAAAACTAAACTGCTAGCGTGCAGAAAATCGAAATTGCAAAGCACTACATCATTAATTGTTTTTGTTTATTGATCAGCTTAATTATTTCTTGAAGGGACATTTGTAGGAAGTAAAGAATTGTGATTTGTGTTTCTTTTCAAACCACTTGTGTGGTTTATTTATGTTGAGAAGTTTATTGTGTTGTGCCACAAATAAAATAGTGTTTGACATTTTTGTGTGATTTTCTTAACATCTAATTCAAATATATACACATTTATTTCCTGTACACAGGCCTGGTTCTTGGCTCATTGTCAGGGGGAGGGATCCAAGGGGCATGATAAAAGGCTGAGATAGGGCCAAAGAAAAGAACTGACATTGACTGTTTATTGTGCGACACTTAGCATGGGGAGGGAATGAACTCCCAGTGTTGAGGGCGGCCTCTCGATAAACCATTACACAGACAAAGATAGGTAGTGAACATAGTAGATTGCATGTTTATACATATTTGTTCAAAAGCCATGCTTTGGAAAGCTTTTTGAAGAGAAGTAAAGAAGGCTCATTTTGGATATGCTCTGCAAGAGTGTTCCACAAGATGGTGGCGGTAACACAGGAGCTAGCGCTCCCTGCTCGCTTATGGTTGAATATGGGTGTAAGCACAGCAAAGCTGGAGGAGGATTGGATGGCACAAATCACTGGTTTTGCTGATATACATGGGATGAGGTAGGAGGGGGCGTCCTTGTGCAGACATCTATGGCCAATGACCAGCGTTTCAGCGTTTTTAAATTGAAGTCATGCTTTTATAGGAAGCCAGTGCACTTCCCCTTCTTGTTGTTGAGATATAGGCCAAGAAAGTTAAACCCAGGGCTGCTCAGGGCCTTCTTTTGCAAAAGTTGTAATTTTTGTAGGTTTTTTGCAGAGGTCCCAGAGAATAACGCATTGCAATAGTCAAGATGACTGCCAATAATGGCTTGTGCAAGAGCCAGGCAGTTTTGTGGGGAAATAAATATCCTGCCCAATGAGATGGGTTTGGCCATGTAGGCGGTGGAAGAGGCTAGGATGTTGATAAGCCGGGATATGTTTAGCTCAGCATCAAGCTAAATGCCCACAGCCTGATCCATGGAATTATTTGCGTGAAAAATGCAGATTTGCGGTTCTTTCTGCCCAAAAATCCTGTTTGAAGTACGGGGATTTTCGGCAGAAAGGCGTGCAAATCTGCGTTTTTCACGCAAATAATTCCATGAATCAGGCACCCAGTGTCTTCATGGGCTTTGAGACCTGGATAGTATTTCTGTCGATAGGAAGCGTACAGAAGGCCAGAGAGCTTAGACAGCAAGCAGAGCCCACGACGAGGAACACAGTCTAATCCTCATTTAGACAGAGCTTCCGAGCAGCCACCCAGTTTTGAATGAGACTGTAGGTCTGGTTGATCAATGTCACGTACCGTGCCAAAGTTCCTGATATTGGAAGAAGGACTTGTTGACAAAGAAGGGTTTATAGCTCTTCAGTAGGGATTTAATGTTTAAGAACTCTGCTGGTTGGCCGCCTCGTGGTAATCGGTGGCTATTGCCCTTGTCTTTGTTGCCATTGTAATGTATGCACTCCAGAGGTGCGTCGGACTGTTTTCAGTCTAAGCAGCGTGGCCCTCAACTATCATGTTGAAATGGGCCCCCACACATCTTCAGCCGGGTCCTAGCCACAGCATACAAGGTCAGGTTGCAGGTCCCTTGGGTTGGCAGGTAAGTTGTCCACTTCATGAATGAAGGGAACGTGTCTGCATGGGGGACACTGAACGCCCAATACTAGCAGCAGCTTGCTACTCTCATTCAACCTCCAACGTGGCCAACAGGAATGTCTACAGATGGTTACTCATTGTGTGGTTACGCATTGTGTGGCCCTCCGGATGTTTAGAACCTCAGCTTCCATTAGTCTTAACCAGTCTAGTTAGTGGAGAAAGCGCATGGGGACTGCCTCCCAAAATATCTGGGGGGCCACGAAATAGGTAACCACAAGATAATTGGTCTATGGAACAACCTTTGTTTGCCTGGCATTTTTGGCTGAGAGCCGATTTGGTCCATTACTCTGTATCTATTGCTGACCTGGTAATAACGCGCCTAAAATGTTGCCATCACCCTGTGTCTACGATACAAATACAAAAGTTACAATGCTTGTAACATTTTAACCCACCCTCCCCTCCTCGTTAATTGCACTTCCATAAACTCCGACTGCTGAGCCAGCAAGAAAGAAGAGCACGTGCCAGATGCGGTGACGGATCACGTTTCTTCACTGTGCCAGTGAGGTTGGAAGGGGCAGTAGAGTTCAATCCCTTGAAACCTCGACCCTGCCAGGCGCGACTTCCTCTGGTTTGCAGCAGCCAGGCCTGCGGTTTGGAGGCTCTGCCAGCGAATAGCACCCGGAACGGCCCGTGCCTCCCCGTCGACGTCCCTCCAGCTCCTTCTGGACACAGCGCTGCTGTGAATGCTGCGGTGCCGTGACACGACAACAAGGCCCCGGCATCCAAACACCACCAATCCTCGGCGAGAGGCTGGCATTGTGGTCGAGAACCGCCGCCGTGAGGCAGGTCGCGTTGTATTGGGGGGCAGGCGGGGGCAGGGTTCTGCGAAACCCATGTATACAGTAATAAAACAAGCTACTAATTTACATGACATCTTTCTTTGTTTCGATCTCTCTCGGTTTGTCAACAAAAGAAACACTGCGGAGTGATATTTAAATATGAAGCATCATAAATGACAACCCTCCCTATGACAGAGCATGTATTTTGCCAGAAATGTTGACCGAGGGCACGTTTTTTTTTATCGCGTTTATTATTATTTTTGACGTCTTTAAAGCGACTCACCCCAAAGCCAGCCAGTAGGAAAATAACAGTATGTTCAGTCACAAAATCGCCAGTCTGAGGTGCATTGGGAAGGAAGAGAAACACTCCGCATCACAAGGCCTCACCCCCAATTTAGGGCCTGATTCAATCGACGTTTTCCTATGGGATTGCGTCATTATAAAACACGTTCATGAATCAGGCCCTTAGTATCCTCTGTTGTGACAAAATCCCACGAATTGCCCTGACCTTTCGTGCCAAGAGAAGGGAAGTTATAACACGCCAATAAAAAGTGGAGTCCGCATTTTAAGGGCGTGTACTAAGAGTGTGTTCGAGTCTGCGTGTTTCCAAATGAAAGGGGCAACTTCTGACCCCCCACTACAACATTTATCAGAAGGCTGAAATAAATCCTTTTTCAAGGGAAAGTACAATTTATTGGAGCAAAAAAAAAAAACCTCCCCTCATAACCAGCCAAATCATTCCATTTTATTGAATTCCACTTTAAAATGCCAATTAAACCAAGTAGTTCCTGGTGGCAGGACGGATTAGACTTGAGTGTACCGAAAGCTGCACACACACACAGGAAGAGCACGCGGTGTGTAACGTGGGTGGCACGCATGGCTCTAATGTCTTTTAAGGGACAGGCTGCCAGGCAAGCAGAGCACGAGGCAGGCAAGATCATTCGGAAGCCGGGCGACTGGTTTAGCTGTCCGGGCGCCCATTTGGGGGCGACAAGGCGCGTTGTGTTCCCAGGACAGAGAGAAGTGCGCGTCGCCCGCCGCCCCCTCGAAGTTGCCGGGAGGGGCGGGCGCCGTGAACTTGGAGGCGGCCTCGCCTTCTCTCCCAGCCTAGAGGGCGCAAAGACTCGTCCCAGCTCCAGAAGGGAGCCTTTTGCAAAGGGCGCGAAAGCTCCTCTGAGATAACACCGCCAACCGCAGAAAGCTGCTGCACACTGCCAAGCAAGCTGGCCACCTCCGCCGACACACTGCTCCCCGGCACGCTTTTCCACACAGACTTGTTTTCTCCCTGCGGGCCTCCAGCTGTGTTTAAAAAAAAACCACAACGCTGTACACGTGGGGTTAACGAACGGGGACACGGAGGAGGTGCTGTGTCACCGTGCATGGGTTCAGACGTCTATCTGCAGGGTTCTTGGAAAGATATCCGGGGGGGAGTGGGAGGCCGGGCGGTCTGCAGGCGCGAGGCCGTAACTGCAACTTTTCCCCCCGCCCATGTCTCGCTTACATTCCAAACTCGCCCAGCCAGCAGTTTTCTGTCAAGAACTTGCAGTGCGGAAAGAGGGCCTTCCTGCCCCCGAGACAACAAGGCGAACGGGGAAGTGACACAGACAAGCACACACTCTCACTGCCGGCATGCACAGAAGCGTGAACACAGGAAAAATAACCGTTCGAGTGTAGAAAAGCACCGTGTCCACCGCGGGACCATGCTTTAAGTTACGAATACAATAAGTCCGCGCAAGTTACACTGCAAACTTGGTATATCTCTACATGCATGTGTGTGTACGTAACGTATGGTGTATACACACATATAGTGGCATGACGCGTCGTCGGCATTACCTTTGCTTTTAATAGAAATGTATAACGTATGTGAAAAGTTTCTTCTGCTGTTCCCAAAGTAACAGAGCATATAATATATGTTGTATCCAGTGAAAAGGCTACCCATCAAGTTAAGGTAAATACTGATGTCTAAAGAAGGCGACACGATGCAAAACGCACCCGATAATCGGTACGCTGTAGTGGAGGACTTCCGAGAGAAAAGACAAGGAAAAGTAAAACCATGCATGTTTGGGAAACCTCATGCATGTGTGTCTATGGCTACTCTGCATGGGATATACATGCACTTGTGACTGTCTATGCGGATTGTAATATTGCAAAGCCATTCTCTTAATGGCTTAAACGTAGTATATGGTGCTAACGGACATTGCAAGTAAGAATGCAGGCCAGGGTCAGTAGTTCCATACGTCGGACTCCCCTGCAATGGCTCATGCCGTGGGGTGGGGAGGGGGGTGGTGGCTGGAGCGGCAGGTCCCGGCGCGGCCGCGCTGCTCTGCGCGGGGTGCTGGTGGGCAGAGCTGCTCTCGCAGGAGGGAGGGAGGAGGGCAATCCCGGGACGGGAGAAATCCGAGGGTGGGTGGGGGGAAGGAGGGTCAGCCTTCCTGGGACAAGGAGAGCCACCGATCCTGCGGCGGGAGGAGGGCGGTCGATCCCGGGACAGAGAGGGAGGGGGAGCTACTTGCGCGGATCCCGGGAGAGACCGAGGGGGAGGGCCACTGATCCCGGGACAGTGAGGCGCAGGACGGGAGCGCTGCCGGCTCCAGGACGGGAAGGGAGCGCAGGTCTGGAGATCCTGGACGGGAAGCAACTGCTGCACTGCTCCGGGAGAGGAAGGAAGGCAGGGCGGCCCGGACAGGCTGATCCCGGCGCTGCAGCAGCGGGAGGCGCAGGATCGCTGCCGGGTCAGGGCTCCCGGAGGAGGGGGCCAGCAGCACGGACGGGCTCGGGCAGCGCCGCCGCCGGGGAAGGAAACTCTAGGCGGGGTTAAAGTTCAGCCCATGGAGCAGCACCGCGCCGCCACCGCCGCCCCCCGCACTCTGCAGAGCTGGAAATGTGAAGACACCGAGCGGGCGTGAGCTCTTCCGCGGTCCCCCCCACACACCCACACCTCCGAGCACCGGAGCCGGCCATGTACTCCCCGCTCTGCCTCACCCAGGTAAGCAGTGTCTGCCTGCCGTGCCTGCTTGTCTGTCTGCTTGCCCGCCTGCTTGCCCCCGGTTGTTTCTTCCCCTCTCGTGTCCCTGCTTGCGTCTGTGCCTCCCACAGTCTGCCGCTCGCAGCTCTGCAGAGCACACGCAGGGCTCAGGAAAGTAACTTTCTTTCCCATTTCGCTGCATTCCAGAACTGAACGGCCATTTATGCCGCGGGCACATGGCTAATGGCGCCTAACTATTAATGCTGCAAATTCATATTTCTATGGCACCCCCGGCCGTGCAGCAACTCCCCGTCCTATTTTGGCACGGCTAGCGAGCCCCCACACCCGTATTTACTGTCCACGGGAAAGAGTGATATGCAGTCACTTGCGCACACGTTTTCATGCACGTCGCGAAGTTTTTCTTCCACACCAAGGCATGGCCCCAGCTGTGCATAACACGGCGGCCTATCCCCAGGCCTACTCGTGCAGTGCTGATACAGGCACCGGATACAGCTAGTAACTGCTGCCATGAACTTTGTAGTGCGTATATTCCCAGCCATATCCTGCCCCAATGTCTGTATTTACAGCCCTGCCTTTCACGGTCCTGCCTGGTTATCACAGCTGATGCACGACTGAAGGAACCCACTAGCGTTTTTTTGGGTGGCAAAACATTAGGATTTTTCCTTCTCTGTCTCTGAAGTTGGTTGCCACTGTGCCTGGAACCAGAGGGACGGCCTTTGCACCAATCAAAGGCTCTGCTGGTGGTTCTGTAGAAGTAACCGGGTGCACAAGCACAGCCACCGCTAAGCCGAATCTCCAAGATGGGGGGGGGTGTAGGCTGCCTCCACAGGGCTAGACTTGGCAAACTCTTCCACTGGAGTTGACTGTCCTTGAATACACTCACTCCTCCCCACCCCCTCCTGTTTACACTGCAGCTGGCCGAGTAGTTCTATTTCATCTTGGCCCTTTACCCACGGCTACTACTTGCTCCTTGGTGAAAGTGCACTCAGACTAAATTCCCCTCCCTGCCAGGCTGCTGCCTTCTGTTTTCCCCTATATCCCATCCACAAGTATTAGTGAGGCAGTAGGATTCGGTCTCTCACCCGCGCACACCTGCAAATGCTAATGGGATAGTCGGCCTACGTATCATTCCCCCCAGCAATTTGGTCACGCTATAAGCAGGCTTTCTCCTTGCAACATCATGATAATCCACGCAACCGTGTTTGTTGTGCACCATGCTGCTACTGCAGATGGTTGTGTTTAAGTAGACTTTCTGCCCACTGTTGCCTAGTTGTCCAGCTGCAAGTGTAGAGGGCTGCACACTGGTCTCAACCCATTGCTGTTCTCCGCTTTGCTGGTGGTGTTGGTGTGCCAGTAGTACACATCGCCCGTTCCGCTGCTCCCTCCCCAATGCTGTTCTTCACTCTGCTGTCGGTCCTGGTGGGACACACAACGGCCGGCCTATCATCTGCTCTTTGCCCACCGCTGCTGCTGGCAGGATTCTCTCGGCCATGGCTTCACTGCAACTTTTCTTCTCGCCAGCTGCTAGTCTTTCGTCTTCCTGCTTGAAATCTGTGGTAGAGCCTTTATTCTATGTACTCCCTCTTTCACGGCGACGCATGGAGTTTACGTCAACTCATCTGTTGCCATCCTTGAACTGTGTGTGTGTGCAGGTGCTGTGTCATTTCTCATAACCATCGTTTTGTCCGTTTCTGTCCAAATTCATGTTTCCACAAGTAGAAGGCAAATCATTTCTGAAAGCGGATGTAGGGAGTTATTTCACAAGAAAAAATCTTTATTAGAGCTTATATACGGCTTTCAGTTTGTGGTATTTCACCCACTGCAGAACCTGCTTCTCCATTTAACAAGACCCCAATCGGTTAAGGTTTCTGTCCACACTTTCTGAAGTGCAAATTCATAGTTGCAGGTAGGACCTTTAGGCCTTCACATGTGTAGGTTGTGCCCATTTCTCTGAAAGTACAGTTACGGAATCCGCTCTTTATAATCTAGACCTCATACATGGTCAGTATAAACTGAAGCGTGGGCGCTGTGTCGTAGAACAGTTCTCCAAACTTTCCATACGTTCTTTAAACCACTTCCGAGTAATGTATGGATCCTGTGACTCCAAAGATGATTCCATGTATGGCAGCAAATGCACGTTTTTAGGAGGGTGGGATCTTGTTCAGTTTCAAGGCCTATCGGCGTAGTCGCAGAGTTGAGATTTATTTAGAGTTAAAACATTTTTGATCTCTCTCTCTAATAACCTAAACCCCCCCCCCCCCCCACCCCCAGAGGCCACAGTGTAGCTTCCTGTGTGGATTTTCAAATATAGTTAATTTGCTACAATTTTAAAGGGCATGCTCAGTTACATAGTTTGTTTAGAATAATTAAAAGTACAGCTGTAATGCTTCTTGTGCTTATTCATTTATTTAAGCCTACACTGTTTTACAGTCGTAGATGGTAATTAGTTTGGCTGTTAATTGTGATCCATGATGTATGTGGAATAGGGAACAAGTAACAGTACTTTTTGAACCGATTTTCAGCCAAAGATAGTCTTCTTACTAACTAGTGATATACTAACAAGGCTTAACATGCCGTATTAGCCTCGTGCGTCAGTTCATAGGTCCATAGTGCTAAATTATTTTATTTGCTTCCTCTTCTTATTTTTCAAAAATAATCAAAACTCTTTTAATTCATATAATTCAATATCGTCCCATGAATGACCAGTTTTACTGTTACTTGGTCGCATGGCTATTTACAGATTAGATCATGAATTGCTTGTTCTTTTGGGTCATGAAGTCTTATAAGGCCTTTTTTGGGAGGGTTACTGCAGTGAAACCCAAGTATAGGGTAGAGAAGAGACTGTTTTATCAGTGCATGTTCCAAATAATTGTTTAGTTGTTCGCTGTGACATCAACATAAGTACTTTGTTTCCAAAATATAGTGTAGCTAAAAGCGGAAATGGTATTTGAATGACCTTTAACATCACCATTTCACTTTTTAAAGGAAAGTGGTCTGGCGGGAAGGTCGCCACAGCCTCATTTTAGTTCTTCTGTGTGAAAAGCAACATCATTACACATTACAGCTCGTTTGGAATACATTCTAGCAATAAGTATGTTTACATTGTGTCCTTTAACCTCGTAGGACAGTATGTGGCCGTGAAGACAAAAGTTCGAAAGTTTGTTTGGCAGTTTGACTTTTATTTTGAATAAGGTTTTCAATTAAATTTGGTTGTCGTGTCGCACGCCTTTCGGGGTATGGCGTCTGCTTCACCGGCAGTTGACACTGGGCAAAGGAAGGCCCCCCTTTTCAATCTGGTGAGTTAGTTTAGCCCTCTGTGCTCTGCATCGTTAGTTTGGCAGCACATTTCAATAGTTGCGTAGTGTGCAGTGAAATATCTATCGAAAAGATGCTCCATATAGGTTTGCTCAGCAGTCAGGCGAAGCAAGCTCTTGATAAATCTGTGAATATTTTAAAGTCTGTCTGTTTGCAATGTGTCATCGGAACCGTTGGACACCATGCTATTTTTAGGTTTTTAGAATCGCTTTGCCCATCCCCCACCCCATGAGGATCCTTTACCTAGAATAAAGGCATATGACCCCTTCAGGCTTCCCTCAAGTGCAAAGTGGAGTTAGCCATAACACAAACATACCACTATGTAACCTCTTTATGTCTTTATAAACTTTATTTCAGCACTCATTTTTATTATCAACCCCTTCGACATTTACTTTCTTTAACCCCTTAACTGCCAGGCTATTATGCAACTCTATGCAAAAAGGACGAGCATGCTCGTCTTAAAGTAGCCAATGACCAACTCAATGACACTCCAATCTCAAATGGAACCTTTTGACTAATCAATGCCTCTGCGGCCAAGAAATAATATCGATATGTTTCCGTCACAATTTTTCTTCATGTGTACAAAGTTGGATTTAAATTATTACCCGCCGCCCCCCACGCCGCAAGATATTTCGTAGCACATCCAGGTTTTCCATCCATGTGCTGTTTGTTTGTCCTTGCAATATGGCGCTACTCTTTAGGCCTACACAACGTACATTACTGAAGTTAGTGCTGTTTGAAAGACAAGTGAGCGAGTGTGGAGGAGATATTTTTACAAACTCAAGTCCTTGGTTTGGCTTCCATTTTGTTGAAGCAACTTCTTTCCACAGATCCTCCTTCCAATTTAAATAGATTCTGTTTTGCACCCAGGATACTTTTACCTAATATTTTGTAATATAAATACTTCACAGCCTTTAGGAACGTTTTGAAGCTTCTATCGAACATCACCCTGTTGGCCCATGTTTTAAAACCCACGCTCTATTGCATATACTTTGCCCGTTTATCAACATTGTTGCATGAAAAGGTGTTTTCATGCAAATGTCTTGCTCTCTTATTCTTTCCCCCCCAATCGCGTTGCATTATCCCGATTTCTCTCTCAAACAGTTTAGCTCTGTCTGCACCTTTCATGAATAATTGAGTTTTTAAGTTTCAAAACCTTCTTTGTTCTTCCATATATGTTCCAAGAATTAGTATTTCTAAAACATACCGTTTTGCTTCTAGAAAAAGAAGCAACTCACTCTAAAAAAAATAATAGTATAAAAAAAATAATAGTATAATATTGTGAAAGAGTTCCAATGTATGTTTACTAAAAGGCTTAGGCAAAGCCGGCGAGGAATCGGTCCGGTTTCCTCGTGCATTGTCTTGAATGTTAATGACCATGACAAAGACCTCCATGTGCTTAGAGGCTGCTCCTGTATAGTCGATTAAACCGTTTTGTACGTCTACTCCATATTTGTTTCTTTAACATTTTTGAAAATAAAATATAAACACTTTTTTTTTCAAATTACTTGCCGATAACTCCTGTATATAGAGGTTTTTAGTTCATTAACTACAGGGGAAACCTGATGAAAGTGAATTACTGCCCTGCAATTATGTATAGTGTTACTCTGCACTTACTCCAGTACCTTTCAAGTGATCTGTTACTCACAGTAAGGTTCTGTGTTTTGAAGATATTCACGCAGTGGCATGTTTTGTTTTTAATTTTCACAACTTTTTTTTTTCCATACATTACTTGAATGATTAGCAAACATGTTAAGAAATTATGTGAATTGGGCGCACGGATTTCATTTGTGGGCTGCATTCCGGCATGCGGATTTGATTTAATAACCAGTTGAAGTCCAATGAAGAAGTCGCTTCTTCACCTTCTAGATACAGTAACCCTTTTCTGTTGTTGTCAATTACCAGGATTAGATTCTTGGTGCCTCTGAAACCTTATGAGACACCAAAGTGAAATGCCAGCTGTGTAGTCAAGTGAAAGTTGTCCTTCTAGAGCTTCAACCACCTTCTCTAATGTATAGGTTGAGTACATGTAGATCTTAATCGGCCTTATCGAGCTCAGTGTTTGCGATTAGCACTGGTTATTTGTCCGAACCTGATTCAAGGGGATGGATTACAGGCAAGGGTGTTTTACTTGGGTAAGTGACAATAACAAGCGGTGTCGATTGTCTACACTGTCAATAATACTAGAACGTGAATGTGCCAGGGTTGCTGCACCGTTCCCCACTTCGTTCTCTGTTCTGAGGGGCCTGAAGCATATGTCTGTACCAGTATTTGAGTTGAGTTCAATGCAAACTGATTGGCTTTCTCACTCCTAGCATGCCTGTGAATGTCCCACTATAGACTAGACAGTGCATCTGTAAAATAATGCTAAGTTATTGTCCTTCAAATTAATTTGGTGCCTGGACTGCAGGTGAAATGGACAAGGAAATTAAAGCTTTCCCAATGATACTCACTACTAGCATTGCCGTGTCTGGGTCAATCGTGCTAAGGTAGCCTGGTGGGACACACAGTTAAGGCAGAATTCGGGCCATTTCATCTTGACGGTGTTATTGCTTGTTGTGTTATTGGAACTGGTCAGCAGACGGCCCCATGGTGTTGAGGTATATCGATCTTGTATACATCATCATTGTTCTACTCATTCCATCATCGAAATTATTATGAAGGCATTCTAGGATCTTATGAACACCTTTCCCAGATAACCAATTCATATGGATTCTAATCATTTGGTGGGCAGCATATCCATTGTCTGTCAGACTTATGAATCCTCCTAGATGTATTGGTCATGATGCAAGATTGAGTTTGTTTTTGTTGTCGGCATAGATACACCTTCCAGCAGACGGGGCAGAGCTAAAATAGTAACCTAATTCAGCAAGGCATTGGACATTATCAGGGAAGTAACAGGACTGCTTAACTAAGTGACCATCTGCAGGGAGTGTAGTGCTTCTGTGTCGAGGGCAAACAGGACAAACATGACTGTCGTATGCTTCTATGTTAATATTAGTGGCAAAACCACTGGGTTGGCTAAAATGTGTTGCTGGTGAAGAGGTGTTGTCCTTGCCATTTAATTTTAAAGTTTTTTTAATAGTTCTCTATTTGATGACCTGTATACGGTTTGTATATGTTTTTTATGGCATCACGTTGATTCCGTTTTTTCGATTGTTTTTTTTTGTTTAATTTTTTTTTACTACGTTCCTGCGAAATAGCTCCTTGAAATATATGCTTGGGGGCGGGTTGCCCCTCCAAATTATAAAAAAAAAAAATAAGATTAAATTATTTAAAAAAAATGATTTAGTCAAAAAAATATTTAAAGCATCTCATGTCGATGTAGGAGCATTAGAACCGTTTTTTATAGTCTACTTAAGCTGTTGCAGAAGGGTATGTGGTACCAGAAGTGCAATTTAATACGTCTCGGAATCCAAAAGCTCAGTTTGGCAGGTTCACAGTGGTGCCATGCCTTTGTATCTTTATTATAAAATCTCAGGAAAACCGATATAGACTGTAATCTTGCAATCTCAAATTTTAAAATCTCGAATGTGCAAGACCCTCCCCTCCTCCTGTCAAGGGTTTTGACCCATGTTGAATTATTAGACGGGGTAGATGTGGGGATGAGCTGTCGTCGCCCATCATTCTATCCCGGAACAAAACTGAATCAATAGACTGGGTAGATGTGGGGATGAGCTGTCGCCACCCACATTCGCGCCAGAATCCAGGAGGACCGCGCAGTTATGCGCACACCAAAATAGTTGCCTGACCTGCCACCCACCAGTGCAAGCGTGCTGGGTCAGAAGCGCCATGAGTGAAATGTGATGCCAAAGGAAAAACAACAGTGCCTGTTAGCTCAAAAACACTTTAAAACCATTCATCATTGCATTGTCCTTGAAGCCATAAAAGCATTCTCAGCTACTTCATCCTCTCTATATCACTTCTAAGCCATCAAAAAGAGTGTACCACTGTAACATTATCCATTGTTGATCACTATCATCTTCATAAGTGTGCTATCAAATATTAATTTACTATAAAAGGTTGATAGATATATTTCGTTTAATTTTCAAATAAACCTTTTACTTTGCAAAACAAACCTACTTCTTGGCTCAGTGGGGTCAGGGGGATTCTAAAAGAGGGGTATTATATAAGGGTTGTCATCCAGAGTAAACGAACTGGACATAAAAATATATCAATAAGGGTTTCCCTCAGCATCCCAGACTAGGCATTGATTTAGCTGTAGTGTTGAATTGAATCCGCTTACACTCCCCATCCTCCAACACACTCAAATTCACTGCAAATCTTAAATGCAATTGCAGGGACTCTAAATTGTACTTTGAGCAGGAAAGAAATGATTAAAAAGTCATGGAAAATTACCACTGCAATGATATTGCAATATCGTGCACCAATTAACACATTTTCCAAGTTGGAACTTGAAATCCTGCTGATGTTGTGTTTTTTTTTTTATTGTATTAAATGTTTATTGGCATCAAGTGCATTCACATCACATTAGTACAATGTATCAATTACCATCAATATGTAACCAAAACAAATAAATCAAGAAAAGGAGTCAACTCCTCCCTCCCAGATACACCTCTTACCCCCTTGCAGTTGGATCTAATAGTGTCTTAGTGGGTTGTCCTAGTCCGGCATCTGGAACTTCCCAACCAGTACTAGCATCTGATGGTTCTCCCATTACAGCATAAACGTTCAATTAATGGCGGTCTGTCATCAGAGGGGTACAGTATTTTAGTAACATTTTAAGTAAATTATTGTTAGGGAGGGTTTCACCATAACAATTTATGGAAAAACACGGTGTGCTATCTGCAGTTAGTTAAAAGATGTCAAAATAGAAACTATAAGGCCAACTTTGGTTGAGCACTCTGGTCATTCATGGCTGTGGCACCGCTCACAATCATATAATGCACTGATGAGGAGGCTTGTGAACTTGGGGGTATGGAGAGGAGGGAGGTTTGTATTCCAAGTTTGGGCCTGTTGTAGAAGAGTTTGAACTGGTAGAGAATGGTGCAATCCGGTATCTGTGCAGGATTTCTAGAGGGCAAAGCCTTTCTCCTTTTTGGAAGACGCTGAACTTGTTTCTGAGCGATACATTTCAAAGGCAAACGCAACACATTTCACAAAACTGCACTTTTTGGGCAGTGTTTGTCTTTAAAATACATTTTTCAAAAAGCAGGATGTTCTGCCCTGCTAAGGTCTCCCAGGGAAATCACTGCAGGAAAGGAATGCCCTTTCCCCCATTTTAATGCTGAAAGAAGTGGTAAGTGAAAATGGATTGGAAGAAATGGGATATTCAAATCCACACAAATGAATGTGGAGAGGTAGGGCGAGGTAAGGTCATCGGGTAGGGGACATGGACTGATATCTCCCCTTTCAAGAAGAAAACATGCATTGGTTCAACGGATGTTTTTGGCTTTTGCCTGCATGACAGCTTTTCTCAGTCTCCTAGCGGATTGGGACATCCAGTCTTGCTATCTGCCCTCCCCCAGCCCTTTATGCTGTGTGGCGAGTAAGCATGGGAATAAATCCTAATTTCTTGAGACAAGTGTATTGGAGCTCTGTTTTCTTGTGAGCTGGAGTCCATTGCAAGGGCACACAGCCACTGTAAGTAACCCCTCCGCGTGTTTTGAGTGCATGTCGTGGCAAGAAAAAAGACACCATGTGTTATTCCTTTATATGAAGCTATTAATGACCAGTACATTTTTCTTTATAGTGCACAATGTTTATGAAAGAATTTGATGTATGTCTCTTGCTCGAAGCAAAACTGCTTGCATTAGTCCTTGAGGTTTTTTTCCCCTTGAATTTACCACCACAAAATGCGGGAAGAGCGTGCCTCAGGCCACAGAGCCACCCCACCAATATTGCCTGACCCATCCACCCACCTTTTGATGGTAAAGTTCAAGAAAAAATGTGAGCAGTTTTTGGTCGAGCAATAGAGGTGTGAATAGGGCCTCTTGAGGAGGCGCCATTTAATGTTCAGGAGAATGTTTGCTATTAACCAGAACAGTTACCTATTTGTCTCTTTATCATTTCTAGGATGAATTTCATCCATTCATTGAAGCCCTTCTGCCCCACGTCCGAGCATTTGCATACACCTGGTTCAACCTTCAAGCCCGAAAAAGAAAATACTTCAAGAAGCACGAAAAGCGCATGTCGAAGGAGGAGGAGAGAGCAGTGAAGGACGAACTGCTGAGCGAGAAACCTGAGGTCAAACAGAAATGGGCATCTAGACTTTTGGCAAAGCTGCGGAAGGATATAAGGCCCGAATACCGGGAGGATTTTGTTCTTACGGTCACCGGGAAGAAGCCCCCGTGCTGCGTTCTTTCCAATCCTGACCAGAAGGGGAAGATGAGGAGAATTGACTGCCTGCGGCAGGCAGATAAGGTTTGGAGGTTGGACCTTGTTATGGTGATTTTATTTAAGGGTATACCGCTTGAAAGTACTGATGGCGAACGCCTGGTAAAGTCCCCGCAGTGCTCGAACCATGGGCTCTGCGTGCAGCCACATCACATAGGAGTTTCGGTGAAGGAGCTCGACTTGTACTTGGCATATTTTGTGCACGCAGCCGGTAAGTCCTCTTCTGCATACTTTTTAACTTTTTCCTAATCCTCTGCTGCCAGCTAATGAAAGTTTGCTGATTTCTGCATGCCACGACATGCTTGGTTCTAATCTAATTTGGTCATAATCCATTTAATTTTTGGCTTCAGTTTATGCACAGCTTTGAGGAAGGACCCACTTTGTACGATGAAACATATTTTATGTATTGTATTGCATTAATAGTTATAATTTGAAAAATTGATGTCTCTGGATTCATGTTTATGTGAAATATTGTATTTATGATGGATACATGTATTACAGATGGGTAGCTATCAACTGCAGGGATATATATAAAGCGCTCTGAAAGACCATTGATAGTCAAGAAGAGTGAAGCTCTCGTAACCCAGAGATGGAATATAGCCATGTCTGATTTTATGTTGTGCATGGGCAGCCCTGCCTCCCCTCCCCTATGCACCAGCATTGCAGGTGGTGATTGGGGTGGGGGGGAGGGGGCTGTGGATTGATGCATTTGGGGCAATGGGTCATCTCTGGGTCCCTCTTGTCTTCGAGATCCTAAAGAAGCAAAAAAACAAACCCTGCAGATGAGATATCCTACTGGCTGATTATGAACTCAATGCTGCTCTGATATCACAGCATGTTCATATCATGTTTTGAAAAGGGAATAGTTTCTAATGTTGTCAAATATGAAGCCGCGCACAACTGTCTTGTGTTGCCTTTTTGCACCCCTTTGAAAACCATGCGACTAAACTTTGGGTAAATATTGACCAGAGCCCTGAGTTGGTATTATTTAACCATAATACGTGATCACCGGGTATGTTATTATTTCTATATTAGATGAGGCCTTTTTGTGGGCTTTTTCAGATTGTACTCTGGGCAATTCACTAATTCATAGGGATGACTATGTCCCTGTGGGTTGCAGGCTTGGAAGTATTGCTAGAACAATGTGCTACACTATCCTGTGGATGTTTACGCTTTTTAAGCTACCTGGTTGGCACTTCAATCTCTTTGTTTACAGGAGTAATTGCTTTATTTGTATGCACCCATTTTGCATGTCATTGGTATTTCCGGATGCGTCTCTAAAGTCTATTTAAAATAACTGGGGCGGTAGAAACAACATAATAGCAAGAGCCCAAACTTGTGCAGTGTTCCCAAAGAAGGCAAATATGTTGGGGCAATAAAAGCATTCCTCGTACTCATTTGATCGAGTCTCGGAATCCAATGGGGAACCCATCGGAAGGCTAATATTGCAATTTGGTCAGTCTTTAAGGCCGCCACAAATCTGAGAAAACAGCCTGTTGCATATTTTTGAAGTCCTACCTGACCAGTCTTTATTATATTAGTATGTTTTTACTTCTCGACCACTAAAAAGTCAGTACGGGTGTGCTGTCGTTTGTCTGCCGTTGGCATGCCAATTGTACCTCAATGCTGATAATGCGGCTATGGTTCCAGAGTCTGAAAAGGGGCCCCTACTGTGGAGTTGGCAAGAAAAAGAGAATTGAGGGTTGAAAAGAAAAAGTTGGCGATGGAGCCAAGTGGAGATGAGTGACGAGCGTTGAGCAATATTGTGGCAGAGCTGCTATGTTCGGCGCACTGTCATTTGTGACGTACTCCCTCAAGAGTTTGTATTGGGATATTCGAAGGCGCTTGTGGATGTTTTTGAATATGTCTGTTCTTGAATGTGTTCATATTTTCTGTTTCAATCGGATTGGTGAATTTCTGTGTGTTTGTCATGCCTTCCAACATTTGTCTGTAGTGGTAAGAAGCAACTCATATTCGCCTGTAGCTTAATAGAGCTCCACTGAACCACATCGAAATTCACACTTCGCAAAGAAGCCAAAACCAAGAGGATCTTGTCTGTCATTGTTCGTCAATGTTTTCGTGGCTCTTCAGGGCCTACCTGCTGATTTTGAAGCCGTGAATGGGTGCATATGGGGAAGCATGTACTTGCCTCTCTGCTGTGAGTTGGCGAGTTTTTTTCCCTGCTGTATGCCAGATGAAATGTTCTTCTGCCCATCGTTCCTTGCGTATGAAAGGCTGATCATTTCTGGGTTAGTGTGACTCGAAGGCATTTGGGTGTTTACTGGCCACTACATCAAGTGTATGCCTCACACCGTTGAAAACTAGTTGTGTAGAACTTTTGCATTCAATTAACAGAGTGTATTAATTGATTGTATTTGCTTATTTTTTTTGATGACATGATTTTTTTGAGTCAAATGGCCATTCGCCTCTTTAGGCCTGTACATTAAATTTAGCTCCTTGAGATTGGACATGGCACCTACTCTGATGCTTCCGACACTGGCGCGTAGATGTTTAGGCCCCAACTTGGCAAGCCTGAGCGTTATTGCTGTTCTACGACCTGGAGGCTTCTCAACTTTCAGGTCTGGTGAATTGCCTCACTACAGTTTCATTGCCACCATTGGCCCGGTGTTAAATCTTAAAGCAAATGTCCATGGCGCAAGGTCACTAACTTTTTAGAGTACACGACCTGGGTAGTCATTAAGTTCTAAAACCATAGCAGGGGACCTTTTTAAAATTTGGACTGGCAATGATCAATGTTTTGGGAGTATCCCTTTTATATGAAGATCTTTCAGGAGCAACTTTCTCCAAAATAATTTTATTTCTAGCAAATGTCCTGCTAGATTTGGCACGCCGCGCAGGGAACATATATGTATGACTTTGCCTACCTCGGTTTACCGATCTGTTTTGACATGACGGATTTATTTTATTCCATGCCAATACAAAGGTGCTTCCCTTCATGACCATCAATTTTCAATAGTTAACAACTGTGAATCTTGTAACTAAATCAAACTTTCTAAAGTTAATTGAGAATGGCGCCGCGCATGCAGCGGGCTGGGCCACTATTCTGTTTACTTGTCCTAGTCGTTCCCAGAATCCATTTTCCTTCACCGTACCAACAGCAAACTTTGAGGACATTGGCACTGGCACAAACGCAAGCTGAACGCTGCAATCGGATTTGTGCCATGTGTGCAGCAGGCACGCCACAAAAGAATAGATTAGTCTTCGCCCCAAAACATGGTCGATTTAATTTTAATGTTTTGCGGGCGATGCCAGTTGTCAGGTGGACGCAGCCTGAATGAGCATTTGAGGACTGGTCAATTGCTACTCAGTGCCGGTTCTGGCAGGGGGCAATGCTCTGCCAAATGTGTCAAAAACATAGCCTCTTCACTCGCATGGCCGCTTTTTTTATTTTTTTTTTTATTTTTTTTTTTTTTTATTCTTTTGGTTTGGTAATTATTCTGAAACACTCAGAGTAGAGCTTTGTTGTGTGTCTTGGGGAAATGAAAAGAAAAGCGGTCCTACGTGTTACTACTACACACACACTTCCCATAGCTTTAAATAGCAGGTAAAATAAACGTGCATTCTTCCTGCTTAACAGCCCAACCAGTATTACACGAATAGTTGTGATGCAAACTAATATCAAATTGGAAAGAGTGAACATGCTTTATTTAGAAGATAATTTCCTGCACATAATTTAAGCACGCATTGCCTCTCAGAAAACATCGTGGACAACAATGCATATTTGTTTTGTTTTTCTTATGCTTTCCTTTGTACGTTTTTGTTATCCTCCCGGTGAATTGGAAACCCGCTCTTCTGAAACAAAGACGCAGGATTTATGGCTAAGCCTTGAACGAATGGATGGAATCGGTAGAGTAAAACCGGCACGTGGCAAGTTAACTCTAAGCTGTCTGGGTCGTGACCTTTGTCATTAGGCATTTGACCTTTCAGATAAGGTCAGCGTTTGCTCATTAGGAGCCAGTCAGCCAAGACACTGTGACGTGCTCCACGTGTGCCGTGGAACCCAAACACTTGTGCGCAGACTGTTGCAGGTTTTTCAAATGGTTTCCTCGTGGCACCAAATCTGCAGGCGGCAAAACGAAGATTCTAGAATATTTCACTAGCCGCTTCTGCGACGGAGGGGATTCATACACAGAAATTGCAAATCAAATTCGCTAAAGCGCGTTCTTTTAAAACGTGAGCAGTACAAGTCGCAAGGCAAGCATTAATTGGTGGTGTTCCTTCCAGGACACCATCCAACTCGAAAGGCTTTTTACCAAATTACATTTTGTGTTCACTGGTCTCAAAAAAGCAGACCATGTAGTTGCTACACTGCAGCTCTCGGGCGGTCTGTCCTGTCTTCGGACGTCTCTCTGGTCTCGTTGAGCCTCGTTCGATTCTGTTTTCACTAAAAATGTGTGCCCCTCTAGTTCACTCTCCCAGCCATTTGGATGGACCCAATACAAGAAACCGTGCCGCCAAACCTGACATTCCATTTTTCCGGCGGGCCTGGCCAGAGTAATAATTTTTTTTCTTTCCTGGGGCTAAGTGAAAACACCCTGGACACTTCATACAGAACCCATGCATACATTCGGTATTGATTGGCCTGCATTAGACCAGCTAATAGGTGCATTAGTTTGAGCGTGGAGCCGGTGTGAAGCATGGCATGGCGGCACTGTAGCACACTTGCACGCATCGTGTGAAGCATGGCAGGGCGGCACTGTAGCACACTTGCACACATCGTGTGAAGCATGGCATGGCAGCACTGTAGCAGACTTGCATGCATCGTGTGAAGCATGGCATGGCGGCACTGTAGCAGACTTGCATGCATCGTGTGAAGCATGGCAGCACTGTAGCAGACTTGCACGCATCGTGTGAAGCATGGCATGGCGGCACTGTAGCAGACTTGCATGCATCGTGTGAAGCATGGCATGGCGGCACTGTAGCACACTTGCACGCATCGTGTGAAGCATGGCATGGCGGCACCGTAGCACACTTACACACATCTTTGGATCACCAGGTCCTCTTGTGAACCGTCTCATTTATTTAAAGAAAATACTTTTAAACAAATTTTACACAAAATACTTGCATTACATAAATATAAAACGCACATACATTCTCTATACATAATGGATATTAAACTAAGAAATGCTGACCCCAATCCATTATCACAGCACAAACCTCTAAACCTCAATTTAAAAACTACATATTTCGTATTGCGGCCCTGCTAGAAGCTACAATTTCGTCTCATCACATAGAAGACAAATTCCAAAACATTTATCCTCAATCATTCGGAGCATAATATGTAAAACCATAACATTACTACTATACACCGCTATCATCGGCCCAACAAACGCGTTCTATGAGGCCAGCATCCTTCATAAAGCGCAGAAGTGCAATAATCAAAGCTATTGAAGGGGCGTTAACAAAACGTCCCCAAGGGATCTCCTCAGGGGTGGACTGGCCTTTAGGGAACTCTGGAGATTCCCCGATGGGCCTCTGCACCCCGGGCCTCTTTTGTGCGCTATTTCCAAATGTTCTCATAGGAAAAGCATTGGGCCTGCTGAAAATGTATCATATGAGGCCACTTTGAACATTATTTCCAGGCCCTCTTTTAGTTCAAAGTACACCCTTGGATCTCCTTTAGAATAAAATTGGTAGAATTAACAAAACGTCCAAAATGTGAACTTCTTTTCCCGTCTAAACATCTACAATCAAGAACAAGACGTTTCAATGACTTATTTTCTAGTGCACAGAACCTACTACACCAGGTGCTCCTAGATCCTTCTCCCCGAGCATCGGGTTATCCCCGAGCATCGGGTTATCCCTTGCTCTCAACAAATTCACACACATGCATATACACCTCTCTCGCACTAGGAGAGGGAAAACGTTTCCAATAAGGTGGGAATACCCCAAATGTTTTATGGACCAAGGTTAAGCCTTCCAGACGTTTATAGCGGACAATATTGCCTAACGTGTCACACCAGTCAAGGGGGTTCCAAAGTCGAACCTACCTTCTGCCAGGTTTTGACCCCACTGTGATGGGGCCTTTACACAAACCATGACAAAAGGGATGTCTTCACCACGTGCCCTATTACAAATGATCTCAAAAAAAGACTGGGCTGGGGGAATCGTACGTTTCTCGCATAGCAGTGCTTCCAGAGAATATTCATGGCTAGGGAGACTATCAAATCGCAAAGCGACCATCGGCACACACTTAGGAAGGGATAGGGCATAAGGTATTGCTTCATCCCATCAAGCACAGGCCTGGTGATCTGCTCTCAAGCTCCCTTTTGCAGCTCTGAAGGTGCTAGAAAAGTGGTCGGAGGCTTCCAAAGAGGCGATGGTCGTGGGTTGACTTGGCCGCCAATTCGCCTTCCATCATAACGCAGTGCGAAAAAAGTCATGAAATGCAGATTGGCCAGATGGCCAGGCTGGCACACTGACATGCCGGCTCCCAAGGCCGGAGCGCAGGTGTTCCATCAGGATTTTCACAAGATTGGTCCAAAAAGCCCTTCCAGAGAGAGTGGAGTGGTTAAAATTGGATTTATGTGAAAGGGCTGTCGTGTGGTGCAGCAGTTTAATATGCAATCAGTCTAACATGAAAGGCCGCTCTCTTTTCCCAAGAGCTTGCATTGATTAAGGAAACCTACAATCCTGACTTTTAACATCAAGCCAATAAAGATTTTCAATTGTGGTGAACATATAGAACTGCATAGATGATACATCGGACTCTGTAAAATTGCTCTGGTTGAGAACGCTATATAATGCATTCTCAATGTGATTTGCTAATTGTCTCCACATTCTGGATTCTGCCTTTCTTGGGGGTGGATTATGTAACGTTGTTTATTGGCTTTAAAATGTGTTGTGAAATGTGGCCATTTACTGACATGTGACTTTACTTCCTCTGCCTACACTATAGCAGCCCTTCACCCATCATGGTCACATCCTGAGCACATCTGACCGTACCACCTACACGCACTTAAACATTTTCATTGTCCTTAATCTATGTATGTCCACTTACGTATTGTCCCAGGTGATTGTTCCATTTACTCCCCTCCACAACTTGGTCAGAATGTCCCTCCAAACTCACCCGATTGTAAGAAGCTTGCTGCATCCCATCAAATCTGATTTCTTATCTATTGTACGTTCTGTTTTTAATTAAGATCATTATGCCTCCTGTATATGAATAAATAAAAACAATTTAACCAAAGAGTGTCAGTGAAACTAATCGAAGTATGGGATTTTATGGTTGGCATACAAAGACCATCGGACCCATCCAATATTGTAATCGGATCTAAAAATTGTTTTGGTTGAAAAGTTACTTTCGCTTATTGAAATAGTTTAGCATAATCGCTTTTTGTGAACTTACCTCCTGGAACTAGGTTCTTCACTAGCTATTCATATATTGTTGCACAGTCGCCATCAGTCATTACATAACACTTACTGCCTGCCTTGAGAGTTGCTTAATAGTCCTGCTGCATGAAAATGCAACTTGCATTGGCACACTACACTTCCTCCGCAGACGGTATTATGGGAAGTAGGCATAACATTCATTACTGAAAGTGAATCTAGATACTCTCCTTTATTGGTGTAAAATTTCGAGCTATGTTGAAATTAGTTTTCTTAAAGAAGACCTGTAAATGACAGCTTTTTGACGGATCTGTGTGTTCACTGCAACCGTCATAATTACGACAGCCGAAAATGGCCATTTCTTTTTTTTACATTTATTTTTTGTTGTTTTTTAAAACTCCCTTTACACCACATATATATGCGGGTGGAGACCCCACGCACCACCCCATATAATATTATATAATTTACCCCCCACCCACATTAATATGTGGTGTAAGGGGGGGGTCTAAATAAAGAGTCGCAATATTTGGCTGTCTTAATTGTGAGGGCGACATTTTGGGCCATTACCCTTTTTGACAGCCTAAGATTGCATGAGTTTGGGTGTTTTAATAGGACTTAATTAGTTGAACGTACACTTAACTTTGTTTGGAGAATCCCTGCGTAAATAACAAAAGAAACAACACCTGTTATAAAACCAGCATATTGTAATCACCAGAAAGAGTTCAACTTGCATACTTGGAAGGGACAGGGCTGTAAACAAAAAATATATGAAATGCATCCACAATTCTTTTTTTGGATGTATATTGAATTTGTATTTGGAGTGTTGCCTTTAGTAAACCTTTGTGCAAAATGGTCAGATAGTGCGGATCCTATTGACATGTGTTTGGGTGAAATTTGAATCAATTGTTAATTTGTTTTGACCCCATCTGTAATGGATTTTGCAAGAAAAGTCAGATAAAAGAAAAGGGGTGGGGCACGGGAACAGTGATTCTACTACACTTGGTACGAAAATCAGTGTTTGGGAACGAATATATTATTGAGAACTTTGCTGCGTGTGCCTGTGGCGGGACAAGGCAGTGCCCTACCGTCTCCAGACTTTTAACACAATCAGGCAAGGTTATCAGACTTAGTGTAATGTTAAATCTCTATGAGGAAACTATAATTAAGGTGTGCAAAGACTACATATCACCCAGCATGGTTGGGTTAAGGATACTCCAATGATCTTTTGTAAGACATGGTTATATCCATCCAGAGATCGAGTGGGACAAGATAAGTAAGGAGTGCATATTTAGTCTGTCGAACCGCCTCAAAAAGATGAATCAACTTTGCTATTTTTCAGTTCCTCTCTGAAGCTTGGATGCTAATGGAAAAATGATCATTTAATAATACTTTGTACTGTAATTGTGTATATATAAACAGTAGTCTTATAACTGGAATGAAGATCAATGTAATATGATTGATCCATGGATCAATTTGTGTGTTTGTCATAGTGGGGTGGTTACACATAATTATGCCCTTTTGTTCTTGTGCAAGGTTTATATGTATTATTCTAAGTTTCCTGTGTTTACATATTTCTATTTGTTTTAAAGTCTTTTGTTCTGAAAACGTTTTATCGGTTGTAGAACAAGTAATCCCACTACCCTGAAGGTTGAAAGAAAATTGTGTTTTCTCGCCTGACCAGTGATTCTGACCAGGGATCCCCAGAAGATCTGGGTGGAAATATCCCTGCATGGTAGGGGATGTCTGTGTGGTGACCCTCCCCTCCCAATCTAAGAGTTTTGTGCCTGGGGACGTTCCCATTGCATCCCATGACAATCTGTGGGCCTCTGCTAACAGCTGTTCTGAATCTGGGCCCTTCTTATGTGGGTCGGCCGGTTCTGTAATTCTGCATATGTGGCTGGTGGCGTCTCATGGCTGTATTGTGGTGGTTTTCTGATGGCAGTAGCCGAGTTATGGCAGCTTTAGGAATCATAACTGGCAAATTGGTGAGGTTCAGTTTATTTTTAACTGAATATATAATTATATAATACATGTATTGCTATCTTTACAAAGAAAAGGTCGAATGGCAGGATCCTGCACTGCACTAGGGAACATGCCTGAGCCCAGGATCTTATTATGACACAAGTCCTTTCATTCATATCCTTTCCCCAGTCAGAGGTCACCGTAACCACATGTTTGAACCTAGCAAGCAACGTTTGTCACATTTAATTTGTCCTTGTTCACATGATGATTTCGTATTCTGCTCCACTGAGAAAAGTCTCTTGTCACTTTCCCTGTAATTATTGAATTACGAATATAAGTGCCGTCTTGGCCTTCCGAGCTGCCACCAGAAGTAAGCCTTTTTCCAGTTAAAAACACAGGAGGATATACATTTAATATCATAGTTGTATTATGTGTACGCTTTTTCATCTAGGGTATTAAACATTTGCAGTGATTCTACATTTGTAAATGTCTGCTATAATTAAAAACGCTTTCAGTTATTATTTCATTAACGGTGTTGAGTAGCGGAAGCCAGAGTACTGTTTCTAAGTTTGTTTTCTGTTTTTCATCTTTGTATTATTCATTACTTATTTCTCCTCCTTCTCGTCATTTATAAATCTCCCTTGTTAGCTGGTGTCCCTTCCTATTCAGATTGAACCACTATTACATTCACTGCTTAAAGATGGCAGAACTCCATTTCATGGCCGTATATCAAAATGTGTGCATCCCCCTGTATAAATAGGCCCATGGTTTGCGCAAATTGGAGCGTCAGTAAGACACTATATTCTCTTCTGTTTTAAGACTTTAAGTGGGTGTAGCTCAGTAGTTCTATAGGTGTATGTAAGTTTCATTATAAGCATATATGTACAAGAGTCAGAAAGGTCAGCCACTGCGTGTGTGTGTATAATAGAAGACCCGCAGAAACTGGGCTGGTTCAATGGTGTTTATATTACCAGCATAGCAGCTGGCTCAGACTTTACATTGAAGACGTTTTCTTAAATCACTCTTTCATCCTGCTCCCTCTCCCTCTCAGAAGTTTGTCAGCCTTTAAGGAAGTTGTACCAGTAAAATCTCCTCCAAATTAAAGAATTTAGGACTGGGGCTGGCATATGTGAGCAATCCTGCAGGATAAGGTAGTTTTTCGAACGTTCCGCGTTTCATTCCAAGATCTTTACGGAATTCCATCTAAACCAAGCAATAGTGCTTCCAGCCTAGTCTTCACCTTCAGCAGAAGAGGCTTTACACAATCTAGACCTCTCTAGACTCTTTGAATTATATTTGGACAAAACAAAGCGTTTCTGGAAGTCTAACCGTTTGTTTATAACCAATTGTGGGCTTTCGCCAGAGAACAAAGTGGAAACGGCTACTGCTGTAATATGATGACATGGCCGTTCTACCGGAGCTAAGGGAGCATTGATTACTTTGCATAGACATGTCCCGTAGTAGACCTCTGCAGGGAAGCCCCTGGGAGGGCGCTCATGCTTTTTTGTGAACATCATTCTCTTGATGCTTTTTTCCCAGAAAAGAGACTGACTACCTGTTGGCCAGGAAGTGTTTCAGAACCTCTTCACTTTAATCCTAGCTGGGCTTATATTCTCTCCACCACCCAGCATTTTTCGGGTCTTCAAGGTCCAATTCCCAAACCAGCTGGGAAGGATTGGAGAGCAGGGCAAAACAGTAAGAAAAAAAATAACCTTCATGTTGAGTATAGTACCCTTATTCCTCTCGCTCCCTCCTTCACAAAGCCCTCTCGTCTATCCCATCCCATCCCATCCCACCATGCTTTCATCTATATATTGGGAAAGGATGTGGGATGTGACCATTGGAGATGCATTTGTGGTGTCAGGGCCTGGCGCATACAGCAATGCTTGTGTGTACACCATGCCCATTATGAATTATTGTCGAGACAGCTGTTTTTGGGGAAGAGTACCAGAATCGCAGTGAAGATAATATTTGATATTTCTTATGTTGTTTTTAACCAATTCAAATAAGCAATGGTTCAAGCCCCACTATATTAGGAATAAATAATAGAAGGACATATGCGGAGGCTATGACCTTTTTTTTATGTAGAACAATGATGTGACATTTTTATTAGATGCAGGAATTTTTATCAGGAATGCTTTTATAGAAATGTGTAGAAGAGGGAAACGTAATATAACATTGGCAGATCTTTTAGAGAGTATTTTAAATTGGGTGATGTCAAGCATTTTAATTAACGGTTTGTAATGATCTTTTATGTATGTGGCGGTCTTATCGTTTAATGGATTATGTTTTCCAAATGAATTTATTTCTCGATTTCTTTTTGTATTTTAGCTCTTTAAAAATTTTTTTAATATGTTTTAATATTGCAAATAATGCCAATTGCGTTTTTTTGCAATTTCTATCCTGGTTATTAGAATTTTAGCTGCCATTTTTTGTGTGTATTTAGGTCTAAACTTTTATGTCTTTCACAGTGCTCTGCAGATTAAATAATGATATTTGTGTGACCAGGTGTCGGAGTTAATTCTGCTATGAAACGTGCTTTTGCGATGATTGAAGTATTCATTGAGAATCACAATATCTCTATACTGGATTGTGTGAATTTCATTGATGTGTCCACCCAAAAAGGCAAGGTGTACTGTACAGTGAGATATTGAGCTCCCTCGCTGCAGGCATGATCTCTGATAGCAGTCCATATGGCAGTTCATATAAACGTGAGCAGACCTGTCTGAGTTTGGGGTACCTTGCACTTGCTCGTCAACTGGGGAGGCTCCATCTGCAGGGGGATGTTCTGTCATAAGAGAGTTCAGGGACCTCCAGCTCTATCCAGAAATCTCTGAACATGTGTGCATGGTTATTGAGAGTTTGCTGTGAAGAATGATTGCTCGAGTTTTCAAGAATGTTCTACTTACAAATATTTTTCAGGGTCCTTTTTGACACCGCGAGCTTGGAAGCCACAAAAAGTCTCTGTGAAGCATAACAGAGAGACATAGAAGTGGAAAGAGAGAAGACTCGAAAGAGCAAAATCACACAGGCACCTGCGTAAGGAAATGATTTTTTCAAAAAGCAGCCCCCGAGAGATGGTAGAGAGTGATGCACACAACGCTAAAATAAAGTTGAATCGCAGATTGAAAATGTTTAAGGATGTGGAAATTGGAGAGGCTATGAAAGGGCAATGCGCAGTAGCCCAAATACACAGGAATTGCCGTCCGGACATACCTGTGTAATTTAGTAGATACGAACATATAGAAGAATTATGAGGAGCACATTTTGATGATGGGGATTGTAGAGTTGATGATGACAGACAGCAGTCCATTGCGGGACGCAGACTTTTGCCGCCCCTCACTTCCCTCACTAACCACCCTAGGATCAGGATAAGGGACATTCTGGACAGATTAAACAACCTGCTTCTCCAGGGAAAACCGAGTGTGCTCGACATTGACCCCAGCAACAGTAATTGTGTTCTTAAAGATGTGATTTTGAAAGCTATTTCTAACACTCCATAATGCTATGTTCTTTAGTTGGGACACTCCGGGTTTTCAACTGTCCAAGACAAAGAACCAAAGAAAGTGACCATCCTGACCTACTTTTACATATGTATTATTTAGTCCTCTCTTTTGTTATACACTAAATAAATTATGTGAAAGCAAACCTCATTGTGTCTGTCTGACGCTCGCTCGGTGCCCATACTGACAGTGTAACTAGAGCATGGAATTTAAAGGGATGGTCTAGTAAAAAATTTTATTTAAAAAATAGATAGGCCACATAAAAAAATAAATACTAGCATCCTCCGTTTTAAAACTTCCTATGTAAAATTTTGAGCTATTCAAGCTCAAAATTCGAAAAAGCAAGCACAGGGGCGCAGCCATTTTGTGAAATGGAGGCCCTCCTGTGCTGGCTTTTGCGGCACTAATGAAGGAAAAGCCAGCTAGCTGTAGTAAACAAAGTCTACCACTGGGTGGCTTTCCCTTCGTTAGTGCCGGGACTCTGAGGACGCGGACCGGAGACCAGAGCAGGAAAGCTGCAGCTGAATCTCGGTAAGTGCGATTAATTTTTTTTACAAAAAATAAGCACTAGCTGCGTTTTTTTTTCTAAGTTTTCCGGGCAGGAGGAGCCCGGAAAACTTAGAAATAAAACTGCAGCTTTAAAAACGTTGTATTTATGTTTGCGGTCGCTTTTGAAGCGACCGCAAACATAAATACAACGTTATTGTGTTGGAAAACGCTGCGGTTTTTCTTTCCAAGTTTCTCAGGCTCCTCTGGCTCGGCGGAGCCTGAGAAACTTGGAAAGAAAAACCGCAGCGTTTTCCAACACAACCGCGTTGTCTGCCTGAATCTGCTTTACCATTTGGCTCCCCCGTGGGGAGCCCGAGAGCCCCAAATGGTAAAGCAGATTCAGGCAGACACAACGCGGAATTGCGGAAAACAACCGCGTTGTTTCTGCCTGAATCTGCTTTTCCATTTGGGGCTCTCGGGCTCCCCGTGTGGAGCCCGAGAGCCCCAAATGGGAAAGCAGATTTAGGCAGACAACGCAGCATTTAGCATTTCCCATTTGGGGCTCTCGGGCTCCCCACGGGGAGCCCGAGAGCCCCAAATGGGAAATCAGCTGCAGGTAGAAACACTACGCAGGATGTAAACATAACCGCGTGTGTTTCTGCCTGCTGTGGCTTTCACTTTGGTCTCCGGTGCTCCCCTGGGAGCACCGGAGAGCCAAAGTGATAGCCACAGCAGGCAGAAACACACGCGGTTGTGTTGGAAAACGCTGCGTTTTTTCTTTCCAAGTTTCTCGGGCTCCTCCGAGCCGGAGGAGCCTGAGAAACTTGGAAAGAAAAACTGCAGCGTTTTCTAACACAATAACGTTAGCGACCGCAAACATAAATACAACGTTTTTAAAGCTGCGGTTTTATTTCTAAGTTTTCCGGGCTCCTCCAGCCCGGAAAACTTAGAAAAAAAACCGCAGCTAGTGCTTATTTAAAAAAAAAAAAAAAAAATAGCACTTACCGAGATTCAGCTGCAGCTTTCCTGCTCTGGTCTCCGGTCCGTGTCCTCCGAGTCCCGGCACTAATGAAGGGAAAGCCACCCAGCGGTAGACTTTGTTTACTACAGCTGGCTGGCTTTTCCTTCATTAGTGCCGCAAAAGCAAAAGCCAGCACAGGAGGGCCTCCATTTCACAAAATGGCTGCGCCCCTGTGCTTGCTTTTTCGAATTTTGAGCTTGAATAGCTCAAAATTTTACATAGGAAGTTTTAAAACGGAGGATGCTAGTATTTATTTTTTTATGTGGCCTATCTATTTTTTAAATAAAATTTTTTACTAGACCATCCCTTTAAGTGGCCCTAAATTCCCACAATTCAATGGGAATGGTAAAGTAATTTTAAAAACGTTTGCACTGGAATTGTTTTCTAACATAATTATGAATATGCCAGGCAGTAGCTAGGGCATCCCTGCACAGACTTCCGCTCTTAACTTGTACAGGTATAGCTTTTCAGGCAACTGTTGGAAAAGAGGTGGCACCCCGGACTAACCAGTGGGGGAAGTAATCTCATCAACGTCAATAGGCCACATTTTACATTACTCTTCACTGGCCATTGGAGAGTGATCATTCACTGTTGACGAGTATGAAATGGTGTGTTCTGTGCATGTGGTGAACTGGTTTTCATGTCAGTGGTCGAGTGACCATAATGCTTGACTAGTAGCATGTCCCTTGATATTTCTGCCCCATCATCATTCTATTTTATTGAATGGCTACAGCCATTACAAAAAATCTAAACCTGTAGTGTATTTTATATGTAAAGAATTAACAAGGATACTAATAGATTTATTTTCTCAACATCTGTAAATCCTTCCTTTAATCTAATTAGGGCATACATTCCTTACATTTGGAAAGTGCAAGTGCATTTTTATACTAACATTATCTGTGTTTTCTACCTGCGCTGACATTAATACAGCGTTAAGCACCCGTTCGAAGGGCTGGAATGGTTCCAGCCTTTGTAACCAGTGCTTAATGCTATTAGCAACCCAGGTTTCCAATCCGGAAACCCGGGGTGCTAAGAAAATAGTATTTTCATTCAATGTACGGGATGCCACAGGAGTGAATATGCTGTTTCAAGATGGCTGCCATGGATATGGAAGGTGGGGCTCCATATTGAGCCACTCTTCCATTTGTATGGCGGGCACGGAGCGGCAGCAGATGGTGCTGCCGTAGCCGAAGAAAAGAGGTAAGTGGGTACGGGGGTTGGAGTAACAGGAAAATTAAAAGATATGGGAGTGGGGAGAAGTCGATTTTGGGCTCCATGGATCCCATGGGCTGAGATTATCAGGAACCTGATTGCCTGCTCTCCCCTGCCCCTTTTGCTAAAAAGTGTTCTCTGTTCTTGCCCTGCAGACAAGTACCCCTTCCCTGCAAATCTATTGATGGATCTGATACATCTCCCCTTGCCTTCGGGAAACGAATCCCTTGTTTAGCTGGGGAGAGGTCATTTTGGCTCTAAATCAAGTTATTGTATATAGTTAATTTGTAAATCCCAGTCTGGAAACGAATGACCTTTAAAAACCTCTGACCAATGGAAAATGTACCTTTTTTTTTTTTCTGAGGGTGGTAGCTCTACTGCAACAAATTGTGAATCATGTTCAAGTTGACTTCGACCAGTTGGAGGCACTGATCCTCTATGCCCCTCGTCCTGTGGAAGCCGCAAACGGTTGGAGCCCAACGGCAGCAGTGTCGTAGTGCTCATGTTGGGTGACTTGCTCATTGCATTTGACGCAGTTGACCAACAGATTCTACTTTCTTGCCTCAAGCAAACGTGGGATTCAGCATATGGTCTTACACTGACTTGAATCATTTTCATCAGCTCACGTTCAGGCTGTAGCATTACCACTGCTTTACTTCAGAGTCCATTCCATTAGAGAAACAGGATTGCTCCAAGTTTCTGCATGTCCCCCATGGATACATTCTGCCTATTGGCAATGCCCATTACCATGTCTGTCTTTTCTTTTTATAGAAGTGGGGATGAAAACAACTAGTGTGATACCAAAGTAAATCAGTAGCCACCTGATTGTATGTTCAGAGCTAGTCTGTAAGCGGTTGACTCCTGGACACGAGATGGCTTTGAAGCGCAGTGTCAGCAAAGTAGGGTGATGGTGAGCAAGCGTGACGTGCAGATGTTCGGTGCTCCAACGCATGCTCCTGAGTTAAAGGCGTTCACGCGTCTGGCTCGTGCTTCTGAGGTGCAGAACACGGATCTTACTACCTCTGGCATCTTCTTTTTCACCAAGACATTATGAAAAACGTTGATTTTCTTCCTGGTGTCGGAGGGTTCCTCGGTTACTGCGGCCATAGAAGCTTTGTGGCTGGGCTGTGGGAATTGCCATTGCTTAACTAATGTAAGTAACTTGACATGCGTTTCTCAGCATGTCTGCTATGTTGACTTGGCGGACTAATGTTCAAGAGTCACCACCAGTTGCTAGCCTTGTTTCCCATTTTTTTCCCCTATGCTGGGATAACGTTTTATGAAGCGCGTGGATCCCTTTTTACACTCCACCCAGTTTTTCCACGTGGATCCAGTGTGTGCATGAGAGAAAGTGCCATTTATTTGTGGTTCGGGTAGACCTTTGGCATTCCCTAGCTTGATGATTTGTGAGCCTCTTGCAGCATCTCCCTCCCAGATTCAGAACTTTATGCCGAGAGGTCACGCCTGTGGCCGAGAAGGGCTTAGGCAATAATGCCATATATGGTGGAGCAGGGGAGAGGGGTGTATACCGGATGGTACCTGCCCCCAGTCGAGATAATGGGCTCCAGCAGCACAATGGTTTATAACCAGTCTGTAAACCCTTACCATCCCACCATGGCATGACATACATAACATTATTGCCATAGTACTCGGATAACATCCGAGGTGCTAAGGGCACACTTTTACTAGGCAGAAAACTGGCCCTGCAGAGCCTGAGGCGCGTTTTCTTTCTCAAAAAAATAAAAAAAAACAGGAGGTTCCCCTCGTCCATGTGCATGGTGGCCCAGGGAGAGCTGCACTGCAGCTAGTAGCAGGTATTAATAGCAGAGTTATCAGGATTCCTGTGGCCATGCGCGAGAAGGGCATGGAGTCCTGGTTTTGCTTGGAATTCTGGGACTTGTTGTTTTTTGCTTGCCATTTGAAAGTTTCGAAAACTACAAGTCCCAGAATCCAAAGAGGGGGAAAAAACAGGACGGTATGGCTTATCTCGCATATCTGAGCAACCTGTTCTTGAATAATAATAAACCCAGCCAACCGCAACTATTGAAGTTGGTCGACTTTCTTAGTTTATTACACATCAGTGAATTGTCTCTGAATTGTCCTTTTCTGGTTCATTGTTTGGCCCTTTTGGTCCATTTGTATGCATGTCTAGCAAATCCATCGTACTGAAAGTTTGGAGGTCCAGGACCTAAATTCATATATAGTCCCCTTCAAATGTATTTGCGCTTAACGTGTACGTTCCTCTCTTTGGAACGGTTACACATCAGTCCCCACCCACCCCCCATTTGAATAAAGAAGGTTCTGCGTCTCAGATTGACAGCCACATTATTGCATCACTTAAACCTTTAATTTGCGACGGTTTCTCTTATGTAAGCGCTTCTTTAGGGGTCGCTTTAAGGTCATGTTTATAGTGAATAGCGGCTATTGGGTGTCTATTGCCAATGTCTGTAAGGCCTCTTACAGGAGAGCCCCTACTGTTCTCTTAAACGAAGGTGATTTATAAAGGTTGGCTTCCTCTGCGAGTTGAAGGATGGCATTGCATCCCAAGTATTGATCCGTAAGGATTAGCATTTTATTCATACTATAAAAGTGCTTTTAATGGAGATATTCTGATAATTGAATCTACACAGTACGCAACATTGAAACTATTTTTGTAATTATTTTCATCTGACCTAATACACTACTCTTAAGTAATTGTGACCGGGGGACGATCTGTATTTTTTGAGGTGCACAGTATAAAGGCATTTAATATTCTGACCGCGGAATGCCGTCAGGATGTTCTTAAGGTCTTGAGAGGATAAAAAGGAAAAGACTTCATTACGTTGGGCACAGTATGAGGCTAAGTCAAGGCAGTTCTGCTAATTAAATTCAATTGCCATCCATTAGACCAATGGAACGAGATGAATCTACAATATCGCTGACGCAGCACAGGTATGCAATTTGGCTAAATGGCCCTTTCAGAACCGCAGCACTCATTTCTCTTCTTCTAATTTTTCAGTTCATATTCCCTCCCATAAAAGTTCAATAATAAATACTGACTTCGGAAGGGAGACGTACCCTGGAAATAAAATTACATTGAACTGTTAGGAAAGGCCACTCGCGGCGCGAAGGGAGCTACAAGGATATCTCGATATAGCGGGGAAAATGGATCATTCATTAGGTTAGTGCCCGTCTTCTTCTTGCCAAGGGAATTGCCCTTCTCACTCCCTCAGAGCATCCCCCACCGCGCATACGCAGAACAGCTTTTAATTGGCGATTGTTTTTAATCGTGGTATAAACGATTGTCCTGAATCCGAGGGCAACCGAGGACGGCCAGTTTAGATTTGTTAGTTCAATTCTGCGGATTGTTTGCTTTTTCAAAAGAGGTGTCCTCTACCAATGGTGGAGGAAACCTAGAAACACAAGGGGCAAGAGTCTGAGCACGCATCCCTTGCAGATCAGGAAGCGCTTCAAGATATCCCAACGGATTCTACTGGATTGCGATAGGAAATTCAGTTTGTTGCTACAGCTGTTGGAGGTCCTTTCTCCATCTGGGATAGGCTTCTTTACTTAAATATTTCTATTTTAGATTGTCTCATACTTAAGCTACCACATTCTACCTATTTCCCTTGTCTCTGTGGTGGCCACGAGTAGTCCCCAATATCCCAAATCTTCTGTTGCTTTTTAACGCATTCCAACCTCAGCACCTTTGCGCATTTTCCAGATAGGTTTGTTTCCTTTTTGTTGTGTTAAAGACGTCGCCAAGTAGGTGTGTTTCTTATAATCGCTAGTGCTGGGCAAATATTTTCAGTGATCGTCGAATCATCCGATGGTTAGGTGTTTATTTGTTCCTGCAAACTGTTAGAACTTATTTTTTAGATTCGCCCAGTGATAGAAAAGAGGGCTCTGTAAGATATGGCAGGCTGCTTCTTCTCCACTGGACCCCATAGCATGCCCTAATGATGGTGTCACATGCCCTATCAGGGCAGCGCAACATATTCAACTATTTTTCTTTTCCAGGCCACTGGAAAAATAAATGTAAACAAATATATATTTTTGAGAGCTGCGTGTGGGGGCCCTTGAACAGCAGTGGGGTTGTAGCGAGGCATAGCCTTGTTTGTAGGGCAGGTGGTGTGTGGCTTTGGTTTTCAATTCCAGTAGTATCCTGTGAACATTTCTGGGAAATTGAGCTTTTGCGGGGTACTTTTGGGGAAGTTCATCCAGCCTTACTTCCAGGCATGTTTACAAAAGAGTTTCACAGAAAGTTATCAAAAGCAAGAGTCCAAAGGATACAGCATTATCCCGGATGAGGCACACCTGGTAGTCTACAAATGCCTGCCCCCTGCTGTCACCAAGGATGCAACGGGGAAAAATGTTGGAAGCTTGGTTGATCAAAAACTGGTGATTGCAAGCAGGGTCGGACTGGGGCATAAAATTGTCTCGTGCACCAATGACAATGTGGCCCGCAGTTGCAAATGGGAATTCATCGCCTTTGCGACGCTCTTTTAATAGTACCCAAAAGGGAGGTTTTTCATAAAATTTGATGCAAATTGTACATTTTAAAGAATATTTATTCAGCAACACTGGTCAAAACTATTAGCCGCATAGTGAAGTAACTCCTCAAACTAGCCCAAATTGGCCAAAAAAAGTGGCCCCCTTTCACCCAAAAAACTGGCCCACCCAAGCATTTGTGTGTTTTGGTTCGGCCATGGGCCTGTTGCCCCATAAACCAGTCCGAGCCTGATTGCAAGCAGTCGCCTACTACAAATGTTTATACGTCTGAGTTCAGAGATTAACACTGCGTGCCAAGATTCAAATGCAAAAATAATTATTTAAACATTCATGGCGTTCTCCGCGAGTAACCTATTAGTTTTGATGCTGCTGCTCAGTAAATGTGAGGGCCCTTAAACGGTCTGGCATCTAGTGTCACTCAGTTCAGCGGGCAATATTGTAATGGTTTACACTGATTTATCGAAATTAAATAGCTATTTCATTTTAGTTTTTTCATTTTTTCCGAAGACTCTTTATGAATGTACTCATTTACATCACGAAGGCTAGAGGTATGTAGGGAACGTTCTTATCCTAATGTTGTTAAAAGTAAGCCGGTTTATAAGTGACACCCCACGTGGAAGCAAGACTTGCCACCTAGAGCGCGCAGCCTGGGGACGCGTGTTTGTGCTTCTGTGGCCACCAGGAAGGGAATATTTTGCATCCTATGTCCTTCTATAGCGGGGGAGTTGCTAGGACTGGAAAAGACCCGGGGCTACGCTGATGTCGGGACTGTTGGGCCTGGGGGCTAGCTAGTCTTTTGGCTGTAGCTCCTGAGATTCTATCCGAGGCTACAACCAAAATCAGGGACTATACCCCCTTTATCCCCCCCTATCAACGCCCCTGTTCTATAGTATCGTTGGATACAGTAACATTGTTTTAAGGAGTCACATATTATTGAACTCTGGCTCATGGATGCCATTTGCCATCCAACCTACGCCGTGGCTACAGTAAGTTTAGCAACACTTTGTTGCCACCCTGGCCTCACTAGCATGCCAGCCCCTGTTGGCTCATAATGCCCGCTAAAGCCTGGCTGACCAGGGCCTCGTTTTCAATAATGTTACACTCGCAATATAAACATGTATTTATTTTTTAAATGGTGGTATTTGTAAAAACCTCACCCCCCTCATAAAACAAAATGTGGAGCTTTGAAACTAATCTTGGCGGCCAGTTTTTCAGGAGCTAGTTTGCGCAGCTGCTTTAAATGCCCGTTGTCCTGGTTCTCACACTCCCCTACCAATGGAGGGCTGCACACACGCATAATTTAAGGAACAATTACGCTAATTAACATCTCATTTGCATATATTTGTGTGAAGTCAAAACAACAGAGATGTGTAAGAATGCCCAAGATCGTTTTTTTTAGGTCTTCCATAAAAATAGGCGATTAATTGTCTCTAGTAAAACGGCGCGCATTCTTCCCTCTTAACGACGTGAAAAAGAAGCCTTTAACAATTAATTAAGGCGGACCTATTCATTCCTGTATTGAGACTTTAAAAAGTAACAGTTTTCAGCGATAGCGACGGAAATAAATCCCGAGTCCTGGGCTAGTAAACAGACTCCTCCGGAAGGGGCACCCGGGCCTAGACTGGGCCCTGGACATTTAGAAGCGGGCTGAAAGCACAGCTCCTGTAATTTGCAGGAACAGCGGCCCGTCCACTGGTGTGTTTCCAGTAGCCCGCCTACGCCCGGCCTTTTCAAGGTCAGTCACTCGATGGATTAATTAAACCATCTTTCTTCGGCTGCAATATACTTTGAACTTCAGTAATAATTTGTAAGTGCTGTACGTCTGAGGAGTCTGACAGAAATGCTTACTCGGGGATTTTTTTTTTCTCTGTCCCATAATTCCGAGTGTTGCCATTATTTCTAAAGTGCTGTTCGGGCCGAGGGATGAATAAACTATATGAATACCAAACGACGGCGCGCGAATTTAAGGGATGTGAGTTTACAAGCGAACTGCCGATTTATTATTGTGGTGAACACAAGTAGGCTGCGGCGGGGATGTTGTGGTTTTTTTGGCAAAAAAAAACGGAGTAAGTGGCGTTATCAACTTCGCAGTTTGCTATTTAGGCGGCTGTCCGCCATTCGTGCACGACACCCACAATTAGCCCTTATGGCTTGTGCAGAGACCTAAAGCTTAGCATTACCCTGGCCTCGAATGTACCAGTGCTGTTGTAGCTGTGTGGAATTCCACCATCCGCATGGTGGGAGTGCGCTTGCCTGGCTTTTTTTTAAATGAAATTAAATGTTGGTAGATATGATATGATAGGTTATTTATAACGCGCTTAATACCCAGAGGTTTCTAAGCATGGACCCGGGGATCGCACCTGTCTTGCTTCGTGTCGGCTTGCTTCCAAGGCGAGCACGTTGCCCCCCCTATCCTCCTGAGACAGATCAACCTCTGGAAAATGTTTGGGTCTAATCCGCACACATTTTCCTATACTCACCGCACGACATACACATAGACACGTGTACTCTCGGTGGACACAGCCAACAGGCCACCCGCCCTGTCCTATTCAGTTAGAATATGACAGCCAGGAGTACATCAAGGTATCTCAGAAGGGGCGAGGCAAAACCTTCCTCCTGCCATGGCCAGCCTAGTTGGATCTGCCCTGTCCTTTGTTAGCTGCTGGTGGCAGCTTTGCACAATGATCAGAGTTAATTCAAGCAGGCCCACTGGAAGCCTGGTCGCAGGCCTAACAAAAGAGACAGGAAACCCTGACCACCTTTGATATGCACTATGTTAACCTAAAGCTAGCTCCCACCTCTCAGTATCCAGGGCAGTGACCTTTCATGTCTGGGACTATGTGTTTACAGTATGCAACCCCTTCAAGGGGACCCCATTGAGAAGGTAGGAGAATGTGGTTTACAGGAGACAGTCTGTTCTCGCTGCAGCTTCAAGGGAGACCTGCTGCTTTAATCGGGAACCACAGAGAGCTCCATTAACTAGAGCGACTCTTTGATCCACGACAGGAAGATGGGTGGGACTTTTCCTGTTGCAAAGCATTCTGGTTATGACCTCATCCATGTGGGCCATTCCCCTTCTCCATATCTGAAGAATTTGACAATAACCCAATCTATTTCAAAGCAACAGGAGGAGCAACCTCTGAAGACACTGCAATTATACGGCTCTCACTATTCTAGTAAGTAAAGTGAAAGCTGATCTAGGCTAGCATTCTCACTAATGAAAGAGATGGGTACGACCCGAAGAGGGCGAGTGACAACCAAATAAGTAGAGCTTGCTAGTGAACCAGCCAAATCTATCCGGTTAGGTTTTCACAATATCCACAAGGAACAGCTGTGTGAGACGTTTACATACAATAAGTTTAAATGAAAATTGTGAAAAAGTGAATCAGAATAAGATTGGATCTTAATATTTGATTTAGAGATGATCGGATTATTGATCTTGCAGGACGAGTCTCGTAGTCCCGCTCTATGATCAATTTCAACAAAAAAGATTTTAAGAGATATTTTGAACACTTTCCAAACAGGTTTCTTGGCTGCTATTGTCGGAAGCACAATGCTGCATGTACAAGTGCAGAAGGCGACAGATTAATGTGGCGTTAAGCCCCTGTTCCAAGGGCTGTAACGGGGGGAAATGGCCCGGCACCCAAGTTAACGGCCCGATCGAAGCGAGGGCCATTAACAAGGGCTCCGGACCATAACCCCTGTTCCAGCAATTGTTCCAGGGCGCTTATGGTATTTGAGCAATTTACACAAAGGGAGCAGGAGATTGTGGTTTAGATGGACTCCCCAACCCTGGGGACTCCTCAGTTTGACTTGAACGCACAATCACGCTTGGGAAAGACCTCCTGGTTTGTCGGGCATTTGTTTCATCACAGGTGGATGCGCATTTGCGGTCTGAAAACCTATTGAGGGAAATGTTAACATTGGATATAGTCTACTCTAAGGCAGGCACGGAAGCTCCCGCACCTAAATCCTGGAGTGCACAATGCATTTTTCTTAAACATATACTGAGTTATACAGAGAGTAAAATGACTAAAATTGTAATCCTCATTCGTGAGGGGAAGGGGATCTACCTGTAAATGGAGGCACTCTACTGTAATCTATACGTGTAATCTAAAGTACCTCATTAGTTCAGATAGTGAAATCTCATTCTGAAGGACCTCTAAGAAAGGCAACAAGATTATTTATATATACATTTGATTAATGTATTTTCAATACAAATATTGTAGTTCTTTTATTAAAAAAGAATTCTAATACAAAATACTGCAACCTCTAACACCAGATGTGTCTCGGGTCAGATTCTGGGAGTCAGTGTTCAGTAGGATGAAATGCCCCATGGATTATTGTTGGAACACTCCCTAAGAATATTCTTATGTGCATTTAACATAATAAAAAGACAATTTTCAGAGTCCTTCACAATGACTACCATTCTGTAGAAGTCCAAAAGCCGGACAATTACAATGGTTTTCGAGGGCTTGCTAGAACACTTTCACAGGGTTCGAAATTGTGGGGAGCTGGCAGTTGTTTAGCTCCTACGTGCAACCTACAAGAGCTTGTTAGCTTGACACCAACAGCTATCCGAAATAACTTCTGGCTCCCCAGGCCAAATGATGCTGAACAAACACACCTATGTGAATTTAACTCTTGTTAAGAAAGGAAGAAGGCAATATGCACGGAATCTCACAGTGTACAACTTCGAATCTAAATATGTGCATACAAAACCAAAGACGTGTGTATACTAAAACCCAGGAGAAACAATAATACCTATATATGAAAAGGAATGTGGGGTAAGCACTTAGAACCTCCTTATGACTGAAAGGAAAGTCGGCAAACTCCTTACCCACTATGCTATTACAGATACTGACAGCGCTAAACCCACGTAGAGGGCAAGCAAGGACAGGATCTGTGAGCTGACACTCTGGATGATACAGAATAAGGAACTTAGAAACTGTACTCACGAGGACCGGTAAGACCACTTGAATGTCAGTAAACTCACGGACCCAGTTGATCAAACAGGAACCCTGAAGGCTATAACAGCAATGGGTGGAGGAAACTAAATACATACGACCCTAGGGGCGAGTAGAAATAGTGATATAAAATAGTGAGGAAACAAAAAGGGCATTTACACTGGGACTAGTTACAATAACACCAACACCTAATAATCCATGGGAAATGAATGCAGAAGTGAGATGGAAAACATGGAATGGATCCCAATAGAAAGTAAGGATCAGGAGCAGGGGAAATTATATCACAAAAGGAAACCTTGAGGCAGGAAGCTGAATCTATAAAGGGAAAGACTAAAGCAAAGCATCAGGTTTTTCAGTAGCAAAGGACAGCAACAAAGAAACAGAAAACACAGGCGAATTGGGCAGCATTAAAGGGTAAAGCACAGAGACAGGCTGCCTGCAGACAGAGGAAGACAGAAAGGGAAATCCAGTGAGCAGAAAACAATTAAGCACAAGAATCCGAAATTCAGGGCAGAGGGACAAGAAACAGGAACTGGGCACTAGGCACAAAAGCTAGGAACAAGGGACCAGTCACAACAGGAACACAGCAACAATGACCAGTGCTGGACTGAAGCAAACTGAGGCTTTTAAAGCTGCTTAACGAGCACACCCCTCAGGCGTGCCGCCTGCTGCACCTGCAGCCACAGGTGTTGCCTATCCTCCACCCAGCCTTGTCCTGCAAGGGAGGAGGTGAAGCAGTGAGCCAGGCATTCTGGGAAGCATAGTCATTTGATTAAAGTAGCAGTAGCATGCTGGCTGCAAAAAACCTGGAAATAAGGTATTAGCGCTCCCAATTCATCAGGACACTGTAGCATAAGGTTCGGAGGAAATGTCCAGTAGGGAATAAACCCCAAAACATGCCCCCAAGTGGCGGGAACGGGAGCGAAGGGAGCGAGCCGTGACAACTCTGCATTTGGGACAATCTATAAATATGACATTTAAAGCATAAGGGGTCATAAATGCTGGACAGAATTATATGTTTGCATCTTATGTGGAAGTAAGACTTGTAGAACAATATGTACTAGCTCCTCGCTCCCCAGTGGTATCCTCTAGTCACAACTCTGTATAGCTCCCGTTCATCCAATCTTAATTACAACCCCTGCCTTCATCAGGAGAAATCCTCCACTGGTGATCCCGCAAAGCTTCTCTAGAAGATCCAGTCACAATGTATACAGTCTTTTCTTTCTTTCTTTTTTTACAATATAGGAGGAATCTATTTCCAGAACTTTCTGTGAACTTTAGGTATTTTCCATAATTCTTCATCACTTGTCCACAAGTAGGTTTGTACTTGATAAATCATGCATACATTGATTAGGTCCAATTTTAAAATGGCTGCAATAGATACTTCTTGCATGTATTACATTATAAATCATGAAAAGCAGGCTGTTTGGGTGAATCATTCAAATTCATCAAATGTTTGAACTGCAACTGATTCGCACATTGGAATGTTCGTAGTTCTACTGAAGACAATGCGGTGGTAGAGGGCTATAAAGTCTGGTAGACATCTACTTTCCCACAATTCCATGTTTCAATAGTCACGTTCTACTGACCTGGTTGGAATATTCTACCTAAATAAGGCCCCCGCTCCTCGGGCTATTTCATCATTTGCCTTCATTGACGGCCCTTGCTTCATTCTGGACTGTAAACATGGGCAGAGAGCTGTAATCGCCTGTTAATGGCACTCGAAATGCAGCATTATTGCTTACGAAAAATTCAATAAAGTTCAGTGTTTGCATTTCTGCAAAGACTGGCTGCTTGCCCTCTACATTTGAGCAGATATATATATAGCATTGACGTAGCACAAAATCAATCCATTACATTAGTGTAACACACTTATATTTGACCACAAGTAAGGATGTTGAGATGAGCAAATATGTTTTGCCACAACACAATTATGCTTTATAAACATAAATGTACAGAAATGTAGTATCTTCCCTGTTTGCCAATGTGAAAAAGAGCAAAGCTTTGGTCGTCTCATCCAATCAGATCATAGGGTGTAAGAACTTGGCCATGATGATGACATCCCAAAATATATAGACACTCGTCATCAGTTCACCAGAGACACTTAGCTCACACATCAAAGAACCAACATACCACACAACTTACCGGATGACCTCTCCAGACACGCACCCGCTGCTTCCTCAGTCTTTTCCCATGAGAGAAATAAATAGGAATGTCTCCAGCCACCCTCTTCCATCGCACTTGTGGCTCTCTCCCAAAGAGCACCACAAAAGATGGCAAATTCTGCTGTGCCCAGTCACAGATGTCTTGAGGCTTTCACCCAAGTAAAAAGAAAATCTGTTACTGTCTGACTCCATCCTTTTAACATCTCTACACCCAACAGATCATGTCCTCCTTGCAATCTTCACCAAAATAAAAAAGGAGTGTTTCTTGTGCCACCCTTCCACACATACCACGCGGCACAATCCCCAAAACACTTTGGTCTTCCACTACCTGCCCCTACCGCAAATCGGTAGGGGCAAATCGGATACACAGTTCATTCCTGCTTTCTCGAGCTACACTCTTTGCCCTTCCTTATAGATTTGCCTTGTTTTTCGGCATTAAAATGGTAGGCAGAGCTTTTGGCCTACTAATCCCATGATCCTTCGCCATGGACATTGTTTGTTGGGAGTTGCTGGCCAAGATCTGGAAGGTCAAAACATCTGGGGGGGCTGGAGTTTGTACACCATTACATCCATCTTGGCTCCCTGCCATATCCATCAATCGCAACGTGCTTCATTATCCCCACTCGCCTTACAAAAGCCCAAAGATGAGTGGAACAGGCACACAACACATATAAAGTTTGTCGGAGGTATTGTCATGATAGTGGCCACCTACTCTATGAAACCCTTGTATGGAGGTGGTGGGAGGGCATCAATAGAGACAGTACCACCTATTCTGTATCTATACCCATAAATCGGCCAAAAGTAAGGCTCTATTGCTGAAATCTTCCTCCAATGCACAATGACTTTCAATGTGCACCAAGTCGTCGCAACAGAGGCCAATGACTTTCAGGTTCGACTGCCATTTCCTCCAGGCACAGAAGAGTCTATTACACAATAAAACGATGCCGCACTGGCAAACACACTGATCCACAAATTCCAATATAATACAGGTGAGAAACACCAGAGGAAGAATTACTTTTTTGATATAGCACTCCCTGTCCCTCTAGTAACAGGAGTTTGCTTTCATGAACTCAGTGGCACTCATTTTATACACCTCGGTGGGAGTAAAGGCTGGGTGACCCGGCGGGATTCGGACCGGTGACCTTCAGGTTACACACTGGTTTCTGTGGTGTACGCAGTAGTCAACTGAGCCATTTTACCAGTTATTGACACCATAGCCGCCGTGAATGGACACCATTTTTGGCTGTGATAAGCGATGGTGATTTAATGTTTATACATGATGTGAATGGCAGAAGCAATATTAGTTTGAAAAGCAGGTTCTTTCAGTAGTCCCGTGCGCCCACTGACAACCCACCGTGCTTCCTGGAATGGCGGAAATACGTGCAATGGCCTCTATGTAAAGTAAGGAAACATCTGTAGACCAAATACACACACTCCCTCCTAGGTCTTAGTATGTTTTGTGACTATGCACAAATACACGATGCTAGGGTCCTTTAAAGCAAATCACCAACCTGAGGGATTGGTGACGTGATCTCTGGGTGTCAAGATGCGCCCCAGTCAGCCCTGGTAATAAGAGTCTTTCCACCTCTGAGGCATGCCAAAAATGACGCATCACCTTAATAAAAAGGCCCATATGATGAGTTTTGTTGGAAATAAGTCGCTAAAATACCCTTCCCTCATCGACAAGATGGGCACCTCAATGGAGACCACCTTCCAGCGGAGGGTAGTCGGTGGTGAAATGGCCTATAGGGAACAACCCCCCTTTCATCAGGGCTCACGTCCCTTTGCAGCAAATCCTTTGTTATAAAGATGCTGGTGTGTTATTCGTCACTCTTAATGAATAGGGAGGCTGTAAGAACTCTATTTTAATCCCTTCATAGCAATAAATGTGCTTTAAAATGCATTATTTGAAACCATTTTCCCACATTTTGTTGGGGTGGAAAACCATTCATTCACCCCCCAAACCCTACTTACTGGGATTGGGATCACCCACGACATTCGCTCGCATGGTGTAATATGGGTCCACTGTGAAAAAACCTTGGTTCACCGTCCATTCCCAAGGTTAATATAACATGCACTGAAAAGAAACTGCTATATATAGCCACAGAAATGCAATTTTCCAATGGCGTGTGCTGCTTATTCTCATTTGTGCTCACATTGCTTACAGTTTGAATTGCTCTTTTAGCCAATAGGATTTCTAGAACAAAAGTCTCACACTGACAGGAAGCAGCTGATGTGATCTGGCTGGGGGTGTGGGGGCAGGGACAGGTCCTCGGGAGCCCTTCGATGATTGGATGGATAGCGAGGACTGCTGTTGAGGCTGTCACAACAGTGGCTGAGAGGTCAGTCCAGGTTACGTAATGGTAGCATGCTTCTGGAGAACAGGCTGGGCCAGATACCTGCATTCCTGTAGGCGTCCCTCAGAGGCTGTAAGGACAAAAACTACTAAACAAAGTGAACACGTCCAAACTGTGGGGTGGTCCCGGTCCTCCTAACTGAAGTGTGGGCCAATGTAAGCACTACATATAGTAAGCGAAGACCTGGAAGGTTATAACCACGGACCCCATGGAGGAGCAATAATGGTGTTGCCCAAAATGCAATACAAATTCTGGATGCTTGCATGTGATTTTACCATTCTCCAAGTATACATAGACCGCTTCTTCGGGAAGTCCTTCCTGAGAGTCTTTGTCTGTGCCGCTCTATTGTTTGCCCGCTCTAGATTTATGTACTCTCTGGTCTTCTCCGTTACCGGAGAGAACAGGTTTTACCTTGGTGTTCCTTCTTCCTTTATGGACTGCAAAGCAATGTTTTCCAAATTTGTAAACCATCATTTATTGCGTTTACCGTCCTGTTTGTACCACAATTCCCTCATCTGGCAAAATAGGAAGCTCACCGAAAGAGGCAGTTGCCCATGTGTTAAAGGAGTGGCATAAAGTAATCAGGAGGGGCAGCTTGAAAAATCCCTTTGGCCCACATGTGCATTTGAGAATTAGCCCACAAAGTTCAGCCTTCAAATTCACTGCAATGAGAGCCATTTTAAAGTTGATCTGAAGCAACTTTACCACTGTAAGAACATTGTTCAGTAGATCCTCTCTGAAAGGACACACAGGGCCAAGTGTATCACTGCCTAATACAACACTGAATACACTCACGCACTCTCTCTCTCTTCTAGAGAGTTCTGTCTAGATAGAATTGTTGTGAACCTGCAGTCTTGCATAGCACTTATGAAGTCTTGCACTGTTGATTCTCTTGCGTACTGGTGTGGTGAGCCTTTACACTCAACCTCAATGTGATGTTCCCCTCCCTCTTTATCTGTGAGCTCCAAAGTGTTGTGCATACTAGCACAGTTGTGAGGAATTCGTCCATCTGCACACAGAGAGTGCACTTGCCTGGGCTTTTTGATTTTTGTTTATTTAAAAAGAATGAATGATGGGAGATCAACCTCTGGAAAATATGTGGGGCCATTCCTGCACATATTTTCCATGCCCACTGCGCAGCAGAAAAATGGTCATGTACGCTGGGAGGAGACAGCATACCAGCGCCGCCCTCCCCTGTCATTTGTAGCCGACACCTGACAGCTGCGAGTCCATCAAAAGCCTCTGGTTGTGGGCAGCCTGATTAGCATTTCCAAGGTCTCATGGATTTGCACCTCCATTGTTAACCATTGCAGAGGCCTGTGGTCTGTCTGGATCGTAAAGTGAGACTCAAAGATGTAGGGTTTTAGCTTCTTTACGGCCCACGCGACCACATGGGCCTCTTTTTCTATGGCAGGCCAGTCCCTTTCCCTTTTTGTCAACAGCCTGCTAATACAGGCAACAGGTTGCTCTACCCCTTCAGAGTTCAGCTGCGCTAACACTGCTCCAATCCCAAAATCACAGGCGTCTGTCTGGATAGTGAATTCTTGACTATAGTCTGGCACATTGAGAACTGGGGCCCTGCACAATCCATCCTTTAAACCCTGAAAGGAGGTTTGACGGGCGGGGTTCCAAATGATCTTTTTGGCATCTATTTGGATGTTGCATCATTCAGGGGCATGGCAATGGCCTCATACCCTTTGATGAATGACCGGTAGTACCCGGTGAGACCAAAAAGGCTCTCACCTGTGTCTGTGGTGGGGTATCCCAATCCTTCACAGCCTGTACCTTCGCTTCAAGAGGTTGTTTCTTACCGACACCAACCAGGTGGCCTAGGTAAGTCACGGTACCCTGCGCTATCTGACACTTTGTGGCCTTGATAGTCAGGCCTGCATTCTGCAGCGCCTGAAGCACTTGTTTCAGGTGGGATACATGATCCTCACAGGTGTGGCTGAACATGGCAATGTCGTCTAGATAGGCAACCGTGAAGTTTTCCAGTCCGGCCAAAACCTGGTTAACCATCCTCTGAAAAGTGGCAGGCGCATTCTTCAATCCGAAGGGCATCACAGTGAACTGATAGTCCTTCCGGGGTTGAGAATGCCGACCTCTCTTTCACTCCATCTGTCAAGCTGACCTGCCAATACCCCACTGTGAGGTCAAAAGTACTCCTGTACTGGGCAACGCCAAGCTTGTCAATGAGCTCATCTGCCCGAGGAGTGGGTGAGCATCTGTCTTCATGACAAAATGGAGCCCCGTGTAGTGCACGCAAAAGCAAACTTCAGTTTTCCCACTACTAGTCTTCTTAGGGACCAGTACCAGTGGGCTAGCCCAGGGGCTGTGGGATGGCACTGTCACTGCTAGGGTTAACTTCCACCTTGATGGTGCCCCTGACCTTATCAGACAGCTGGTGAATTCTACTCTTCAACGGCTTACACTGTCCAATGTCCACATCATGGGTGCACCAATCTGACCGGCAAACTGTCCAAGTAAACGGCGACAGTCTGTCAGTTGCTGTTGTGACAGGTCCGTTGCAAGGTTGACACCTTCAGCTGACCCATCTGTGGCTTCAGTGTGCAGGCGTTCTAGGAGGGAGGAGGGGGGATCAGTCTCCTCCTCAGTCACTAATGCCATGACCAAGTCATCCCAGCTATAATGGGGTTTTAGCCGGTTGACGTGAAAGACCCTGCACAACTGTTAGGTCCTTTCACATCAATAAGATAATTCACCTCGCTGACCTTTTCCTGCACACAGCACGGTTCAGTCCACTTGCCCTGAAGGGCACTGGGTTTGACAGGCTCCATAATCCACCCCCATTGGCCTGGAGAATAGACTGTCACTGTCGCCTTTTGGTAGTGCCAGTGCTTCATCAGCTCCTGATTGGCCTTTAGATTCTTGGTTGACTGTTCCATGTACTTTGGTCTAGAATGGCAAAGGCCGAGTACATAGACCACCATATCTCGTGACTGGGTGAGGGTTTGCTTTGCCATTTCCCCTTCACTAGACTGAAGAGACCTCGTACAGGGTGTCCAAACAGAAGCTCAAAGGGGCTAAAACATACTCTGTTCTGTGGCAACTGTGGAACTCATCGGCACACCCTCTCCCTCCTTCCCTGCAGCTCTCTGGCCGGCATCTTTTGGCCCTCTTACTGCTCCTACCTGCAAGGTAAAAAACCTCGGGGTCAAAGTCTCTCCTCACATTTCTGACGTCTCAAAGAAGTCACACTACCAGCTGCACCTCCTCAGAGGTATTCTTCCTTTCCTCTCCTTCCCTCAGAAGCTCACTGTCTCCAGAGACCTGGTTCTCTCTAAGCTGGACAACTAACAGTCTCTATCTAAATCTGCCTGCCTCTACCCTCCGTCCTCTGCAACTTATCCACAACAGGACTGCGAGACTTGTCCTTGGCCTCAAGCCCAGGGACTGTATCTCTCCAGGACTGAAATCTCTTCACTGGCTCCCAGTGGCTGCGAGGATTAAGTTCAAACCCCTCTGCATTGTCCACAAGGCCTTCTGGGGCCGAAATACCTTCAACTCTCTCTTCCTAAATATCTACCTTCTTGAGCTCTTCGCTCATATGCCTCCAACTCCCTCCGGGTCAGCCGCTCCTCCAAGCAACGAGTTGGGGGGGTAGATCTCTCTCCGCGGCAGGGGCCTCCCTCTGGAACAGCCTTCCTGCCTCCCTGAAACTTGAGGAGAACCATCTCCGGTTCCGGAAGCACCTCAAAACCTTCCTCTTTGCTTCTGCTTTCTCTCCCCCTCTCCCCTGCTAAATTCCTGCTTGAAACTGCACTGGGCCACTCTCCCTGATCTCGGTCCCTGGCCCAGCCACTTGCCCCTGGCACGGCCTCCCTGGCAACCCCTGCACCGCGGGACTGTCTCTTTATCCCTACAGCCCCCCTCCCAGCACTCTTGCACTTGCCACCAGCTGGCCCTTTTATTTATTTATCTCATTATTCTACTACCCCATGTATGCACATTCCACTCTCCCTACGCACTTCCCCTTCCCCTCTTCTCATGCACTTGCGCGATCTGAATTAAACCTGGCCTAGTAAGATCGTTGTCTGTCTTCCCTTTGTCCCCCCCTCCCTGCCTCGTCGCGCCTTGAAACACTTGTGCATAGGCGCGTTATAAATGCCATATCGTACATCGTACATCATATATCATATCATGATATATGTAGGCGAACAGAAGGCATGGCAGAAGAATATCCCATTTTCTCCTCTGTTGCTCTTCCAAGCCACCCATCATGCCTTTCAGGGTCTTGTTGAACCGCTCAACAAGCCCATTGGTTTGTGGATGAAAGGAGGTAGAGAACCGGTAGGTGACTCCACACTCTTCCCACATAGCACTCACATATGCTGATATGAAGTTTGATCCCCTGTCAGAAATGACATCCTTGGGGGAATCCAACATGGCAGAATATCACAATCGGAGGATTCGCAACCATGGGGGTGTTGATGCTCCTCAAAGGGACAGCCTCTGGGAATCCTGTGGCGTGGCCCATCACCACCAAGATGGATCTGTTCCCTGAGCTGGCTTGAGGATCCAAAATACCCACAATATCCATGCCTATTTTCTCAAAAGGCCTCCCAACCATGGGTAGTGGAATAAGGGGGTCTTTGTGGCACCACCTGACTTGCCAGAAGCTTGACAAATTCGGGCAGGACCGGACAAATAACTTTTACTCCGAACTGCGTCAGTAAAAGTACGCAGACAACCGGTCCGATGTCTTGGTCACTCCCAAGTGACCCACTAAAGGAATTTGGTGAGCCAAATCCATAAGGAACTTTCTGTGGCATTGGGGAATCACCAATCTTCTGGTGTGCTCGCCCTCAGAATCCTTTGGCTCACTTTACAGGAGTCTATCCTCCCAGTACACTTTGAACAGTCCACAGGACTCGCCCTTAGCCTCCTCCTCCGCCTACTTTCGTAGACCCGCCAGAGTGGTACACTATTTCTAGACTGTGTAGAAGTCAGTCTGATCTGGGCCCCCAGCTGATGTAAACTCATCCAGCTTGGGCAGAACCTTCAGATCTGCACCCACCCGGTCCTCCCCCTCATGTTCGTGCACTGCGCCAGGCAACTCTGAAGTCACTGGACCCCTGCTACCAAAGTAGGGTCTTCTGTGGCTACTAGCCCCTCTCCCACAGGATTAGGTGACTCAGCAGTCTGTGGAACTGGACTAGGCGCTATCGCCCTCACCGATCCTTCCAACAAGCCCTCGGGAAGCACTTCATGCCCTACGGCTTTCAGAGCGTTCAATCTGGTGTTCTTTTTGGCTCTCGATCATGTAACCGCTGTGCCTATTTCGGGATCAGAAAGATCATTACCCAACAGACATGGGAAAGGGATGAAGTCTTTCACTGCTACACAACGCTGCGTCGTTACACCTCACCAGCTGAACTCTACTATCGCCAAGGGGCACTTACTCTTACCATCAAATCCACTTACGCACAACTCGGGCCCATCAATATACTGGCCTGGCTGTACCCACTGCCAGGTGACACTAACCGTGGTGTCTCGGACCGCAGGAGTTTTGTGTCCATTGATGTACACATGTTCTAGATGGAGTTGAGTATTATTGGGAACTGGGGTTTCTTCTGGAGATCTTGTACCGTTACCACTCAGTGTAGCCATCCATATTAGGCCACTCCCTCGCCTAGTGGGAAATCCTCCTTTTTAAGAGGCCCACACTAATGATGGCCTCTTCCGTGAGTCCAACGTTCACTATGGCTTGCTTGGGTAAGCCCTTGCAAGCAGGATCCCCTTTCCTATGGCGCAGCTCCTTACACACGAAGCAACCTTTCGGTGGTGAGAACGCAGGTGTCCCAGTGTTGGGGGTTCCTGCGCTCTTCTTTTAGGTGTGCACGGCTAAACCGCAGTTTGGGGGTTTCCCTTCGCTCTTTTGGGGACCTGACTTTCAATAGTATTGGGTTGGACCTTTGCCCTGCCCATCCTTGTTTACTTTTTCCCGCTTATTTCTCTTCCAGCTTGGGTGTGCTTGCCTGAGCTTTTTACTGGACTCAAGTACTCGCAAACCAGTCGGCAGCCTTTGCCACTAGATGCTGGTGTAGGTCAACCTCACAATTTTTCAACACATGCTCACACGCAATGAAATTGTACATTCCTTTTTAAATGTGTTAATTTTGTTACCAGTCACCTACTGCTCAGATATTTCAACAACAAGTGCGTGAACGCTTTAAAGGTTTGCCCACTTTTCTTTCTGAGCTCTCTGAAGCTCTTTAGATACTGTTCTGGGATTTTACAGAACTTCATGAGGAAGGCTGCCTTCATGCTCTCATAAATGGGCCTTTCCTTAGAAGTTAACTGAAGCAACTCATCAGGGCTGCACCCCATAGTACCTCATCCATCTCTTGCAGCTGGAATGTTAGCTCTAGTGCTTCAAACCAGTCAAAAATATCCTTCCCCCACCTCATATGCCTGTACTAAATCTTTGGGGATGTGCCGTCGGGGCTTATCCCGGGCACTCTGGTCTGAGCCACTACTGCTACTCTCGCTAGAGGCAGACCTGTTGGCCTCTTTCTGCTCTTCAAGCGCCAGATTGCGCAGCTCTATGGTGACCATGTCCCGCTGTTTCTGTTCCTCTAGCGCTAGTCTCCTCTCCTCGAGCAGGATCTTCCTTGCCGTTACCTCCTTTACAGCCGGAACAATTACTGGGCCACTTAGGGACTGTGCTGAGGCCTGGGACCTGCGGAATGCCGCACTAACCCCTGTCCTCACTGACACACTCCAGTGTAGAGAAACCACACCCTGGCGGGATGATTGATGAGAAACACGGCTCATGCGGTCATCCTCGTCATTTACCCCCTCTGGAAGGTCTAGTCCGTTTGGGTAAACAGTGCCTAGCCCGTCCCCTGGGGTCTTCTACCAAACCGCCCTCGCTTCTACCCAAGCTTGGAGGCTGGTCAGCAACTCAGGTTTATTAGCCTTAGTGCTGTGGGGGCAGTCCCCTCTCTTGACATAAGACGCGCAGGACATCCTTGGTCATGCCTTTTTATAGTTTGTGTCAAGCTCCATGACTATTACAATTAACTGGCAGTGACGTAATGTTGCCTGCAACAGTAAATTTATCGTTGGGTGACTAAGCTGTGCACAAGGCTCCAACCGATCTGACTGCCTGCCACCAATGTGATGAATCTACTTCTGGGGCACCAGTGATCCAGGGATGAAAATCTGTTTCTAAACCATAAATCAACCCCACACCTCTAGTACACCAGAAGGGATCCGAACAGATTGGAGTACAAGTAAATTATAGGACCTCATTGCCTAATTTTAGTAATGTGGACGGAACAGTAGGCTTACCTCTGCAAGGTCGTGGATCGTAGGTTAGTTGGAACACAGCGAAAATACAATTTCCAATGATAAAAGGGACTGCCCAGTCATGGTTGTATACACATATCTACTTTATTATTATCTCAACAGACCGTTCTAACACACTACAAAATACAACCCACCCTGTAAAGAAATGCAGAGGACAGACTGTTTCAAGAAGGAAAAGGGATGGACTCTGGATACCGACAGGATGGAAGTCAGTAAAGTATGATTCTCAGTATTTCAAGGATTCTTGGTTTCAATACAATGGAAGCAATGGTTTGTAAAATGTCACTAGGGGCCTTCAGAGAAGGCCCAGGGGGACAGCACTACAAAGTACCTTGTGCTTGTGGAAGTTCCTGGTACTCGACAATGCAGACTCGGTTTCAGGGAGCTCTGCAGTTTCTGCGACAGAGTTCAAGATGTGAGACTGCTGAGGGTAGCAGGCAGCAGGTAGTTTGGCGAGTGAGGCTGGATGGACAGCTGCAGGCTGGCCTACACAGCGGCTCAGGGATCGTTGTCTCAGGGCTGGTTGGCGGGTCTGAAGCACTGGTTGAGGCGTCTCGGACGGCGTGAGCGACTGCGGGTGTAACAGTCAGCTGTTGAGTCGGTTGCAGCTCAAGGGGCTTGACTGGCACGAAAACGTAATTTAAGGCAGGCCCTCATGCATAAAAAAGATTGTTGGTGGTGACCCAGGATTAGTTCATTAAGGTAGGCGTAGCCTTCACCAATCGCTCAGGGCCACAGAAACATTTAGTTTCTCTTCTGCTTCCTGGGCGCTCCTCTCTCTCTACATCACAAAAAAAAGAAAAAAAGACAAATGGAAGGATTAAAGGCAACCTCTGGGCCCTTGGATGGGGCTGTGTGCTGAACATGCAACCATGCTCATCCTCCCCATGGATTACTGATCCCTTTGTGATCAATAAACCTAATCGGTTCCTTTCTTTGATTGTTTCAATGCCTTGAAGCATATCTTTGAGAGAGCACTTTGGTTTGCCAAATAAGCTTTATATGTTTTTGTTGTAATGTGCTTGGAGTGAATGCAGGGGCATGATGATGCTGAGAGAATGTTGGTGTGCCTAAGAGATTGTTTGGGTGTGAATGCTGGCGTGAAGGTTCCGGGAGATAGCAATTGGAGCAGCATAGCCTGGGAGATGGGACCCAGTGGTTCACTATATCAACATAATATGCAACTAGAATAAAGCTTACTCGAGGAGCCTTACAGAAGTGTCCTAGGAATCTGCTTTTCTACACTGGCGACCAGGCTGGTCTTTAAGAAGACCAGAAACAGACAGTCAAGGCAAAAGTAAGACGTTTAAGAAACCAGGCTGCTCTGGGGGGTGCAGCAAGAAGAGGGATTAACCACTGCCCCCATATCAAGTAAATTCCATCACCCATGGCAAAGAGACAGGAAATTAAGAGGCCCCGAAGATAAGAAGCACTGGCCCAGTCCAGAAGAAGCAGAGCGGGTGAGGACTGCGCACAAGTACGCATGATTATCTCTGTAACCACTGTGAACCTAAACTCTGCACTGTAACTATGTATGTAATTTAATGCTGTGATACCGGCGGGACCTGGGCACCTATAACAAATGAATTAAATTAAATAACAATTGCACAGACTGGTACAGGCTATTAACATCACTGTTTTCAGGAGGGAGAGAACACCTCCAGAGCAGAGCCGACTTTGCAGCAAGGAATTCTACAAGTACAGTGGATCCTTGGAGTGAACAATCGATCGGCACCCAGAAAAACGAGCACGACACTCGAACTGGCCCAGATCCAGGTCACCGGTCTGGTCCAGCTCTGCCACAAGAAAGGGGTGGTAAAGTATTAATCACTTTCCTCGCCTTGGGGTTCAATAGTAATTATTTACTAAAACAGAAAGACTGCCCTGAAGAAAGCGACCGCAATAAATATGAGCCGCTGAAACCGGTAGACGGTAATCGCTACAGAAGATGGATACCACAGTTCACTTTTCTATTTTTGAGTGATTTTTTTACCGTTCTCCACTTGTTGGATTAACAGTAAATTCCTGTAAAAGACAAATTGGAGAATGTTGTAATGGTTGTCTTTTGTGTTGTTGGTTTAGACACAAGCTCAGAGTGATGTCCACCTGTCCTTGAGATAGTCCTTGTTTTTAAAACTACAGTGGATGAGGGGCGATTCATAGTACATGGGCAAATAAAATTGTTCAAAACCCATTCGATGTTGACGCTCCCCATCATTCAACACTGGTTTTACACTTGGTACTTGTCTCTCCCCATGCACACACATAGTGGGAGAGAGGGGCGATAGGGCACTTTTGTGCAAGGCTGAATGGTTAATTACATTTAGAAGTATTTAGTTTTTCTTCTTTTTCTATCCCCCTGTTTGTAGGCGGCCCAGCAGCGCTACACAGGGACAGTGGAGTTCACCAGGAAGGGATAATTAGAATTCAAATCTTTCCCTTTTCTGTCCTCCTACACAGCCTTGCTTCTGTGGGCGTTAAAACCTACAGTAGTTCCGATCTTCAGGAACATTAAATTGTGCCCTGAACCCCGGCGATTTTATGTTAAAGAACAGGTTAATTTCCTGACCTTGGAAAACATACCAGACCTTTGTTATTCATCGAAATTGTTACCAGTTGGCAATTGTCCATCCTTTTTGTGTTACTTATTAACATCACTGACCAACCCAAATACTTTCCGATATCCTGAATACTCGCCACCAAACAAAACACACATGTACTCTACCACAGCAGAAACCTAGAACCACCAGAAAATGCACACACACTTAGCAATACCCAAATAAACACAACAAACAACCAATTACACACACATTACCCCACACATTCATGCAACAAATCACGCCTAACCCTTAAGAAACCCAGCACACACAGACTGTTTTTTCTGAACTGAAGCTACCAACAGCACATCAAAGCTCTCCAGCACTTTCCCACTAATTAAGCCCTACTAGCCCTCCTTTCTTTTCAGATCCTCAAGAGTTCCTGGAGACCCTGAAAATGGCAGCGGTATGCAGTGCAAATCACAATAACGTAACATATCCTTTAGGAGATTGGAACAGCCTGCCACCATGGTTGCCTTGAATAGGGACAGCTAGCCTGTTGATTTTATCCTTCGTAAGAGTAAACATAATTTCCTTCTGCGATCACCCCAAAGCTGTCTGCAGAATGCCCAGACATCTTTTCATACAAGTCAAGCTGTTTTTCATATTGTGTAGCCTGGGAAAACTCCCTGTTAACAATGTAGCCCTGCCTCGTTCACGCGGTTGCCAAGCAGATGCCAGGTTGGAATGTTCCCAACAATTTTCCACAGCTGATACTTGGTGGCTTGATGTTCTTTCTGGCCTGCGTGGACATACTTCAATATGAGTAATGCTTCCTCGAGGTGAAGCCATTGTACGCTATTGTTACATTAACCTTTTACTGAACACTGGTGCTACGAGTTTCACAATAATTGGCCACATAAGATGCATATGTCGGGCCCCTTATGTGGCTCATTAAAGGTGTTCATGTTGGTTTGTTCATGTTTGTTGTGCTATTATTGCCATGCTACATTATTTTTGCTCTTTTGTGAAGTCGCTGCCATGTTAGGATGTGAACAGTGCTCAAGTAGCGCTATGCAAAATGTTATTGTTTTTCCACATTTTGGCTTTTGGCAAAACCTCCCTAGCCCTGTTCACAATAATAAATGGTCTCAGCTGTGGTGCTGCTGCCTACTCCTGCTGCAGCCTTCTCTGTAATGCTCCGACTCTTCTATGTCACAAGGTGTCCAGAATGCCCAGAGACTGGAATCCCCAGGATGACACTTGCGTGGGACCCAGTGCTTAACGGGTGCGGGTCTTGGCCAGGGCTCTGCCCTGGCACTTATTTCTGAGCACAGGCACTTAACGTCTCAGACTCAAGATTGATTATGAAGTAATGGTAGCCAGAGCATCCATCAACCCCAGTGAGCAGGTGTGAGCTGTAGTTTAACCCCAACTGTGTCTACATTGTGGGGAGCAGCTGTGGGTTGTGGCGGCAATGGTGGGGAACTGCCTGCCTGCAGTGTCACAAGCGTGCCAGAAAATATTTGGGCCCTGGCACTTTTCTTACAAATGAAGCACTGGTGTGACCGCAAGGGGAAGGGCTTTGCCGTGAGACCTCAAGGGGAGGGCTGCACTGTTGGGCCTCAAGGGGGGAGGGCTTCGACATGGTCTGTGCTCTTCAATAAAAGCATCTACTCATTATTGCCGCCCACATCGTTTGTCGAAGAGCAGATGCTTCAATGGATGTCCTTGATTTTCTCAATTTGTGAATGTTGTAATGGTATTGACATGCCATTTGTCGATGAAATATGAATATGTAAATACCACTCATGTACAAATATGACCAGTGTATATACAAGAGTGTCGTTTAGTGTCGTTTCTTTCCCACTATTGGGACGACGCTTATGTCAAGACCTCCCTACCACTGTTCCCAGTTTCCTGTGGATCGTTCAGCGAAGTGCACTGTTTGAAAAGGGTACGAAGTTGCCTCTTTTGTCAGGGCAATGTTTGCTTAAAAGATGCTGTCTCAGGCAGGATATCCCTGTGTCCTTGTCAAGTCCTCGAGATGCAGTAAAGCGCATGTTTTTGAAATGTAGTATCATTTCGTTCACCTTGTTTAGCTGGTAACAATGTTTACTAAATCTCTTCAAACTGTATGCAAGCGTGATTGGACTGATGAATGCCATGTTCCCCGAAAACCCACAGACGTCCTGATGTATAAGATTGTACATGAAGCCCCCTCCAAGTAATTTTGATTGTTTGCACCTTGAGGAGCAGAGAGTGCATGGAAATTCGGCCAAGGCCAGGTTTCTGCTCATTATTGCTCCTCGAAATGCAAGCAGTCGTAAATGCCTTCCACCCTGAGTGCGCATTGGCTGAAGGAATTTGCATAGACTCATATGGAATCTGCCTACTTTTTGAAAGTGCAAAATACACGCGGATTGCACCGCAGCCCACATCAAAATCCCATGAGGGCAGAAGTGCTATCTGAGGGCAATTTGCCGCAATTTGTACATTTGTAAAAATTGTGAATGTGAATCCGTCCACTTCACCGTTTCTCCCATAGAACTAAATGGGCATTTCTAGCCCTATTAAAAATGTAGAGTTTTTCTTAGAAGACCCTATTTGCTATGTGCAGTTGAAAGTGTGCCTTAGAATCATTTCACCCTCAGCGAAATGAGGTGAAAACCCCCTCTGCCTGTGAGGCCCACTGTGCCCATTTTGATTCACTGGCAATTTCACACTCGCACCTAATGCTGTTGGATTTGTGTGGCAGAGTGGATAGGGTGGCAGAATGGACGATTATGATCCGTCCACCTACTCGCCCGTGCCAATCCATCACAATGCTTAGGAAGAATGCATAAAGGAGTGTACCATTTCATGAAAGCCTTTTGTAAATATGATTCTCCAGCATGGGGTCTGGCATGGATTCACATGCTCATGAATATTCCCCGTCGTCAGGCTGGGAATCCTCGGTAAAGAAAAAACCAGTATCAGTTTCGTTTCTGATCTGTCTTTCGTAGTAATAACCAATCACTGGTCTCTGCGTCATACTGACCACAGCCAATGACTGCCCTCTACCTAAGCACCGCCTCTGGCAGCCATCTTCAGATTTTTACCGCACGTTCATGTGTTGGGATCCTCGTGCTATTGCTCTCGAGCGTTAGTGCTTTTTTTCGCGCTTTTTCACAAAAAACTTCAATTCTTTCGGTCAAAAGAGCCTCAAGCTCCACCGATCCTACATCCGATCAACGGGGACCCGTGTCGGATTCGTCTGTGCCCCTCAAGGGTGAAGATTTCGTCGAGCTACACTTCGGAGGACTCCAGAAGCTTCTCAGGCCCGGTCTCGGAGATGGCCCAGGAGAAGGGAAGCTCGACGCCCGGAAAGCTGTTCAGGGTCTGCCCTGGATGCCAGCTGCAGAACGTCTTTAAGGAGGACGAACACTCTTTCTGCCTTTACTGCCTTCATGAGGACAAAACGCACGTTGAGAAGGACTGTGCGTTTTGCGGCAACATGTCGGAACGGACCATGAAGGACCGTCATCAACGTCTCGCCAACTGGCTGGAGGGTAAGAGCCCGTCTGGCGAGAAGAAGAAGAAATCCGAGCGGTCTTCTAAGACCTTTGAGGGCGCCCCGGCGACGGGGGCCCAACATAAGGCCAAGCACCGCGAGTCCGCTGGCACCGGGAGCGCCGAACGGTCGGGCTCTACGGGCGCCAGGCAGGGCGCACCCTCCCCGGCACCATCAACCACGAGCCAACGCTCTGGGTCGGGTAAGAGGAAGGCCGAGCACCCGGCGAAGCTCCTGGAAAGGCCCCGGTCGAGCTCTAAGGCAGAGGAGGAGCGTGGCAGTGCCCCCTCCCTCAAGGATAAGGCGGTGAGCGCACCTAAGGTGGTGAAGGCCTTGATCCATCCGACCAAGCCCTCTATCGAAACGGTCGCGGCGGCCCTGGCCCAGCCTGTGGAGGCTGCACCAGTGGTGGCGACCTCAGGGCCCAGAATCTCCCTGCCTCCTCGGAGGGAGTCTTCTTTTGTGCCCATCGATAGGACCCCCGTGAAACCCTCCGTGGGGAAGAAGAAGGGGGGGGGGCAGGGCGTCGTCGTAGATTCGGCCTCCACCTCAGAAGAGGAGCTGATCGAGGTCTTAAGCCACGGCCTAGGCGTGGAACAAGGCCAGCCCGTCGGAATGGACCCCGACGCGGGTGACGACGACGACATCGTCGAGGATACCGACGGGGCCCCTGCTCGCCCGTCGGATTCCCCTCTGCCAGCGCCGCGAGACAACTCGGCGGCCATTTTGTTGGCCATACAGTCCTTATGCACCGAGATAAGGACGAGGCTACCGTTACCGACGGAGGAACCTCTCCCGTCGGGGGATCCAGAACCGGGACCTTCTGGTGTTCCCCCTACCAAGAAAAGAAGGATCCATCCTCCACCTCCTTTTCAACCGTCGCGCCCCGTCCAGCCCTCCTCCCCGTCCACCCGAGGGGATGATACGGGGACTGACACGGCAGCGACGGGTACGGACGACGAGGCATACGACGAGGATTTTCCGTCGTCGCCTCCCACCAGGGCTTCTCCGCCCGACGAGATCGGATCTTTCCACTCCATGATCTCCAGGGCTTCCGAGCTTTTCCAACTCTGCCCTGAGGAGAAGAAAAAGGAAGGCTTCCTTTATCAGCGGCGCGAGGCCAAGAGGAAGATGGTCCTCGCAGTGCCTCTGTTGGACGACATTTGGGATGAGGGCCTTTCCCTCCTCAAGAACCCTTCCACTACGCCAGCTAGAAGAGACCGGTACGAGAAAAAGTACCGGGTCCCGGACACGGCCCCCCTATGCCTCCGGGCGCAGCCTACCCCGGACTCCGTCGTCTCCGCGGCAGCCAGGAAGAAAGCGGGGGGGGGGTGCGGCCTCCACATCGACTTCCCCGCCGGACGGCGAGGGAAAGAAATTGGATGCTATGGGACGTAGAGTCATCTCGTCGGCAGCGACGACGATTAAAGCGGCCAACGCCTTGGCTATCGTGGCCCGCTACGACAGGGAGCTCTGGTACAAGATAGCTCCCCTGCTGGATTTTCTGCCGGACGACAAGAGGGCGGAGGCCCTTGAGATCCTCCAGGAAGGTGAAGTGGCTTCGGACCACGCCATCACCGTGGCGACGGACATCGCCGACACTGGGTTCCGCCAGCTGGGCAACGGCGTTTGCCTTCGACGTCGTGGATGGCTCAAAGCTACGGACTTTCGGCAGGACGTCCAGACCAGAGTCCTGGACATGCCCTTCGACGGGAACAACCTGTTTGGGAAGACAGTGGACGATTCCCTTCAGGCCATCAAGGCGGATACTGAGACGGCCCGGGCCCTTGGAGTCCTGCAGCAACGACGGACGCCCTTTCGGAGCGGCGGAGGCAAGGGCGCCTCCAAAGGTTCCGGCGGCGGTTTCGCTTCCTACCGTCAAGCGGCCCGCTCGTTGTCGCAAGAGGCCTACAGAGGACGAGGCAAGTCTAGCGGACCCCGCCGTCGTCGCCAAGGAGGTCAAGGCGGCAAGGCCGCGTCCAAGCAGGATTGAACCGGCCGTGGGGTCGGGCCCCCACCGAAGCACCCCGGTGGGAGTCCATCTCCACCGACCGTTGGGTGCTGGACGCCCTGGCCCGGGGCCACGCGCTCGAGTTTCAAAGAAGGTGCCCGCGCGTCCCCCCCGTGGCCAGGAAAGAACTTCACGTCCCTCAACTTCTCCTGGAGGTAAAGGCGATGCTCAGAAAGGGCGCCATCGAACTCGTCCCAAAGAGGCTTCGGGGCTCCGGAGTCTACTCGCGATACTTCCTCGTGAAGAAGAAGACGGGAGGATGGCGCCCCATCCTGGACCTGCGACGGCTGAACAAGTTCATCAAGGCGCAGAAGTTCTGGATGGTCACCCTCCAGCACGTCCTGGGTCAACTGGAGGAAGGAGACTTCCTATCGTCGTTGGATTTGGAGGATGCCTACTTCCACATTCCCATCCTAAAGGGGCACCGAAAATTCCTCAGGTTCGTGGTCCAAGGGCGTCATTACCAGTTCAAAGCCCTTCCCTTCGGACTACGGTCGGCACCCAGGGTATTCACCAAGTGCCTCGCACCGGTGGCGGCGCAGCTGCGCCGCGAGGGGATTCACGTCTACCCCTACCTGGACGACTGGCTCATCCGCGCCAAGACGAAGGAGCTCGCCGTGGTCCACACGGCAAGGACCGTCCAACTCCTCACGGACCTGGGATTCTCCGTGAACTACGCCAAATCCCACCTGGTGCCCGCGCAAGTCGCACTGTTTCTGGGAGCGAGGCTCGACACAGTGTCCCTTCTGGCCTCCCCGTCGGAGGAGAGGACCAGGACCATCTTGGGCAAGGTGCAACGGATGTTGGTGGCCGACGCGGCCAAAGTGAGATCCATCAAGTCCCTCCTCGGGATGATGTCTTCCTGCATCTACCTCATTCCCATGTGCAGACTCCGGATGCGCCCGTTGCAAGAATTCCTGGATGCGCGCTGGATCCAGACGACGGGCAGCTTCGAGGAAAGGATCGAGTTTCCGACGAGCGATACGGTGGTGGGGCACCCGCGCGCATCTGACGGCGGGCATGGACTTCCAGACCCCAGCCCACCAGGAGACTGTGACCACGGATGCCTCCCTGGAAGGGTGGGGAGCGCACACCGAAAATCTGCACGCGAGGGGACTCTGGCTCCCGACGGAGAAGTCCCTGCATATCAACGTCCTGGAGCTCCGTGCAGTGTTTTGGGCCCTCAGGTCCTTCCTTCCGTCCCTCAAGGGCAAGGTGGTGAGGATCTTCACCGACAACACCACCACCATGTTTTACATCAGGAAACAGGGCGGAACCAGGTCCCCAGCGCTGTCCAAGGAGGCGCAGGACCTGTGGCATTGGGCCGTCGCCCAAGGGATTTTTCTGGTGCCGTTTCATCTGGCAGGGATAAAAAACACCATCGCCGACTCACTCAGCAGGGAGCTGCGCTCGTGCCACGAGTGGGAACTACGGCAGGATCTGGTGGATCGCCTCTTCCGACGGTGGGGCACACCCCAGATCGACCTGTTCGCGATGGCGACGAACACCAAGTGCCGGAGGTTCGCCAGCAGGTTTCCCCAGACGAGGAGCATGGGCGATGCTTTCTCGTTCCCCTGGGAGGGCCTGTTCCTCTACGCGTTCCCTCCCTTGCCTCTGCTAATCCGGCTCGTCAACCAGCTCAAGAGGTCCCGGTGCAGGATGATCCTCGTCGCACCTGCGTGGCCGAGTCAGATATGGTTCCCGGACCTTCTGGACTTGTCAGCGTCCCCGCCGATCAAGCTGCCGGCGGACGCGGATCTACTCTCCAGGGAAGGAGGCGCCATCCTCCACCACGACCCGAAGTCGCTGAACTTGCAGGCCTGGCTCCTGCAGCGCTAGAGTTTGGAGGATACGACATACCGGCCGATTGCAGAGAGGTTCTTGCAAAGGCCAGGGCGTCCTCGACTCTTAAATGCTACGGACACAAATGGAAGAGGTTCTCTGTCTGGTGCCACGCACAGAAGATTAACCCTCTACGGATTACGGCTCCCCAAGTACTGCCGTACCTGCTGACGCTGGCCAAAGCTGGTTTGGCACACGCGTCCATCAAGATTCATCTTGCTGCGATCTCCCGATACACCAGAACCACGGGGCGGACGTCCTTGTGGTCTCATCGTCTGGTGAAAGAGTTCATGAAGGGACTGTTCAGATCGTTGCCGCCGGTGAAGGCTCCGGCCCCGGCGTGGGAGCTCAACGTGGTGCTGACCAAGCTCATGGGACCTCCGTTCGAGCCTCTGCACTCGGCCCCGTTGAAGTTTCTATCGTGGAAAACAGCTTTTCTTGTGGCCATCACCTCCGCACGACGAGTGGGAGAGATCCAGGCCCTTTCCTGCAAGGCCCCGTACTTGACTTTCCACGACACGAGGGTAGTGCTCAGGACGCACCCCTCCTTCATGCCCAAGGTACCGTCGGACTTCCATCTCAACGAACCCTTGGTGTTACCTGTGTTCTTCCCGTCGCCTTCGTCGCCGGCTGAGAGGACTTTGCACTCGCTGGATGTAGCTAGAGCGCTGAAGTTCTACGTGGACCGCACGAAGGGTTTTCGGAAGACGTCACAACTCTTTGTGAACTTTGGACCTGTCAATCAGGGGAAGGCTCTCTCGAAGGCTTCCATCTCCAGATGGCTCTCCGGCTGTATCATGTACTGTCACCGGTTGGCAAACCGACCGCTGCCTGGCCGTCCGAGAGCCCATTCCACCAGAGCGATCGCAGCTACCACGGCGTTCCTATCTGGTGTGCCCCTGCTGGACATATGCAGGGCTGCTACGTGGAGGTCGACGCACACCTTCACGAAATTCTACTGCGTCGACCGGGATTCCAGGGAGGAGTCCAGGGTCGGCCAAGCAGTGCTGCGCAACCTGTTCGCCTGAGGTGAGCCTGGTGAGGAGGTAAGATGCTTAATGTTGAGTTGATGTGATGCTTAATGTTGAGCCTTTGCCACCTCCCGTGGTTGTGCATGTGTGTACTGCTATGTATTCTTTATTCATGAGCATGTGAATCCATGCCAGACCCCATGCTGGAGAAGGAACAAGTTACTTACCTGTAACTGTTGTTCTCCAGCATGGGTCTGGCATGGATTCACATGCGAACCCTCCCGCCTACCCCTCTGCGGCTCTTCACTTGGTCATACTGCCACTTCACGTGCTTCCAAATCTGAAGATGGCTGCCAGAGGCGGTGCTTAGGTAGAGGGCAGTCATTGGCTGTGGTCAGTATGACGCAGAGACCAGTGATTGGTTATTACTACGAAAGACAGATCAGAAACGAAACTGATACTGGTTTTTTCTTTACCGAGGATTCCCAGCCTGACGACGGGGAATATTCATGAGCATGTGAATCCATGCCAGACCCATGCTGGAGAACAACAGTTACAGGTAAGTAACTTGTTCCATGTCATTTAAGATTGTAATACTTGTTTAACAGTTCAACACACCAAAATGTAGTTGTTTTTAAATTCTGTCCAGAAGATCTAATTCAATTGGTAGTCCAGCCCACTTGATATCAAGGCAGGTATTGGCCTTTGTAATACTCTGATTCTAGGCTGCCGGGGCTAAGCAATCAGGAGGCAGGAAGTCATTTGAGCACATAATAAATGCTATGCAAAAAAGATGTTGACCGAGTAGAGAAAGTAATTAAATACTCCACGTAGCATTGCAAAGATGGAGTATTACTCTTTGGTCGCTGCTGTGCATTACAGCATTCGGTCTAGCTCGCTCGACACATAAGGAGTTGTACTTGTGCACGCGCCTGACTACCTCACAGCACCCATCCACTTGCCTGACCACCATCGGGAGCTAACTGGGGCTCTGCCATCCCACCCAACTGCACAAATGCATTCTAACCATCTGACAATTTTCCCATATCCTGGACTCGGTCCCCCGAGGGTATGCACCCACAGCGCATTGAGGCCATACCAACTGGATGAATGGGGTGTACAAATAAACTACTACAACTGCTACTTTTCTTGCCTCATTTAACCTCTCCCTCTGATCTCTTCATTGCACACTTTACATCTTGGTCCATCCACCCACTACTCCTCTTCTCCTCTCTGCAATTACTTAGAGGAAATTTACTCAAGGCACTCTTCTCATTTTCTCTCTGATGCTCACCACTCCAAGCTCCTATGACTTTTACCATCACCTCTTTGCTGATGACCCCCCAATCTTCTCATTTCGCACCTTCACCTCAGCCATCTTGGAATGGATTAGAAACTGTCTCACTACAATTCTTCTCTGGATGATCCCCACTGCCTCTCGTTAAACCCTTCAAAATTGGAACCCTCTGTCTCCCAGGTTCCAATAATATCCCTCGTCTTCCCTTTTCCTATCTCTTGTCCACTGGAGCTTGTTACCCCTATTCCCAAGGCTCACAACCTTGCGGCCCTCTTCAATAGTGACCACCCGACTTCAACAATTAATCACTGCCACTGCTGCTCATGTTAACATTCTCTATATTGAAAAAATGTGTTCCTTTCTTACTAGACACTCTACGTAAAATCTAATCTCCACCCTTGTGCTCAGTTAATGTTACCTTTTGCAAGTCATCTGTTGCATGTATGTATGTATGTATGCATGCATGCATGTATATATTCTGTTTTTGTCCCTGGTCTATGCCTCACTGTGTTTGCTCCCCCATAAACTGGTGCACAATCTTTGTGCGATTGTACAGGCACCCTTTGGGGTAAAACCAAAAAAGTGGTGGGTGGAAGGTTTTGAATTAATCTGAACCACTGGCATTGACCTGGGCAACCTTCCACACCACTGTTTTTAAGCCCATATGCACCATTGCAAAAGGGATCCAGCCATATGCAAAGTCAGGTGGGAGCGGCCAAGCCCGAACTGCGAGGTGGCAGTATTTGACTGAATTTGGGAATTCCGAATGGCTAAATCACTGGTTAGTTAAAACACTTGCTTCTGAGATGGGTCAACATCTGCAATTTGAAAGATATGAATTGTGCACGATCAAATTTGTCCATTCCACATCCTTCGGCCAATAAATTAAAATAGGTAATAGTCGTGTCCATTATTATGGCTCTTAGGAGCAGGAGGAATCCCGGAGCAGGAGGAATCCAGGATGAAGTGCTATCTTAAACAAAACCTAATAATCTGTGTAGCTTTCTTGGGCCATTGGAAATTGATTTGCAAGGCTGTATGTGATTTCTAAGTGAAAAAATCAATTGGCTGAAGATGTACTGCATGACTCGAAAGGTACTATAAGTGGTAGGGATGTGAAACAAAAATAAGGAAGGGCTAACCGCGAATTCAAAAACAACTGAAAATAGATGGGTTAGTTAGTGCCTAATGTCTCTCTTTAAATATGGTTTATGTAGCGCTAAGCAGCATGGGAGAAAGAGGCGTACTTTTCTTTTTAGAAAAATATGTGCATTGGGGGCGTGGCTAGGCGCCGAGGCAAGATGGCCGCCTAGAGGATCGGCTCCGCCTCACATTAAAATAAAATAGCATTAGGGCACATAATAATATATAAAAAACTTACCTTTTTGTCATACCGAGCATTATAAACATCCCGCTCGCACTCGGTGGAACTTCTCCGCGGCTCCGGAGTCAGGAAGGGCTTCATACGCTGCAGCTTCAATCAAGGGCTTCCGCATCGGAAGGACGTCGGAACGCCCCTCGTGAGGAGAGGGGCGGCGTTCTTCATCAGCTGACACCGCAGGCTGGGCCTAAACTTCAAGCACGTTTCCACAAGAACGCCACCTGCTGGAGGATAAAATAACATCATTACAGTAAGAAATAGCTATTAAGTGAACATATCAACATTTTATATAATAGCATACTGAAGGAAAAGGCTTAGGAGAAAAAAAAAAAAAAAACTTTTTAAATTAACAAGAAAGACTGAAAAGTTTGATGTATAGTAGTGGCAACATGGATCTATAACGTTATTAAAGGGGCGAACAGGTTACTCTACAAAGTCACACAGAAAATCACAATACTGAGCACGTCAGTCAACCTCCCTTCTACAAAAACCCATTTCTCCTTTTATACTTAATCACTACCTTGCCTTCTTGCTGCAACTTACCGATATTGTACTGTCAAGCAGGATTATAATCACACAGCCGGTTTATACCTACAGCTCCACTGGTCCAAACCTCTATCTATGGACAACAGCTCTAAACCACAAATCCATTGCAACCTTCGGTAGTATATTCCTTATTATTCTCGGCTTTTCCACGTTTTGGTCTCTCCAGGTCAGAGGTAAGCTTTGGGAGTAATATGGATGTAATAATTATATACTACTCGTCAGCATAATTATCTTCCACAAAGAATTACACGCCATAACTACTCGTACATATATCATCTTCTCAGATATGGCAAACAGCATAGCAAACCAAAAAAATGGCACCTCTACCAAAGACGCCACCGCCTCCTCAACTACTCTAAAAAGACCCAAAAGTGACTCCCCACCTCCAATTGGAATCTCAGACTCCGCGATTGAAACCATTCTGGCTGAAATTAGGGCACTCAAACCCTTTATGGAAACCACTAACATTAAGTTACAGCAACTAGATGAAAGGTGGATGGGAGTTATCAACAGAGTAGATGAGGCAGAGAAAAGAATTGGCGTGCTTGAAGATTTATCACCTAAGGTAGCACAAATGGAGAAATCCATCAAAGAACTTCAAAAGCATAATGAAGATTTGGAAAATCGAAGTAGGCGTAATAACCTACGCATCCCTGGCCTGCCAGAAGGAGCTGAAGGCACAGACCCCATTGCCTTCCTACATAAATTCCTACCGGCCATACTACATTTGCCTTTGGAAACCACTTTTAATATACGAGCCCATAGGATTGGTCAACCCTCAATTTCTCCCTCAGCTCGTCAGCCACCAAGAACGCTCATATTTTACCTGTTGGAATATTCTCAACTGCAACTTATCATCTCCACAGTCAAAGAACGTAAATCTCTAATCTGGCATGGTAGTAAGTTATTTATCTCACAGGATGTTGCTAGAAGTACAGCACAAAGAAGAAAGGTCTTTCTGGCGTTCCGGCCTGCCCTTAAACAACTTAATGTCCGAGATGGCCTGTTCCACCCTTGCTCCTTTAAAGTTACATACGAAGGACGCTCTGCAGTCTATGATGATCCCGCTGAACTAAGGCTCTTCATACAATCCATCAAAAATGAAAGCATGGACACCTCTTCTCCAGCGGCGGCCTCTAATTCATCTACTACTTGAAACTGGATCTTCATCTCCTGACTTTTACACTCATAAGTATCTAATTACCTAATGCTTTGAATTTACATTGATATTAACTATGTGGGGTGGGCGCTCTTTTGGGTCCATCTTCCACAGGTAGTCGCTTTTTTCCTAGTTAGCGACTCGGTAGGCGTTTCCTATCCCCCATATATATCTCCCTTTAACTCCTTTTCCCATGTCCTGTTTGATCTCTAAAATTATTCACTCGCCAAGGTATACTAACCATCACAGCGTGATCAAACCCCTCTCTCCCCTCCCTGACCCCCAATGTTCCTTCCCTCTGAACAAATATTGGTGTACACATAATTTCAATCGAATAACAATGGTATATGCTTTTTTCTGTACTATAGCCATAAGGTGTATGAATATCAAACCTACTCCAGTTAAATGATCTTTAAATGCATAACATGGAATATTAAGGGCTGCAAAAATCCTATTAAAAGATCCAAAGTATTATCTCACCTGAATAAATTTAAACCAACAGTAGCTTGTCTACAAGAGACACACCTATCCCTTAAAGAAACAATGCAACTCAAGTCTCTCTGGGTGAAAGAGGTGATAGCTAGTCCAGCTTTATCCAAGAAAAATGGTGTTGCAATACTAATTAGTAGGAAACAACCCTACAAAATCCTTGCTCAGGACGCAGATACAAGCGGTAGATGGGTTTGGATAAAATTACAAATTGACACGACACAAGTATCTATTCTCAATATTTATGGACCTACACAACCTGACCCATCCTTTTGGAATAATATCAAACAAATGATTTTGAAAAATGACTTCACTAACTTAATAATGTGTGGCAATGTCAATCAGGTTCTTGATCCTTTTTTAGATCGTAAATCCAGCTGTCCATTTAAACCCAACAAAACTCACAAATCCTTTATAAAATGTCTAGGAGAGACAGGACTTATTGACTCGTGGAGGATATCTCGTCCTTCCCATCTGGATTATACCTACCACTCCCCCCCACACAACACACTGTCACGTATTGACTATATTTTTGCTACAAAGACTTTATCTGGATCCATTATAGACTCCAAGATATCCAATATCATTATCTCTGACCACGCTCCAGTCGTCACTTCCTTCTCCCTTACAGATATGAACAAAGGTTCTTCCAGATGGAAACTCAACAATTTTCTTTTAAATGATCCTAAATCTGTTCAATCCATCAATACTTTCATTCAACAATACTTTAATGAAAATCAAGATACCTCCACTGTCAATAATTGGGATGCATTTAAAGCGGCCCTTCGTGGTCACATAATGTTCCTATCAGGAATTAATAAAAAAATTAGGAAAAAACATCTCGATGATCTTTATGCTAAACTCACTATTGCAGAACAAAACTACTATACTGACACCAACTCATCAAACCTACGACAAGTCATCAAGATGCGCGTTGAAATCAATAAAGAAATCACTGAGCTAGCTGCAGGTACCATTCTTAAATATAAAACTAAGATCTATCAAACATCTAACAAAGCAGGTAAAATGCTAGCCTCTTATTTAAAAACCAAGAAAGAAAAAGTTCAAGTCTCTCACATTCAGGACAAATTGGGCAAGATGCATCATAGGTCTGATGAAATTTTGGAATGCTTCAGAAAATTTTATACGGATCTATATAATCCAGAACATGCTATTCCCAAAGAAAACATTGATTCCTTTTTGAAAAACAAAAGCAGAACCACCTACCCTGAAATTGATCTATCTCATCTAGAAAAGGACATCACCCCTATTGAGATTACCAAAGCCATCCATGGCCTCGGAAAAGGTAAAGCACCTGGCCCAGATGGACTATCCACAGAATTCTATAACACATTTTCTCAACTCCTAACACCTAAGCTCAATAACCTTTTTGCATATTTCATATCACAAAAATGTTCCTCTGGATCCTTCTCTGAAGCCTTACTTATCTTTCCAAAACCAGAAAAGGACCCAACTCTTCCTAGCAACTATCGACCCATTTCCCTTATCAATATTGAAAGCAAAATTTTTGCTAAAATACTTGCCAATAGAATCGAGTCCTCTCTCCCAAGTCTAGTAAAACCAGACCAAACAGGTTATGTTAAAGGACGCAACATATCCTCCAATGCAAGACTCCTACTAAATGCCATCAACCTTGCAGCCAATGCAAAAGAGACACTCAAGGCTATGCGGCCATCGCATTAGATGCGGAAAAGGCTTTCGATCGTGTTGACTGGAATTTTATGTTTCAAACTCTACGCTGGCATGGGTGTGGTGATAAATTTATTTCATTGGTTAAACTTCTTTATTCTGCCCCCAAATCCGCTATTTACTTAAATGGTCAAACCTCCTCCTCCTTTCCCTTACTAAGAGGAACGCGTCAAGGCTGCCCCTTCTCACCATTACTATATATCCTCTCTCTTGAACCACTTCTCGAATTGATAAGATCTAACAAAAATATCCCGGGAATTCAAGTAGGTACCTCAATAAATAAAATTGCCGCATATGCGGATGATATTCTTATATTAATTAAAAACCCCAAACTTCATATTCCCAACCTCTTGAGTGTATTATCGCAATTTGGTCAGGTCTCAGGATATAAATTAAATACACAGAAATCGGAAGTTATGCCCCTAAATCCATATTGCCTTAAACATGATATTGCCACTTTTGGCCTCAAATTGTGCAGTAGCTCTATCAAATATTTAGGTCTTCATTTTGCCCCAACTATCCCAAATACGATTAAACTCAATACTGAAACCCTACTAGGCACCCTTAAGGATCTAACATCCAAATGGTCCCCATTATACCTCTCCTGGTGGGGGCGCTTAGATACCATCAAAATGATGCTCACTCCCATAATTCTATACTACTTACAACTTCTTTCTGTCCCATTATCCCTTTCCTTTTTCAAATCCGTTTACTCTACTCTACTCAATTTTCTTTGGGGAAAAGGAAAAAGCAAATGAATTGCTCTGACGAAACTGAAAGCCCCCTATGACATGGGAGGAGTTAGATTTCCTGACTTTAAGTCATATCCCTATGCATTTCTTATAAAGCAGTCTCGTCAATGGTTCATGGACCCTATATCCGCTGATATCCCAACCTGGTGTACATTAGAAAAACAAGTAGTTCTACCACACGACATCACGGACTATATATACATATTTAAACATTCGTCTAAAAAAATGTTAGACCCTATTAAAGCTTCAATCTCAGCTTTACAAACCTTTCTCTTTCCCCACACTATAACTCCTCATAAGCATCTTTCCCCACTATTATGGCATAACAAAAACATAGTAATTAATAATAAGATCCTCAACCGCAAAATATGGATCCAAAGAGGTATCAGATTCATCCAACACATTATAGATGACCCGTGTATCCGCTCCTTCCAACACCTCTCCATCACGTTTAACATTCCTAAGAAGGATTTTCAATTTTATAACAACTTAATTAATTCCTGTCTAGATGCACTGGCCCAATTTTCCAATGAAATTCTCACTCCAGATGCTCTCAGACTAATGCATCTCACTATAGTTGGTGAAGTTCGAGCCTCTAAAATATACAATATGCTCACCTCAACTTTTAAGATATGTCCTATACGTCTGAAGTGGGAACTTGATTTGGGTTTCATGTTTGATGACGAAACTTGGCATTGCTTGTTTGCTAAGATCAAACAAATATCGGTATCAGCAAATATATCACAACACTACTATTTCTTCATGCATAGAGCATTCATTAATCCGAATTATAATGCAAAATGTTGGTCATGTGGCATATCTCCAGCCACGTATATGCATATGTTTTTTGAATGTTCATTTACTGTTAAATTTTGGCAGGAAATTTGGATGCTTCTCAAGCGTATCTTCTGTGTTGATGTGCCCTTTACCTTTGTTAACATATTCTTAGGAAGTATAGCTATTACATCTTATTTCCCATCTAACTCTGCTAGACTATATGACTTATTTATCTGTATAGCTCTAAAATGCATCACTGCCAACTGGAAAGACTCTAGTTTGCTTACTACCAAAATCTGGTGGAACACTATTTGTAACACTCATAAACTGGAAATGTGCATGGCCAATATTCATAACACAATTCCCAAATATAATGCTAAGTGGTATTACTTCACCAGATATCTTAACTGTTTTAATGCAACAGCTCATGGAACATGAATCTACACCCATATATATGCATCTTTATCTGTAATTTCACACTCAAATTGAAATGCTTGTACTTAATAATATTCGAAATGATTAGTTTAATTTTGATGCAATAATCCAATATACCCATTCCCCCCCCTATCCTCTACCCTCCTAATTCTTATACGTCTCTTGTCTGTCTCCCAGTACGTCTCCCCCCCTAATCTCTATATTCATTACATATAAGTCACTCTTTGTAGACTTATACTACTATTAATTTTAGACCACTTGTTATGTTAATGCAGTTTACAACTACTATAGTACATATGAAATTCGTAAGTGATTTTAACAAATGCTTTAACAAATGACTTAACTATATAGAAATACTATTACAAACGACCAGAATCATTTACTATGTAATTTCTTTATGGTTCTTGTTTTATTCAAAGTCTGCAAATAGTTGACATCTGTATCATACTCAATATTTGAACAATAAAAATTATTAAAATAAAAAAGAAAAATATGTGCATTGAAGTGGGTGGGGAAACGTGCAACAAATAAGAGCACTGGAAGGCCCTTATAGCGGAACAACCGGAACAGCCCTACAGCCGTCTATATACTAAATAGCTCGCCCAAATGCACTGTTTTCTTTTCGAGGTCTGTTCCCCTGCCGGCTGAAAAGTATATTTCCAACACAGAGTTCCATAATTGAAATATCTGCCTGTCCCAAGACTTTGCTCGCTGATAATGCCCTTCGTTTACCTCTTTACATTGAAGTATACCTATGCCCAGCTGGCCTGCAGATAAGTTTTGAAGAGGGAGTGCTATGAAACCTATTTTCTGAAATTGGAAATACAATTATTTTGTAGTGAGTAAAATAGTAATTACCAGTACCAATTCTGGGTTTGACATTTCCAGGACCTGGGAGCCATTTAGCTCCTGGCTATAGCCGTGGGGAGCCTGGTTAGCTTGAAACCAACAGCCACTGGGAGTTACTTTTGCCTCCCCAGGCAAGTCGGGTCATGCAAACATAGCTACGGGACGTTAACTGTAGGTTTGGGAATGCATATAAAAAAGAATAAAGGACCCACCTAAAGTTCATTTAAAGCATTCACCATAATATGTAATAGAATAAATTGTGGTTTGTACCTTGCACACAAGTTAGATTTGCTGCGCCCTATAGGATAGCTCCTGGTTCCCATGGTGTAGCTCCTGTCTAACGGGTGATGCCTGATATCCAGGAGCAGTTTTTTTTTATTATTGATAGTATTAACCAGTTTTTAGGGAGTAAAAGTGTCCTGTAAATTAGTTATCATTAGGCTACCTATGTCCATACACTCAATTTTCAACTACAACATCAAATATCTGAACTGGACATATTTGGCCTCGACCTGGGCCCACATGCTCTGAATTAAAACGACAATGGAGAATTCCCTTATTGAACAGTTATCTTTAGAATGCTGATGATTCGAAGGGGTATTGGGTATGAAAAAACAAAGATGGCTTTGTCAAACCTAAGGCCACTTCAGTGGGAGTCAACCATCCATCTGCCTCGGTCTGCATCAGCATGATAGTGGAGCTCCGTCGAGTGGCGTGGGAACGGGACGATGATGGTCTAGTGTAGAAGAGTCGTCGTCATGAAGTGATGCTGCTGCTATAGTTGCTGTTGGGTAACTTGGCTAACTCCAAAAATGGTGAAGATTCCACATGTCATCCTTGCATCGTCCCTCTCGAAAATCATGAATACCAGAGGGCTTGTGGGTCGTCGGGCCTTTCATAGATCCTGAATGGACTGGCCCAACTACTGCCACAACTTTGTTGGCATGGTGTCAATGTCCACTCTTCTGAGGATTCTGCCCCCCATGAGTGATCCATGTGGAGCGGTTCTTATGGAACCCGTTGGGGTTGGTTGCTTCACTGATTATATTTCCAAAGCGAAGTGTGCACTGTTTTATTCCTGGTACTGCTGTGCAAGGCGTTTGATATTCATACGTAATTATCAGTAGCTCTACTTTTTCATCAATGGGCTTCATCTATTGTATAGACGAGATTCCATTCCCTGGCTGCATCTCCTTCTTTCCCTAGATGGTTCCTTTGGTGGGTTTCTCTTTTCGGCGCTGTTCCTAATTGTGGGATGGTTGGTATATGGTCTCCCAATCTTCATTACTCAATTCTCGACACTCCAATGTTGGTATTTCCACCCTGCATAAGAGAGAGAGCGGTGCTTTTTTGGGTTAAATTCTTTGAAATGTACATGCATGTTCTTCGTACTCAAGGAGCGCTGCACTTATTGAAGCATGGTATTGAAAAGGCATGCTTTACATTGCATTCAGCATTTCTTTGCATTTAGATACATTTTCCAATGACCAACCTAATTTATGTTGGCTTTTAACTGATCGGTTATGTTAAATAAGGTGTACTGAAGTTTGATTCATAATGCATCCACCACCTCTCTGCCTTGATTAGATTTAATCAAAAATTCTGCATTCCATGACCTTAATAAAACTATTTATCCCGATGAGAGGGCTGTGCTGACAAGCAAGCTCATCTGCACTCTCATGAAGGTAGAGGTGTTAAGTATTTCAATCAGGCGATACACCCTGGTCACAGCCTAGTATGCAGCGCACAACCAGAATGCTTATTTTATTATATAGGTTCAATATTTTGATTGATACACCACTCATATCACACCCCTTTTCAAATACCCTGGGTCACGATGGACCAGGAATCAGGTTGGTTGGTAAAGGTAATATTTATTTAAAATTCAAATCAAACATGGCCTTTTAATAGGGAGCGACAATTAACAATGTGGTGACAATAAGAGATAAGAAGGCATATAATTCATTTAAATTCACTCTTTAGCAACACAGATGGAAAACACCAGAGAAAAGAAAACTTTTGGTTTGTTTGGAAAGATAGCACTTAAGTTAGGATTTCCTCATCCCACAAATAAGCAATTCTAAATAGATCATCAGGAAGCAGCAGGTAATCCGGAATGAGAAGTAAGAAACATGATTCGAATGCAACCTTCCCTCCCCAAACAAGGGAGAAAAACTTATTTGAAACCCTACTGTTTAAAAAGACATTCGGAACTGGCTGAGTAAAACGATGTGTGCAAAAATCCTTAAATCAGTACAAATTTCTATGGGAGCAACATTGGAAAGATACTAGCAGTCGTAAGCAATAGTTTGAGCAAATGTAAACAATTTAATTGGAAGGTTGAAAATAATTTAGAATGAAAATAACATGTGTAAAACTTTGCAAAAATGTTGATTCCCACCTAAAATTAACCACGGTTTTCAATAAAAACTGGTGAAATTCACTGATTCAGAGTGTGGGTTTTGGGTTGGGATGTAGCTATAGGTCTTAGGTATAATCCAGAGTTGAAATGAAGTCCCTAGCTATTAAAGCGAGGGAGCTATGCAATGTAGAATGAGAGGTGTTTTTTTTAGAAAAATCGGGTGGTGAAAACAAAAAACAACCTCAGTTTGGACAAGAAAATATTTACTATCATTTTACTCTAGACTAGAGCATTCCCGCTATAATACCAAAGAGGGACACAGTAAGCTCTGGAATTGATTCAGGACTTCAACCCCAGATCTCCAGCGCCCGCCTTGGCGTAACCAGTCGGACCACTCGAAGTATGATGGATAGTTTAGAGTTTACACAAGATAAAAATGACTAAAGAAATAGCGCTTAGCAAGATAAATCAGACAGGATTGCAATAAGGATTCTGACAAGGTTACAAGTTATTAAGGTAAGGATAGGATGGTTTAGAAATTGGGATAGGCCAAGGCAAGGCACGGTATGCTATGGTTTTCTATGATTCCTATTAATACTTACATTCCACATTAATTTAGGATTTTGGACCGTCAAGGGTTCTGGTCATCACACAGATCGTGCCTAACCAAGGACAGCTGGGCAAATCTGGCAGGACAGGATCAGCTGGGCAAATCTGGAGGGACAGCATCAGCAGGGCCGTTCAGGTCACCGGACTGCACTGTACTGGCACTTCTGGTTACTGGATACTACAGATCAGCAGGATGGTAAGTTTGGCGCAGGCATGCATCTAGAAGTGACAGGCCAGGCTGGATCAGGATGTTTCCCTTGGGTTTTTGGGATTTTTAGAATTTGAGGCCTTGGCTTTGCAATGAAAATCTGGAATCTGGATCAAGCAGGATGAAGAAATCATGAACAGGACGCCACGCTGGAATTCAGGAAGAAAGTCAGGAATCAGTGTCTGTGTGCTGTCAGGTGTCACTATTTATCATGCCTGATGACATCACTACCGTATCTGGCAGGGGCAGGTTTACTATCCATACCCATATTGCTAGAATTGGGCAAGAGCACAGTTTCCGCCTTGCCCATGGCTTATTGGATCACAGAAAAAGGATGTCATGTTTATGGGGTGACTTTTACAATGTCTAGAAACCTCCTCTAACTACTGGAACCAAAATCTCATTTTGCCACAAATACATATTTATGCAGTTATAACGTCTGGTACGTCAGATACACAGGTTACATATTATGTGTGTCATATTTCAATCCAAACCCCAACTCTGTGGGACCTGGTTTTGCCTTTCTTCTACATTTGGCAATTTTAACCATGAAAGATTAGGCCTAAACTTCCCAGTTTTGTACAAAGATGCGCATTTACCGAAATGTTATGTTCGAAACATCAATACTTTCCCCATAATCTGTCATTTTTTATAACTTCTGTTCCTTATTCAGTAATGAGTTCTACCAAGTTTTCAAAGAAGGAGCATAAAATTAGATTTAAAACTATAAACTTTTCCTATTTTTCCTCATTCTTGCTGCAAGTTAAACGTCTTTAAAGTTCTGTTACAAAATAGGCTTTTAAAACCAAATGTCACTTGATCAGTTTATCTTCTTTCCTCCAAATTCAAGCAGCTGTCAATTCCTTTGAAGCAGGATGAGGGGCCTCTCTCTTGATTGAAGGTCTTTATTGCCCCTCACACTTGACAGGTTAGAGTATCAGCCTGCTATTGTCCCAGCCTGGAGCAAAGACGATTCTCTGAGACTTGTGAAGTCCCTTTGTCCTAGTGCATTCAAAGTCCTCCAAGCTAGCAATTAGCGCTTTCTTGTGCCAGAAGTTTGAGGTGTCACCGTTTCTCAGGGCTAGCAACTGGCAGAGCACGTTTTCTATATATAGTTTGCCAATTTAGCCTGGGTTTTAGCTTTTATTTTCTCATTTTACATCTTAACTTAAACCTATGGAATCAAAACAATTTATAGGTGCACTTTTACCAGCAACAAATCCTTTTACATTGATAAATAAGGAGGCCTTTACCCGACAGTTTACTTTTAAATAGGCGATTATCTCTCTTTAGTCAGAAAAAGCACATTTTACTATTTCTTTAAATTCAGTTTTCATCTCCAGCAAATACACTTTCTGCAACTATAGTTCTTTTCCCGAGTGCTGGAGTTGTTTTGCAGCATGGATACATTTAACAGGCATCTATTTAGAGTCCTTCTCAGAACAGCTGATTCTTGATACTTTTGCAAAGAAATAGACGTGTTTCATGTGTAAAATGAAAACAAAGCCCCTGGTAGATTTTTCATAGATACATTTTACAGGAGCTGTCATTCAAATGAGACCCAGTTCTTCTAAGACACAATGAATGATCCTGGACATTGCAGGGCCCCTTTAATCAGTGGTTCATAAGCAATGGTACTTTCTCTTCTCATTTTAGTAATTGATTTTGGTTCATTCGTGCACTTTTTTTTTTCTTTTTTTTTTCTCCAGTGGGAAGTGTATGGAGTAAAGGACTTAAAGCTGAGAGACGTGTGGTGACGATTCCGACAGCGGGAGGATTTATCGTCTTTTTGGCCAGATATAAATGCTGAGCCCCGACAGTCCAATTCTGTTATCAGTTCAGCTAAATGGCGGCACATATAAGAGCATCTCAGAAGTATTTACTGATGGACCATTTGTATAATCGCTGGCATTTTAGAAGAAATTGGTAAAACAAAATGTATTTCACACAAAGGAACACTGCAGTCAAGTCTGTTAGTTGACAAAAATGAGTGCACACATTACAAACTTTAATATTATAAATTCTTCAGATGAACAATGGCACGGAATCCAAGCAGATGGAATTGGTTGGATTGAAGGCCTTTACAGGAGCTCAAGAAGTTCAACAAACTAAGCACCGACTTTAAAAAGAGCTTTGATATTTGCAAAAATACATATAACTCGATCAGCAGTTGCTCAGATGAAGAAAGCCTATTATCATAGGAAAAATGTGACAAATTATTAGTACTCCAGCCATAACGGAAAGAAACGGGTAATGCTGAAATGTAAATTAAAAATAAATATCCATTACAGAACCTATCCCACGCTAATTGATAAAACATTTATAGAAATATGCGGCAGGTTATATTCTGCTACAAAAGCACCAGGTATTGACACACTCCAAGAAAAATGCTTTACATGGATACCTTATTTGAGAAACCGCTACTATGGCTTAATACATAGAAACTGCTATTGCAAATCTTCCAAATCATGAAGTCTCAGGAACAAAAGGGCTAAAGATATATGCCAATCAATTATTATCTAAGCGTTTTGTTATGGCAATAAGCACATTAATATATGAGAACCAACAAGGTTCCATTTCGCGACGTTCTATATTAAAAAATTGAATTTTCTTTGGGGCATCAACTGTGCTGCACTGAATAAGATACTAATGGAAGTACCAAGTAGGGTGGAATTGTAGATTCTAAGACCTGTTTAGCAATGCAATTCTATCCTCCTGTTTAGATTCAGGTCAACAAAGCATAACTTTTATTGTCAAGGCTTCCCAAATTCTCTAGGCAATTTATATGGAACCATTTGCTTTCATGCAGCACCCATCAGAATAGATCATTCTTTTTAGAGATAACTAGTAGATGTATGTGTCATTGTATGCCAACAATGTCCTGTTCTTAGGTTCAGCTAGACAGAGGCATGCTTCCTTGGTAGCTGAGACAAGAAAATATGATTCATTTCTGTGGTACAAAGTAATTCATTCCAAGACGCAGATTATGACCTGAAACTGTCAAAATACTTCAAAGGTTAAAACACCAACCAAATTGAGAAATGTAGGAGTCCTTCTTCAACGGAAATGGAAAGATGTGTTCAAAATGAACCAGTGTGAAGAATATGTTTGTTTATTGCAAATGTCAGAAATCAACCACTACCTAATATTGGTTGTGTTAACTTTGTTATGCTAAAGTTAAATATTTTCTGTAACAATCCAGCCACCAGCATTGGGGTCGACCAGTGCTGAGGATTATCGGAGGCAATGTGTTTTGTAAAGATGATGATCATTTTTCCCCAAAATAACCGTTTTTTTACTTGCATTCCTACATATGTAATCACCTTCAAATTGACCTGATAAGAGAAATAATGAAAATCACAGAATAACAACAAAATACTCTGTGTGGTACACAAACAAGGGATCTATCATTGTAACTCGTATAAAGCTATTAGTGGGCGCCTACAATGCATCCATAACCATTATTCAAATTTCAAAAGTATGTCTTGTTCCTCCGACTTCTCTGCATTGCTTAACGAGAAATTTCACACCGTTTCTGCATCTATTTGTATCTCCAAAATGGTTCACAACAAATCTGCCTTTGAATTATACTCGTCCTCCACAAATAAGAATCGTGCTACAGCAACTGCGTTCTGTCAGTAGATGCTAATATTGCTATTCTTTAAAAAAAAGTATTATGAATTAACCAACAATAATTGGTCTTACATAAACAAAGAATTTACGCATAGACATTTTAAAAAAGATGAAAACATTTTATTCACTCATTTTATTAAATTAACTCATTAATTAACATTCATTTCACATTACAGTTAATTGAAAGGCAAATGAATAGAAAGAAAATAAAGTAAAATATGTTCTTTTATGGGAACTCTGCCAACAGCTCCCAAGAAGTTCTCCAAGGTGATGGCAAGGTCCAACTCGTATCCCCCAGTGGCTCTATCAAAAAACTCATCTGTTTGGAGCCACTTTTCTTTGTCCACAAATCTGAGAAAGTACTTTAGTCTCAAATTGTGTGTGTGGCATTACAACCAATAGTCAAATGCTGTCTAGTTTGGCTCAAACCTGGCATCTTGCGGAAATCACAGACCAAGCCACCTGGGTCCGTCCCAGATCTAATAGCGTGTATTTCACCAGTCAAAACAAGATTCAGGCAAAAGTGCATGGATTGCTGATGCCAATAGGGAAGAGGAAAACATGCTAAGTATCTCTGTAGCACGTTTGCTGGCTTGTTAATCCAGTATAGGCTATGATAGAGAGACTACACCCGCATTTCTTTGTATTGTTTCAATCCAATTCTCTCTAAAAAGTAATTTCTTTACAAGATTGGGGTCAGCGCCGAGTAGTTGACAACCATGCCTACATTTATCAGAACCTACTCTAATACAGTCATTTTATGATTGTATTTAGGACAAATTAAAGAATCAAGAATTTAAGAGGCGGCGCTGCTTTTGGGTTTGGGCACTGCCTGTTATGGCTCCAACTTTGGGTAAGGACATTTATTAAACTGTGAGGCAGAGGTCGAACCTGTAGATAGAAGGCCCTATGAGGACAGTGTTAACCAGTACACATGGTGTTTCTCAATCCCCTCTTCTCCCTTTCTCCCAACATGTGCAGTGACGACCGATCTGCAAGCAGTTCACTGGTGCTCATTTCAGCACCACAGGCCCTGAAGAAAGTGATTCCACTGACATACACCACTGAAACCGGTCAGCCAATTCTTATCTCGGGATCTCCCACTAACTTAGGCATATCCTACATCTATATATGCGCTTAAATTCAGCGCACATGTTGTTTAATTTTAGGTTTACTGATAGAATTTAGGACTCTGGGCACTCTTCGAGCAATAGGGTAAGCCTCATTCTATCCCCTCACCCTAGATAGGCCGCTCATCACCAGCGTCTAGGGATAGACACTGACCTTGAGGGCACAGATAGTATGGTTGGAGGGCCATTTAGTTTGTATATGATTACATGATCAAGTAATAATCAAGATACTGTACCTGTACTGTGCTTGTGTGAAAACATTAGGGTTTGTGTACAGGTTACATACTCCCCCACAATCCTCTAGTGTGTTTATTTGACAAACAAGTAAGCCATGCATTTGGCTACTTGGGCCTCACCTTTGTTCTATAACCTCAGCAGTACGTTGGATTGCATATGCCAATACAAGTTCTACTTGCCAATGCTGCCTATGGGATCCTTTTGTAAACATCATAACATTTATGCCACTTCCCTATTACCTTGGGTTGCAGTTAGTAGCTAAGGATTCTTTCTTGATTGTCTCCATTATGCTGCTATGCACTCCTGTGAGCGAGCAATCAAATCGGGATCATTGTATCGTCTGTCTCGACTGAGGGCTAATACATCCCCGAATCAACTAGGCTGGTCTTTACAGCAGACTTGGAAACAGCTATTATATATTGCAATAGTCTACCAACATCTGTCTTTTCTTCCATGAGTACGGCATGAGTTGGACATTGGTTTAGTTACATAATTCAATCCCCATACTGACATGGGTGAAGGAGATAATGGAAGGCTTGGGCAAATCAAGTAGACCCCAGATGATCTTCCAGATTACATCATTAGTGGGCGAGGAGTGGGACAGAGTGGCTGTCAGTAGTCCTGAGGTGAAGTCTTTCTATAGTGCCCATTGTCCTGGAGGAGGTTCTATAATACTGGAACACCTTGCAAGCCTTTAATGACTGCATTCAGGTGCTAGGCGGGCGAGGAGTGAGATCGAGTGGTAGTCTCAGGAGGATAGCTCAGGGGCAACGTCCTTGCCTTGGAAACAAGACGACACAGACCAAACCAGGTTCGATCCCCGGGTCCGCGCTCAGAAACCTCTGGGTATTAAGCGCATTATAAATAATCTATCATATCATATCTGTGGGCTGATTGGGATATTAGCAGGAGTCTGCATGTCTCAGATCACGCAACACTGGACCCTGGAACTGGTAAGCCGCAAACAAAGCTGAGCTGACTGTTTGTCGCAAGCCAAAAGAAAACCCCATCAAAGTGCATTTAATTGTTGGTGGCCAGATAGCCAGTGGTGAAAGTGAATTGTTGTATCTCCTTTCCTTTTGTTTGCGCTTTTCTTCCTGTGCCTCTGAGTTCAGATCCTCAACCCGCTAAACGGACAACAAAGTCATTCTGTTCTGCCGTGTGCGTGAATATCCGTTACAGCCGCTGGAAGTTCTTTCCAAACCCAAGCTTTGGCAAAGGTTGGGTTGTTTGACTCAGTGGTAGAGTTGTTTTAGAAAGGATTTTTTTTTTTTTTCCAAACCCTTTCTGAGCCTGTGGCAGTTGTCATTCTTTCACCGTTTTTTAGACCTATTTGTGGAGATTTTCAGCTGCATACTAACTGTGATATATATATACGGTAATAACCAAGAGGCTTGAGCCTTCCTTATGGAATCCGGGGCAGGGAGGGGGAGTTGGACTCTGGGAGCCCTCTCAGCCAGTCGGTGCAAGGCAGGGAACGCCCGCCAGCGACGTCCATCTTTTGCATTGGATTTTTCTACCTGAGTTTTGTGTGTGCAGCAGTCTAGTGATATTACTTTGGTTACCCTTTTGGATCCCATTTTAATTAACTGTTAACTTCAAATGGAATAAGCACCATTATTGAAAGACTTGCTTTAAATGGACCATGGTGATTTTATAGATGTCTTATTAAAAAAGGCTACCAGGCAATTTGCCGATTATTACCTTAAATTGTATATAATCGTACGTAAAACCTGGAGTCGTTAAGGATTGTTGGGCAGCTGCCCACTCTAATATGGCTAAAAGGAAAGACGATTTGCCTGTCTCTCAATGGGTCAGAAATAGCAAAGTTTCAAGGATGGAAAGACACATTAATAAAGTAAATACATTAATAACTGAAATACAGGATTTGCTATTTGATATAGGTAGGATCAAACAATCCTGCGCCGATGGGTGATGTAATTAAAAAATGGTGGTGTGGGTATGATTCAAAACCAGAGGCCATTACTACAAAGGCTGAGTTACTCGAACTGTATAATTACTAATAGTGACGATAATTGAATAGCACCTAGTGAACCTTAGGCTTCATCTGGCCCCACCGAATTAACTAATAACCGTAAAGGCTCCAAAGAGTGCCCCCTGGCCCACTACAAGATTAGTCAACGCCTGGGCCATGAAGGGGGTGGGTGGGAAATGTACACATTTACTGTTAAAGGCAATGATAATGGTCAAGGGATGCCAGTGGCCAACATTGTGGAGGTTCACTCTTGGGAATTACGGGCCACTTCTGAAAAACTGGAAACTGATTGATTCAGTGGCCCTCAACGTTATATCATCAGAGGAGGCCCTTTATATGCACTCAGATGTTTTGAATGGAGACAATGTAATAGGGCAGGAAAAACGAGAGACAATGCCCATCTCCACAGCCAATAGATACGGACCCCCTGCTGAATTAAATGAGGTCACTGACATTGGGGTTGAAAATATAGGCAGAAAGAGAATACTGAATAAGCGAGTTATAATCAGGGATGGTATTTAGGGAAAATTGAATCGATCGCCTCCAGTAGTGGCAATGAAGCCTAAGTCACCTCGCAATCACCAAGCTCAAATGGCCACCCAGGCCCAATATCTACCCAACCAAGAGTTAATTTTGGAAAGTAAAGCCGATTTTTAGTGAGCCTAGAGATCCCATTAATAACAAAACTGTTAGTAAATTGAATTAAATCATTGATATGGTAAGGGGAATTAAAGATAGTCATTCTGCTGAGCAAAGGCTCCACATCTAATCTAAACAGAAATCCTATGGTGCCTTTGGGCAATAAAGAAATTAGACAACCACATTAAATCCCTGCGAGCGCACACACAATTCGTCCCTCTTTGCGCAAGGACGTTTTTAGTTCAAACTCCTTTGCTGAAACGTCAGGAATGGCCAATCGAACCAGGTCACATTGGGGAGAAGAGCAAACCTCTGCACCATCAATCAATCCAGCAGCATGGCCAAGGCTCCCTTAACAAACACAAGCTGCTACCACATATGCTCGTCAAAACAGAGTGCATTCCACCGGATTCCCACGTGTACGTTCGAGCTCTAACATTACACCATTAGGGAGACATGATTCTGTCTCAAAGACTAGGAGTAGCCCAAATAAGGGGGGTGGGTGGAACTTTCCATCTGTATTTATGATCAATGTCCAGTGACTATGCCCAGGCTATTTTGAAAATCAGGAATCTCTTATTAACAAATGTATTTAATGTTTTCTGACACACAAATGGCTGCTTATCATTATTAAGAGATGACATTAGGGGCTGCCATAAGGACGCAACCATTAATTCCAGGTTTGATTATGTTCGGGTGTATTTGAGCTCACGGTCCTTGGGTATTGACCTTTTTGGTTCTATCCCTCAACATGATAACATTGTTCTGAAATCCTATGCATCATTCGAAAACAGTGGGCGATATGATCGATCATATCAGGGTGAGATCAGAAGAACTTTGGGGTAGGAGACTATATTAGACCAAGTAATAATATGAGCTTCCACAATCATCAACATATTGGGGAACATATTGGTCTAGAAGCTGTGGATTGACTGGAGTGTGGTAAACCCACCGTGGATATTCTCCAGTCTTATAAAATTCTATCCTGGAATGCTGCAGGGCTCTTCTGCCTAACTGATGATCCTAATTGTAGCCTATTCATTCAAAAGCATCAGGTAGTTTAATTCCAAGAGACATGGGCTGTAGAACTTCTAGCGTTCCAGGGGTATAAAACGTTTATTGTTCCAGCTCTCAAAGTCCCAAAAGGTAGGCCACATGGTGGTCTACAAGTATGAGTAGATATCAAAATGGATTGGAAGATAACTGACTTATGTACAAGTCCTCCTGATATTCAAATGTTGCTTATAAAAACGGATGTTGGAGAAGATATGTTGTTTTGCAATATATATAATAGGCCGCACGGACGTTACGGAATGTCAACATTATACAATCTTCAAAAATTTGGTAAGATCAAAGAATGCCTCCACTTTGATGAATAATTAAATAATGTATTGGTGGCAGGAGACTTGAATCTACAATTCGAACCCTTAAAAGAAACAATGGGCCTTTGGGATGATCAAGATTTGGTGTGAGACATACCGGATATGATTGCCAATCTGCCTAAAAGATCCCATCCACTAGCTGTAGCATCGGCCTGCATATTGCAAAATCTTAACTTGAGGGCATGTAATGGCCGCTTTCCCAAGGATCATCCGGCCAAATTAACCTTCAAAGGTAGTTGTGGATCGTCTCAAATTGATTATATCATGCTTTCAGCTGATAGGTGGGAAATAGTCCATGATTTTGAAGTTCAAGATAGACCAGAAAGCAAACATTATCCATTAATCATTAACATTTTGTGTCTAGGAGTGGTTAGATAAGTAGCTTCTGGGCCTGTGGGAAAGCAACCAATTTTTTTTCTCGGGCCATGCACGCAAATCAATAAAATTGGATAGAATAGTAGAGCGTGAAGTTTGTGTTCTACAGAGCAAGCCTTGGAAATGTATACATCATCGATTAATAGCATGTCTTCAAATTCTGAGGTAGTGAAGACGTTTGAATTGCTAGGTGTTCATTTGACAGTTTATTTCTCTCCCCACAGCCAATGTGAAAAGGAAAACCTTGCTAAAAATTGTCTGGTATGATAACGTTTGTGCTGAGGCCAAAAAGAATTGGTGAAACGCGGCAGAACTGAACAAGGGGTGGACAAAGACAAAACTGAAACAAGGGGTGGACAAAAAACATGATGCCCCTTACGAGCTGAGTATAAAAACGAAATTGTTTTAAAGAAAAGAGAGTTTGCTTCTAACCAGTGGGTGTCCACTTACTAAAGCTTTAGATGGCCGGAATTGCACTACATTCTGTAAAATAGTTGTAGCAAATGATTCAAATGTAGACCAAATGCAACATTGTTCAATACCAGCTGATCTTTGGTATTCCCATTGTTCCACCTTCCATAAGAGTGCGGCAGAATTGATTCCCCCAACTTAACCACTCTCACACTGCATCAATCACTGAAGTCGAGAGTTTACCTAGAACGGTCCAGTGGGTGGAGAGGGGCCTTGGCTCCTAGAAAAGTGGACAAGCCGCAGGCCCAGATTTAATCCCATTAGATCTCTACAAGGATGAGGCGGGGATATGAGCCCCAGTGTTATGCAGATTATTCAATGCAATAATTAGATCAGGGTCCATTCCAAGATCTTGGCTGAGTGCGGTCATTGTACCAATCGATTTAAAATAAATAAATAAATAAAGGGGGGGGGCGATCTCTCGTCTGGATTGTTCAGGAAAGACTTTCTGGAAGGTGATCATAAATCATTTGCAGGAATGGACAGATACCAATCGTGTGTTAAGCGATCTCCAGGTTGGCTATCGTGTTAGTAGAGGTACTGTTGATCATTGTTTCTTGCTATTTCTAATCATCTGGAAATACATTGGACTTTGCAAAATTAAATAATATGCAAGATTTCTAGATTTGAAAACCGCGTTTGATACAGTTTCAAGAAACACACCGTGGCAAATCCAATTGGAACGTAATATCCCTCCTCAATTGTGTTCTTCTGTAATGCTGCTCTATTCTAATATCGAGCGTCTATGCCTTATGGCCTTGGCGCCGAGCAGACACACCCATTCACTGTCAATAAAGGGGTGAGATAAGGATGTGTATTGGCACCCTTACTTTTCTCTATCTACATTCAGGAGATAATAGACACCCTTGTCAGGGACTGTTTAGATCCCCCCCAAAGATGGCGTTCTTCCAACTCTCTTCTATGCTGATGATGCAGTTATTTTGGCAAACTCTCCAATGGGTCTGAAAAAGTAATTGGATTTTTGTATGCTAAAATGTAGGGAACTGCACCTGGAATTGAATGTAGATAAAACAAAAGTTAGTCTTTAAGCCACAATTTACCAAATACCGCCTCTTGGTGATGAAAGTAAATGGAGTTAAGTTAGATACTTGTGTACATGGTCTCATCAGGTGCTTAAAGCAGGAACTAACTTGGAGAGATGTAGTGGGGCCGTTCAGTCATTTTTAAACAGCAACAGTAGTGGCTCACTATCTTTGACTGTGGATCTATACAAGAAACAGTCTTGATCTGGAGCTATGTATCCGAACTATGGGGCTATCCCAACACCCTGAAATTAGCCGTTTTTGGAGCATAAGGTTCTGAAAAAATTGGTCCTTTTCCCAAATAGTGCCCTCTCTTCTTTAGTTCAAGTTGAGCTTCACGTAATCCCGATAGGTGATCAGGTTGTGTTTAAACCTGCCCTTTGGGAGCATTTATTTAAATCAGATGTTCCAGAGTTTTATCAGGATGCGGTAAAACATTTGTCAGCACTGAATCGGGAGAACAGCATCAAATGGATTTCACACGCGAAGTCCATGCTTCGTCTCCTAGGTGCTTTTGATTTATGGGAACATCCAATGACCCGTTTAGGTTCTACCAATTCAAATTTAAAGGGTGCAATACAAATAAAAGCAAGGGAGAGGTTGGTGTGCACAGCTGCATCTCTCGTTCGGGATGGATTATTTACCTTTGCAGCTACCAGCCGGTGATTATACTTACCTGGATTCAATCTCCCCATCCTTTGAACGTTCACTGTGTGCTCGTTTGAGATTGGGAATATTGCAGACTGCTTCCTTTACCAGAACATGGTCTGAAAATGGTTCGGGCTTATGCCCCGTGTGTAGGTCAGCCACTGAAACAATAACCCCTTACCTACTGGTATGCCTGAGCACCCTTAATTTGAGACATCGTTATTTGAAACCTGTACTGAAGGAATTTGGGATTCGCTGCACAGGTGATGCCACAATGTTTTTAAGACAATCTCTTCACTCCCATGCGGACTTTGCTACTGCAGGGTATACTCACAGAACGTGGCTCTGTGGATCAAAGATTTTGAAGAATATTCCTGGGGAACCTGGTATACTCAGCCTGAAAGTTATATCAATGTGATTTACCATTAATGGTGGTTATTTTATTCTTGATTTTCTGGGTTCATTTGGGGCATTAGAGCAAAATGATGGATAACGCCTGAGATCGGTCATTCTGGGCACTCAACTGAGTTTATTGTAAGGGGTTTTTAAATCGTATGATAGTGTACTATTTTCGAGTCAATTGAGGTTGTATTTATTTTAAAGTAGTTTGTTGACTGACTGATTGGTCTGCCCAAAAACGTACAAACGTACTGGACAATAGAAAGCTCTGATATAGAGTGACACAAATCTCAACCTTACACGCTGCTCCCGCCTTTCATCTGGAGATGCTATGTCCCTCCTAAAAGGCAAGGCTTAGGGGGGCCTCTTCTGCTCTGAAATGAAAGTGCATACCTGATGCATGCCTGCTCCTGTAAAAACGGAGAAGGCTTCCCGATTATGACCATATTTGTTTGTGTTTTATGTAGCCCTAATATGCTGCCCTGTGACTGCATCTGAGTGCTTTGGACACTGTACCACCGCAGGATGGTACAGACCGTTTTATCAAAGAGAAGAAGGTCCTCTGCCCGCAGTGATTATTCTGTGGACGAGTGACCGGTCTAGTGATGGTTTTGTTTGGTCATTCCCCACCGATTACCCAAACGCTGTGCCTCTTCTACTGAAAGCTCTCCTTACCCTGCCAGTTCCGCTTTTGGGGTTCCACTGGGGTTAAGGAGGCAAGCCAGTCTTAATCTCTTCTAGGAATCTTCAGCATATAGCTCTTCTTCAAGGTGTCCCGCAGTTGGACTTCCCTGGATTCTTTCTCTGTGCATGGATGAGGTGGTTGCGAGTCTGCCCTGAAGAACAGCTTAGTGGATTCAGGGAAGTATTATCCCCCAGTCAAGACAGAAGATGAAAATATGTGTACTAGAGTATGCCAAATGTGTGTGCAGTCTGCTGCATCCTGTGCCACTCTGGTGTGGGCAAGGAAGCTCAATTAAGTCAATATTGGGAGGTGGCCATAAACATCCGTATGATAAACTGCATGCCACTTTAAGTATGTTATATATTTATTTGTGTATTTTCTGAGGTGCTTCAGATCAGTCAGTGCTTGGCCGCCTTGTGCATGGTGTCAAGGTGGAAGATCGGGCTTCATATTGATAAATTGCCCTTATTGTCTGAATGGCCAGTGTGTCAAATTAGTCAGGGGTGGGAGCGATCAGCATAGGTTTGGACCAAATGAGAATGGGATTCTGGAAAAGGGTATTTCTCAGTTAATTCTCCTCCTCTCCCTAGCCAAACCCCTCGCTGCTCCTGTTCCATGCATTAACCGTGCCATTCTACATGGTCATCTCACTCGGTTTTTCTGTGCTGTTGTGCGCCAGTTTGCATAGATGTCAGAGGAACAGGTCCTGGAGAGTAAACCTCTGGCTGATGACGGCAGATTTGTGTGAGCCTTCCACAGGCAGTTGCATATACTTGATGATTTTCGGCCATGGCTTCACCAATTTATTGACCGATAAATCTGCTTCATTTAATTCTGCTAAGATCTTGACATCTACTGGCACAAACAGATGCTAAGAGTTCTGACGGTACACTAGAAAAGTACATGAAAAGTACAATAACCGGTCCAGCGAGATGGGGAAACACCTATACCACTTTAAAAATTTAAAGTTTTCGGGTCCTAGACATCCCTCCTTTTCCTGGGACAGTTTGTCCATACAGTGGTGTATTGGGGGCATTGGTCAGAATCTGTTAAAACAAATCACCGAATTCACTGAATTGCGCTGGACCAATAGTTCATTCTCTACACACTCGTCTTGGGCACCGGAGAATGCAGTGTGTAGCAGGGGATCCACACTCCAACTCTGCCCTTCATTTTCCCATTGTCCATAACTTGAGTACCACGAGTGGGTAGTAAGGGTGACCCTCACCCGACTATTGAGTAGGATAGTTTTTGACGGCTTATTCGTTTCAATGCTTGCGTTTGCTGCTGAAGTAGTTGGTGTTTCAAGTGACAGAGGCCATGCCGAGCTGCCATACAGCTGAACACTCGACATGGGGTAGCCTTCCTAGGAACGTTAGCTTTCATATTTTGCAGATAATGAGAATAACTGGAGAAAAAAAGAAAGTAATCTCCTAATGTTGTGGTTTTAGTCGGTTGATGAAACTGTGGTGGAAACAGCTACCCAACAGCAAATTCGTCAATTTGCTTCGCAGCTGCGGTTGATATCCTGTCCTAATTTATGTCGTATTACGGGTACAGCAAAGGCGGCGGTTAACACTTTGTTGAGCAGCTGCACCATGTGTTGTTATAGGTGTATGAAAACTGGCACGCGCATGGCACTCTTTTTTACCATTATGCACTTTAAAATGCGGCTGCTGCAAATTGACGTCCAGCATTAAAGCAGTCCAGCGTTGTAGATGTAAAAAAAATAGCAGCCATGTTTAAATTTAATCAATTTCTGCAGTTTGCAGAAGTGCAAACCAGAAGCGCATTGTAGTGATCTATTTTTCCGTGATTTGTTTGTTTATTTTTTGCATGGTTTGAAGCGAGGACTATTTTGCTTGACATTCTAGACAGCAGACATGTTGGGTTCCTGGATAATTGTAACTGGTGTTGGAATTCGATGGGAACAGCTTCTCTCCGTCTACCTTGATTGAATGGGCACTGTCTTCCCTGTCTGGATACTCTTTTAAAGCTTGGAGTCACTTGCTCATCCCTGTCTGGGTACTGTTTTAAAGCTTGGAGCCACTTGCCCATCCCTGTCTGGGTACTGTTTTAAAGCTTGGAGCCACTTGCCCATCCCTGTCTGGGTACTGTTTTAAAGCTTGGAGCCACTTGCCCATCCCTGTCTGGGTACTGTTTTAAAGCTCGGAGCCACTTGCTCATCCCTGTCTGGGTACTGTTTTAAAGCTTGGAGTCACTTGCCCATCCCTGTCTGGGTACTGTTTTAAAGCTTGGAGTCACTTGCCCATCCCTGCCTGGGTACTGTTTTGAAGCTTGGAGTCACTTGCCCCTCCCTGTCTGGGTAATGTTTTGAAGCTTGGAGTCACTTGCCCCTCCCTGTCTGGGTAAGAAGTGCAGATAACCCCAACTTACTTGGATACCCCCAAACTGCTCCAGATAAGATTTTGAATTGGGAGTTTTACTCACTATTTTTTTAAAGTTAGGAGTACAATGATTTTTTAATGGAGTAAAAAAAGTAAATCCCATTCCCAAAGGGAGTATTTTTACAAGCGAGTACATTTATTTAACCGTACAACAGAAATGTTTTTGTAATAAATATTTCTAGGCACTTAGTTGTGTGAATTAGGATACATTTTTGCCTCTTCAGATTTCATTGTACTTTGTATTATATATTTTGTTGCTTTATTATTAATGTATTGCCATTTGTGTAACTAAGAAAATGCATATCCTTGTAAACTGTGCACAGTTACCCCTGGGTTCGTAGCGCATTATAATTAAATAAACAACAAACAAAATAAACAAACAGATCAGGCAGTAGTAAGAGCGTCTTCCCATGGCTACATGAACTACTGGCTGCACCATATCCGTGGAGCTTTGTGGATGAATGCGGGGAGCAGGCGTCTATGTGTCTGTTCGCCATTTTTGTAGGGAGTATTTTTACTCCCTATTTGTTTTTTTGGGAGTTTTTGCTTATTTTTAGCATGTAAAAATGGCTAATACACCCCTTATATGTAGAACTGCGCGTCTTCATCTGATCTTGTTCCAGTATATTGTACTACTTTGTCCCGTTCACCTTTCATCATACTTGATATGTCGTGCCCGGGAAGGCAGAAGGATTGATCATGGGTCTGCAACCTGCTGCTAGAGATTTTGCACTACAAATCCTATGGCCCCTCCCCAGTGACGATGCGGAGTAGTTCTTTTGGGAGTCATAGTGGAAAAACCTCTGGAGCCAAAGGCTGTAGACTCCTGATTTGGATTAAAAAAGGTTTTTTACTGTATGGCTACAACCCACTCAGGATCCTTGCTCATGCTCCCGGCCGCAAATGCCTGTACTTTTCTGTGCATGCACAGTGCAGGAGCATCAGGAGAGCTGCTTCATATTGTCATGGAGAACCTGTGACGGTGTGTGTGTGTGTAATTGTAAAGGAGCAGCAGGGGCTCTCTTATAGTCGCCCCAATTACCAGCAGAGAGACACTTGGGCCCATTGAAAAACTCCCTGACACAAGAACAGAAGATACGGCAATAGTGCAAAGTTTACTGTCTTTATTATCCAAAAATGACAGGGATCACACTAGAAAAACATACATTTTCCAGAACTCTCATCCTCTAAATGTGTCACCCGGTTTTATCCGAGACTGATGTTCCCTGACCCCTATCAGGCGTGCAGATTGGTCAGTTTAGGTGACCCATATAGACATTCTATACGGGCTAATTCTACTATTGGGTAGCCATATCTGGGGGCTCTTCCTGGGACCACCTCTACATACAACTAATACAAAGGATTGGGTAGAGTTTCCTTCCAGCCCTGGGACCCTGGACACTTACCAGGCTGGATATACCCGCCGAAGGCCATGGGAATGAACATGGAGGTGCTGCATGTTCCTTAATGTTGCCATCTCTGATCACCTAAGCATGGGTGAGTGCATTCAGTTGTTAATTCATGAGCAACACTTGTATCTTTCCGGCTGTAGTGCGATGGGAACAGCTTCTCTCCATCTACCTTGGATGAATGGGCATTGTCTTGCTCTGCTAGGTCACGTGTGTTGAGACCACGAAATTAAGCTCTCCTGCTTGTAAGTATGAGGATTTAGCCTGAATTTCTTGCAAGTGCATATCGTCTTGGGAACTTATCATGCTTGGCTGGGTGCATCATATCTGCCTGCCTCAGGCTGCAGTAATCTTGCCAGCCCTTCCATGTATTCGAAGCCTGTCTCCCCTTCCTCATTCACTTCAGTGTTTCTATAGCTTCCATATTCGTCCTTATGGCTTTCTATGTTAGTGGCTATCAAACATGTGCAAACTAAGTATACGTATACTTGGCGTCTTGCAGTTGTAACGGTTTATTGAGAAGCCACCCTTAACAGAGGGAGATCCTTTCCTCACCACTCAAGTGGTGACACAACAAACTGTTTAACAGATTATTCTTTTAGCCCTATCTCAGACAAATATCATGCCCCTTGAATCCCTCTCCCCTGAGCTAACAATGAACCAAGAACCAGGCCGGTGTACGGGAAATATATTGGTTTTAGTTTTTAATTAAAAGTAATAGAAATTAGCACGAAACGGTCAAAATGTCACTTTATCCATGGCACAACACAATCAACCTCTCTCAGCATAAACAATAACAAATGTGAGTTAAAAAGAACAGCACCACAATTCTTCCCTTTCTGTACATTTCGCTTCACAAAATAATTACACTGATCAATAAAGAGGACACTTATGTTGTGCGATTTTGCTTTTCCTGCAGGCTTAAAAGGCTAACAGTAGGATTTCAAGATTGGTTCAAATACATATGGCAATTATGATTTGCCCACATTTTTGTTTAAAATAAACACCGCATGATTTAGCGGTTTGTTTTTCAGACCCCCCCCCCTTTCTTGGGAAGTCAGACCCCCATTACAGAAAGGCCTGTTTTGGGGAAGCTGGATAAAAAGGTTGGATTGATTTTTCAACGCACACTGGGAAGTGAACTTTGTTAATTACATTTTAACAAAATCCACCGTAGTGTTCTCCCAAATTGGGAATTAATTATATTAATATTTTTGGTTACACAGGCTAAGGATCTACACAGTTTTGACCCCCCCACCACCCACTATAAAGGGAAAGGATTCAAGGAAAGCATACTCTCCCACCTGTTCGTTTCCCAGGGCTCAGTTCTACTTGCATAGCAAGCCTCTGTTTATGGTTCAGGAAAGCCATCTACATCTCAGGACACACTGGGAAGATAGGGCAGTGGTCTGGTCACTCCACTCTCAAAGATGGCCTCTCGCTCTCCACCATGGGACACAGTCCGCTTTGAGGCCTTTCTAGAGATAGACAGCTCCACCCAGATGCACTCTCAGCAGTCTTCTCTTGTGTCTCCTTACAGCTGTCAGATAGTAAATTTCAGCAGCCTTCCTTATGGCCTGTCTCTTCTCTCTGTCCTTCTGTCTTTCTCCTTTTTCTCTCTCTCTGTCCTAGTGCAGTCCCTGTTAAATAGCAGTGATGGCACTACCAATTTTTTAACATTTTGGGGAAGTACCCTGTGATAATCCCTTACACTAGGATTGGTCAGTTGCCCTTTTCTCTCCTACCAAACCCAACATCCAGGTCAGCATTTGTTTAGGGGTTTGGAGCAACATCTAGCAATTCCCATGTGTCATCATCCTTTGTTCTCCTTTCAACTTTTTGGCAAAAACTAGTTATGTATCTGTAGAAATCAAGAGTCACACCCAGTGGTTAGATGCTGAAATAGTGCTTTATTCTTGGTTCTTAACCAAACGAAATTATAGTCAATTGTTCCTGGCTGTTTGGAAGTTACTTCACTTCTCTGGCCGCTTCCTGGGAAAATAACCTTCTTTCCTAAGCCTCTTGGGACTCCGGATAGGCCCACCAGTCGTCCCTTCGCTCTTCGCCCTCTCCGTATGACTAGAAAAGGAAACAACAACACTTTGATCAGCTCCCGGTCTTTTATAAGTCATGAGTGACTTGTCTCCCCACCAATAGGGTCCTTCCCTGACTATCAGGCTTTCTATTGGTTGTTCCTGCCACGTCCCGCCTCCTTTAAAGGCTGCCGTCTGGGGTGGTGCCTCCCGATACTCCCGCCTGTCAGGGGAGTCCCGTCCACGTTCCCATGTGTTTTCCAAGGCCCCTCCTCTCCCCTGCTTGGGTGTCCCTGCTCGCCCGCCCCCGCCGAGCGAACTGCCTCCGTAGAGCGACCCGCTCCGTCTGGCCCGTCGCCTCTCTCTTCTTGCCTGCTCCGGCGGCGAGAGGAACACGCCGGGGTGCGCGCGTCTCCGCACCGCGGCCGGCCGCAGCTCCGAGCCCCGGACAGCACCCGTGACGTCCACCCCGGCGAAACAAGGTAAGGGCTGGGCTGTTTCGTGGGCCACTGTCAGTACTCCATGTTTCCCCATTTCCCTTCGTCCGACGGGACCCTCTTCACATCTCCCCATCACAAACCCTGGCCGATCGGGCAAGGGAGCATTCCTGGACAGATAGTCGGCCACCAGTTGGAATCCAGCAGGCTTGTGAATGGTAAGGAAATCAAACGGTTGCAGTGACAGGAACCAGCGAAGAACACGCTGGTTGGTATCCTTATGTTTGGCGAGCCATTGTAGGGGAGCGTGGTCAGTATATAATGTAAAGGGGCGTCCCAAGAGATAATATTTGAGAGTTTCCACTGCCCATTTGATGGCCAAACACTCTTTTTCCACCGTTGAATAGGCCTCCTCGTGAGGAACGAGTTTCCTGCTCACGAAACAGACTGGTTGAAGTTCACCATCATGTTCTTGTGAAAGAACCGCACCAAGACCATGGTTCGAAGCGTCTGTTTGCAGAAAAAAATGGTCATGAAAGTCGGGGCACCGGAGTACCGGATTCGAGGTAATCCTTTGTTTCAGGACATCGATGGCATCCAAAGCCGCAACATTTTTGGACAGATCAGGATTTCCTTTATTCCTTAAAGCGTCGGTCAAGGGGGCAGCCACCGTGGAGAAATCAGGGATGAACCTTCGGTAATAACCGATGAAGCCTAAGAAGGCTCGGATTTGTTTTTTTGTAGTGGGCGTTGAAATTTCATATATAGCTTTGATTTTTGAAGTTTGGGGTCGTAACATGCCTCCACCAACCAGGTGTCCAAGATACTTAGTTTCGTGCGCACCCATCACCGTCTTCTTGGGATTGATGTGTAAGCCTGCCCTAGCTAACTCAGCCACCACCTGTTCCAAGTGGTATAGATGGGCCTCCCAGGTAGTGCTATACACGACAATGTCATCTAAGTAAGCTGCAGCATACTTCTCATGGGGGCGTAGCACGACATCCATCAATCTTTGGAAGGTGGCCGGAGCTCCGTGTAGGCCAAAAGGTAGAACTTTAAATTGATATAGGCCTTGGGGGGTTGCAAAGGCGGTTTTTTCTCGGTCTGTGGTTTTCAAGGGGATTTGCCAATATCCCTTGGTTAGGTCCAGTGTACTCGGGAAGTTTGCGGATCCTAGGCTCTCCAACAATTCGTCCATTCTTGGCATTGGATAGGCTTCGTATCTGGAAATGGTATTCAGCTGTCGGTAATCCATACAAAACCTAATTGTACCGTCCGGCTTTGGTACCAGTACTATCGGGGAGGACCAGGAGCTGGTGGATGGTTCAATAATATCCATGCGTAGCATGTCTTTTACCTCGTTTTTGATGATTAGCCTTCTTGCTTCGGGGATCCGATAGGGTCTTAGCCGGACAGTCTGTCCGGGATCGGTTCTGATCTCATGTTCGATTAGATTGGTTCTTCCAGGTAAGGTCGAGAAGGCCCCTGCATAGGGTGACAGGCTGGCTAACAGTTCGGATTTCATGGAAGGTGTTAGTATTTTACCCCATTGAACGTCTTCCAGTTTGCCTTGTTGTCGGGTCACATTTTGTTCTGAACCATCGTCACCGATCTCCATCGTTGCCGCTAATATGGGTGTGGTCCATGCCTTTAGTAGATTCACGTGATATACCTGGTCTGGTTTGGATCGGTCGGGTTGGTGGATTCGATACGTCACCGGACTAAGGACCTCCTTAACTTCATATGGACCTCTCCATCTGGCCAGTAGTTTGTTCGTACTGGTAGGTAGGAGGATCAGTACTTGGTCCCCTACCTTGAACGTTCTCATCCGACTTCCTTTGTTATATGTCTTCTCCTGAGTTACTTGGGCTTGTCCTAGATTCGTTTCGGCCATTGAACGGAGTATTGTCAGATGTTCTTTTAGCTCTTCGGTATACTCTGTTAATGAAATTTCCTCTGAAGTCTCCCATTCCTCTTTTACGAGATCCAATATGGTTCGGGGTTGTCTTCCGAAAAGGAGCTCAAAGGGAGAGAATCCCGTAGATGATTGCGGTGTGTCTCTTAATACCATTAAGACTAAGGGTAATACTCGTTCCCAGTTCTTCCCGTCGGGTCCTGTTACTCTTCGTATCATCTTCTTGATTGTTTTGTTATACCTTTCGACTAACCCGTCTGTCTGGGGATGATACACTGAGGTACGTAGCTGATGAATCTGTAGTCTCTCGCATACTTGTCGAAGTAGGGTGGACATGAAATTAGTCCCTTGGTCGGTAATGACTTCCGAGGGTAACCCCACCCTCGCGAAGAAGGGTATGAGTTGGTCACATAACTGTCGGGCTGAGGTTCCCTTCAAGGGAAACGCCTCTGGATATCGCGTAGCATAGTCAACTATGACTAGTAGATACCTGTACCCTCGGGAAGCAGGTTCTATAGGTCCCACGATGTCCATGCCTATTCGCTGGAAGGGTACGTTAATGAGGGGCATTTTCTGTAGTGGGGCCTTTGCTGGTAAAACCCCACTGGTTAACTGGCAAGTCGGGCACGCCTTGCAGAACCGGGCTACTTCCCCATATATGCCTGGCCAATAGAACCGTCTCAAGATGTTCTGCTGGGTTTTTAGGGAGGCCATGTGCCCCCCACAGGGGTGGTTATGTGCTAACTGCATTATGACCATCCTATGTGTTTTTGGCAAGACCAGTTGTTCTTTTACGTTCCCATCGTCCGCTTTGTATTTGCGATATAAGAGGCCATGACGAAACAAGAACCCCGGTCCCTTTGTTACATCTGGTTCTATCTCGTTGGCCGCTCTCTCCCGGGCTACCCGAAGGGTTGGATCAGTCAGGGTTTCGCCTCTCAGGGAATCTTCATGATCTTCGGGGTTCCAATTGATCGGACGAGTCATATAACTGGCTTGACACCACTCTAATCTGTTCCGTCTTTTGTGACCAGGAGGGTTTCTAGGGTTCTCTTCTTTCGTGACTTTGAGGTTGACCCTGCTTCCGCCTTCTTCCTCTATGGTCCTTAGTGCTTTATCAAAGTGTGGTAAGTCTGTCCCTATGACTACGGGGGTAGGTAGGGTAGGAAGGACGGCAGCCTTTAACTGAGTGGTTTCGTGGTTCATCTCTATCTGTATCTCCTTCACCGGGTATGATTTTACGTCCCCATGAATACACCTTATTGGTATAGAAATGTTAGACAAATTAGGTGTAGTACTCACGGTTGGAGATATGGCTGTTTGTCTACTTCCGCTATCTAGCAGCGCCCTCGTTGGTCGACCATCAACCCTTATATCCACAACATAGGGTCCAGGGCTGCGTTCTTCTGGATGGGTTTTCATAAAGCCAATATCCATGGGCTCTGTCGTCTTCCTTCTGGGACAAAACCGGGCAATGTGGCCCCATTCACTGCACTCAAAGCATTGGGGCTGTCGAAACCCCTGGGGCATAGGGGACTGCTTCTCCTCATGTCCCAGTTTTCTTTCTTCGTATTTTTTTGGGGCGTCCTCTGGTTGCCTCCATCGGGTGGGGATCCCTCTTGGTCCCTTTTGTACTGGGTGTTCCAGGCTGGATAAGGTCATTCTTCCTATGGCACCGGTTATGGGGAGACGGCTATACCCGGCCTTTTGATAAGCCGACGCGATGTCGACCGCCTCTGCCAATGTAGGCCGGTGGTGTTGCCGAACCCATCTTTGCATTGGGCCTGGCAAGGCTTCTATAAACTGTTCTAGTATTATTTTGTCCAATAGCGGTTGGTTAGCTGGGGTAGGTGCCTGGATCCACTTCTCCGTCAGATCTTTGATGCGGTAATATAACTGCCGGGGGCTTTCCCCATTCCTTAGCTTTGTGTCCCTTAACTGGATACGGTAGGCCTCCTCGTCCAGGCCTAACCGGTCCAGTACGGCTGCCTTGATTTCACCGTATGGAGTGATGCCATTGGGGTTCACCGCCTGATACGCTCCCTGCATCACTCCGGATAACAGGGGAGCCACATATTGTCCCCAACGTTCGGGTGGCCATTGCGCATTTCTCGCTATTCTTTCAAAACTGGTGAAGAAAAAGGCTGGATCTTCCCCTTCCTTATACTTCTGAAGCAGCGTGGACGGTACCATGGGCTGGTTCCTGGAGCTGGCTACTGCGTCCGTGAGCCTAGTAATGGTCTCGTGTTGTTTGTCTTGCGCCGTGGTTTGCAAGGCGCCCTGCAATTGGATGGCTTGCTGGAAGGCCTGGCGGTCAGCTGCCGCTTGCTGAGTTTGTAGCTGTAGTAATTGTTGCAACTGTTGTTGGCCGTCCGTCAGCGCCTTAATTAGGGTCTCCATCGCGTTGTCGCTAATCCCACCTTCGTCGCCAATGTAGAAATCAAGAGTCACACCCAGTGGTTAGATGCTGAAATAGTGCTTTATTCTTGGTTCTTAACCAAACGAAATTATAGTCAATTGTTCCTGGCTGTTTGGAAGTTACTTCACTTCTCTGGCCGCTTCCTGGGAAAATAACCTTCTTTCCTAAGCCTCTTGGGACTCCGGATAGGCCCACCAGTCGTCCCTTCGCTCTTCGCCCTCTCCGTATGACTAGAAAAGGAAACAACAACACTTTGATCAGCTCCCGGTCTTTTATAAGTCATGAGTGACTTGTCTCCCCACCAATAGGGTCCTTCCCTGACTATCAGGCTTTCTATTGGTTGTTCCTGCCACGTCCCGCCTCCTTTAAAGGCTGCCGTCTGGGGTGGTGCCTCCCGATACTCCCGCCTGTCAGGGGAGTCCCGTCCACGTTCCCATGTGTTTTCCAAGGCCCCTCCTCTCCCCTGCTTGGGTGTCCCTGCTCGCCCGCCCCCGCCGAGCGAACTGCCTCCGTAGAGCGACCCGCTCCGTCTGGCCCGTCGCCTCTCTCTTCTTGCCTGCTCCGGCGGCGAGAGGAACACGCCGGGGTGCGCGCGTCTCCGCACCGCGGCCGGCCGCAGCTCCGAGCCCCGGACAGCACCCGTGACGTCCAACCCGGCGAAACAAGGTAAGGGCTGGGCTGTTTCGTGGGCCACTGTCAGTACTCCATGTTTCCCCATTTCCCTTCGTCCGACGGGACCCTCTTCACAGTATCACTTCATAATTTTACTAGCAACTGCCAGACTAAACATTTTTTTTGTTTCCGCTAATCATGGGGAATTGGATAAGCTGACCACCAAATCTGTATCATGTAGCACGGCCATGTGCCACTTTTCTGCTGTTTCCATGAAAAGCAAAAGAGTTATGAATTTGTAAGTTATTAAGCATATCCCTAATTTCAATTTCTACCCGCTCACCAACTCTCACATTTGGAACATGTTCAGATCAGCCAGAAACCTAGTTTAACTGGCCTAACAGTTCCCAGAGTCACAGAAAGACAAATTTTATATCCCCAAAATCCCTTGGAAATTACATAAAAAATGGTACATAGATGAAATCCGCCTTATAACAGCTGATAAAAAGACCCAAATGTTAATTGTCCTTTTAAATAAATTGTGAATGTTCATGTGAGACAAATGGTCTTGCTCCTGCTTCCGGCCATATGTTTTCACTGGGTCAGCCTGTACCCTTATCAGTCTCCTGTGTTGGAAGCTTGTTCTTTGAATTTGGTGCCCCCATTTTCACACATATTAGTCATGCTCCAGCCAAGGATGACTTTTCGTGAAGTCCCTGCTTTCAGAGCCAGCAGGTCTGGAGAACACTGAATTTCGACGCCGTTAGCAGGACATTTTTATTGAAGTTGGTTATTAGATGGGAGATGTGACATGCAGGCTGGAAGTGGGAGATGTCCTTGTGAAGGTTTGCCAAAAGCCAGCAAAAGGGTCTGCCTTGGGCTGACATTTTTTTCCGTGAAGACAAAGTGGCTCTTCAAATGTCACTGGAGTTTTGTGGGTGAACATATAATATCCATTGCTCTTTGTCAACCCACACATCATGTTTTGTTTTCCTGACATTTTTCTATGGGCAGTGATTTTTTTTTTTTTACTTAGACTTTTTGAAAAAACAATTTTTATTTGCACACCCTTGTGCAGGCTGTTTTTGTTTTCAATGTTTCAAAATCCTGTTTTCCGTGTGACAGGATCTTTTATTGCTCCTTCTTTTGTAAATTAAAATGCTGCTTATCCATTGCTGATGACAGTTAGTCCCCCTTCCACATGGCTCTTAAATTTTACTTGAAAAACGAAAACAAATGCGAGGCCGTTTTTGTTTGTGTTTAAAATCTTGCCATTCATGTGAACGGGACTTCTGTTTGAGGCCTTTAAATGCACTCCACATGCACAGAGTATTGCAAACTGCTCCAAACATTTCTGATTGGCCTGCCGAAGCACCTTTACTAAGAGAAGATGTCTTTTCTGAATGACAATTAGATCATCGGGTCATCTAGACTTATGCTTTAGGAAACAAACCAGAGGTTTTAAACCAGGAAATTCAATTGAGGGCAAAAGCAGAGACCACCTGCCGTCATCCAGCATATCTCTAAATTGATGACTTTTATGAATGATGTGCCTCAAGCTCACCACTCATTTCAGGGCAAGCTACCGCTCATTTCTTCTGTGACTTCTGTTGGGGGGCCTTTAATTGCACCCCACACAGTTTCAGGTTTAGCGAAGGACCTAGATATGTAAATATGTAGCGATATGTATGTGTGTCAGTCATCTTGCCTGCGTGAGTCAGGAGCATGTGTTTCGTGTCTATATCCAATAACATAGTGCATTTTTGTGTAGCTTCGTGAGTAGATGCCTGTGTACTTCATGTCTAAGTGCACCTATGTCGTGATGTCATTGATTTCTCGATTCGTGGTCAGTCGTCTTGTTCGATTGATGACCTCTCTATATCCCCCATATCATCGAATAGGTATGGCTTGAATGACTGTCTGAGAGAGTAATGTTTTTCACATCTGCGATACATTGACTATTACGATAAAGAGGCTAAAAGAGATGTCCATCTGTCATTTCTATGTCTTCGTGGTGAGAGTTCTGTGGGGTTCATGAGGGCCATACTTGGACCTCTGTCTTCAGAATCAAACCCATACACACGGATCGAAATTAAGATTGGATAAGCACAAGCAGCTCCTGGGTATCCAGCATTAACCAGTGACCAGGGGCTATCGCTGGGGAACAAGGAGGTAAGCACAAAGCACTCAGCATATCTAACGTCCGCATAAGATGCAAACATAAAATTTTGTCCATAATTCGTCACATTATGCTTTAAATATTGTACAGAAGTACACTAATCTTCATAGATTGTCCCAAATGTACAGAGTTGAATTCATATAGGTTTGTTTGGCATTAGTTGGCCTGGGGAGCCAAATGCAGCTTTTGATGGTTGTTGGTGTCAAGCTAATTGGGCTCTTCTGGGCTACAAGTAGGAACTAAAGAGCTCCCAGCTCCTCTCAATTTCAGATGCTGCATACGTCTTGCGTTTGTAGTGTTTGGGGCCGGCTCCTATTTGGCCTGAGCGTGTGCCCCGTGAAACACTTAACTTTAAGAACATTGCACTAGAAGGAAAGCACTCTTAACCAGAACACTTAATTCTGGATTATGTCACGTCATTGAGCAGAAGTGCTTTGTCACCTTCCTCTGAGGGGTTTCAAATACTTTTGCTAGGTTCACATCAGCACATACCCAGACATCGGGGCCAGTACCTTTGGGCACAGAAAGAAAAACTCACCAGAAGGAAACAAGCCTTTTCCTAAGATGTGCACACTTCATGACTGGCCCTGCTATGAAGTGTTTCTTCAAGGAGTTTATCACAGAGGTGATATCGATGCTTCCTTCACCTCTCAAATCAGCGACTCCTTCCATAATACAGGTTCCCCAGCCTCTGCCCATTACACAGGTTTTCCAACTACCTCTGGTTCCCTGCCTCAAGCTCCCACGCTGCCACAGGCTCTTCCTTCAAAACACCCACAGCCTGTGTATATTCAGGACCCCCATCATGATTTATTGACCCTCCTACTGGGGCTGATTATCCAGTTGATTTAGTGGAGCTGCCAAAGTCGGTCAAAGCCGTTCATGAACGAATTGTGGTAGCAATGGATTTCTTTACTGCTCAAAGATTTGGAGTGTTTAGGCTTAGAGACTGGAGTTCTAGTGGCGGTATCAGGGTGGCAGTACAATACTGTTATTCCACTCCCAACCAGTTGTCATCAGGTGGCACTAAGACATTGGAAATTGCCCCTTCCCTCCCCCCACACCCATGATTTGGTTTTTACGATGTACAGAAAATTGGATGCTACATTTCTTATGGCAAAACTATGCCTGGGAACCAAACCTACAGCCCATTCAGCACTTGCTGTAGCTGCGCCATCTCAAGGATGGTACTTCCTGTTCGCCACCATCCTCTGCCACACTTCCTGGCATGGACAAGAAAGCTCTGGGCGCAGTATTCAAGGAGATCTATTTGAACAGGAGCCTAGTTTCTGGAAGTAAATGTGCGATTCCTCTCATGACTCATCTGACAAGAGAGTATATTCTGGAAGGCATCTTGGACACCATACCGGTGACCATGGATGTGCTGGAATCAACTGCGGGGCAAGTTGACGAGGCAGTTGAAGGATGTGTCTTGGCCCCAACATATGCTGATACCTAGCTGAATAGTATAACGCTGTTTTCCAGAGAGTATGTGAAAAGCCTTCCTTTGGGTAACTTTCAACTCTTACACACATTCATGGGTGAGGAACTGACAACGGAGAAGGTCATTCACTAACTGCGAAGTCCTGTTCACCCATTGTGTAAGAAGGCGCTTACAAACCCAATTCATCCAAAGCCAGAAAGATGATAGAGGCTACCAGACAAGGTCTCAAAATTGCAGAGACCACTGCAAATCTTCGATTTGATCTACTTGCCCAAGACGATGCAACACATACCCATGGGTTTCCGCCCGTCCTCTGGGGCTTCAGCATATAAATGGAGGAATAGTCCAAGGATCACACCACGCCAATGGGAGGCTGGATCACGTTTTTCCATCCAGCCTGGAGCAATATCGTATCACAGCTGTGGTCTTTTTCTGTCGTAGTCTTGCGGGTGGTTTATGCTCCCCCCCCCCCTCCCACTGAATTCCCATCTTCCCCAATGCCGCTCATCAACAACTTTGATGAAATATCACCACAGACATCAACTAATTACTTAAAATGAAGGCAATAGCTACTGCGACGGAGTAATGTTGGGATTCCACAAGGCTGATATACTGTGTTGTGCAATATTTACAAAAGAAAAGGCAGTCTGGTGATATTTACAAACTCACCTGCCATTCTGTAGATAAAAATTCTCAGTGAACGTAACTTAAAAAATAAAATGTTGGTGGTTGAACATTGTTTTGCATTTCAGTGCCTCACATCACACTACGGCCAACATAATGGCAAGGTCTTCAAGGATTATTGAATGCTTTAGAACAGGGCTATTAGAGTTGTACCCAGCACGGCTACGTGGCAGGGGCCTGATGGAGCAACATGCACCTGAACGGGAAGAGGGGGCACTTGCCCCATTTTGTAATTATTTGCCTCCTCCCGCTGATCACAAACTAACCGATGTGCAACAGTGGGCTCTTTTTTACCTGTGTTTCACTGGATGTCAGACAGGCTTTTGCAGTGGAGTTGGGATAGTATTATGGAATCCCTCATTTGGATATTCACCTTTGCTAATGAGGCAATAGCAGGTCTTGAATAGGAGTTAACCCGAGGGCGCTGTTGTATTTGTTAGTACAGGAGGGGTCGTTTGGTCTCCTCTATGGTGCTAATTTTGTACCATAGGTATCTCTGTTTTTGGCATGAGCGTGTAAAGTTGGGTAGGTGAATATGAGGGGGGGGCGCATGCAAAAACAGCGTCCCTGTTGGAATAGGGACTTTCCCAGGCTATTCCAGTGGTGGCTTCTCTATTGTGAACGATAGGATGCACATAATTAATAACTTGGGAGCAATCATTATTACTTAAATTACTTATACGAACAGTGGGATGGCAGGATACACATACGCGCACACACACACACACGCCCTCTTACGCGCACACACTCTTACACGCACGCACACACTCTTACACGGACGCGCACACACACATCTACGTACAATAGAAATTGATCCGGAGGTGCTGATTGGGCATACTGGAATCAGAGATTATGCTTTCTGGACAGATCTGCCTCCACTGTGAAAACTGTGAATATTTCCATGTGGCCTTTCTGTGGGCATCCTGGAATCTGGCACCGCTGTAGTTACTGGACATCATCGTATCTGGCCTTGCTAGATTAAGCAGGGAAAGTTTGACGTAACATTGTGTTTGGTGCAATCTGGTTAGAGATAGCTGATTCTGGCTCTTATTAAACAACAGAAAATAAACAGATATATATGGCATTGCTCTGCTAGCACATGTCATTGGTTTTAGGATCTTGGAATTGGGGGAGAGGGTGATGCTGCAAATATTTCAGTTGTAATGACAAAACATGGTAGTGGTCAAAGTCCATGGGTTTTTCGTAACAAAACCTTTAAGTGGTGAGAACACCTGGCCCTTTCATGGTCTGGTATGGCACATTATGCCACTACTGGACACGTGATGGGCATATGATCAAGCCGGGCTGAAGAAGTGCGGGGGCTCATTTCAACATGATGGTTGGGGCCCCTAATGATTATAGCGGAAAACAGTGTGGGCACCGTGGTGTGCAAACATTATAAAGGAGACAAATACAGCCAGGGGTTAATAGTCGCCAATTATCATGGGACGGCCAACCAACAAGGAGCTGAAACACTAAATGCACACTGATTGTCACCTTGTCTTTTAACACTGGTTCATCTACATCAGCCCTTGCTGGCAAAGAAAAATGTATAGCTTTTCAGTGGGCATTTAGTGTTTCAGCTCCCTGCTGGCTGGCCTTAATCGGCGGCTATTAGCACCCGGGTGTATTTCTTTGCTTGAAATGTATGCTTTGCCACTCTCAAGTTACAAACTTCATTTGCTGGAGACCTTCAGGTCGTCGCTTTCAAGTGACGGCCTGACTGGCTCCAGCAAATGAAGCATGTGACGAGGGCACTGCAAAGCACACATTTAAAGCCCCAGGAAGAAAATAATACAGAAAGGTAGCTATTGCTGTATTTTAAGACTGCTGACTGTCAACATGGGAGCAGTTGCCCGGGTCCCCTGTGGGCCTCGAGGCCCCTGTCATTTGAAAAGACTGAGAGGCCCCGATGCCATTGTAGCAAAAGATGGCAGTAGATGGCTAATAACGGGAGTACCTCGAGCCACCATGCGCATACGTTGGCTTTGGCAATGCTTGTTATGTGATGGAAAAACAAGAGGGGGCGAAAACAAGTTACTGGTTTGAATCCCAAAGTGTCCAGTACATTCCCATGGTTAAATCCCAATTGCTGCCAAACTGTTCAGTGTTGAATCCCTTCTTGCACTGCTGTTCTCCTAGCACTTTCGTGTCGCCAACTCTTCAGGAAGGCTGAGTTGCATTTCTGGGATTTAACCCAGTAATTTTCTTTTTTCTTCAGGCAATATATTGGCTAGGAATTGGAGTGCGCGCCTCTCCCCTTCTTGTTGGTTCTTTTTATGTGATGGCTCTCGCAGTGCGTGGGTGAAGAATACTGCTCGCTCAGCATTTCCAATGTAACTGAGTGGTATTGTTAGATTGCTGTTACCTGTGCTGCCCTTCTGTGCTTGTGCCTCTGTGAATACCAAAGGGCTTCATTAGCACAGCACTCCCGCTTGAGCGACAGCAGATAACTGATCTAATTAACTCGCAGCTGAAAGGCCATTTGCTTATTGCACACACTGGACAACTGTCTCTCAGGCGTAGGGCACCCCTTTCTGTCGATACTATAAACCGTCTACTAGCGTAAAAGCCTCCTTAATATGCAAAGAGGCTGCACATTATACGTAAGGAGTTCATTTAAACAAGGTTAAAAGGATGACAACCGCAAACCCGTGCAGCCCGAACAATGCAAATGGGCTCATCGGCTACATAAAAAGAAGGCAACGCCAGGGGGCGGGCTCGAGCCCAATATGGAGCAGCGGAGAGCCCTAGCATCGCCATTGCCAAAAGTGGAGTGCCTGGGCGATAATTATTTGGCACACACTTAAAACTAAATCTCTCCCTCATCCCGTGTAAATGGAACAAGAAACTGTGTTCACGTGCTATGCAGCGTCTCAGAACCGCAGGCCTTTCAGCATCTCTTGAACGGACATTGATTGGGGTAAAAGTAATGCCTGTTGTTACAGCACTTAGGAGGATGAGTTCGCATGGTGCGCTATATAAGAACGCACGTGTTACTTTGATCTGTAGCCCACCAGGAGATTTTTCTGCTGATGTACATTGCCCTCTAGGCAAGTAGCCTGTTCACCCTTTTCCTGGTGTACATTTCAGTTGCTGTTTTATTTTTGCTTGGTTGTGTTACCCCCTTGAGAGGGGCTGTAATTGCACCTGGGCATAAACAAGTGTGCAATGCATCATATGCAGGCACTTCACTAAAGAAAGGTGTCTTGCGCCTGCTCCCCTTCAGCACAACCTTCATTTGCACAACACTCTCCTTTCCGGTTCCAAGAGGAGATGTTAACTTTAGCCAATCTATATCTGCCAGCCTGTTAACTTGACCTCCAAATTGAGTCTGCACTCCACACTTCAGAGAGCAGCAAAAAGAAGGGGAAGGGACCCGGAACATGTGGAGGGGTGTTCCCCGATTGGAGGAGAGGGGGCACCCAGGACTACAAGAGGGAGAGGAACTATGGGCGATAGTACTTTTTTTTATTTTACAGGGTAGCTACTAAATAAGTGAAGCATAATGCTTGCCTCCAGTCTTGACATAGAATCTGGTACTCTTAGCCCAGCTGCAGAATGTGCACTCATCACTCGCCACTGGCGAGTGGTGGTTGATTCTTGGCGAGTATGAAAGGGTGTGCTGTCTGCTTATGGAGAATAGAGACGGCGAGTGACCTCGCATGCCTGGCTAGTGGCTTGCAACTTGGAAGTGTTACAGCTGCGGCTGGCTCAGAACCTTCCTCAAATGCCCTGCACTCCAGCTCCATGTTTGACATCACTCTGGGCACATATTTATCATAATGGTCATCGTGAAGTGTCAGCACAGGCAGGCATCGACAGTTTATCATCCTCTCGTGCTATCGCTCATTTGTTCACCAAAGGTAGTAAACAGGCTCCAGGGATGACTGCGCAACTTAAGCTATTCCTATAATGGGCAGAATAGGACCCCCTGGCATAAATGCCTGAGGCGGCCATATGCGTAAGGTGGCCCTGGGGATACAACGGTGGGAGCTAGTGTAGCTTCAGTAATTTGGGCGAGTTGAAGGCTTCCGGTTTGTACTTTTGTGAGACCCGTGTATAGAGTGTTTCCGCAGCATCTCCTGGGGAGGCTGGAAGATGGTTTGTAAGTCAGACCTGGCCATCGAGGGAGGGGGAGGAGGAGGAGGAGGAGGAGGAGGAGGAGGAGGAATTAATGATCACATAAGGAATGTGAACACTTTGAAATGCACTGGAATAGCAAAATGTTCGTGCTACACGAAAGACTGGCGATCTGCTAAGTAATCTTTAAACCTCTGGGGCCCGTTCTTCATGCCACCCTCATTCCAAATCTGTGGCTTGTGGTCCAGCATCTGGAATAGCCTTCGTTCTTGTACTGGCTTTTCGGCCACTCAATGACTCAAGCGTGTCAATACTGCATGATCTTTCAAACAAGATTGCATTGGAAACGTGTGCTTCTAGGTGGGTGGCGGGAACATTGCGTATCCTTGATCTGTGGAGAAGTGAGGCTTAATGGAACAAGCATTACTCGCTGGTTATGATAAGATTAAATATACCATCAAACAGGAATAAATGTTCAATGAGCTGTACGTATACTATATATTGATGCTGGTGCGAAATAGAACACTACTACTTAACAATGATGTTTTTACCACTGAAGGCACCACACCACCCCGGATCCATCTGTTCTGAATGTCCTCTATGGACCGCTGGACTTTCAGGAGTTTATTTTCCTTATAATCCTATTCAATCTCCATTGCTGATTATCAATTCTTCCTGTGTATATATGCATTCTTATTATGGAACGGCCTCAATATTATCACTGGCTCTGCCCACCCTATCATGAGATAAAATTCAGAAAATACAGCTACCCTTGGGATGATGGCACATTGCCTATCGTAATGGTATGCAGATGTTACAGGTTAGGACTATGATATTAAAGTGTTTATCATATTTTCCATCTTCACTTTACTCATGGGTTGCTTTGGAAACTGATAATATTCTGTATTTATGATTGTGAGTTATTGCAATTTAAAAGACGTCAAAATCAATTAAAAAAAAAACTGAAGGGGGATCTGTATCCATAGAGCTGGCCAGGCAAGGCTAGTTTCCACTTACTGTGGGTGAGATTGTATTGTATTGTTTTTTATTATTCATTAAAGATCTATGGTATCATTTACTTATTTTCAGGCATTAAAAACAAAAATCAACAGATGACAAAACTTATAACAAATGAGTAGACAAATCTGATTCATTTGCATGATAAAATATAGATAAATAGTAAAAAATCAGGATATAGTCTTAATCAGTAGATCAGAAGGTACAATGCAAGTTTCCAGTTAAAAAATACAAACTCAGTTAAAGCTCTTAATTACAGAAGGGGCGTTCCTCCACTTAAAGCCAGCCACTGACGAGATTTGCACCCAGCCCGCATTGGTCCGACCCTGAATGTAGAGTTCTGAGCGGTGTTAGCAAAACCACCAGACGGGTCCTTCTGTTTATCTTTTTCCAGAGGATTCTGAGGACTGTGGCCTCTACTTGATGGTACTCAACAAAATATCTTTCATAAATCCAAAGTATGGCCCAAAAGTATACAAAGCTGCGTTTAATTAAAGATTCTTGTGATAGGTTATGATAGAATGCAGAAAAACTATAAATTGGTGAGTGCCACATGACCCAATATCACCCTATGCGGAGGCTCAATTACGGAGCAGCTGTAGATCAAGCTAAAAAAAGGTGGAAAAGGGAGAACTTAAGAGCTGCCTGAGGCATTGAAAGATGATCACTATCACCATAAATGATCCTACATTTGTACACTAATTTGAGAGGTGAAGCAGGGGCAGCCAAGCTCTACTGGCCACAAGAAAGGTAGAGACCCAATTAGGATAAACAGACGAGAGAATTTCCTCTTTACATCTGGTAAGTCGCTGTCAATTATCGTGCATCCAACTGTATACTTTTCTCGGACAGTCTTCTATGGCTGTCCTGTCATCATTGCGAAGATCGAGCAGAATCTGAGTGTCATGGTGTATGTACCTCTGAAACTGTAGAACACATCCCAGGATCAGCTGGACCAGGGGAAACCTTTAGGTATTAATGTGACAGCACCAACCCTGGGGGACATCACATGTCACAGGAGAGGAAGCCAAACCTAAATATCCTAATGAAAGCTGTTAGCCCATCTCCTTAAGAAAGAGGCACCGCCAAGGCAACCGCATATCGGCCCATATCAGGTGTATCTCGCACCATCGTGCTACAGCCCAGAAGATTATTGTGAGTCACTGTGTCAAATGCCCCCGATAAGTCCAAGAGTATTGGAGCTGCAGGTGGACTTCTGTCCTTGAGGATCACTAGTTGCCCTGTTTGTCCATGACAGTGGTTTCCGTTTATCTCACTGGGCGTAAGCCAGATGGACATCTGTTCTTTCAGTTTTATAAAAGTAGATATCACTTTTGCCATAGATGTAGATGTTCCAGATTTTGTGGTTCTGCTCCTGATTCTTGCAAAACAAAAGGGGTGATGGCTGGAAGGTTTGGAATTAACCCTAATCTCTGCCATTGCTATGGGCAACCCTCCAGCCCATCGTTCTTCACCTGCCAAGCCATTACAGAAGGGGAAAGACCATATGCAAATCGGGCTTGGTCCCACCCCTAAAGGGGCAGTCCAGCCCGAACTGCTTGGTCACATCCCTTCTGCACGAGACCACAAGCATCCCCAAACATGTTTCAGCCTTGTTAGGCCTCATCAGTGAGGGGTAGCTTGGGTCTCTAGGCCCGGCAGGCACAGAACCCACGTCTGGGCATACCCGTCCCACTCGGGGAGACAATTGCAAAACAAAAACGGTGGTGGCTGGAAGGTTTGGAATTAATCCTAACCTCTGGCGTTGCTCTGGGCAACCCTCCAGACCATTGTTCTTCGCTTGCCAAGCCATTACAGAAAGGCGAAGACCATATGCATATCGGGCTTGGTCTCACCAATAAAGGGGCAGTCCAGCCCAAACTGCTTGGTCACATCCCTTCTGCACGAGACCACAAGCATCCCCAAACATGTTTCAGCCTTGTTGGGCCTCATCAGTGAGTAATAGCTTGGGTCCCTAGTCCCAGCAGGCACGGGACCCTCATCTGGGCATACCCGTCTCACTCGGGGTGACTACAGCAAAACAAGAGATGACTGGAAGGTTTTGAAATAATCTTCACCTCTGGCATTGCGCTGGGCAACTCTCCAGACCATCGTTCTTCGCCTGCCAAGCCATTACAGAAGGGAAAAACCATATGCAAATCAGGCTTGGTTCCACCGCAAAAGTCCATACATTGTGTTTTTTTTTTTTTTTTTTTAATCAGTAAAACGAGCATAAACTCAAATTCGGAAATCAAAAATTCGCCAGGACTTTTATTTGCTGTCAAAGAGCCTCCAAGCACCATGTGGATTGGTGGTGGTTTGCGCTACTCCCATCCTCTAACAGTGCCTAATCCTATGGTTTACCAATCAATGACTCGAAAGAAACTGCTGTTCCACAATGCAATGAACGTATATTGTTCTCACAAACCAGAAGACTACACACCTCTCAGCATGCCCGACTGGTATACTGTCCAAACCCCAGTTGGTAAATGCCCTATTTTCGTTGTTGTATATGATTGCTTAGGCTGTGGTTTCTTTGCATATGGAATGTCCACTGCTGATCAACACAAACATTAGCTGCCCATGAACGTAGCCCCAATGCTTCATTTTTAATAGTTCACGGGTCGTTGGCCGTTTGTGATTGGTCACTGCTCCTACTGTACTGATTGTACCTGAAGGAGCTCTTTCTAGGAGGTTCGTTAAAGCGCCTTAATCCAGTACAAAATGATTTGCAATCTTGCTTCCGCATTCAGGTAAAAGTTTTGTTTAATAAACCTGGTAATGCATGCAGGCACTGCAAGTATGTTGCAAATGAGGTGCCTCCAGAGGTGCACTGCTTGGTGTTCGATACTTTGCAGCAAAGCTGATGGGTAATCTACGCTTATTGGTAGATAGAAATAAAAGAGCCTCAGTAGGATTGATATTGGAAAGAAAGGTGAACAATAATGCAAAGTATTTTCAATATTAGTTGCAATAGTGATCAGAGAAGAATCCATCAGTTATTACCAGAATTCACGTACAAACACAGTACGCAACTGCACGGGCAATACAATGCGTGCTCAAACTGTTACGCTGATGATTTCTCCTAGTATAAAATCTTACTAACTACCATAACATAATATTTATGTATCAGAAATCCTAAAAAGCAAAGGCGGGTGATGTTTTTGAGTTGTGAAAATAGGAGGCATTCTCCTTTATTATCAAACCTAAGCCGAGGTGATTAAAAAATGTTTTGAATCGTGCGGAGAGTAAAGCAAAGTGTTGTCCCACAGCAAGATTTATAAATTACATTTTCATATTGCTCTTCATTCTGGATTTATCCAGGTTCAAAAGCATGCAGTGCGCATTATAATTTCCCAATTTAATAGTATGCATTTAATGAATCGATCTTGGAAGAATGGTGGACGACTCTGCCCTGCCGGGATTTGAACGTGTATCTACGGTTGAAACACACTGCTGTGGCAAACACTTAACTCGCAGAGCCGTCCAATCAGGAGCCTCATTGAGGTTTAAGTCGCTGGTAAGGCTCCATCTGGCTGATGATATGTGGAGTTATGGAGGCAACTTCTCCAGAATGATAGTCCTCTTGTTGAAACTTCAGAGACCGGTGTAAAAAGTGTACACATGGATCTATACATGCACTGTATCTATCCAACTGTCGCGATGCTACTTGTCCCCTTTCCTGGCAGCATGCCTTGTCCTACACAGATTCCCAGAGCATGCCTTGTCCTACACAGATTCCCAGAGCATATTATCCCGACTTGCATTCTCCTAATGATCCACTTGATATATATCATGGCTCCTTTGTAGCCAATATCCCATTGTTTTTTCCTGCTCCGTGTTGCTAGGACCTCACTCCCAACCTGACTCTGTGCTGGCTTGCTCCTTCTGGGCTGCCTCTCCACCACCAGTTTCCCCATAGGCCTTGAGTCCTATTCCCCCACTGTCGGGATGCACCCTTCTTTTTGCTTGTTGTGATGAATGGCATCTGTGAGGGTGAAATAGCCTGAGATTTTGGGTGTTTTAGGCAAGACAACGATCCTCGAAATTCGGTTTCTGAGAGTTGGCTATGCAAATCAGACCCCACTTACATAATACTTCATGATAAAAAAGCATACGTGCACACATGTACATTGCTTATACAGCCTGCTGACATCCCCAAGCAGCTGCCTTGCAGTGCCAAACTGGCAGGTTCAATGGTCACATATGCATTCCTGAACACCGCTCCAACAGGTAGAGTTGGCTTTTTAACTGTATGCACTTCTGGTTCAAAATATTTGTGTATTCCAGCAGCCTGGTGGCAGTTTATAAAAACTACAAATAAGCCATCTCTGGTTTTGACATGGTGGCTACTGACACTACACAATTCTACATCAACAAGCATTTAATGTTCTTTCATTGCCAGTTTGGAGGGCAGTGCCTCATTCATGACAGGCTCTGGTGTATGTTAACCTGTCTGGGCTAGCTGAACCCACAACTATCATGTGGGTCCCACACAGGCAGACTCCAATAAATCTGGATACATCCTCCAGGGAACATGAACACTCCCTGGGAGTTCAGCTAGTAGCGGGTTCTTTAAAAGGAGCAAGGCCATTTGCATAGCCACCTTTCCACCTGGCTGCTGATTACTGTAGCCCTTTTGATGTACACAGACAGAGGAAGCAAGTAGAGAAACTAGCCTAGGTTGGACCTTCAGCCCACAGAGGGGTCTCCTCATCGTGGATGTTGCTATAAAGCGCAAACGTATATCTCCCTCTCCGTGTCCTGCTGTCACAGCACTCTGCATGTAACATCAGAAGGCAAAGGGCATCTGTTACAGTAGCCTGGATATGACCATTAAGAGCAGGCTTGCTCTGGAGCAATCCATTGTGGAATTATGCTTCTAGAACGGGTGGAAACTCTCCCCATAGTTGATTCCTCTTTGGCCACTGCTTGAAGAGCGATTCACTTGAAACTGATTGCGAGTACAGTCTACTCCAAAGTCCTCTGTCAAAGAGGTAATGACATGAGCTCCAAGGAAGATAAAGGCTCTTCTCCCTACCCAACCCAAGGGCCTATTATTTGGGACGATCAGCTGGCTGGACAAGGCCTACTGCAACTGAGATACTGTTACCAAGACCGCCTGCTCATTGGAGGCAGCACAACCCTGCAGGCGTTCGCTAAAGACCCTTCTGATTGGGAAAGGCGGACGAAAGGACTCGCCTTGCTCCTGAGACTTGGGACAGGGTCTCCCAGTATCCAAAGAACAGAGGAAGAGACTTCTGGCTCTCCTTGCATCTCCATGCTGCCAAGCCGCTGCAAGGACACCACCATAGTAATCATGGATTTCAAGGCTGGACTGCTTCTGCGTCTCTGAGTTTTGACACTGAAGAGCCACCATCTCCTCTCCTGAGACCCACTGAGTCTTCTAGTTTCCCACCTGCCATGAAAGATGAGAACTGAAGGTATTTGAAGTCGTCCTGTTCCCCTGGTCCAGCCTAGTAACCTTTTAAACCCCTTTCTTTACCTTTTGAAAGACCTATTCATTAACTTTGATATTTTGCTGCTGACATCTTTGCCTCTGCTCCCCTGCCTATCAACCCAGAGTGTTCCTTTAAATCAATGCCTGCTGTCTGAGCTTTCCCTTACTCTGGTGGGCCAGTAATGTTTTATTACTTGTGTGTCTTTTTTGTTAGTTTAGAGATCCTTTTTCTATAGAAACGTGGGTGGATGTTTTCTTTATCTTTGTACCACTGGGCTAGTGTTTGGATTGCTTATGTATCAGCTCATACCGTGCCTGAAGAATATAAGCCTATCCTCGCCCTGTGCCACCCTAAGATGCCAAGGAGGTATACTTGACGGGTTGAGACTGTTTCACCTTTCTTTTGGTTCACCGCTGGTTTAGTAGTAATGTGGGGACTGAGTAGGTGCTTTAATCAATATTTCTCTCTACTCCCGCAGGGCAGTAGTTATTTTGTCACACTTGTCCTTCAGTGTTTTATACTTTCCTAGTTAATGCCAGTGGCCCCCAGTCAGCGCATTGGGTCCAAAGGCTACCTACCCTTCTTACCTGCCCCATAGAAGGCCCACAGCCCCTTGACTACTCCCTGCTCCACTTGCCTCCATGTCTTTCTCGTTCTCGTCCCTGCACTCACTTTAAAAGATGTCCACACAGTTATTTCTCGGGCAAGTTCCTGGCAACGTTGGACCTCTACGGCAGTGGTTGGCACAGTATAAAGGCTTTATAACATGGGGTATGTTCACTGCTGCTTGAAACGTCCCCCTAGTGACTGTGGCTCTCATGGCTTGTCAGTCAAATGCAAAACAAAGAGGTGACGGCTGGAAGGTTTAGAATTAAGCCTGACCTGTGGCGTAGATCGGGCAACCCTCCAGAAGTTTTCGGTCAAACATGCATTTGGTAAAATATTTAAAGGGAGCAAATGGGTGCCTGGGGGCCCCTTTGGTAAAATATTGTTGGTAGGAGCACAGCACAGTGCCTGAAGGGAATGACCACTGCATAGGAAGTGGCAAATCAAAAAATGGGCCAATGAGTGGGAAAGCAGTTGGCCCAGAAGAATGGGAGCAATAGTACCTTTTGAAAATGGTAAACCTGCAGACCCGTGCTGGACCGGTCTTGCGCCAAAATCGTATGTTTCTTTATTTTAAAACAAAACTTTTAAAAGTATAAAATGAAAAACAAAGTTTAAGGCCAAACAAGCAAATTCGGATTGCCTGTAAAGACACCCTCCACCCTCCCACAGCAGTCAATTTAGAATCCTTGAAATGATCAAAAAGGGAGCTTGACCTTTGTGCTTGTAGAATGCCTTCTTTGTGCTTGCACAATGCAGTCTCTGAAACAAAAAGTAACTAGACAGTCTGGGCCAAAGAGCCATATTGCATGTCGAAATGTCAATGTCTTGATTTAGCTTTGAATTGACGCAACCCTGGTTATCCCACTCAAGGCAATGCGCTTGGTGTGAAGTAACTAATACTATCATTTCAAACCCGGCTGGAGCGCAAAATGAACGCGTAAAAGGTTCCAATCCTCTGTTGTGGAAGAGCACCCTTGTTTTACGCATGCATGACGTTTTCCTACTTACCCGAGGCGTTTTCTAAAAGCGACATGGCCATGTATTAGGAGTCTGTCGTCCAGGGGCAATGGAGCATTGAAAACTGGACTATTGATCACTTATAGAGTAAATTATTTCACCAAAATGCCAGGGGTAGCGGACGTGACATCACACGACCCTTGACCCCTGATGACATCACAGGAAGTGATGTAATTGGACCACGCCCCAAAAGGATATTGCGGGAAGCGCTGGAACTTGACCTTTCAGCGCTTTATATAGAAAAAATGTACACCCAATATCACCCAACCTGTGTTGGTACTCATTTATCGACCTCAGAAGGACGAAAGACTGAGTTGAAGCATTTGAGAACAGACTAAATCAGCAACTGGGCGCCCCCCCAAGGGTGCCTGAAATAAACCTTTGAGTCTAGCAATTATTGTATCAGAAAGACACATTCTTTGGTATTCCTATTCTTTCTTATTTAGGGTCAGTGTTGAAAGTGTTAGACTTGTGGCACTCTTGTTCGTATTTTTCTTCTTTTCATTAAAGCGGCCTGAACAAGAAAGCCAGCCACTCCAGAAGTAAAGAGTTACATGGTGCTGGCCACAGCCCAGGAGTTTGCATTAGCAAAAACAAAAAAAGAAAAAAACGCATTTTTTTCGTTTTTTTTGTTTTTTATGACAGAGGTCACAAGGGAGACCACAGAGGTCACAGTTGCGACCTCTGGCGACCCCTAAATGACGTCCCTGATTTCAACCGTTCTATTTTTAAAACTGCAAACGCACGCGATGGCTGGCTGCAATAATATGCATCCTCTCAATGGCCATTGAATTCAAACTCCTATCTTTGCGCATTTATTCTGGACAGATGTCGCTAACGTGTTGCAGCATGACTTTGGGAAACATGCTGCGCATGGAACATGTTGTTGCAGAATTTAATATATGGTCGGTCCCTGGTTAGGAGCATGACACCTGGAACATGAATGTTGTACTGTTATGAATTAATTGGGACAGATGTTGCGCGCTATTTAATATGCATTTAAGCCCAGCAAAAGTAGTGATGAAATGTATTTATAGCCTGATTCATGGAATTATTTGCGTGAAAAACGCAGATTTGCGCGCCTTTCTCCCCGAAAATCCCCGTACTTCAAACGGATTTTCGGGCAGAAAGGCGCGCAAATTTGCGTTTTTCACGCAAATAATTCCATGAATCAGGCTTTTAGTCTAAAGTAAACTTAAGCAAAATATTTTTCTCTCGCAATCAATGTGTCAAATGCTGTGCTCCCACCTCTCACTCTGTGCCCATACATGCACACTCCCATCAGTTGATGTATCGCCCCCTTGGGGACGAGCACCCACCTCAGTAAACATGCCTCGGTGGCACTGTGGGCTTTTTTTTTTGATGTTTGCATTTTTACCTCTACTTTTTTGGGAGGCCTGAATTGGTCTTTTATTCAGTATATAGCCCAGCGTTGTTTTTAAAAAGAGGAAACCGTGATTCTCTCAGGGTCAATTAAACAGTGGTTCAGAACCACATCCAGGTTTGTGGTTACAGGTGTGGCACAGAGATGGCCGCTCTCCCTCTGGGGCATGGCGCTGAACATTTATTTTGCAATGTTAACCATGCGTTCCAAAACCAAGTCCTCGATTTCCAGGGTTAACGGTTACCGCCGTAGGCAACAGTGGTAAATTCTCCAAATTATGAGACGAAGTTGATCCCCGTTCAGAGCAAGGCAATTTATTTACGAGCTGGAGGAATCACCACTGCTGGTAATCCAAGCCAGCAGGAATAATTTCACAATTCTTAAGGAGGAAATGCCCTCAAGCAAGTGCAGCAGGTGTTTCCTTTTTCTCAGAACTAACTCCATGGTTTAGCACACTGAAAAAAACAGGCGCCAACACCATTATAACGTTACTTGCAAACACGTGCTTGCTGAGGCAGCAAGGTTCAGCATCGGTTCCACCAGGCCTCAAAATGTGCACTCGTCACAAGCCATTGGCAAGTAATACATGACTGTTGGCGAGTAAGAAACAGTGCACTATGTACACGATCTGATAAACAACTTTTTATATGTGGCTGGTAGTAGTAGCTTGCTGCAATGACAGTTTGCCACTGTTTGTCAATATCATTATACAGACCATAATGGAAGTTGCATTGCAGGGTTCCTTGGCACTTCGGATAAGATTAGGGTTTCATCTTCTGTGTACCGATTTGGATATTGACCGGAATATAGACTGTTGCGCACAGCTGTCCTCTGGCGCTAAACTTGTTCCCCAAGTGTCCCTCCTTGAAAAATTGATTTCTCCTAGACCGCTCCAGATTTGAGGAAATATTGTAGCTTTGGGAAGTGCGCATGGAAATGAGTCCAACTGGAATCCATTCAATGATTTATGTGCCTGTTCATAAAGGATTGGTCACCCCCCCATCCCTTTTTTCACATTTTCTGCTTAAGTTCCCATGTTTGTACCCATTCCCTTATAGCACGTTTAATGCTTTCACTGTTTCATATCAAAGTGATGGGAGTACTTCATAGATGAGGCTATTCACAACTCCAGTTTGCCGGTCTGCTTGATGCTTGCTATAGTACTACACTGTTCATCAATTGTCTGTAGACCTTATCATTGAAAGTTCATGAAGTCTTGCACATGAAACAATAGATCACGGATATCAAAGGGTTAATGCTACTCCTTCTAGGAGGGATGCTGCAGGATTTCCTTAGTTCTCTTCTTCATGGAACCCCCCCCAACCCCTAAAGGCTCCAGCATATAGCACACACCATTAACCTTTTCTCCTAACCCCTCCTGGTTCCTGGAGCACGATGGGTCCTGTGAGAATGCTTTAGTGTCATTACTCATTGGTCATGCTAAAAGGAAACGAAACCGAGTCCCGTTCTGGGTTTACAGACATTTGAACAAACTGCTGAACAATGAGATATATAGATTGTGTCTGTAACTAGTGCTTTGACTCCTACCTGGAAAGAGGACTGGATGTGTGCCCCCTCAGACCAGTGGCAGCACCAGGAGGAGTCCCAGAAGTAGGAGAAGTTTGCAGTTGGAAAATTGACTTCCTAATGAAGTCACTCATCAGGGGAAAAGCTGAATGGAGAATGCTCATTGAAGCTTTGCTGAAAGTCTCTCTTAATAACTAGCAATGTCTGCCTGGAGGAAGTGTTCTAAACCACTTGGACTTTGTGATTGCCTGTAGATTGAGAGACACTCTGCTTGATTGATCCACTGCTCTCTATTCCCCCATGTTGCCACACTTTCTATCAGCAGGGTTTAGATTCCATCCAAGGCACTAGGGACAAGATCGTCACTCACAGCAGCATATGCACTTCAGTAGCTCACTCCCATTTGTACGTGAATGGAATGATTTCATCACCCAAGACCTTCCAAGGCCCAGCAGGAGCACCCTTCATTCCAGCAGCAGTGTTAGTTTCCACAGCAAAGATGCATAGAAATATTTCTGGGAACATCTTGGTGTGGGTGCCTGAGACCTGATCAGAAGTTATCACCTATGTTTTGGAGCACAATGTAGTACTAGAGGGATGTACAATTATAACCCTGTTGCATCATTATCACCCTCCCTCTCTTCATTCTCTCCCTCTGCCTCCTCCCCCCTCCCCACTTCATCCCCCCTGTTCAACCCGCTCTTCAACATCCTGCTCCTTTGTGTCGTCCTCCTTATCCAACTCTACTTGTCGTCCTTATTCTTCAGGAAAATCTCCTACACTTTGAAGGACACATGCAGCATATTGATAGAATCGGCAGTGAGTGACAAATGTATAAGTTAAAAATCCAAAACAAACTGAATTAAGGGACGTTCAGAGAGCACAAGCACCACAGCTGCTACACAACTATTCAACCTGTATTAACTGGGTGTGCGTCATGATTAGTAGGCACCTGTTCTCTGCCAATGTCCTGGTGTAATTGATCTTTTGGGTTTCTCTACTTAGTTTCATTATTTTTCCTGCTTGATATATGTGTGTCTTCAGACAGATGCAGTTCATCTTTTAACAAATGTTCTTGAAAACGGATAATGGCTATTACTTTTTTTCGGCAATTTAACTGGAACGGTGAACGAGACAAAAGCTTATTTTGTCAATTGTCCTTATACAGTTGTCCAGGATAGTGGGGGACTTGGGCAGGGTTAGATTGTGAACTTGTATACACCATATTGTGAAGATGATGCCTTTAGTACTCTAAGCATTATGGCTTGTTAGGGTTCCCACACTGTCATCTCTTGTATACTTTTTCAACTCTGCAAATAATACCCTTTATTGCTTTTTTCTATTGATCACACATAGAGGGGGCAGGGGTGTATGTATGTATGTGTGTATATATATATATATATATGTGTGTATATGTGCAGCAATCACCACTCTATAGTTAAGTTGAGTATCGAGATACATGGGAAACCCAAAAAAATTGGCCAATAACCTTTGAATCGCATGACAGATTTGGCTGAAAGTTTACAAACAAAACGATTGTTTTGGCACCCTAACTCCCTAAAACGCTGTTTGGGCCTAATTTCAATTCTTCTTCCCCATAGAGAAAAAGCCCAGGTTTTCCTCCAGCGCACAGCCAAAACCGCTGGATGGAATTGGACCAGGTATGAAATAACTTGGGCCCGAAGTGTTGCCTCGATTTCCAGGAAGGGTCAGGGTTTATTCCACCCAGTAGTTTTAAGTATTTCACAGAGAATGCGGTGCCCCCTTCTCCCAAAATGATGGCTATATCTCTGATGGTGTTTTGTAGGAGAAAGGCCGTTCGAGAGATGTTCGCGATTCGTGAATATTTGAAAACGAAAGGTTGAAAAATGCCGTTTGGAGGAGGAAATGTCATCAGGCTCGAAGTTGGGAGGGGGAAAGGGGACACCACGTGAAATTGGGGAGTTGGTGGGGACCAAGTTCAGAGCCGGAACATTTTTGCATAATCAGGGTTTTTGTTGCATATCCAGGGTTATTTTTCATATTCAGGATGATTTTTTTACATATTCAAGGTTATGGTAGAAAACGGGATGTGAAAATAAAAGTGCATCACTCTGATAACTGCAGATATTTGGGGTTATTTTCGCATATTCAGGGATTTTTGTAGTCTATCGTTAATGCAACTGGAAAAACTTTTTTTTTTAAAAAAAGAATTGGAAAAAAATGAGATTCATACAAAAATAGTGGAATTGTACAGCTACAGTGAGGTGGGGGGTAACCTATTGGAGCAACATATCAAGGGGTGCAATAATGCCCTGACCAGTGAGCACGAAGGCTGGCTTACTGGCCACGGCCCAAAAGCCCTGGCAAGGGGTCCCTAAAAAACATGGCTCTGGCCACCTAGTGGATCCAAAAGAAATAGATTGAGAGAGCATGTGCAGTGGACAAGGCCGAAGGCTGTGGCTAGTGGCTTGTTAGTGGCCAGACCTCCTGGAAATGGTTACGGCAGTAGTTCTTCTGAGGGCAGACTTGCTGTTGCTACAAAGGGCGATTTATTCATTTATTTCTTACTTCTTTTTTTTCTCCGGCATTCGTCACCTCAATATCTGTCCTTAAAGGGTCTTCACTGAGGATGTAATTTATGGCGCAGTTACTGGGTGAATATAGACCTCTGTAAATCGGCAAAAATACTAGGAAGCAGTACACATTTTAAATGGACTAAATTTGCCAATTGGTGTGCTGAAAATAAAACAACCTCTGGTGGACTCATTTCATGAGGCTTTCTCAATCATAGCCCATCTGGCAGGGTCCAGCATTGAATTGTGGTTGGCGACCTCATTAATACAGGTTCACCGATCTTATATCAGGGTCTTCTGTCCCCTCAAATATTTAACGCAGGTGCAGAGTAGATCTGTCCACTTATAAAAGACCAATAGGGCTGGTGCATTTTGTAACGATTGTACATTTTCTGTCTTTTCAATACATATTAAGTGTAGTTTGAACATATTAAAATGACTTGCCAAAATCAAATGATATTGAAAAGTAATAAAAAGCTATAATAAATAGATAAATAATTAAAGGGTTAAAGCGCGTCCGTGATAAAATGAATGGAACTATACAAACAGGCCATCCTATTAAAATTATAGGATGTAATGTAGATGAATATAGAATATTTAAATAATTTAATAAATATATATTATAGAATAGGCTCTCTTTTTTACATATGGTACGCACTGGGCGAGAAGAAAAAAGCAGGCCATGAGTGGGGTTTACTACTGAAGGATTCCTTGTACGATGGGCTTCTGCAACCGGGGCTGAAGGCTTTAAGCAGGGATTTCCCTTTGAGTTGCCAGTTGCTGAGTGAAGGGGGGGAAACCTCCTTCCTACCATAAATCTGCCCACTTCCTGTATGGTGCGCAAAGTGTGACCATTGCATTGCTGATGGAACGCATCAGTCAGTCTTGGTTTGATTGCAAACCGTTTAGAGTTGTGTTTAACTGTAACTCACTTGAAGTGGATATTGACGAGGCTCCATCATCATTTTAACTTTGTCCATCAATGTCAAATGAAAGGCATCATCTTTCGCAAATAGGGCCTTGTCCAGTAGGTGCATGTTCACCCAAAACCCCATATACTCCTATTTTAAAGTTAGTGGGGAGCGAAAAATAAAAGCCAGTGGGACTGGGCATGGCATTACATCAAGGAAGACCAATCCACAAATTCCTTTGCCCGATTTGCCCCTTGCCACTAACAAGCCCACCCAACATTCACATGTTTGGATCATGAATCAGATACTAATTTGGTGACCCCAATGACTATGCACACTTCTTCTTCACCCCTTATAGTGCCACGTCCTCTGGACATTGCTTCTACGGTAATCATTCAAATGAAGAGCGGGTAACCGTCTTTGAACCCAAGGTTTACCAGGGCAGCTTTGTGAGAATTAACACTGTGTTCTATCCCCGGAATTGTGCACTCAAAGGACACTACAAGTGGAACTGCTGGCCCTTACCTAGAGACTTTCCTTTCAACACCAGCAGATATGGAGATATCCAATGAATGCAGATAATCCCTACATCCAACTGCAGCACTTGAGATTTACTGGCACCAAAACCAACGAAACAAAGTACTTCCAGGTTTCCGAACGATAACTTGGTGATCAAATGGTTATCAATTATGGAGTCATTACCAATGACCCTAATAAAAGGGGGCTTTGCTATAGAGCATAAACTGCTCAAACATAAACGTAATTGGTAGGGATCCAGTTTCACTGGTCAGGTAGGAACTAATCACCTTAAATCAACACAATTGTCAACACCTGCAGCTCCCTTGATTTCAGTTATTGAAATTGCAGAGCAACCACTGTTGCTGAAGGAGTCACTAAATTACAGAACAGCAATCTACTGGGCAAATCTAATAATTGTCCACAAACTATGCCAAATTAGATACTGCCCTCACAATTAGCTCAGAGGCGTGATTTACTACCAGAGAGGTTTATTTGTTCTTTGATAGGACTTGAAGAAATCCCTGGGCTCTCCTGTGGGACAATCCCAAATTATGCTCAATGATGAGGCATAAATATAACTTGTGCTTCTGGTGTTTATTTTATTTGAGTATAGAAAAAAAATTATTGTTCATGAAAAATCAATACATATGGACCGCACGTTGTAGTCCAATCCAAGATTTTTTTCTATATTTTCCATCCAGCTATTTTATGCTGAAACTTTTTTCTACATAAACCGTGAAAATTGGTACACTGAATTTATGCAAACACTAATGTGACATTAATAAACAAAATGTGACAGTATGAAAATTTGCCGAAATTTTCATTAGATGTGATGAATATAAAAGCTCCTGCTGTTACTACGCGTTTCGGGAGTTGTCCTTCAGGTGGGCACATACTGTCTCTCTTGTCAGTATGTGCACTTTTTGTGGTGACCTTAGATGTTGTATGGGACAAAACTGCTGCTTAAGATGCCCTCAGATGTTGATTTGGAAAAGAAATGGGGATTAGAAGTCGCAATATCTTGTAAGTATAACTGGTTAGCTGTGTTTCTAATCTGTTTTGCTGAATGTTAAAAGCCAAGTGAAGAAATTCTGGTCATGAAATGCCGAGCGTGGGATGGAAAGCAGCTGAGAAGGGCCCAAAAAATGTAAATAACCAAGTAACTCTATGGTTTAATACCCAGATCATCGAAGGCATATTGCTCCCAATGCCTTGTTAATGGCTATATGTGTTCCATGGGGAGGGGTAATTAATAAAAATAACTTGGGTGACATTATAGACCTAACTTAAAAATATATGTTGGTGAATTCCATGCTTTTAAATTAAAATTCAACATTTGTGAGGGCCCATCAGTCTTCTGTATTTCTAGTTTGACATAATCACTATACATCTGGTACCTGGCTGTAGTTGTCCCAGGTGAGTCACAATTGGACTTTGCCACTTTGGAAGATGGTGAGTGAGTCACTGGACATGTCGGAAACTTTGCTGGTCCAAAACATCCATTGCAGAGAAGGGACTATTGAAGGCAGGGAAGTCCACTTCCCTCTCTACCACCTTAAAAGTCAATTGGATTGATGGAATTTAAGAAAGCCTAAAGGAAAGCCTGTTTATAGCACAGGTAACTCTGACTGGTGAAGAGAAGTCTGTGGAGCCTGTCTTCTTACTTAATGCACTGCACAAAGTTGATCACAAGCCAACTGGCCCACCATTAATACAAGGTGGATAGTTGGAGGACACCCACCTGCCATCCCACTTAATACCTGGAGTGGGAAGCAAGGACATCTTGTGCTTTTCCAGGATCCCTAATAGCTTAAACCCCTAATCTAAGTGTGCCAACGGCATATTTCTGTCCTTGGCTGTGGCTGGCCTTACCCGCAAGCAGGCAATCTCCCCTGGCAAGCTTTTTCAAACTATGATAGCCTCCTAATTTAGGCAACATAGATGAGTGAAACATCTATTTAGGCAGTATTTCTTTCTATGCACTTGTGACCTCCTATAAACTCATATTGCAGATATATTAACTTAAAATCTAGACACATAATCTGAAAATCTTTATCCGTTACACTTGCTGGTGCCTTCAAAACCGTGACCTTTAAAGCAAGCGAACTTGATTCTATACAAAATGGTCACATAACATATTATTTTAATGTATCTCATTTGCTATGAAGTCCTTAAACAAAGAATGTGTCATGTAAGTATTTGCATCAAAAATAACATCAGGGTAACAGAACTTATTACATGTAATAAGTAGAATTCACACCCTTTTAAGGGAACATTAGTAAGAGATACAGGTCAGAGTCTGCACAAAATGATCAAATCTCATAAACCTCAGCAGAGTATGACAATTATATAATTACTTCAATTAGTTATGAATACAACTCTTTTACTTCAACCATGCAAATAAGAGCTACTTATGGCAATTGGTTAATTCCATTTCTGTGGCTTACCTCTATAAATAGATGCTATAATATAATTTGGTATTGTAAATGATTTATTTTGAAAACTGACTGTATGAAATTCTTAAAATAAAATCCCATAGACTATATTTGTAGCTTTGTTCCATTAGGTGTGGCGCGAGAACCAGATAATGTCTTCTTATGTTGACTGTTCACCCTGTGAAATCTTGCTCTATAAAATTGATGTTGTCGTTAACAGTTAACAATGGTGTTTCTCATATTGCTTTGCAAATGAGACGCAACCAGTGGTTTCTATGTACTTTGAAAATCACTTGTCTCATGTGACAGTCTTGAAATTAAAACCAAACAGAAAAAATACATTTTGAATGTTTAATGTAAGTTTCGGTTTGGCAGGGCGGTTATGACTGATGAAATGGACTTAGAATTGAATTTCTACAATGCTTGATTAAAAATGTCTATCTCTGTGATGCCAAGTCCGGCTTTGATGAACTTCATTCCCTCTCTTGTAGCCCAGCAATGATTTTCCTTCTGTAGATCTCGCTTAATGCCAAGTTTATTTATTACATGAATACTGCTTTTTTTTTTACTAAATAAGGGGCATTGTGCATGGCTTTTCATCGCCCACAATGTTTAAATCACATTCTTTTTGCAGCCGTGTTACATAAATGACCAATGAAGTTTAATATATTCTATTCATTATGCACATTGAATTGAACATGTTAAGACATGCATTAGAAAGTCCTTTTTAAGTGCATATTACAACACTGTGATTGTTTCTACGTGTATGTTACTTTAAATGGTAAAACAGCTGGAATCTTGTGAATGTGGCCAGTCCTTCAGAGCCTATCTCTCCAAGTCTTTGTCCAGAGTTCAGATTTGTGGTAGAAATGACACACCAAATCAGTAACAAATTTGTTAGGTGAGCTGAATATACACAACTGTGGAAATTCAGCACATATATTCCACCTTAAAAATATTCCAAAATCTAAATTAATGTGGCGCTTCACAGAAGGACATCATATGAAAGGTCATGCTTCAGAAGACAAGATTTCCATACAACCCTGGCCCTTTTGAAATGAGGCAGAACAGTAGCCCATTATCTATTGTGTGTCTGCTACATGGGGTAGGATTTCATTGGCATTTGTTCTGCATATTTTTGTTAATGATGGACTCACATAAAATATGCAATGCACAGCTTTAGAAAAATTAAATAAATGGATGGGCACCAAAATGAAATCCAATTATCGGCTATAACCTTGAATGCTTTGCTTGAGTTATAGGCTGAAAACTGATTTGAATTCAGCAAAACACGTCGCATCACACACTCATAAACATGATATATTAATAATGTGTGAATTTTTAATACATTTACATATTTCAAAAAACGTTTTCATATTACCAGTTATTGGAACACAAAGGATGTCCACGGATTCAGAATTTCTTGTGATTCTGCATATACAAGTCTATATAATGGCACATTTCCATGACAGAAATTATAAGGGAAAATTACAATCTAATTTGATCACAGCTCTGCATGGGATGAGAGAAAAACCTCTCCTTGTCACATAGAGAAATATATTTGACCAATCAAAATAAAGGTGAGGATAATTGGAAGTGTCAGTGTCTGAGGAGAACCATCAGATTAGAAAATTCTGTATCAAACAATGCTGCATTTGTGGGGTGTATCAGGTTTCTAAGGCCAATCACACACGTAATAGACAGAGCTCTTGGGAAATCTCCAGACAAACATACCTTGGCCGGTAGAAAAGTGCTGATTGGGGTTCCACCTGGATGTCGCTGAAGGGAATCTGACTTAAGAAGGCTTTTTTTCTGGGGAGCGTAATGCAGATGTTTTTTCAAAGATGGTACCAGATTGCCTAAGTGGGATTTTGAAACCGAGGGACAAACTGGGGTGGGGGAGTATCACAACATCTGTGCACAACTAGCTCTACCCCTAATAGCAATTGAAAGTCTCTTAGGAGAATCATTTACATGCTATGCCACTAAATGGGGGCTGTGCCTGTAAGGGAAACTTTGTGGAAGTACATTTTAAATAGTATGCCCTAGAATTTATGTATGCACAGGGCATGTTATTCCTGGACAGTAGCCATATATTAATTAATACCAGAATGTTTACATGGGCAATTTATATCTGGATTTGTGACATGGTTTACATTGTGTTTCACAGATATGCAGCAATTGACTGATTTCTTGACCTGTGAAAAACATAGTTGACTTAAAAAGAGAAATCATGAATAGAGCCAAGTCACTTAAAGTGGAATGGGAAGGCAGTTAGTTTATCCCCTTTTAGTCCCAAGAAAATGTAAATTTAAATCTGTCACTTTTTCCAAATAAGTTTGTGCAGAAACGAAAGGACTCTGCCTCGAGGTCATTCCTAATGCCAACTAAAATGAAGTGTTGATTATGTTTCTAAGTCAAATGTATACTCTTGTGCTTTTTGACCCTTTCGATGAATCAAGATTTTGTGCTCACCAAAATAAAAGCTTCCATACTAAACCCAAGTCTGCAAAGTTGGCAAACGTATCATAACCTATATTTTATATAGATGTCTAATTTAGAAACCAACAACGCACGACATTTAGTGTAGAATATAACATAGAATAAAGAAGTTGTGTGAATGCAGTGTTTTTCACGGATGACTATACTTGTCGAGAGAAAATTAAGTGAAATATATATTGTAAGTTTCGTATGTGAAAATTTTGTGATTTCTCAAAAATGTGATGTTGACAAGTTATTCTAATGTTCATATTGGAGAAGTGTTCATATTTCCTAGTAGAATGTAATGAGAATGTAAATATTAGTGACCTAACAGCAGGTGGGCTGTATTTCTTTTTTGTAAACAAGCTGCCGGTATTTGTATGGAATGTTGTAGGTGACTTCTCCAGCATTCAAAGTTAAGAGACCATCTTTAATTCTTTTGATTTTATTATTTTAAATAAAACAGAAAATTCAGATTTAAAAACAGTTTGTTTCTTGACCTAGAATTTTGGGGTAGCTTTGTTGTGGTGGGGGCTGTTGGATAAGGTGACACTTATCCATAAAACGAATATACAAAAGTTAGATATATTCTTTAGTTAATGTAATTCCATTAGACTTTTCACAAATTCATATGCTTTGGTAGAGGTCCTTCATGTTAACTATCCAATAACTTTCACTATTCTTGTCACACGCTTAGGCACTTTATGTCCTGTTTTTACCTTCAGGGTTTCAACAAAACCTCTTTTCAGCTTTAGAGTCTTATACACTTATTACAGTGTGCTCATGTACGTTTTTTTTTTTTCAACTCCAGCTTGCAATAGTCTCTCTATTGCAGTTCACTAATTGTACTGCGCCCAACATTAAATATTCACTGTATCACAGACTTCACTTAATAACATTTTAACTTGAAACTGTTTCTCCTTGTGGACGTATTACTTTCTTTCCCCTCCCAGCATTATCACCCCAATTTCTAATTAGCAGGTAATTTCAACTTGCAACAGTTTCACAGATGTCCTATTTCTATTATTTCCTGCTTCCAAGGTCTGGTACACCTCACTCCACCTGTTTGTCTTGGATCTCCTCACCTCCTCTCGGTAGCAGAGAGACACATTCTACTCTTAGTACTGGTATTGGGGTTGACTTCATCACCAATACCTTCTTGTTAATTTCTCCTTATCTATGTCTTCGAGTAGTCCACCTTAGCTGGATCCGCTCTGCCTCACGCTGGTTCTGCTTCGTCTCTCACTCTCCACTCTTCCTAGGTTGATTGATTGGTTGAGATATTTGTATTGCATTACTATGAAGAAACCAATCGTATCAAGGCGCCGGTTTTTAAAACTGTATTCACAGTACATTACCCACTCAGTAAGGTTACTATGAGGTGCCTAACCCAACATCCTCAACCGAGTTTTATGTTTCTGTCGAAACCTGGACAGCGACTCTATTTTCCTAAACTATATTGGTAGGCTATTCCATAACTTTGGTCTGTATACTGAGAAACTACATTCTCCTCTGAATACACAATGGGACGGAGGAAGTAAAAAAGTGTGCTTTGGTGGCCTCAAAAGCCCTGATGGTCGGTAGCCATTTAACTTGTCGACCAAGTAGGATTGAGCTAGGTTATTGAAGCATTTAAATATAATGCATCCAATCTTAAACTTTATCCTGTCCTCGACGGCCAACCAATTGATCGATCGGCGGGACCCTGAGATTGGTGACGACTTCTTGACTCCAAACACCAGTCGGACTGCTGCGTGAGCTTTCTTTAGCTGGGATATTTCTTTGGCAGGAAGCCCCGGTCAATAAGCTTTGAATTGACCAGGGGTCCTTCCACTGCTGCATGATCCTTTTTGGGAACGAATGGAAGAGTCTGCTGAAGCAGTCGCAGATGATGAAAAAAAAGCCTGTACTTTGGCTCCAATTTGGCCTTTGCAGCCCAGATCTCTCTGCCATATGCAGCCTAGTTTCTTTATTCTGCTAGTATACTTCAATTCTTATCCCCGAAGAAAAGGGGCCGGGGGGACATCTATTCTCACTGAACAGATGCTTTGAACCAAACAAAATGACCTCAGTTTTGGTTGGATTGAGTTGGACCAGTTGTTGGACATCCATGCACTAATTTATTTCAGACAACCGCTCACGCGTAGAAAAGACTCCTCAATTTCACCTAATCTAAGAATAATCTGAATGTCACCTGTGTATGACTGGAAACGGACCTTATGCCTTCGAAGGATATCCATTAGAGGGTGAAGATATAAATTAAATAGTAGCAGTGACGAGGAGGAGCCCTGAGGGACTCCACAATGTTGAGTGAGGGCATCTGTTAAGAAACCAGCCACCTTCACCTATTGGAATTGTCCAGAGAGAAAAGAAGAGTCGTTAAATGAGAATGTCATGGTCCACTGTATCAAAGGCTGCAGAGAGGTCTAACATAATGAAGAGTGATAATTCCCCTTGATCACCCACTCACAATAGTTCATCCCAAACCGTGAACAATGCTGTGTCTGTTCTGAATTTTGGTCAGAAGCCTGATTGCAAGGGATCTAATAGTTCTCGCTACACGTGTTCCTGAAGCTGCTTTGTGACCACCTTTTCCAAGATTTTACCAGGCCACGGGAGACCTGCCATGGGCTGAAAGTTCTGTAGGTTATCAGGATCCAAACTCGTTTTTTTCAAAAGTTGAGATATATTCAAGAGCTTCAATTCTGCTGGAACTATCCCTTGAATCTAAGTCCCATTTACAAAATGAGTACTGCCGGGGGTTATGTCTAGTGCCAACCGTTTTGCAGCACAGGCAGGAAGATGAAAGAGTAGATGATTTTTAGGTTTAAGTGCCATTAATAGTGCATATGTGTTAACTTCCGAAACTATGTCATAGCAAAATGATGTTGTTTAAGAGCTTTCCTCCCTACTGGATCGCGTTTCAGGATAGCCTACCCTGCCTCTACTTCCTGTCCAGCTATATGTTCCTGGATTGTTTTGATTTCATCCAGAAAGAAGGTTTTAAAGGAATCGGCCTGCTCTGCTGACAATTCACTACTCGATGTCGCATAATTTGGATCGATGAAGTTAGAGATTACTAAGAATAATTGTTATGCATGATTTGCAGCAGCGTCTATCGTTCCCTTCTGGAAATCTGACTTTGCCCCAAAGATTGCTATTCTATATTTATTTCGGGCTGTCTTCACCTTGTCTGCCCATTCTAGATTTCTATCTTTCCGCCACATTCTCTATATGATATCTTTAAATCTGTCAAACTGGGGGTGAACCAGGGTTTAGACATTTTTTTTGGGTGCTTTTAGTCTCAAAGGCACCTTCCAGGTACAAATGTTATCCGTAATTACAACCCCTTGTTTGAAAAAGACGTCCCATTTGAGTGAAGCATCAATCAAATCTAAGCCTTTCCTTAATTCCGGGCCTGATATTTATTCCAGCTCCTTTGGCGTGCGTGCTACTACCTGGCATGTGTAACTGCTCTTTAGGCTTATTCTGCTTCACTGAGCAAAGCCTATGGTAATGGTCCGTCCATGACAGCGGCAATGTGCCCTTCAGTACAATTCCCGTCCCTCTTGCAGATAGACCATCTAGACAGTGCCCATGTATATGGGAGGCTGTGACGGCTAATGGCAGAAGATTATGCACCTGCATTATTTCCCTTAAGTCTGTCCCTGCCGGATCCTCCAGCCAGATGTTGAAGTCTCTCATACGAACCAGATGTTTAGTCTTGCTGCCTACATTACCGAGATACTGGTCCATTCCTTCCACATAGGAGCTGCCTAAGCCTGATGGCCTGTGGGATAACAGTATTCTCCAAGAGCTGCTTGGTGAGGTCCATAAAACCAGTTGGCCAATCTCAGCATTCTGATCCCATTTTAAAGGTTCAAAATGGGACATTGTTAGGTGTGACCTATAGATTTCTGCAATCCCACCTCCTCTCTTCATAGAGCGGTCAATATTTTGAATCAAATATCAACTCCGGCAATAAAGTATGAAACCTGGCATACGAGGTATCTATAAAACAATTTTCCGCCAGAAACAGAATGTCCAAATTAAATTCCTCTATAAACTCATTTATTTCTGAAGAGTGAGGTACGGCAGACCTAACATTTAGCAAGGCAGCATTTATATCTGCGCCTGGATCCGCAGATCTAAATCCACTTCTAGCTTCAATGCCTGCTCCACAGATTGTGTTCAATGGGCGGAGCGATCGGAATCCAATAGGATTCATTATGCTTCGTAACGTGTCCCAGTCACAGCCTCCATTACCACCAGAATGTCCCCTCTTTAAAGAAATTGGCTAACTGGTCCTCCATTTTTGTTTTCTTGTGACCGGCATATCTGCACAGGTACCCAGCAGGATCAGCACTCAACCTCACTACCTCAGCAGAGCTCCCAATATCAGACACAGGCAACCCTTAAATGCCACTTTAGCATTTGCCATCTTTTTGTGTATCCTCCTCAGTTTTCACAGAGTTGTAGTTTCTCTGTCTCCAATTGCTTGCCTTTGTCAGGCCCTGGGGGCAGATAAACTCTCCTAAAGTGCATTCATCTTGTACTTCATGTGAGAGAGAGAAAAAGAGAGAGAGAGAGAGAGAGAGAGAAAACCAAGAAAATGGCCGTCGGGAAAGGGAAAACGAGTCCGTTTTCCCTTTCCATGGCAGCCATCGGGAGCGGACGTGCTGGGAACAAAAGTGTTCCCAGCCCGTCCGTTCCCGAAAAAAAAGAAGCAGAAGGTAAGTGGGGTTGGGGGGTACAGGAGGGGAAGATTTTTATTTATTATTATTTTTTTTAAACGTACCTGCATCCCCGGCGTGGGACAATGGAAGCCTCCAGCCGTGGGGAGGCTCGGAGTGGGGATGGCCCCGCTTCGAGTCTCCTCATTGGCTGAGGGACTGCCACGCCTCCCACTGAGGACAAGTCGGCTTGAATCCCAGCCAAGAATCAAAGGATTCTCAGCCGGGTCACGACCCCGGCGAGAGCCAATCAGAATGCGTGTTGCATTCTGCTTGACTCTAGCCTGGTACTAATGGATAATAGCCTGTGTTTTTATTACAGTGATTCAAATTTAACCTCCTGGTTCTACATGCTGGCCACAAATGAAACTCCACAGAATTTCTCAGTATCTTGTCCTGATTTTTCCAGTTCAGCCGCAGTGTGTGACCCTGACCAATTCTTTTCCCCTCCATGAGGCTCAGTTCTCTTGTAATTTCCCTCAATTTGAAACGGTTGGATGTGAGTAACAAGCCATAGAAGCACTGTTCAATACCTGGACCTTGCGCCAAGGTGTTTAATGGCACATCTCTAGCGTAAAGAGTGGTTCTTCTTGATTACAATGAAAATACAGTATAATACAAAATGCCTGGTTCATGCCCATAAGGCTGAGTGCAGGGAAAAGAGAAACTGTTAAAAATTCTAAACATTTTAATTGTGATAATGCTTCGCCATTCCCTCAGTAATCTTTTGACACTGGCAGGACTGACCCCTAAACACCCCCACCCCCCCACCACCCTTTTCTTTCTTCTTTTTTTTTTCTGCCTCAGAGCGGCTACATTGATGAAAAGACACTGAGGCAAAGATTGGCTACATTTGATTTGGCTACATTTGATTTTGGTGAAGTGGTGTAGGACTGGGCCACATGCTGGTTTAGCCCAGTGTAAGATACCTATTTTGGAAATGGATTGCTTGTAGTGGAGGCAGCCATGGGTAATAGGAAATGTAAGATTTTGTGGCAATCTTCTCTGGATCCTTAGGAAGTATCCTTCTAAAGCTCTTTTATACTCTCAGAATTGGGCATGTTCAAGGCTCGGGGACCTTTCAAATCCTTTTATTGAAAGTTCACTTTATTTCAGGGTTATCGTGCGTGAGAGAAACCATCAAGCTTGTAACTCACAAACGTATACTTTAGTTATTTCTGCAGTATATTGTCGTCTTTTGTTTTTCAATTCTTTTGTATTTCGATTTGGTATTCTAAGACACCTGTACAGAATATCCGACTCAGAAAGAGGACTGATGAATGTTGCTTTTATCACAGAGTGATGCCCCGCCCCTTTGAGGATTTCCAATATGAATACGTGTACTTTTGCACTGCTGAAAACAAATAAAAGTAGAACACGGACCTTGTATGCCTTATGATGTACCTCAAAAGATAACAACTCAGAAGTTCACCATCTAAAAGTCGACGGGCATTTTTCAAAATGAAAGGTACAATATATTTTGGCCGTGAAACTCGGTCAAGTTGAAAGATTAATATGTCTAACTATTGGGCGTTGCACACCCTTATCCCCACCTTTGCCTGCTCCTTCCAACCCTTTTTCAACAGACAGCCCTAGGCAAACTGAACATTCTCTGAAATACACACTTATATAAAACTGTCCCTTTTTTATTCTGGCGGCTTTGTTTTTAGAAGGTGGGTTTCCCCCTACATACCTCCCCATCCATGCTGGTGAACGCACGCCCCATCCATATTTCACATCTCTCTCAGCCAGATCTACATGTCGACCTTCTAATGTCTATATTTTGACACGATGGATCTTTTGTACATGTCGACCATAATATGTCTACATGTTGAGCCTGTCTTTTTTATGTGCACCTCATCGCTCCATCCTATTGGACAGCACCGTCTCGACACTCATTCTTGTGGGTGCAGAGCAAGTTTTGACTTTGTGTAATCTCTCTTTTGCCATGTACTGTTCTAGGTCTCTGTGCTACTGTACCCCGATTGTGAAGAAGATACATGGGTGGGGGGGGGGGGAATATCTAGAATAATTACTATTATTATTATTATTAGTAGAGTATTTATTGAACACAGAACTAGCTTCGGGAAGCAACTGAGCGCTTTACAATCGCAGGGGGAAGAACACAGTGAGGGAAGCAGAGCAAAAAGGAGCTGTGAGCTAACAGGGGAGGCTGGGCAGCACGGGGGAGGGCAGACAGTGGGGAGCAGATCACTGAGTCTCTGGTAAGGTGTGGAGTGCAGGGTGTGTTGAGCTAGGTGTTAAGTAGGCGCCATTCCTTAAACGGTAACATCAGAAATAACAATATAAGAGCACAAGGTGCTGTAGTCACTTTGGGCTCTAATGCCACTGGCAGTTTTGTAATTTGCGACCCACTATCTGATGTGTCCACATGAAGGATCGCCCCTATGATGCCCGCTTTTGGAAAAGAAATAGGCACTGTAAATGGCAAGAGGTGGGGCAGAGAGGTCTGTCGAGGGTTATAGGACGCAAATTCACCCTTTTCAGGCCAATACTAGACAGGTTGGAGGCCTTGCAGGAGCTGTAAAAAAACAGCACTGTGCTGTGAGAAACTTTCAGGGCACATGGTGCTGCCAGATTCTGCTCAATTATCTGGTGAGGGTGGGTGACTGCAAGGACTGTGAGCATACCAAACCGTGCCAACAAACGGAATTACTTTTCTTTGTTTTTACCCAAGTCCTACTCATTTTCAGCTGATGAGGAAACAATTCTGGTATGCTGGTATGGCATTATGTGAGTACTGCAGGCCTTGCAAATTATTCAAAATCCCACTAGACCTGCAGGGTGCGTTCCTTAGTTTACATACTCGACCCAAGAGAAATGCACTTGCCCCAAGGTGGCTGGTGACAAACTCTTTAGCAGTGCTTTCTGTAAACTAGTACATGTCTCCATTAGCACACTTAATATTTGGTGCAATGCTGCCGAGCTTGTACAGTGAAACTTGCATTTGTCAGCTTGCAAACAAAGTATGTTTGCAGTAAATACAAAATAATTTTCTAATATCCCCATACTCGCTAGCAAGGTCGAGTATCCTGCAAATGGTGCTCACCCTTCAAAAAAAAACTACTTGCCAATGCTAATGGGATAGTAGATTTTGCAAGCTCAGTATCAGAATCTCTGCTTAAGAGTGTCCAAGGTGTCAATGAACAGAGTGAGAACCAAAACGGGGAAGAGTAGTGTTGATGCATAGTGGTGCGGATGTTCTGGACAAAAAAGCCTTGGTAGGGAGATTAGTTGAAGACTGGGAGATAAGCTGATTATGTCCAGTTGAATATATACCTACTCCCATGTGGTGTTGCACAAAAGTGCCATCAACCTGATGGAGGTTCTGATTTTTGACCCATCAATCAGTGTGCTGATGTGTTTGGATATACAATCATTGTATACCCGCATTCCTCAAACACATCAGCACATTGATTGCTGGTGATGGCACTTTTTGTTTAAGTGGCCCTTGTTGTGGTAACATACACCTCACTAGGAGTAGTAAGAACGAGATGGTTTCGAGAATTCTTGCTTCTTGTGCCTGAATGTTTTTGTGTTGTGATCACTTTCAGATGAAGTAGAAAGTATATTTGAGAAATCGCACACAGTGTTAGTGCTAGACATATAAACAGTGATTTGTGAAGAAGAGCATTCCATGGGACGCTATCCAGGGACTTCTTCTAACCCAAAATATTTCAAGGGGATGTTCTGTAATTAATTTTTTGTAAATTATTAGTCTATAGGGTTAGCGACAAATCATTGTCTTTCTGTTTTGTGTTTTTAGGGTCCCTCTTAGGATGATCTATGGAAGGTAACTGTTTATCCAGCATGATTGACTCAATTGTTAGAACTGCACTTTGCTGAGGAATATTTGGGACATTACAACTGGACACTTCATCATGACATTTTTCTACCCCTGAGGAATGTCCCGCACTTTGAGCTTTGAGAGGACAGAAACATGTTGGGTGTTCATGCACAGGAAATGCTGAGAATACTTACCTGTGGATGACTTTTCTTGAATGAATTGGGAATTTCCCTGTATTATTTGTCCTTGCATGTACATTTATGTATGTTAAGCTGAGAGGTTCATTGTGTGGTATCTTCATATTTATATCTTTTTGTTCATGTTAACCATTTTAATGAAAATTGAATAAAGCTAATTGTATTTTTATAATACAACTGGATGTCAATAAGTTATAGTTTTCAGAGAAAGATGATGAAATTACCATCCCGATTATAAGTGTTTTTTCCTTGCATCTATATTTCCCGTGGGAGCCCTACAACCGAGGTGCCATTTTTTCTTTTTTTTTTTTGTTTGTTTTTTTTTTTAAATGTCACAGGTTTGCTTTTCTCATGTCTATAAATCTGATATGATGTTCAGAACTCTACCCCTGCACCAAGTGAGAAATAATTTGGCAAGGACAAACCAGTAGTAGAAGACACCCAATGCGCACTCACAAAAAAACCCTGTTTCCAAGATTATATTCAACAGTGATAGGAACACCCCTTAAGGGCTAATCTTACAGGCAAGTGATTTGTTTTCCGTTTTCTTTTTATAATATGTTTCATCACTTTCATTGGACCAAGCCCGGTATGTATTTGTTTTACCCCTACTGTAATGCCATGGTAGGCTGAAAAACACTGGTTTGGAGGGCTGTCCAGAGCAATGCCAGTGGTTATGTTCCAATCAAAAATCCCTTTTGAGTTTTATTAGTCACCCTATGTGTGATGGGTATACCCAGGCATGGGTCCCTAGCTTGATGTGCCTAGAGACTCCAGCTACACCTCAGTGGCCATTCCCATTGGACTGATATTTGTCTGGGGTTGCTTGTGGTCTAGTGCAGAAGGCATACGATCAATTGGAGCTGCTGACATTTTTAATTGGAGGAGTGTAAACATGTTCCATGAATGTGTGGGAGTGACCGAGCTTATTGAGGGAGCCTCAAGCAACCAAAAATAGGTTCGGTGAAATGGTCTCTCTACCCGCCATGATAAAGTTTTAAAAATGGGCTAAAACTGTGCATTTTACAAACCATTTTGTGTGAAAACATGGGTATTAAACCACACAGTTTACAATACTAGATGGATTGCCCTGCCTTTGCCTACAATATATGCCTATATTCTGCAAGTGTTAAAAAAAAAACCGAAAAGGAATCCCCATGTTGGAACATACTCCTGTTTGGTTTGCCCATGATGCTAGTAATATACTTTAAGAATCTAGGCCCATCCTGTATGGGCCATTATGGGCCATCATCCCCACACATGAGGTTTGCTTTGCCAGGTCATGAAGCAAGTAAAAATACCATGCCATTGTAACTGTGCTTAGAAGGCCATGCCAGTTGTGACATCATGCAAGCTGGTGCTGAATTCATTTGCAGTGAAATGTAGACTGTTCGTGGCCAGTGTCTTCTTAATTGGAATGGGACTTTTCATTAAAGCAATAGAACTCGAGGAGAACCGGCCGGGTAATCACCTAGGCATAATAGTTAAAAGCCTGAGCGAAGTGAAGTCTTTAATGTAGCTTCCGGGGCATTACCTGATAGGTAATTCCCCCCTCTGTGTGGACAGTTTCTCAACTCTAGCAAAAAAAGCAAGAACAATGGCTGCCATGGAACGGGGTGATGGGACTACACGTAGTCCCTTTTCCCTTTCTATGGTGTCCGGACGAAGGAAGGGAAGGAACTCTGCGGGATGCAGCGCCCCGAAGCAGAGCATGTGTGTCTTTGTCAGCTGGGTAATGACCCGGCGAGAGGCAATCAGATCGATGATTGTCCCTCGCCAGGTACTAATGCATATTCAAACATGGAATTCCCTGGAGGTCTACGGAATAAAATCCCTGAGGAAGACTTGGGGCTAAATAACTGTTTCCTAGGTCGAAATGTGTCGGAAAGTTATTGGCTCAAATGGAAATTTCAATTATGTACCATCATGTAAAGACCTACAAGTGGATGGAATCTCTTTCACAGTCACAAATGGAGTTCTCTGAAGGAATTAGAACTCTTGATTTTGCTTTTCATATGTCATCATGCTCCTTATTTTATGTGGTATGAATGTGTTTGTAAGCACACATGTGACACAGAGGTGTGACTTTGAGTCTCGTATACACTAGGGAAGATGGTATCATTGTATATTTAAGTGTTTTTGCTTATTTTCTTATTCTTGATTTAGCCTTTTGGAATGTGTACAACGTAGTCTGGGATTTTGTTGAAATATGTAGACTAGCTTGAAATATGTGTAGCACGCAAGTTTAAGTAACAGGTGATGGACGCTTATGAAATATGGGCAGTAGGATCTTATGTTTCATAATTATATAGGTTTTTGGACCCCTGTTCCTTTAGTCTTTTGAGACTAACCTCTGGTTGGGTACTGTAAGCCAAGGGAAACCTGTTGCATCCAGGCCAGCCCAGGAGTGTGTCCTCAGATACTGCTGAGGGTAGTGTCATGGATTCATGGCTCCTCAGCACCCTGTCGCCCATTATCGATGATACCACGATGGATATGAGCTACTAGTTTGAGCTGGACATCACTCTTCAGTTTTGTCATATTTTTTAAAAAAGAAACGCTTATTTTATTTACTTAATCGAATTCTTATTACAGGAAAACATGTCTTATTTGTTTTGGTCTACCTAACAAATGCTCAAACCAAACTGCAGCTTTGATCAGGAATATGGTCTGATGCAAAAATAAATGGTGCCAACTTTCAGCAAACCCTTTACATGTCTTGCTTGTGTGATGGCCACAGTTGTCTCTTGTGCAATATGCATCTTAAATCAAACCCTGACATTTAAGGTAGAAAGTACTTAATATGTGCGGAGTCGGGGATAACATGAGCGATACTGACCAACACAAACTGTTATTCCTGGTTGCCACTGGAAGCCAGATGCCGATCATTCAAACTTTGCTCCATCTCTTGCTGTCATACTGCCCGCTTCCAGGTTTGATTCTGCTGCCTTTTGACGCGCTTGGCTACACATCACTCCAATACGGGCTGGTATGGCGCAGTTGGAGCCGAGTTTCAGTATCTGTGCTGGGTGTAAGGCGCGATTCAGTGTGTCAGTACGGGAGTGTGCGGATTAGAAAAGAATGCAGAGTTTGGAAACGTGGCAGCACGCAGCACTGTGTATGGTTTGAATTAGCTTAAAAAAAAAAGGCTCCAGGCCGCATTTGGAAGGCAGCAGCAGCAGAGGAGGCGGCCTGTGGTTTCGTCCTTTCTCTGCACCAGGCCCTCTTTCCCTTGTTTAACACACAGCAACCACAGCTCCTCAGCTGACCGCAATAAGGAAGCTTGGCAGGGCTTCTCTGGTATAATGCCCACCGTCTCTTAGCCCGCCATGGCGTGAACTCCTTTGCCAGTTTCCCTTTTTCCAGAATGACAGCTTCATTGTTTTGTTACTGTCACTTAGTCACTTTAATCATAGCTGCGTACTGCTGTTGTGTATTCCAGTTTAATGGCGGAATTATCATGTATATTTTAGGCCTCCATGTCAGGAGAGATAGCACGTGCCGGAGAAAGCATCATTGCTATGAAGTAATGTGCTTGTTGTGTATGACAACGGTTTCCCTCTCTGAATGCTGTATCCTGCTGCTCCTGCGACTTTGTGGCAAAGGGTTATGGCATTCATAAACAACTGCTATGACCTGGCATTTTCCATGCCAGACTTTTTTGTTTTGTGTTTGGGTGCAAGTGGGGTTAGGGGAGAAGCAACCTGGTATTTGTTCTCTTTTCATATCGTTGTTTCTTGTCTCCCCTCTCGACCCTGTGTTTCCGCTGTTGGTCATGGGTGGGAAATTGACACCCACGGGCTGCATGCAATCTAAAATTATAGATATGCTATGATAGATTATTTATAACGTGCGTAATACCCAGAAGTTTCTAAGTGCGGACCCATGGCTCGAACCTGTGCGGCTGCGTGTCGTCTTGCTTCCAAAGCGAGTATGTTGCCACTGAGCTATCCTACTATGACGTGTATCCACTATTTCCGTGTGGTTCCACCGTTTTTCGAGCAGCACTCCCGTAACTGAACCAGTAATGTAAATCCAAAGTAAATTTTAGACTTTTATTACAAAAAAACACAATTTTCTTTAAAATTCGTCATCCTATTTTGTCTGTGCCAGCAGATGATGGCAGTTGACACATTTCGCCACGAACCCATGGCTGGATCACAATATATATTTTCCACCTTGCGTTTATAAGTGACATTGTAGGCCAAGCCTCCTTCGCTGTCATGGTCTGGCCAGTGGCCACTCTGAACCCCTGGCTGGAATATAGCTGCTTAGTTTCTAGCTACATCTCTATAATTCAATATGTATTTCACTGTCTGTTTCCTCAACAAGGCAACTTGTTATCAAGCCAACATATAATTAGGTCGACAAAGGGCCGAACAATCTACGTTTGATTTAGTTTTCAGGGTGTACATGCCATTCCTAAGCGCAGCCTACAACATGCGAGTGGTAGACTTCTTTTAAAGTAGCATACACATTTTGATTTAATTTTAAGTGGTTATTTATAACGTGATTAATACCCAGAGGTTTCTTAGTGCGGACCCGGGGATCGAACATGTGTTGCTCCGCGTCGTCTTGCTGCTAAAACGTGCACGTTGCTCCTGAGCTTTCCTCCCGAGAGAATGCACTTTCAGAAGAATTCTTTAATCTGTGAATTGTATGTTTCTTTTTTTAGCATGGGGCACCGCATGCTCACCCCTGCGTAGTATTGAGTTCTACTGGTGTGGAAACATATTAGGAAATGGCCTGTTTCCTAGAACGATATACTCTTGCCCGACAAATCCAGTTTTTGGTATTATTTTGGTCATGAACCAGTGCAGCTGTTTGTCATCGAGGCTCTGTCACCCTTTTAAGCTTTGTTTAGGGTAACATACCTGTTGTGTTGGGTCTTCAATGGTAAAGTTGAAGAGAGCTGATTGTATTATAAGTTGTGTCGTCTGGGCCCACCTGAGGAGCACCAAGACCTTCTCTCTCAGTATTGGTAGCAGTCTTTCATTTTGTGGTTGAACCTGAGGATTTCATCAGCTGTACTCATGGCCCTGCTGCTGGTCTTGCTCCTCTCAGGGGAAGGTCTCTGCGGCGGTGGTGCCTAAATCTGTACTGCATCATCACTGTGCTTTTCCTGTGATGTTTGACTTCAGGAGAAGGGTATTGGCAAACCTTTAATAAGGAATGGCATGTAGTTACTGTTTTGGGGTGAGCTGCGCTGATGTTGAATCACGCCTCCCTGATGTCGGAGAGGTGCTTGTTAAACAGTATTGGCAGGCAACAGGTGGTGTTTTGCACAGATAAGCAGCCTACCAAACACTTTTACTTCCTAAATGCAGGCAACTTGTCCCACAAAGATACAAATGGTGTATTAATACGTCCACATATAGTTGGAGGGACACCCAAATAGCACTATAAAAAAATAGTGAAGTCTCTGCCTAAGTTTCGGAGTAGGATAGAGTATAGATCAATAGAAGGTATATAGGGTCACAACAGCACATCCAAAATTGTTCATTAATTAAACAAAGTATCAATTTATTCAGAACAATACATTAAAAAGATTACACTAAACAGATTCAATATGTATAATGGGTAATCTTAAAATAGCATACAAAACTTTAAAATAAAGTGCTTGTGACAACAAATCTTGTTGTTAGATTGTGAAAATTCTATAAAGATGGATATAACGTCAAAAAACCTCAGGATAGATTCTCAGTGTACTATTCAACTGTGGCACGATCCACGATGATACAAATGCTAATCTAGTACAGACAATTAACTAGATCTTTCTCTCGACATGTTTCAGTTCACTGTTTGGATATGGAACCTTATTCAGGAGGATAATGTGGGGTCACTTTGACTTTAAGGTTGATCTCTGGCGATCTTTCCTGTTGCGCAACTAATAATGCGCACAAAATGTGTGGCTGACGACCAAAGAGAAAAATAGGTTTAAGCTATAAATGCTAGATAACCTATGAGCAATGATATCTGCAAAAGGCTGCGGTAAAGAAAAAAAAGCATTACCTCGCCTAGGAGTGGCTGCAGTCTACACACAGAAACTGCGATCTTCAATAGTCCTTCAGTTCTGCTTGGGTCCACAAATGGACAGGGTAGTCTTGGAGATGCATGTAAATTGTATAAGACTACAAGTTCAATGGGGAATCTGACTATACCTATCCAAGGCACGTTCTGTGCTTACTCATGCCCTCTGGATGTGCAGAGGTGTCTTGAGTAGTCGTTCTCTCTAGTTGGTCCTTGCACTTAGGAAAGGCGTGATCTCTGTCAAGTGGAAAACGCACGCTATGGGCCCGGGTTCAGAGGATGACCAGGTGACCAGTGCGTGGAGCAGTCCGGTGCAAGAGCAGGGGAGAGTCCACATGAACGGTTTCCTGAGAGTAGTATTGTGATCCCACCAGAAATCGTACATGTCCTTCATAGCAGTGACGAGATTGAAATTTCCTCTCAACATCATGGCTCATAAGTGTCTTCTTGATGCGAAAGGTTCTTGGTAACAGCTCCAGACAAATAGTGCTGCAGTATTGCCTGACTTTCAACGCTTCTCTCACTGGATCTTCACCAGCCCAAAGCCCAACTCTGACGTAACATGCAGTTTAATGCACTTTAATGCAGATAATAGCCTTGCCTTTCCAGGCATCCTAATTATGGCAAGGCAATAAAGAGAGAGAATATTGTAGGGAGGGAGGCAGGTACAAAAGCGTACAGATTACATGAACCTATTTCGCATCAAAACCTTTGAATAAGGACCTCATCAAGCCATAGGCAGGTGACTTGTTCTGTATACCTTAGATCTGCTCTCTGGGTGATGGTGACAATACGTCTTGAACCCAAATAACACAACTGGCTGTCAGCCAGACTTCCACTTTTTTACACTTTTTTTGCCTATAATCAGACATTGTAGAGCAAATGTTTCTAGTTTCAGGTCCTCCGGTATAAGGCCTAGAATGCAAGCCTGAGGAGGCCTAGACATGGTTTGATCTGAAATCATATCTGTCCTCGGTGAGATGTCTTTCCAAAACGCCTCGACCTTCTCACAGCAATGGAACAGTGAAGTTTGCGCTTTTCTTGTTATAGTAAAAGCAAAGAACTAACATTACCAGTTTTCTTTTCCACATCTTAAATTGTGCCGCATATACGATGTGGATGGTGTGTTGCGCGTTCTGAAGCTACAAGCCTTCCTTCAATTCTTGCAAAATGTGAGCATGTCTGTGACCACTCAAAATCGTGAGCAGATGCAATTTGGACTGCAGTTTCATCTTCCTGTTCTGATGTTGCATCGTGTAGGGTGACTAGATTCTGGTAAAGTTATTTATTCGACTTGAGTCTTCATCAGCTGGTTGTGATTCAGACTGCATAGAGGTCACGACAAAAGAGCTCTGGCCATCGGCAGTCTTAACCTGTTAGCAAGGGAAAAAAGATCACCATCCCTGCCAACGTTCAGTATCTTGGGTATCAGTGTCCATGCAGTTTGCACTTGAATTTTAAATATTTTGAAGTTCACTGAAGTGTTGCCAAGGATGTTTTTGCATGTTGGCAGAATGTTCAGTGTAACTTTTGATTGCTTGTTATCGGGGCTGCAAACCTCCCACAGAGCTGCTCGCTTGGGTAGCAGGTGCCTCGTTCTCCATCATTTTGTTGCCTAGTTTCTGTTCTGACAATACAGGGCACACCTGGCAGGCAGACAGTGGAGTAGGAACCATAGGATATGTTTGTTTCCATGGTTAATAGGTTCTCAAGTTGATCTGCTATGGTTTTGCCAATCCCGACCTTGAAATGAGTAAAATCAAGGATATCTTTTGACATCTGGGCATTTAAAGGCCCTGTTTTGATCTGCGCTTGCAGGACAGGAAGAGTGTTCCTGGCACTCCTTCTTTCACCCACAGAAACATGATATACATTATGTTGGCTCAAGTATGTGCTAGTGTTCAATTATACACTTACATGAATGCTTTGGAGGAATACAAGAATCACGAATTCAAATGGAACTTCTTACATGTCTCTGCAAACCCGCCATTTTCCCCTTGCATTGTAAAATGCAATTGGAATGAATGAATTAATTTCCTCTTATTATCAAACGTTTATTACCCTTTTTACAAGCCATAAAATACAATTGCATTGACTACAAAAACAGAAATGTATTTTTAGTACTTTGCTATTTTCAGCATTGGCATGCGAAGTGGGTTCCCTGGTCTGTGCTAGAAATTTGCCGAGTAGTCTATTTCTTAGGCAGGATGGCTCGAACACCATACCCACTGTTAACTGGGGGTATAACCAGGCAGGTTCCCCCTCTTCCACACTTACTGATCTAAAGCACCACAAAAGTTTGGCGATTCAGCAAACACTGGACTATACCAACATTGGCCAACAAACAGTTTGCACTAATGTCAAGCTAAAGTAATACAGGCCGACAGTAATAGGGATAATGGGTGGTACTGGTAGGAGGAGGTCAGCGTGAGAAGGTTATTTGGGGGCTGGAGGAATGACGCGACTTGTGAAGTGTACATTAGACAAGGTACACGTTGAGTTTTAGTTAACACCTACCCATGCTGAAATTATGACTTCTAGAAGAACAATGCTGCACAGCAAATAGGAGTACATACTTATTTTAAACTAATAGGAGTATGGACTAAAAAACGTGGACTGATGCTAAGCTTTAGGTAGACGGCTCAGAAGGAGATACTTGCTGGTCTGCATCCTCAGTGGGGAATGACTACCAACCTACTGCAAAATCGAGCAGTCTGTAGATGTTCAATTTCAACAGGATGCACATGTATATTTAAAGCAAGTCTTTACATTGTTGCACATCCTTTACTGTGCTTTAACATGCATGCATCAACTTAGCACAATATTGCATGCCCTCTAGGTGTTTTTTGCATCGCGCTGTGCCCTAGTGCCGCATCAGTCTTAGCTTGGCGACATGTTAAATAAAGCAGGTCTGGAAGAGGTTGTCATACACTCGTCTCGGAAGGAGTGTTTCTTTGTAAGCAGCGCCTCCACTTATGGCATGCTTGATGGGCCTTGATGACTGAATGTGCTCTTCAGACCCAAGAACATATATTTAATAAACACGCAGAATCCATTTGCCAATGGTGTTGCACATGTTTTCATTCAGTTTAATCAACGCGTGATTCATTGACGAGACAACTTGATTTTATATCCAAATTCAGCGCAACCGTAAAGGCCTCTGTTTTATGGGCGACTTATGAAGGCAGTGACATTTATCGCCTTCCCCACTTCAGAAGTAAATAAAAGACCGTAACTTAACCTATTCTAAAGCATAGCCCATGCTCTACTATACAAAACATGGACCGGACTTTATGTACTTCGGGAAGGTCTTTCCTGGCATATATGCCACTTACAGGCAGGACGCTGCTCTGACACAGAATTCATGATGCCCTGTACAGCGATGCCGAAAATATGCCCTGCCGTCAGGCCATGCGTGGTCCGGGTTGCAGTGGGTTCTGGGAAGGCCAATGGCTTCTTTCCTATAAAATCAAATAGAAGATTTTATTTAGTTGAGGTCGTTCCATTCCATTTAGGAATATTCTTTAATTTGTGGTTGATTTGAAGGCACATATTGTGGACCGAGCTGCTTCAATGCGCCCCATTCCGCTTCTTTTTTAAAATTACTTTGAAACTTTAAAAAATGCACATTGACTACAAGAAGTATAAATTATGGAAATGCAAGTACATGTGCTAACCTTTTTATAACGTTTTCACAATTTGCACTCATCTGTAGATTTTTCAGGAGTCTTGAACAACTTCACATTCTGTTGGTCTGTTCACAGGCGGTCCCCTTGTGTAGGCTCACGGGCACACCGATATAATTGTGAATTGGTCTTGCATAGCGCCTACTGCCATTTTGGTGGCCTCGAGGTATGTGGTACTGCAAGAAAAGTCGGTGGGACGGGGAGGCACAGGCGCACCTGGGATGTTGCTGGTTTTTGGCTTGGAGTACCCGAATTCTCCAGGTTTGGCAGTGACCACTGCTTATGTGTTTGTCTGTAGGGAAAGAGCCTAAGAGATGACATTGTTTTAAATCTGTGTGGGTCACTGAAGCCGTGAGCTTTACTGAAGCTCCATTAATATTGATGCAGTAATTGATAGGCCTGCAGATGCTGTGTGCTGGGGCATGGGCGAGAGGGTTTCTCTGCATCATGAGGTAGAATGCGATTATTTGTGGTGAGTTGGTTTAGTCGAGGAGAAAAGGCAAGCATTTAGTGGGGAACACAAATGCATTGGGTGACATCAAGGAGCGAGAGGGTCAAGTGCCTACCAGCACCACAATAATTTGTTGCAGGTTTGCGGGAATATTGCTTGGATTCTGTTTAGGTCCTGTAGAGCCTGGCAAACATGAGTCAGTGCTTCAATAATGTGCTAATTATTGTATGTGAGTTCGTGGTATGTTTGAAGAACATGAATGGGAAGGTTCCTTCAACTGGGCCTCTGTTGGTTGAGCTTTTGGTGCTGGACCTGTGTTGGTGTTAGTTAAATAGCCAGGATTTAGGTTGTCTTCTGAAGATCAGATGTCTTCTGTGAAATGGTGTTTAGGCATAGATTTCTAGAGTGTGGTTGAGGGGAAGGAGAAGGATAACCATCCATGAAGTTTAGGGTTGAAGCTTTGCACTATTGCTAAGGCGTTGTTTACAGGAGCAATGCCCCTCCAGTGAGGTGGTTCTGAGGCCTGCAGTTTTGTGTTTGTATCGATTTAAGTCTAAGAAGCAGTGCAGCTGCTGTGTTTTGGACTATTTGTAGACTAATGAGTGGGCATTAGTGGAGACCAGCAGTGTGGCTGCTGGTTTGGATTCTGAGTAGCCTTTGGGTGATAATTAGGGCAGCCTCGGGCAACGGCTCTTTGTGGGATCTGGGCTTGATGGAGGTTGCACAATAACTGCTGTAGGCCTGTGCATGAAGGTCTGGTATAGCATTATGCTTAAGATTGTTCACAGTGAAAAGAAGCCATTCTTTTAGCTGTACTTAACCGGTGGGTCCAGAGGTTGCTGTGCATCAAGGGTGTGAGGTGTCTGAGGGTTATCATAAGCAGAGGGCAAGTACCAATTCCTTCAACCAGTGGATGGGTGTGGGACTTGGTGGTCTGAGCCGCAAATCATAAGCTCCGTTTTCAGTGGATGGAATTTCAGGATGTTTGTAGACATCCAGGAGTCCATACACGCCAGACATGTGGTGAGAGTTGACACATATTGTAGCATGTTAATGATTTGGGTATCCGGTGTTGTTCCAGAAGTGGGGTCATGTAAATGTTGAACAGAAGAGGTATGAGCGCATCCTTGGGGTACCCCACATGCTAGCTTGCATGAAAAGGGGCATGTGTGTGCTTTTTGTCCTCTCGGACAGGAAAGAGGTGATCCAGTGAAGGGCAGTTCCTGTTACTAAAATGACTCCCCTGTCTTTTCAGCTGGATCTCTTGGCTGATGGTGTCGAATGTGGCAAAATGTGCAGCAGGATGAGTGGATTATGAGTTTGTGTCCATGGTGTTTTTTGGAATGACCCATGTCGAGCATAGAGTGAACTCTGTTCCTCAATTCTTGTTCCTAATTTGTGTTGTGAGTTGTGGAAGAGCTGTTGTTTTTCTCAGAGAGTTAAGTGTTGCTTGGTTAATAGTTTGACCGGCCGTGGGGGTTCAGCCGAATGTTTTCTTTTTTAGCAGAGATTTTGACGAAGGCTGTTTTGAAGGCATGAGGCATGGCCCCTTTCTCGTAAGAGGTGTTGAGGAGGGCTAGTAAGGAAGGTTCTAGTTGGGATATCTTAGTTGCTGCTTCGTAGACTTTCAGGGGGGCACTGTTCTTCCACCGAGTCTGCTGGACTACTAAATCTTGAGTGGAAAAGAGACGAAAACCTTTTAGTATGTCCGTTTTAGGTAAGATGGTCCTGGTTCCCTTGTTGGGAATGGTGGAGTTGATCCTTTCCTGTCTCTTAGCTTTAAAGATTGCAACATTGTTTCAGCACACACTAGCAGCTACAGAGTTCTTAAACTGTGCTGGTGTTGTGTTGCACAGTTTTTGAATTTGTGTATGATTTTGAAGACTTCCTTCTGGCTGTTTTGTGCTTGCTCAATGTTGTGTGCTTAAGGCTTTTGTTGTGCTTTGGTTGTTTCTGTACTGACCAAAATTGTCAATTTTAGGCCATTTTCTGTTGGTCGGTAATTTCCACTCCGTATTTTTTAAAGCTTTCACTTTTCATTGTTGCGGCGATTTCCTTTGGGGGTAACCAATTTAGTCAATTGATTTGCATGGCTCCATGTTGTATGAATATGGTTCATGCAGGTGTAAGGGTCGGACTGATTTATGTGTATGTGGAGTGCATAAAAGTAGGGCTGTACCGAATAGCATATTTAATATACGGCCGAATACCGAATCGTTTGTCAACTATTCGGCCGAAGCCGAATATGAAGCTGAATGGTTGCTTTATTTAATCATGTACCAAACTTTAAAAAACACACTTATTAAAAAACCAATCAAGCACCATTTTAAATGCATTCAATACGTTTATTTCTCTTCATTGTAATTAATGTAGCATCTTTATTTAAAGTATAAAAGCCAGAAATAAAGTAGATTTAGCCAAAATGAAGGGACCAAATGTACAGAAGATTGTTGTATATTCAGCGCCAGTTAAGGTGGAGGCTTCACAAATGCAGAAGGGGACTGCCTTTGTGAATCAGATGCATTGCATTCTCTATCCAGTTGCAAAGTCGATGCGGTCTAGTTTAGAAACTTCTTTGCAGCTAACATAGAAATGTCTAAAATGGTTCATGTCGGCTCATGCAGGACACAAGTCAAGTGGAAATCTGAAATGTGTGAGCTCCATCTCACAACTATTTACCCCACCCAAATGCTGCTCACTTTTCACTCATCCTAGCCACTCTTTCTTGCCAATACACAAACATATGCAACTTATAATTCCTGATAAAATATCAGATAATAAACTCAGGACTCAAGAAAAGGGGGAGGGACTATGATGTACGCAGTGGGAAGTGACATGACAGGAACTGAAAGTATCTATGCACATTTCTTTTACTTTGTTTTTTCCAACTGAAAAAAGTGCACATTGCACATTGCATATAAACATTCACCAAAAGAAAAGATGCTCCTGCATTGTTGCAGGCTAAGTATACAAATGAGTACCTTTTTTGTCTAAGAACATGCTCTAAAGAGCAGATTATAATAAAAGATATTTTTCAGCTGGGTGATAAGAAATTTGTCTGGTCTAATTCTATTCAGTTTTGCAAACTGAAGTCTATATTTGCCTTTCTGAGTTCATGTTGCATTGTATTCAAATGAGAATCTCAAAGTATTCAGCAAGAGCCGAATAGCAAGAAACTATTTGGCCGGATCCAAATAGCCTTTCTTCAGCCGAAATTCAGCCGAATACTTACTCTAAGCCGAAGTTCGGTACACCCCTTCATGAAAGTAAATATAAAATAATCAAATTGGTCATGCCATGATGCACAATGAGTTTTTGCATGCATGCATTTCTGGAGGCGCACAGGGTACATGAATATTGGTGTAAGAGGATTCAATTCAACACTACAGCTAAGTCAATGCCTAGTCTGGGATACTGAATGGAAACCCTTATTGATATATCTTTATGTCCAGTTCATGAGTTCTGGATGACTACCCCTATATAACACCCCTCTCTTAGAATCCCCCTTGACCCCACTGAGCCAAGAAGTAGTTCTGTTTTGCAAGTTTAAAAGGTTTATTTGAGAAATAAAACAAAATATAGATAACACGCTTTTATAATAAATGAATAATCGATATCGCCCTTTATCAACAATGGCTAATCTGACACCAGCAAACTTCTTTATAATCAGTGAGGAGTTTGTATAGGATGGATAAAGTAGCAAAAATACTTTTATGATTTCAAGGGAAAAGCAATGAGGAATAAAATGCAGTACAGAAATACTTGATATGATTTTAGCAAAAGATAAGATAATCACTTTTTCTCTGGCAATTCACCCCCTCCCCTATGCAATGTAAGAAATGGAAGGAGATGGAAGTAACACACACAGTTCTCAGGAATGCAATCACATACAATACGTAATTCAGTTCCCCCCCCAGCAAGCTTAGAGAAAACCGGTATGAGTTTTAAAACACAGGCCCAAGTGCTTTGAATGTGGTGGCAATGAAGTGAGAAATATGCTGAAAATGCTTTTAATTCCCTTTAGGAGGTTCAGGGTGAGTGAGAGATACTTGGGATGAGCTCAGGCTCACTTTAGCAATGATTCAGGGATGGTTATTAAGAGGCAAACAAATTTTTTGCAGAGAAAGCAAAAAGCTGCTATCTTTTTACAGGTAAAGAAATCAGGCCAAATCGCAAATCGCGGCAAAATTCGTGAGTGCGTGAATCGTGATTACGGCAAAAGTATAAGCAAGTCGGTTCTAGGTTCGTTGGAAAGCTGAGATTCTAAGCTTTCAGAGGAAAGTTCCTAGGACAAACGGTTCCAGAGATATGAACGATTTTGTAAAGGTCGTTTTTTGGATTTAAAGGAAACTCAAAATGACAGGTGACAGCTTGCAGCTGCAGAATTGACAGGTGACAGTTGTGCAGCTTTAAAAATGACAGATGACACGATTTCTAGGAGGCAGTTCTACTTAGGTTAAAATAGTTTGGATTAGATTATTTTAACTAAGAGATTGGTTCTGCACAGTTCTGCTAGGTACTCACAATATAAATTTGAAATAGGCCTCGCCACGAATCTGGTCAGGTTTTGGACTGGACTCCGGTTCTGGTCTCGGCACTTCACAGTGATCTGGGTCAGCTCTCTGGTTCTGCTCACAGCGGTCTGGGTCACTCTGGATCTCTGGTCTGGTCTCTGGCAATTGTTCTTGGCAAAAGAATTCAAACAGCTCGCCCGGCTGTGGAATAGTTGCAAATGATTTTAAGGATGCTGAGGCCTGCTGAGAAGAGTTCTCAGTTTGTGGGTTTAGGCCCTTGCTTTAAGTTCTGAAGTAAAGTTCTGGTTTTTGGAGATTGATGGATTTGAAGTCTGGATCTCTGGATGTGAAGTCGTCGGTCAGCATGCTCCGCAGCAAATGGAATTGAATGTCTTTACCTGTCCCAGCAGTCTCTTTTTATGTGTTTTGAAAGTGGGTGTGTGCGTTGGTCATAACTAAACCTGCCCCTATCACTTATCATTGGCCAATTCCTCCTCTCTCCCTTGATTGGGGGAAGGAAACGGATTGTCAGCATGATGAAGTCTGTTTATGGGTCAGAGGATCCTCCCCTGGTCAGTTTGCCCACAAATCTATATTTGATTCAAATACATCCTTCCCAGATATACAATTTGTTGAAATTACATGTGCACATTATATATTCCTTATGGTCCATGCTTGTCCGCCTCTGATCCTCCTGGGGGCTTGCATTCAAAAATGACATTTTACGCTTTTTAACTGGTTTTGCAATATCGGACATTTACCCAAATTTACACACATGTGCGCAAGGAGTATGGACATTAATTGATGAAGTGTCAGATTTTTAACATGCAGACATTTGGAGTTAGACCCTATTTATAGCTAGCAACCCCCCAGAATACACCACAGGGTCCTAACGCCTCTCAAAATGTTCACAGAAAAATCACAAAAATAATGATATTACTTATATAATTCTGACTAGTCCGCACTATGAGTTATCTATCTTTTTTAAATTATGCCCTTTTCAAAAAGGGATGTGGCTTCCCACACCACAGGGTGGAATAACTGGTTTATCCACTTCCCCCAAGCTCAGCTGCTAGCAGAGGCACTGCCCCTCCCAGTTTCCCCTAAGAGGAAGCCACTTTACGGCCCCCCAGTATAACATTTGCCTGAGTCCAGGACAGGCCTTTGTTCAACTCCCTGTAGTCCCCAGCTGCTCCACCCCTAATCTAATCAGAGAGGTGACAACTCCTTTTGGCAAGGGGAGTGGCTGAGCAGGTTTCTCCTGTCGGGGGTAGTTGTCAGGCAGAATCCAGTTTCATTAAGCCAGGTTTCAGCTAAATGTAACTTTTTGTTCCCAGTTTTCTACATTCAAATCAAACTGACAATTTTTACATATACATTAAATAATGACTTCCTTCAAGTCATTTCAGAATATAGTTTTACATTGTATCCACCTCTTAGCAAGTCTTTCCTTGGTCTGGTTTTGTTTCATTTGTTCAGTTTTACACAAGTCTGGTGGTTTTAAAACGCCGGCTTTCTGATAGTGGTGAGTACTGGTAATGCAACCATTTTTGGGATTAAGAAAATGAATTCCCCACAGTTCTGAGTTGCTTTTTTTTTGCAATCAGCATTGCCGTTCCCAATGGTTGCAGGCTACTGTGTGTGTTGCCCACTGGTGGTTTTAGGCAGTGCCCTCCTGTGCTCACAACATAGGCAAAAATGGGTGGCAGCCTATTCTTCATGTTTTCCCTGTGCACTCTCTGGGGAGTTATGGCCATCATGATGTTTTCCATGCCAGTACTGCACAGTTTTATTGTAGGGCTTGGATGCATGGGTAAAAACATCCCACATTGGTTACTGACTTAGTAGAATATGGGGGGAGGTTGGGGGCATAGATGAGTACCCTTCAACTAATACCGCAGTGCATCTCTTCTTCACAACGAGCACTTCATATGCCCATTCACAAGGCTTTTCCATTTTATACCATTATGCAGGACCGAGTGAAGGGAAAGGCAGAATGAATAGTATAGCAGCACTTGAGAAATGGAGTAGAGCATATTGTGGTTGTCTGTAAATATTATATGTATAAATATTATGTACATAGTATATCTTAGATAATGATGGCAAAACACTGCAACACTGCAGGACACCATAGGTCACAGGGACCCAATCTCGGGTAAATTCACAGACAGGAAAAGAAAAGTATACCCAAATCACCAGAAAAGAAGCCAATCGATCTTTGACGGGTCTGGACACCCTAGCCACCAACCACAACTAAACCAATGGGAAGTGGTGTTCAGCCGTGATAGCAAGGCTATGTTGGCGTGATCGTCCATAATGCGACTTGGCATATTTGCAAGTGCAGTTTTAGGCTCTCTGCCTGGCACAGACTATCATGGTGGGTCCCTGTCGATCTGCTGCACCTCCGAACAGACTGCCAGTTGGATAGCTCCAGAACTTTCCAAAATCCTGACGGGGAAAGTGAAGGTAAACAATTCCCAAAAGTTGATGTGGATAAAATGCAACATGCGGAGCAATTTCTTTTAGCTGCGTATTTGAAAATGACAAATGTATGTATTTTTTGTTTCCGATGCAAAATTGCGATCGGCTGTATGCTCCGAATAATACAGCTGCTGCATTGATCAGCTGGACAGGGTATTGGTTTAATGGAATAGATTACACCAATTATTACTCATTTAGTGATACTGTTCAAGTTCTTTGTTGAAAGGTGGTCTATTTTGCAAGGGTTCATAGCAATAGCAGGTCTGAGTGCACCGAATCCTTGAACAAATTCCATGTTTGTATAGAGTTATTATGAAATTAAATGAAAAAGGGTTCTTTGTCCATTCCAGAATAGCAGTGTACGTCGCAAGTGGTGCAGGTGATAGTCGTGTGTTTTTATGAATAGTTAAGCTTGAACTCCTTTTTCTTAAATGAATGAAACGCTGCTTTAGCCTGAATTACTACATGTTTATGTATCTTCCTTTGTGATGTCTCTGAAATGAATTCAATGTTTTCTTGTCTTAAATTATTGCTTTTACTCTGTATGTTCATTTCTTTTTTTAGCAAGCCCACCTGAAATTACATGCATTTAGAATGTTTCTTTTGTAGGGTCCTCAATTGGAGCAATTGGCTTGGGGTACTCCCCTGGTGGAGCATCAAGTGTAGTACCTGATGTTGCCCTGTTAGTGATGTCATTTGATTATAGAATTTGATCCCTGGAAATGCAGCTAAATGATTTGCTTCTCTTGGTGCAATGTGATGATGCCAAATGTCTTGTACCTAATTTTCAAAAATGTTCACATTTCGGCCCGACTTCCTCCAGGCGGGCAGGAACTGGTGGTTTTAGGCACTGCATTGGAGGGCAGGCTAACAGTGGGGCTAGTGGATACGTTTGCTGGACAATGTGAGGGCAAGGGAAAGGAAAGGTGAAAGGAGGGCAGAGAGGTAGAGAAAAGTACAGGACTAGGGAAATGTGTTACATGAAGGAAAGGGAGAGTAGGTGGGCCATTGTCGCCATACAACCACCACCACATTATGCACAACATATTGAGGACTATAGAATATTCTGTGAAAGGTTAAAAGACTTGAGGACATAACCAACCACCCTATTTGAGAATTCACCAGAATTGACCTGCAAGTCATGGTTATGGCTATCCTTCTTCCATACTGCGCAAACCTGCACTAATGTCGGTCCAATCAACCGGTTTTCCTGATAAATGAGTGATATGAACTTTGTGAGCAGGTACTTGCCGGAATGTAAGACCTTTATTTTGTGTCCTACTTTGCACATATTGCCCAAATACCATGCCAAGACTGTATTCCATACTGTAGGTATGTTTTATTTGGACTGCCACTAGCCCATGCATTACATTCTCCCAGGGTAATGATCTTACTAATATTTCATGAGCCACAGGCCAAATGTTCAGTGAAGGGCATCCTAGTGTCCCAGTGGCTGGTAAAGGGTGATGGAGATTGCGAGTGTAATGGAAGGATCACAAGACAATGTGTCAAAAGATGACGAGACACAGTGGCTTGTTGAATAATGCTACAACACTTCCACCTTTTAATCGCCAGTAGCACATTGCCGTTGATCAATGTAGGCTAGACTGTTGGACCAGGAGGAGCATGCAACCAGCTTTATTAAGCATGCGCACTGCATATCAAACTGATGAGAACTCTCAGAATGAACAAGCTCTTTCACATGCTCTGTAGAAGAGTTCTCCTTTTTTGGTCTAGCACATTCTGAGATGAGGCAGGTTTCGATATGCAAGCTTGTTGTCTGTGCACTTAAAGCAACAGAAAGAAAATATCCAATGATCCGAGAGACTTCGGCAAGCTGGCAGATTTCAATAGTTGCTCTCCGGGATACACAGACGGTTGTGTTAAGTAACCTGTATCCCACTGCATCTCATTGTACCTTCCTTCCACCCTGGCAGCAAGGTAGTGGTCCTATCTACACTCAACCAATTGGTACCATACACTTTGGCGCACCTGACCTATTCCTGTAACTCTGTCTCTAGCATCATCCAGCAAGGCTTAATGCACCAGAGACGTTGGTAGCCTGGAGAGGGGTAAACACTTTATTGGTACTCGACACAGTGTGCGAAAATTTAAGTTGCAAGCTATTAGCTAGCCACAAGAAAGCCACTTGCCTCCCCAATCATATACTTAAACATAGAACACAATTTCTTTTTTGCCAAGAGTCAGCTATCCCTAACCCATTGGTTAGTGGCGTGTGCACATTTTGCACCCGGGTAAACACTTTAAACAACTCCCCTCTGGAGTATTACTTCAAGTGAAACCTGGTAGGTTTTTCTTATGGTATGTTACTGGTTTTATAAAAAGGGAGTTTTTGAGATTTTCCTGCCTACTTGGCAGATTGAATTGATTCTTCTAATGCCACAATCCCCTAGGTCAGAGATCTACCAGTTTTGATTCTCGAGACGTTTTGCACTACAATTCCCATAGGCTTAAGTCGTCATAATCAATGGTGTGGGGTCATGGGCCTCGTCGTATTCTGAAACATCAGGAGAGCTGCAATGTTGTAGGACCCCTTCACCCCCCCCCCGCACCTCCCCGCTCATTCAAAGGTAATCTGTGTACCAATATTGATTTCATTCTCTCCACCCCATCAGGCAGAATGTAGACCTTAAATAGAAATAAAACATTTCAGACCTAAGAATACTTCATGAGTGAAATATATGAATATATGCAAGGCCTGAAGGAAACCAAAACGTGGTGGTGGCGGGGGGGGGGGATTCTGAGGAGCATTGGGAAGTGACGTCAAGGGGCCTCAACTTGACATATGAACATTTCATTCACGTGTGTCTTTCATGATTGAAAAAAAACGCACACCACTAAAAAGCATTTGCCAAGGGAACAGACTTTCATATTCCCTTGCTGCTTAAATAGAACGTGCACGCACCTTTTAAATCTGAGAACCTGTAACAACACTATTCTGTATAGAAAGATGACAGTGGGAGACATTATGTAAGTTTAATTTCGTCCCTGGTGTTGTGCTTTTCTAGCAATAATATCACTAATATATCTGATTAAACAGATCGTCATTTAATATTTTCTTATTGCATGACAAAGTTCTTCAATTCCGCCGACACATGTTTCAACCTTGGGTCATTATCAAGGCATTCACTTACATAGACTATTCTTTACATCGTTATTATTTATGTTTTGACATAACATGATCAATTCATAGCATTGTGAAATAATTTAAAGAATCATGTCACATTACCATTGAGGAGAATGAAGGACATGCAAATAATACAGTTGAAAAAACGAGAGAAAAATAGCAAATATTGTAATCCATTGTAATGTTTTAGTCACATGTACTGTTATCTATGTTCAGATATCATGTAACACTGTTGGTGCTGCGTTCAGTGAGTGCCTGTATGCAATACTTTAACACTGCAGCAGTGCTATTTTGCTGAGGGAGTCTCGTGAGATACATTCTGTATTCTTCGCCGTGCCTGTTAAATGTGTCAAATTCACCCTACATTGTAACACATTCTGTTGACCACTCGTCAATCTCCCCGTGCATTGTGCATCTCTGTGTGTAATGAATAAAACTATAACCCGTTAAGTGGGTCTCCCCTTCAAAACTGTCCTCTGTGTGTATCTCCGTTGGGTTAGAGTAGACTAGAAGGAATAGATGTTGCTGCATTCATCAGTTAAGATTGGCCCACTTGGCCATTGCCTCCATTATTACAGCGTGCACGTAATTATTCGTAGAGTTGAACTTACCTTACAACTTGTAAGGCTACAGTCAAAGTAAGTTCAATTGCGATGTGAGCCCTCACTTGGATGTGTTTCTTCTACATCAAATATCATTTCAGCTTTTATGTTAGGAAACGAAAATAGACTGCTGTAAATAATCCTGCTTTTTGAGCAGTTACGATACCTTGCTAATCATTGTCTTACCGTAGTCATGTATAATTCTCCGCTCGGTTTTCTAAGCTGCTCGGCGACTGTACTTGAGACATTATGCAGCTTTACTTGCGAATGCTGTGGTCTTTCGGTTAAGTGTCTCATTTCAGAGGAGCAAGACCAGGGTTTGGTTCCCGTCGAGGCTGCTGCTGTTTATTTAATTTCTTAAACACAAAAGGGGGGGGGGCGGCACCCGCCCTCTCAAAAATGTGGTTGGACGTCATCCACCTGCGTAGTCCCTCCACTTGCGCCCTGACTATATGTTACCGTTTCGTGGCAAGCAAGAGAATAGGAGGGTGAGCGAGGCAGCTTAACTGGCAACCTGCTGGACCGAACTAGCCACAACCGCCTGTGCTTGCCTGTTGCAGGCCTACACTGTAACATAATGATACACTGCAGTCATGCCCCTGGCACCCATGAGTGTTGCATAAAATGTAGCATGCCTGCTTGCTGCAGGAATTAAATCCCGGTCCAGGTTGTAGCCATGGGCAAAATCTCATCCAAGACCCCATTCACATAGCCAAGTAGCCCCAAACCAGATAGCGGAGAAATTTATTTGTAAGAAGTAAAATATAAAACTGTCCCTGTTAGCTTGGGCCAAAAAGGCCTGCTAGGAGTGGTAGGCCACAGCGTAGAACAGAACGGACAAGGACAACGCGTGGAGTAGGGGCTCAAGGGATTGAACAGGAACATAAAACTAGAACACAACAATGGCCTGGTGTGCGTATTGCCGGCAGTGAACGGGTTATCCTGGAGAGTGCCTCTCGCAGGTTCCAGCAGATAGGCTTACTGTACAATGGATAATTGTGAGTGCTTGTTGTGCAGATGCTGTTGCAGATGGAAGTCCTGTACCTGCATGCATAGCAAATGAACTAGACTGGCAATCCCCTTTATAAAGCATAAATATGTAATTTGCTCAGCTGTTGTAATTAAATATGTATGTGTGAAACAGCCTTCATTCAGGTCATTAATGATGCGCCATGCCACATTAGAGCTCACAGACAGTAATGCGCATTGCTGTCCAACGAGAGGCTTGCAGATAATACTGTAGGGGGATACACTCTGAGATTTAAAAAAAAAGTTAGAATTCTGTAAACGTGGGCTATTTAAATCCAGTTAAGAGATATTGATTATTTGAAGGGGATGGCTGTGCCATCTGAACAACTCTTCAATTGAACGATAGTGTTCATTCCTGGACTTTATCCAGGACCCAATCATTGAAAGCCTCAGATAGGCTGTTTTGTGGAACCCTCGCTGTGTGTTCTATGACAGTGCAGCTGCCAAATGTTCCTTTGTGCCTTTTGAAAGTATTTCGACTCCTCTATTATGGGTACTAGTCCATTCAGAACTTTAAGAAGCATTGTCCTGGTGGCAGGGAGGTCCCACAGTGGAATCCCCATGCACCCACCCCACCATCCCCCGCTCCAGAGAATGTTTACTTACCTGCCTGACAAACTGGACGACTCGAAGCAATGATGAATGAATCGAGCCATAACCTCATGCTGACTGGCCATGTACGATATGATTTTGGCATGGACGGGCAGGTGTGCTGCGTCATTAATGACAACATATTCACGGTGCGCATGTTTGGGGACTTGTTCCCGGTCGTGCAAAGCCTGAATATTTGATTTTGTTTGCAACAAAAACGTAAACGGGGTGGCAAAAGAACAATGGTGTGGGTGGGCAGTCTCATTTAGTGAAAACTGGGGAGGGCTCATTATTCCGATCTGGATTCCTTAAAATGCAGATCCGACTTCTGCAGCGTACAAGACGACGGTTCTTCGCGGCCTGCTGCTTACGTAAGCACAATGTTTTCCTGTAGAATTTCCCCCATCCCTCACATCTTGGAATTGTACCAAAAGGATTGTGTATACAAATACCAAAAAGTAGGTCAACATTGTTGTGCTTCATATTTTCCCCTGCTGGAAAAACAAGGAATCTATTAAATTTGGAGGTGAACTATTCTGTGAGAAGCAACCAAATGGATTTACTTCACCGTTTGGCTGTATGATAAACTTCACACCACGTGACTTGACAGCTGATAAATAAGCACTTGACTTCCTTCCTTTTCCCCATCCTTCAAAAGTGGATGGGATTAATTCTACTCTCCACAGCTCCCAGAGGCTTCACCCTCGTGTCACCTGTAGCACAATTTATGTCCAACTGTTGCAGCAGCAGCAGAATACTCTACGTGCATGTCATGAGAGCAACTAGTGAAGAAAAGAGGCAGTCACCACTCCATTGCCATGACTCGAGCCCCTGCCGAACGCTCCGTCCTTGACGCAAGGGCTAAGGAGGGGAAAGAGGCAAGGGCCTACGTGACGACAAGGGAGAGGAGGCTTCCCCAAATGTTCCACTACAGCCCCCCTTTAACCATCATTAATTTACAGCAGGAGCCGCAGGAAGAGGGAGGGGCAAGTATGTCCCTTCGTAGACGCATAGCCCTCGGATCTGCAACCTTGGCTCTGAAAATGTTTTAGACTACAACTCCCATCAACCCTAGTAAATTAAGTCGGCGTTGCGGGATTATGGAACTCATGGTCTAAGACACCTGGAGAGCTGCAGGTTGCATACCCCTGCAAATGAATAATATCCTCTGTATCGGGTCTCTGTAATTCTTGAATTTTCTTTAGGTACTGTTAAATTTTACTATTTTGGTTTTCACCATTTTGCCCTCCTGCACCCCACAGCACTAAAACCAAAGGTCTGGCGCTACAGGTGCCCCCCAAACCATCATACACTCAATATAATTTACATCTAATCAGTTTGCGGTTTAAAATGTACAACACCTTCATTCTACTCCCCCGGCCTGCACCCCTGTCCACCCTCAACCTGCCCATAGCAGAAGGTCACAGATTGCAACAAATTCTGTGTAATAAATAAATGGAATCAGTAGATCATGAACACACAAGAAACTCCATTTGCCATGCCAGAAATGTAAGATACATGATCCAAAATCAGGACGGGACAAAACTAGACATCTTCTACATGTACAAAGTGTACTCCAAACCCTGCTAAGAAACATCCACTAAAGAACCCATGCAAGAGTTAACCAATTACCTTTTTCAAATGAAACGGTGGAAGACGACAGAACAGCAATACAATCGACCACCACTCATTCCTGGAACATGCGACTGACCTCCCATTTCTTAGAATGTACCCCAATCCTACTTGTAGATACACTCAGTCATCACTAAGATGTGTACCTCCAAAGCGAAAACTTCTCCATGCACCTTTCACCTGCAACATCTCTAATCCTGTTCCTGAGAACCCCTTTTACAGACCCCTTTAATGTATCGTTCACCAAAGGGATGTCCCAAACAGTCCCTACATTCACCTGGATTTCAGCCCAGGGAGAAACATTGATTCCATCCCCATCTTGCTTACTCGCATCAAGTCATGCTTGTGTCCACAGGAGGCACAATGTTGATGTGACTCACTTCCCTCTAGAAAGACTGCACCACCTTGCGTCTCCCAAGCCACAGCCCACAACCGTCCCTCTAACCCATCAATGTGTATGCCCCCCACAGCACTGAAGACACTAATTAACCAATTGAATCTGCCCTTCTATATGGTCAATTGACAAAGCATCTTGGTGTGCCCGGCGAGCCCGGCAGCCACCAAACAATGGATTATCAAGGGACGTCCTTGTCTAAACCCATCAAAAACTGAATTCCTGCTCTGTGGCCCAGCTCAAGCAATCAGTCGTTGCAATATTCTGGCCTCTGCCGCAGGCCCGCCCCCGATGACCGGCGACCAAAATCGGGTTGTCTTTTCCAATCAGCAACTTGCTGGCACCCAGCAAAGAGTGCGGCAGTTATCACTTTCACTTACTTTGTGAAGAATCCTACGACCCCTTGCATGCCACACAGTGATTCCAGGCACTAGTGATTTTGAAACTGGACTACTGCGACTACTGCGACAGACGGCATGCATGCTGGCCTCCTTTCAGCAGTTAAAAACCATCGCTGGCTTCCCATAAGGTTCTGCATTGAATTCAAGGTCCTTTGCATCACCAGAAGTGCATGTTATACATCTCTTACCTTCATACGTCTCTTACATCTCTTACCTTTTCAAGAAATGCACCCCTCTCAGAATCCAGCACAGTGACCAGCCTCACCCCATCCAACCTACAGACCAGGCATGGGCCCAGTCTATGGAACTCACTCCACCTGGAAATTAATCACGAATCCAACCACCAGAACCTCACGAGAACCAACAATACTCCTTTAACAGAATGCTTTCCCCAGGAATAACAGCGACCTCTGATCCATTTGAACCACCCACTCCTGTAGCATGTGTAAGTGCCACTTGGCTGTCCTCCAGGGCACCTGCTACTATGAAATAATGTTTTGCCACAAAGGCTGGAATGCACTGCTCAAACAGCATTTTAACACTTAGATCCTTGCTAAATCTACGCGTTTGGAGCACTGCTGTTTGCCCCTCCCATCCACTTACCCCTCCCCTCCTCCTTTTTTTCCTCTGAAGCGTGTCGTATGCAGGCAGCCCATAACAGTATACCAAGTAAATAAACAAATGACGCAGATTTGAAAATTGACTTATTTTGCTTTTCCTTTTATGCAGCTCTGCCCACTATTACAGAAGGGAGCGGTTTTCCAAAGAGGTTCTCCTTGGTAGTCCTGAGCTTAAGTGGCTGGGTGTACAAGGCTTGAATCATTTCTATGTAATTCAAGAGGAAAATGCACCCTCTTGGCACTTCCGGGGTTAATGAACACATTCCTAGTGCACCATTATGCAAATGTCTTCAGGGAGTGGAGCTTCTCAAGCTATGTATGTCAATGCTTCTTTCATGACCATGTCTGACTTGACAGCAGAACCTCCAGCACGGTTGTCCAGCAAAGTACTAGGATAATTATTGGGTTAATATGTTTCATACGTATTTCCAAGTTAGACACTGCGCGTTCCTAGCTCACCCCAGTCACTGGACACACGGTCTGATTCTCAGCAGATACATTTCTGTTCCTTTACTGAAGTTACTGAGATACAGTTGGGGCATTTAGAAGGTCCCCAGTGTGCCTACACTAACAGTATTTAAAAGTGAATCTGTTTTTGTGCCATTGTATACATACAAGTTATGAAGCGCCAACTTAGCTGAGAAGCAATTGATCGCTGTACATTAGAACACACCTGTTTGGGTGCTCCGAGGGTGTCTGAGCACCTCGGTATGGACCCGCACAACAAAGGAGCCTCACAACTGGAGGGTAATGAATTGCAAAAACACTTCGCAGGGTTGGGAAGTTCCCTTTTGTTGTATAACAAACATAAGATGCCACCCGTCAGAGGAACGCCCTACGCCACAATATCACTATTCATTATTTATCATAAGTTCAACAATAACCAAACATATGAACACCAGTGTCAAAACATTTCCCATGCTGACCCTCTCCTTTACAATTAGTCCACTACATAGTCCTCAAATCGGTCTGGTAGCTTTCGGCCCACTCTACCAAGAAATCTGGAATCGTTTCCTTGCTTGCATGTCCTGTGCTGGGGAGATTCTGGCTCCACTCACCTGCCTCTGTCAACCTTGCATCTGTCCTCTCTAGAGGACGTAACAATTGAGTCTTCTGATCGCTGACATTTTCTTGGCTGACCATGGGACTTTAGGTGCGGACTCCACCACCAAACATACAGAACCAGCTGCACGTGCATGTCACGAAAGAATCTGTTCTTTCGGCTGTCACTATCGATCCTTTTTATTGATAGTCCATGGAGTAATCCCAAGAAATGCAGAACTTGTGCTGTGAGTGATGTGTGCGTACCAGACTAGAGTTCCCCTACCTCCATCGGGATCTCTTTCAGTCGTTTTCTGGAGTTCTCTTTCCTGTTAGTCGCTTCAATGGTGATGCAAAATGCCTTGTTGGGAGTCCTTATAAGACGCTTAACATCCCAGCTGGTTCTGGGCCAGCAGTGGGTGATGCACCTAGCTGTGACCCCATACAATCTCAGGAAATGTACAAATTCTTTGCCTTCAAAAAGGGGCTCATTGCGTGATTTTAATTGATTCTGCAGTGCCATGGCCCACAAAATTCTTTACAATTACAGGGTTCGTAGGGTCTGACCTAGTTGATGATACAAATCATAGTTCCGGATACCTGGCAAATTCATCAAGTATTAACAGGATTGGTGTATGCTTTCATCACGATTTATTAGGTGGTCACTCTCAACTCAGGGAGTTCATCCCCCCGCCCTCTAGCAAGGTGACTAACAACCAAAGCTCTTGTACAGATTCAACTTTTGTGAGCCCTCCAACCTATCTCGCACCACCCCAGCATATACCCTCTGTACCACCAATGAGCTAGGAACCAGGTCAGTGTATAGTAAGAATATATATTTCTTTAAGGTTTGACAAAGAACCATAAGATAACCAAAACATCATCCACCAACTGTGAAGAATCAACTTCCGGGGCAACAGTGGTCCAGGGATGAATATCGATTTCTAAAAAATCAGTCAACCCCACACCTCTGGAACACCAGAAGGGATCCAAACAGATTGGAATACAAGTGAATCATAAGTCCTCCTTGTCCAGTTTTGGTAACGTGGACGGAACGGCAGGCTCATCTTCGCAAGGTCGTTCATCGTTGGTTAGTTCCAACACAACAAAAATACGATCATTACCCAATGATAAAAGGGACTGTCCCGTCAAGGTTGTATAAAAATATCTACCTTATTATTACTACAACAGACAGTTCTAGCACACTACAAATACAACCACCCTGTAAAAGAACACAGAGGACAGACCGTTTCACAAAGGAAAGGGATGCACTCTGGATACTTACAGGAGGGTAGTTGGTAGAGTAATTGGTCTTACTGTTCAAGGTTATTCGGTTCCAGCATCAAGGGGGCAAACGGTTGTAACTGTCTCTAGGGGCCTTTGGAGAAGGACCAGGATGGAAGAACCACAATCTACCTGGTGCTGAAGATGTTCTTGGTGCTCAACAGTATTGAGGTGGTTCCAGGACACTTTGCAGCCCTGGAGATAGAGTTAGTGGCAGGAGACAGCTGTGGGTACCAGGTGGCAGGCAGTTTGGCCAGCGAGGCTGGAGGGCGTGGCAGCTCAGAGCCAAGAATCGCTGTCTCTGTGCTGGTTGGTGGATCTGTAAGGCTGGTTGAGGCAGGTCAGACGGCAGTGGTGACTGCAGCATGATAAGTCAGCGGTGCAGACGCATGTTGTTCGAGGGCTTGACTGTATCAAAAATGTCCTTAAAAGATGGATGCTGGATGATGCTTGTGTGGCACTCCTCCTAGCTTCTTTGCAGGGCTTGTGTCCTTTCAAGGCGGACGGGCCAAAGCTCAGAGTGATTGCAGGCAACAGCCTTGTCCTTTGTCCAGAGACTCTCCGGCACTTCCCACCTAAGAAGCTTGCTTGCAGAACCTAGCTGGGCAAGCTGTGTGCTTGCTGGGTACTGGTTCTGGAGCTGCTGGATGTGTATCTCCCTCTGTTCCCTGGGAGATGTTTAGGGGAGGGATCTTGCTTCCCTCTTGGAACTCCCTGCCTTCCTTCACTGGCGGAAAATGTAAGGTAGACTGTACCTTCATCCCGGGTCCAAATGAGTCATTCTTACTCCTTTCGAAGTCGTCTGATGATCTGCTAAGTGAGGGGTTCAGGCCTCTTTAAAGCCAAATGGGGCCCAGTGATTGGTGTAGGCTAAGCCCACCTTAATGAACCAATCTTCTGTTATGCATGAGGTCAGGACCAGAGTGCTCTGCAACAGGACAGACAGGGGGTGACAATATATATCTAAGTCCCACCCATCTCCCTATCTGTTGTAGATCAATATGTCTTTCTTATTAACTGAGCCCTCTGTGACTCTTGATTAAAGCGCAGGTTTTCCCTTGAAGCATGTGGCGAGAGCAGACTTCTTGTCTTCCACAAATCACATACTTCTTTCTCCCCTCTGAAAGTGGTCTGCTCTGCAGGGACAGCTGCGTTAACAAATGGCCCCAGACAATTCATTCACTGCCTTTCATACAGAGATGGGAACTAGCTTCAAGTTGACACATTGCATAGCAAAGGGGTGTTAGCCCCACCTTCCCTGTTGTCTATCCGGCAACCAAGCCCCTTCTGGCTTGCCTCAATTCTCTGGTTAGTATGCACTGCCACCAGCTGGATTAGACAAAGGGAAAGCAGATCCATGGGGCCTTTAATATTTAACTTAGGCTGCCCATGGCTGGAGGAAGGTGTGCCTTCCCTCTTCTTGATGTGCTTTGATGTACCCATGGCTGTCACATTCCAGCTGAATATGATAGGGGAAGATGGCACCTGTAGGCTGAGTCTTCGTGGAGTACATATGCATAGGCATTTTGTGCAGTAAGCAGATGAAATGGTTGCGGAATGACCACACACATTTCTCAGAGGTTGGTCTCCCATCATTCATTTTCCTTATCAAAAAATCAAAAAGCCCAGGCAAGCACATTCTCGCTGCACGGATGGTTGAATTCCTTACACCAATACTATGGCACAACACAATATCACAAATTACTTGCACAATGTGATTGACTTGCATTTCTAATGAAGTTACAGATAATACACACACATGTAAACTATAGGGGGTTTACATCAAAACACACAGAGGATTTCTTGCACATTAACAATTATGAATTTTGCAACAACCCCCAGTGATTTCTTGTGATATCGCAATGCTCTTCTCTCCCAGCAACCCCTAACCCCAGGCCTCAGTTATGTATGACTCCTTAATTTGAAGGCAAGGTACAGGGAGTGGGACTACAGTAGCAACATTGTTTTGTCTTTTCATTAAAAAGGCAGGGTTTGAAAAATGGACACAATGAGAAATAATAGTTTGGGGGGTTTTTATTTGAAAGGCAACGTTTAGGAAACAAACTCTATCGGTAAAAACGTTTTGGGCTTTTTATTTGTGTAAAATGCAGGGCCTTGGGATTATCGTTTTGGGATGCAAATAAATAAATGGGAAATTTCGTTTTGCACACTCTACATTCACTTCAATAGCAGTGTTTTAGGGTTACGTATTTGGGGATTATGGACACCGCCCTTCTGTACATAAGACGGGTTTTAGAAAGGTAGTCACCCAAGTACTTTGTCTATACCGGCTCTAACACACTAGGAATTAACTTTGTCAGTTTTGAACTCGAACACTCATCCCATGATTTTCTATATTGGAATGAATGGATTGATTTAACTTCAATGCGCTAAGGATCTACACAGCTGCCTCCATTCCCCACACCTTCCCCACAATTTAATGGAAAGGATTAAAGCAATGAACACCATCCTCTTCTCATAAGGTCCCTTGTAGCAGCATGAATACTAACCATATGACCCACTGCTTAAGCTGTAAAGACCAATCACATAAGGTGTAATGATAACTATGTCTTTATTTACTTATAATGCGCCAAAGACTGCTACCACGCCTGTATCTCTGTAACTAAGCTCATGCAAGTAACAGCGCCTCAATGCCCTTGGGCTGCTGCGTGCTATATAAATAAATAAATAAATAAAGGCAGGCAGTTCCCAACACAATTCAATTGAAATGGATAGGGTGATTTTCTATAGTGGAATTAATTTAAGTTAGACTTAATGAAATGAGCCACGGGTCTCCCCTGTTGATTTTTGAGTGCCAGAAATAATGTAAAGAATTTTAGTATTACTTTTAGAATGTTATACGTGTGTTATTTTGCGCTGTAAATTGTGAAACTAAGTCATCTAAGTGCAGGTATAGGAAGCCAATCCATCTGTAATCTGTGAGCAGGTAGTGCGATTTAAATCTGAATGTTTCCTTCCAAACGCACTTTCTCTCTATTCTGAACTACAAACCACACTGTGATTGTAGTCCTTCTTCCCTGATATATGCCGCCCACAGGCGCGAACGCGCCAGCAAGCACATGACCCGCCGGTCTGTGGCGGGCTGTGCGAGTGCAGAAAATCCTCTTAGTGTTTCTACGAAATGGGTATCCTGGAAGTGCTCATAGGATTCGAAGCTGCACGAAGTAAGTCACTACTCCAAACCTCAGCAATACAGAATAGAACTGCCATGTTATTAATGCCACCCCCTGCAGACCCTGTAATTGACATTCTGACAAACCCCAGGCATTTGAGTGAAACACTGTTGCCTCCGACTAGTCAGTCACCCAAAAACACTAATATTGCCTTGGAATCAGCCCCAGCCAAACGTAATCACAAACATGTTGCAAATCCTATGGTAAGTCCCCCATCTAATGAGAGGGGTAAGCATAAGATGGACAATGGGAATATAAATACCACAACTGAAACAATACAAACGTGTAGGGCCAATGACAAACACGATACTATGATTAGTCACACCTCCCAGCCAACTAAATTATCTCCCCAACCACCAAATCATTAAACTTCACGTTTCTAAATACCAGATCCCTGGTCAAACACACCCCAGATGTCCAGGACCACAACATCGACGACAGTATCGGTATTAAGTGTGTTACCGAGACCTGGTTATCGGAGGCTCATGGACCAACAATAGAACAGGTCACCCCTCCAGGCTGCACATTTTTTGGGAAACATCGTAAAGATGGTGATGGTGTCAGTTATCTGCAAGGAAGAATTGAAAATGTACGAAACTAAGATTGACTGTGAGGGATGTGATATTCTACACACCAAATTTATTCCTAACCCTAACTTTAGTATACATTTGGTAACGGTATATAGACCACCAGGAGGCTCACATAATTTCAAAGAGGAGCTTATAAATGTGCTTAACGCTATGCACACCACGAACTCCTCCATAATACTAGTAGGGGATTCGAATTTATCGGAAGTAAATGCCATGGACAAAAAAGCTAAGGAACTGGAAAAGTTGCTAAAAAGAAATAACATCTTGGTGCACAACACTGATCCAACACACATTAAAGGGAATACCCTGGATTGGATGGCCAGTTATAATATAGCATTATCAGGAATTACAACCACACCGTGCATATGGTCTGACCACTTTTTTGTTTCCAGCCAAATACCGCTTCCACTCCCCAATAAGCCCAAACATGAGCCACTACGCAAAACCATACAGAGAAATTATAAGGCACTCACCATAGACAAATTATCTGAATGCATGGTCTCTCTCATGCACAAAACCAGTGAATTAGACCATCCAGATATACTTGTTGAGAAATATAATAAACAAATGATACATTTGTTGGATGACGCGGCTCCAATGAAGTATAAAACCATTAGGAAAACCATTCCCGTTCATCCACAAAAATGGTTCACACAGGAACTGACTAAATTAAAAGCCAGTAAAAGATGCGCAGAGTGCATTTGGTCCAAAGATCAAAATGTAAATAATAAGGCCTCCAGGAAACCGCATGAAAAAGCATACAAAGAAAGAATCATGGAATCCAAGCAGACCTATTATAACGATCAAATTGAGTTAGCAGGTAACGACCAAAGGAGCTCTTTCGTCTCTTTAGGTCTTGGGGAAAAACCGGACGTTTTAAACCATACTATTGCACCTACTCCAGAGGACTGTGTTAGAGCACAGAAGGCCTTTGCTAACAAACTGCTATGTGCCCAAGACAAAATCAGGAGAGAACTACAGAACCAAGCTCAAGGTATAGACCTATCTACCTCTGGGAATGTCGAAATTAGTTATACGACTGATCACACGTCACCCAAGAATGAAGAGTTGAAATCAATAGGATTTAAATTTCCAGAGATTTCAGTCACCGAGATTAAGGTATCATGAGAGCTATGAACCCGACCAGTTGTCAGGGGGACCTTATCCCTTCATAGATAATCTTGGACCATTTGGACATCTTTGCACCTTTTTTTTATGCAGATTTGTCAATCCCTCATTTAGGCACAGAAATGTCCCGCAGGCCATTAAAACATTGTCGGTCACACCCCTTCTGAAAAAGGTAGGCTTAGATCCCAAAGACGCTTCTAACTTTCGGCCCATCACAAATACTTTATTTTTCTTAAAGCTGGTCGACAAGGTAGTTACAACCCACCTTCAACCCCACATTGAAAATACAGGTCGGTTACATGAAAGACAATCAGGCTTCCGTCGCTTTCATGGCACAGAGTGCGCCTTGGTGGACCTTCAAACCCACATGCTGACTCTAGTGGAGAAAAATAGATCTGGCCTGTTGATATTGTTAGATCTCAGTGTGGCTTTCGATCTTCTAGACCACGAGATATTATTGAAGAGACTGCTAGATACGGGCGGACTTGCTACCGAGACGATAAATTGGGTCAGATCCTTTCTGGAGGGTAGAAGATCCAGGGTACACCGGGGAAGCATGTCCTCTGAAGTGGAAACCATTGTGTGGCGTCCCTGGGGGAGCAGGTCTGTGGCCTCTGCTTTTTAACATTTATATAGTCCCTCTTTGCAGAGAATTGGAACAGTTGGGCTTTTTCGGTATGAATTATGCTGACGATTTCCTGTTGTCAATGGAGCTATCAGGAGACCACCAGGAAGATCAGCATAAATTAAGTGAGGTTTATAGAGTTATAAAAAGCTGGATGACCATAAATTGGTTATGCCTAAATGCCAGTAAAACGGAACTTATGATTTATGGGTCCAAGAAATCCAGAGAGACCTTAGATCCTACTTTCTCCAGCTTCCTCGTTAAGGATAGACTTATAAAAGTGGTTGATAAAATGAAGGCCATGGGTGCATACCTGGAGGCCTCTTTGGATGTAGGGGCTCAAGTAGATGTCATCGAAAAAAAACACCCAATACTGCCTGCGAGTACTGTGACAGGTGGCTCCACTAATTTCTCAAAATAATCGAGCCAAACTAGTAAGGGCAGTTATTTTTCCACGCCTGGATTACTGTAATGCCCTGCTGGGGGGTGCCAGCAGAGAAGATATCCTCAGACTGCAAAAAATCCAGAATGCATCCGTTCGTATAGTTTACGGCATGAAAAGATACGAACCTACCTCTCTTGCCAGAAAGGAGTTAAACTGGCTGCCCATATCAGCCAGGTCCTCCTTTAAAACGCTGACACTGTGTCAGACATGCATCTATGGGACAGCTCCCAGCTATTTAAAGGACAAGATCACCATATATCCGTCCACTAAAAATCTTCATTCCATTTCTGCCCAGCTCTTGCAGATGGCAAGGACTAAGAGCACGCGGAAATGGTCGCTCCTTCCCAGTACTCGTGTCAAAGCCATAGAATAACCTACCTCTGGCGCTCTGAGAAGAAACCAATCACTTGGCCTTCAGAAAGCTCTTGAAAACGATACTCTTCATCTAATCTTCGTCCAGCTTCACTGTCCTCTTTCTGCTTGTGAAGGAGCGCCTAGATGCCTTAGGGCTTTGGCGCTATAGAAATGTTATAACATAACATAACCCCCTACCTGCTATGCGAGAGGAGGGATTAACGCTGGCAGATTCCTCCTCCCACACTTTTGTTGGCATTTCGATTAATCTACTTACAAGGGAGGCCTTTGTTATGGGTATCCAGGGAAACAGTAGGACTTCTCTGAGGACAGCACATATCTGGTCAAAGGCTTTGGTCAAGGGTAGTCCCCAGCACACAGACTTCCTCTGGTTCCTCAAATGGCAGACCCAGGTAGCTTCTAGATTTCCCAGTCCCTGTCTCCCATGCAATGTTTAAGGCCTTGGTAGGTCCATGTCTCTCTGCTAGTTGTTCCTTACAAGAGTCCAGAAGTAGACTACCTCCAGCAATGAAGTGGGAAAGTCAAGGGAAACGTCAAAAGTCCAAAGAAAGGTCCCAAGAGTCAAAAAGGCTGATCACTCTCAGGTTGAAAACTGATCTATTATACGGCTGGCGACACTCTCATTATTATCATCATTTCCACGCTATGGATTGGCCAGCTCTCTCCGTCCCCCCCCACAATATGCCCACAAACTGTTTCATTGGACAAGGAGTTGGAAGGTGTGGATGATGAAGGCTGAGGGAGGAGAAAGAGTGATCATCCCAAAATGACAAGTGGGTTTGACTTTTAGACTTTTAGTGTTCCTAAAAATCTAACACGGTAGCTACCCTGCAGATATATATATATACACACACACACGCCTGGGAGGAGCTACCGTTTTTATCAATGTACTCCTGAGCTAAGATAGTCACAACTCTGACCCTTCATGATTCAAACCTTACTTCCATAACCGATCACCACACCAAATTACCATTCCCTCGGAGTAATGAGAAATCTGGAATCGTTATTGTCTTCATAACTCAATTTGTATACATTACACAGAATTCATATTTACATGACAACGATGGGCTTCTTATCCCTTTTAATATGAGCTCGGGAAGAATTCATTGGGACATACCATTCTCTATTAATTAAAGAAAAAAAGAGTCCAATGTTAATGGCAGTCCTTAACATATGCCCCTCAGTGTCACATAGCCCCCACCTATTCCTAGATTTAATTTCTCCTTTGTCACCTCTCCGGAACATCTGCTCATCAGCGAGGTCTGTTTCGTACACAATGTTTGATCATCCATTAGTGGCTATGAAGCTATTTCTTGAGGTCGAGTCAGCCCTAAAAAGGTCATTTCTGTTGGCCACTAATGCACAGTTAATAGAGAGACCTGGACTTAAAGGTCATTTCAGCTGTTTGTGTTATCTACAACTCCCACAGTTTGGATCTAATTGTCTGTATGCCTTTGTATTTGCAACTGAACTAGGCCCGCTTTTCCTGGTGGGCCCAGCCCAGGTCTTGAGTTAAAATTTTCAAAGCCACAGACTTGGTCCATTGGCAGAAAAAAACAGTTGCATCCATACTCAAGAAAATACAGCTTCTAAATCGACGAGATGTGCATACATGTAACATTTTAGCATTACATCTGGGCATGTTGTTTAAGCTACATTCTTTCTTGACATACAGTTCGGACAGATATAAGTTCATTTTAGGTATTATTCACACACAGGCCAGAGTTGCATAGAAAATCCAAGTGGGCTTTTCCATTTCCATTTGAATGTCAGTTTGTGTGAAAAGTAAATGTCTTTCTCTGAAAAATGTCACTTGTTCTTACATTTAAAAGGTGTTGCAAATTCCTCCTTGGTATTTTTCACATGCCCATCATTCAGTGTGTATTTTCCCATGTGTACTGCTGAAGTTTTTAATTTGTCAAGAAGGTGCCTTTTCCCAGTTTACACGAAGTTGGCATCTGCAGCACCACATGTTTTTTCTTATCAATTGGGCGTATCCATCAGTTTTAAGTTCTCCTTCATTTGCACACCTGTCCATTTGAGTGGAGTTGGCTAGGTCCATTTCTTTCCATTTCACTAGGCCTTATGTCGAAATCACTGTTTTGTACTGGCTTTTATATTTAAATGGAACTCCTCATTAGCCAGCTTCACTCTCACAATAGGGGCTTAGAATGGACTCTCCATCTCTGTCACCCAGAGGCTGTCTTTTCACTAAACAGGTTCCAAAGTTAATATAGGAGCCTTTCAGGCTTGGGAGGTTGATTCAATGGGGCAGTTCTCGAGCCAGTGGTTGTGGTGCTTTATACTATAAGCAGTGGCTCAGTTTGCACCCACCTTAGTCTCAAGAACAGGGAAATACATCTTCTCATGGTGGCAAGCCTTAGTCTTGCTCTCCCCTTGATGTCCCACTTGGGCTAGATGTAGGGCCTGCTCTTGTAGATCAAGTGGGATAACCAACTGGGATCCACATAAGACTCCTTATGTGCCAACTGAGAAATCGCACCTTACTTTCCATAGTCCTTGCAGAAAAATCTGCAAGTCTGGTGTAAACTCGGAAGAGAAGTGTCTGCTCGTGGCCTTGGAGTTTTAGTAGCCCATGTCTCAAGCCATATAGGTGAATTTGGGATCAAGGGTGTTTAGTCTGTGTATACAGGCACCGGGTGAACAAAGATGTGTGGCTGGAAATGCTTGCAGCCCGATAAGACCTCAAGAGCCTCCCACTATATTTGAGAGTACCTCCTTTCCGTGGGATTGAGTTCCTTACTCGCATATGCAGTGGGCCTTTGTTAGCCCTTGGCGTCCACCTGAACCAGGACCTCTCGCAACCTGATGGGGCTAGCGTCGGCCACTATCTTCTTGGTCCTTGACGAATCAAAGAACATCATTGTAGTATCTTGGATGAGAGATTCTTTACTGCTGCAGAAAGCCTTCTGTTCCGTCGGTCCCCAAGTCCAATCTCTGTGTTTTTCTGTCAGTGCTCTGAGTGGCTCTGTCAGGGTGGCCAGAATGGGGATAAAGCGCCCACAGATGTTCACCATCCCCTGAAAGCTGCATGCCTCTGATGGGGATTTCGGGGACGTGGCCTACAAACCCTTAAAAGTCTACTTTAGTCTGGAGAAAGTTGCATTTTTGTTCATTAAGTGTCAGGCAGTTTTTCTAGTGAGGGGTTATTTTCCAAGGTGGCATAGATGAGGACGTTGTCACTCACGTTACAGACTGTGGGAAGCCCCGCCAGAACCCTTCTGATGGAATCCTGAAACACTTCAGCTGCAGAGCAAACCCAGAAGGTGGGCCGTTTGTAGAGAAAAAGCCTCGAAGGCAAAGAAAAGGTAGTTATAGCTCTTGAAGTCAACATGATATGGAACTTGATGAAGCCAGCAGTGAAGTCGATAGTGGAGAACACTTTTGTTATCTGTAAATCTGCTGTGATGTCCTCTTCAGTGGGGTTAGGGTGTCTCTTGCGTCAAATGGCCCATTTTGGGAGACACATATCTATGCATATGCCCACCTTGTCAGATTGTTTGGGCTTGTTTGCAACCATGATTGGGGAAACCCATCTGGAAGAGCAATAGGTTGTATTGACGGATCAATGTGTAGTCTGACTTCCTGTCCTTTCAGGCCCCCCTTATCTTTAAAATCTTCAAGTAGCTGAAAGATGTCACTCCAATATACTTGGTACGCAAAGTGTACAAGACCTAAGTCGTCAGCTGTGGTACAGGTAAGTAAGGTGTCTCTCGGGGCTGGTTTCACATTAATTGTTGCAGGTATTGACGATCGGTCGTGGGTATCCTGCCAGCTTAAACTGAGGGGGTGTTGCCCTCCATATTTGCATGTTTGACGCCCACTTCATAGGAAGATGGACCATCTGAAATTGGGACATCGGTGTGACTTTCAGACGCTCCAGTGTCGGAGGAAAGGTACCTGTTTTGAGAGAAATGTTGCTGAGCAGTGCAATTGCCTGCTGCGTTCTTTTTCATCGTGGCAGACCTTTTGAGAAGTAATTGAGCTTACCTCAACTCTCACATGTTTGGCTGACTGCTGGGTATAGCTGCATGTGTGGAATCGGGGCCCCACATGCGTTGCATGGCTTGCTTCGCTCTTCTGATGGTTTGTTTGCTGGAGGTCTCCATCTTGGATTATTTTCGTTGCAAGGCAGCAAAGGAGATTTGGATGCGCTAGCATGAGGTTCTTCCACTCTAACCGACTTGAAAGCCTCCATGTGTCTCTCTCGTTGCGACATGTGTGTGTGCTCTACCTAGCTTCAAAATACTTTGTAGCAGGATATCTGGTTCTTTTAGGATTTGGCGTTGCAATTGTGATGAACAAATTTGGATGATATGTGCCTGTGTGTCATCATTTTCATCCTGGAGTCGACACGGCATGGCCAGCTGGTGTAGTCTGGCATTATATGCATTGAGGGATTTTGTCTAGCCCTGGCGTGCTTGTCAGAGGTGAAACCTCTCATAGTTTCTGTTAACCAAGAGTCAAAATTAGGTTTGTTTCCTTTGTGGCCGTGTAGAATTCATCCCTTAGTTGAACTGTCTTAAATAGCTGGTAGGAGAGCAGCATGGATTGCTATGCCTCTTATGCTTGCATGCAGTGACAAATAACATTGCAATGCGTTCCACCCATCGGTCCCAACATGGGGCCAGTGTGACTGGGGCATCCACATCAAATTCTGGGACTGGGTTACCTGTAAATACTCTAGGGTTCAGTACACTAGTAGATGCCACTGGTACGCCTGTTGGGCGAGATCTGCTGCAGCTGGTATTCTAGAAGAGGAGGATCTCGTTGTCTTCCTCAACCATGTCCATTGTGGTAGTAGGTTTCAGACTTCGTTTGTGTCCTACGAATGCGGTAGGGATATGAGACCACACGTGCACCTGTCCCTTGCTGCAACCCACTACTCCCCCAGGAAAAAGCACAATGGCCACACCAGAAGCGGAAGTGCTCTTTCAATTCATGTGTCCCTATTTGTGTTTAAAGATGTATGTATTTGCTTTTTTTATTTGTAGAACAGATTTGCAGTGTGTATGTTTCACCACTGTTTGTCAGCCTAGTCACTTCCTCTGCAGGTCCAGTGAGGCGGACGTGAGGCTCCCCTCCTACCATATGGCCTATGGAGGTGCAAAGGGGGAGCTTTTGGAGGGGCTTTTGGGCAGGCCCCACTCGCATTCCTTTAGTGAAGCAGGGTCAATCCACCGTTGCCCAGCCTCAAGCATCTGTGTAACGCCAAACGCTGGGACGCCAGGAGGCCCTCTACCCAGTATTGTGTGTAATGCGGGGAAGCTGGAAGACCGCTCACCCGACGTTGGGAGGAAGCTCTGAGCTTGGAGGGGCCTGTAGTCTTGTATCCAGTTGTTTGGGAGCTTAGAGGGTGTCGGAGCACCTCGGTATGGAGAGGACAATAAAGGGGACTTTCACCAGATGGTAAGTGTGGGATACGTGTAGAGGGTGGGACGTCCCCTTTTAATATAGAACTGATGTAGTACGTCAGCCGTCAGAGGGACGTCCTCTGTCACAACCAGGGAGTTTAGAAGTGTGGTCTGGGGGGTAGTAGAGGAGTTGCAATGCGTCTAGATAGCTGTGGATTGGAAAGGTGGAGCTGTAGAATGGAGAGTTCAGGAGGTGAGAAAGTAGGGTTAAGTGGATCCATTGGTGACCTGTTTGAGAGTAGTGTCTTCAAGTCCTACCTGAAGAGTAGGTTGGGGGCCAGTCTTATCTGCATTGATAACCTGCTACAGAGACCTGGTGAGTAACGGAAAAGGCCCGTTTCCTGTTCTTTTTTTTTATTTTTTTTTATTTTTTCCTCATGCTGTTCTTGGTTTTCATCTAGCGTTGTCATGGCTTCTAGTGGCCTCCAATGATGTTGCAATTCTCAGCCAGGTAAAGTCGTGCCATGGAGAAACTGATTGTGCAAAACAGTTAGGCTCACAAAGATTGTATTTTACAAGGATGCAAAAACCAAACTATGACTACCAAGAAAGCATATTTGGAGCTGACGGCACATGCTGTAGTAACTGTTAAAACTTTGTGTATGAAGCAAATTAACCATTAAGGCCAGGACGGATTCCCTCTTTTGGCAGGCGCCAAGTAGTTCATGATGAACCGCCTGCAGGACTTGGGTCAGCCAGGCTGGATTGTGTGCTGGCAATGGCTTCTTCGGCTGTGGTTGCAGTAAACACTTTCCCTTTTAGATGTCAGTGTGCTGTTGTGTCTGGCAGCTACTTGAGGGCAGGTTGAACTTTAGCCAGAGGCAAATATTTACACATCAGTGTGTGCAGTGCTAGAGTGGCCAGGTTTGTGACAGGAAGAAATCAGGACGCGTTCAGCAAAAAGTGGGGCTATATGCTTTTCGTTCCTGTTTGTGACATGTGTGACCATATCGGACGTTGCACATTTCCCAGAAAATGGAAAGCGGCTGAGCTTGGTTCGGGATATCCTGCTAGGTTCTTTGCTTCTTTAATTCGTGTTGGACGGTTCACAGTTAATATTTTCTCTGGAACACTGTCAAGCTTCTGGCAGTGCCTGGGTGTATGCTGAACGAGGAAATTGAGAGGCTGCGCTGGTTGTGGGAAATCTGTTTCTATTCAACTCTGTTAGGGTTTATAAAACTACATGAGAAAAAAAAATATAGGGCCAGGCTTTCAGCTTGTTGCTTTACGGTGTGCTGCAAGTCCGCCATTTTAAGAACTGAGCAAAAGGCGAATGGTTCTGTTTCTCACATGGCGGCTGCGTTGTCTGCACTCCAGGTCAGTGGTGCAAGCTGTGCCAAAACATGGGACTTGCCACGAGTGCACCCAAGTCGTTTCCTTCCATTTAAAAGCGCAGTTACCTCCACGGATTCCGCGTTGCTTTTGATGCCAAACGATGTTTTCTGAATTAGTCTGGCAGACTGGCACTTGTCCACAAAGTTATTTTAGTACTGTAGGTAAAGTCTTTGAGCACTTCAGCTGTGTGCATTCTTTATGTAAAATGGATTTCCCTTCCTGGACTGAGCCCAAGAGCACAGAACTCTCGCTTGGCAAGAGGGAGGGGGGATTCTCTGCTGACAATCTGGTGCACTGGCTCGCTCGAAACTAGCTAGGCTGATGCCAAAGTTCAAACAAGATCATGCACTATTGTTTTATAAGGTGATCATTAAATTTAAGTTTGAAAGATGATTATTAATTTTAGGAAAAATGTTTCACAGTAAAGTCTGTAAACGAAACCAGTTTCTCTTTTCGATTGAACAATATCTTTATTGCGGCATTCATCCGTAATAGTAAAAAAAATAAAAGAATTCTAACTTGGCCTTATATCTTGCCTGCTGCTGGAGTCCAGCCCCCAAGTGCGGGCAATCTGATATCAAAACCACAAGGCTCAGCGTCGCCTTGGTTCCAAGATGAGTGCCTAGCTCCTGAGCTATCCTCCCAGCCCAATAGTAGGAGACGGTGGAGGTCTTAATGTATAGTTTGTTTACATAAATGTGCCTGCTTTATAACGACATCTTGAGTACCTGAACGAGCCCACACACAGATAGGTTCAGCATTTTACGGTCAACAAACACTCCAACCATGGTTATGCACTCCCCACCTTTCTTTCTGCCAACGGACCCGTTTTATGTTCTGACCGCAGTGGCCACCATGCCACACCAGGAAAACACTTGCTACCTCTGAGTCGGACGGAGAGTTCCCATTAGTTCCTGCAGGCCATTTTTCATTTTGTATGCACACACTATCCAAACCGTACCACGTTTTTGTCTTTTTCACCCATGCCGGTAAACTTGACAACCCTCTACAAATTACACACACAACCATCAGACACTCTGCATTCCCTTTCCCGTCCTCCATGAGCATGCATGTGGGAAACCTTGAACCCTTGAAATGCTCATCCCTGAACAATCTGATAAAGTGGCACTCCCAAACTCTGACACTCCCATCCCTAACTTTATCAGGGTTAGTGCATGCAATAAACCTTTTTTTCTCATTCCCAAATAGACCCAAAACTTATTGGATATGGATTGTACACCTTTTGGTTAGTAATGTACCCGCCTAAATGCACCCTCAGTCTAAGAACACACATGGTATGCCTTCATCGGTCATAAGTCTAAGAGGAAATCCTTCCCTTGGGAATACATGCTTAATAAAAAACACTCTGGTGTGATGCTCAGAATTCTTACCACTACTCTATTGGTGGAATAATAGATACACATTATAGCATGCCACTGGTCGCAGGACAATGCAGTGGACAGACCCCTGGAATTCCCCTTGGGCTTCTGCACAACTCCTAAGTTAACTGTATTGGACAGATGGAATGGACTTTACTTGCAACAGAATGTATCATTTTTGTAGAATTTCTTGTCCGCTTTCATCTCAAAGCGCCAATATCCTTCACCCAAGTGTTGCATACCAAATAGCATCCATGCACAACCTTCAAAAACTTCCCTTGAATACCCAAGGCAGAATTAGTTTGGTTCCAGGAGGCAGCACATCATTCTGAATTCAATTGCCCCCAATTCCTCCCCTCCTTTCTTGGTCATATGCTTTACATGACTAGCTGGCTCGGGTCAGATAGATTAACAATTACCATCTACCTTGCTGCATGAGCTATACTTCCACCAAGAGGAAAAATCTGGCAGAGAGGTGCAAAGACTGGAGGGGGGGTATCTATATGGCAGAGTAGAATCACAGAGCACCCCAGCCAAGATTCTCTATTTGGTAAACGTGGACGAGCAATCAAGGCTTAAGCTCTCAGGAGGTGATGCGGGTTGGTTCTGAAGTACAGTGTAGTCTCCAAGCCCCCACAAAGGAATGTCCACACACTATGTTAGTGATAACACAGTTCTTTATATACATAAGGGTCAATTTATATACACATACAGTAACACACTTTGTGCTCAGACAATTCTATAATGATAAATGTGCAATTTCTATTTGGTACCACAATTACTCTTTGATTCCATTACAATGCACCAACTGCTGACAGTTCCAAATGGCATACAAATCAATAGCAAAGGTTAGCAACCATAGACTTGGGAGGAAAACAAGTTGGTTAAAAAATTGGCATAATACTGGTCCCCTACCACTAGACACAGTTCTGTATGAGGGCCCCCCACACCTGGGCAACCTGTAAATGAGATAATAAAGAAGCCCAGTCCATATATTGTTTAGCAGTCTATTTTCCTTCTATAAAGGTTCTACTACCACAATATACCTGGTTTAGGAGTTTTTCGTTGGGTCATCGACTGATCCTTCTTGAGTGAACTCCCTTTAAGGCAGAAACTACAGATCGTCGAGATCCCTCAAAGAAAAGGGGTGAACAATGGCGTAGAGGCAGCAGCTGTGGTCCTGGCAGTGCTCGTCGACGATAGGTCGTGGACGTCCTGTGAAGATGAGGCGTGCGGTGCACCTCAATGACGGTAGATCATTGCCGCAAAGAGTCAATGAAGAACGTAGGCCAGCAAGGGCGTCGGGTCATTGGCGTTTGGCATCGGCGATCGGGACTCGATCACGGCTGGCTTTCGATTCTGCGTCTTTGAGGATTTCGGGTGGTGGGAAACACATTAGCGGATTCTCCTCGGTTCGGCAGTGACCTCGACTTTCTCCAGCGGGACAAATTGGTCGATGGTGATGAGCAAGGGGGTCCTTGATTCAAAGTGTTCTTAGGCAAAGGAGCGTTGCGACTCCGGTCGACGAGATTACATCGGTCCTCCAAATCTCGGTCAACAGTGCCGGTTGTCAATGGCCTCGAAGTCCTGGCACTTTGCTTCACATTCCTCGGCGGTCCCAGTCTCCGATCAGCAGCCTTTCGATGACTGACTTACAGGGAGCCTTGGAGAAGGTTAGCTGGTGCATGATGTTCCCTCGTAGCTCGGGAAGAGTTCTCCTAACCAGGTCCTCTCTTGGATCAGTCCTCGAAAGCACGTCATCTTTCAGATTGCGTTTGAAGGAAAGCAGCAGCAATTCTTCTTCTGGCTCGGCTTCGAGAGAACCATCAACTTTCGACTTCAGCTTCTGAAGGGTTTCCATCAGTCCTCACATATACTGTTTGGTCTCTCATTCACTCTGCTGGGTCACACTCGGGCAACCAATCATTCAGAAGGGCATGTATGCATGCATGCAGCCAGGCAGGCAGCCAGCCAATCGGCTCAAAGTGCATTCAGGCCATTCTACTCCCCCCAGACACTCGCAACAAGGACTGTGGATTGGGACAAGTACCCAGCCATTCAGCACTCCACACTGCATTCATACCAGTTTCGGGCAGGGCTGTCTCAGTCTTTGTGTCACATACCAGAAACCAGACACCCATAACATGAAATGCATATTGGTCACACACTCCCTTCACCCAGGTCCCACCCACAACATACAGTCATTGGGAAGGTTCCAGCCAGTCTGGCCTGGTCTTCCCCACAATACCATATATGGAACTTCCACGCAACTGCCAGTCAGGGGAAGGGACAGAGTCAGGGCTTCCTAGGACTTTGGGAAAACAATGTAACAGGCAATTGAAATCAATAGGCCACAGGAGGCATCTTGTCTCCTATCAGGAATCAACTGATTCCAATGGCAGGGTCTGGGTATCCCAAAATGGATACTCAGAGCACCTGTCAAATTCAGCATGGCATGCCCACCCATGGGTGCCATAAGGGTATCCCAAGGGTCTGTTCACCGCAACCAAAAAAGAGTAAGAGCTGTACAGCCAGGAGTCCCACATGGACTCCTGTGTAGAAAATAACACGGAACACGCATGATAAAAGGAGTACAGGACTCGGAAATGGAGGCCCTGTCCCTCCAATGCATTTCTAGCATCACAGTCGCCCCTCCCAGACTGTGGTTAGGGTGGTCTAATCTCCCACGAGATTGACACCCTCATCCAGACGGTCAACATAACTTCTGGAAACGCCATCCGCATTATCATGACTCTTCCCTGGCCTATGCTCAATGATGAAGTCTAGCCCTTGCAGGCTAATGGACCACCAGAGCATTTTCGGGTTCTCACCCTTCATCTGCATAAGCCATTGTAAGGGCTTAGGGTCTGTTTGGACCTTGAAGGTAGACCCCGCAAGGTAGGACATAAAACGCTCAAGGCTCCAAACTATGCTAACACATTACTTTTCAACAGTAGTCCACCTAAGTTCTCTACCCTTGAGTTGTCTACTGATGAATATGATCCCTCCCTTTGTTGTCCAACTGGGACAAGACCGCTCCAATTCCGGTGTCGCAGGCATCAGTCTGAACAATAAAGGGTTTGCTGTAGTCGGGCGCACATAACACAGGTGCCCTACAGAGACTTTCCTTCAAACGAGTAAAGGCCCTCTGACCGTCTTCCATCCAATTAACCTTCCTCGGTTGTTTGGGCAAAGTCAGAGCTGTCGGAGTGGCAGCTATGGTTCCATAGTCCGCCATGAAGTTGCGGTAATACCCAGTGAGGCCCAAAAAAGCTCTGACCTGGGTTTCAGTATGGGAGTCTCCCAGTCATGTACATCCTGTACCTTACTGGAGAGGGGTTGGATTCGATCCCCTCCTACCTCATGACCAAGATAAATGACTTTCCCCTGAGCTATCTGGCACTTGGTGGCCTTGATAGTAAGGGTAGCCCTTTTCAAGGCCTGCAGCACCTTATCCAAATGAGTCAAATGCTCTTCCCAGGTGGCACTGTAGACAGCAATGTCGTCTACGTAGGCCACACAAAAGGCCTATAGCCCACTGAGTGCATGGTTGACTAATCTTTGGAAGGTGGCAGGTGCATTCTTCAATGCAAAAGGCATGACTCTAAAATGGTAGAGCCCCTTCAGGTGTTGAACGCTGTCTTTTCCTTGGCATGGTTTGTTAGAGCTATTTGCCAATAGCCTGAGGTAAGGTCAAAGGTGCTCACAAATTTGGCAGCACCTATGGTGCCCACAAGCTCATCAGCCCTGGGCAATGGGTGGGCATCAGTTTTGGTGACGGCATTGACTCCTGTAGCCCACACAGGTAGCCAATCCTTGCTACCTGCCTGGGAACTTGCCTTGGGGACAAGGACCCACGGGACTGGACAAGGGACTGGTTGAGGGTTAAATAACGCCCAGATCCAACATTTTGGCGACCTCCGAAACTGAAAAGGAACTATCTGGTAAAAATGCATCTTTTAATTCAGTTTCTAGGTGCAAAGAATTATGGATTACAAAAAAGATAACTTATATTATTTTAAGGCATGAAAAATACTCTTAATTGGGAAAGAGAATGACATTTTACCCCTTAAAAAATGTTGTTCTCCCAATTTTGAAAAGTCAGGAGTAAAGTATTCCCTTTTCAAAATGTTTATCTAGGCCAGGATTTCTGTCCTTCCCTGCAGCATTGCCCATTGCTCCTACGTGCACACGAGACCTGCCAGATTTGCATCCTATCATTAGACAAATAATTAGACAAGTTATTCAGTGCTGTGAAGACTTTTTATTATTTCTTTTTTAAAAATAAATGTGGTAAGGCAGATGATGATGGTGTTAGGGGATGAAACAAATGCACTGATTGTGTGCACGTGTCGTGTACAAGTCATGTGACTAAAACAATTCAAAACGTAGGACATTTTTCTTGCGCTGTAGGCACATGTTGACACCTTTTGCTACTACATCAAAATAAAGCACCCCTTCTATAACGTAGTGCCCTCCTTCAAATAGTTGGACTATTCAGTGGGGTGTGCGCGGGTATTTGTGTGCGAGTGTGTCTGGGTCTGTGGATTTACAGCCCACATCGACTTTTTAAAGGCTCGCTATAACGTAGCCAGAATGAGATCGAGCACCAAATGTGCTGTCCAGAAAATGTTCATCTATTTACCCATTACTCTAGATAAGTAACTAGAAAGAGTTTTACAAGAGGGCCTACTTTGCCCAATCTCTACTCTGCAATGCTGTGTACATTGTGTGCATCATCGTGTTTTAGTTTGGATTGCTTGCGGTGCAAAATGATTGGTGCATGCTTTCAGCATGTCCTAGCGCTGCATTGAGCTTCAAGTAATTTTGACTCCAATCTACAAGTGTTTAATTCCCTGCAGCCATAGATCAAACAGAACAAAATGTCCTACAATTCGTGGTTCAGTACTCGCTGTAAATGCCTAATCTTGTGTCCTGAACTGGTGGTCCTTTGGTTGCTTTATAACTATTATTTTATGTATTTTATCTTTTAACTGATTTTAATTTTGCTTTTGTGTTGTTAAAATGCCTTTACTTTGATGTAGTGGAGAGGGGTGATGCGCTGGCACCCCCACCAGCGATTGCCATATCACATGTAGTGTCTTCTGCGTGAAACCAGTACAGATACAGTAACGCAGGAGTATTTACTACAAGACAGGTCAACAGCCAGTAGTTAATCCACTTCTTAGGCTTGCAACCGCACTATAAAGCCACACATTAATGTGTGCATCACAGAGACTTTGAAGTCCCCCCTATCGGAGCTATTCCCTGCTCCCCTGTCTTGGGGAGCAGACTGATAATAGGCCATTTGAGACTCAGAAGAGATTTCCCGCTCCAGGCTATTCTCCTCGAGACATATCATCATAAAATGGGGATCTGACATCATTGTTTCAGGGGTGGCCCCCTTCAAAAAGTGCCACCCACAATGTTTCCTACTAGGACCCTCCCCACATAGTAAAGTAAGATGTGGGCAGAGGTGATGGAAGGAGACTGATCAGATCTTATCTGACCAGGAATCACGTTCATGATACCCCCTTGCTATGCTAAAGGGCCACCCTAGCTCACGGGCTGTCAATAGGTGCAACATGGATGAGAGCGCTGTCTGGGATCGATCCTGTAACAGCTCGTGCAACTAAAAAGGAGGCCGCTCTGCCCATAGAGCTGGGGAAAAGGTGGGTGCATTGCACGAGGTGCACCTAATAGACACGTCCACCATACTTGGGTTTTCCTAGGCCACAAATGAGGGGTTTGAGTTGCTCCTCCCCTGCGCATCTGTTGGAATGTATTTCTTATTTGGAATCACAAACCCGCACATGCCAACGCCAGATGAAGCATTTTCGCGTAACATGGGCTTTGTTGGCCCCATGCTGTTTCATATATATTCTATTAATAACACCATATCAATTATTCCATCAACAATTCTTGAAAATGAATTCTAACGTGCTCTTATCAAAAATAAAGTTGTCATGACGTTACAAATTCAGGGAGATGGATAAGATGTGTAAAATGGGTGGAGTACTGTGTCTATACACCGTATCATCTAAGTACTCAGAGCTTAAATTACACAGAATCAACCATAAACAGTTAAAATACATGAATGTGACTCAGTTGATGGAAGTTGATCACAAAATAATAAAAGATATTACATCTGAATAGCGTCAACCTGCATGTTTCACCCCCCCAAACACTTATCAGTGGTCATCAGGACTCGGCATCCCTCCTGAATTGGAAATCACAGTACATCCAGAAAAACATTATTTGTACAATTTACTTAATGTGGCCAGTAGAGACCAACACTTATTTGTGATCTATTTTCTATTTACATGGAATAGTAGACAGCCCATATAGTGCTTGTGAATGGAGATGGTGCATAGCTAATCACTTTTGTTTATTCACTGCAGGGTTATTCAGTCATTACATCATTCATTCCGGGAGCTATTCGGTCTTGTTGTCGATATTGTATTAAGTGAATTGCCCGCAAACCACAATTCAAACGGACCTACTCAGCGGTCTGTTTGGTCGCTTTATTTTCCTGGATGTACAATTAATACAGTAGCGGGGAAGGCCGGCATGTTCACTTCGGATGAGTTTCTCAGCATTGTCAAATACTGTGTACAACGGTGGATGAAAAACCAGAGAATGGACAAGGAGGCTGGGTGGATTTTATCCTGCCCTCCTTGTAGAAACTATTAGTTTTTGCCCCATATAGCTGCATGCTTTATTGAATGTGTTGGCAGAAAGCAGACTGTAAAATAGCAGATGAGAAGATGGTTACACTTGTACCCAGTGCAATATCATTTGCCCCTCTAGTTGGAGCTAGGGGTGAGTGGAAGGTGCACCAATTCTATATATCAGATGTTAGAGTATTTATTTGTTTATTTAGGACATGGTGTTTCGACAAAAGACACATGCTTGGTAGCGTACAGTCGTCGGGCCGTTCCCATAGGCGGAGAGTGGCGGACTTACAGTGGAGTGTGAACCGGAGGATGATAGGAATGACATAGGAAATTAATTGAAAGCAATTCCATCATACACAGTGCCAGGGAAGAGTATATACAGGGAGATGCTAGTATATATACATTGATGTTGGGGGCAATGGGTTTGAGGTGGGGGGAATTTGTTGGAATTTTCTTTGGACTAGGACTTAGCACGTTCAAAAGATCTTATTTAAGTAAAAAGAAAAACGTCTATTTAGCCCTCTTGCTATTCGGGTAATTTCCCACCTAACAAACTAAACTAAGGATGCTCGTCAAATCTCCAATTTAATATAGTTCTCCGTCCATAACCTACTTGCCATCTGGCCCTCCACTTGGACAAAACATAACAAAATTAGGTTAGGACAGTCGCCTCTCCACTCCATCTTTGGGAAGCCAAGCTACTTAGGTTTTCTCACAAAGAAGAGTTTTTCAAATGTTCAAAGTTTAAAATGCAGCTCTCCCGTCTCTTTGCAAGGCTTTCAGAGCAAGTCATAAGTCTTCACACACATCCAACACTTTCCGTTTTTTAAAGGGAAATGCGGTTCCGCCATTCTTGCTCTTCTATTTGATATTGTCCTTGTTTAGGGTTTACGCAATGGAACCCTCCAGGTTCTCTCTGGCCCCAGTTTTCCCTTGTTTGTATTTCTAGGGCTCCCTGAAGCCCACTTGACTTTTGATGTGCTTACTTTATCAGGGTCTTGATTGGGCCTCTGCCCGAGTCCAGTGATCAGGTTTCTCAGGCTCCCCAGCCTCCGATGTAAATATCACTTAATTTTGATGGGCTTCCCAAAGCCCTCTGGTATATTTAATGCAGTTGGGCCTCAGTTGGGCATCCACCCGTGTTAATCCTTCGGGTTTCTTGTGCTCCCATAACCCTTTTGACTTTTCCTACACTCGGGGACACAGCCGCTCGCCCCTCTCCCTGGTGTTACTCTCTTGGCAGCGTCCGCTGCTCTTTCCCTGCTCCAGTCAGCGCAATTCTTATGCACAGGTCGGTGATCTAATCCCTCTGCAGCGGTCTGGTCTCGCCATCTGTTAAACGGGCCCCAGGCCCACCACAACTCCAGTGTGGTCTTGCCACCAGACAAGATGGTTTCACTACCACCGCCATCTCGTTCGCGTCTGTTTGTTGCCACTTAAGATGCCAGCTTTCCGGTGTCTTGCTAGCCATCTGCTCGCTCTCTATGCTACTGCCGGCTCTGCTTTTTAGCGTGGCTCCGCCCCTCCAGGACGTCTCCCCTCTAGAGCATCGCTTCTGCGTAGGTTTTTCTTGCTTCATTCATGTTTCTTTTGTCTTTTTTATGTTACCAATTATGAAAGGGGTGTGGCATTCCTCCTTTGTTTGTTGGGTTCAGTGGGAATCCAGCATTACCAAAAGCCAAAGAGATTGAAGTAATGTCACAGCTGTTTGAATCCAAAACAGAAGTAACCTCAGTTTTTTGATTCCCATATATGCAGACAATGGGCCTCATTACAAGAATCGCGGTAAAAAATGGTCATTACTGGCATGCCGGTAACATGTCCATGTAGCATTGATTCCCACAAACAGCAGCTGAACACAAGTGTGCGAGCACCCGTATACCTGCATGCCGGTAATGGCCGTACTGGCATGCCGGAAACGACCCTTAAACCCCCAGATAGCGGCATCATCAAATGCGCACATAACACCTCTGCCATCGGCAACCTCCAAATAGCAGTACCAGTATTAACATAGTGGTATGAACGGGCCCATTATTACCGGACCCGGATGTAATGTCATTGCGCTGGAACGAGAAATACACCGGCGGCCACCTTTTAAAAACCTAATCCATTGCTTTCCTCCACAGACTGGACCTTATCAGGCTAAACTCCAAACACACCCCAGAGAAACTGTCAAAGGCTACCCAGAAAGGCACTGCCTTCCTGCTGAAACCAGGATTTAAGGACGAGGAGCTCAACATGCTAGAAGATACCCTTGTAGAGGATGCGGACGTGGTCTTCTGTGCTGACCTCAGGCGTCCATCACAGCTCAGAAAGAAGGAGATCTGGGAGGAAGTGGCAAGGAAAGCAAGTGCAATTGGCACCACCGCACGCACAGTGCGAGACTGCAAAAAACGCTGGGATGTGTGGATTGAGGAATATCCTGTCAGCCAATCTGAGCCAGGGGCTGGCAGCAGGTGGCGGAGCCCAATCACCTATTTAATTGGCAAGATGGGAGGAAACCTGCAGCACATTGATAGATGTTGAGTCCATTGAAGGAGTCGGTGGAGCGGAGTTTGGAGTGCCATCATCGGCAGATGAAGGCAAGTGTCCCTACAAACACCTGACAACCAATCCTCACAGGTGACCAACAAATGTGACAGTGATGCGAGCCAAGACATGGCCCATCATACACACACACACACATATCCCTGTCCAGATGCTGGCCCCACCACTGTCGCATCCAAATGCATGCTGCATGCCGCTCCCATACACAAATACACACCCGACACACAGATGACCTGCACATGTCGCACATGTCACACAGCACGCAAGACACAACACACCCGTAGGCCCCACAGCAGACACCATGGTGAACATGTGAATGCCTGAGGGATGGCAATACTCCCCCCTCACCCCCCAGCCCCCACCTTGCATGTACCCAGCCTGCCACAAAAACAGGCATGCAGCTGATCACATGGCGCCAACTCCACAAAGACCCGTGCATGCATGATGCAAGCACCACAATCACTGATGCCCTACCTCTCTCTGTCCCCCACGGGTACGGATGCAGACACCGAAGAACGTGATGGAAGGGGGGCGTGGCCAAGCAGCCATGGAGTAGGCTGCACTATCCGTGAGCTCCGTGATCCGATGCGGTGATCCGAAAGAAAAATGCACGCTTTAACAGAACATCTTAACCTCAGAGCACATGGATAGATGTGTGAACGGTTCAGGCACAGTCTGAGCGCACCGGCGGACTGCTGAAGTTACTGTAGCGGAAGATGCGCTACTTTGTATCGGGAGCCGGCGCGGCGAAATGGTAAACAACAAAATGGCGGCGGCAGTGAACAAAGGAATGCCCGGCGAGCAAGTGCCACGGCCCGCAATGGTATAGATGGGCTGCCCGATGGCGGTTTAAGGAAGCCCTGAAGTGAGCGGAGTTGCGCGCGGCCCCGTGACAGATGCCCAGCACTCGAATCCCGGCGATAGTGGAAGACTTCGTCCGGGACGAGCAGAGGTGCCGATGGTAACTTTCTGCCCCCCCGCAGTGAGGACCGGGAGGCATGAGAGATAACGGGCACGTGACATTGGAGCGGCAGAGAATGATCGGTCCCGCACTATGAGCCGGACATCTGAGTGAGCGTGTGAATGCCTGGCGTGCATGGCATAACGGGCTACTAGAAAGCTATGGATACTTCGTGCTTTTGAAAGTTGGACACTGCTGGTGTGGGGCGCCACGGGAAACTTTTGGGCTTAAATGAGCACATGCGGCGCATGGAAGGGCATACCACGGCGAACTGAGGTAATGCAGTAGGCCCCGGAAGGGTCTAGGGCCTGCAGTGCGAGGACATAGGCACTTGTGCAGCCTGGCATCCTGACACCGGGTGCGAAACCACTTTGAAGGGGATGCTGTAAGTGTTCGCTGGCCCGGAAGATAAGCCATTGCAACAGAGAAAAGACACGGGGGCATTGAGCCAAAGCTGGGCATAATAGCTGTGAATGGTGTGCGGTCTCTTGGACGCAGTGGCACGTCGGATACGTGGGAGGACACAGCCCACTCGGAACTTGCAAACCGGGTACATAACGAAAGCTGCAAGATGTCGGGGCGAGGGGCTGGGGTTAGAACCAAGATTAAGCAATCCACGATGGAAACATTCGCCAAGACACAGCAATCTCCGGCGGCCGTAGCGTCTATAGAAGCAGAGGCACCAGGGGAGGGCGCTGCAGCCACTGACAAACAACAGATACTAGCGGCTATAACGGAGCTGCGAGACTCATGGGGGACAGCGATGTCGGACCTGCGCACTTCCCTAGAGGCCAAAATAGACGCAGTGGGCATAGAGGTTGCCCTGCTGAGGCAAGACGTGAGGGGGCTGGCGGAGAGAACAAGTAGCTTGGAGAGCGCCGTGAAAATCAACACGGACACTAGTACGAGTAACGTACAAGAAATCCACGTGCTCAAACAACAGGTAGCCAATCTGGAGACTCGGGCGGAGGAGGCTGAAGGGAGAGCGAGGAGGAACAACATTCGTGTGGTGGGCCTGCCGGAAGGAGAGGAAGGACGGGACCCGACGGACTATATTGAGAATCTGCTCTTACAAGAAATAGGGGCTGCAGAACTCTCGCAGGGGTTTGCGGTGGAACGTGCGCACAGAGCCCTCATGAGGAAGCCACAACCGGGGGCTCCCCCCCGGCCTATAATAGCTAAAATACTGAATTATAAGGATCGTGAGAAGATTTTGGAATACTTCCGCAAAGGAGGAACCATTAAGAGGGCGTCGTGCGCCATCACGGCATATCCAGACTACACAATGCTGGTCCAAAGGCAGCGATTCAGCTATGTGGCGATCAAAAGAAGGCTGCGTGCGGCTGGGATCAAATATATGCTGCTATATCCCGCGAAACTGAAAGTGATACATAAGAGCAAGATGTTTTTTTTCCACACGCCCGAAGAAGCGACGACCTGGCTAGACCTGCAGGGTTGTCCGGAGCAGGAGGCGGATCAAGCGCAAGAGTAACACGATAAGTGGCGGGGGACATTACATGTAGCGTGACAGGATGTGCAAGGGGTATCCAATAGAACTGTGGGGGATGGCTATGGCTAAGGGGTGGTGCTGGGTACGGGCGGCGCTGGAAGCAGATCCCATGGACGTAGGCGCACACGAGGACTTGAATAGAGTGAAGTGCATATATATGTGGTAATTGTATAGTTAAGCGTGTAGAGTTTATAGCAATTAGGAGCGACAGGATGTGGGCACCCTATCCCCCCGTATTAGTACTAGTAGGCCAGCCAGTAGGGCGGCCTCACCCCGCGGGGCATCGAGTACAGGCGTCAGCCAGGAAAGTGCTAGATGCGGGGGAGCCTGAGATCCAGGGATGGAGCTGGGCAACAGTTGGGGAAAGGGATATGGGGGTTAGGTGGGAGAATGGGGGGAGGGAGGTGTGGGGAGTTGGGTGTGGTTGGGTGGGATAACGGGAGGGGAGGGGTGTTTGGGGTGTGTGAAGTTAAGGGGAGTTTGAATTGGGATACGAGCCTAAATAGACGAGATCGGGTACGAGCAGTGGATTGCGCGAGTGGGATGGAGGCGGAAATCATAACAAGCCATGGGGGACCTTAAAATAATTACGTGGAATGTTAGGGGTCTAAACAGTTATTTGAAGAGAAATAAGGTCATGCTATACTTGCGAAGACAAAAAATAGATATTGCGCTGTTGCAAGAGACCCATTTGACGAAAGAGAGACTGGAAATGATTAGGAAGAAATGGAAAGGAATGGTGGTGGGTTCGACATACTCAGCTTATGCTAGAGGGGTTCTTATCTGGGTGGCCCCGCATGTCCCCTTTCATGTGTTACAGGAAATTGCTGAAGCGGAAGGGAGAATGGTCATACTCAGGGGCATGGTAGAGAACAGAGAGATAAGTGTAATAAATACATATGCTCCCAATCAGAGTACGGCAATGTATTTCAGAACCCTGAGTGTTCAACTTGGTATGTGCATGGGAAGTGCGGTACTCTGGGGGGGGGACTTTAACTGTGTATTAGATCCAAGGGTGGATAGATCAGATCAGAAATGGGAAAAACCTGCCCCGGCGGCACGGGTGCTACAAGCGCTGCTCAATGATTTTGACCTGACTGATGTATGGAGAATGAAGCACCCCCAAGAACGACAGTATTCTCATTATTCGGCCCCGCAACAGCTGTCCACTAGACTAGATTATGTCTTCGCTACGTCAGGCCTAATAACGGAGATGGTGCGGGCGGAATATAAAGCGAGAGTCTTGTCGGACCACTCGCCCTTGGTTGTTAGCTGGCAATATCGCCCTCCAAGGGCAAAGATCCCGACGTGGCGGCTCCGAGCGGAGGCGCTCAAAGATCCCGCGTTTAAAGAAGAGGTGAGGGAGGAGATCATAAATTACTTTGAAGAGAACACGGGCAGCGTAGATTCGGCGTGCACGTTATGGGAGGCCTTTAAAGTGGTGTTGAGAGGCGTGGCCATAGCAAAGTCCCATAGCCTGCAGGGAGGTGTCCTGGCTGATTTACAAGAGGCTGAGAGGGACTTGGAGAAAGCGCAAAAGGAGGGGGGTGATACTGGTTTAAATGCGGAGCGGGCACTTCAACTTCAGCAGACGTGTGGAGAGTGCTGGGATAGGTTGTGTAAACTGAATTACAAGAAATACATAGAGCGGCAGCACGCGGGTGGGGACAAAACAGGACGGCTCCTGGCATGGCTATATAAGAGCGAAACCCCCAGACCCACCATCAGGGCAATAATGAGGGAGGACGGAAGTGTGGCGGATACCCAGGAGGGAGTCAATCAGGAATTTGCCACGTATTACGGAGAACTGTTTGGGGATGTTGGGGAGGATATCCAAGAGAGAATAAAGGAAACGCTTGAAGACATAGGTCTGCCCAGGATAAGTGCTGAGGAGAGGGAAGAGCTGGATGCACCAATCACTTTGGAAGAGCTAGAAGCGGTGGTGAGACAATTGCCAACTAGTAAAACCCCAGGGGCGGATGGGTTCCCGAGCGAGTTTTATAAAGCATACATGGCAGAAGTGCTCCCTCCGATGCTGAATATGCTAAATGAAGCGTTTGAGGTGGGACGGCTGCCAGAGTCGCTAAGGGAAGCAGTCATAATACCGCTCCCTAAACCGAATAAGCCTGGGAACAGCTGTGGCTCCTATAGACCGCTATCAATGCTGAATCAAGACAGCAAGATACTAACGGCTGTTTTGGCGAGTAGACTGCGAAGAGTCATAGACAAGCTCATACACCCGGATCAGACGGGTTATGTTCCCAACAGGAACATAACTCACAATCACAGGCGATTACATCGAGTCATTGAATGGGCGGGGGATAAGGAGGGTGACATGGCGGTAGTGTCCCTGGATGCTGTAAAGGCCTTTGATTCCGTCAAGTGGCCATGGCTACTGTCGGCTTTGACGGAATATGGGATGGGGCCCGGATATGTCAGATGGGCGAAGATGTTGTATAGTGAGCCGCTTGCCAGAGTTAAGACGGGAGCAGTTATTTCAGAGAGATGGAGGTTAGGCAGAGGTACCAGACAGGGATGCCCATGGTCCCCTATGTTATACATACTGGCATTGGAGCCTTTAGCCATATACCTTAGACAGCAGTACGACACTATAGGCATTGAGGTGGGTGGGGAGCGACACTTGATCTCTCTATATGCAGACGATATGTTGTTGTATCTGAAGTATCCAGAGGAGAATCTCCAGTATATCTTGGAGGTTATGGATCGGTATGCGGGGTTGGCTGGGATAGCTGTGAATCCTCAGAAGTCTGTAATTTTCCCGTTAGGTAACTATAGGGGACTCCCCGTAGACCAGCTGCCGGTGTTGCAGGTTCCTTGGACTGTTGATACCTTTCGGTACCTTGGGATAGATGTGTATCACACGGTTGAACAAGAACATAGACACAACACGGAGATAGCTGTGGGGAAAATCGAGAAAAGCATGCAATTTTGGGGGAAGCTGCCACTAGCCATGATGGGGCGTAGCGCAATGCTTAAGATGGTGGTTTTGCCTAGGCTCCTGCATTTTTTTGGAAACATTCCACACCTCATACCTGGGAAGTTTTTTGCCAAGCTTAATAGTATATGTAGGGACTTTTTGTGGCAAGGAACCAGGTGCAGGATGGCATTGTGGAAACTGCAAAACATTTATGAAAAAGGGGGGATACGGCTCCCCAATTATGAGGCCTATTATATAGCGAGCCAATTGCAGTACGTAGCTAAATGGCTCTCGGATGAAAGTACCCCCGAATTCAGATTGTTTAGTGCAGACTGCGCCCCATTTTACTTAAAGGAAATGATCTGGCTATCTGAAACAGACATGAAGGGGCGCCCCAAAATGATGTTGCTTGGGTGGAGGATCTGGCGCCGCGCGTGCAGGATGATGAAAATCCCGGCTCCGTGCTCCCCGCAGATACCGCTGGTGGCGCTGGCGAAAGGAGATGAGCAACTGCGGAGGAGAATTAGAACCCACTGGGAATCAGCAGGGTTGGCAACGGTGGGAGATGTCTGGCGGGAGGGAGCCATCATAAGCTGGGAAACGTTGGGCGAGGAAACAGGTCTACACGTAGGTCAATATATGACATATCATAGATTAGTGTGGGAAATTAAGAGGGCTTGGCCCGAAACTATACTCGAAGCAGAGCCGGATGGTATCGTGGACACTATATATGATATGACAGAGGGAGGGCACGAGATTTCAAGATTATATGAAATGCTGATGCTTAAGATTGGTAAAGAACCAGCACAACTTCGATTAGATTGGGAAACTGAGGTGGGGGCCCCGATGGAAGATAGGATGTGGGAGCGGGCTTTGTGGTATCATCAGAAGGTGTCGAGAAATGCTAGGTTGAAACAAATACAATTATACATTACGCATAGGGCGTATATGACGCCCCTGAGGATATCAAGGTTTAAAAATGCAGGCAGACAGGCATGTCCCAAGTGCAATGAAGAGCAGGCGGACATGACACACATGTTTTGGTCCTGCCCTGTGGTTGGGCGCTTCTGGGGCGAGATAGCGGCGAAACTGGCGGACAAAGGAGTCACGCTGGTGGTAGAGTCAGCATGGGCCTGCCTATTGGGGGGGTTCCCTAGATCGCAAAAACTGAAGCACGTTAATAAACTGAAGGACTTGGCATACGTGCTGGCTAAGAGGAGGATTGCCATGGGATGGAAGGCTTGTCATAAACCACAGGTGGAGATATGGTGGAAGGAATTGCAAAAGTGGGCGGAAGCAGAGACCGTGGTATGGCAGGAGTCCAGTGTGGTGGGAGGGGGAGAAGAGGTGGGAACCCTGTTGGCTTGGAAATCATTGATATCGGAACTGTTTGGAACGATGGCAGATTTGGCGGATTCCAATGGAGAATGTACCACACCGCGCAGCGCAAACACAGAGCAAACAGACTTGATGGGCTCGTAGGGGGGGTGGGTTTGGGGATTGGAGATCAAATTGCATACGACGCACATTCAAAACTGTATTACGGTATTTTGTATTGTATATTTGGTCTGTATTGTTTGTTGGTTGAAATAATAAAAATGTTTTTAAAAAAAAAAAAAAAAAAAAAAAAAAAAAAAAAAAACGTGATGGAAGTGCACAAGCCATGAAACCAGCCAAAAGGCCAAGGGGCCGAGATGATGGCACCAGGCCATCCACGTCGAGGGGATCAAGGATGGTCCAAGTGCCACGCAAGTCAGCAACCAGTGCCCAACCAGCCACGCAGTCACCTACACAGGACCACCGGACACCTGCCCCTGCACCCCTGAAGACACAACCGACAAAGGGTGAGGCCACATATGCCGAAAATGACAATGGGGGCTCACAGTCCGCTGCCACAAGCTCGATAGGGGAGACGGCGGCATCGGCAAAGCATAGTGGCGACAATGAAGGGGTCCATGACGACATTAATGCAGGAGTTCTCCAGTCAGAGGATGTTGGTCGAACCCCAAGCCCGCAGGTCACCCCACTGGGCACTCCTCACCAGGAATCTGTAGGACAGGGCAGCCATGGAGAGTGGTCTCCAACATTGCAAAGTCCCGTATTGGCTGCTGACACCACCTAACCTACCATCTACCCCCACCACCACCACCGCAATACGGGACCTCGAAGGATGTCTGTCCAGGAAGGAGGGCCGGCAGGAGGAGAGGCACGGATATGTGAAGGTGTAACTTTCAGAAGGTGAGGCAACACGCCGTGCAATGCGTGACACCACTGCAGCCGTTATCCAGGCCATCAACCGGAACACTAAGTGCCTCCATGATGGATCCGGTGTGTGGGCCAGATCCTTACCAGGATTGCAAACAGTATGGAGCAGCGGCAAACAGCAGCTTTGGGGACACAACCATCAACATCATCTACATCTACCACGCCAGCAAGTTCCACTCAGACCAGCCCTGTGCGCAGGTCCCTGCGCAGCGCGCCGTGCTCAGATATGCAACCCCCACCTCCGAAGGGGGGTCCACAGTACATGTTGAGTTGCACTGCATCCGGACACATGTTGTGCCATTGATGTCTTGGGGTGTGTTGGGGGAGGGTGTGTGGGGGATGGTGGAGAGGGGAGGTGGGGATGTGTGGGGGGGTTTTGGGGGTTGCAGGGTTCATTCACATTGTACAAACCATCACTTGAATACACCTGTTGTGTAAAAAACCTCACATGAGTGGCCATTGCCTCTTTGGTGTGTGTCAATGTATTGCTTTATAGTGCACTGTGCCCATATACCCCCACACCCAGTGCCCAGAGTCCCACATACATGGCACCCTCTGCATCCCAGTACATACGAATGATTGGTCTATGACCGATTGGCGCACAGCACGTCCCTCAAGTGTATTGCGTCCTGGCGGATGTCGAACATCTACTCCTTCCTCTCCTTCAACTTCACCTGGTGGTGGCTGGTCCATGTCAGGTGGCAGGGGTACATTCCGCCAGATGCACATGTTGTGCAGCATGGCACATACCATGATGATCTTGCTCACCTTCTCAGGCCCGTAAATGAGGGCGCCACCTGACCTGCTGAGGCAGCAAAACCGTGATCTGCTCAATGACCACACGCGTGCGTGTATGGGCATGATTGAAGTCCTCTTTGTGCCTGTTCTGCGGATTCCTGACAGGGGTGAGGAGCCACGCCTTCAGGGGATGGTCAGCATCACCTGCATGGGAGCAGAAGGTATGTTTAAGGATACTGCACAGTTTCCATATGTGCTCGGCCTGTACATCGTTCATGTTCACATGCAGTAGTCCGTCGATGGCCGCTATTGACTTCACATCTGCACAACTATCTGCCCTGTACAGTACTTTCCAATCCATGGTGCTGGCCTTGGGTGACATACATGACTTGGGGGGCTTGACATTGGAACCCCCAGCCACCCAGATGGATTGACAAGGTCCATGATGCACACACATCTGAGGGCTCTGTGGCAGGGGATGACTCCAGATGCATGTTGGGCAATTTTTGATGCTTTAGGCTGCTGCACTACAGGATACTACTTGTTCAGACTATGATGCATATGGGTCATTGTAGACGGCATGCACATGACCCTCGACGTCTACACAGTCGTCACATTAATTTGCACAATGTGAATGTTGGAATTGTCTGCCAGTGTTGGGTACAGTACCTTAGGTGACGCATGGTGTCGACTTGCATGCTGGTACTCATGTGCTGTGGGCGATGCCCACGCCTATCGCACTGATGTAGGTGTTGCTTGCTACTTGATGTGTTCAATTTGATGCATTCTTGTTGCATGTGCACTGCCATTTATTTACATCTGCACATGTTGCCATGGTGTTATGCAGGGTTGCTGTTGGGGAGGGGCAGTGACAGCGTAAATACCTGAGGTGGAATTGATACTGCACACTCATGGATGCTTGTACTGCGAGGTGCTTCAATGCAGTCATGTGTTTTCTGCTTCGTGGACATGTTCTGGTGCTGAGGGCATGGTCAGGTGATGTCCGGTGGACATGTTCAAGGGTGTGTGCTGATTGTGTGTGTGACATTTACATATTGGTGTGCGGCCAGAGTGCATCAGACTTCATTGTCTGTGTCATGCATCATATTTGGTTGATTATGGGAACGGTCTTTGGCAGTATGGACAGTGTCCAGACACCCCATTGAGGCCACTCCCATGGGCCAGAGGGCAGTCTCCTTGCGTATGCATGTACGCCCCCCAACACACTCCCATGGGCCAGAGGGCTGTCTCCTTGCGTATGCATGTACACCCCCCAACACTCTCCCATGGCCCAGAGGGCAGTCTCCTTGCGTATGCGTGTACACCCCCCCCCCCAACACTCTCCCATGGCCCAGACGGCAGATTCACTCAACAGCCAGCCATGTCGTACAACGTCTCCTTCCATGTAGCAGGGTAGTGAGGAGTTCCGCAGCACCATGCATCATGCGTGGATCCTGGGTATCTGGCAATGTGTTATCATCTTGCTGGCATCACACACCATCTGCACATTGATGGAGTGGTATAGCTTCCGATTGTGGTACACCACCTCCACGGCATGTGGGACTACCAACTCCACATGGGTGCAGTCGAGGGCACCAATTACAATGGGCATGCCTGCCAGTGCATGAAATGCTATTTTGGTGTCATTTGCCTCCTGTGGTGTTCGTGGTAGGGATATGTAGGCCCTTGCGTGCTTTAGGAGTGCATCTAGCACTTGGTTTAGCACACCAGAGAAGCATGGTTGCGAGATGCCATGCAGTTGGCCCACTGTGTGCTGGTAGGTGCCTGTGGCCAGGAAGTGGAGCACAGATGCCACCTTCAGCAGAGGGGGGGTGGCAGTGCAGATGTTGATCAGGCTCACCAAGTCTTCATGTATTAATTGCACTATGGCAGTGATGGTGTCCCTGTCCAGGCGGCACAGGGTGTGGATCTGTGCTGGGGTTAAATTGAATGGAGTGGAATTGGTGGCTGCCTGCGGGGAACAACTGCCTGTACTGGTGGGATTTTCTGGGCCAGTCTCACCCTCCTTCTCCTCCTGCGTCTCCTCTGTGTTGCCTGTTGTACTCCCTACTCAAGGAGTAGCAGTGCAGGCATGTCCTCCAGCTCCAGTATGGCGAGTGCAAGTGGTATCATTTTGGTCTTGGAAGTGGTGTGGTGTGTGGGTATGCTCCTTTTGTGCAGGGCCTGGCTCCATTGCCTCCACCTGTACTGATTGTGTGCACCTGTGGCAGTTGGGGGAACATCAGTTTCCTATTAACGGGTGATTCGCGATGCCGGTATTGACGGCATCATGGTGGCCCTTCTTACCAGCATCTGGATGCCGTTATGTACATGTCCGTGCGACTCGTGATGTCCTCGTCCTTGCGGCATGCCGGTATTACGGGCACGGCACCTGCGCGCACACGCTGGTACGGTGGTGCATGGCCACAGCGGGTCCTTGTCAGACCGGCATCTAGGGTCGTAATACTACGGCCTGGTAATGGATGCCGGTATTGCCTTACCGGCTCCATTATTACCGGACCGCCAACCTCGTAATGAGGCACAATGTATTCTTGATAAGGAGGCCCTCATGGGAATGAGTCCTTGTCCCCTAGAGTGGAGTGGTGTCCGGTCAAATGTTCGAATGCATTTGATCGAATGACAAAATGCTCGAGCCAATTTGACCGAAAACAAAAAGGTCGAATTTTTTTTCAAAAAGTATATATATATTTTTTGCTCTAGTGTGGGTAAAAAAAAGTGTTTTAACACCAAAAACAGGGTTTGTGGGTGGACCTCCCCTCTCCCTCAAAAGAAATAATGTGACCCTTTTTTTCGGTCAAATTGACTCGAGCATATTGTCATTCGATCAAATGCATTCGAGCATTTGACCTATAACCGAGTGGAGTCACTCCCAGTGAAGTCCCACTTTCCCAGACCTCTAAGGAGGGTCTTACTGAGTAATCTGACCTCCCTTTCTTCAAGGGGAGTGTGGGGTGAGAAACTCCCTTCTGGGGATAAGGGACAAATTGGACAGATTTGTAAGCGGGCCAATTCATGGAAAAAGAGAAGTTTCAGGGCGGACTTGAATGCATGCATGTTTGTAGTGATTTTCCTTTCTGGGGGGGTGGAGTTCCAGGCGTTGGCTGGGGGTTAGGAGGGAGAAGGAGCAGAAGTGGCACATGGTTGGCGAGGGATGGAGGGATTGTGAGCAGTGCTAGACTGATCATTCTAAGGTGCGAGTAGTGGCAGAGGGAGGCGGCTCCTGGGGGAGGGTGGGCTGGATAGCCCATGAATATATCTGAAGATCACCAGAAGAACTGTGACGGGGGAGACCAGTGGTCTATAGAGAGCTTCATGTCAAGGAAAGTTTAAGATTTTGTCTAGGGAGCAAAAGAGGAAGGCCCTTTTGGGGGTTGGGCAGGTATAGTATTTAATTGTGAAGCGGGATTTTACACAGCATAGGTGGCAGGAGAAGCCAGATCCTTTCTAATGATTCGAAGCATATTAAATATTGATTGGCATATTTGAGCAGAACCTCTGCTTCTTATGTTGTTTTTCGTGCAGCTATGCCTGAGGCATTCTGGATAGGAAGAATGTGCAAGGTTAAAGGTGCCACTTATGGAATCTGTTTTAGAAACGGTTGCTGCCAGCCAGCCTTGACTTGGCCGCAGTGCTTGCCTATCCCTTTCTCATAAACCATATGCACGCACACCTCTTTTGCAGGAAGGAATGCTGCAATGTTCACTGGTAAGATGCACCATATTAGCGCTTGATTTTCAATCAAAGAATCCATCCTTTAATCAGAATGATCCGTGAAAGGAGCGGCTATATTCATCCTGCACCTTGATGAAATACTGTCATGGGGCATATCTTTCACACTGCACGGTTCCAGTTCACTTTCAATGACTATCATGTGAATGCACGATAGAAGAGTGTCTCAAGTCGGGGTTCAGAGTTGTCTGGTGTTTTGAAGTATATATGTTAGCTACCATTTAGAGCAATAAAGTTCAGGATTTTAAGTGTGACCATTAAACCGATTGCATAAGTGCTGATACACTTGTGAACATGTTTTTTCGCATGAACCAGTTTACAAAATTCCAAAGGTTTATATGATATGGGATTTATAACGCACCCATACATGAGTGTTTCAAGGCACAAGGAGGCAAGGGAGGGGGGAAACAGAGGGAAGACGTAGACAACAATCTTACTAGGAAAGGTGACATTGAGATCGGTAACTCTACAAGAAAGGTAGATTTGTTGTTGTTGATGGATTTGCAGAGAAAAACTTAACAAATGCATGCTTGCTATTGTTTCTTGTGATCTTTGTCAACTGAGTGCACAAACCCATTGATCCTCCGCAATCTTACACCGAGAAAGACAGTGTACTATGCATATAGCTTTTTTAAAAATTGTTTGACGATGCACACAGGAAAATACAAAATGCTCAGAGTTCAAAGGACAAATTATTAGTAATGTAGTAATACTTGATATATTGTAACCAATAAAAGTCAAAACACCAGCTTTTTGGTGTCGCGTTTATTCACTTCGAAATGTGGTTATCATGTCAAATGTAGATTTTTGAAATGCTGTCACTATAACTTCATTTAAATGATTGGAAATCACCATTAAAAAGTTGCATAGTTAATTCAGCACTTCGAGCAGACAATGCCTTGAATGCTTGGAATGTGAGTAAACTTGTATGAGAACTATGTTTCTAATACTACGATCTTAATATTGCAATTCCTTCTGCCAAAAAGCATACTTGCATGGGTTCTTTTTGTCTCATCTTTTGCTAAACCTCTATTCACTTATTCTTCTTGTGGTTCTCTGGCACAAGGAAAAACCAATGGGCCAATAGTTTTGTGTCATTGTTTTAAGAAACGTTATAAGGAAGAAATAGCAACCGTTTTTTAAGGAAGTACTTGGACCTGTCCATGTAGATTAGTTATCAGAGTGGTTGGTGGGTAGGGTAATAAAGTCCAGGGTTGATGACGTGACGGCTGGTTACCTTGCCTCTTTCCTCGTGCAGGATTCTCGCTCATTCTTTCCTCTACCATGTCTGTCTTTGTTACCTTCCCTTCTCCCTCTCCTGGTTGTTTCTAGTTTCTCCACCTGCCTTCTGTCTATTCCTTCTGTGATCCAAGTTTCCTTGTTGTCTTCTGGGCTTACCTTGTGTCTGCTATCCTTCTGTCTTTCCCCTCTGCAGATCTTGCTTGATTGCTTTCCTCCATTCGGGCCTCTTTCTTACGTTTACCCTTGCATTGGATATGGTAGTGGAGTGGGGCTTCTGTTAAGTTTGTCGGAATTAGGCCTTGCTTCTTTTCTTCCCTCTGATTTTGACTGCAGCCTCCCTACCTTTTGGGTTCTGGCACAGTCAGCTCTTCTTTTATTGAGTCTATTTCTGGCTCTGTGGCTGCTCCTTCCGCCCGGGACTTGGCTTTCCCTCCTTGCTGCAGGAAGGTGACTGCATTCCTTAGGTGTCCCTCATTGCTCTCTGTCTTAAACAACTCTGTGCTCCTGAAATTAGCACATATAAATTGCACCTGGATGCAGTCATTCCCGAGCAAAAACAAAGTATCAAACCGACTACACCAAAAGAAGACCTCTAGATGAATTTCCAGTCAAGTTGGTATTTCGTAAAGTTTGGTAGATATTCAGCTGATGAGCTAATTCCGTCTACCAGACTGAACTAAACATGACTATCGTTGTCGTATGCCATGGCATAACACCTGTGTGTGGAGTTTTTCTTCCAGCTTTTTAATTCATGCAAAGAGACAGGAGCCCCATGAAGCCTGAGGTGGAAAAAGCATCCTCCTTTTTATCCTTTGGGGGTGGAGTTTCTTCATCAGTGCCCCTTAGTTAGATTGAGGATCGAGATGTAAAGGCCAGGCACTAAATTGTCTATTGACCCATCAATACAAGACCTGGGCAATCTGAGATACCTAATTGACTTACCTCACTCAATCAGTGCAGAAACAGACTAATCCATCGGGTCTGTATTGTCTATTCTGGCCCCAGGTGTGCTAGTCATATTATCTTTGTATGGCCCAATAAGATGATAGCATTTCTGGGGCACCTGTTGCTGTTGTGGTTACGACTGGGCAAAATTACCACTGGCATAACGTAATTGGTGAAATTTGCATCCAATTTTGTTTCACTAACAGGGAGGGGATTAGATGGTGTATTACCCAAGTCGGCACTTTTTAGGCAAATGTTTTTTCCTTGAATTCTTTTTTCTTTTTGTTTTGCTGCAATTATTTTGCAGCCCTTCTAAAAAGAAATTGTGGGCAAAATAGACAGAAATGTCATACAAATGCAATATTGTGTGACAAATGTAGAGTATTGGACAATTGTTCTGTTTAGTGAATGTCTGACATTTCGCCCCGCACAAACTTGCGATTGATTGTCGCTTCTGTTCGATGCTAGTTGGGTGATTGAAGCCTCTATGGATTTTGAGGGTTACTGTTGACTTCCCTCCAAGGACGGCCGGGAGCTACACAACCTAAGAGGAATGTCGGCCTGCACTGGGGCAGTTGGGACAGACCCAAAAGATCGGACCCAAAAGATAATTTGCCCCAGGCCTCATGAGCAGTGTGGCCTAGGGAGCGTAAAAGAAGGCCTGTCGAGTGTTGACCTGCTTTTGGGCTAGATGGGACTGTCCCAGAAAGTGAGCATTGCAGCCTGGGCTGCATGTGCTGGGTGGCCTGGGCAGAAGCTTGCAAGGAAAATCCACCCACCCCAGGGTCAGAGATTGAAACCCCCCCCCCCGCTGGGGCTGCAGGGGCTGCATGTGCAGGGCAGACTACACTGAGGTGGTCTGGGAGGCCTCTACCTGCCCTGGGGCCAGACTGGTCAGGCGGCATGGTAAGAGCGCAGGCCTGCTGGTGTGCAAGGATCTGGCATGTGGGAACGAACTGTGGCTGCGGTGTTCTAGGCAGCTGGGGAATGCAAACGAAGGGGGCTATACCTCCTGTTGTACCTGCTCAGATAGCCTGGCAGGGACCAATGAAGGACTTGCTCGCTGGGGCCGGTCCATGCTCAAGGACGAGCACAGGCCTCTTCCAGTTGCGCCTCCCTGGAGGAAATGTAGTGATCTGCGCTGCAACTAAGGAAAAAGGCCTGTAAGGGATTTGCCAGTCATGGGGGAAGCACCTTCTACAAGGGAGGGGGTTTTCTGAGAGGCTAAGCTGTGATCTCCACCCATGGCAGAGAGTGGTTGAGGCTTCAAATGGCCTGATGACATGATCCGTTCCTTCAACTGGGCACACGGTACTGTGCCTTAAATGAGTGGCTAACTTGTACATGGACCAGGGCAATTACATTAAGGAGATTTTTTTTAAGACACCTGACAATTAAGGTTGGGGCAGGCTGCAGCTATCCTTGATTAGTTGGGGAATATGTTAGTTGTATAAAGGTGAAAGTGCTAACTGTGTGTAATCAGGAAGCCCTGAGGAGTGCGATGGGGCTTGCCTTCGGCTCACCAGGTGAATGGAACTGCCAGTGGGGATTCCTCCATTAACTCAATTTTCAAGAGAAGCCGCGGTGAGGGTTTGGTGGAGGGTGGGGCTGTCGGGGATACTGTCTGTTATACGTCTTGGTAATATGGTTTGTGAAATGGAATTGCTTATAGATTATAAATCATATGGTAGCCCATCTCCTGTAGTAGTATGCGTTGTCTATGAAAGCAGGTTGTCTAGCATGCTTCTTCTCTTGGGCGGGGGTGTAGAGTGGAGGAAGTTAATCTCTTGAGAAGGGGGAGGGTCTACCTGATCTATAAATGTACTAAATGTTATTTAAGGCCGAGGAATGAGGAAACATAAATCTAATTTGCAGCTGTGAAATCGTGTTTTCGAACCTGATGGCTCAATATCCATGGTGAAGCGGAATGAAGTCTGTTCAAGAAGACACCAACCTCTAAAAATGTTTTTGTCCATCAATACTTGAGAATATTCCTTTTAGACCGGCTTTAAATAAACTTTGACGAATTCCTGAAAATAAGTTTAGCTTTAAACAAGTAGAAAAATAGCCACAGCCAATTCAGGTTGCTGTCCTTTCAGTGGAAGGCAAAATTGATGAAATTTTCGTGGGCAGGTTGATGTGCCTTTCCCGGTACTTATTTAATAATGGCAATAATTAGTATTTTTGGTACAGATTTGAATTAGTTAATGCTTTCTTAATGTGTATTGATTCGTCTGTGACATAGTACTCTTGTAATTCGGGACCATTGATGTTGTCTAATGTATTATTGACTTATTTTAAGCACAACTATTAATACGATAACTGGCCAGAGATATCTCTTTTTAGACTGTAAATTGCTTAATCCGTTTTAATCTCTTGGATAAATTAAACATGCCATTTAAAAGCATTTTAAATCCCGTTTGTTATTTGGGAATGTCCGGCCCATAGCACATCTGTTTATGTACTCCATTGAAAGCTACCATTTTTGTAGATGGCGCTGTTTAAGCTAAATTATCATGTAGGTAAGTTCACTGTGGTATCTTGGAAGAGAGGGTTGGAAGATTCAGCTGCAGCTGCCGGCAACTTGTGGCTGTCCAGAGGTTTTGGACTATTTGATTAGTGCTACAAGCATAGTAAGCGCTGAGGGATTATGGGAGGCGTAGTCCAAAACATCAGGAGGGGGCCGCAGGTTGCATATCACCTATATGGGGCTTGCTAAGAAGCCTGATCTCAAAACGACTTTGCATAAGTAGACTTAGTTAATTTGGTTTGAAAAGTGCTAAAGATGCCACCACACAAATACTTTCCCCGTGTCCAGGCTCAAAATGACAGCCTGCCACCACGGAAGGCTTGAAAGCCGACCACTGCTGAGCCAAAGATGTGCTCATGTCCTTAAACATTTTGCGCAAAGTTCCAAGTCTAAGCCCTCTGACACTACTATAGAGGAGATTTGGAGCAGCATGCATATTCTTTAATATTGCAAAGAAAAAAATTGAAGGTTTTTGGCAAAATGAACATTGATAATGCTGTTCTTTTGTCAGGAACCCGTGAAAATAAGACTTTCTCTTTTTTGACATGCAACCACACCAGACTGTTATTAAAAGGGTTCCAGTTGCACAAGCAGATCAGAAATGCATATTGTTTTCTTGTGAGTCTGTTTTGGAGCACATTCACCTATGTTTCTCCACTTTGGCTGGCTGAGGGGCCCTTTAGTCTGCACGGGTGTTCAGGCTGATGTCTTGCAGCCTTACAGATACCACCCCTGCTCCTCGGTCCTGTGACGTGGCCTTACTACGGTGTACAGTAGAAGCAGCAAAAGGCGGCATTACCTTATAGTAACATCCCATTCCATAAGGGTGCCAGACTCTCGCTGCACACAGGAGAGACCTACTACCCTTCTCTCCTCACCCTGTTTATTGCACAGTCACCTCTGCCTTTCAGACAGTCCGATGAGCATAGCTTGCATAGGGTATATTTCTCGCTATGGCTGGCTAAGCATTACTATTCTTTGATGGCCGACTCCCAAATAAGATCGCTGCTCTGTCTCACCATGGACTAAAATAACGTCTTGCTTGACATGACATGGAACAAACTCTTAATAACCTTTTGACGTCACGGTGCCAGGCCTTTTCAATTTTCCTGTACTACTTTGATCATTCCCTTCTGCTGAAAACATTTACCTTCATACACAGTCTGTTCGTGACTACTCCACTCCTGGATTGGCAGCCACAGAATTAACATTCTGGAGTTTGACCTTTGATGCAAACTATAGTGATGCCTCCAAACTTCCAGGATTGCCTGAACACACTCTCAAGCCACTCATGCACCCAATATTACTTTATGTACTAACTTGCAATTATCCAGATCTGCCTTGGAAACGCATCCCATTCACCATCGAAGTTTAGGCTGTATCTGCCTCTTTCATTTTGTGGAACCATGGTTCCTTATGCCATCACAAAACATTCTTCCTGCAGTTCCTCCCTTCCTCAGTGTGTTGGTTGCATCCATTTCCCGCTTTCCCATCACTTTATCCTTCTCTTGCTTGTTTTGTTTCTTCAAGCACGCTAAGGTCTGGGTAGGCATGGGCAATCCTTGTCTCAGTAAGATAGCTCAGGGACAACGTGCTTGCCTTGCAAGCAAGACGAAACGGAGCAACACAGGTTCGCTCCCTGGGTCCGCACTTAGAAACCTCTGGGTATTAAGTGCGTTATAAATGACCAATCCTATCCGGCGGTTAAGCCTGGGGGCTCTGAAAGTACTATGGTGGTGCTTTGGAGCGAGTCGTACAAGGTCATGCGATTGGTGACCGTACCGTCACATTACACATTATGTAGGAAGGCCTGTTGCAAATTCCCTGTTGGAATGCAATTTAATTCATTACATTTGCTTATTCAGAATGTAATGTAAGGTGACCCAGAGAAACTGTCCACATCCAATTAGATGGTTAATCATGGCGTAGGCGAAGAATGACTTGCGTCTTGAGCTCTGAAAAATACAAATGCTAATGGGAAGCCCAGCACCATTATGGGTGCGAATGTGCTGTGCATTGCTTTTCAGATCTAGTTAAGTTGTGAACATCAGACCAAAGTGCTGCAAATCTTCAACCACGACTCGAAATATGCACTCCAACTAGCCACTGGTTAATAATAATGGACTCTGGGTGAATGCAAAATCGTGTGCTGTGTAGAACTGAGGTGGCAAGTGACTTTTTATGTATGGCTAGTAGCTTACAACTTGACATTTTTACCCCTGTCTTCAACACAAATATGCTTTCCAAATTTGAGTGTTCCAAGTGGCGTGATGGGGGACTTGAATTTTTCGTTATTTCGTCTGAGTGTCGCTCGGTACCACTCAGTGGAAAAGAGTATAGCTGTGAATGTGTCACTATGAGCATTCATATTCACACGACAATCTTGTTCATAAGACATTACCTAATGGCAAACATAGTTGCCGTCTTAGGCCAGGTGTCCACCGAACATGGCTCATCAAATGGAGACTGGGAGTTGCATGTTTGTTCGACCAATAGAGTAAGTACTGAAGAATTTGTATTTTGGACACCATTCCAGTCTACTGGCTTGTATGTAAGGTGCGCCAAAAGGTTTGAAGTTTCTAGATTTTGGAATAAAATATGTGAGGTGTATGACCATATAGGCTTTTGCAAACCTATGGTTGTGAGAATATTAGCACGTGCAACCTTGAATGGATTTTGTTTGCTAGCTTGTGTTGAATAATTCTTGCAAATTGAGTGTCTAAAAAGCTTGCAGAGTAGCTCACTAGTCGGTCGGGACTTGGATAGTACTGAAAATATCGCTTTCACTTTTTGGTGTACAGGCAGCAGCGGCCTCTGACTCTGGGTCGTTACCCTGTGTTGCTGTGCAGGTCTATCCTGATGATGACCGTGCAAGGAATGGCGCTATTTTTACTCGGCTTCCAAGTCAACACTAATGAATCAAGCAAGCAGGGCCTGCTCTGTAGCGAGGCGGGCCAAGGCAAACACGAGTGCTCTAAATCTGCACACTGGAATGCAAGGATGATGGGAACAGCAAAGCCCCCGAGTGCATTGGGCTCTCAACAACCTCTGCACAGAGCTGGGACAAGCGCGAATCTCATCTAGCCGATGCCGCGGAGGAAACGCGCATGTCTGTGCAGGAGTAGCATGGGCCTGTTGTAAATGCAAACCAACTTTTCATATGATTGCGACGACCTTTGTCTTACAAAAGCGTTCAAAAGCCTTGTTTTAAATCTGCAGAGTCGTAATGGTTTACGCGCGGTTTAACTCCTGCCGTACCACTCGGGTCGATGTTCTAGAGTGTTCTAGAGTGCGACAGGAAGCGGCGAGGCACGATGGGAATAAATGTTCCCGCCCCATTTATCTGCTCCGTCTGTCAGCACTGCCGCCAGCATCTGCCTTTGATGTGGGTGCAGGTGCTTTAGATCATGTAGAATGCGGCAGGTTTTTGCACCGGGGAAAAAACAGCAGATTCCCTAGGAATCCATGTAATGCCCAGGCACGTTTGTCATTGGAGTAAATGCAACATGCAAACTGTGGCGGAGTGTTTGCGTCCTCTTGCAAAGTGGTTCAAAATGGCACTGAGGAGACTGGCCCGCACGGGCTGTACAAGTCTGCTGCTTTCTCTGTCCAATTCGGAGGGACTCGCAAAATAACTCCCGCTCATACCCTCCCGCCCCCAAGTATAAACGTTTTAAGCAGGTCAAAACTCTTTTGTTGGTAACTTTACAGTGGATTGGTACAGCATGCGGATTCACTGTGCACGAGTGATGGCAGGCTGCAGTTTTGTTGGACGTTGTGGTGGTTACTATGGAAATGCATTATTATTTTTGATTGCTGGACTTGATGCTTATTTTTCATCTTGGTGATTTATTAAGCGCCTAAATGCTGCTGCTGAGAAACATCTGAACGCTCCCTCAAAACATGTCCGAATGTTGGTTCTTGAGCCCCCCTTTGGTGCAGTGCAGTAGGGCTGTGCAATTTCAGCGGAGAAGGTTGTGTTGCAATGTGAACGATTAAGATACACACAGACTGTTTTGATTTATTTTCTGTTTTGGTTTTAATGGAATTTGCCTAAAAATACTCTCAGAGAAAACATACCTATATATGTGTAGCAATAAATCAAGCGGTGTGCGCCAAATGTCATATTGCTTCTTTCCCAGAAACCTTCGCTTCTTGTATGTTTTGGTGGTTTAAAATGTCTTCTGGCAGCAGTAGTTGAAATAACAGCCATTTGCTACCAGTGAGTGAAATAAAGTTGGAGGACACTGGTTGGATCGCAATGCTTCTTTAGGATAATGCAATACATCTAAATGTGTTTTCCAAATGCAGGGGTCTTTAACCTGCGACTCTCCAGATGCTTTGGACTACTGCTCCCATGATCCGTCTCCCTGGACTTTGCTGGCTGGTTATGGTGGGAATTGTGGTCCAAAATATCTGTAAAGCCACAGGATGAAGATGCCCGAGTCTAATAGATGGGTAAACAGCAACGGGTACAAAATACCACTGGTATATTGTCCACCTTGGAAGGTTTTGTCTAAAGCGAAATACGAGAAAACTTTGCATAAAGCAGTCTACAGATTTAGACACCTACAAGCTAATGGATTGGTCACCCTACTTCATGGGCAGTGCCTTCCTTCAGATGAGTGATTGGAAAGACGCTGCTGGGCAGAGTTTGGGCCATTACCTCCCTGGGCTCATCCTGCAAATAGATAACCCACAATCACTAGCATGGCCTAAATAATAGCCAAACAAGCACAGCTCACACATTGTCCATTGAAAATACTTGTACTGTCTTTAGCGAGTTACCTTGCACCTTATTCAGTGTCAAAGAATTAGACCTTGTTGACTAGGTCAATAAGCCACTGTGCTATCCCTACTAATCCAATATGGCACATTTCTAAACGGAGGAACTCCCATTCTGGTAGCTTAAGTGCCAGACCACTCTGGGCAAAACAAAAGAAGTCCTGGATGGAAGGTTTTGAAACAGCTTAGCCTCTGGCATTGCTCTTGGAAACCCCCCAGACCATAATTCTTCAGCTTGCCAAACCATTATAGAAAGGGGTCATCATCAGTGAGGTATAGCTTGGGTCTGTAGGCCCAATATTCTTGGGACCAATGTCTGGGAATACTCGTCCCACTTGGGGCAGTTACAGACCTGGGTACTGAGCCTACTGGGTTTATAGACCCAAGCTCGGCCTCACTGATGACACAGAATGAGGGCAAAACATATCTGGGGTAGCTTGTGGTCTTGCATTCCTTTGCAGACCAGGTCCGGTCTGATCTGGTTGTTTCAGACTGGCAATTTGATAGTGGGTGTTCCCTTTTGGGAGACTGCTCATTCGTTGTGGATTGCTGTAGAGTCCTGGGCTGTGGAGCTGCTGAGGGATCATCAAGTTCTACAAACAGGCTTTTGCCCTGGCAGGCATACATAATCCATCCCGGTCACTGCTTTGGACAACCTCCATCTCTCCTTGGGTATGTGTAGTATCACTGCAGTATTTAAGCTGGGTTTATTGTGCCACTTTCAACACTTTTGTTCTCACAATCATGATCCACCAACTTTCCTTGGCTCACATTTGTTGTCTTGCCCTGGACTGGGTCCTCCCAATCTCCCCTGTTTAGTCTTTTTGTTCAACTCCTTTCCTTACTCATCCATTTCTTTGGGTTTTCATTCTACACTTGACACCTACATTCTCGGCCACTTGGGCGGGGAGCTGGGTGTCACCTTTCTTGAGATTGAAGCTTGTTTGTGCCATTTCCAGTTAGATGAACCACAACTCCTGATTATTTTTTCTATATTAGTAATCTGGTTTATTACAAACCTTTTACTGTAAAACATCAAAAAGGTATCATCACTTATCACAAATCAATGAAGAAAAGAAACATTTAGCTGATTCATCAAATATGCAGTGTTCAAGAGTCAGAAATTCTTCAAAGAGGTTACTTCCCACCAGAATTGAAGCACCCTGAATATAAATGATTTTTGCTCGCCTTTTGCCTTTCTTTCCTGAGTCTCCATCCAATCCCTTGATTTAATTTATTTTTAAATAATAGAGGGGGTTGCTTTCAAAACTATTTCTGATGAATATAGTGCTCTTAGCCATCGAAAACATCTGGCTATCCATTGATTCAAGATTTCAATTTGCTGTTTAGTCGGCTTCGATCTGAAGATCTCAATTTGAAGAACGTCATCCTCAAGCAGCGTTTTTCAGTACAGATCGATTCACTTCCAATGCACTATCGAGTGGATTGATTGTGTCGCAATTTCAAACCTAGTCCGTGCAATTGGAAAGAATTTAGGAAGGGATAAAACCCTTCTCCAAAAAATACCTTCTAGCTGGTCCCATATTTTCCACGAGAAATTTAGAGCAGCTTCAGCACCGAAGGATAAAATTGGAATCCCTTTCTGTTGGTAGAATGTTAGTACCGGCCTCACTGAAAATGTCGGCGTAATACAAAAGCTTGACGCGACAAGGAGAGCGCTTTTGTGCGTAGGGCGTTACCCCAATCATGTTCGTCTAGTGATTTATTAATCCATACCACTAGATGTTTGATCTTTTGTACTTGTACCAACTTGGTTAGACCTGCATAAAGGGAAGATTTCTCTTTACTATGCCCTTGCCGGTTTCAGAATGACATTGTTTGGGTTTTTGTGTAGTTGATAGTTAACCCATTGATTCCAAGGTAGTTGACTAGTGCGTTTAAGCTACGTAGGATGCCAATCAGTGTTTTTTCCAACCGAACAAGGTTATCTGCATATATCATCCAAGGTACAGTAGTACCATTTAGGATCGGTGGAATTACCAACAGGCCACCCTGTATTAGGCCATTCCACGTATCGATTTTCTTTGAAAGAGCACCTTGGTTATATAATCTGACCTGGATCGATGTGGCAGTGTACAACTCTTGAATGGCAGCTACCAAATCGTGTGGGCAATTCCATCTTTCTGCCATAATCTCGGACGGTTGACGCTGTTGAACGCTTGTTTTAGATCTATAAACACTGCATAGATTTTCGTTTTTGCTCTCATTGCTTCAAACTTTGATATTTAGTAGCAGGATATTGATGTAAGTTCCTGCACCTTTAACAAATCCGGTCTGCCCAGGGTCTATTCTGTTGGTTTACTTTGCCCAGCATGTTAGTTGTCTAAGACGAATTGAAGCAGAGTTTTCCCAGTAGATCTAAAAGGTGCAAGAGGACGGTAATTGGTTGGTGAAGCCCTGTCTCCCTGTTTGTAGTTTTGGATCAACGTCACATTTTTCCATGAGGGAGGATCCGATTAGTGTCCATTTTTGTGGAAAACAAAGAAGCGCAAAATTCCACCCATGCTTCTGGGTTTAGCTTCAAGGTGTTGTTTGACAGTCCGTCTGGCCCCGGTGCTCGTGATGTATTAAGTTGTTTGATTTGCATCAAGACGTCCTCTTTGTCCCATTCAATTTTCCATCTTGAAATGTTGCCTTTTTTTGGTATAGGTTCCCAAGCGGGGGACTTGGAAACAATGTAGCAACATGCGCAATTCATTTTGCTTCTGAAACTCCCACAGTTAATGCCTGAGAAATATCCTGCTGGTCATTCAATATTTAATTCTGATGAAACTGAAGTCATGGTGGTTTTGGTCCCATCATCTATTTTGACATCAATGAGGTGGCTCTGTCACTGCCCAGTGATCCTCTTAGCCAGTCACTGTGCTGTCTATTGACCCCCACATCAATCGGGTGACTGCGCTTTGTTTGTTTCTTTCATTTGTTAGGCGATGATACAACAGATAAATTACGTTTCAAAGCGCCCGCATGGCAACATGGAGGGAACATGGGATACAGAACAATGAATACACTGGAAGATAAAGACAAAACTACTAGGCCTTGTGAGCATTCAGAGCGTGCAAGTGCAGAGAGAGGAAATAGGAAGAGGGAGAAGGGGGTAAGTGCTGGGCTGCCCATGCTCGTGAGTGAGCAGCAGGCTCTAAGTGCCTGGAGTGCCTGGAGTAGGATGTTTGGTGTCTTGACCCACGTTTGAGCTATCATGCTGCAACATTTGGTGCTGTGGGCTTAGAAAATCCAAGATGGCCAAAAAGCCCACATGTGCGCCAAAATCCAGGAGAACCACACAGTTTGTGCACACTAAAATGGTTGCCTAACTTGCCACCCACCAGTGCGAGCAGGATGGGCCGGGGTGCCATGAGTGAAATGTGTGCCAAAGGAAAAACCGCACTTTAAAATTACCTTTGGTTTCTCTGAATGCCAGCTCAAAATGCCTATTTTCAAACATTGCAACACATCCAAAAATCTCACTGAACACCAGCGGACATCTGGCAGAATGAAGTATGTGTGCATACTAAATCTGGGAAGTTGAAGAGCCCCAAAACAATGTTCATAACAAGACTGGCTGAGCTCTGCAGCAGCCTAACTGAAACTGGATTTAAAACTAAAATAGAAAATGTTTAAATTAACTGAGTGACCTACTTTTGAGTTTGTAACTGTTAAAATGTCATAGTTTTGAACTTAGAATCAGCATTCTAGCTGCATATGTAAAAATTGTCTTGACTTAAACTGGGGAACAAAAAGTGACATTTTACCTGAAACCTGGCTTAAGGAAACTGGAATTCTGCCAGACAGCTACCCCCGACAGGAGTGGGGGCTTGCCCAACAAATGCATTCACAGGCCTGGCTGCATTCTGTTGCTCCTGCCAAAAGGAGGTCACACACTCTCTGATTGAATTACCAGGGGGATTGCAAGAAACTAAAGAAAGGGCCCAGCCAGATGGTTTATTAGGGTGGTCGTAAATGGCTTCCTTTTGAACAAAGCCCTGCCTTGACTCAGGCAGATGGTTTATTGGGGGGACCGTAAAACAGCTTCCACTTGGCAGAAGCTGGGAGGGGCAGGGTCTCTGAGCTTGGCAGAAACTGGATAAACTGGTTTCTATACCATGTGGCCTGAAAAGACACACCCCTGTTGGCCAGAATATGATTCTAAGAAAGATGTATAACTCACAGTGCGGACTTGTCAAAATTATTTAAATGATACCATAATTCTTGTGATTTTTCGGTGCACGTTTTAAGACGCGTTGGGAATTTGTGTGATGTTCTGGGGCAAAACCCCGCTATTTATTGACACCACAGACTCTGTGTTTAAGCTAGATACATGGGAATTTACTGGAGTATGTATGGACAGGCCTTGTATATCTGTATAATTTTTAATGAAAAACCAATGTTGCAAAACCAGTTAAAAAAACGCAAAATGTTGCCAGTTCTGAATGCAAGCTCTTAGAAACATCAGAGTTTGAACATAGTATACCTCATGTGATCCGTGATGGGTGCATGTAATTTCAAACCACTGTGTATCTGTGAAATATGTCTTTAGGTCAAATATAGATTTGTGTGTAATTTGACAGGGGAGTGTCCTTTCTGCAAGCCATTAAATGACATCATTCTGACACACAATCCTGTTCTCCAGTGAGAACGCAAAGAATTCTCCAACCTATCAGAACTCTGAAGGGGTTGGGCCTAGAAAGCTGGCCTCTCCACCCACTTTCAAAACACATAAAAAGAGACTGCTGGGACAGGTAGAGACATTCAATTCCATTTGCTGTGGAGCATGCTGACCGACGACTTCACATCCAGAGATCCTACACTTAGACTTCCAAGCTAAACAGAGACTACAGAACTTTGAACCAAGAAGGCCCACTGCAAGCAAAAGTATTTGTCAGCAGGCCCAAAAATCATTTGCAGACTATCAACAGCCGGGCGAGCTGTTTGAATTCCCTGCCTAGAACATTGCCGGGACCGGTAGCAGTGTCCAGGAGCCGTGCAGATCAGCGCTGTGTCCGGAGAAAGCGGGACCAGGAGCCGTGCAGACCGGTGCTAGACCAGACCAGCAGAACCCAAGATCCAGGAGCAGTGCCGGTGACCCAGAAAGCAGAGCTGTACTTGGAACCGGAGACCAGATCGCTGTGAAGTGCTGTGCGCAGTGACCGGATCCGTGACAAAGTCGCCTTCCTGTCCAAAATCTCTTGCGAGTACTCAGCAAAACTCAGAACATATCCCTTAGTTTAATATGATATATAATTCAATCTATTTAACCTAAGTAGAACTGTCACCTGTCATTTTCTAGCTGCAAGCTGTAACCTGTCGCTTTGAACTTTTAAAATTTGAAATCCGAAAAACTACCTTTATTTAATCGTCTGTATCTCTGGAACCGTTTGGGCTAGGAACTTGGTTTAACTTTCCTCTGAAAGCTTAGAATTTCAGCTTTTCAACAGACTAATACTCCTTATACTTTTGCCGTAATCACGATTCACGCACTTGCAAATTTTACCGCGATTTGCGATTTGGTAAAAAATCCAGCCACGTGTAACCATCAGCAGTCATCTCTTTCCTTGCTAAAAATTTGTTTGCCTCTTAATCACCATCTCTGAATCATTGCTAAAGTGAGCCTGAACTCGTATTAACTAGATACCACTCACCCTGAACCTCCTGAAGGGAATTAAAAGTATTTTCAGCATATTTCTCGCTGCATTGTCACCATATTCAAAGCATTTTGCCTGTGTTTCAAAACTCCTATTGTTGTATAAGCTTGCTGGGGTGAACTGAATTACATTTGATTGCATTTCTCAGAACTGTGTGCTCTCCTCTTCATTTCCTTACATTGCATAAGGGGGGGGGGGGTGGATTGCCAGAGAACAGTGATTACATTGTTTTGTTGAAATCATATTGAGTATTTTCTGTATTGCATTTTCATTCAACATTGCATCCATCTGAAACTAGATAAAGCATTCTCTACCACCTTATTCTTCTGTTCCTATTCCCAAGCGTGCTACCTCATCCTTTATACTACTCCTGGGTAATCAAATCAGTTTATTAGTAGAACATTACCCATTGTTGTTAACTGCTCATGTTCTGAAGTGTGATATTAATTATTAATTTATTATAAAGTGTGATATATATATATTGTTTACATTCTCAAATAAACCGTTTAAACTTGCAAAACAGAACTACTTCTTGGGTCAGGGGGGTTCCAAGAGAAAAGTGTTATATAGGGGTAGTCATCCAGAACTCATGAACTGGACATAAAGATATATCAATAAGGGTTTCCATTCAGTATCCCAGACTAGGCATTGACTTAGCTGTAGTGCTGGATTGAATCCTCTTACAAGGAAGTGCTAGGGAGGTGCAGTCTTCTCAGAGTTAAGGACTTAATTGGAGCTGTAACATGCTACTGGTATAATACAAATGTCTTTGGCCACTCTATAAGCACTCTGCGTGCCCTTGAAGTTCTGTTGAAAACAAGCATTGACAAAGCCAACCGTTTTGGCTTGTGTATATCCATTAGGCATTTGCCAGACACACTTATTGGATGCCCAGCTACTCGCACCATTTTGCACCTGCTACCATCAATGGCCAGTTAATACCATTAGGCAGCGCATGGCAAGCGCCCTTCCCATGCCTACTACATGAAAGCCCAAACTGTTGGCATTGCTAATGCTGTTTCTTATAGCCCCTAGTTTTCATTATATGCTAGTTTTCGTTTATATGGGCAAGAGTGACCAGGTCTTCTCTGTTCGGGCTGCCATAGAGTGGAACCGTCTTCCTTTGTCTCTTTGAATCCCGCCGTAAAGGAATTTTGCCCCTTTCTCTGCATTATGACTGCCATGTATGTTAGCAGCAAGAAACAACTTTGATGCTCAATGAGCACTTCAGAGACCTAACCTAACCTATACTTCTCTATTAGCGGGTGGGTGGGTCCATCATAGTTCCCATCAATCTTGGCTTAGTTGGTTCATTCCTGAGCAGCTTGCTTTAGAGCATCTCAGTCTCTCTAACCGAACATGGGTGAACAGGGCTGTGAGGAAAGCTGCATTGTGCTGGCAGTACAAAAGTAAGCAGACTAGATGTTGTCTCTGATGCATCCAAATAAAGCTTAAACCCTTACCTTTCATTTTGGAAAATTTGCTATCCTTCTTGACATTTATGTCTTTATAGCACAAACCTATCTCGATAACTATTGAGCACTCTACAAGGCTGGGAGGAAACCATCATAGATGAGGGCTCCTGGAAGGGATGGCATGAATCCAGGGGTCAGCAGTCCTAGGTGGCACCTATGAATTCCATGAAGACCAGGGCCATAAGTTCTTTCCTGAACGGCAGGAGCATTGGACCAGTCTCTTATGCTACTGGGATGGCATTCCAGTATGCTGCAGCATATCAGAAGGACTGTTGCATGGCTTTTGGTTTTAGCGCCTTATGGTGGCAGAGCCATCAAAATATCGCCAACACCATTGCTACAAAGAAGAGAGATGGTAAAGGATTGCCAGAAAGTGGACTATGGTTGGCATGACAACTGGAAATGCTGTGATAATCAGCCGACACACTAAATTTTAGTTCTTGTCCTCTGCACTGATGTAATACAATTGTGGCTTGTTTAATATTTTCTCCCAATCGAGAGCTCTGTGTGATGTTCTGTGACTGTGTCACTTTAGAAGCTAGGATGGCATAGTGATTTTTCAGCCAGAGTTGGACTATAATTGGGCTACTTTCCGTTCTCCTTTGGGCTGCATGTAGGTTTCAATTTCTAGATACTGTTATCATGCAAGCGATTATTATTTGGAGAGGTGCAGTACACCTGTCAACATACAGCTGCCCTCATAAGAATTTGCGATGTGATTTCTTTTGAGGACATCTGTATGTTGTCAGTGGTACTGCACCACTCCAATAGAATACGTTGTGAGGGCACCTCAGGTTGTAGTTGATTGGAGAGGTGCAGTACCACTGACCACATACCTTGTCCGTGTAAGAAATTACATTGAGATGAAAGCTACAATATAGGACAACTATGACCAAGGGCTGTAATTAAACATACAACACACAGATGTAGCTCTCCCCCCTTGTGCTGTCCCGCTTCCCCCCTTGTGCTGTCCCGCTTCCCCCCTTGTGCTGTCCCGCTTCCCCCTTGTGCTGTCCCGCTTCCCCCTTGTGCTGTCCCGCTTCCCCCCCTTGTGCTGTCCCGCTTCCCCCCCTTGTGCTGTCCCGCTTCCCCCCTTGTGCTGTCCCTCTTCCCCCCCTTGTGCTGTCCCTCTTCCCCCCCTTGTGCTGTCCCTCTTCCCCCCCTGTGCTGTCCCCCTTCCCCCCTCATTGTGCTGCCCATCTCCCCCCCTTGTGATGCCCTCCCACCCCCCTTCTGCTGTCCCTCCTTCCTTCCCTTAGAATTTCAGAATCGAAGTGCATGAGCTAAAGCCAGCTCCTGGGTATTAGGTATAGCCCAGTAGGCAGGAACTACCACTGGGAAACCAAGAGCTAGTCCCAGCACACCGCAAATCTAACTTCCCCATGAGATGCACACTTTTTGCCCATAAGGTATGCTCCATTATATTTAGATGTGTCCTAATTCTTCTTAATTTGCATTCTTAAACATTCACAGCTAGTCAAATATGCATGTTTGTAATCCATCAGTTGGCCTATGGAGCCAAAAGTAGCTCCTGGTAATTTAGTTTTATGCTAACTAGGCTCTCCTATGGCAGGAGCAGGAGGTAAATCGCTACTAGCAATTTCAAACCCTGAAATGCAATAAACTACTACAAACACGGAAACTATTGGCTTTGCCAATGCTTGTTCCCTCGAATTCACTTTAGCTTCAGACCTGACCTCTGGAGGAATGTATTTCGACGCTCTAAGGGCTTATTGAAATTCAAAAGGCTATTCCTTTTCTTTGTCAAATCTTCTGGGGGGGGGGAGACACTTTGAGATGTTGAAACCTCCTTTCCCCTTCCTAGGTGGTTTATTCTTCATGTTATCTGAGCGTAGTGGTAGTGGCCTTAGTCCATAAGCTATTGAAACACAGGACCTCTGTTGGTGTCTTGGGAGACAGCTTTTTCTATCGTTATTACTGCAGTTAGACGGATAAGAGAGTTTCAGGCACTGCCAACATTTGAGCGGTTTGTGATTTTTCATCAAACCTAGGTGGTGCTTAGAATCCAACCTTCCTTGATGTCTCTGCCAGCACGTTTTCCAATTCTACTTTGGAGGCAGATGTTTAGGTGTTTTCACTGGACAGAAGTAAGTTTTTTTGACTGCTCATACAGACTCTTAGTCACTTATAGAGGGGCATTCTGTGTCAAACAAGCCTTTGAAGGCTTTTATCAACCAGTGAGTTGTCTCCTGCAAACTGAAATGCTATCCTTGAAAAGCGTTCATATCCAAAACGCTTCAGTTCTCTGGAGGTTTGAGCAATGACTGCCTATATGGCTTTCCAGCATCGTGTTTTATGGGAAGTTACTGCTGCTCTGTCAGTCTTATGCCTGCATAATTGCATGGAAGGCAACACCAGGGCCAATGGTCAATTAGGCTAAGTAATCTTAGGCATCAGTCCACCCCAACCCTCTGGGCTCTTTTGCTTGGAGATCTCCCATAAGCATGGAGGACAGTCGAGGGGAACACTCTCCTACTCTTACGTTCCTATCTGTAATATGAGTCCATGTGTGCTTTTCCCCTCTGAAACTAAGCCATCTATTAGCTAGGGCCTGGGTGGATGGAGTAGGATTAACTGGTGAAGCCAAAACCAAAGAGGAAGTGTCTGAGGCGACCGTTTGGCTTCATCATAAAAATACAAAACATCACTGTGCTTGAAAAAACATCCTCTGGTGCTGTCCCAATGCAACAAAGGGCTTGCAAAATCTACTAGCACACTTGCATTGGCAAGGATATGTTATGAGGGGTGAGTACCGTTTGCCTGACACTCCACCTTGTTGCCGAGTATATGGAGGTTTGAAACTTTTTTATTTGACATTTACTGCAATCTTTGCACTAAATGGCAACAAAACGTTTCTCTGTGCATGGCTGGTGATTGGGTGGCAACATTGCACTAAAAATGAAGTGTGCTTATGGCATGCACCATTTTTCAGAAAGCACTGGTAAATATTGTGTCACCCGTTATCATGGGACAAGAGCATTTCTCTTGAGTCGATTTATGTAAACTAAGGTACTCGCTCTGCTGGGCTAGTGGGATTTTTTCGAATTTGTGATGCCTACAATAGGTGCCTCAAAAGTGTGGAGGAAAAAAAACTATGGAGTAGTCAATACTCCAACACTGCCTAACCAACCACTGGCTAGTTGGGCAGAAGGTGGAGTTCAAGGCTCTCGGCATCAACAACACTTCAGAAATATTCTGGAGGCCCACGGGCCACCACAACACGCTTTCCAGCCTTAATTGATTTCAAACCTAGTGTGGATAGAGTGGCTCTTCACTATGAAAATCCCCTCACTAACTCACTTCTTTCTTGGTGCTGCTATCACGCATGCATGTAGACAACCATCTGGGACCACCCTGGCTTCCTTCAACCTCTCCTGATTGCAAGCCGACTAGAAGACTCCTTGGCACAACAACACTTTATGCAAGGACATTCCTATTTGTGTAGGTTGATGGTGTTTTCTTCAAATGGAACGCAATTTCTATTTGGTGTGAGAATCCTATCCCTGGCTTCTATTACCCCAACCACTTGATTGCCCTACCTCTTATGCCAGTGCGCGCAATCAGTTCTCAGCACTCTCCTAAACTGAAATCATTATGTGGGTTCTGTAGGATGTTTTAACCGGGCAATGGCTAATTTAGGGAAATTTTCCGCCCACCCCAAAACTGGTACACCCAATTCTCCTTTATTTAATACTGTTCTTTTTATAATTCTGTGACCCCCCCTCCCAATTTAATAGAATTGATTCCTTACAGCGTCCCTCCCCTTTCTGGACAAGAAATGCACAGGGTTGCACAGAAGCTTTATTTATTAACAAACTAGAAATAATTGATAAATTTCAAGATTAACACATTTTATCTTCATAAAAGGCCAATGATAAAGAATAATCAACACAGAGACCTTTGTAACACACACTTCACCATAAGTATATATGCATTTAATTTGCCCTGAGAATGCAGGCACCATGAATTTGAATGCATGAGAATCCAGGAGGAATCTTCATTTGTGAAAACCACAAATTAGTTAAAATATCCCTTCCTGTCCAATTCTCCCTACTTCCCCTTTATTCAAAATACATACCAACCCCCTTCGCTCCATAGACATGTCAGAATTCCAACAGCATTTTAAACACAATTGCAGCAAACGATTGGACCTTAATGTATGTAGGTGGCTTTTATAAAAGAAAATGTAGGTTCAGCAGTAGGTTGGCAAAGTTCCCTTCAGGAAATAATCACCCTCTTTCTTTTATCTTGAGCAACCCCACATTAATAACAATATTCTGCATGATGGCATAACCATGGCATAACCAGGAATTGCTTCAGTGATCATCTTTTTCTAGGTAAGCACACAGAAAGATGACCTTTTCAACCCCTGTTAATAGTTCTGTGCTAGACATCATCACCAGGGAAGGGCCAGGTGAATCTATCGGTACGACGTTCATTCATTGCCTGTTTTATTTTCGCTGCACTTTTTGCTTAAAATATTTGGGTGAAAAAAATAATCTGAAAATATGGAGAGGGGTTAAGGGCATATAAGCGTTAGGGTGGGGTATAGGGAATAAATAGTAGAAGAGAGGTGTTTGAGGGGACACCCCAAATAAAAAAAATAACTAATTTGATGCATTTTTTCGAATGAACATAGAACCGTATCTCACTATATACACACCATGGGACCTAATCTATCAAATATATTTCAATTTTTCCCAATTTCTCGGGATGCACAATTTTTCTATTCTCACTCCACAGTACTAGCATATTTTAGGGGCCAGGCTTTACTCTAATTCCCCTGATGGTATCACTGCCCACAACATTATTTCCCTTTTAGATCATACACTGAAGAGAGGATCCCAGGAATGCCCCTCCTCGCCCTCCTGATGGAGCCGAACTAGACAATGGGTATTCACCCATGGTGGGAAAACGAGCCGTTCTCAGTGTTCCAGATGAGAAGTGAAACAAGTGTTGCACCGTGGAAACACTGTCACAGGCAAAATGTGGTCTACTACCAGATACAATTCAGACTTAGTAATTTCACATCACCTTGAAGAGGTGCACAGAGGGCTGAGAACAAAGTTGGGTCCCAGGCCTGGGGAGATCAGCTCCAGCCAATCAAGAGACATCCACCGAGGGGTGGATGGCAGAGGGCAAGGGCCATTGGTAAGTCCTCAACCCTGCAACAATGTAATAGATTGTTTTTGGGGATGAGGCAAGTCAGGCACCTGACATACGAGGACCAGTAGACTAACCTCTATAGAGGATAGCTATATGTGTTACTACTTCTCTCAGCACCCAATCAGTAGTCGGAATAGGTTTTTTGAGAAGGGCCAAATGATGACATGTAGCATCAAAACTGGGAAACACACCATGGAGAATTGTGATTTGTCTTGTATGATCCATGTTGTTTTTGTTAGTAATAAACCACAGTTCTAAATTTCCCTTGGCTGAGTCCTCGATTCATTCTGGGGAAGGGTTGTTGGGCCCTTGGGAGTTGGATGAATCTGCAGACGACCTCTGGAATACCTGGTATTTATCTCAACAACTCGCACCCGTATTTCTTTTGGCTGAATCAGGCTGGTGTGCACCCCCTCTTACGGACTACTTCACATCTGCCCCTTCAGGAATAGGTGGGCAATCATTGGGCCAGAAAGATGGGATCAGCTTTTCTCCATGACCTATCTGCTATTTCTTCCACAGAATAAGGCCTGGCACTTTAACTCCTGCTAGGCCTCGCTTGCAGCTTCTGCTGATAATCCAGTAATGGGTCCAAAAAGAGAGCAAATTATTCAATCGCCTTCTGGTAATTATCAATCCTCCTTTCTCTCCTTTTTCCCCCATCAGTCAGTAAGTGAGCGAGTGAGTCTCAGTGTCTCTCCCTCAGTGAGTGTGTGCTGAATCTTATATAGAACAGCAACTCCACCTTTTTGAGGTGTGTATACTTTCCCCAATCTAATTGGTCAATGTATGTGATTGGTCACAGTGTTCCAAAAGTGCATCACAGTAGACGCACCCCTCCACAGTCAGTGGGCACATTAATTAAGGAGGCAGTCTGATGGCAATAACTTCTAAACACGGTTTCTCTCTCATTTAATGTGATGTCTCTGGGAATCTTTGCATTAAACTGCATCCCACTCTAAAACCGTAAATTCCACCTATGTGCCCACTTTAATAATCGGCTCCATATCTGGCAGGAATCAATTGATGCAATTCTCATGACAGTTATAGATTTTTCCATTTTACTCACTTGTACATCTATATTCAACAGATTTTTTTCCATTTCATAGTAAAGAGCTCATCCTTACGAACGCTATGAGATATTCCCTGGCGCGCGCCATTTCTATGCCTCAAGATACAAATTTGCCTAATTTGTATAGTTGAAACTCCCAATAGCAAAATCATTTTGGTAGCTCTAAAGATATCATCTCAAACTGAACATTTCATATGAAAAATATTACGTTTCTATGCGATTCTGTTCAAGGAATATGGGGAAAATAGTGAATTCCATGTTGCATTTTCTCTTTGGTTTCTGTGCCTGGTATCTGTTTTCTATGCTGTTAATGCAGAGTAGCGAGGTATTTATGACTGGGTAGTAGTTTGCAATGCCTGGGGATTTTACAACTTCTGTGCTGCCCCCTCAACAGTTCCTGGGTATGTTAGATTTTCAGATAAACTTTATTTTTCCAAGTCTCAAGATTCCTTCTTTCAAGAGAGGCCTGGGAGATATTAGGTACACCCGATCTGCAGAACCCCTATAAATTCATTATCTTAAACCCACCAGACACAGATACAAACCATTCACACTGGATTAGGATTGACTGTCGGGACCCACACACCTGTTCATTTCAGTGAGAAAGCATGGTACATCTCATTTCGGGGGAGGAGGAATTAACAGAATCCACATGTCAAGAGTACGGCTCTGGTTTCATTTAATGGGATCCCATTCACACCTTCTGGTTTTAAAAGTGGCATTTTCCGGTCCCCACTGATTGTATATTTTCCCCAAAAAGCACAGCTGTATAAAATATTCATTTTTCCTTTCTTGTAACTGTTTCTCGTTCTCCTCAGGTTAAGCATTTCCCCATTTTAACAAAAGTTGCAGGTTATTTTGAGGTACTTGAAATGTTCATCTCTGGCCTCGTCATCGTTATGAGGGGCTGTAAAGAATTTCACATTTAGTTTGTGCGTGTGTTTCCCAACTGCTTTGCTTAGGCTGCAGCTTAAATATTGTTTGTAAAATGACACCTTGCTCTAAATCTTTTCTCATAAGTTAGACTGCCCTGCAGTATTGTACTGCTCCCTATGTCAAATAATAGTGTAAGTGATTATTTTGTCAGTTCTTACATTTATTGCATTACCAATGAACCGGACCAATAATATGCCTTATGTTCAACTTGTGTATTGCAGTATCATAATTATAACATTCAAATGAAACACAATCCTCTCACGAAAATTGACTTTGTCTATTGTCTGCGTTCATTTGTCCTTAAAGCTAAAAATGGTACACCACATCAGTTTATGAATTGTTTCGAAATATTTTAACTTAAACTTGGGAAATGTGCAGTTCGTATGGGGCTAGTCTGAGCCATGTTCAAGTCTTCTTAAACACAGAACCGAGATGAAATCCTCTGTTATCCAGTGCCTAGAGAAGACTGTTCACATCGTTCAGTATGCCATATAATTGTACTAATAATAATTAACATGAAATGGTGGATGACTAGAGGTGAGCAAGTGAGGATTTTGAGTTATGTAGTCTATTTGTGTTACTATTGCTCTTTAAAACACAGCAGTGAGGTGTGCTGTTCATTTTTAGTCGTTCATGAATGTGGCGTGGTCTAGTAATCAGTTGTCATGACACAGGTGTGATTTTTAAAAATATAGTTCTACTATAACTTTAAGCCACCATATTCCTGTAAAGCGAGACATGATTGCAGTGCAGAAGCACTATTTACCGTAGAAGTAGTAACTTTGAGAAGGGAAACTTTGAGGTAACGTGAGTAATGGTTTGTGTTTATCTTGGTTTGGCAAGCGAGACAATTCTTTAGAAGTTGGCTTTGCCTAAATAGAATGTGGTTTTCAGAAACCCACAATAACACTCGCACCCTCCCATGTGTTGTTGCATAAACACTGAGCAATAGTCATGTGGCATGGATGATTAACATATGCTTTGTTTAGCAAGAAACCTTGAGGTTTAGGAGGTATTTTGTTTTCGATCTCTCTCGGAATGAGGATGCCAAAAATGTATTCCGGTCCTTTGCTGTGAAATGAGGAGTTATAATAATGGTGCCTTTTTTTAATTTCAGGGTAGACTGTAACCAAAAACTGTTTTTTTCTTTTTTCTGCATTGCCAATTGAAATGGAAAATAATTTGAACTAATGCACTCAGAAAATGCTAGAATTCACACAATCATTTGGAAAACGTTTATAATCGTTTCGAAAACCAGCATTATTTTAAAGCCTAACTCTCTCCTTTCACAATCTTTACTTCAATTGTTTCATCCACCATATCCCCCCTGCTACCGCCCCCAAGCTTCCCATTTAATTTACTGTCTTTCCTTCCGCTTTATGAGCTGTTGTATAGAGCAGGCTGTCTTGGTTTCTTCTCCCAAGAATGTCCAATGGTGCCAGTCCCATCATGCCTGGAGCTCAAGGCCCTTTTCCAAAAATGCCTGCCTGGCTCTGCAGCTCTGGAGGCTGCAGGAGGGACTAGAAGGCTTTTTGCTCAGTAAGGGAGCTAGGCCATCTGTGGCACAAGCAATATGTGGGCTCCCCGTGCACTGGGCGACAGCCAGTCCTGCAGAGGAAAGGTACCCGACATACTAATGTTTTGCTGCAAAAAGATGTACCTTGCAACACTGCCTTATTGGATTCAGAAAACGATAGAGGTGGCATGAAGCAGCCCAGGACACAATTGGTTGCCTCAGAAATCAAAATAAATAAATACACCTGTCGCTTGCTAGATGTCTTGCCTCCCTGTTTAGAAGAAATCTGTACTCCTGCTACACGCCCAACTTTGCTCCTGCCCGTCTCTCCTCTAACATAAATCCTTTAAAAAAAAAAACTAATAATAATCTTAAAACACATGATCTTGTCTCTGTCCTCATTTCTGCATCTTCCCGTCACTGAACTACCTCTGTAAATATTTGTATATGTCCTTGCTCTATGTATGTATATACATTATGTATTATGTAATTTGTAACTGCCTTCTGTAACCCTCTGTAACCTTTCCAAACATGCGCCCGGATGCCCATGGGCTGGCTGCACAATATAAATAAAATACAAATACAAAATACCAAATATGGCTGGCTTCACGGCACCGTCCCCTACTTCTGGTCTATCTTTAAAATGTCATCTGAAATTCCACAGAGCGTTTGACACTGGTTCCATCTTGTATTGGGGGTGGGGGAAGAGGGGTGATTGACAGGACAGTAGTGAGCAGTAGGGAGGCGCCCTTCCACTCCCAGGATCCGCCAGCAGCACTGTGGCTGTTGCAGGACTGCTGCTTAGTCTAATGTCTTCTTGCCCCCTGGATTCTTTCTCTCCCGTGCAGTGTTTTCCATCATTTGCAGTGTCTCTATTCTCCATCCTCCTGTCATCCTGTTCAGTACCCCTGCCACTGATGCTGTACCCACCCTCCTTAAATTCCTTGGATTCACATAGGTATGTTCTGTCAAAGGCATCTGAGATAAACTGTTCGCATGAACTCGATATGGCCACGGACCGGGCTCTTAATTATTCTTTTATCAATAAATAGGAGGGCATACAGTTAGCGTCTGCACTGTAATTGAGCGGTGCATTCTGGGAAGCTGTAAGATGAGGACATGCTTTGGAGGCCAATCAGGAGAAGAAAGGGCTCTTTCATGGGCGCATGATGCGGCTGTCAGAGCTCACAGCAGATAATCATTCCGCAATAAAGACACATTGTGAACTTTTATGCTGGAAAAATCGAGCAAATGAGCAGACGCTAGTAGTTTTGCTAAACTGAAGGGTTGAATCTTAGGGCCAGAACATGCTCTGAAAATTCTGCTCAACTTTTGTCCCTTTTTATCCAAGATTGAGTGTTGAATGCATGCTCTTGTTTCGGTGTGCTTTGTAACATGTAGTTCCTGTTCGCACTAAATTATACACCCATCGAATGAGTCAAAAACACACGGCGCTGTAGATGTCCTTACACTGATGGCGGCGACCCATGTAGGGTGTATGATAGGTCTGCATTCGGTGCTGTCATGGGTGCAAAATGTCTGTAGCAGAGTAGCATGTAGGGAATTGTTTGCACACGATCCCCACACGCCAGTCTGCAGAGTTAAATTCAACACGCCAGCGCGTGCACATGCTGCCGTCTGCAGCTTCGCCACACGCCAGCGCGTGCACATGCTGCCGTCTGCAGCTTCGCCACAGCAGTACCTTAATTCTGGACCATTATTAATAGCAGGTGTTGATCTCTGCAAAGGTAAACTAAGTCGTTGCAGCTAGATGCGTTCCTTGCCTCACAGATAACTCATTGTGTGCCGTGTAAACCTCGGTGTGAGGGATGCGCTGTAAATACCTGCATGCATGTACACGTACCTTGGCCATGTTTGTGTCTATCACTATTGTAATGTTGCGCTCCTTTGCTTACACGTGTTTGGTGCCGTTTCCTGCAGCAATACTTGACCATACGTTGATACCATAAGTGAAATCCCAGGCCACTGGCACAGTTGCGTGTTTACAAAAGTAAACCTAGATCGGCTCTATTTGACATGCAAGATTGACACGCCTTGTCCCAGGGATGGGCTCCTAGTTAACCCCTGTGGGGTCTGTGGCTAGTAAGTGAGTTGATATTCGCATTACTATGACAGCTCATTGGCCTTTGTTTCTTCAGTTATTCTTCCATTACCGCTGATGGAGAAAATCACTTTCTATAGCAAACTTGCTAAAGTGTGTGGAGCTCGTTTGTACTCTGGATTGTATGTTGTCTATTGATACAAACCACAAAGTTTTTTTTTTTTTTTTTTTAGAAAGTTTCTCACTTTAGTTTTAGGTCTGCTGTGCTCCTCACTTCCGAAGTGTGGTGGATCAGCCACCTTTACTCCTGAACAGGCAAATGCTCACAATAAAAGAAAAGGGGAGCATCTCCTTCCAGCAAAACACTAGGAAACGGCTGACAATCGGGGGCCTGCTCTGCTGCTTGCACCCAGGCAGCTCCACAGATAAATGTGTTGAGTGATATCCGCAGAGCAGATCCTCGCAAACTAGCTCATGCGTTCTCATTCACTAATCTCAAGCGGTACGTTGAGGTAAAAAAAAAAACATCTTTTAATTTGCACGAATTGCTAGGTGCTGCAGACAGTTGTCGGAGTACAAGATTTTAAAATCTGTTTTTACTGCTCTAAAAAAAAAAAGTTCCCAATTGGGATTACATGTAATATTCCCACATTTCTTCTTGCGATGTGGCAGGTTTGCGAAGTGAATTGATGGATACAAACAGGCATGAGTTCATGCGAGAGGCCCAGATTGTATGCCTCCAGGAGACATGGGCAATAGAACCATCACACAAACTTGCCTCTGTTGGATTCCATAGTCCAGCAGCGGACGGCTTGCTCAGGAGGCTGACTGGGCGCTGATCGCTTGGATCTCAGGTGATGGACCAGCACAGCCAACATCAATTCCCATTGATGCATATGGCACTCTGACTAAAAGTATTTAGAGACTAGGGAATCTAGCACCAAGGGTGCATGAAGCCATGTTTGCATAGAGCATACAGAATTAACAGGGTATCTGAGCACCCCGTTTGAGCCTCGGCAGACCTTGTATGAAGATCAACGTGAAGAGGATGAGGCATGGGCTACACCGGGTATTCAAGCCCAAGGCAAACCCGGCAATACGCCAATGCACTTCGTCTAGCCACAGACAAAAATATCGCAGGTATGCCGCAATGGTCCGGTAAAAATCTTTTAGGTATTTATCAGAAAGTAGCCATATTCATTATATATTGGTTGATTTAGTGAGCCGGGACCTTTTAGAAAGACTTGAAGTGGTTATGCTGCAAGAGATTGATCTTGACTTCCACTATACTGACGGATAGTGATGATGATGATAAAAATGGAGCAGGGAAAAGAAATCAAAATAATTGCTTCGGTCTAATACGTTGGCCAAAACTGAACCAAAAATAAAATATTCCTCTAAGATTGAATGACTAGTACCGTTGATGGAAACCTTATGTTAGGCTCCAAACCTTAAGAATGAAAGGACACCAAGGCTGTCGGAGGCAATGTTGTAAAGGTTGGTTGGTTTGATGATGATTTGAAAAAACACCAACTTCTCCTACGTATTGAAAATACACTGGACCAGGAAGGTCATAAGGAGTATTTAGTGGAAAGGACAGGAGATTGGTGTGTGCTAATAATGGTGAAGCATTACAAAAGGCTGTTACTGAAGAAACACAAGATATTTCTAGCACAACGTAAACAAGGAGTCTTGGGTACATACTAATAAACTTGACTGTAACATTAACCAGGACAGTTGTTGAGGGCACATCAATGAACCATACCAAGAGGATAGTGGTACCCGATGCTCAAAGCGGTTTATGAATCAGATTCATTCTGTTCCGCAAGGGTTCTTGATAGTGATCATTTATTCTTCACTGCAGTATATATATATTGCTTATGCCCTGGGCGTACAGAAACTGGAAAAAGCCCACAGGATTAGATGTCTTAATTGAGCTTCCCAAAGGGGAGCTCCTTTTCTTATGAAATTGTATTGCAGCATGAATATTACTTTTCCCGACAGTTGGAAGGTCCCCGCAATCTTAACAACATTTTAGAATTGGAATAAAATGGACGCAACGAAATATGGACCGATTTCCTTACAAAAGTCTCTCCCCAAAGTCTATGGGAAAATACTATTGGGGTGATTAGAAACCTAGTGTATGGGTTGTAACATTTTACCTCATTTGAATGCAGGTTCTAAAGAGTATTTTGACAGTTGCCCAGTTTTTTTTCCTTTTGAATATGCTTCTGCGTGGTCTTTGTACACCTAAAAACGGTCTTGTATACAGTAATCTGTGTATTTTATATGGGAAACCTTGATAAAATATTTGGTAACCCCTTTGTTGGTGGCAACTACACACATATAGTTATTAGGGTATTTATTGAACGCAGACCTAGCTTTGGGAAGCAACGGAGCGCTTTACAAATGATATGGGCAAAGAGGGAGGGAAGGGAAGCAGAGATACAAGGGAGTGGGGAGTTAACGGCCGAGGGGGATCAATTTGGCAGGAAGGGATCTACAAGCAGCCGGGAGAGGAAACCGTGGGGAGTAGATCACTCGGTTTCAGGTAGGCTGGGGGAGTGAAGGGTGGGTGGACCTAGGAGTTAGGGAGGAGCAATTCCTTGAAAAGGAGGGTATTGAGCTGCTCCTTGAAATGTAGAAGCGATGGGTTGAGTCTGGTGTTGACGATAGGAGCTTCTACTTCTGTTAAGCTGATGGCAGACTTTGTCCCGAGCAGAGAAAAAAAGCACTGTTGTTCCCAGTAATAAGTGATGGCTGGCAAAGGTGGGTTTTGGCACCTCTTCTCTTTTCATTATATATTAATGACGTGGCAACAAACGTTAACAGACAGGAGGTAGATGGACGCACAGTGAGAAGATGGGTGTCCTATTCTCATACAACTCTATTATCAAAAACACCAGCCAGGCTACAGCGCCAGGTACAACTGTAAATATCAGCAAGAGAAAATCTATGTTGTGCCATCTTTGGCGGTCTCCAAGATTAAGTATAACGGCAAGGATTTCGCCTGGAGCAATTATCTGGTTCTGTAGATCAGTAGCGTGCAAAATGGGAGCATAAGCTAAACAAAAGTAATTTGATCCCTGCTAGATGTGGGGGAAGTGATCAGGAGCTTTGCCTCATGTCATGGTGTTAAGACAGCTGGCCCAACGCTGGAAGTAGTTGGAGCCCAAGCTATCGCTGCAGCGAAATTTGGAGCAGAGATTTTGTTGGCTGGTACTGTAGGCCCATTAGAAATGAGAGAATACATCTATTAAAGAAGTGTTCGTGCATCCCACCAGTCTTTCTACTATTCCACTTATCCCGGAAATAGGTCATACATTAACCTAGGGGTTCCTTTAAACTGAGTTAGAAATTGAAGTCTGTCTTGTTCAGCTGTATACACATTGCATTTGTTGACAAACTTGCGCTGCCTAGGGTATATTCCTTGCCCTCACTGAAGTTTGGGAAGGTGACCTTAAGGAACATTGACACATCTTTGGTATAATCCATCTTGGTTACCAGGAGCACTAACTGTGAGCTAAAACAGGCCTTTACAGATTGGTACCTGAGGAAATGAATACTATTAAGTAGACCAATTCAATTGCTCTTACGAAAAATAGCTGCAGAAGGAATTGCTGAGTGTGAAAATGATCTGGATAGGATTGCCCCCATTTCACTTAGGACATGGTATAATACATTATGGGTTTGGCATTGCACTGCCTGCTTTTTTAACAATGTTGCACTAGGGTTCCTGGGGATAACGGTCCTTTGTGCCAAATGGGGACATTGATAATTTCTTCTTTTTTTGCACATTATATAGAAGACCATGGAAGTACTGTAACGGTTTATTGCGAGCCAACACTCACAGGAAGTTCCTTTCCTCCCCATTCACGTGGTTATGCAACAAACTCTTTAACAGATACTTTTTTAGCCCTATCTTGCACACATCTAATGCCCCTTGAATCCCTCTACCTTGAGCTAACAATCAGCCAAGAACCAGGTTGGTGTACGGGAAATATATTAGTATTTATTTAAATTAAAACTAATAGAAATTAGCACGAAAATGTCCAAAACAACTTTATCTGTGGCATAACACAATCAACTTCTCTCAGCATAAATAAATCACAAAGAAAATAAAAAATAACAATCACCATTTTTAACTTTTCAAATAAAATAATTACACTGATCAATAATAAAGGCACTTATGTGATGCTCGATTTTGATTTTCCTGCTGGCTTAAAAGGCTAGCAGTAGGATTTCAAGATTGGTTCAAATACATATGGAAATTATAATTTCCCTCACACTTTTGGTTTAAAATAAACACAGGGTGATTCATCGCTTTGTTTTTCAGACCCCCCTTGCTTTGGTCTATGTTGGGAAGTAAGACAAACATTGGTATGCTTTGGGGAAGTCTGGGTTTCAGACCCCTCTTTATTGAAAGGCCTGTGTTGGGGAAGCTGGATAAAAAGGTTGGACTGGTTTAAGAACAAAGACACTCTTCTTCCTTAAAGAAGTCGGGGTCAGCTGGACAACAAGGATTACCCAATTAATTTATAAGCAATATTTTTCAGTACACACTGGGAAGTGAGCTTTGTTCTTTTCGAATTTTAACAAAATTCACCCCGTAGTGTTCTGTCAAATGGGGAATTATTGCATTAATATTTTTGGTTAACTAGGCTAAGGATCTACACAGTTTTGGCCCCTCCCACCCCAACCCACTATAAAGGGAAAGGATTCAAGGCAAGCAGACTCCCCCCATCTTTTGGTTTACCAGAGCTCAGTTCTACATACATAGCAAGCCTCTGTTTAAGGTTCAGAAAAACCAGCTGCATCCTAGGACAACCCGGAAAGATGGGGCATGGGTCTGGGGTCTGGTCACTCCACTGTCAAAGGTGGTCTTCCGCTCTCCACCATAGGACCCAGTCAGCTTGAGGTAGATAGATAGACAGATAGACAGCTCCACCCAGATGCACTCTCAGCAATCGCCTCTGGTGTCTCCTTACAGCTGTCGGAGGGTAAGTTTCAGCAGCCTTTCTGATGGTCTGTCTCTTGCATGTCTGTTCCTCTCCTTCTACTTTTTCTGTCCCCCTGTCCTAGTGCAGTCCCCCTTATATAGCAGCAATGACCCCACCAATTTTACAATCTTGGAGGTACCCTGCAATAATCCCTGCCACTAGGATTGGACAGTTACCCTTCTCTCTTCTCCCAAACCCAGGCCTCCAAGTCAGGATTGGTTTAGGCGTCTGAAGCAACATAAGGCAATTCCCATTTGTCATTGCCCTTTGTTCTCCTTTCAACTTTTTAGGCAAAAAACTAGTTCTGTATCACAACTTCATAATTTTACTAGCAACTGCCAGACTAAATATATTTTCTGTGCCAGCTCCTGGGGAATTAGATAAGTCGACCACCAAATCCGTATCCTGTAGCACGGCCATGTGGCACCTTTGTGCCGTGTCCATAAAAAGCACAACAGATATAAGTTATTAAGCATATTACTAATTTCATTTTCCACCTACTCACCAACTCACATTTGGAACATGTTTAGATCAGCCACAAACCCAGTTTAACTGACCATTACAGTTCCCAGACTCACGGGAAGATGAATTTTGTATCACCAAAATCGCCTGGAAATTACATGAAAATGGTACAAAAATGGTTGCTGAGAAAAAGACCTAAATGATAATAGTCCCTTTTAAATTAATTGTGAATATTCATGTCGGTCATATGGCGCTGCTCCTGCCTTCTGGCCATTTGTTTTCACTGGGTCAGCCTGTGCCCAGAGTTTTTTTTTTTTATTAGTCTCCTTTGTGCTGGAAGCTTGCTCTTTGAAGTGGGTGCCCCTATTTTCACACATATTGGTCATGCTCCAGCCAAGGGTAATTTTTCTTGAAGTCCATGCTCATCAGAGTTATCAGGTCTGGAGAACATTACATTTTTACACCTTTAGCAGGACCTTTTATTGCGGTCGGTCATTAGATGGGAGATTTGACATCCAGGCTGGGACTGGGAGGTTTCCTTGTGAAGTTTTGCCCACAGCCAGCAAAACGGTTTGCCTTAAACTGACATTTTCCATGAAGACAAAGTGGCTGTTCAAATGTCACTGGCATTTTGTAGGTGAAACATAGTACACATTGCTTTTGGTCATGTTTTGCTTTCCTGGCATTTTTCTGTGAGCAGTAATATTTTTTTTTAAAACCGTTTCTATTTGCACACATCTCTGCAGGCCGTTTTTGTTTTCAATGTGTACAAATCCTGTTTTCCATCTGACAGGGATCTTTGAGTCCTCCTTCTTTTGTAAATTAAAATGCTGCTCATCTATGGGTAATGACGGGTAGGCCTCTTTCCACATGTCTCTTTAATTTTACTTGAAAAACAACAACAAAGGCCATGCCTTTTTCATTTCAGTGTTTAAAATCTTGCTATTCATGAGAAAGGGGCTTCTGTTTGGGGCCTTTAAATGCACCTCACAGTACTTCTTGGTACCATTTCTAAAAAGAACTTTGACAGTCAGAGTATTGGCTGTTCTACAAGCAATTTAAACTGACACTTACTCCATATGTGACTTTGGGAGTTTCTCTGAATTCTCTCATAAACCTCCATTAGGAAAAACATGCTTTCCTCAAGCTATCTCACAAATACTCCCATCTGTACTAAGCGGGCATGCAAAGCTCTGACTGTGCTATATAAGATCCAATGAGGACGGACACACACACCCACACATCCAAAGAAACCTTTATGCACACATTTATCCTTGGGCTGTATAACCAAATAAAAGTTTCTTAGCCACCAAATTAAACGTGTCAAGGAAGCTGTAAGAGTGGTGGAGAAATTTAATTGCCCCAGGAGTTTTTAAGGAGATAGCTTATGATTTTATGAATACACATAATTATGTCTACGGTGCCGCATTTGAAGAGATCCCCTTTCCGCTGAAGTCATTGTCTGATGTTGGCCAAGCATCAGCACATGGTGTTAGTGTACAATCATTTCCTGCTGAATGTACTCACTTAATCTTTGAATTAAATGTCATCTTTTGGCAGCATGCCACCATTCTTAATCAGAATACTGCTGGCATGGTGCCTCCAGCTATTGAAAAGCTAGCATATCAGACCGCTTCTCCCAACCTGCGATTTAATTGGATAAATGCCACCCTCAAGACATGTTTTTCTGCTCCTGTTTTCCATCCAGATACACATCCATGAGTGTTTGATGTTTCTTTCGTTTCCTTACTGGCCATTCTTCCTTTCATCGTTACTTCATTTCTCATTTTGAGGTTCTCAATCTATAATTTGTTGATGTGCATTTGTGCTTTATGTCTTGACAATTCTCATTTTCAGGAAGGCATTTAAAAATCTGAGGGGCAAGAAAGGCCAAAATGTTATCTGTGATGACCAATCATTCACAACATTCCAGTGTGCGAACCTCCATTTGTGTACCAAAAGCGTTGAAGCTATAGGTGTCGCCCATTTGAGTAGCTCAAAGTTTACTCTGGTGGACAGGGTGAGAGCAACAGCTTTTCCCCTCACATGGGGCACCGCTGACAACACTGGCCTTTGACTTCTTCCAGGACTCTGCACGTCTCCTGGCTCTGCTGATCTCTTGGCTTTCCTAAAGCTCCAGACGGGGCCCAAATAGAAGCAGGCAGAGAAAACCCCGATCTGGTTCTGGACAGTTGACTAGGAACGAGTAGCTCAGCTCTGTCATCAAAGTCACAGTTGCCCAAAGAGGATAATAATGTCTGCTCTGGTTTCCTGGCATTGTAGGTATTGGCAACTTTCATGATCTATGCTGGAACTGTGATTTATGGTTCCAACTGGCAATGTATCCAAAAGTCGGGTCTATCCAACATTCAAGGCTTTATGAGCCATTGACCCCATGCTTTCCCTGAGTTGACTTGTAACTCCTTCTATCGTAATGTGTTATCACAAACACTCGAGAGATTTGGTTTGGGGCAGTCCAAACCAAACTGTCTTTCATTTAGATTTCTCAGCTTGATGGCAAGATACGTATCTGCCTTTATTCCCCTCTTCTCTCAAACCTAGCCTTTATTTGAGGCAGTACATTTAGAGATGGGCACAGAGCTGAGCCTTCACCTAACAGTCTTAAGCGAGCTGGCCAGAAAACTATCCTAGAAAAGGCACAATCCCAGACAATGAATTAATAGTCAAATCCACAACATGTAAAAAGTCGAATTTTAGAAAAGGTCCTCATCAAACTAATTGGAAATGCGACTGTTTTGTATTAACCTACATATACCTTCCAGTTCTGGTACATTTTGGGGAGCTGCCATGGAGATAGATCATTATAATTTGTAATGGGTAATCCGGGGGTTATGTGACACCGAGTAGACACAACGGTGTCTATCACAAAATGACCGGCAGAAAGTTCTAGGGTGAAGAGGGGTGAAGGGTCTAGTCACTGCAAACAGACAACATAATATAACCGGCCTCTGACTGCAAAATGCATGGACGGAAAGCAAACGGGCAGATGGATATGGATGTCGGCCTTAAGTGGTAAGCACGCTCGTCTCCATTTATTTTATTTTTTAAACGCCCCCTTTCCTTGTTTTCCATATTCATTTTAAAGACCCCCTTATTCCCGAAATCAAGGAGTCAGTAAAACAATTACACCACCATTGTGCTTGGTATTGTCTTAACTTCCAGGAGACAACCAGGCATCTCTTTAGGCTGCCCGAATGTCTGTCTGCACAACACAGGTCCGCACACAAGCATCTTGTGAATAAAATGTGCAAACATGCAATACATTGCCAACACAGATTTATGTGGTGAAGGTATTCCCTGTGGAGTATACACGGGGTGGGGGCTTTGGAATGCTAATGGCCCCTTTGCAGTGAGCTGCGACTTCACTGAGAAGGGGGACATTTGCATTTAACACTGTTCTGCCCCAGCCCAGCAATAAAAAAAAGACTTTAAAGAAACAGACCTGCTGAATGCATAGCTCCCAACTCACAGGCTTTTGGCGGGTGACACCCGCCTTGTAAACAGCGGACTCACCCGCCAAACCTCATGCACGCCCATTCATTTCAATGGGCCGCTCACCCGCCAAAAGTAAAATCGGGTGTTTTCACCCGCTTTTGCAACATAAATGGTTGAGAGCTATGTGAATGACTTGTGACCTGTGTAGCAGTGCTATGACTTGAGCATCACATTGTGTGAAAGCACCTAAAAGGTGCCAGCCTACTCCTACAAAAAAACCCAAAAAACTTTTGTTAGGAATTCATGGAGGCAGGCCTCCGTGTTTTACACTTCAAAAGGGCACCCTTTTCCATATTTTCCGGGACGAAGATGCGTACCCCGTAGCAGTTTAAGTGCCACCACCGGGGGTGCCACACGTCACACAACTTGTATCAAAACATTATTGATGCAGGCTACAAAATGTACACTTATAACTAGATACTTGTTTTGAGCGACAATTCATAAGCTACTAGCCAGCCATAAGAAAGTCACTTGCCACCTCAGTTTTACACATAGCACACCATTTCTTACTCGCTCTGAGTCAAAACTCACAAGCCGCGGCTATTGGTGAGTGACTGGCATTCATGCCCAGGGTCGAATGCCTTTTTATGCCTGGCTAGTAGCTCGCAGCTTGAAATGTTTACTCGTGAGTGACTGCTACTCTTGCTGGTGTCCGTGTTGCAAAGGCATATGTAGGAGAGTGCATCTACGCCTGATCGTACATCCACACAGTTCCAAGTATTAAGTCAAGGACTGCAGAAACTCAATGGCATTGAGGGTCTGTGGTGTTCCATTCGCACACAGGTGCCGGTGGTTGGACAAGGGCGGCACGTGCAGACATTGCCCATTCAACGCTCATGGTAGAATGGCTTGCTACTGCCCCCTATGCCTACTTCTGTGGGAGGTGAGTCTCTACACGGACGGACAGCTACCGTCGCATTGAAATGATACGGACATTGTACATTGGAACATATTACAAATGCGTGGCATGTTCTATGTGTATTATGATTAATGCAGTGTTCAGTGCTATATATCAAAGTTCAGAAATCAATAAAAGGGTGTATCAAAGATTCTCACCTATAGCACAATAAAAAGGTGTATCAAAGATTGTCTCGCCTATAGCCTTTCAAAGCTTAGGTTTATACTGGTGTTGGCATTAATACCAGAGCAGAAACATCAAGTTCCTATCCCAGAGTTCCCTTATGGGGATAAGGAAGTGCCCTGTGCTTGGTAGTCCTTCATTTCTATCGGCTTAATGTGCACCCCTTTCCTATCCCCTACGCATGATGTAATGCCGCTGTTCCGTAGTTCCTCTCACAGACTGTTTTTCCTGGAAGCATCTCGGCGCTATGTTGGCGTATTGGACCTCGTGGGTGCATTGCATAGCATGACCTGTTGCATTGATAACTTGGGCTCCTTTGTATGTAACATCAATTCAGAGATGGATTAATTTCCATCTAAATCCATAAACGCATCACAACAACAAGAATACATCATGAGCAAATTCATAATTACAAACCTGATACATCCTTGTGTTTACATGCCTAGAACTAAAATATGTACACCCTTAACAACAACAATGAAACAGCAGAGCACAAATCCATATGACTAGAAAGTAGAACTGGGCATTGGAAGAAAAGGCCTGAGTATACCTCGATTTGGCGGCGTCACTTCCTTGCAGCATTGATCAGGCTGATCGCAACATAAAACCTATGCTACAGAATAAAGATAACGCAGTAACTCATTACTGTACGTAGCCTAACAAATCTTAATTCGAGAAAAACAAAATGGTGCCCAGCCAGTGCCCTGGAGTTAAAACACACACTGTAATGACAACAAAGTAATGTCATGGTTGTGCAGCCTTTTCCAGTGTGTGAAAGGAAATGTGCATTTGTATGATCTCACATCTGGGTGCAGCACACATCTGTCTTCTGCCCGTCTGTTCCAGGCGTTAATGCAAATATGTACCAAGAGGCAGGGCAATGGTCACGCTTGATTATGATTGAACTGATTATGATTGAACTGATTATGATTGAACTGATTATGATTGAACTGGCAATGCAAACGATCGGCTGTGTTTATTAGCTCATTGATACTTTCGCTTTTAACTTTTTTATTTTTAACAATGTATTTGTGTAGAAGAGGGGTCAACCTTTGACTCTGCCAGTGTTTTGGATTACAACTCCCATCATCCCTAGCAAGCATAATTAATGGTGAAGGATCATGGGAGTCCTAGTCCACAGCAAACCCCCTGCACAGATCAGGAAGTGGCCAATTTAGGCAGCAGAGCTATGCCAACGTTATGCATCTAGTAATGAAACTTATGCATGTGCTCTGGTACCACATGATCTTCTGACCCCCATTCCCCACCCCCCTCATGATTAAATACTGACTACATAGATTGTATATTAATAATGTCTTAGATTGGGGTGTTCTTTCCATGATGCAATATGTTGCTCCATTATTTATTATCAGGCATTGGTAAAGACTCAGTAATTCGATTTTTTCAGTGACATATTTCCAGTTTCAATAGATTATATTCATAAAATATATGCTAATATTGAAAGATCGTGGGGCAGATTTCTTTTTTAAATACATTCGAGCCTCGCACTGTGCGTGTGCTGATTGCTAATGGGAAGACCTGATTCTTAAAGCGCCTTTTGACTTTGCAGAGCTATGTGCGGGGGCATAGGGACCACAGTAGAGTACATTACTAATGCATTATTTGGTTGGGGGCCACGTATAAAGTGCCTGGGCTTAGAAGACTGTCACTGTAAACGCATTGATTTCGCCTCCGGGCTTTGCTTGGTAGCGTATAACTGCTGAAACCATATGCATGCATGCATTTGTTAGCCGTTCCCTTACCCTTACCCAGAGTAAATTGGCTCACACATTGTTTGTCAAGTGTTGGCAATAAAAGGCCGTAGGTTTTTATTGTACAACTATGGTTATGGAGCTAACAATAATCACATATCATGATAGTAACATACTTTTGGGCACTGGGTCTTGAGGTTATCCCCTCTGGCCCGTGCCCGCCTTCTCATGTCCCACGACGTGTTGTGGGCACCGTTCAGTGCCTTGTACTTCTTTTCCTTTGTTCTTCTCCCTTATTTGTAGGGTGGGAGGGTTTTGTGGTAAAGAAGCAAAGATTTGGAAGGCACTGAGTAAACCGTGCACCTCCTGTGTGTTTGGGTCCCCGTTCAGGGTCCACAAATTGTTTGTGTTTTCTCAGAGCATGCCGCTTTGTATTTATAAGACCCAGGGGAGCCCTGGGTCTTTGATATGCATAGTAGTGGGGGCTGTTATGTTTCAGCCCCTGGCCGGATAGCCGACTATTTGGCCACAAGGGGTGCGGGGGGCAGGTCTTTGAACCTGGTCCCTGCCTGCCTGTTGGTTTCCTTAGGTGCTTAGTACCTTGCTGCATGAAGGAACGGTGAGGCGATTGCTCACACCTCACCCTTGCTCAGTATTGTGTTGCACAGACTGCATGTCTCTTTGGCTTGGGGGAAGGAGAGGAGCAGAGAGGGGGAGAGGTTGGGCTGCCTCTCTCCAGGCCTGCTGATGGTAACTTCAGTTACCCTACCGCGCTTTGGGCGGCCCTGCAGCATTGCCCAGAAGGGAAAATTAATCACAAAACGTGAACGTTCCTATTCTGTGCTGGGGGGGTACGTTGGGGTTCTTTGCGTGTTTACAGGTTGCAAAGGCATTTTAAGAATCGGTGCATTTCACACGCAGATGCACAGGAATCTGGCCCAATATTTCTATAAATTACCTGACCGTTGTATAAAATGTTCTTCAGAGCACTGAGGTTTCTTCAATTAAATTGAGCAGAGAAGGCATTTGAAGCTGAAGGGTGGAGAACGGGAGTCTAGTTGAAGGGAGGAGATGGGGGAGGAGGGTCTAGTTGCTGTTATGTATTAAATAAACGCATATCGGGAACCAGTCCATATATCCTTCCTTCCACTAGACCACTGGTATAATAGATTTGAATCAGAAGTCTGGAACAATGAAATAATGAGGGTTCGCTCTTGTTCAGTACTTTCCATTGATATTAACCGGTTAGATGTTCCAGACCATAACATTTTGCGTATTCTGGGAGAATGCAAAAGCTAAAAGACTTGTTATACACCAGTTTGTTTATTATATTTTATTGGTCGTTTGTTAGGCGCTTACACAATTAGCAAAACTGTTTGAAAGGGCCCACAGGGCAATAGGGTGGGGACCGGGGAAGGTAGACAGTGAATTACAAGGATAAATAATTGAATGAATAGTACAAACAAATAATGAGAATAAGAGGGAGGGGAGACAAACCTACTATGCCTAGTGAGTGTTCGGAACGTGCAAGTGCAGAGGGGAGAGGGATGTGCTGTGGTGCCCATGGAGAAGTGCTCCGGGTGAAGTGCCAAGAAGAGAAGAACGGAAGTGCAACCTCCTGTGGGGGGTGAGCCTAAGTGCAGTAAATAGACAGCGGCTGGGATGAGAGATGCCGGGGGCCACGGCCCCAAGGATAGATAAGGGCCCTGCACATCAATCACGTTACTGTGTGATTAGTTTATTACCTCATTTGTTTCCACATCACTGTTCAGATTCTGTGTTGGAAGATCCGCTCTTGCTTGAAGAGCCTAATGGTTCTACACTTACCAAGCTGTGAAATGTGAGGCTTCTGTGGACCTTCTAGTGTTTGGTTGAAGTCTACGAAAAGCAGTGTCGGCCTTAGTGGCGGTAGCGCCCTAGGCAGAAAAAGAACAATTAGGCACTGCCCCCCCGGTCACTGGTCAATTTGCCAATTATTTATTTTCGGTGGTGGGAGAAGGTGACCTTTTTTAAATTAAATGCGCTTGCGTAAGTGGGGACATTTATCAATAGGGTGCTGCGGCACCGTATCAAGATGATTATCTCCACCCTCCTGCGCCATAGTAGGGAGGTAATTATCTCAATAGGGTGCCAGCACTGTATTGTTATTGAATGCGCCCTCGAGCACATTTAATTTCAATAGGACACTTCTCCCACCACGCCAGCTCGTGATAGCTCTTGAAAGGCTCCCCCAAGCTGGTGCCCTGGGGTGCTCATGGCCCCCTTGTGGAGGATTGCGCCCCGGGCTGTCGCCCGGCCCACCCTGCCCTAAGGCCGGCCCTGACTAAAAGAAGTATTGGAGCTATGTTCTCTACTGGCCTGCCACTGCTCGCTACAAACCCCATTGCCACGTCCCCTCCCATGCGCAATCCAAACCCCCAAACAAACACACCTGCTGTGTAAGGGAATGATCAGTGCAGTGCACTGTAGTGCAAGTTTCAACTTCTTCCCACCCTTTATTTTAAAAGTAAACCATTCCAGAAGAGTTTCTTTTTAAAAGTAGGGGAGTAGTCCGCCCAACCGCTCCGCTCCCTTCAACCACTGGTTTAGACCCCAGGAAGATGGTCTTGCCCAGAGGGGGCCTCCGAGTGGACTTTCGCCTTTCTGCGAGTGTTCTGAATAGTTTACAGAGCGCTGTATTGATCTGCTCCCCAGTTTGTAGCTGCAAAACCTCTTGATCGTATTGACTGAGAACCTTGCACTGTTCTCTTCGGCTCTTCTCCGAGAGCACAGGTTCTGAAGGCCGAGGCTGCACGGCTGGGCTTTCCCTGGTCCAGCCGCTCACATTAGGAGTACCGCCATTCACTTCATAACGGAACGCTCACAGTAAAAGAACAACCACCTTTCACGTTAGATATGGCAGCAAAGTGAACGGATATAATCACTTTGGTGCAATATTTCTATGCAAAGAATACAGTTTCACTTGAATTACTACTTCTTTACATGTGATTATTCAATTTAGCTGACACGTAAATATAGTGTTGCATAGTCCTTTGCTCCCCTTTGACATTAGTTACTACTTCGACTTTTTAGTCTAAACTTTGTTCATTAATCCAATGTAAACTATGTCTTTGAAGACTGAGAATTAAAGATCACTGTGATTTATTGTTACCTTTTGGAATTACTTGGGCATAACATGTTTGTATAGCGAATGGTTGTAACTAGATTTTATTGAACATGAACACATTCTGCTTAAATGGATTGGGATACAGCCATGACACTTCAGTCTTTGTTTTTCCATTGGTGGGCAGAATCTGCAGTGCTATGACGTCAGCTGTGCCGGGGCGCTCAGAATGCATTGATAGATTGCACGATCGATTTCTCTTCTGCTTCACTTACATAATTACAGCCCAGTAATGGATGACATGAGTGATATACTTTTACTTTAGAGAAAGTCAGGCGTGTGCCTGTTTCTCTGAGATTAGACCAGATCCTTTCAATTACTATAGTTTGACTGGTATCTGGCAGTATGGTGCTTACTAGCACTAAACAACCTGAACTTCTCAGCTCACTATGGACATACGCACAAGGAACGGGTTTAAATATCAACAATGTGCTTGAAAGAGCTACGTTTTCAAGTTGAGTACAACATACCGTAAGGAAATTCCGATCTGTGCACAGTGAGGTATGGCTACAGCCGGTAAGAAAGCTCAGGGGGTTGAGCGCTCGCTGCTGCAAACTGTGTGATCTGCAGGTTGCCGGTTCGAGCCACGGAAAGGCCAACTCAGCCTTTCATCCTTCCGAGGTCGATCAAGGAGTACCAACTTCGGTTGGGATGATTAATGTATGCAAATATGTTCTATGTACAGCGCTACGGCATAAGTTGTCCCGGAAGGATAGCTCAGTGGCAACGTGTGCACCTTGGAAGCAAGACGACACAAAGCAACACAGGTTCGATTCCCCAGGTCCGCGCTTAGAAACCTCTGGGTATTTAAGCGCGTTATAAATATGCAACTAAGACAAAAAAAAACAATTACACAACTTAAAAAAACAATTCCTGTAACAGCGCCTCGATGCCCGTGGGCTTTAAAAATGCAAATAAATAAAAAATAAAAAATAAAAAAAGTGCCATATAAATAACACATCATTATCATTGCCTGCAACCTCTTTATTTGCACATTTTCAGTCACAAAATCTAAACACCTACCATTACATCAACCTCTGACCAAAAGGAAAGGCCCAGCAGAAGGAACCGGGTAAATGGAGAAGACCTAGAAATGAAGAGCGACCGTTCGTAGCAGCAAAGGTATAATCACCAATACGTCACACTTCAAAAGTCAGACAAGAGCTCCTGTCCAGTGAGTGGAACTTCGCAATAGAGTCAGAGGAGCCACGGGTGTTACTGTAAATGTAATCCTGAACTAGAGCCAGATTCAGCCCGCTGGGTAAGCTCCGTACCAGCCAATATTACTCTACCCACCCTTCAACAAAAAGGTAGGAGCCTGCCCCCTGCTTCTGCTCGTGTTCTCTGAAGAGAATGTCACTGTCGGCATGACTGGTGCCACTAGCCTGATGGGCAGGACTGCAGGCTTATCTTGGGATGCCTCAACATTTTTGGGGTTCCATGCTCGTTCTCGGAGTAAGGTGACTCTGTGCTGACTCCATCAGTACCTGCTAAAACGGTCGGGGTTCAGCTTGTTGTGTAACCTTTAGCTCCCCTCCCAACTCAGTGCAGATACCCCTGAGTCTTCTGAAGAAGCCCAATCATGGGGTGTGGATGGGGGAGGGAGGTAGCAAGAACAGAGTAGAGCATTTAGGATCCATCAGGATTGGTGGATTCTGTCACTACTGGAAGCGGCGGGTTACATGCTGTACCAATCCTCGCGCATTCCTTCATGGGATTTGCCCTGCGTGGCAGAATGCTATTCCTCCATGGAATCTACGTCCGACTGTCTGCCCGACCATCCCTGTGCATGAGGTCCACGCGCCTGCACGGACGTTAGTACGGATGCACGGTCTGAGGCAGTGTGTGCTACTCTCTTCCCGGCTTGAACCTGTTCAGAACTGAGGGAAATGGACAGGTGTTTTTTGCAGTGAGCGCGTGGTCCTCTCTACCACGTACAGTGAGTGGACATCATTCCCTGCAGTCTCTTCTGCTGACTATCAGGTGAAAATGCCTTGACTACAATTGCAAACACAGGGGTCGGCCTCTCCACTCGGCTCACTAAGAATTTCTGCAGAGGCTTAAAATCACTGAGATGCTTGCTTCATTGATAATGCCCTTTCGAGGACGGAGAGAAGAAAAACATATGCAGTGCAATGAAATAAGTTAACAATGATGGAACGGCAATTGTATATAAATAGGAAAAATAGCAGTTTAACAAACCACAAGTACTGAACCTTTGAAAAAGCAGATCTGGTGTTGTCTAGGCAAGAGCCAGCTGAGAAAATGGAGGAAAAACAGAGGATGCTGGTAAATAGAAGTGCACAACAATAGTTGAAAATGACAGATGTCTTATAAATGAGGATAATTATGATATGATAGGTTATTTATAATGCGCTTGATTCCCAGAGGTTTCTAAGCTGCGGAGCCGGGGATAGTACCGGTGTTGCTCCATGTCGTCTTGCTTCCAAGGCAAGCACGTTGCCCCTGAGCTATCCTCCCAGATGCAACCATTCCTGCCCCTCTGCCATGTAGAGCAAAGCCTCCGAAAAAAAAAAAAAAAAAAAAGTATGAAGCCATTGAGAGCTTTTTAAGAAGAAAATGGAATGCAGGTCGATTGAGGGCAGAACAGGTGCCAGGGCTTGTAGAGAAGAGGAATATGCTAAAAATGTTGCGAGTGAGGGAACTAGGATTAACCAATCCTATTCCAATATGAATGATCACTGTTTCAGAACCAATATCTACAATTTGTGTTTAGATTAAGTCCAAAGCTCAGTTGCTGGCTTCTAAATGGTACTGCCGAGCTATGACTTTTTGCAATGAAAATAAAGTTAAAAATAATTAATGTAAATATAATTCTTGACAAAAAGACCATAAGAATGAGCTTGGAAAAAGTGGGGCGGGACCTGCGGATGTGTCACGTCTGGTTGTGGAAGTCTAAGGCTGTAGACTGCTCGCCTCGCATGTGTGCATGCAAGAGCCCTGTAGAAGGTGAAGGAAGAAGAAACCTAAAACTAATGGAGAGCAATACAATATCACTGCAAAGTTTACCTTTTAAAGAAGGAAGGCCCTCTCGCGAGTAAAAAAGCACGGTCGCAAGAGGCTCCTAGCAGACCTGGGGTCATATTGGTCCCAGTCCGGTGAGCTGCTGTTTTTATGTTGCCTAGAATGAGTTGCATTTTTGGAGGCGTCCTTTTTATTCCCTTATTCAACCCTAGAAAGAGTGGAAGATTCCCTTTACTGCAACCGTCCATGACCATTCCTTTATTTGAACTCTTTTTCACTCTGAGTCTTGCACACTTATCTGATCTGGGCCAATTTTTTTTTGTGGTGACTTGTAATAATCAGGTTACATCCAACTGTTAATCAACCCCATATAACTTTCATCTTCTCTTGGTGTAATGTCTGCTTAACATTTTTTTAAAGCTGCCAACTAATCAGCGAGGAGACTTCTCGGCTAGTTCTTTTCTCTCTAACCCTGCTTATATCTGGCCGAGGTTGCCTAGATCAAGTTACCCTATGTCCTGTGGAAGGTTGTGGGGGCTGTGAGGAGACTTCTCGGCTAGTACTTTTCTCTCTATCCCTGCTTATATCTGGCCGAGGTTGGCTAGATCAAGTTACCCTATGTCCTGTGGGAGGTTGTGGGGGCTGGGGACATTTTGTTGGTAATGGCTATGTGCGCATTTGCAAGATTACAATCGCTGCAGCTAATCCTTTCACTCTTCGGTCACTCCAGGAAAGTCCTCATGCTGTCACATTGGGTTACTGTTGTACACATTGCAACTCTGATGGCTGCTCACCCTAAATCACTTGGGTTTACTGGGGAACAGAGGCATTCAAGCATTTGCCATGCTCTTCATTCGAGGCCAACAAGAACCGAGTGGCAGGAATGGATTTGGGTGACGGCCTCTCTGATTATATCTTCTTCTAAAGTTTCCCCACCCTGTGCATGTTTTTCTTTCCCTCTATGTCATGCCTGTAGTCTATTGATGGCCATGGGAGTGAGCGGGTCACTCTCCCTAGAATGAGCTGGCTACATCCTCCTTTGTCGTGTTGGATATCTCAGTAAAGGAGTGATGTGATTAGTTTGTTCTGGGTAGTCTGTGTCTGTCTTGAACTAGAACACATGGGTACTCCTGTAAAAATGGGTGTCATGTTCTTGGCAGGAAAATCCTTATATGCAGAGTTCTGATTAACGTTGGAGGACCACCAGGAAACCCAGATAAAGGAAACCACAAAACGCCTTTCAGAAAGAACGAGGCATCATTGTTTTAGCCCAAGACCCAAACGGGAACATTGCACCCTGACCTGGGACAGTCCACGTGCACTCTTGGATGCTAGGGGACACTTTAGCTGGATCTTGCGACTCCGTTATGAGTATTCTTAGGTCATTTTCTCCCGCATAACCCTCAATGTTGTGAAGAGTCATCTGTCTTGCCGGCTTTCAATACCATGTTTATGGCGACTTGAGAGGATGGATGTGCTTTATCAAACATGATACCATGTTCATACATCAATCTCAGTCGCCAATTCATTTTTCCATCTTTTAATGTATAAACTGCTCTCCCGGCTTTACATTTATTAGTGAATGTCCCAGTTGTAGGGAAACCTACGTTTGCAATTTTCAAGATGGATGTCACTTCTTCTCCCCATGCCTTCTGTGTAGCACTTTCAGCTGCTTGCACCGTCTTCGACGTTGGCCCCATTAGGACCTTATGAGCTCTCCGCGATGCTATGCCTAGATCAGAGGTTAAGAGAAAGCACCTGTATCTATAGAGCTGTTTTTTGAGTTTGTTCCACTGTCCTTTGGTTGAGTATACCCTGATGGCTCACCAATGGTTGTAGCAACCATCTTGCTCCCTCATAGGTATCACTGCTACATCCCATTTTACAGGAATACTAAAAGGTATTCCACATTTCAACTGCTTTGAATACCAAATCCCAATTTCATCTGAAGGGAACTCGGGGCCTTGGCTGTCCCCCAGTGTAATGAATGTCTCATTCCTTAGGCTTCACCATTGACAGCAGCCTGGCCTTCCAGAAACGCATAGCCAAGCAGGCCCAAATAGCATGGCTCAGAATCTCTACCCGTCAAAACATCTAACCCTTCATCCCATTGCAGGACTTTCCGACTGTAGTGCAGGCCCTTGTGTTTTGCACATCAATGGGGGAAATGTTCTCCTGACAGGGCTCCCAGCTGCTCAATTGGCTCCTAAATTCAGTCCACCACGCTGCATTAATACAGGTGTACGGAAATGTGATCGACTTACCCCCTTCTTGCGCGAACAACATTGCCTTCCACTCCAAGCCAGGGTACTGTTCAAGACTGCATGTATCATCTACAATGCAGTCCCGAGTAGCACATCAGCGTATGTTGTGGCTTAGCTACATATCTGGTGGCACACGCTCCTAGTGCAGCAAATCGACCAACCGGCTTGTATCACAACTCGTCTGCAAAGAGATGACCCACAATCAATCCTTCTCTTGTCATGCACCCACCCTCTGGAACGCGATCCTGGTATCGGCTCGAAATGCCTCCACAATTCTCCAATTTCGTAAATCTATCAAAATATTGCTCTTTCAACAACACCAGGCCAAGGACTAATTCCAATGGACGCACATGCCGACTCACAGATCTCACAGTACTGTGCTACTGTTAAGATGGCAGCCCAAATGCTGGCTACCCACACTCTCTACAGCACTCCACTGCTCTCGAGCTAGGTCTACGTATTAAGCAATAAATAAAAAAATGGACGTCGGCAGGGTTGACATATTTATTGTCCTAATAGGGTCACAGACAGTTTTGTACTTTTCAGTCTGATTAGTTTGCTTGCATGCACCCCAACATGCATACAGATTCTGAATGCACCCTAACATGCATGCAGATTCTGAATGTGATAGCACTTGGGAAAGGAGCACAGCACTGATTTTTGGTGTTACATAGCTAAGGCCCTATTAACTGCAGGCATTGATGGAAAATAGCCTGAGGTCTACAAGCCATGACAACCACTTGGACCCTTTCTAAATAAATTGTAAGAGGAGATTTTACGAAGGCCAAACACCGTTTGCACGGTACTCGACCTTGCTGGTGAGTATGGGGAAGTTTGATACTTTTATTTGACAATGACTGCAATTCTTTAGTTAATAGCAAATAAGTTTCCTTGTGCATGGCGGGCCTTTGGGTAGCAGGATTGCACCAAAAACGAAGTATTCTTATGTTGACATGCAACATTTTACAATAAGCACTGGTAAATATGTTGTCATCCGTCACCATGGGGCGAGTGCACTTCTCTTAGGTATCATGTAAACCAAGGAACTCCCCTTTCAGGTCCAAGGGGAGTTATACGAATTTGCGAGGCCTGGGTAAGGTACAACCAGCCTTGATGGACGAAGTATGTTTCTCCAGCAAGACCATGAGTAAAGACTGCGTGTCTTAACACCTTTATCTGAAAGTCCAAAATGTGCGGAAGAAAACTCAACAATCGTGCCTAGTGTACCTGCTGTTATGATACATTTGTGACCTTTCATGTGCCATCAAAGGAAGCTGAACGTGTGGGTCCGTATTCCTACATGCGTGTAGAATGAGTCAGGAACTCCCTGTGACCTACTTGCTACTATCGCAATTTTGGAGTAATCTATTTTGTTGCAATCCTTTCCCCCTCCTTGCTATGTGCTCACCATGTATGGTCACTTTTCCAACAGCCCATTGAGTCATATTAGTTCTGTTTTCTTGTCCTAGTTAGCAACCGTGTGCATGGGTCTTTACCAGAAACCCAACTTTCCTCCATGATCAGAGTGGTGCCCCCAATATGAACTCCTAATAGGAGCTGCTGTCAGTTCACAGCGCAGTGGTTTGTATGGTCTTTGGACTCTCAAAGTTCCATTCAGTCACTTTCTTCAGTCTTTTTACTAGATGCTGGTATTTCAGAGATTTCAGTGCAAGTAATGATGCCTAGTATGTAAATTCATCCATGGAGGATGGCTCAGCAGCAACGTGCTCACCTTGGAAGCGAGACGACACAGAGCAACACAGGTTCGATCCCTGGGTCCACGCTTAGAAACCTCTGGGTATTAAGCGTGTTATAAATAACCTATCATATCATATCATATGGTACTGCCCCACAATACCCAGCTAGAGAAATGTCCCCTCAGTCACGAAAATGATCTATTGCATGCAATCCCTAATATTATATGTAAGGCCAGAGAAGATCGACTGTTTTCATTTTTATTGCCTGTTTCTAGTTTGTGTTGTGCTTGTGCCTGGAGCTGTTGCTTCTGCCTTGTTCTACGCAATGCAAATTCATCAACATACACTGTATTGCTACAGAAGCTGGTTGAACATTGATAACTGCAAGCAAATCTCTGCATCAATAATCTCCTAGCCTTTTTTTCCTTTTGTCATTGCTGAATGATTACTATTTCCACTTCAAGGTTTTAAGTCAATGCTTAAGTGGCAAGAATCTAGACTTGCACCAAAAGTGTATTACCTTGCAGGTAGGCGTATCCTTCAGCACTACGCAGCAGGCTTCGGAGCTTGGTGGAACACAATACAGTAGACTGTGTTTAACAGTTCCTGGTGGTGGAGATTCAAAATGAGGGGAACCTGTTTGGGGTATTGTTGCTAGTGATTTGAAGAGTGGAATGTTACAATGTATGTTTATCAAGACGGCTGTTACAGCGGTTCTATGTTCTTTCAACTTCAGTTTTAAATTCCAATGAGTTCTTTTGATCTTTTTTGGGGGGGGGGCTGTTTCCCCCTAACCGCTCTCACCTATCATTTATTCCCCACCCCCCTCCACCCTTTATATGCCCTTACGCCCCACTCCCCCATATTTTTGGATGCGTTTTTAAAGTGTTTTTGGCAAAAAAACGAATTGAAATAAAAATTGAAGATGAATGAACGTCGTAGCGCTAGAGCAGCAGCTATTTGAATATTGGAATTATATCTAGGTGTCATATGCTAGTGCACAAGCAAATGATATAGGCTGCATTGTATATGCCGTGATTTGAGTTGATTTACTTTATCTACTTCTAGTTTCCTTCTGTGTGAATCTCTAGTTTCCTTTCCAGGGGAGTACTCCCATGCCCCTTTATTCTTTACAATACCTTGGTCTCTCCTTATCAGCAGAGACCTGTTGAAAGCCTCAAGGTGCATAGAGGTATAATAATGATCTTCTCGTGCTGAAACTAAAGTAAACTTTGGAACAGAGACATTTGCTTTCTGAGCTGAAACAAATATAAATGAAAATATTTCTATTTGCTTTTGGGAACCAGCACCGAATTTCCAAGATTGTGGTGTATAATGCTACCTAACAGTGAATAGCTTACATTATGTTCTGCTGCTTAGATATGCCTATAATTTGAAATCCAGGTCACGCCTCAAAGCCTAGGCTGCTGACTCTTCTAACTCTTCTGGTGAGAACTGTGGCACAGATAGTGAAACCAGACAAAGTTGAAGAGCTAGCCCTGATGGTCATGCCAATGAAGAACAAGTAATTTTGGTGTGCCAAGTAGTTATTGGGTATCTCTCGCTAGATTTAACTGTGGAGATTGACTGCCCAGGGGTCAATCGTGTGCCTGTCTGCATTTCAGAGGTATGTCTCCAGGTCTGAACACGAGAAGGTACAGGGGCGTGTACTGGCATTCTTGTCCAATGCGATTTTTAGGCTGTGTTGGTGTAAGGGTGACTATATTTCTCTATAGTTGTGGTTGCAGGTGCTCACAATGCTGCTAGAGTTCTAGGGTTTCATTGTTTTGGAAGACTTCAGCAGATCGATGACACTGGCCCCAAACCAGTTTGTTGACTTCTCATTACATAGACCATGCTTAGGATCTCTAACCAATCGTACTAGTGACAACTAATCAGGCCGAAGCATATGTGGGATTGATTGTTGTCTTGTGTAGAAGGAATGTGACCTTGCAGTGTGGACTGGAATGACCCTTTTTGGGATAATGCAAGCCTGATTTGCTTCTGGTTTTTCCCCTTCTGTAATTTAAATATCAAGGCCGGCCGAGAAATCATGGTTTGAAGGGTTGCTAGAGCAATGCAAGTGGTCATGATTTTTGCAAACCTCAAATACATCAGTTTGTTTTCCACCCAGACATATACTTAACCTAGCGTTTGCTCGTGCATTGTCTTCAGTAAAGTTACGTTTTCTCCTATGGTTATATGAAAAGGTGATCAAGAACACCTTGCTCGCTTTCATACAGAGCTCTGCAATCCTGGATTTTTCCGCTGGCCTGCACGGCTACTTGAGTCCAATTGATTTGAAATGGCATTTACATCCCCTTTGCTTTCTCTTGTCAAATGCAGTCACCTAGACAGCTGCCAAAAGAGGTAAGAGTATTCGCCACATGCTCTCATTGCAAAATTGTTTCTCTTTGTGAAATGGCCATGGACCAACTTTTCCGTGCCCCATGTATTCCTGGACTCATGCACTGTGATATATTTATAACAAAGAGCACCGTATGATTAAGTGTTTGTAGGAACCTGTCTTGATCGCCTTGAGAAATATCTGTTATTGGCGGTATGAAAGTGCATTCTTCTGGCACACAATGAGGATTGATAATCTAAAGAATAACTCAGCAGAAATCCTTATGACAGCATGCATACGGGTTCACCAAGACACTGGACGTCACCACATGTGCTCCACAGAAGGTGTTCTGCAGTATGTTCAGCTGGTTCTACAGGGATAAGCTCGAGCCCATTTGAGCTAACTTCCTAAATTAATTGTTGGATTTGCCTTGGATCATGTTCAACCTGGATCCATGCCCGTCAAGCGCCTTTCAGGACACACGTGGAAGAGTCGTAAAATGGGTGGTAGAGATCATAAACGGGTCACTTTTGATGAAGTGGTGCCAGCTTCAATGTAAAAGGGCCAGGTCGAACCCGTCCTTGAAAGGACAGGCCTGGATAATGATTTTCTTGACAACTACAGCTCTTTCTCCAGTCTTTTCTATGTGTGCAAGATTTTGGAGAAGACAGTAGTCAGCCAGGTTGAAAGATGTTTGAAGGAAATTGGTTTATTGATGTTTTCTTGTCCTACTTTAGTGTTGGTCATTGAATCCAGTCCACCTTGGTCTGGTGGCCAATTTCTTACTGATGTGCCTGGACAGACATTGCCTTCCATTCTCCATCAAGTTAACCTATTGCCGACCTTTGGCACTCTTAAAAATTGTAGGTTGTTCATCCATCTTGAGGACCTGACTGGAATTGGGGAAAATGTTCATGAATGGATTGGCTTGTCCTGTAGGAAAGTACACAGCAGTCAAGCATGGGAGCCTATACCTCACCAGTGTGTCTTGTCGCCTATAGATTTGGCAAATTATGAAATGACATACAGATCCTTGCTACATGTCTACGTGGCCATTTTTCAATATTAGGTTGTGGAGTTGCAACATAGTAAGTATTGTTGGTACATTCTCGTATTACATAAATACTCTTTGTTCCTAAACTAACATCAATTCCTCTTGTTCAATTCGTTTATGTAACTGGGATCTCAATGTTACCTTTTGTTGTTAAAATTGACCTCATTAAGATGCATCCGTTCCGGAAGAAACCACATACTTTTATATTTTTCTTAAATTTCACTTTACTTATATATGCTAAAATCGTGATGGCAATAATATGGCCACAGTATAAGGTAAAACTTGCACCTTGTGAACATCTCTAAAACGTAAAAAGAAATCCGTGCCCTTTCTGTTTGTATAACTTAAAAAGGGATGCACCTAGACAGGTTGAGAAAATATCTACAGATCCAATCATCTGGCATGCCAAACCGTACTTTGTACCTTTTTGGGCAAGTTTCTATTCCCTATAAAAGAACATGGACTACTTTTTGTTTGAAATATAAAATAAGCGATTTACAAGTAAAACTGCTGTATTCCTTCTGAAATTATTTCATCTTTATTATATGGGGCAATAATAGTACTTCAGGTTTAACCTAAAATTAATTATTGTCCTACTGTGTGCTGATTAAAAACCCTAATATATATAAATCTAGTTTTTACTATTCTGGTTTTGAAAAAATGACATCATAAAAGTTTAATTAGGGTGTTTTGCCTGCACATGCATCTCTGTAGCTCCACTGAATTTTGATTGGTGTTTGCTCATAAATAACAAAATCATCATCCTCGTCACTTTATTTCGGCACACATCATAAAAGAACAATACAAGATCATAAAAAATGTTAACAATAATAAATGAATCAAATCCTTGCAGGTCTTCAATACATATTTCATCCATCTGGTTTATAGATACATTGAAACAATATAATGTGTTTACCTTATTTTGCTGAGATATTGTCAGGTTGCATGAGGTCAAGTTCTCCTCCTCCACCATGCCTTACCAAGGAAGCTAGATACTGCATAGATAGTCTATTAAAGTTGCCATTTTACAGTAGTTTTCAATAATAATCATGGATTGTTTACCTCTGTTTTTCAGACATAGCTTAAGATTTTAGGACCCAATATCGTCATCCAGTGTACACTGAAAAAATGTTGTTTCCACTACTCCAAAACATAATGGACAGGGATCTGTTTGATTACTATTCCGCCATGGATTGACTGAGCGTAGAAGTAGAATACCCAGTCTGAATTTTACAAATGAGGCTCTTTTCATGAGATTCTCAATAAGACTTATGGTCTTTGAGTAAGTTCCCTTGTTTAATAGATAAATGTGTAACCAGAAGAAGAGACAGGCACTTTTTGACATATTGTCCCATATTGTGCATCAATAATGGTCTGTCTACAATGGCTGGTAATACCATTGTGATATAAAAACTGGTTTTCCAGGTTAAGCAACCCCAAATCATCCTTAATATGTTTGAACCATGGTATCGTATGGGCATTCTGATTTTCGTACAGCCACTCTATAGTTTGACAGTGTCAAGACCAGATGTGTGTCCAAAACAACTAAGGTTTGAGTATGATGTGATGATTTATACAGAAAAGGTCAAGTTCTAGGTGCAGCAGAATTAGTAAATCATCAGCGTAGGACAACTACACAAAATTGTCATTCCTCAATTTGATAGGGAAATGAACTACTGGATTGAAAAATATTTCCCTAATCTGACATGTAAAAATTCAAAAGAAATGGACCCAGGATGCATCCTTGTTGAACACCTTTGTTGGTTGGAATTAGTTGTGTAAGGTCTCCTCTCAAGGTCTTGTGTTTTTGTGTACGATATTACCTACGCATTTAATAAAAATGGTGGAACTTCAACTTCAACTTTTGCCATAGGATATTTGTATTTCTATCAATAGCGTAAAAAGTGCTAGAGTAATCTAAATATACAGATCTACGTGGATTACTATTGACCCACGATTTCATCAAATTTACAATAAATTCATTTGTCATGGAACTTTGCCCCTTCCTGAAGGCAGTTTTAAATTTTGACAAGATATTGTCTGCAGCCTATTCCTCTAACTTGTCTAGCAACAGGTACGCACATATTTTCACTGTCTCATCTAATAGTGCAATAAGACTGACGTTTTCCAAATCTTCCCTGGCGCTGTTTTATAAATTGACACTGTTGGACTGTGTCTATGAAAATTGGACAAATCATACAGTCCATGGGCCCTCAAACTCTTCACATTTCTTTGATCTTTTTCAAAATATTTTCTTTTGTAAACCAACGTTCATTATAATTCAATAGTTATCAGTAATATATTTTGGAAAAGCATATGCACTTTAAGCTGACACCTTACAAATTAACCCATGGGCTGACCACATTGGCACTTGATGTCCACATGTTATGGAGCTATGAGTTCTTCTGTTCAATTCCCACATTTTATGGTGATGTAAGTACTTAGCAGTGGTTGAAGATGGTGGGAGCAGTTGAGAGCAGTGCCCCTGTACTTTTCTTTATTAAGTTTTACTATTCCTATACTTTTTATTTTAAAAGGAAACCGTTCCACAATGGTTTTGTTTTAAAATAAATGTAGGAAAGAAGTTGAAACGTGCACTTCAGTGCACTGCACTGAACATTCCCTTAAACAGCATGCGCATGTGTTAGAGAGTTTGTGTTGTGTGTGGGAGGGGGAATGGCGATGGGGTTCGTGGGAAGCTGGGCAGGCCAGTGGGGAACATAGTTCCATGACCTCTTTTTGTACACTTCCACCACTGGTTCTTAGAGCCTGCTATGAAGCATTCTGTTCATATCTATTTTTATTCACGGCCTTGCTTATTAAAGGTACACTTTTCAGATGTTTATGGGAACATTTTAGCTTGTATGGCCCCTGTAATTTTTGTTTCAACTGTAGTTACAATGCTCGCAGTACAAATGAACACGTGGAGCATTCCTATGAGCCAGCCGGAATGCTCAGAAGTGGGCAAGAAAACAGAAAGCATTTCTATTTTTTTTTTTTTTAATTATCTGTAACTGGTTTATTTCAAACCTTTACAAAATTAACAGAAATCAAAAACCAAGAAATAAGAATGAAAAACACACAACTACAAATTCATATATTAGATTGACAATCAGTCCAAATACAATAATCCTACATTAAAACATAGCACTAAAATACTATTTGATCAACTATTAAATATTAGCATGAAAGAGAAGAAATATAGACAAATCCATTTATCAGATTCTATTACAGCTCCATAATTTGTGACTCAATAAGACTTAGAAAACGATATAAAGATAGGATCAGAGCAATGTTCTCACACCACATAAGTCTAGACCAGAAGAGGTCTAGCGCATGTTCGAGCTCAAGATTTATTTCAGAGTTTAAAAAGTTAAGAAAGCATTTGTATTTGTAGTGTCCTCAGCCGGGCGACCTACTAGGGCACTGAAATAAATAAATGCACCTTACCACTTCCCTGCACAACCATAGTCCACTCGGAAAAACCCAAGATCATCCTGTCCCAATACCATACAAAATGCTGATCAGAACCCAAAGCCCTTCCTCAGGAAAACATCTACCTCTGTGGGAGGATCTTTCTTTTTACTGCACTTTCAATATTTCAGGCAACATCCAATTACGCGCTGCAAAGTCAAAGCTAAAACTTGGAAATGTGGAAAAAATGCTCATCTTAATTGTTTCAATTTAAATACATTTGCAATAAAAGTACTTATCATATAAGCCCATGTACATGTTATTTAAGTACTAAATAAGAACACATTTAGTTCACCAACATATGTTTCTATTTACTTAACTCACTATTAAACTAATGGTTTTACTTAAACATCAAAACTTCAAACCCTATGTTGGTTTTAGAACTTTGTGCTAATAACCTTGTGGAAATATGAAGGGGTCATTATCGCTTCTGATGATGGCCCATCTCTGTATATGGGGCTATACTAATGCATGGAAACGCGTTTCAATGTATGGACTTTATGACCCATGTTTCTCTTTTAAGACATGCAGTTTATTTTCTAGTTTTGCTTTCTGCTGTTATTTTTGGGTTATGTTTTCCAGTGCATGTGTATTTTGCCTTCTTGAATAAGTGATTTTGTTTTGAATGAAAAACACGCTCATGTTAAAGAAGTTGGAATTCTGTATTCTCTTGGAGGGTGTGCGTATGTTGATAGAAATAGAAATGAGTGAAGTTTAAACTGTTCAAAACAATTATACAAATGATGTTGTTTTTGGACTTGTCTAAGCACTTTCTTATACCCTATATGCCCGTATTTTCTTTCATTTGTATCGTATGTAACTGACATTCTGCTTAAGTAAAAGCAGCGAGTTCCATGTGCTTGCCAGACATTCGCAAAATGGTTGCCAAGCTGTAAGATGGCTGCCAAGATCTGCAAACACAGCACAGGTCCGAAATAGTGACCAGACACTCTGGATTTGTCTGTCGGCCATTTAAAATCACGAAGATGCAATGCTTGGCATAGACTTCTTGGCACAAGGCTTTATATCGTCATCCAACGACTCAAGCAGTTACAGCGTTTGTCATAGTACTTGGCAGAAGAATTAACAGTGGAACGCCGTGGATATGCGAATGTACAAGAGCACGTTTTTTCATTTGTTCTTCGAAAGTAAAAATATGAAGATAGCTGTTGAGAATGAAGTCGAAACATTTTTTTTAAAACAGCATGCCATGGAATATTTTTATGAGTGTCTTAGTTAACATTTTATTTAGTGCTACAAAAGATGTGTGTTTACAAAAAGTTATGAAGTGACCTGCAAATATACTTTGCAGCAGTCGTGCTCCTTTGCAGAGTTAAATAAAATCAGAAAAGAGTATAAATGAATTGCAGTTGGTGCTTCTTAGTCTTTGTAAATATGTACACCAGGTGCATGGCTCAGGTTTTCTGGGAATTGGCAGCGGTTGAAGGCCTACCATTGTTTAGCTAAATTACTTTACTTCAGAAGATAAACTTTATCGCCCTGATTCACAGAAAATTTTCCAATGGGGGTTTGCCATTATAAAACGCTTCTCTGAATACACCCTGATTCACAGAACATTTTCCAATGGGTGTTTGGCATTATTAAACGCTTCTATGAATTAGGCCCTCTATTGCTTTACAAGATGAAAAATAAGACCTGTTAATGAATGCGTAAATCTGATAAAATGCACCCTATATCAAAAATGTTGTTCTCGATCACCTGCTGCCTGTGCAGGAGCTAGTGTGCGTTCACTCAGACATAGCTACAACCTGAAGAAAAACCAGCAGCATTTCTAGGAGGCCTGTTTTGAGCACATGATAAAGCAGTTCCCTCAGCTTGTTACTTGAGTCAGGGTATGTATTTCGCACAGGTTTCATGATCCTGGTTCAGTGTTGGCATTTGATTTTCAAGTTGCCACATTACTACTATTGTGTGGAGCAGAGTGAGAAACATATACCTAGACCACATAACCTGTGGATCCACAGACACACTCTGTCTCGGAATCCACTCTCCTTAATCGATAAAATATGAAAACCAATCGCTCCTTCTCTTTGCCTCCCACAGGCCACCATGGAAAGGGAAGCCGGGGATCTGTAAGTAGCCCATGGTGGGCTTCTTGGAAAAGGATTTTCCCTCCTACAGTGGGACGCTGCACGCGTCCTGCTGAAGGAAGGAAAATTAGCATCCTGGGTTACCGCTTTGGAAACCCGGGGTGCTAATGTGGTGTTCTAGCCCTTGGAACGGGGGATGAACGCCACATTAGTAATTCCATCCTATGTCTTGTGTTTGGATGGTACTTTATCAGGCGGGGTCTGCCACCTTTTGGCTCTGCAGATATTTTGACCACACCACACCTCCTATCCTTCCCAGTCTTCATAGTGAATGGGAAAGGATTATAGGAGTTGTAGTTCAAAACTTCTGGAGAGCCACACATTGCAAGCACCTAAAATATATCATGAACTTTTAAAGAACCATTGTAGCTTCCTCCTGATAATGGCACTGCCACTTGCTTTGTTGGTAGCTTAATCTGATAAATGAGAATCATTTTATTTTTCTATATTAAGACTAACCTTCATGGGTCTCAGCTACTATTTCCAGTGACATTCAGGCTGACAGAGGTGTAACATCCTGTTGCCTCTCCTTGTGTGTTTTCAAACATATTCTTTGTCAGATTTGATCCCATCCATGTGGGCAGTGGTCATTTAATGTCCTTTATACTGAGGGCTCTGAGATGTTCAGTCTTTCTTTGACTTTTTCGGACCATATTGCCAATATAGATTTCTTGGGAAACTCAAACAATAAAATACCAAAACTGGCCAACAGATGGGTGGAAGCCAAGGTGGAAAAATTGGCTAATAGAAGATAATCTGCTCTATAATGAACAGATAAAAACAGATTAAAATTTATCAAAAAAGCTTTTGTGCAAGCAAAGAAAAGAAAACACTCTCTTCTGAAGATCAGCCAGACACCGACCAAGAGCCCTTTTACAGTCTCATCACTATTTAGCAGGTCTGTCTTTCCCTTCTATCCCTCACCTGTGCACCCTTATGGAGATTTTCATCTGAAAATAAGGTTAAGAGGGTACGTCGCTACTCTCCCCTCCATGTTTAACGTTTACCTGGCCCCACTTGTTTAGTGCCCTCAGAGGTAACCCTGTTGACATGCATTCAGATGCCAGGGACAGTTATCCTCCAAGTGCACTTTGCCTCATGTGCCGATGTCTTCCATGAGTAGAAACATTGATTGCCTCATATACATCCATCAATGGATCTAGGAAAATGATGTCTTGTTTACATGGCTATAAAACGCAGATGGTTTTAGTCTCAATGATAGGTCAGCTCTCAGGTGTATTAATCTTCCGTCCCTCCTTAACCACGTTCTGACTCTACTGACCAAACTAAAAAAAAACTGTAGATCTACTGAGCAAATTACTCTAAATCTCTAAATTTTCGTTCTAAACAAAATGGAGTTTACTGTTCTCCTTCACGAAATCCCATGTTTGATTTTGTTTCTCAGGTTTTTCTGGTTTTTCTTTGGACTACCATCCCCACACCCTCCTTCGCCTCTGCCTCTCACATTCTTCTAAACTCTTTTTTTTTTTACCCCTTTATTGCAACATTTCCTTTCCTTTTCATATCAACCAAATGCATATATGGATGGTATGGAAATTCCTCCAAAATGGGTTGAAAAATTAAGGATTTCATTCTTTTTTTTCTTATTGATGACGGCAATTCGGCTATCAATATTAGCCTCATCTAATATTTGGCCACGAAATGCCTTTTTGACCCTGCACAACCTACTCGGGTTGAAAATACCCAAATATTCCTCTCCATCCGACTTCCGTAGCGCCATCTTCAGCTTCTTGTGCCTTTAAAGGGAAATTAAGTTTCACCTTTCAGCTAGTGTAGTGGGTGGGACAAAGGCGAGTGTTTGACCTCTTTTTATTCTGAAACAAAGGATTGGGAAGGAATTGAGTCCCCAGATTTGGTTTTTCATCAAAACACAAACACCCTGGCTGGGTGGGACAAACAACCCATTCTGGGTTTTCCCTATCGTGGGGCCACTGGCCACCCCAGGAGCTCTTAATATGACCATTTGAGGAATATATGTGCGGCTGTGTATATGCAGTATGGTGTTTCCATTGTTGAGCCTTATTTGAATGTATTTGCACAGTACCTTCTGTGTCCAAGCAGTAAGGACTGCATTTCTCTTTGTTGCGGAATGGGCTGTTTAATAATTCTGCATCCCATTTTTACATTTACCTAGATTTGACCTTGTGGGCATTTCTATCCGCCCGCCTTCCTGCTCTATATAGCGCTTCTGCCGCTCTTGTCGTAGCCTGTTAATCACTGCCCAGTGGATACCGAGAACAGTAGTTCACGTGAACTACATTCCCCAGCAACACCAGCTCTCCCTTATGTCAGTGGCACGTTAGCGCTGGCGTGTTTGGAGACGCCGGTTTGCATCCGGGTTGTTTCCGGTGGTTTCTACTCTGCTCTGCGCAGACCCATTTTAGCTCCCCTGACTAACTATGAGAGATATACACTCTCTGATCGATGAGCTCCGCTTTGGCTCAGCTACACGCAGTCATCATGCCTCTGTTTCATTGCAGCATAAATGTGAGGCAATCTTGCACAAACATGGTCACTTTGAACCCACGGCCTACATCATAAAGGTGCAACAATAAAAGATCATAAACCTTTTTAATAATAATTTCCCAGTCTGCCAAATATCCATACTCGCTTTAAACATAGATACAAACCATGGTCTCGCCCATGATATGGTCTTACCGTCTGCCCCCCTCCACATCACCCGCCCATCTTGCGGGCCAGAGGGGGAGGCACAACAGTCGATACACTCAAACCTTGTGGCTTCTGTTATTCAGATTTCACACCATGGTTATATCGACCTCTCTCCAGCTACTAAAGGTAACCAGGAAGCGTCCTCTAACCTCCCCAGCAAGCGGGATACTGCCCAAAGTTCATTGCCTCCTCAAGCACGCTTCTGTCTTCTCAATACCCGTTCCCTAATACAGTATAGGATTGAAGTCAATGACTTAATTATTAATTATAGTCCTGACTTTCTCACCGTAACCGAATCCTGGCTTAGTGAAGGCATCCCATCGGAGGCTACTTTAGCCATACCTCCCAACTACCAAATCCTCTGGGCTGACTGTGCCAACAAAACAGGTGGGAGGTGGCCCTGTTTAAAACTCAGCTGAACTGCCACCTCTGACCCCATGTTTCCCCTGAGGATTGTGAGAGCCTAGTGGCTAACTATGCGTTAATGACAGTGTCTCTTATACTATCGTGGTTATGTATAGACCTCCTAGAGCATTGCCTTTCTTTGACTAACAGTTCCTGTCTCTTCTTAACAACATCACCAAAGCTAACTCTGCCATCATTGCCTTAGGCGATTTTAACCTCTGGGACGATATGCCCTCAGATAAACTCACCTCCTCCCTACTTACAGCCCTGGACTCTATAGGATTCTCCTAATGGTTGGAAGGGCCCCACCCATGCCGGGGGCATACGGTTGACTGGGTACTATCTCACCAGCTTCCCATTACCAACTTGGCTATAACCTCCTGTCCATGGTCCGACCATTTCCTGCTGACCTTTCTTACCACTCTGCCTGCCTCTACCCTCAGGGTGGACGCTATCCCAAGAACCACTATGAAAACTAGAAATGGAAAAACCATCAGCCCTCACAAGTTATCCTGTGCCCTAGCTTCTAGACTTGGCCTCCTTGAAGACTACAACAGCGCCTCTGATCTGGCCCTGCACCTGACGGAGCCTCTTGAGTTTGCCATTGACTCCTTGGCCCCTCTTATAAATAGACGTGTGAAACCTGAAACGTACAATAACTGGAGGTCTAATTATGCCATTCTCAATCTCAGACACCTCAAGAGGTCAACCGAATGAGTTTGGCGCAAAAATCCCTCGCCAGCATCCGTGGCCTCCTAAAAACATTTGGTTAAGAATTTCAAGGCTGCGGTTGTCCAAGCCAAATCCTCTTTTTACAATAGGATTTTACAGGCCAAATCATGCTCCAAGGAGCTTTCTTCAATTCTAAGAGAATTTGAGGGAAACACTTGCATCAAAGATACTTCTCCCAAAGATACCATCTGGTGCCAAGGAATACATGACACTTGTTTCCAAGGTAGCCTTACACCAACAATCCATCAGTGACCTCGGGGATTCACTCCGCTCCACAGGGGACACCACTGAAACGGCTGTTCAGTCTACTTTTCCTGACCAAGGATAGACTAGTCTTCCATTTCTCCTTGTGTTTTGAGTCTGAAATCACCCATACCATAGCCAACATGAAGCTCACTTCGTGCCAGGGTGATACCTGCCCGCCTAGGCTATTGTTAGGCTGCCTAGATGTCTTAGGCACTTGGGTGAATAAACTGGTCAATCTTCCTTCTCTGAAGGACAGGTCCCGCTTCTTCTTAAAGAGACATAGATCACCCTGCTACCGAAGAAGGATAATCTCAACCCCCATGCTTGCCAAAAACTACCGTCCAATCACCAACGTGCTCTTTCTTCTGAAGATCATGGACCGGGTGGCATATCTTCAATTTCAGAAACTCGAGGATAACATGGTGGGACGGAGGTAGTTTAGAGCCAGACATGGCATGGAGACTGCCATGCTTGACCTTAAATCCAGCCTCTCAAGCATTGTGGATGAAGGCCGTCATGAGAATCTTTGGTGGGATGCTCTGGACTGGCAGCACAATGGGTTGTTTCCTTCTTGGGCCCCCGTAACGCCAGAGTGGCTGTCGAGGATGCAAGCTCCTCCCCGGAATCCATCACCTGCGTAGTCCCACAGGGCTCCTGCATTTCACCCACTCTCTTCAATATTCACATTTTGCCACTACTGATGCTCCTTGACGACCTGGGCCTCCTTTATGCCAACTATGCAGACGATATCCAGGTCGCCATGAAATTGTCGGGAGACCCCCGACACCATTTACTCTGCCATTCAGGCTGTATGGCAACCAATGCGTTGGCCCTCAACACCGACAAGACAGAGCTCCTGGTCATTGCCTCTGCCCACATGCTAAAAAAAACTTGCTCCTGAGTACAAAAGCTTTAATATTGCAAAGAGCTGTATTCTGGTGGCCAAATGTGTGAAGAACCTGGGCGGGCACCCAAAATGAGGCTGTGCAAGCCACCTTGGGGTTTCTCCAGAGGTGACCATGTTACTATTGCTAGGAGGGAGTTACATTGGCTCCCTGTGAAACACTGTCTCTCCCATAAAATTCTGACCCCGATGCGCAAGTGCCTGACTCGTGAGGTCCGTATGTATCTCATCGAATGCTTGAAGGCTTACTAGGAAGATACTGGTGAGGGGTGCCTGTACTTCCGCTCTCTATATGGTAGAGGAGAGGCACAGAGGACCCCAGCCAAGATTCTCAAGCGGTAGCAATGGACGAGCAATCAAGGCCTAGCTTCTCAGGAGGTGATGCAGGCTGGTTCTTAAGTACAGTGTATTCCCCGAACCCCCACAAAGGAATGTCCACACACTGTATTACTGAAAACACAGTTTTTATATAATTAATATTCAAAGGTATGTACACGATCACAATAACGCACTTTCTACTCAGAAATCAACAATGATAAATATATACAATTCTAAAGTGGTACCACCAATGTTATCGAATCTCATTAAAGTGCATCAACTGTACGGTTAAAATGTCACACAGATCCATAACGAGGACACCAGCAATAGAGATGGGAAGGAACGTAAGATGGTTGAAACAATAGGCAGAATGCGGGCCTATACCGATAGACACAGTTCTGTGTGGGGAAATCCCCCACCCCCAAATGGGCAACCTGTAAAATAAAGATATATAGCACAAGCCCAGTCCATATATTGTTCAATAGCCTTATTTCATCCTATTAAGGTTTTACCCCCCCCAATGTACCTGGTGGAGCAGAGTTCTTCGAAGACGCGTCAAAGGATCCTTCTTGAGTGACTCCCTTTAAAGCAGGAGACACGGATCGTCGAGAGGCGTCGGAGATGGTGAACTTGTCGACGGCGGCGGCGATGAGAAGTTCAAGGGTGCCGAGACCCCGATGTCGATCCAGGCGGTGCTAGTCAGCGACGTCCTGTGAGGATGAGGTGTGCGGGGCACCTGGGCGACGGATTGTTCAGGACCGCAAAGAGTTTCAGAAGAACTGTGGCCCAACTAGGGCGTTGAGTCGTCGAAGTCTTTGTGGCCTTCTGGTGGCGGGAAACCCACCGGCGGATTCTCATCGGCGCGTTGGTCGTCCTCGACTTTCTCCGGCGGGACAAAGCGGTCGACGTTGCGGACAAGGGAGTCCTTGGATTCAAATGTACTTAGGCAAAGGAGCGGGCGGCTCCGGTCGTCGGCGGCACGGCGTCAAGTGGTCCCCACGGCTGGGCAAAACAACTTCGACGGGCCTCCAGCGGTTACACAGACCTGCGTACCCTGGTCGACGGCAATGGACTTCGTCAGCGGCGAAGTCCGGGTGCTTTGCTTCGTTCTCCTCAGCGGCCCCGTCTCGGGTCGGCAGCCTTTCGAGGGTCTGACTTCCAGGGAGCTTCGGCGAAGGTTAGCGGTGCTCGATGGTCCCTCGGAGCACGGGAAGAGGGCGCCTTACCAGGTCCTCTCTCGGATCAGTCCTTGACGAATTCGGCAGCTTTCAGATCAGGTCGAAGCAAATGCAACAGCAAGTCTTCATCTTCCAGCTGGGCATTGAGGATCAGCAGTTCCAGTTAATCTTAAAGTGTAGACACAGCTTCTGAACGCTTCAGAACAATGTCCAGTGGTGAGAGGTCCCCAGATATACTATCTTGTCTCTCAGCCACACTGCTTGGTCACTCTCAGTAGCCAATTCTACAGAAGGGCATTCATGCAGTCAGCCGATCGGGCACACAGTGCATTCAGGCCATCCTCCTCCCTCTCAGACACTCACAACAAGGAATGTGGATTGGGACAGGTACTCAGCCATTCAACACTACACACTGCATTCAGGCCAGTTTCGGGCAGGGATGTCTCAGTCTTTGTCTCTCATACCAGAAACCAGACAACCACAACAAGAAGTGCATATTGGTCACACACTCCATTCACCCAGGTCCCACCCACAGGGCGTACCCACAACATACAGTCACTGGGAAGGCTCCAGTCAGTCTGGACTGGACTTCACAACAACACCATACATGGAACTTCCACCCAACAGCCAGTCAGGGGGAAGGGGCAGAATCAGGGCTTCCCAGGACTTTGGGAAAATAAGGTAACAGGTAATAGAAAGCAAGAGGCCACAGGGGCCATCTTGTTTTCCATCAGGAATCAACTGATTCCAATGGCAGGGCCTGGGTATCCCAAAATGGAGGATACTCGGCGCACCTGTCAAATTCAGCATGGAGCTGCCACCAGCCCATACCCTGCTCTGCGGGCCACCCACAGGTGCCCAAAAACATACACTAGGGGCACAGGGTTGTACCCCCCCACCCATGGGTGCCATAAGGGTATCCCACAGGTCCGTTCACCAAACCAAAAGAGAGAGAGCTGCACCGCCAGGAGTCCCACATGAACTCCTGCGCAGAAAATATGACAGAACACACGATAAAAAGGCAATAAAGGATAAGGATACGGAGGCCCTATCCCTCCAAAGCATTTCCAGCATCACACTTACCAGCCACCTTGCACTCTTAGATCTCAGGAGCAAGCCGGAGCAAGCCAGACCATTTCAGCCTAGATATAGGTTGGCTAAATTTTGAGGAACCAGTTTCGACTTTCAAGTCCCTACAAACTGGAACGTGCTTCCACTTGATTTCAAGAAAAACAAAACTACCAATCTCTTCAAAAAAGGCTCAAGACATTTCTCTTTAATTGTCCGCTTGACTAAGCACCCCATGCCACCCTCGTCTGTTGCCTTGCTGTTTGTCTTGTTTTGTTATTCGTGCGCACTGAGGCCTTCGGGCGAGTGGCACATTATAAAAATACAAGTAAATAAACATAGCACCCAGCTTCTATCATGCTCGCAACAAGACAAGAGCCCCTCTGCGTTTCTTTGTCACAGGTCGAAGTCTCTCTTCTTCTCCCCCTCACCCTATATAGTTCTCTTGCTCCTTTCTCCTAAGGGTTCCACTGGCCGCCTCACTCAGGAGGGACATGGCGCTCTTAACACCAGCTAGTCTTCCATGTGTTGAGGGAACTCTGGTCCTAAGGTCTATCCCCAGGTTGGGCTACTGTTCCCATCACATCTGGATTTTCCTAAGTGACTCGGCTCTCGCCCCGGTTTTCCTGGGTAGCACTGGACCCTGTATGTACACTTTTGTGTTTCTAAAGGGCCTTCAGCTCCTGGCTCCTTGGCTGACTGTATTTATGACTCTTCTGGCTCCCCTACCCTCTTACCACAGCTTGTTCTTCTTTTATAGGCCATATTCTCTGCCACATTCTTTCTCTTCTTTAGACATGTACAATGAGGGCTCTTCCTGTAATATACCTTAGCGTTGGTCATGTAAACAAATGGTATGCAGGTAAATCCTTGGATCTAGCATGCCACATGCCAGAGGGACTGCACCACTGACTTTAACCGGCAACCGTGGTGTTCAGATGTTACATGGTAAGTGTATTTGTTGATTACCCAGGAGCTGTAATGGGTGGCATTTGATGACATTGCTTTCCTCTGATTCTCTGTTCCCCCAGAGTGTTTGTTCTAGAGGAGACTATGACCTCCCTTTGTGCTCCATCCCTCTAGACTCCTAGAAGGAGCCGGTGCGGCATCCAAGCTGTATCTATTGAAGAAGATTGAAGTTACCTTTCAGTTCCAGGTACATAATTTAAATCCCACATAAACCTCCGCCAGGCACCTCTGACATTCTGGTAGGACGACTACCCTGGACTGCCATTGGGATATGCTCAGCAGCCTCTTTGCCCATCTTCAGAAAATCTCTGAAAGCCACACCTTTCAATTCCACTTCTGTGCTCTTGTCACCAACACCTAGAGGTTATATTGTGGTACATGTGTGTAATGCACCAATCATGGTTAACCTCATCGAAAGACTGTTTTGAATGAATTACGACAGTCCCCCATCATTGCAAATCAAACGTCTGTCAAAAATGAGACCCAAGCACATAGGAAGAAAAGAGGGGGAAAGTAACAGCATCCACAGTAGCCCCAAAAAAAGTTAAGTGCGGGGACAGATAATTGGTAAATGGCGAGGGGACGCAAGCTGGTTCTCTTTATGATAATCGCCTCTAGTCTAGACTCCATATTGACATATCCTTGTACCCAGGAAGCTTTCGGATATTTTGTGGTGGCCAAAGTAGTGCCCACGCTGAAGTCTCCAAGCAGCAACGTCATGGCAGAAGCTGTCCCTTCGTGATTTTGTATCTTCATGATTCTTTTGGAGCGATGCATTTGATAACCGGACATTCCAAAAGAAAATGCACCAGGTAGTCTTGACGTACAAGCCCAATTTCGCATCTTTGCTCTGAACCTTCTGGATCCCTTCATAGCCCTATTTTTTTTTTTTGTATTTAGTTTTGCCCTGAAATGAGTTGCAATACATAAATGCTATGATTATCATCGTTCATTTGCAGCAGCGAAAATTGGTTCTGCATCGTTTTGAAACATTTCGCATTTGAACCCAACAAGATTGGGGGGTGTCATTCTAAATGAATAAAGCAAACATTACCATAGTGCAAAAAAAGTATTCTTTCAAAAAAAAGTTTACGCTAGAAGTTCCATATTAGCGCTAGGGCATACCTCACCCTGGTGCAAAAATGCATTTAAACTATGTTTTTTGCACAAAGGCATTTTTTTTTCTCTTGTGCCAACACCACGCAAAAGTGCATTTCCAACGGTGCTCATTTTCTATGATGCATGTCAACAGCTTGCACAGATTCCTAGGTAACTGGCTGATATTTGGCAGGTGCCTCCTCGGGAAAGGTCTTTCATGGCTCCATTGGAAGGGAAAGGGGTTGGCTGTCTTGAATGGGAGTGAAACCTCAACAGTGCTAAGCTTTTAGCATGTGCAACTACAAGTGTTAAGTCAGTTAATACTTTCACTTTAAATGTTTTGCTTAGTGTGCTTTGAAGAATTACTCCAGTTTTTTTAATATATTCCCATTTTCTTTACGCAGTGGCTTTCTGAATAGAGCAAAGCAAGCAGCTGTGCTATTCCTTTTTATAGCTCTTTCATGTATGTGCCAACACGTCCGTTTACAATGTCTGTTTTGTTGATGACTGCTGCGATAATAATTGTGGTGTTCTGTGGCTTGGCAAAAGCACGGGGTCTCCGCGTGGGCACCTTGCCAAGGCCTTTGAAGGGGTTGAGGTGGATTCGCTGCCAGCATGACTCACGGCTCTATTTTATGTAGTGTCCTTCTGCCAAGGCCTCGGACACTTTCTATTTCCATTCTCGTCGAGGCTTCCCCTGCCGCATTGTGGTTTTCAGCTCCGCCAGAGAGCAGGCCTTGCCAGTGGAGGTGAGAGAGTGGCGTGCTGTAGAAACGCCACCGTCGAGCCGTGCCTGCAGTTAGTGGTTAAGCTATTGTTTACGCCGAATTACTATGCGACGTGCGTCATTGGCAACAAAGCCTCGTGCGTGCAGCAAAAAAAAAAAAGTGCAAGGCGGCGTGTTTCACAGCTAACGCAAAAACGAAAGTATACAAATGTCCAGAATGTTTATACACTTTAAAGGTATTACTATGATTTCCTTCTGGAAATGTCACGCACTGACTTGCCGGCTGCTGATACGTTCACGATAAAGCTCGGCAGAATAGAATGCATTCTATTGATAAATAAGTATCTCCGTTTTCCCTTTCTTATTGATATTTACGAAGGACCACAGGTGGAAATCACTCCGTTTCCTATCGGTTTTTGTTGGTAACAATGGAAAACCACGGATCCCATGTTCTCCTGCTTTCAGACAGCCATTGCAAGCCAAAGGCCCCGAAAACTGACAGGAGCAGGCAGGGCGCAAGGAAATGACGTACTTTCTCTTCAAAAGCCATGGCAACCGCTGCCAAGATGTGGCCCAGGCCATCAGTAATGACTAAAACACCTATTTGTTTATGATGTATCCTTTTAAAGTGAAAATGTGGCTTTTCGTGTTCAGTTTGTGTGCTGTATGTGTCTTTGTGTGTATTTTACCACACATATCTGGTGCTAGATTAGATTACCAAACATTTGCACCGCAGCAGGTGGAATTTTGCACCGTATCCAGGCAGTTCTAATAGGATTTGGCCCATATTAGAACACGTTTGCATTATTACAAGCACAATTCTGCACGGTAGTAGCAATAGGGAAAAGTTTGTCCTTGGGGAAACACCCTTTCTTTCAATAAATGTTTGCACCAGGGTAAAGTTTGCCTTGTTGCTAATAGTGAATGGTGTTGGCACTAGGGCACCTTTTGCCCTTGTGTTAATGCCATGAACATTTGCCGTTGCCATGGCGCAAAGATTTTCTAATGTGGCACCAGTGTGTTTTTTGCACTAAGGCAAACTTTGCGATAATACCATGCAAAATTGCACTTTCACTGGTGCAAAGTTTCTGTAATCTGGCCCCTTGTGTACACACACACACACACACACACACACACACACACACACGTAGGCACACATATGCACACATACGCACACACACACACCCCTACACCTACCCAAGACCACCCCCCCGCCCCCCATTGCAGCCTCTCCCTGTGTATGAAATTTGCAAGAACAATAAAGTATTTGTGGAGGTCGGCTTCAAAGTATATAACCAGGCCCGGGGACTACATGAAGCAGAGCCCAGCAGAAATAATTCACCCCCGATTAACACTGTAGGCATGGAGGGCCAAGACGTGTTCTGGACAATGCCTGAAGAAACAAAATTAAAATGGCACATAAATGGACAACAAGTATGAACCATGCACTTAAAAGGCTGGTCAAGGGGTTCATTTCGGAAGGGAACATACATCCACGGGTGAAGACCAGCACCAGGTGCCGGATGACTTCCTAATGGCGTTGGGGGGCGGGGGGAGGAGGGATCTATTGATTCCTGGACAATTCGAACCACCATTGACACCATGAGAGAGATGTGCTACTGGGTGGGTGCTGCAGTGATATAACGCAAGAGAATCTATAACTGGGCATCAGCCCCACGCTGGAAGAAGTCATAACTAGCACAGGGGGGGGTCAAAGAAGCGGCCTTGTGGAGAAGAAAAGCCAAAGGACCTGCAGAGATAAACTCCCAGAAAATAAGTGAAGTAAGGAGACAAGTAAACAAAAACAAAAAATACACCAGAGACGTAAGGCCCAACAAAAAGGTGTTTTTGATGTATGATTCTCTCTCTCGCTCGCACTCTTATATGCCCTGCCAGTCGCAAGACCTGCGTGAATTGACGGAAATGGGACTTTTTGCCACGGTATACATAAGCAGATCCATGAAGAATATAGAATCAGAAAGCGGGTTCAGCGATAGGACCGATGAGTGATGAGCCGCTGCCGTGCCTACTACTGACCCTAAGGGGCAAAACCCAATGCACTTAAACCACATGTTCCATGGGAAACAACTGAAACTGAATAGTTGAAAATGTTGGCCAACTCTGGCTCATCTCTCACCATCATTCCCGAAGGGACCTAATAGGGAGAGACCGGGAACCTTTCACAAAAGCATATACCCAGCTTGTATAGAAGAACCAAACTGCAACTGCTAGGGTACATGAAAAGCAACCTGAATTTTAAAGACCAAACAATGATTGGCAAGCCATATATAATGACCAAAGGTTACCCCATAGTGGAAAGGGAAGATGAATATAAAACGGAACCCTGACGGCGAAGAACATGTGATATCCGTAACATGCAAAGGCATTAACGGCATACTCAAGAGGTACCGCAGAGTATTGGAGCCTGTAAAAGGAGCCCTGGTAATGCACAAAACCAAGCTAAGCGATTCCGGGAAGGAGGTGTAATGGCGTTCAGGGGTCTATTAACAGCCTCCCGATTTACATGCAAGAGGAACTGGGCCCTGGAAATCCCCTGCACCAAGAATGGAAGACCCAGCCAGGTCGAATGCAACTACTCAAGGTAGTGGGAACAACGCCAAAGGGGCTGCATGTTGCCATTAAGTTACCTTCTGCGATCTCCTAGGCCGTGAGAAACATTTGCTTTTGAAACTGTTACATTTGTATCCCACTGCCTTCAACTCGATGGGAATAGGCATCCCTATCTAGCCCGAACAAATAGGCATTGAATGGCAGGTGCAACTCATGTGTGTCGTCACCACAAAATGAAGCCTTGCTGCATGTTATTATGAGGAGTCTAGCTTGGGTTTCCTGCAGGTGCTCGTTCTCTCTGTGTCCTTGGCTAACTGTGCACAGTGATTGCACTGGAAGCCCGTCCTGTCAGCCTCATCTGGGTCAGCCTGTTGGCTTTCTCTGCACCTCGAACTCTCGAAGCTTCTCCCATTCATTCCAATGTACTTGTGGCACCCATATTGATTTGCGTGCCTGTCCATGCTAATTGCAATAAGCTTCAGCAAGCTGTTTATATGTATTGTCGTGTGTCTTGCAGTTTCGTGCTCAGCAAAATGTGCCAGTCCTCTAGCTATGTGAGGTGTAAGAGTATCCTTCGTGACTACCTGCAGTGAACTAAAATGTCTGCGTAACATTGTGCATGGATGTGAATGTACTTCATGTCGAACGTATCTGTCATGAGGTCAGTCATGAGGTCAGTCATGACGTCATCTGCTCCTTGCAGCTGCGCAGTCGGCTTGCTCTATTGCTTGCAGGCTAGACTCCTTTGTAATATCATCTGGGTATAGTCTGAATGGCTGACTGAGCAAATAACGTCTCTCACGCCTATGATACATCAATGATGGAGAGGAGGGGGGCTACGAGCAAAGTATCTCTCTCGTTTCTCTGTCGACTGGGCTGAGAGCAGGATGGGTGTAACAAGGGCTATGTATAGGTCCCTCCCTTCAATGGTATATGCACAAAACAAAAAGTGAGACCCATACCAGAAACAGTGACAATGGAGCTAGAGTTGCCACATGATGGAACTGCAAGAAACTACTTACTATAGATTTGCACAGCCTCAAATAGGAAGTTTTCTGTGACAACTGTTGCCTTCCCAACATGACCTAATTGGTCCTCAGACCACTGAGAGCCACACACATAACCAGATAATGCTGCACCTTACATCTTTTGTGATCCCCTTCTGAGTTTTTACCAATACACAAGCCATAAAATGAGCAGTGTCTCATAGCAATTTGCTATGCAATTCTGTAGGTTTGCTCATTAAATTGACACTTGTGTAGCAAAGTTAGCTATTTAAGTTACCCTGTTCAATCAAGGCACGGCTCACCCTACATTCCTTTTTTCCCCCCTCATGGCTCTCTCCACCCTCTTGTCTCTGTTCACTGCAAGTTCGAAGGAGCTAATGCAGAGTGCAGCAGTAATCCTCTCCTCCACTCTTAAGTGCCAAAGGCCTGTGTCGGAGTCTTAGGCCAGATTATTTTTGTCTTCAAATAATTGCGAACCAGAAGTAATCAGGATGATACTTTTATTATGCCAACTATACCCTGTCTTGGAAAGAAGAGTATGTTGCGACAAACTCCCAGGTATGCCAGAGGGTCACTAGAAGTCTGCAGACTTATAAGAGTCCAACACCCTCCCCTAGAAGGCACGGAGTACTCGGTCAACGGCAAGTTCAAACTGCTGTTTACTACAAGCAAAACAAACGGGGATCAGCACAGGAACAGGAGAAATCCATGCACATCGCACTCTTCCTCGGCTCGCTGGCCGGTTTGAATGTGATATGTCATCAGCATGAAGTCACAACCTGGGCCCTTTTCCAGAGAACCTATTGGGCCACATGATTGGGTATCAAGTGTGTACTACCTATAGTAGACTATATAGATGTTACTCTACTGACCCTCACATGTCAGATGGCTGGCCTGGTCCATCCCCAAGTTACTATCTATAACAATGTTGGCAGTGTGGTGGATTTACCATTGGTTCTTGCCCGTTGCTACCCACCCCTAGGATACTAAACTGTAATTGGCTTGAGCTGACGTTCCCAGGCCTGAGACGTTCTCAGCTCTCTGTATACCTCTTTAAGGTAACGAGAATGACTGTGTCTGCATTGTAAGTTGTGTGTACACCTTAGCTTATGAGAGTGCTCTCCTGATCAGTGCAACACTTGTAGCACATTGTTGCATACTTTTCTGTGTCTGACGGCCTGGGGCCAGTGCTCCTTACCCACCGTTGCTTGCTGTCTCTTGTCTGCTTCGGCCGTGTCATGTGTTCAGAGACCACGAATATGAGCTGTGCAGCTCTGAATTATGAAGAATTTTTCGTATTTTCTACAGCTGGCTCCTCTGTTGTCTGGGGATTGAAATGTCATCCGGGTCTCTTGGCCTTGGCAGCGGGGCCTGTCTCACACGTCTTGCTCTCTGTCCAACCTGAATTTCAGCTCAGCTCGTCTCTTGATGAGGGGCCTGTGGACTGCTGTAATTTTCCTAAATCTTATAATGCGGGTTCTGCAGTGTCCATGCTATGCTACATTTTCATAGGTTAGTCACACTGGGTTCTGTCAGCTCCCATAGGTGCTCTTGCAGTTTCATAGGGTTATTTTGCATGTACGCATCTGCAAGCTTTGCTCGGGATCTCTTGCTAATTACGGTTTCTGCATTGCTGCGTTTGGCTAATGGCAAAATAATAAAACCAATGATGGTATGTACATTTGTCTGTCCTCTAACTATAGAACTGTTCGCTCATGTTCTTCATGCGTTCAAGTGTGTGTTTATGTCCCGAAGTGCGGATGGCACGTGTGCTTCATGTCTAATGCTGCTATGTCGTGGTGTCTCTAATGCCGTCAGCAACATGGCTTCTTGGTGCTTAGTCCAGGCTGTCAGTAGCAGTGGCTTTGATCATGGCCTGTGGTAGTTCATCCATGTGGGGGTAAATCCGTACCACACCTGGTCTGTAGGGCTGGTTGAGGGGGGAATAGGTGGCTGAGGGGGTATCTCTGTACATATTTGTCAATCATAGGATCACTCGGAATCGATCCGAAATAGAATGGGTGATTGCAGTTTTTCCTGGCATTCTTCCTTGTCATGAATTTCGTAGGAGCGGGAGGTGCTGGTAGGCTTCCCCATCCCTCTTCAAGTATGTTTTAACTTTATTTTTTTTAGACAGTTATGTAATTCCATTTCTAAAAAGTGTTATTACATAATCTAAATTACAGTATTGCTACTGTAAAGCACTGCATTTTCTTCATGATTTACAGTAAAGTTTAGTTTAGTGTATCGAAATCTCAGTGTCATTTATATTTTATTTTGTTGGGGAAGATGCATCATATTGACTATTGAACATTTGAAAATGTACTTGATCACACAGCCAAATGCTTTTGATGGCAATTCTAGTTCTGTGACCTGGTTGCATTCATCTGTGCAACTGGTGCTCGACCCACAAGCTGCTCCCATACTCCTTGACATTCTATTTTATTACCATGTTTCTTTATACCAGCTACCCTGAAAGATAGAGGGCCACAAACTACACTATTACGCCTAGTTTTCCTAGTTATCTGTCTGCTAGACCATCCACTCTGCTTAGTCTTATTTTATTCCTCTTACGTAACGAATACACAAAGCTAAATAGAGGTTTACGCAAAGTAGTGATCAATAGTTCCACCCAGTCTGTACATCTACAGATCTACCGCACTTTGTTTATGATTATAATTGCATTATATATTGTCACCTGCAGGTGAGAGCTGGCCAAACTGTTTTCAGTGCCTTTTCTATTTATTTCACAGAACTCACAAAGGACATATAGGACATTCATAAAGGGCTCGCAAAGTCGACTCACTCACTTGCATAGTCAAGTAGGTTTTATGAAGCAGGAGTACAATTTGGAGGCGATGTTTGAAACTTTTATTTGACATTTACTTTGTTTGCAGTAAAGGTCAAGTAAATATTTCACTGGGCATGTCGAGCAGCAATGTGCCAAACTTAAAGTGGGTTTGTGGTGACATGCACCATTTTACATGAGTCGAGTGTATTTCTCTTAGGTCGAGTAGATAAACTGAAGTGCTCAACCTGCAGGTCTAGTGTAATTTTAAAGAATTTGCAAGGCCTGACTTATGTCTTCAGCGATTCACAAAAATGCTGCATTGTTGCTCATTTTATGTCTTGGGTACAAACAATTTCTGGTGATATTAAAAACAAATATTCATACAGCATTGTTAATCAAATGGGTTGGTTTGCTAACCAAGAACATTTTAATTGGCAAACTCTGCTACTCAGTTGTTGAAAACTAATTTATGCCTTGACAATCGAATGCTGTTCAGACCCTGCTCAGCAGCTTCCAGTTTCCAAAGCATCGTGACAAACGCGTTAAAGGGAATTTAAAAGGATCTACCCAAGGCTTTTAGGACCACCTACCTGTACGTGGAAAGCACAGAGGAACACAATCAAGTGACGCTTGAAGTACACATGAGCCTAGAAAACTGTCCTTTTGACTTGAAAAAGCAGCAATGTGAGCTGCTACAGCAAAAACGTGATTTCTTAGGGCAATTCATCTCCACAGCAGGCGTGAGGCCAAAAGAGATTCTAGTTAAAGGCATTCAAGAAGCACCAGAACATGGAGACCCGGATCTTCTTGACAAAAAAAAATGGAATTTTTGAGAGCAAACTATATTTGGCAGAGCAGTGCAAGCACGTCCAACAGCATCAAATCGGGCCTAGTCAATGCTCTCAGCAGATACATTTTCAATTAGTAGGTCCTATGTCGGAAGCAGTGGGCAATTAACGTTTAAGCAGCGCAACTGGATCACAAAGGAATTCAACATAATGTACCCAGGTATGCCAGAGCAAGAGATAGATCTCGGCACCCAGGCTGGAGTAGGCTGCCACTATATGACACAAACTAGAGAATGAGGGGTAGTGAGGAAAGGAGGGGTGAGGAGGGAGGGAAAGAGTGCATCTTGCAGGGCGCTCCCTGTAACTTACCGACAGGGATAAGGATGGGGTGCAGCGCAGTGGGAGGGACAAAAACCATCACTAGAAGTTGGGGATGCACTCTGATGGAAAGCACTAAATTAAACACCAAGTGCAAGAAGGTGGTCCAGTGGACCTCACTGGTGATCCCCAATGAGTGTGAATGTAGTGGTGTTTTTGCATCCTTGATAGTTTGCTGTTGCCTTTGGGCTGATAAAGCCAAGCATAGAATAGTTCTACCCTATGAGACACCAACAGTGGTCTGAAATGGAGCAAAATGGAACCTTTCCAATTCTTTAGCTTTCCCTCAGTGCTGCGATATAGAAAACCTCCAGGCGTGGTTAATTGGATCATGCTGTGGCATATAACATAAGGTAGCGGGTGTATTTGTAGAGCCCAAGTTCACCCCCAGGGAGGCATTTTGGCGCTATTGACAGATACCCAACTTAATGGTACTCATTTTATTAGCCTCGGAAGGATGAAGGGCTGAGTGGACCTGCCGGGATTGGAAACCTGTGACCATGATGTCAAACACAGGGCCCTGTAGTGGATGCAATAGTCCACTGATCCACAGACCTGGCACATATAGCTTTTTAGCTGGAGTATACTATTCTTTTATTGTTCTATACTTTTCAGGCAGGTCTGCTCTCCCTGTGTTTTATTGAGGCACCCTTTTAAAACCATTCTTCAAATTCATTGGGTTTTGGCTTGACTTCTTCCAGCTTTCTCAAGTACGAACAGCTGTAGTAGTAGTTTGTCTACCTGCACCTTCACATTACTAACTCCCACCTGTCCGGACTCCCATGGGGCTGTCATTAGTTAATCTCGTCAGCATAGTTCCCTCTAAACTAATGGAAAACTGTCGGAGCTCGCATAGCTGTGAAGTAGCCCATGTCATGGACACCGTAAGCCAGTCCTGGCGTTTCCTATTGCATGCTGGAACTTGTAGTTTCATTTTTGCCGTACGTTTAGGCATGAAAAGTGAAAAGACTGGACTGGACGGTTTCACGTATTACATGGGGGCACTTGGCAGCAATGAGGTCCTATTGCCTCATGAACATTACACTTCTATGTGGAAGGATGACGCTGTCGATTTTAAATGTGCTTTGAAATTTCGGATCATCTTGCCCAAAGGTTTTCTACCGGTTGTTTTGGGCAGCCTCTGTAGTGCCCCATACTGTACTTGGCCCCTGTGAGTATGTTCTTGGCCGGTTTGCTTAATGAAATCAATGTTTTCAGTTGACTAGTGAGGGTGAACAGAGTGCATTGTCCTATAGTTGGTGCTGCGCTATTGGAGGATACTTTTGCTACCTGCTATTGACAGAGGATTTGAAAAAAAAATCTAAAACTCCGTTTCTGCTTTTTCTCTTTTGAGTTATTGTAACTGTTTTTTTTGTCAGTGGGGACAGGAAATGTGCAACTTTCGAAGAACGAAATGAAAACCACTTTGAGAGCCACCAAATCAGTATCCAGTGATAAAGCGGCTTGCGGAAAAGGTTGCCAGGGGGAGACATTTCCCCAAATGTGTACTTCCACGAAAATCAAGCACTTTTCCCAAATATTCTAGAACTGGAGTTAGAATAGAAAATTGTACCCGTCCTAGAATCTATGGGGGAAGGCTTTTAGGGGTGCAGGGAAAAAAGTGTTGTACCGTGTGACTTTTTCCCAGGGGCCATTATCACATGGAACCACCAAATCTAAGGTGTATTAGGTGTCCATCCTCTGGACAGCAGGTGCGCCGCCAAGGGGGGGGCCACTGCCACCCTTATAAAAACGCTGCGCCCGCCCCACTCCAACTGGCCCATTCAGTTGTGTACTTGTTTTAGTGGGTCACCCCAAGATTTCCAGTGTGGCCACCCCTATGAAAAGTGTCTGGATGCCCCACTGTTGGACACTGACTTCATTTATTTCTTGTTCTGTGAATAATCGTCGCCAGTGGCACCCGAGGTGAGGTGAGGGGAGGACGAAACAAAGGGATGGGAGGGCAAGTAGAGCAATCCCTCACCAGTCTATGGTGGATTCACTGTTTCTGTGTAGTGTGATGCAAGGGCCTGGCTCACCAGTCTGATCTTGTGCGTTGCTATCCAGTCTCTGACGGAGCTCACTTGTATAGAAGACGCACCATTATCTATAGAACTACAAGCGTGTAATATGGAAAAAATTAGAAAAGCGCTGCTCCATCGCTAAATAAGACTTTGATTATTTTATGTGGAGCTCAGAGACTCGGGCCCTACATGTTCAGAAAATCTTGTTGCTATTACCCAAGTAATCGCGGGTTGCATTTTGAGCCAAACCTACTGCATCCGTTTGTGGTGAGGGCAAAGCAGACTGCTGCGCAGAAGCAGGGCATTGTTCTGAAAGACTACTTTATTTTGGGTGATTCGGTTGTTTGACCAAGTGCTCTTCTGGGAACTGTAAGGGGAGGCAGCTGTGTTGTCTGACACTGCCCAGAGGGAGTCACACTGTGGAGATTCCCTAAAGTGTCTGGAGCCACAATCTTTAGACACTTGCATCCTATGTGTGCTTGCGTGCTGACTTGAAACACACATCAATAAATTGACTGTCAATAACAGTCACTAGTTGGCACTGTGCTGAAGACAACAGACCAGGACCTAAGCCACCCAATTCCAGCAGTGAACTGCCTGCAAGAATTGAGTTAGACAGCCGCACAGCGCTACTTTCTGCAAGTCCCTGGTCTGTCATGCCTTCTAACAATAGACTACATGATTCTGTAGTGTTATGTCGGCTGTGAGAATAATATATTCTGAGGGTGGTTCATATTTTGTAGTGTTCATAGAGACTATTGGCAACTCCACTCCGGGGCACAGCCCTTCATCTTCACATTGGCCCTTTTCCATGAACCTTTTTGATTGGTCACTCGGGGGACCAATCAGTTCCTCCGGTCGTTCTGTAATGTGATCCGCATCCTGTCTCCCTTCTTTCTCCGTATTCCAGCATTCCCGACCTTCTGAGCCCTTAGCTGTTTCCTCGTTGCCCTGATCCTGTTCTTCCTATTTCAGACTCCAGGTCCTGCCAGACATCCTTGGTTGCCTCTGCTCCATTACAGTGCCTCAGACCACCATGGCTTATACAACAAAACACTCTAGCTTACAGTCAGTACCTGGCATCTGTCCATCCTTCTTCCACCAGATCCTAGGCGTCTGTGACATCTGAAAACCCAAAGGATGTGATCCTGGTGCCCATTGGTCCTGAGTCTGACTGAACCATCTAGAGGCACCAGACTGCTTATGGGCACAAAGTCAAAGAACAAATTACCATGAGGCATTCACTGTAGGGCTATCTTTATAAAGTTTTGATGCATAGTCTAATGCCATAGTGAAGTCAGCAGATGGTTCCAGGTTTTAGGAACAAGTAGCGCAAATTCACAGTCGCAACTTTAGCTAGGGTTAACAAAAAAGCGGCCTGGCCTGGTAACCTGATGGAGCCTTGGTAGCCAATTTCACTACCCTGATTCGACTGTGACAGGCTATGCCACAAAGATGGTTGTAGCACATATCTTTGAACTTGGAGCCAGTAAAAAAACAGGCAGGTGTCCATATGACTTTGTCGAATCTCCAGAATCTAACACCAGGATTTTGTGCCTTTTGTCTTTAGCAAGAGGTGTTTAGGGATCCCTCTGTCACCAACTGGTATAGTCCATGTGAAACGTCATATTTGCGTCCACTACTACGCTTAGGAAAATTGTATTAAGAACTGTATGCAGCCTGAATAATTGGTGGAAAACAGTTGTTGAATTTCGCCTCAATGCAACTTACAAAGTTTGAGGCCTGCATCTACAGATTAACCAACGTCCGAGTTCGAAATTGCTGGGAGATATTAATCTCCTGCTTCGAGCCTACTTAGCTTGAAACCAGGAGCTACTTTTTGCTCCTAGGGTCAACTGGTAGCTTACAAACATGTAAATGTGACATTAACATTTGAGTATTTGAGAATGTTAATAAAGAAGAATTAGAACACATCGAATACATATTTAAACAATAGTTCATATTATGTTAATGTAAATGTTAAAGGACATTTGTACCGCGCACTACCACCACCGAAGTGGTCCCCTGGCTCTCTGGCGGCTCTGAAAAAGGGGAGGAGAGGGGGTGGGTTAATGGGAGTAAGCTGGAAAAGTGCAAGAGAGCAGTGATGTGCGGTTGGCAGCCTCAGCCCGGTGGGTCCGTTGGCTGGGCTTGGGGTGTTTTACGGTCCGTAGACGTCGTGTTCTGTTTTGCAAGTCTATGTGTGGTTTGTTTTGTTGTTGCATTGTTGTGAAGTTTGTGCAGATTGCTGTGTTTTAGGCTTGTGGTTGTGTTTGGTTAGAGTTTGAGAGGTATAAGCAGAAGGATGGAATTGTTAGTTGGCATTGCTGTCCATTGCAATTATGGGATTCCATCTAGGTGCAGTACATGCTGACAATCACATTTCTATCTAGATGCGACGCAAGCTAAAGTTAAGAATCCTGAGTGAGGCACATGCTAACAGTCACGTAAAGGACAACATGTTAAAGCTCCGGTAACTCCTGCCTACAGGGTGATGCCGACACTGAGGTGCTGGTTTTAGCTCCTATTCATTGAATCTCAATTTCGACCCCTGAACCTACCTCCTTTTATTGCCCTTATGACGTTAAGGTATATCCTAGAAGTGTGTCCTTATGTTCTGCTTCTGTATGTAAAAGCCGTAATTTGAGCTGGAAAAGTATATGTTCTGTGTTCTGCAACCTCCTCCGGTACTGGGGGAACCATAGAAAACCTTTCTTAAATGTGTACTTCCAGCATAGCATTTCCCCAGGGTGCATCCCCCCTGACACGGTAAAATGTCTGGGTTTCATTGATCCCCAAAAAATGTTTGCATTTTTGTAGCCTGGGAGAAAAGACATTGGTAGCTAGGAGGTTAAGGATAATTCTGCATGCTTTTCCTGTCAAGAGGTGTGTGTAGTCTGTCCTCTTTAGCAAATAAATCATGGGACTAGAGAAGAGACTAGAGTCCTATTGCCATTACAAGCAGCACTGAAGAGTGACTTGTAGTATTGTGTTTCAGTAACTATACTGAGTGTTGTTGAATGAATATGGGACAATACAGATAACAGTATCTCCCTCCTAAATCATTAATCTTAGCCACTTGAGTGCACAAGCTAAAAAGGAACACTACCTTATGGGACATTGTGCTACTGTTGGAACATCTCTTGCTGTATGTTCACTATTAAAGTATGGTAAATAAAAAAAAAAGATGTACTTGAAACAATTTTCAAACAATGTACCATCCTTGTGAGAAAAAAAATCACGAGCAACTAATTATTTTTGTTTTTGGTAAATGGGTTAACTTAATGCTCAGATTTTGTGTCGGTTTTGCACAGACACTGGTCAATCTTGTGTTTCACTTACTTTCTCTTGGCTTCTGCAATCCCTCCTGTATTGTGGCTAGGCTCCTAGTTAATCATGTGTGCAACCCCAGACACGTGTTTCGGCCCTGTTGGGGCTCCTCTGGGAGGTGAAGCTGAGCCTCTCTAAGGCACAGTGAGTCAGGGGTCCAGGTCTGGATTACTCTGGGTTACTTGGGGCGAAACCCCAAGCTGTACAAAATTACAAAGGTGTGTGGGAGCCCCCCCTACTGAGAATGAGCATGGGTCAATACCCGGTTCTATGGAATGTCTTCCACTCGGGAGGGTCTCACGACCCCCTTCACAGAGGAGAAATACCCATTTGCATATCGGTCGCTGTCCCACCTACAAGGCAGTACAGCACCGAAATAGTTTAACATGACATATACACCAGTGAAGCAAAAGGAGTAGCTGCCCGAATTGTGCAACACTTAACAGCCACAGACCCCCGCAGCACTGCGAGGACATACAAACTGCAGACTAACACTTTACAAATGACACAACAGTAACTTTAGCACGCCAGATTTATGCGTTTTAGAAATTCCGATTTTCCACATCCTGCCCTAAGAGAGAGTTTCAACTGCATGATGTGGATTGTAATTCATAATGTGGGGGTGCGTGTTAAGTCACCACCGAGCAGTGTGTGACCCTAGGCACGCATCGCCAGCGGCGGCAGCAGCAGCTGCAGGGCACCACCGCGCGCATGCGTGGACGGCAGCAGCTACCATCCCCTTTTCTCTGGCGTGGCGTTTGCGAACGACCAAACTGATGGGCCCTGTGGCAGCGTATTCTATTGCACCCCGAGGGAAATGTGGGCTGCAGCTTCCTTCTGCTTTCTTGGGAGGCAGCCAACAACTTTCTGAAAGCAAAGGGGAAGCAGCCCCCACTTATTCGTAGGACACGAAGTGTAACATTTCCCACAGTGGAGGCGGGGTGATGATGTAGCGAATGTTTGTATTTGAAATGGCAGCATTTTTGGGGGGGCCTACCTTTTTTTCTGCTCAGCATGATTCATAAACAGCATGCACAACGAATAGGATGTCTTATAGAACTGTGGAGTATATAGTCGGTGGTGTATTGCTTATGCACAGTTAACATGGCATTTACATGTAGTCATTTTAAATGACCATTCCATTGATTTCTAAAGAAAATTAGAAACCTGCCGAGCAACACACGAAATGATTGCTGCATTTTCTTCATATTGTATTTTCAAAACTCCACAAATTTAGGATGTACAATAGCAACGCACAATTCAGTTTGTTGCATTATTTTCTGCAATGTGTGTTACGTATTGTTTCCTCTGACACACATGTGAAAAGCTATAACCATGACTGTCTTACTTTTGTCTGCTGGTTATAACAGGGCCATCATTTTCATGGCTTCCATATTCCTTGAAAAACCTTTTGCAAACCTCCACTTTGTGCTGCAAAGCGGCCCCCTCTCCTCAACTAAATATAGGTACCCTGTGTGATTGTGATTAATGTGTCACGTGCATAACACTGCAAACTAAATTCTCTTATGACATAAAAGATAAGCATACATCTCTGGGGCATGTTTGCTTGCGGTAACACCTCGCGGACATACAATCCCTCGCGCGCCAACGGTGCGCTGGAGCACATCTCAAGTCATTCATGCAGCCGCTCCCTCACTAATGTCAGTACTTTTCTGGAAGTACTAGAAGCTGCCGACACTGGTCAATCCTCATTCACTGGGACCTTCAGCCTTGCCCCTTTCTTATCTGACCTAAGCTTAGATTGATCGTGCCCCTCCTCTGCTACCCTCAGACAGAGTTCTGGATAGTCCTGGCAGGGGCACGATACTCTGCTCTCTGGTCAAGTCTCTGCAGCGGTGACCGGTGCAGCATTATAAACTCTTGACTTTATAATGCGTAACAACATGACATAGAAACTAGTGAAGCAAAAGTAGTAGCTTCAGGCAAATACGAGGCTTTGCAAGGACCTTTGCTGACCAACAAGAACCTGGGAGGAAGGATAGCTCAGCGGCAATGTGCTCGCCTTGGAAGCAAGACGACGCGAAGCAACACAGGTCCGATCCCCGAGTCCGCGCTTAGAAACCTCTGGGTATTTAAGCGCGTTATAAATATGCAACTAAGACAACAACAACAACAAAAATTCTGTAACAGCGCCTCGATGCCCCCGGGCTGTGTGAGCACTTTAAAAATGCAAATAAAATAAAAAACTGGAGAACCTTCTGAGGTAGGGTTTTCCCCAGTCCAGGTCTATATGCAGAGAAATAGTTGAGCCTCCTGCCCCCAACAAACCTTCGTGCAGAAGGCCAGTGGCCTACTTATTGCGAATCCCTTCACACAACATGACTTATGATGATGCCCTATAAGCCAGTCATTCATTGAAAGTCAAGGCTGAGGATTTTATAAGAACCTTTTGCAGCCAATAAAGGGATGTGGTTAAAGCAGAGACCAACCTTTGGATCTTCAGGATGTAGATGGCAGCCTACTGTGATTGGTACTCTGTGGAGGTTTTCAGTGTGATAGGATGACAGACCCACACGAAGTGCACTCACGTTGGTCAATTTGGAGTTTATCAGTGGCCCAACAACAATCCTCTCACACTTGGTGCATTATCTGCTGAGAACTAGCAATGTGCACTGCCCAGGACCACATTGTGGGGGCCCTTTTTGTAAGGCTTACATCAATAGAGTTATTGAATGGACTTTCCACCAGAAAGACACAATCATGTAAGCAATGATAGCAGAGTAAAATTACTTTCTTGGAAGATTATCTTGACATTTGGAACTGAAAGATATAGGACATTTTGAAAATTAAAGACCTATATTGTTATTAGTTAAAAATGTTCCTAATTTGTAAGGTCATTTCCTCCCAGTTTACACTTTTAATGCACTACAACTTTGGAAACGTGGAATTACTTTTTCAACCTTCTTTTAAAGCATCCTTCGAAGCTCTGAAGGCTTCGTTAACAGCATAAACCTTCGCACCCACCTGTAGAGACATTCGGTTCTCACATCGGATGGGAATTACGGGACACTTATACCAGGGTTCTTCAACCTGCGGCTCTTCAGATCTTGTGGACAACATCTCCCAGGATCCTTCACCATGCTCTATGTTGGCTAGGGCCGACTGGAGATGTAGTGCAGCACTTCTGGAGACCCGGAGGTTTCTAACTGCAGCCTATATAACCTCCAACATATTGGTGCTCTTGATTCATTCCAGACTACATCTTTACGTTGGACACCTTGAATCCCAACATCTGGATAATCTGAGAGATGACAAATATGCCACACATTCTTTGGGGGAGTTCTTGACTGTTTCCTTTACTATGAAGGGCGGCCTTGTGCCCTAGTACCATAACTGGACCTTCCAAATACAAGTACCAGCATAAAGTAGGCCCACATTTTCTTTTTAATTTAGGATTCCTTTTGTAGATTGTCTGACTGCAGTTTGGGACTATTCCAATATTTAGCATTTTGGGATTTTTATGATCTGTGCATATTCTTGCAAGTAGTGTGGGCTGTAGTCAAAGGATTTGTGCCAGTCAAAGATGGAAGTTGGTGAGGATTGCCCCTCTCAAAGAGCCATTCCAGCGCCTTGCTTCTGGAAATATGAACGTTGCTTCATTCTCGCCAAAGACATGAGATCCCTTTTCATATGAGAACGTGCAATTGGCATTATTGTTTAAGGAGTTGAGTCATTCTTAATATTCCTGTTCACAACTGAATGCCTCTTAGAACATGTTCCTGAACATGAAGAAAAAGTAGTTTTTGCATATGTATTTAATAAAGACTTTTTAACGATTCCTAATTTTTCCTGAAAATAAGTCCAAATCATGCCTGTGTTATGTACAAGATATCACACTTAATCTCATTTGATTGTCTCCTAGATTGGTATAAAAGAAACACAATTATTATCTAAGCATATTATTTACTGTGAAAGTAAAAGAGTTGGACTCAATGACAGTATACATGATCCTCCATAAACCTTACATTTTTTGATTTATAAAAAAAGAATAAGTGGTGCTTATGTCTGAATACGACTGAAATATTTAGTTGTATGTGGATATGAGCGCACAATACATAGTTGGTCTCTAATAATATTCTTTTTTGATTATTTGGCATTCAAGAGCAAATGCTCTATTTTCTCAACCAAAAGCGGACGATGACGCTGCTCTGGTACTTATTAGTGTATTTTCACTGTGAGCTGCTAATGACATCCAATGGCTGAAGTTGGGTAGCTGAGAGAATCTACCAACATTCCATAACCCAGGAAAGTAGTTTTTCAGTGTTTGTCTTTGACTCTCCAACTTATTTACCCTTCAACAATCGTTCTGTAGAGCAGCTGAGTGTTTGTGAGGTTTTATAACACACCTGCACATTGACTTGGGGTCATAAACCAGCCTGAAACCTTTAATCCATGTGACACTGTTTTCAAACGGCTTCTCCTGTTAAATCTTGTAAGCGATTTCAACCCAGCACTTCACCTAGGTCAATGCCTAGCGTGGGATGCACAATTGAAACACTTAATTATATATTTTTGCCTATAAATTCTTTTATTTCTGAATGATGTACCCTTATATCACGCCCCTCTCTTTGAATCCCCTCGGTCTCACTGAATCAGGAAGCAGGCGGTTTTGCAAAGTTAAGATTTATTTTATGAATTTGAACAATATATATATCGCACTATTTAATATTTATACAATGATCACCAATGGGTGATGTCACAACAATCTCTTTAATCAGAAGGAGTATGGATAGGCAAAATAATGCAGCACAGAATAAAACTTTGTGTGGGTTCAGTCAAATGCAATGTCACTCTCTTTCCCCCTGCACACTACTCAATCCCCCCAATATGCAATATAGAGATGGAAGGAGAGAAAACAGCTTTCAGGAATACACACTCAACAAATAGTGTCAATCCCAATCCCCCCCAGCAAGCATAGAGAGAGAAACGGGAATGATTGCAAACAGGTGAAAAGCTTTTGAATGTGGCTTTGAATGAATGGTAAAAACACTTAAAAATATATTTAATTTACTAAATTGGATTCAAAACTAGTGGGAGCCGCTTTGTATAGTTTCAGATAAACCCTAGCAATGATGATTGAATAACTAGCAGTTTGAAAACAGAATTCTGAGATTGAAGGCAAAGAACCGCTGTTTTACACGTGATGAAATTGAGCCAAAGAAAAAATTAGCGGCAAACTTTTCTACGCGCGAGAAACGCGATTGCGGGAAAACTAATAAGGAGTTGGAATGTGGTTTTGGGTTTGTTGGAAAGCTGAGGATGTTAGCTTCAATTTGACACTAACATTTCTACATACAACGTACAGAAGTTACAGAGGTTTTAGTAGAGGTCGGTTTTTCTCAGAAAGAGTCAAGATTTTCAAATGAAAGATGCGCTTTGGAATTACAAACAGGATTTTCTTTACACTAAGGAGTTTATGAAGCCACAAGCTACACGACAGCACAGCCACCAATCCAGCGACGTCTCCGAATGGTTTCTACCAGCCGAGACGCTTGTCTTTCTTCAGCAACTATATTAGCGCAAAGATGAGATTATCACTACTGTTATCAAAGGACTATAGGGATGAGAGAAGGATTCAGGAAAACAAGAGCTTTTCTACAATGCAGTTCTGGATCTGATAGAATGGTTTTGGATAGGATTACTTAAGGATAAGATATATGCTAGTGACAATTCTATGCTATAGATACTCACTACTACTGTTTGGAATGGGCCCGTCGGGGATCTGGTCAAAGGATTTCTGGACTGGAATTCTGCTAGCCCACTGGACAGGATTCAGGGCGCTCGGTTCTGCACTCAGCACGGCACTCTGAACACTGCACAGCCCTCTGGACTGGATCTGACGGGTTGGTTCTGAGTTGCAGCCATCTGGTTACAGCTCTGCTCTACTGCTTTGGATCTCTGGATTCTAGCAAGAGTTCTTGGCTAGAAGCAGAAACAGCACAGCCGGCTGTTCTTTTTGTTGTGCCCCTTGGAAGTCTGGGGTAAAATCAGGTTTCAAGATTTTAAAGGCCAAGCTGAGAAGGGTTCAGCTTTGGAATTGGGCCTCTCTGCTTTCAAAGTTCTGGAGTCTTGGATATGGGTTTCTTCTGCAAAGTGCTTCAACAGCAATCAGTTGATGGGTGAATGTGAGTGTCTAGGTCCTAAGCTGTCTCTATTTATGTATTTCCCTAAGGGGTGGGTAGGCTGAATTATACTGGGCACACCCTCTAGGAATCCTATTGTTTAGGATCTGTCCTCTCTCCTGATTTGAGAAGGAACTCTGGTGCCATGATGATGCTGTGTTTTACAATCCAGGGAGTACCTCCCCTTTGTTTCTGCACTGTACATCTATTTTTCATATAAATCATATTTACAATACAACCCCTTGCTAGCAATACAGATTTACATCACAGATTTAGTAGAGCAAGTATCCGTCCGAGTCCCATCTCAGTGAGAGCTTTAGTTCAGAATTGACAGTTTTTCATGCTTTTGGTTGGGCACCCAATGTCAGATCTGTCCACGTTTTTCTACATATATGCTCATGACATCTGGGCATAATCCTGTGAAGTTTCATATTTCTATCATCGTCACAATTGCCTCAAAATTACAATTTTTGTAGTCCTGTCTCTGAACATAGCGTAGAGTTCAGCGTAGTTTCAAACTGCGAGCAGAATCTTCATGTTAACAACCTATATTTTACAGATTTTTTCAAATTTTGCACAGTTCTCTGTGAGTCTTTTTAAAAAAGATACTTTCTTGTGGCTTAAGATACACACATCTGTCTCGTCCCGCCTCCATGGTTTTGCTGGGCCAAGAGCAATCCAGGCATCTCTTCCTGCTGGCAGTAGTTTCTGTTGACACTTGAATTTGCATTTCCTTTCAGTCCAGGAAGCCTATTATCTCTCCCCAGAGAAGCAGAGCAAAAGCTCCTCCTCCTTTCATTAGCATCTAACTGAGAGTTCCTGAGCAGAGAGCAAACGGAAGGCTCCTTTGTTTGGGGCATGCTGTGGAATTTGCCTTTGAAGTTCTGTGGCTGGCATCAGAGGTTACTTTAACACGCTTTGTTTAAAATTGTCTTTGATAAAATAAACTTGCATTTCAAAATAGGCAAACAGATCTCTAATTCCAGTCTTTTTAAAACATAGAGATTAAATAGTGGCAACCTATATTGCTTTTGATGGCAAGTCACTTCTTTTCAACAGTTTGGTTTTAATGCACAAGTTTTAAAATGCCAGTGTAATTAAATGACAGCTTTGGTACAGGCAGGCAGCGGTACTGCGCCCATATTATGACAGATTTTTCCAGGCAAGCACCTTTTTTTAATGTGGATATTCTTGTGATGAAACCTGCTTCTCCTGACATTGTGCTTATGGGGATTCCTTAGATGAGGTGATGGTTAACACCCAACAAGGATGTTGGATCTTTTCTGATGTTTGGGAACCATTATTTTGCAATTTTAACACCCAAGGAAAAACTGATTTTAGAGCACTTATGGGTTTTCCTGGCAATGAAGCACTGCCTTTTCAGGTAGTTCCATTTCACTCTGTGGGCAGCCCAATGACGGGTTTTGGCAGTGTGGTAGAATCAACAAGGAAGAAACGAACGAGGAGGGGTAAGAGGAAAGGGCACAGGAGTGCAAACGAGATTTCAAGCACGAACAACCTAGTAGTGAATATTTCAAATATAATCCTTACTAAACAAGAGCGAGAAGTTCTACAGAAGGGTCTAAAATTTGTACCAACATATAACACTAAATTATTTAATACCAAAGTGGAGTTACACAAGCTAACCAGAAAACTTAAACTTAAAGTCTTTTGCGCAGAAATGGAGAATACTGACTCCACATCAGAATTAATTTAATTCAAACCTAAGAGCACCTTCTCACCACCAATCAATGCTCCAGCAATAGACATCTTCGCGAAAATGGTTACAGCAGATCTCAAAAAACTAAAATACAGAACTCCAAAAAACAGGAACCTCAGTAGAGAAGAGATGCCAATTATTCAAAATGTATATTCTGACGAAAAGATCACTATAAGACCTGCCGATAAAGGGGGTGCACTAGTACTACTAAACACCTCAGATTATGAAAGAGAATGCTAGAGACAACTTGACAACCACAACGTATACTCAAAAATAGATCGGGATCCGACCACAGAAATACTAAAAGACTTAGAAGAACTACTTACAAAAGCGGAGGAAAGAGAAATAACAAGCAAAACAAAGGCATTTCTACTCAACCTGAAACCCAACATACCTCACTTCTATCTGCTACCTAAAATCCATAAGAGCCTAATTAACCCACCAGGAAAACCAATAGTTGCTGCAACAGGTGGGATCTTACAACCATTAGGAAAGTATATTGACTAGTTTCTTAAACCTTTAATACAGAAAACAGCTACGTATGTAAAAGACAGCACACATTTTCTGAACATCATAGAAGAAGTCCAACTGACCAGAAAATGACATCTTGTTCACAATTGATGTGGTAAACCTTTACACGAGTTTTCCTCACGATCTCGGGCAAGAGGCCGTAGAGTGGCTCCTTTTACAGGAAGGAGAAATAGGAGCAGCAAAAGAATTCATCTTGACACTACTTTCCTTTATTTCAAAGAATTCTTATTTTGAGTATAGGAAAGAATTTTACATTCAAACCTCTGGTACGGCCATGGGTGCCTCAATGGCACCAGCATACGCGAACGCATTTATGTATCAATTTGAGATGACCCATATCTTGCAGAAAGCCGAATGGCAGAACAATTTGAAGAAATGTGTACGCTACATAGACGATTTCTTTGGGATATGGCAAGGAACAAGAGTCACTCGATGATTTTATGACATACATCAACAGCATTGATCCGCGGATTCAATTTACCTCAGAGATTGGCAACCCTGGCATACATTATCTGGACATCAAGGTCAATGTAAATAACCAACAGATCACTACTTCACTGTTTACTAAACCTACTGATAGGAATAATCTACTACATCGCATGAGTTTACATCCACAAAATACCTTGAAGAATGTACCTTATGGACAAATGCTGTGCCTCAAAAGAATTATCAGTGACGCAAGAGAATGTGAATTGGAAATTAAGTAAGAAACTTAAAGAAAGAGGATATCCGAATGAAGATCTACAAACAGCAAAAACAAAGGTTCAGGCCAAAACGAGAGCAAGTACCCTTGTCCCAAACGACACAAAACAATCTCCAGCATTGGTATATGTATCAAAGTTTTCTTCTCAAAGCGCACAGATCAAAAGATGCATAAACACGCATTGGTCAATACTTAGAAGCGATGAAAGAACCAGGAATCTCTTTCTGGAGACACCAACATTTGCCTATCACAGATCTAGCAATCTAAGGGATTTACTTGTAAATACCAGAGACTCCAGAACCAAAAGAAGTAAACCAAAGAAAACAGGAACTTTTCCATGCTTGAATTGCAATAATTGTAATAACATTATTAAAGGGGGAATTGTACCACATCCATATACGGGAGAAAAGATTGCAATAAAATGCTATAGAACCTGTAATACTGAAAATAGCATTTACTGTATATGGTGTCTGTGTTGACTTTACTATGTGGGTGAAACAGGATGGAAATTGAGAATTCGGATTAATGAGCATAAGTCATGCATACGTAACAGAAATGTCAACTCAGCAGTGGCAAGACATTTTAATGAGAAGCAACACAACATCTCTCAGGTTAAGTTCCAAGTTTTGGAAACTCTTGATGTACCAAGCACACACACAGACTCGAAAAAGAGAAGACAACAAAGAGAAGCTTATTGAATAGATCACCTAGAAGCTTTGTCACCACGAGGAATCAATGAAGAGTTTGATCTCAATTGCTTTCTGTAACATCAATGCTAGATTGTTATAGCCCCATTATGTCAGTACTAACATCATTGCTGCATCATTGCATGTCCATTGAAAAATGTTTTTGTCAATACTATAACATCGCAGTATGAATGAAACTATAAAGCCACTGTCAATTTAAATGGCTGCCTAGAACATGCAGTCTTTATATGAATAATCCAATATATTTAACAGTATTTTTTCATCCACATGAACTATTTTACTCTTCATCCCCACAGGGGGTAATAGAGTAGGATCCCATTATTAATTACATACCATAGTGTATACACACGCATGCATAGGAACAACATTGCGGACACGACGTGAAGATATCGCTATACACATACTGAGTTGCACTTACACATGCTAATATACATATGCACGTAGACAAGTAAGTTTATAAATAAGTATACACTTACAGATGCCTATATTCGCATAGCATATGTAACATACACGTAATTGCCACAACCAATATGGCCGGTGCGTAAGCTTACGTGCTGCCATATTCTTTTCAATACGTTGCCATACGCAACGCTACGAATCGACAAGAGACGCGAGGACCAGACACTGTTCGCATGAGCGGCGGTAGAAAGATACATAGACATATGCGATCTACGATTGCATGTAACTAAGAAAGATTCTTCGTAAATAGGAGATTACATTATGCTGTTTCTATTTGTCACGCAGCGTTTTTTGAAAGAAATAGCACGCGATTCGCTCGCGCGGAATACACTAATGGAAATCAGGTCGGTGTCCTAAAGATCATCACGCCCAGTAAGGCATGTTACACAATAACCTACAGTAGCACCTCCGCACATCTATAAATATTACTTTAAGCTAGTACATATGGCATAACGTAGAATACGCTTAAGTCAAACCAGCAACAACTGAAAAAGTCACCAGTTACCAATTAGCAAATACGGCATGCTATTAAACACGAGGGTGCCACACAGTAATGTACCTAAAGATCATACGAATTAGTAATGGTATTGGCAAAGTTTCCAGTTAGCAAATACGGCATGTTATAAAACATGATGGTGCCACACAGTAATATATCTAAAGATTACACAAATTAATAACGGTATTGGCATAACTACCAAGATTTAGACAAGGGCACTTTAACGCTATTGTGTATAAAAACAAGGAGATCTCTCTTTTGAAACTCTTGCTTACTTTGTTGTACAATCTTTTTCTGTTTTTCTCTCTTCTGTATGTATAATTTGTGCTAAATGTTTTTGTCCTCGTGGGCGCCCTATACAATGGTTATAATTGATTTTCTTTATATACATGATGGTGTTTTCAATTTTGAAAGTTTGATGGTACATTGTTACTACAACATACAATTATTACAAGGTGTGCAGCACTATGATACCATGGCTCTGAAGAAGGATAGATTCCGAAATGCATTAGCCATATGAGTTTCCCATTTTGCCTCAATACTGAGCTATAGCTTTATTGGTGAAGTTTAACCCATTAAGCACTAAAAGTTTTTTGCTTTTGAACAAAAACATTTTGAATTTATTTAAAATTAAAAAGATCAAACTTTTAAAATAATTAACTCAAAAGTGGTTTTGAATTCATTAAGAGACTTAGTTCAAGAATTGAATAACCCATAGTGGGTATCTGAGGTGTGCGGCCCACACCGAAGGCATACATGACATGCCTAGGTCTTTCTTCTCCATGTTCAATTTCTGTGCCCTACACGGTGGCACTAGATAGTGGGCTGCACCCTACTAATAAACATACAATTTATTCGAAGTAAAACTACCAAAGGATAAGGAAGCAAAAACACTAGCAAATCAGCTGTGCACTCTCGCCTCTTCATCTTCACTCCTGTTCTACCACTGTCACAGTCAAAGTAGATTGGCAGCCTATTTTTCCGGTTTCCCTGCGCACTTCTCAGAGGTTTTTAGCGCGCATAGGGCTTTTTGACGGCCATTCTGTTGTTTCTGGTGAAAGCAGCACACAGTGATGTCGCAGGGCAGAGCCTAGTGGGTCAATGCATCCCACACTCTTGTTCCTTTAAAAATACTTGTTTGTGACTTTTTCGTAGATGAGACGGGGTCTATTTTGACTCTGTTTTGCAAGTAGGCTAAAAATGTGCAGCGGGTTTGGATGCTGCATTCTACATTGCCTTACATGTGTGCAATTCCTTGATAGGACTGCATGACACAAAAGCTAATCAGCGTCAATTATACGTTCTTCTTTTAATCAGGTGATAACATCTTTATTGGTCAATGTTGGTCTTCATCCACCCAAAACGTGTTTCACACCCGTGTGGTGCTTTTTCAAGGCTTGCATCTTTAATTGTAATTTTGTACATCTTTGTTTAATTAAGTGTGCTGTCCATTTCTAATGTTTTGTTTAATGCTCAATACTGGGGAATAAAAACAGCACTACGTTTATAGGTTTGTCATAGGGATTTTCTCTCTGCAGCTGCTACCATCCTATTTCTGTGGTCCAAGGCCTACTGTGTGACAACAAGTGACTTTTTGGGGGCGACCATTTTCCACACCTCAGGAATATCGTTGATACTTCAACAACCTGGCCTGGTTTTGACTTAGATCAAATCCATATGATTCACCTTGCTTAAATTGCATATCCAAAACCTATAGGTCTGGTGTTTCTCTCGATTCTGGGATTTAGCTGGGAGGACAAACTTAAGAGTCTTGGGGAGAACGCTTTTCGAGGAGGGAGGCATCATGTCAGTTTACAATGGAAATATAGTCCCGCCATCCTAGAGATCCTTACACCTTCCTATTTTATCCATCCAGACACTGTTCGCTTGGATCATTCCCGGAGTTGAAAGTCTAGTTTGGTTTTCGAGAAGCCCCAACCACCTCCCATTTAAGAATAAACCTGGTGCAACCATACTTTTTGTGTCATGTGAGGCCTTGGCTTGAAATTGTCCCAATGATGTGATAGAATAGGACTTTCTGGGAAAGAATAATTGCTGGTAATGAAGTTTTTCTGTCAATGGAAGTAGTGAGACTACTTAAAGTTTTAAAATTAGTTGATTATGTGATTGTACAATTTTGTAACAAGGAAATATTTTAGTCTTCTTTTTGATATACTGTGTAAAAAGTCAAAATTCTGTTTGGCTAATATGCACACAAAAAAAAGATAGCATGGGACTTTGAACCCATCTGTGTTATGCAGGTAAGAAACGCTATGTTGTAATGAATGTCCCCCTGTAAGCATCTAAGGTACAACTGTATCCCATAGTGATGTACAGCCATCTGTTGTTTCCCCACAGTCCATAAATACACAAAACAGAATATAAAATGGGTGTCTAAATGGCGGAGCCCTTGTGGCGCGTATGATGAGGAAAGACATGCTTTCTATGGTTTGCGTTTCTGTGCGCTTTTCACAGCACATTTTTAAAGCCTTTAAGAGAGCGGTTTGATTGGCTTACACCAGCCATGGCAGCGACTTTCACATGCATCTGTGTGTCCTAGTCATACTGGTAGATGGCAGAGAGCAGTTCTCTCATTGGCTCTAGTCACATAATCCGCAGTGGGGATGGACAGAATTCTGGGCCATTGCATATGCCCAAAGGATGGGTATTTGGAGGATTCCCTCTCCAGAAACCTGGTAAATGGAACACCACACATCAGGCAGATGAGATGAAATAGCAATGTGTCAGGGTGACTGCTTAGAATGCTGCTAAGAGATCAGGCAAGCCCAGCAGGTGCACACCTCTCCCTTCAGACAAACCTCCATTCAGCAGTGAGGAGACCATGACCCACGACAGGTACAATAGACTCAGAAATCTATCTTTTAGTTTCATTTTTTCATCAAAGATATACAAATGTGCCACAATTTGACCTTGCATTAAAAGGGCATATATAGGTCATTTCAATATATGTCAAATAGTTCTTATACAATTGTCAGCACTTAAAGATTTTTTTTAAAAGCATGACATTAATGACCTAAATGTCCTGGCCTATCATTAGGTCTCGGGAGGATAGCTCAGCAGCAATGTGCTCGCCTTGCAAGCAAGATGACACGGAGCAACACAGGTTTGACCCCCGGGTCTGCGCTTAGAAACCTCTGGGTATTAAGCGCGTTATAAATAACATACCCTATCATATCATTATTAATAGGATTTCCATAATCTTTCCCTGCTTTAGCCCATAATGCTAATGTGCAAGTAATATAGCTTTCCCTCTGATGAGCCAATTTGTTAAAAAGCTGTTCTTGTATAGGGCTTCATGCCAACCTCATTAGCTACTTGCAACTTCTAAGCGTTGCAATAACAGGTGTCACTATTACTCCATGTCTAATATATAGACTTCATGTATGCACCTTAGAAGGGTGATGGGCTATGTCTGCCAATTTACAACCAGACTTTGCCCTCTATGTGGCGGGAAATCCTGTCATAATAAGCCCACCTGACAATAGCAGACTGAATCCGTGATGTGCAGGGCTGACCGCAACGGTCCTAGCATGTACATGTGCTTTAATGCAGCCACGCTTTCCATCGATTGAAGTAATCAAAAGTGGAACTCTGACTATAAACCCCAGGTAGATCACATTATTATATACTTACCCGCTAGTCAACGGTTTATTTTAGGTTCAGAACCTGCTTAATCATCCCATTGCCCTACTAAAAGCGGCAAGGGATGTTCGCAAGAATGTTCAATTTTCTGACCTTGTCCTCCACTCTGACCTTACCACACCACTTTTCTGATGAGGTAAGAAGGCTGATGGGGCCTAGAAACTTTTGTTTTCTGCCTTGCCTCCCTTCTTCAATAGAGGAACAATGAAGGTTTGTTTCACGCCCACTGGAAAGTAACTTATAGATCTCATTGCTTTAAAGACTGCGGTAAAGCCTGGACAAACCATCTAATCTATCTAACAATATAATAAAAGGCCAGATGTATGTTTGTCCCTCTAAATGTGTTTGATGCAGTAGCTTTGCCTATTGTGGCAGCTAGACGGAGCTGTAGTCTTTGGATATATAGTGGTCTTACTGTGTCAATGAAAACCTGCACTTTGGCCCATGTACACGGGCCTGTACACTACTTTCTACATATTTGAACAGGACTACGGGAACTGCATTGGGGCTTTGATTGTCTAACATGATGGTGCAGGTGAACACAAGGAGGCCTGCCAAGAGTGCCGTAACCACAGGCAGCTCAAAGCCTGATGGCTGGCTTTTAGCAGGGTTCATTACTCTGTTAGTTTTGGGATTATAAAGGGACTTAAAATGCTCAATCGCCTCAGTCCGCTGATATTCTAGTACTGCGCATTTAAACTAGAGGAGGGTTTTAGGCCTTTAGTAGGCACCCTCCAAAATTCAAAATTGGTGTCCAGTTGGGCTGCGCCACTCTATAAGAAGCAGCAGCAAGGTGTTCAGCTGAGGATTGGACACCCTGGACCTATCTTGTGTTGAAGGATCCCGATAAGGAGGGTACGATCTACTGATCCCCTGAATTCAAGGGACTGTAGAGAACCAGACTACCAGAAGCAACGCATCACTATATCACAAGATAAAATAAAAACATGAGCACTTACCCAACCTTTGACTTTTAAAGCAGCTCACCATAAGAAGCCTCTCCCACTCGGCCACTGAGCCCATGGCTGGCATAAACATTGAAACCCGAGCTGGCCTATCATTGCTGATAGACACTGAGCTGTCAATGGACTTTAAGGTTATCTTTGTATTGCTTATGGACTTTGTTGAATCCAGGTGGGCTACTTTGTCCTTGGCAACCCCACAGTTGACCCTAACATCACAAAATAACCCTTAACTGTGCACAATTAGTATACATGAATAAGCTATAAAGCATTTAAACATCCCCTCTGCAGGCAGCATTTTATTCAAAGTGATGTTGTGCTAGTCTGCATCTTGCTGAGAGCGAGACTTTGATTGGTCCAACACATCAGCGGACATTTGAGGAAAGGACAGCTTTGAGAGACCGATTTGCTTCTTCTTAAACAGTACCCAGCCTATTTATTCTGGACGCCAGAACTAAATCTTAGCAGGAATATGGGGTATAGCAGACGTGGGAGGTCCCAAGTAATGTTAGTCATGCTGGAGCGGGTATGTAGAGGGCTAATGTTCTTTCTTGGGGATTAACCTACAGAGCCTCAAGCCGATTTGCAACAGAATTATTATTGGGATATTTATTGAGCGCGGACCTAGCTTTAGGAAGCAACGGATTGCTTTACAATCATAGGTGGAAGAACATGGTGAGGGAAGCGGAGAAGCAAGGCAGCGGGGAGCTAACCGGGAAGGGTGGTCAGGTTGGTAGCAAGTGATCTACAAGCAATCCGGGGAGGAAACGATGGGTAGCAGATCACCCTGCCTCAGGGAAGATGGGGAGGATAGGGTGTGCAGACCTTGGTGTGGGGGGGGGGGCATTGAGTTGATATGATTTGATAGGTCTTTAATGCTTTCCTGAGCGTGAGGTGGTCCATGATGAAATGAATGTCTGTGTGGCATCCATCACAGAAGACAAATGCGTTTTTGTCAGGAGCCCATCGCAGAAGTGGTATCAGAGGTTTCCCCTGGAGGGAACGTGGTAAAAAGAGACGCATTGCAATCATTAGTAGAATGATTGAATGTGCTCCTAAATTGCTTTGCAGAGAAATTAAAACAATTGACCAATATATTTGTAGGGGATTGAAGATGTGCTATAGGGTTTTTGTATAGGTTTTAAATGTTGTAATGAAGATGCATTCTCATCTAAAGAGAAGGCAGCATCCAATCAGGAAGCTAAGAACGGTGGCTGTGTTCAACAGTGTAAGCCCCCGTTCAGTGATGTCTGCCAACTCGGCCGCCCCTGTCGCGCCTTGAAACACTTGTGTGTGGGCGTGTTACAAATGCCATATCATATCCCCCACCCCCGTTTCTGTGCCTTCCTTTAATTAAAAACGACAACTGTGTTTGCTACACTCAATCCACCTGTAATTTTGCAGTCCATTTTCATTCTCTTTGTGTTGCGGCAGTGTAGATTGAATAAGGACTTATGGTACGTAGATATGGTGAGGCTGTCCAAAAACAGGTGTTGAGTCCAGTAACAAACCACAGAAATTGAAGGAAGCATCCGAAGAATGGCCTGTGACATTTTAGTGATGGCCAACATGAAAAGTGGGGAAGCGGGGGGGGGGGGACTAGGGGGGGTTCAAGATTCTTCCATGAAATTACCATAAACTGGTTGAGAAGTCAGAGAGGCATAACAAAGTTGATGCACATAATTAAAATTGAAGAAAAAAAAGTAACCCAGATTATCATTTGGGAGCCCAGTCATTTAATCCATCAAGCAGGACTCAAAATGAACTTTATGTAACACTCTGCACAGTCTAGTGTACGTAGAGTGGTTCATGCCTGTGATTAATCCCTTTCATTAAAGCCATGTTTCTTCAAAAAAGGTGTTTTAAAAAAATACACATAATCTGTGTCTTAGATCATGCGATGCCACTGCCTGTGATGTCATGCGTGAAAGGTTGTGTGATATTGGGGAACCAAGCCCTATGATTTTGGTGGAAGCACACCACTGGGGACAGCAGAGACAAAATGTCAGCGGGAAATCAAGCCGGGTCAACGTACCAGACCGAGGCGGACCATGGCCGCCATAGCTGTAAATACGAACCAGCTCCAAAGATGCCGTGCAACGCAATGTGATGGTTTGACAAATGCAGCATTATTCCACATATCTAATGATTGTAATACATATCCAGAGGTTCTGGCGTGTCCCATCATGCCTTGCCTCACTTTTAGGCATTTGTCATCTGCTCTACTTAAGGTCATGCCTAAATTCAATTAAAGAGAAGCTCTGTGTTCCTGCCCATGCACCCAAGCAGTATTGGCTTTCCTAATCCTGTTTGCTGAAGGGTGAGAGAATTAAATTAGATATCTAAGCACAGACATTGAGAGCCTTTGAAAACAAAGATAAGGAGAGAGTCAGTGTGTTCCTTCTCTTGGGAGCCCTGTCCTCATGATTTTTTGCAGGTGTGTCATCCGATCCATGGCGTGCATCGATCAGAACTGTGCCAATGCATATTTAATTAGCGCAGGGACCATGGGCGCATTATGGCCATCATCTCCATATTGAATGGACTGTCGGACGTGGTGAATGCTTCCCAAACACCCCTCCTTTGCTTCCTTGTTTGCGGGAGCGTCTGCATTTTGTCTACGCATCTGAAAGTTTCTTTGTTTTTGGTTACCGATGTGTGCCGCGCCGCTGAGACGGTCCAACCAACACAAACGTCTTTTCATTGTCTAGAAAGGAGCGCTAATTCATTTGCGTAATGAATTTCTGCTTTCCTGGAAAACCCAGACAAATTGGTTTACTTCAAAATATTCTTAAACCTAACAAGAAGGAAAAAACAAGGAAAGGTGCATTTTTGCTGCTGTTGGCACTCTTGTTCGGAGAGGAATTGCCATAGCATTTCGGTGCTGGACTGCCCATGTGGGCAGGACAAAGACTGATATGCAAATGGATATTTCCCATCTGTGAAAGGTACAGTGAGCAAAAAGCGTTTGCTGCAAACTCTCATCTCGGAACAGGTTATCATGCCATGTTCCTTCTGGAGAGGAGCACCTGCTACCTTGTTTGAAGTGTTCCTGCTCCACACCTTGCCTCTGGGTTTTTAACCCATGCCTGAATTTCCCTTTCCATGTTACTACGGTTCAGGAAGAAACCGAAGACCCTACTCTTCAAAGATCATATTTCCAATCGCTCCACCAAAACCCTACTTCTCTCACTCTGGAGATCTGCCCTCCCCTCATAACGCTGCACATCCCATCGACCTCGCGTACTCCCGCTTTTGTACCTGTAACATTACCTGGGTATGTCCTCTTATCTACAAAGCTCCGTTGCTTGCCAGCCAGCTTCCAGCTTTATGAATCTAATTCACGGCTGGCGCACATACAAACTTCAGTCTAGTTATAGAGGGTTTGAAAGCATTCAATGTAAAAATTAACAGTGGCGAGAAAGGGATGGGAATATAGACTTCCAAATACTCCAGTTAGTGGAGCCGCAGCTTGAAGGTCTTTCGATGTCCGAAGGGCACAGGTCCAAGATCATGGAAGGAAAGGCTGCCCTATTCACTGGCATATCATAATAAGTCATCACCAACTGTTCACCTTGTTGCACAGCATTTTAGTGCTGCATTCGATTCAGCTCATTAGTGCTTCCCAGATTTAAAGAAGACCCTCTCTTAATAAGATCCAGAAATGTGTAAAACTGAACAATTTGGGGGTTAAACAAACTCCTCAAATGTGCTAAATGCTTCCCAAACCCCTACAAAGATCGAACAAAATGAGGTCTGATATGATGGGGCATTTATCACGCGCCTATACACAGGTGTTTCAAGGTGCGAAAGAGAGTGCACAGCAAGTTATGCACATTTTTAGCAAACTGTCTGAATCCTTATCACTGGTTCAAATCCCTGCAGGGCAGATTCCACCGATTACCATTAAGATGGGTAGTAATAGCACATGGTATTGCAGAATACTTCATGACGTGGAATATTAAAACGTGTGGGTGCCCTCCCCCAAACCCGCACTGCCATAAAAAGGTTTTCGCCGCTGGCTGCATGATGTAACTTTAAAGACGTCTAGCTGTAATTGCTCCACACACTTTTAGAAACGGTAAAATGTAATCATATTGTTCTTAAATCACTTATTTTTATATTGTGCTTTATTACCACTTTATTGACCTTGCAAAGCTGAAGGTGCCGATTCTTACCTGGCAACGTTCAATGAATCCTCTGCCCCTTTTTACCAGCCTTTAGGATTAGGGCATGTGCTCTACAAGAGTCCTGATGGGCTTAGTGAAAATGTGGATTCTTAATGTTTTCATAATTGTTTGAAACAAAGGCTTTCATTGTCTAAGCGGGGGCGTGACTCTGATTCAGAGTTGCTTGAACAAGTTCATTTGTTCCTGTATTTGACCTTCAAATAGTAATGCAGTAAAATGGAGGGAGTTTGGCCAATTCCCAGTGAAGTGTTTGTTTATACTGTGTGACAAAACAGCAGATATGTTTTACCCCAGTAATGAACAAAGCGTGTTAATACTCTGAAATATGGACTAGTCCGAACCAATCGAGTAATCTAATATTGTCTTTGTTTGCATGTCTAACAGATTTGAAACAAATAATGTTCATACCCCTAGTCTTTTTCGGGGCCTCCTGCCATTACTTGTGATGCATCACCCCGTCTCTAGTTCTACAGACAGGCACGTGAAGTAGAATTGAAGAAGGGGCTCCTTTTCCATGGGGTTGTTTTTGTGCATTGTGGGTGGAAATGGTCGTAACCATTCCTGTTCCTCTGACATTTAACACGTGGCTGTACAATATACTTCAGATTATGGATATGGTGTGATCTGGTTATTCGAGCACAGAGTTGAGTACTGCAGTGATGGTAATCATTCAATTATAGACATTGCAGCTCTCAGGGCAAGTTATTGCCGGCATTGAATACCTGCTTGTGCATTAATGGCCTGAGCTGAAGGAGACAAATATTCAATGGTTAAATAGCCAGCTGAGGCAGTGGTAGGTAGGTAACTGGCTCTTTAGAGTTTTCCTTTCTACAATTTTCCATAACTCCCCTACCCAGTATCGTCACAAGTGAGGGATAATGGGATTTTTAGGCCAAACCATATGAAGAGGCTGCAGGTTCCCTAACCCGGCTGTTCTATTCCTCCGCCATGCCCCCTCTCTATAGTGCATGCTCAGGCCTTCCTGGCACTTGAACATTCATCCGAGGAGTCCTGGGTTTAACAAATGCAATCTGGAAGGGGGACAGTACATTTGATTTACTGAATATATATTTCATTATAGGATTGACAAGGTCAAAATTATGTCCAATAGTTTAATAGATAATTTCACTCTTCCATGCTTATGTTATGTTGTATTGCATTTATTTATATAGCGCACAACGCCCTAAGACACCTGGGCACATTTCGTATGATTACATGAGTTACATAGTTGCATAGACATGGACAGTATTTACATATTAGCATATTGGTATTACATGATTTGCACGACTTGCATCATTGCAACAAGGCATTATTGACATATTTAAGATTACAAGGTACACTGGCATGTACCGAGGGTGACTATTTACATAACAAGACATATATCTACAACAGTGTTTGAGCGTAGTTGCGGTGCGTTAGTCTGGCAGGCAACAAACACAGTATGAGTTGAGATGGTTAGGCTATATTTGTAATAAGCCACTGTTTGACATTCTTTCGGAATTTGTGGTAGGAGGGTTCCACTATGATACGAGTGGGTAGTGCATTCCAGTTTTTGGCAGCCAGTAACGGGAAGCTTCTGCCTCCTGGAGTTTAAACCTGGGTATGATAAGTGTGTTAGATTGGGACGATCTAGTCATTCTCTTCGTGGTGTAGAGATTGAACTTCTCGCACAAGTACATGGGTGCCTGTTTATTCAGGCATTTGTACGTAAGTGGCAGGGTCTTGATTTTGATTCTTTTGGTTTATTGAGAGCCATTGAATGCTCTAAGCTCTGAGATGTGGAGTGATCTCGGGAAGTTGGCCGCAGCTCTGAGCACTTTGTTTTGGTATGTTTGCAGTTTGTTTAGGTTGTGTTGGTTAGTGCCCAGATATAATGCATTGCAATTTGATTAGCACCCAATACCATTCCAATGCCTAATCACCATTTCGGTTTCATACTTCATTTTGATCATTTCCTCCTCCTTTTCTACCTCTATGCCTTCTCACCACACCTGCTACAATAGAAATACCCTATGTGGAGTGATTTCTTTATTATAAATTAAGCATATACTTGTTTTACCTTGATATAAGAACCTTATTTCTTTCTTAAAAGGCTAAACCCCTCCAGATTAGCCTTTTTTGCTATTATAATTTTAGAAACTAGATGGTCCACCATTTCCAGGCCAACACTTTGTGTCATTTTCCAAACATTCTGTGCCAGATAACTATGGGGCAGCCAGGATTATAAGACCATGAGCTATAATAACAGATCCATAGTTTTAATTTTCCCTGATATAATCCATCATCCTCCGAAATAGGACTTCCACTTAACTTTTCATAACAAATGTGCCTCTCCGTGTCTACATACATATCCTTTACGCCCTCTTTTCTCTGCTAGAGCCCCTGTACTATGGCTATTAACAGAGTAGTCCAGCACACACCATGTTATAACCAAAGGAAATCACTGTGCAAGCAGCCCCACACCTTGCAGAGGCTTCACCCTGGAGCCACCTGCAGCAGCACCATTTGTGAATAAGTTATATCAGCAGTATCCTTCTCTGGGGAGTGCATATCATGCAGCTACAACTAGGAGCAACAAGTGGAAAAAAGAGGGAGCCGCCTCTCCATTGCATGGCTCGAGCTCCTGCCAAACGCTCCAGCAGCTGAGGCAAGGGTTAAGGAGGGAAAGAAGAGGAAAGGGTCTGTGATGACCGGGAGAGGAGGCTTCCCCTAACTTTCAGCCACCGCCCTGCTTTAGTTTATCCGCTGTTCAGTCACATCAAGATCCATAGCAGGGGGAGGGGGAAGCTTATCACTTGCTGTCCATTTAGCCCAGGGATCCCTTTCATGTGATGTTTGTTTTCTTCTTTGCTGGCCCCCTCCTCTCTGCGTCTAGCATGTGCCCAAATATTTTAGGACTGGTGTTACATTAATATGTAGTCCAGGGGCGCCCCTCTGTGAGAACGAACATGGCCCATTGAGGTGTTCTTTTGGAAGGTACCCACTCGAGAGTCCGCAGCCACACTTAAGCTCATTGTACCTTTCACTGATGGGAAATATTCATTTGCAGATCTGTCTTTGTCGCGCCCACATGAGCAGTCCAGCACCGAAATGCTATGGCATTTCCCTTCTGAACAAGAGTACCAACAGCAACCCCATACACGTTTTTCAGTCTTGTTCGGCCTCATCAGTGAGGTGGAGCTGTTACTCTCTGAGCACATTGAGCAAAGGGTCCACGTCTGGATGACCCTGGAAAATCTAGGGTGACCAGACCTAAGGCCCTTGAAATAATCAAAATGAGCCATAGGTGCCCCTCTGTGAGACCTCTTTATGCACATTTTTGGGTACTTTGTGTTCTCGCCCTAAATTACTGGGGTAATTCAGACGTGAGCCCCTTGCTCACTTAGCTCAGAGAGGCACAGCTCCATCTCACTGATGAGGCCCGACTAGGCCGAAACATGTGTCTGGGGTTGCTGTTGGTACTCTTGTTCGGAGGAGATTTGCCTAGAATTTAGGTGCTGGACTAGCTTTGGGTGGGACAAAGACTGATATGTGTATGGAAATGTCTCCTCTGTGGAAAGCATAGTGAGCTAAAACGTGGTTGAGACTCTCCCCTGGGCCATCCACCCAAGAACAGGTCAATGGTCTGTGTTTGTGCAGGCAGAGGGACTCCCAGACCTCTTTATGCAAATTGCTGCTGTTACATCAGTCAATTAAAGTGGTCCTCGAATATGGGGTGACGATGATTGATTTGCTTGGATCTGCAGAGATTTTGGACAGCCACGTCCATCAGGCCTAATTAGTATAGACATTGTGGAGAGATTTTGGTAGTTATACACCAAAGCATCTACAGAGCTGTGGGTTGACCTCTGACCTAGCTCGTGCTGAACTCCTCAGCTTTACTTAGTAAGTCTGGAAGGATGATTTCCCACCCTCCACCCATGACTATATCCTCTTAACCTCACACCCTCTGGAGTAGTAGTGGTTAAAACGTTTGGCATGGCAAAAGTAGTGACTGGCTGTGTGCGTACATGCGAGATTTGAGCACTGAACTTTGTTTCCAGCAGAACATTTATACTAGTCATTAGAGCCACTGCTCATATATCTGTCTGCTCGTATGACCATTCTAATATTCTGCTAATTAATCAATTCATGGACAGATACCTTGGTTTCTTGGAAGAGGTGAGTTTTGGATAAAAAATATTGTCAGTAAAATAATGTTACTCCGTGCATTGTTGGTCACACTGCCAGGTGACGTGAGTCGTTCATCCACCAATATATTGATTTCTCTCTTTAAAAGGTTCAAAGAGGTCAGTGTCTTCATTGTGTATGTTTTTGTTGGTGGTTTATCCAGATCATTGTAGTAAAGTATATCTCAGAGCTGTGTTTTTGGTCATCTGTCTCCTGTTTACTTCTGTGACGGTTGATTGACCGTTGAGGGTCCACAATCTCCCTTATTGTTATTGCACAGCTATCAGCCAACCACTTCACAACGGTTGTACAACGCACATTTTATATGATTGACCATGTAGCTTGCCTCTATTCTTGCAGAGCCTCTTTCACATCAACTACGATGAAAACCTGGTAACTCGTTTCTTCTAGAAGTGTACAAATATTAGCCAACTGCCGAAGGGCACAGTGCCTGCGACTGTGGAATCCAGGGTCCTTCCTCAACCCGTTTGCCGCTATAAAAACTTCTACAGACTTTGTAAGATCATATGCACTGTAATAAATAGACTCCCTCTTCCAACACGAGCCCTGCCATTTTGTTTTTTTCTCATTACTTCTAACCGAAACAAGTGTAAATCTAACCCTGTCAATTTTGTGTGTATATTTTCCTCTTCACAAAATGCTACCAGCCCACATATGTTATGTCGTCCACCATACAGGCATTCTCTTGATGGAGCTCCAGCCGCACACCACATTTTGTTGCTCAATCGTTGCTGGCCAAGCTGAACCGGTTCTTTTGTAGGATCCACATGCAACTGACGATTCATTGTCCACCATCCAGCTATGAACCATGGGATATGGGATATGAGAGACGCCGTCACCCATGTGGCTCTGATTGCTTGGAGCAATACTCCTAACACAAGCACCCTTTTCGGCATTGCCTCAGAAACCTGCTGCTGCACGGGAACCCCAGTCGAGAGTGGATGTCCCTTTTACAAAAAGCCATTGTTCTCGCTAGCGAAAGGGCTTCTGCAAATACAAAACATTGACTGTAATGATAATAAAGAGAGGCTGTACCCGAGAAGGGTGGCTGTGTCCTAGGGTCACCCTCCCATCATTTATTTAAGACATGTCTCATATTTGAGATTTTATTTGGGATTTGCAAGACTCCCTTGCATTTGCCAGTGTAAAATATGTCTGCTTTTTGCAATGACGGTGTTTGCTAGAGTTTGCACCAGCAACACATTTCCCATGTTCTACGTGATTAAAAAAGAAAGAAACCGGTAGCCCATGAAGATGGGTGAAAGAAAAACATGTAACAAAATGTTGAGAGGTTGGCAAAAATAAAGTAGGTGCTAGACAAGAAAGAGGGGGATATGCAGGGGAGTGAGGTGTACAAAAGAAAAATGAGAGGCAAGAAACCGAGGAAGGCGGACGCAAGACACGTGATTCCACAAAAGAGAGTGAGATGGGTATAAAATGGAGCGAGGCTCGCACACATGGAGAGGCAACATGTGCCAACATCAGCAATGGAGGTGTGTGTCAATGAAAGATGGCCACACAACATAAGAGATTGTAGCTAGCACCCCATGGGATTGTGATGAGGATTGGGGTCACGTGGGGAGAAGTCTCTGCCACAGTCTTGGCCAGTGTCAGAGTAGAATAAAAAACAAGAGTTATTTGCTCAAAATTGATGTCCTCAAATACACATTGTATTGCACTGCAATATAATAGTGGGAGCATTCTAGTTCCAGATATCGGATGCCCTACCCTTTTGTATCCAGTACCAGTGCCCAAAATCACTTTTTGGACGAGATATGTTAACTTTTAAATTGACACATACCATCCAGACTCCTGATAGCTACTCTACCTTACAGACTGCAGCTGGATAATGTGACAAGGCCAGTGACTTAGCCTTGGCAGGCGGAGATGGGAACCACTCTGCTGGGGATGGGAGGACTACCATGGAGAAATCCAGAGCCAATCCTACTCTTGAGGTCGACGATAGCAGTTGAGAGCACCCACATTCCTGTCACCCCCTTGTGACAGTATGTTTCTGTGCAGACCTATGTTCTCATTAGCCATAGTTCCAAGATCAGAAACTTGCCAGTGTTTTCCTGTGTGCTTTCAGAACATGAATAGGAGAAGAGGGACCTGAACGATTGGCAGATTGCCTCAGAGATCTGCTCCACAAAGAGAGCGTTCCGCACAACATAGTCATCTTTAAAGACAGTGGTATCGCGATATATATATATATATATATATATATATATATATATATGCCCAACCAGACCGACACTGAAGACTGCAGCAGACTGCTGGGAACAGGAGAGGGAGAACGACAGTGAATCCGCGTCCACAAACTGCAATGCCCCACAACCGGGAGCGAGAAAGCCACACACAGAAGCATCTACCATAGGCACCAGACCAAAGGACCTCGTTGAGTTGCTGAGCAAGTACAGCAAGCCCACACAACAAGACAGAGGTCCCCTTGACCACGGGGAACTAATGAGGAGTCAAGGAACTTGCCATGGGACTGGTCAGAACAGAGTCCTAGAACACAAATAGGAACTCCTGCCTTTACAGGCTGTCATTGGTTATGCAGCAAGCCTGCACAACATGAGTGGGCAGGGTTTAGCCCACTATTTACACCCATGCCCAGGTGAGTTGGATAGAAACGGACCCAAACCTGGACAGGGGAAGGGTATGAAAACTGAAACAGGAAGGAAAGAAGTGTGGAAGAGGGTACTAGTGTGGAGGAGGGAGTAGTAGTAGGGAGCAGCAGTTGTAGAGGGAGGAATAACCTCAAAGGGCGGAGACAAGCCATATGAGGAGTGAAGTATCGAAGGGATAGAAGAATGGTGGGAGGAGTGTGGCAAAGGGACTAAACAGTAAGAGTAGAAAGAAAGAGAGGGTGTGTGTGTGATAGAAAAGGCCTGCATGAAACTGCGCAAGTACAAGGCACCATCTCCACTCCCATTGGAGCACTAACCACTGGATAGTATAGGGAAGCAGTCCCTCAGGGAGTCTAGTGAGGTAAGGTGTTCTGCCTTTAGGTCCTCACCACTAGAAGCAGACTAAAGTTCAATCTTCTGTATTTAGTAACCTGGAGGGGAGCCAGGGACTGCTGGCTTAGGGTGGAAGTGCAACACTAGACGAGAGAGAGAGGGGGAGCGATGGACGACTATAGGCCCCCCAAATCATTTAATAAAAACCTTGAACCGCCTCTGAGACTGGAATTAATTCTTGAGCCATCCGTGAAAATACTGAGAGGGAGTGAGGGTGGTATTTTGAAATTGCAAGAATTAAACTGGGTCAAAGAATTGGGTCCTACATTACACCTGTACGAATCGCAACTGTGCCCCTTTTCTAGACTGTCATTAACCATCCTTATTTGGGAAGGAGCATGTACAGCTGTAACAAAAGTAAATATGGAAAAGGGACACAGTGTGGACATGTGTTTCACAGTTAAGAACTTTGACACAAGGACCCAATTGAACGCTAAGATGGCGCTGAGATAGAGACAGGTGCACATATTTTCTTGGGTGTGCACGTGTATTTGATATTGTCTCTAAACCCATTGCAAATGCCCTGCTTTCAGACGCCATCATTTTTCTTGGTCCCTTTTACTTCCAACATCAAAGAAATGAATAATGGCATTGTTCAAAGAATATGATATGACATTTATAACGCGCCTATACACAAGTGTTTCAAGGCACGACAAGGAAAGGGAGGGGGAACAGGGGAAGACCGACAACGATCCTACTAGGCCAGGTGTCATTCAGATCGCGCAAGTGCAAGGGAGGGGAAGGAGGAGAAGTGCGGAGGGGAAGTGGAAGAGGAAAGTGCAGTACAAGGGATAAGAACAATAGATAAACAATAATAAACAATAGGAAAAAAAAGTGTGGCCAGCAGGTGGCAAGTGAAAGGGTAAGTGCAGAGGTCCGGTGTCAAGTGCAGGAAGTGGGACCGTAGGGATAAAGAAAACAGTCGCCAATTGCAGGGGTTGTCAGGACCCGACTGGCGGGGGAGTGGATCTGGGCCCGAGATCGGAGGGTGGCCAGGTAACCAGTACAGTTTCTGTGTCAGCCAGGAATCAGCAAGAGAAGAGAGGAGAAAAAGCGGACGAGAAAAGAAACGTTTTGAGGTGCTTACGGAACCGAAGAGGATTCTCCTCAAGTTTCAGGTAGGCTGTTCCAGAGGGAGGCCCCAGCCGAAGCGAGAGATCTACCACCAGCTCGTTGCTTGGAGAAGCGACTGACCCTGAGGGAATTGGAGGCAGAAGAGCGAAGAGCTCGAGAAGGAAGGTATTTAGGAAGAGAGAGTTGAAGGTATTGAGGCCCCAGGCCCCAGAAGGTCTTATGGACGATGCAGAGGGTTTCAAACTTAATCCTTGCAGCCACTGGGAGCCAGTGCAGAGATTTCAGTCCTGGAGAGAAACGATCCCTGAGCTTGAGGCCAAGGACAAGTCTCGCAGTCCTGTTCTGGATGAGTTGTAATGGGCGGAGAGTAGAGGCAGGTAGATTTAGAAAGAGGCTGTTGCCTAGAGAGAACCAGAGCTCTGGAGACAGTGAGCTTCTGGGGAAAGGAGAGGCAAGGAAGAATACCTCAGAGGAGGTGTAGCTTGTGGACACCCCATGGTGGATTTCTCAGAGTGCATACCACAGTGAATGTTTCCACTTCCCGTTGGAGGAGAACCCTCGCCCCTCATTTCATCAGGGACCATTACAAGATAGCTTGAAGCATACTCTCCGCGCATGGATTTGGGATTCATCATTTTCTCATCTACCTGTGGGTTTTGCAAATGTAAAATTGTTTATATGGACCCGTTGCTATTGCCTTATCAGCAAAATATATTGAAACCTTTTGATTTCAACAAAAATAGGATTCTCTAGAAAGGATAGATAATACACAGAAGTGTGAGTATAAATATACTTATAGCCTTTGCACTTTTTCATAGTCATGTGATTTTTCACACCTTTAGTATCGTTATTTAATAATCTACTGTCAGTTACATGCATTGCTATTTCCTGAATTGACAAGATTTTACAAAGCAGACATTGATGAACTGGAAAAATATCACCTATTTGGCTTCCAGGCTGAAACCTGCTCATCAATCTTTCATTTCTGCCTTTAGTTTTAACCTTAGTGGCAAAGGAATACTGCCGGAGCAATGCTGTGAATCTCTAGCAATGATATACCTTCCTGGCAGACCTTGGCTGCAGCTGGAATTTTCATAATAGCACAGAATAGGAAAAGCTCCTTTTTGTAAATGTAATTCTTTCTGTGGCGCCTGAAAGATCGCCTCAGCATCCAGGCCATTATTGCCATGAGGGCGAACATGGATATCGAGGGACTGCTCACAGCTAAAACGTCCTATGACCCTAACGTCCTTCCGCTTTTCCTTTGAAGACCTTCAGAAGCCTAGGAGTTTTCTTGCCATGGGCTCCACCTAGAGGGAGGAATGCTGCAAAGGCACCCTTTCAGCCCCGAGAAAAGAACCCCGTCCGCCCCATATGTCTGGTCCTGTTCAACCTGTGGAGCCCTTTCACTCTCCAGTACCATCCTGGACTCAACATAGGGTGATATATAGCCTCACTCCCAGCCTTGTGACTTTGAACTAGATGTGATATAGGAAGTCAGTAGGTACTTGACACATTGGAAAATTACCCAAAGAATTTCAAGTATGCCCCCACTTGACATACAATGGTAGTCAACCAAATATATAAAGTCATTTCTGGGGAATGAGCATCTTTATTAAACTTTTAATTAGCCCCTAAGAAGAGACACTATTTTTGCTATCTGGAAATATCCTGCTTTCCTGTGCAGCGGTAGGCACCACATGCTTAATAACCTAGTCTCTAGATATCTGTTGGGGCGACCTGCCACTGCATGTGCCAGTTTTGTTAATATCCTGAAAGAATTACTTTTGCAACATTTTTTTTAATTTACTCATGTAATTGCAGCAGCATACCACTGCACCGAATTAATCAATAACTTAAAAAAAAATATTAGGACTGATTCAGATGATGCGGGCACTGTCAAAGCCTATTACATGCAAATAGTTAGAATTTTCACTATCCTTTAATATATGCTAATGGCTCAAGAGGCAATGTAAAATAAAAGGTTAGAAAAATCATCACCATGTCAAGTGCTTCATTGGAGCTTATAAGAAACAAGATCCTTCCATTAGAGCCAGAATCCAATGCAAAAAGCAGTTTGGGGAAATAGTCTCTCAAATTCTTGCACCATCGACCAGTTCACTTGCACATGAACTCATACCAAACAAGAGTCGCACAATTATGTCATATCCTTTTTTGGACACCGGTTGGTCCAATGGTCTGCACACATTAATTTCACTCTCACCTTCTGAGACATTCTAGAAGCTGTGTTGCAACAATATATTTCTATTTTAATTAGGCCACAAAATAAATGGCAATTGCATTATCACTCTTAATACAAGAAGACACTAAAACACTGTTGGCAGAAAGAAGCATAATGCACCCGATCTTGCAATAAGTACTCTCTGCCCAATTCTGTCTCTTTATGAACCATTAGGACATAGTTCCATTTGCAATATTCAATCTAAACAAACACACACCCTTTGATCATTGGGTGAACCTTTATTCAGAATAAGACTGTTTAAACCATGCACATAAAAGATCACAGTCTCATTTGAAATAAGTTGCTTTTTAAAATATTTTGAAAAATGCAATGTACATCTCTTTTGAAATATCGTGCAGCCATAAATTTAAGACATTGGAATAGTGTAGAAATCGGCAAGTCACTGACGGGCATTCACTTATGGCAAAACACATTGGCTTCTGTGTTGTTTTAAATGTGAAAGTAGTTTAAAAGATGGTCATTTTAAAATGACTCTATTTTCTAGGGACCAGAGGAGAAGGGAAACCAACCCCTTTTTATATTCCCTTATTTTAAACTATGGCCATAAAAGGGCAAACGAGTTTTAATTGGTACTAATCTCGAAGGTTCGTTTCACATTTAAAAGGCAATGTTTAATTTCCATTAAATAGAGGCCAATATTCTATAATTATATACTAAATTCTTATGGAGTTGTACTTTTAAGTATGCTTTCATGGTATCAATTTATTGATTTTTAATGCTTCTTTATTGCACCCAAAGCAACAGGATTCTGCACACGGTGGCCTCTCTATTGGCTCCTTCTGGCACATCTTTCTTCATTCTCTGGAAATCCGCAGGGGCAGTCGGCTACTCCCAGAACCAGCTCAGGCTGTATACTGTCTGCTCTGCTCCCAGGCAACACACTTCAGTCTCACTCTGGGATGGGCACCCCCGAAATATCTTTGATGCCCCTCTTCCAGAATGGTAATCTATTTTCTTCTGTTAGAAAACAGCCTGTCTGCAGTAGGAACCCAGATATTCTTCTTGGACCCCTATTGTTTTTATGTTTCCCAAAGGAATCTCCCCTCCCTGCATGGAGGTGAGCCTTTTACAGGATCTAGTTTGCTTTTATTAGATCAGAGCCAAATTCATCATTGAACAGTTTGGCCAAAAGTGTTTGCCAACTCACTGTGTCAAACGCTGTGTTGGCATCTACAGAACGTACTTCACGTTTTATTTAATTTAGAAATCATATCTTGAATAGCAAGGTAAGTGGTGTATGCTTACGTCTTGGCCCCTTTATTTGCTATAAACACCTCTTGGTACCAAAGCAGAATCCTGTGCACTGCCTCATTAGTAAAGCTCTCAAGACCACAGATTTACAAAAGAGAATGGACAACATGACTGTCAACTCTGTGGATCTTTTCCTGGTTTCACTATTATTGATATATGGCTGTGTTTGCCATGTTACTGTAGTTTTATGTTCTGGCGGAGCGTGTTTAAAGAGTACACATAGTACTCGGGCTAACGAGGTCCTCAATTAGTTTATTTGAAATCCTTCCAGTCCTGGCTTTCTCCCATGCAAAACTTTGTCTCTAGTTCTTTACATTGCATAGCCACATCGCTTCATCCTGCAATGCATTTGGCAGGTCTAATTTGAATAAAAACTTGCCATTGTTTTTGTGATGGTACAATATTTATGATAGTTTCTCAAAATGCTTGCAGAATGCTTTCATTATATCGAATTGGTTTTCATTCTGTTCCTCTTCATTTTCCTGTGTGCTTTATAATATATTGTTTTCCTAATTTACCATGCCAACATTATGCTCTCACCAGATTCAATGTTCTTTACCCGGCATTTTTCTTTTATTTCAACAGTTCTTTCTCGACTTTCTCCTTTTTGTTGTTGTACATGGTTACTCTTTAAAGTTGTCTTCAGTCACATCCTCTAGGCAACTAAGCGCTACAACTGTGAAATATCTGACACACCTCAATGTCTGTATCAAATCCTTTATTTTCTTCACTACCATTTCAATGGTAAACCCCCTGGTGACCTCTTTAAAACAGCCCAAAATCAAAAACGTATTGAGAGGCAGCATGTATGTCTATATATTCCGATACCTCTTTTTAAAAATCCTGAAATTCGTCAACCTTAAGTAAATAACTGGGGAAAAGCCATCCCCTCACTTAAAATATAGATGCATGTATGTGTCTTTTGCACTAGACTACACTAAAAAGATGCTATGCAAGATGGTATCAAAGGCATTCATTTTTTATGGTTTGCCACCTGTATTTTTTTTATCAGGAAGAAGTGCATCTACACAGTCAGAATCAGGGCTCATTCGGTCTGCTTCGTTATGAGTGTGTATTGGAAGTATTGCTTCTTACGTACTCTTCGGAACTTGTGGGAAACTAGGGCTTGCCGCTTTCTTCCTGTCCGCTTGCGCTTGTCCTGTCTACCCCCCCACCCCCCCACTCCCTTCTATTCCATGGTGCTCTCTATCTCACCGATCTTTTCAAACTGCTTCTCCATTGACTATCCTGCTCTCCTCACTAAATCTGGTAGGAAAAAGTTTAAAAAGGACATCCTGGTCTCCAACCCAGGCCTCCCTATCGCTGACACCTACACCAGTGCCTCCTCCAAGGAAACTCTCACTGACATCCTCTTTTTCGTGCCTTCACCTGACCTATGGACCCTTCATATGGTCTCTGTGCTCTCTCCTTTCTCCTCTTCTCCCATTAAGGGTGGCACCCGTTGGGATGTCCTCTTGGCCTCCTTCCACTCCTCCAAGGCCATCATTAATGTCTATACTAATGGAACCGTCTTGGTCCAAGGCCCTCAGGCCAACCTTCACCTCTTTGATAGACGCTTCCCGCGCCTCATCAACTTCCTTTCCTCTACTGCTGTCCCCCCTCCGCTATCCTCGGCTACCTTGCCTCCACCCTCCCTCCCTGCCCCCTCTCTCTTTCCCTCCTCACCTCCGCAGGGCGTACCTCTGATCTGTACCCCTCCCCGGAAGTCCTTCAAAGATGGCAACCTTCTCCACATTGCCACACTTAACTCTCGCTCTGCTGTCAAACACTCCTCTGATATCTGCCGCCTTCTAGAGGAACTGGACCTTGACGTGCTCAGTCTGACTGAGACATGGTTCACGGCCAGCTCTGTCATCCGCTTTGACACACTTACCTGACGGCTACAAGATCCTCTCTGTGGCCAGGCCCAACCGTGTTGGGGGTGGGGGGTGTGGCCCTTATCTTCCCTGAGTGGATCCCTGCCACTGTTACTCCCATGCAGATCTACTCCTCTTTTGAATGTCTTGTCTGCCGACTCTCTCTCTCTCTCCTAGCCATTCCCTTACCGTGGCTACTATCTATCGGCCACCTGGTCAAATCTCCTCCTTCCTCTCTGAGTGGGCGGACCTCTCCTCCTCACTCTTATCCTCAACCACTCAACTCCTCCTTCTTGGAGACTTCAACATCCACCTGGATGCCTCCTGTTCCCCCTCTGCAGGGCACACTCTTGATGCTATGATCTCCTCTGACCTTCCCCTCTCTGTCCCTCTCTCCACTCCTCCCTTGGAGTGATCACTTTCTCCTATCCTCCCACCTCACCCTCCCTACCCCACAGGCAAAGCCACCCTCATCATTGCCACCTTCCTTCTTGGTCCTCCGACCTATGAAGCGCGTGTCCGTTGAGGCTTTTGCTGCCACCTTCTCGCCCCCTCCTCTCCCTTCGGCTGACTCCCACCCTGACACAGCCCTCTTCACTCTCCACTCTGCTATATCTGATACTCTTGATATCCTTGCCCCTGTCATGAGAATCCGCCTGAAGCCCAAAGCCAAATGTAACTCCTGGTATGACTCGGATCTCGTCACCCTTAAACGCAAGTGCATGGTGGCAGAGAGGAAATGGCGTGCTTCATGTGCATCCTCTGACAAACTGGCCTGTCGCCTGCTCCTAAGGCAATACCGGCTCTCCGTTCTCTCCAAGAAGAGAGCCCACACCCAAGCCCGCATCTCTGCGGCATCTAACAATTCGGCCGAACTGTTTAAAATCTGCAAGGAGCTGGCCAACCTTGCTGCAGTCTCTACCTCTCCTGTCCCCTCCCAGGCCCTCTGCTCAGCACTGGCCTCTCACTTCATCTCAAAAACTCAGGACATTCTTTCCTCACTCTCCTCCTATCACCTCCCCCCTCTATTCCCTGCTCTCCCTCTGGCCCTTCTGCAGCCACCTCTCCTCTCCCCTTCTCTGCCTTTCCCCTTTTTTCTGCTGACGAGGTTTCGAGACAAGTCCGATCTATGAAAGTCTTGTCAAAACAGGTCCACCCCTGTTCCTCCAAAACTATCAAGTACCACATCGACTCCTTGGCCCCTGCCCTTGCTGACTTCTGCAATCGCTCTTTTGCTGCTGGAGTCTTCCCATCCCCTCTCAAGCACTCCCTTGTGCACCCCCTTCTTAAGAAGTCCTCTTCCAACCCCTCCTGCCCAACTAACTACCACCCAATCTCTATCACTCCCTTCCTGGGCAAGCTCCTGGAGAAACTGGCCATCTCCCAGCTTAATCTCCATGCTGAATCTGTTGGCATTCTTCATGACCATCAGTCTGGCTTCAGAGCTGCCAGAAGCACGGAAACTGCTCTCCTGAACATCAGTGAGGACCTGCTCTCGAACCTTGATTCTAACATTCCTTGTTTTCTCATTTTGCTTGATCTCTCTTCTGCCTTTGATACGGTCAACCATACCATCCTGCTCAACCGTCTCTGTGATAACCTGGGTATCACTGGTCGGGCTCTGGCGTGGCTGACCTCTTTCCTCTCCAATAGACCCTCCCAGGTCCAACTTGGGTCTTTCCTTTCTGACATCTTTTTCTCTACCTGTGGTGTCCCCCAGGGTTCTAACCTCTCCCCCTGGCTTTTCAACCAGTATCTGGCACTTCTCGCCCACCGCATCGCCGCTCTCTGCCCCTACTTTCAGTGCTATGCGGATGATACCCAGCTCATTTTCAGGCTACCCTCGGCCTCTTCTTCTCCTTCCCTCATCTCTGACTGTCTTTCTGCTATCCAGGACTGGTGCGCCGCCAATGACCTCTGCCTTAATGCCAGTAAGACTGAGATTCTACTCATCGGCACACCCACTCCCTCCTTCCCTGCAGCTGTCTGGCCGGCCTCTCTTGGCCCTCTTCCTGCTCCTACCTGCAAGGCAAAAAACCTCGGGGTCATCTTCGACTCCACACACTCCTTCTCTCCTCACATATCTGACGTCTCTAAGACGTCACACTATCAGCTACACCTCCTCAGAGGTAGGCTTCCTTTCCTCTCCTTCCCCCAGAAGCTCACTGTCTCTAGAGCCCTGGTTCTCTTGAAGCTTGACTACTGTAACGGCTTCTATCTAAATCTGCCTGCCTCTACTCTCCGCCCTTTGCAACTCATCCAGAACAGGACTGCGAGACTTGTCCTTGGCCTCAAGCCCAGGGACCGTATCTCTCCAGGACTGAAATTGCTACACTGGTTCCCAGTGACTGCAAGGATCAAGTTCAAAACCCTCTGCATTGTCCACAAGGTCTTTTGGGGCATTGGGCCAAAATACCTTCAACTCTCTCTTCCTAAATGTCTTCCTTCTCGAGCTCTTTGCTCATCTGCCTCCAACTCCCTCAGGGTCAGCCGCTTCTCCAAACAACGAGTTGGTGGCAGATCTCTCTCCGTTGCAGGGGCCTCCCTCTGGAACAGCCTTCCTGCCTCCCTGAAACTTGAGGAGAACCATCTCCGGTTCCGGAAGCACCTCAAAACCTTCCTCTTCGTCTCTGCTTTCTCTCCCCCTCTCCCCTGCTAAAGTTATTGAAACTGCACTGAATCTGCAACTGGGCCACTCGCCGTTCTCGGTCCTTGGCCCAGCCACACTCCCCTGCACTGACTCCCTGGCACCCCGTGCACTACGGGACTGCGTCTGTATCCCACAGCACCCCCATCCCAGCAATTATCTGCACTTACTCGCACTGCCACTAGTTGGCCCTTGTTTTTTTTTCTTCCTGTATGCTATTAACCCTGTAATGCACTTTCCCCTCTCCCTTCCCCCCCCTTGCACTTCTCCCTTCCCCTCTACCCTTGCACTTGCGCGATCTGAATGACAACTGGCCTAATAGGATCGTTGTCTCTCACCTTGTTCCCCCCCTTGCCTCGTCGTGCCTTGAAACACTTGTGTATAGGCGCGTTACAAATGCCATATATCATATATCATACATTACATATGACATCGGTATAGGTATTGGTAAGGGTACGGATAACTATAGATCATTGTTTACTTTAATATTCCACTTACATCCCATGGAAGGTATGAGGAAGCGGAAAGAAGCATGATACCTTGTCCTTTTCCACAATAATAATTGAGAAATACTCCAATGGGAGATCTAAATGGCAATTCCATTATGGAGCGGTAGTTAGTAATGGGAATATAGAGAAGTTATTTTTACAATATGCACTGTCCACTCAGAGAATGATAAACCATAAACTCAACACATTTGTAGCATCCATGGTTCTAGGCTCCTAATACTCATGAAATCGGTGCATGCTCTGTCACTAGGCAGACATGCACATTCCAACAGCATCGTCCGTCTTCTTGAATTCGGCAGCCTATACCGTGGGCCCTCCCCCGTGCATTAAACCGCTTACTAAGCACCTCCATTAACCAGTGTATATTTTTAGTGAGCGGATAGAAAGCCGCCGAGTGGGCAGATGCGACTCTGACTGCTGGGCGAAGGGTAGTACAGGTGCAATAAAAGCAGTAGATATTCAATAGATTGAGGTGGGCTCAAGAAAGACCATCCATACCTAAGCCGGACCTGAGTTTAAGGCCCACTTCTCTATAACCCTATAGTGTTGTTTTACGAAAGGTAATGATGTATGAAACATGTCTCCTGGTGGCATACCATTTTAAGATACAGTGAAACAAATAAAAAGGACAATAGTAATGTTCACATATCTGTTGGACTGTAAACCTAGTTTTGATCTGAGATTTGTATTTGCAAGGTCCTTTTCAGACTATATATAACCTGTGTTTCATAAACCTTTTGGAGTAAACTTAACAGAGAAGTACATTTAATACACACCTATTGAGAAAGCAGTGTATTGCTTCTCAGGAGGCTCTGCGGATTGAAAAGGCCGCCAAAAGGCAACAACCTAAAGAATTGCCGAACATCATCTTGGGGATGTGTTTTTCATATATTCCTACATTTCTTTTCTGCCACTATTTATTGCACATTCCTTTGATCCAGTTGACATCGTTTTTAGCTCTTGGACATGACAATGTCATGTCTAGCCTAAATTAATATTATATGATGTTTCCGTGTGTACAATGTGACATTGTTTGCATGATCTATCCATTTTTCTTTTAGATTCAAGTCAATCGGATAGTCCCAGCCAGCAAAGTGACACCGATATGAAAGACCAACCAGAAAATGGTAAGAAGTAGCTGCTGTTAATGTAAATAAACATGTATTTGTAATCTTAATTTTTAAAATGTAGATCATTAGGTTATAATTCAATGGCACAAATCATTTTGGAATTATTGAGTTATTCGATTGAGTGTATTTTTTGATTTGTGTATGAATATACAGCATTATTCAGACTTGTTGCAGTTTGTTTCATGTTTGCTTCTGATTGAAGAGCCAGCTAATTGTTTATTGCATTATGGTTTAGGCAAATAATGTGTGCATGTAAATGGAGGGTTTTCAGAAGTAAAGTAGTAGCTGTTAAGTATGCATTCCTATTAGGCTTGTACAATGTGTTGGTGTCTTTCATTGATGGACCCCAAACTCTATTGACTGACTCGTTTTTTAATAGCACATTTTGATATACATCCTTTAAAAAGCTTCAACCTTTGTCAAACATTTGGGGGGAAATATCCACTGAGAAGAATATTAGAATGTATGTTTTGTTGAAGTTTGTACATTTCATAGTACAAATCAGCTTGCAAGAAGTTACACAAAATCAGCAAAAACTCTCTGTAATTCCAACATTTTGTTTGTTTCCATATATTGTTTATTAAATGTCAATAATTTGGTCTACATAATATCTGGAGGCATTTTGAAATCAATGCTGAGCTTTATAACTTAATTCCAATTTCGTGTAGACTTTTGATTGTATCCCCTTGATGTGTTACATTCCTTTTTTAAATTCTCAATCAGTACCAGTCATTTTTATTTAACACTATCTGTACAGCCTATCACAGAAAATCCACATAAAAAAGATATTGTTAAATATTAGGTGGAAATTCCCAAGAAATTACTGGTTCACAACATTTAATTATATAAAGGTCCGAATAGTTAACCAAATACAACATGGAGTTTCTTGGATGTCAGGACTCTCTCCAATTGTTTGTGTCCAAGAGGATCCAGCCTCCAGGTTTCCTTGGGCTCTTCCTGAATGTTACTCTATTTTGTTTGAGGTTTCAATTTCCAGTCTGTCTTGGAGACGCCCCTTTAATTTGGAACAGGTTTACGTTCTATGATAGTCTCTTGGGTGTAAAAGTACTTTTACTTCACATTGATAAACCTTTGGCAGAGAATGCTATTTTATATTTATACGATCATAAAACCTTCAATTAATAACTTGTACCACTTTAAAAAGATTTTTAAATGTATAGACAGTCATATTTGTCCATCTTTGTGTAAAAAGAAAATCATTGACATTGTGGATATGATTATGGTGTAAAAGATCAGTTTCAACAGCAGCCTTCTGCAAACCTGGGCATATAAATACAACGTGCTAAATAACTTAGATTGCAGATCTACACAAGGGGCGAGTTTCCTCTGAAAAGTGCATCTTCATTCATGCCACCCCAACCAGGCAATGGGAAAGGGCAGTAGTAAGGCAAGACGTAGCCTTGATGAAAGAAGCTGTAGTCTGTGTTTGAACAAGATGCTTGCCCTACCCAGCTCTGTGCCAGCGAAAACTAGTGGGGAATGTTGAGCCATGAGAGAAAACAATGGAACATTTCAGCATCGACTACATTCCATATGTCATGAGCCATCACTGGAGATGAGAGAACAGTTGTCAAAGTTGGAGAATATTAGAAGTGTGGATAACACCATATTCCGTGCCTATGGGTGGCAAATCGAACAATAACAACTCAAATGATTTCTACCAACCTAGTTTTCTCCTTGTGCATGCATTGCGAGGAGAGGACTGTCATAAGAAGATGTCCTTGTCACCCCCCGCCCCTCCAGGCCATTTCCCAATTCTGGCTGTGTTTTTAAAATGTCACGTGTTCTCCACATCTTTCCTCTCTTCCAGTACAATGATTCCAGCCAAGACCCATACAGAGTTTCATCTGGTGAGGGTGGAAACCCCTAGCTGTTTTGATTTGTATTAATATAAAATTGTGCATGTAATTCTGTTCCTAAGAGGGGAGTCTGCTAATCAGCCCCTCATTTTTCATGAAGCTCCATGCTAAAATCATATTGCATGTAAATACCGCTGCTGCATTAGTCTCCTACGGTCTGGAAACCCTATTTTATATATGTATTTATATAAATATAAAATGATGCATGTAATTCTGTTTTTCTTCAATGGTACAGAGCAGGCTTAAATATCACATGTGCATCCCTGAATGCGCCTTTTATCCAAAGTTACTGTAGCCAGATGCAGCAATTTAACTTCTGCACCCCTGAGCTAAAATGTAAGAGTTGTTGCCTTATCAGCCTGGTGACAGGGTAAGAAAACGCTATATATGTTTCTTGTAAGATCATAGATTTTTCAAAACCCTAACACTTTTATATCACAAGTATCTACTGTGTGAGTGCAGAGTCAGTGATGTCAAGGCCATGTATATTTTTGGCTTACCTGGCTGTCTGCACTGACTGCTTCCAGTGAGACAATAGCCAGGATGCTGCTTTCCGTTGATTCCCTGGGAGGAAGGGTAACCCTTCCCACGATGCCACAGGAGATCTTCTGGGAACCTGCTCGAATGGGGCACTCTCATAACACAGGACAGTCTCACACAAGCAGAGGAGGGATGAATCCATAATGATTGTCATTGATGGGGACTTCTCAAGAAAGAGTACCCCCATCACCAGTGCAAAATTGATTTGGATTTCATGATGAACTGTGAGAATCGCAGATTGATGGTGCTAAGCGTGCAGCCCCAAGGTTCCCAGGTGAAGCTGAAGTTTGCTAATTTTGAGGCATGTATAATGCCCAATAACCTTTTTGTGAGCCAACATTTCTTATTCATATTCTTATTCACTATTCTGTGTTCCAGATGAAGCCAGTGGGAAACGGGACATGCAAGGTCATCTGGGCAGGCTTCTTAGGGTACACTGAATAGGAGGTCCAGAAGTAGCTGGAGCGAGTGTTTCTGCCTGAGGAGTGTAAGAACAGTCAATCGTCCAAGTAAGAGTAGAACTGAGCTGCTTTGCAGTGAAGTTACAAGGCACCGGCTGCCATCATCTTGGAAAAAACCCAGCCTGAGCGTGAATGGACGCATGCAGTACTAGAAAGGCCCCTTGCTGAGAGAGAATACAGAAATTGAGGTTGGCATTCTTCAGATCACTTGCCTGCCCATATGTATGCTCACTGAACAAGGATACAAGCTTTTTGTGGGTAGGCAGAAGTTGTGTTGCGCTATATAGGCTGACGTTGTGCAGGACTGCATTTATGGGTTTGGGACTATAAAAAATCTTGAGTAGAAACTTGATTCCGATTCCTGCTGAGGGACCCATTCCACTCCATTCATCATCACACTCTCAACCGCTTGGAAAAGGAACTTTGTTCCAACTTGGTGAAGAGCGGGTGGGAAGGAGTCGAGGGGAGGAGGGAAAGGACAGCAGAAATCCTGACTGGTCACTGAGACAACTTTAAAGCCCTTCGATGTGGTCCTCCAACCCCCCATGTGAACCACTATTCTACCCCCCCGCCCGACTGATACAGTACTGAACCGTCAAGTCACTATTTTGTTTTGTTAGTGGAGGAGAAAACTGAGGAAGCGTGAGAAAATACACCTTTTGGGTTTGTTCATTGCTGCCTACTGGAAGATCTGTCAATCTGCCAATTTTACCATTGACAAAGACCTGAAAACCCCAAAAGGCTTTATCAAAACGTGTACCTCTGAGGAGGTCTCTGAATAGACATGGATGCAGGGAAGATTGAAAAGGAATTAACAGTCTATATGTGTTGCTTTCTGGTGCTAAGTTCCATGTATGTGGAGCTATGAAACAGATCCGGCAGGTCTAACATCTTATCCCGCAACTCTTAATTAAATTTGGTGCTGTGCATCCAATCTTACAGAATATCCCCACTCAGTGACATTTACCTATATGTATTATTCACATGGTGAGCCACAGACGCTAATAGAACTTGATCCACCAGATTAACATCAGCTAGAACAGCCCTGAAGTGTTCATGTTTGTCATTTAGAAGGAAGAATTCCCAGTCAGCCAACTCTCTCTGAGATTCTGAATAGATGCAGCAAAAGAGGTCTTCTCAGTTGACTTGGTGTAGATGTATTTGGAGTTCTGGTATTTTCTTCCCCATCACCACCAGAATTGTACCTTCAATTAACAGTAGGGCTGAGGTGGGAGCCAAAGAGGCAGTCATGGAATAAAAAGATGCCATCACCGCCCCAGTGGAGAGAGTTTGTGAACTGTAGGCCAAGCATACTTTCTCAGATGTGACGGGGCGATAAAGAAAATGACCTTTTCTAATAGTTGCTATCTCCTCTGTAGTTTAATCTTTGAAATGTCGAGCTACACCTCACTGATGATGGCGAAACGGGGATCACTTGTGGTCTTAGTCAGAGGGTGTGTGACCTAACAGTAAGGGCTGCACTGCCCCTTAAGGGTGGGATCAGACCTGATATGAATTTGGTCTTTTTCCTTCGATCCCTTCGGTAAAGGCATAACCAGCTGAAAATCGTTTGAGCTGTAGGATCCCCAAGGCTCTCGTTTGGCCCCATTTCTTTTTAAAAATCTGTGTCAAACTTCTATATGACCTATTCATTAAATGATTTTGGCTACCATGCATATGCCAGTGATACTTATATAAAGACCAATGGGCCATATGCTAAGATTGACAACTGGATCAACTGTCTTGATGAAGTTGAACCCTGGATGCAGGATATTCCTTACGTGGAATCCAAATAAAACAAAGGTCATACCTCTCGGGCCCAAATCCAAAATATCGAGCCTCTGACAGTCTTTGCCAAGCCACCAAATTATATTTGATATTCCTAGGAGTGTTGCTCGCAACACAATTAATCTAGGCTTTTACTGGCAACATGATCTGACCTTGGATGTTCAAATTAATCAACTCCTAGTAACCTCTCTGCTTATTTTGAAGAGTGTCTACGTTTATTGAGGGAATATCTCAATGTGGTTGTCTGTTTACTGATTAACTCAAAGATTGATTATTGCAATGTGTTTTACATGGGTATCCCTTACTATCAAAATGAACAAATGCAAATTGTGCAAATGCAAAATTTGTCTGATATTTCACCTTCAATTACCATCTTTCGCAATCTCCCTCCATTGGATACCTGTTGGATGCCAAATTATTTGTATATACATGGACTAGCTCCCCTCTACCTTCAAAATAAAATTCAACTAGCCCAATCAGACCTTCACAATCAAAGGATCAGGCCAAGGAACAAGGACATTACTTGTGGTCCCTAAATCCGTCTGTATGGAGAGATGACCAGAGATTCTCTGTGGCAGCCCCACGACTTTGGAACTCTGTCCCTTTTAACATCCAATCTATAGATAACTTTCTGCAATTCTGTAAAGCCACCAAGACTTGGCTCTACTGCTAATTCTTCTGCATTTTTGTTCTATGCTGGTTGACAATGATCAGACATTGATTCTGTCTGTGGCACACTAATATTTAAACAAACGACGAGGATTGTCTAACTGGTTGTCCAGAGTAATTAGTATTTATAATGGAGGAAATCACTTAAATTCATTTCATTTTGAATAATGGTGACAATATTTTTTTTATAAAAAACATACACAATCCAATGTTGTGTTCTATATAAAACTCATGCTCGCTATTTATTAGTTCATTTAGTGTACATAGAAATATTAATACAGCTTCATAAATGACAATTATTGAAAACCTGTTTGACAAAATTTTAAAATGTCAAACCCTATACCAAAGTAAGAGAAACGGGAGACACTCTATATCACAATGAACACACTTACAAGCACAACATAAACAAATAACATTAAACACAACTGTGCCCACATTTAATTTAATTTTGAATAGACCCAACATGTTTCTGTCTATAAATGACCATTTGCGTCAGACATTCATCAGGGGAAATATTGACTGGAATTCAATGTCCCAAAAAACTCGAAACCTGGAGAGGGGTTTTCCTATTTGAAGACTCTGCTCTTAAGGGCAGTTCGCAAATCCATTCAATGGGTTTTTACTTTTTTTCTCTCTGAATCCCTCTCAATCAGATTAAAAAACATTTTTTCAACCCTTTATATTTCTATGTACACTAAATGAACTAATAAATAGCGATTATGAGTTTTATATAGAACACAATGTTGGATCGTGTTTGTTTTTTTATAAAAAGATATTGTCACCATTGTTCAAAATGAAAACAATTTAAGTGATTTCCTCCATTATAAATACTATATATGGTCTTGTCCTTGGACAATGGAGTCAGCATGGTCGTGCAATCGACTATTTTTCAGGGATACTTGGTAGTATTACCTGTTCTGTTTTAATATATATATATGCCCAGAGTAATTGCCAGGGGTTATGGAATGCATAACCTCCTACGGATCAACCTTCTGTTTTGCATTTGTCAGCCTGATTGAAATAGTGATGCCCATACGTGGTTCCTGACCCTGCTGCACCAGGCGACCGAAACTACACCTTAATGAAGATGCCAAAAGAGGCTTAAATATGTCTGGGGGTGCATGTGGTCTCGTGCCTAAGGTATGTACCTAGCAGTTCGGGCTCGACTGTCTCTTTTGGAGAGTGACGAACCCTGATTTGCATATGTACTTTTGGCAAGCTGTAAAATGATGGTCTGACGAGTTACCCAGAGCCATCCAGCCATCAACCTTTAGTTTTGCAGAGTTTTCAGTGGTGCATGCTCCTAAATTAAGGGAACACCCTAACATGTAGTACCCCAGTTTGCACTGTATCATTTCTTGATGCCTGGCCCTCATGTGGATGAACATTTTCAGCCATTTGGGGTGGTAGCAATACGCCTTGTATCAAATGCAATGAAGAGGGTGGGTTTGAAAGCCTCAAAACGCACATAAGGAGGGCTGGATGCAGTAGTTTCGATGTTCAGGCGAATGTTGACAGTAGGAAATTTCATATGACATAGTTGCCGGAAGTTGCCTGGCTTTTCCGCAGATGATCATGGACATGCCCTTCCAGTGAGACAAGCACTTTGCAGACATAGTTGATTAAACATTTATGCAATATATGGAGTTGTTTGGGCTTTTTGGACACCATAAGTCATATTTATGGCACAGCAGTATAGATCTGTTTCAGTTACACCTCAAAAAACAAACTTTTGCAGTTTGACCTCTGTGAGAGGGTATAACGCCTGAAGAAATACGAGTGACATGTCCCAGAAAAAGACTGCTACACAGCCTGCAGCTTCTCATCGGGCAGCTTCTTCAGGAAAGCTACTATGATGTGTCCTTAGACATGAAACACATGCTGTGGGCCAGACATGGGGATTTTGTAGAGGAATGGAAGGCCAGTGGATCTTACAGATTGTATAAAAGGATTGTTCTCTTACTTTCTGGACATTCCATCCAGATTGCCCACCGCAGTAGTCAATACATTTGCCACACAAAACTGCTAAAGGTAAAGAAGCGATCTCGGAAAGGAGCTTTGGAAAAGGTGCTTGAAAAAGAACACCTTATTGGGTTTTACTTGAGCAATGTTCTAATCTCAAAGCAGGATTAGATGCCTTTATGTGAAAAGATACGTTCAAGATGTTTGTGCTTCAACTGACCATGTGATTGTTGACCAGAGTTGAATTTGATCATGAGGCTGCAGTTCATGTTGGTTGTAGGGCATCCAAGAGAAATTAGGGTATTCTCTCTTCCAGAGAGGTTTCAGGTGATCGGGATCATGCCCAGATCTTCTTGAGGATCGTATCTTTCTACTTCCTCTGGCGACATTGTGCTTTAGGACATGGAGATGGGATCTGAGATGCATTGAATCCTGGGAAATTAAGTCGAAGTTCACACCAACACTGTAGAAAGACTAATCTGAAAATCAAGTAACCCTAGAACTTGGATTCCTAGTAACACACAAGGAACTGACTGATCCGAGAATGATTGAATGCTAGGGCTTGGCTTCAACGTTCACAGGGACTTGTGAAAAAGGGACAGATTTTAAAATGGATAACTCCTTGCCCTGTGAAAGAAAGTTGGCAGCAATCAATGTAAAATTGAATAATCTGGTAAATGGTAATAGCCTTTAAAGAACTAGTGCACACAGGGCCATGAAGTCCAATTAATGGTCATTAGTAGAAAAATGGAACCTCTAATATGTTTTTCTAGTCAGTGCTCCAGATAATATTTCGAGGTGGGATTATTTTACTCCCTATTTTTAATCTTTGAGAGTAAATGGGATTTTAAGAGAGTAAAAATGACTTTTCTCCTTTGCAAGAGAGTAAAATATATTCGACATCTAGCCGATGTGTGCAAAAACGATATGGAAATCATTACTATGCAGCAGCTTTCTGCATTGTGACAGAATACACCCGTCTTTATTTCTCTAAGGTCTGGCCATTCTATCCCTTCAGTATATATTTAAATGTTGAAAGCATAAAAACCTAGCCAATTACATGGTAAAGCAAGCATGAATTTTATTGTGCGTTTTGAGGTTCGATAGAAGAATTGTATGTTGATGTTCAATGAGTCTTCGTTTCCTGGAGCTATTACTACCTAATGGTATGCCAATGTTATGATACAACAGTGCAGAGAGGCAAGGGCTTCATGCTAAATTCTATATCTAAGCTCAAGGTCAAATGGTTATTTATATAGCACTTTTGGCGAAGCGCTGTACATGGTGCATATTTATCACCAATTCGAAGTCTGAACGCCTTTATCGACCTTGAAAGGCTGAGTTGGCCTTGCTGGGATTCGAACCTACAGATCATGCACAGATCGCAGCAACGAGTGCTCAACCAGAAGAGCTATCTTACTGGCCAACATCCTTCAGAGGCCGGTTAACGGAGTAACAACTGAGGTATAATAATCACAGTGCCTAGATGTTGGACAAGCCATGAATGAAGCGCTACATAAAGTTAAATACCTATCTGGATTATCACAGGGACAGGTTTTGGTGAGTTTCTATTTCAATTACAAATGTAACTTTCATTTGTTTGTCTTTGAGCAACGCTTGCACTTCCTGGAGAGTCAGGTTTTCGATGTTTTAATTGTAGTCTTGAAGATTTGAGAGGCTTAGACATCTGTGATTGGTATAATGGCAATCACTCACCCTTGAACAAAGACTCACTGCACTGACCTTTTTAAAGTTGTGTACCCATTGACTGCAAGGTTGAATGGATGTTAACTAAACCATGCATAGTCATCATTTTACACAGTTTTTATAATTGGAGTGTAAATTAAATTATAAGTGTAAAAATTATCTGCCTGCGCATGATTATGCATACAGCACAGGAACTCTGAAAAATACAATTACGCAATACAGGTTTGCTTTCACTGGAAAAAAGCATAATTTTACAAAATATTAATTCTCAATTGCAACTTAGTGTTCCATCTTATTCATTTTACAATCCTAAAATGCTAGGAAAATAAATATGCACAGTGCTACTGTTTGCTCCATGAGCAGAAGCTGAATGGAAATAAACCATTCCTTTTATCACAGTGTGCAATTTCTTTAAGGCTTGAGAGAAATACATTCTGTTTCCGAGGCTTTTATCCACGGCTTGCATTAACAGCCATGTAGATAATATCCATGGCTTGCAATAACAACCATGTAGATAAAAATCAAAAGAAGCCTTCTGGTTTCTGTCAAGTAACCTGACCTTTGCACTGCCCTCTGCTCTAAACTTGTGTGTAAATGTACACAGGAAAATAATAAAGCGGTCGTATTTACAAGATTTTTATGGGTAAAAAGGCCTGGTATGCACCTTATCTGGAGGCCTGGTTCCAGTCTAACTGAACAATTGATCTACGGATCATGTCTGTTATATTTCAGATTTTTCGAGATGTTCTATTTATTGAGTTACCTGAGAACTTCCTCATAGACCGTAGCATTTGGAGTGGGACTACGTTGCTTACCATTTTTACTTAAAGCATCCTACATTTCGCACTCTGGATTCATAAAGGCAAGCGAGTCCGCAACAGAAAACAAACTAGAAAATAATACTAACTTCCCATAAACCAATGAAGATTGTTGATGGTGTCCTATGAAAAAACTTGAAATCAATAACACTAAATTAGCCTGCGCGATGAATAGAAGGTTAACCTACATTTATGTGTTCTGCCGCAGGAGTGAACGGAAGTACTGCGTCAGCTCTGTACAGCCACGTAGCAAATCATAAACTACTCTGTATTATAGAGTCATCACTTTGGAAGAAAGCAGGACATCCTACAATCCCCTATGCATGCAGCAGAGACAGGGTGTGACCACAACTCAATCGTCATGCTTCTAATACCCACATAGGCAAGGACCCTCAACTTTGCCATAGAGTAGGTATTGCGTTTTATCATTACCCAGTGTGAGCCTTAAAAAGAACATGTATTTTGTACAGGGTACTAATCTCTGCCATGTCCGGTATGATTGCAAGTCCGGGCTTAGCAATGTTTATTGTGAAGCAATTTACCAGCACCTGGCAACATTTTCAACTAAGAGATCCTTTTGTAAATGTGTTTTTATTATCAGCCTATACATTTAAGAAAATTAAGTGATGTCGGGCTCTTGCAAGCGTTATTTTTTTGCGGGTGGTGGTAATAATGCAAGATGAGATCGGTAAGGTCCTACATCTTTGTCGATTTTTATTTAGACATGATCTGCGGCAGGTGCATGGTAATAGTGGAATTTTGCCAATTTAAATTTTACCCCACAATGTAGGTGGTCCTTCTTAAATCTTCAAATAGTAGGATTCTTTAGATATTGTTTGGAAACACTTTACTGGACATTATTGAAAGTAGCATCCGTTTTTGTGAAAAGTGCTTATAATGCTGTTCATAATTAATGGCATGATGCTGCTAGTGACGGAGATCCCCTTCACAATTAACCTCCCGAGACCAGTCCATGGGTGTTTACTCTCATTTTACCACATGGATGTCTCTGCTCTTAAAAAGGTCTTTAGGGCCAACCACGTTATTGGGATGGTTGGCACCAGGTCTCTGTCTCTCTCTTCTCCTCCTGTCTTTATTGCGCTTTCCAGTGACAGGGATTGCAGCATGAACAACATAGCATTCTCCACACGCTTTGTCAGCTGGTTTTGTTCACAAATTATGTCACAAAATGCAGTAACTTCCCAAAAACCTAACCAGGGATGGGATTGGTTAATGAGGCAAGCTACATATAGATTATATAATGGATTAGTACACTTTTTGGATAAATCATACCTGGTGTTTCCTCCTGAGACCACCTCCAAAAGGATAGAATGTAGTTACACATTAGTGAAAGGTGGTTGGTCAATGCAACATACTGTATGCTTAGCATGAGTGGTGGACAGGGATTGGACATAAAGGTACTTTTCAGCCTTGGACAGACACCATGTCGAGTGCAACAACTCAAGTTGGTGGGAACAACCCTGAAGGTGCTGCATGTTCCCATTAAGTTACCTTTTCTGATCTCCTGCGCCGTGAGGCAGAACATTTGTCTTTGGACCTCTTACATTTATATCACACTGCCTTCAGTTCTATGGGAATAGCCATCCCTTTCTAGCCAAATGAATAGGCTCTGTCTGGCAGGTGCAAGTCATGTGTGTAGTTACCATGAAATGAAGCCTTGCTGCCTGTAATTGTGAGGATTTTAGCTTTGGTTTCTTGCAGGTTACTCTGCTTATCTGGAAACGTTCCTTCTCTCTCTCTGTCTCTTTGGCTATCTGTGCACAGTGATTTCACTGGAGGCCTGTCCTGACAGTGTCGACTGGATCAGCCTGTCGTTTTTCCCTGCATCTCAAACTCTCGAAGCTTCTCCAGTTCATTCCAATGTACCTGTGTGTTCCATCTTGATTTGCCTGGCTGTCCACGTTAATTGCATTAAGCGTCAGCAAGGTATTTATATGTATTCTTGTGCATCTTGCAGTTTCGTGTTCAGCAAAGGAGTATATGTTTGTGTCAGTCCTCTCGCTATGCGAGTTATAAGCTTATCCTTTGTGTATATCTTCAGTAAACTAAAATGTCTGCATAACTTTGTGCATGGATGCCTATGTTTTTTATGGCTAGCATATCCTGTCATGACATCATCTGCTCCTTTAGTTGTGGCCAGTCGTCTTGCTCTATCGATTGCAGACTAGTCTCTTTTGTGACATCATCTGGGTATAGCCTGAATGGCTGTCTAAGCGAATAACGTCTCTCGCACCTACGATACATCAACGATGAAGGAGAGCAGGGGCTACGAGCCAAGTTCACCTCTTGTTTCTCTTAGACGGGCTGAGAGCGGGGATGGGTGTAACAAGGGCGATGTTTCAGTCCCTCTCTTGAAACCCACACTAAACCATTCACAAAGAGAGAAGAGTTGCAAATCCGGTCAAGAACATGGGACCCAGAGATGACCCATTGGTACTATTTCAGAAATGGTGCCTATAGAGAGTTGGATGCAAATGTTGCTGATAGCAGGGATGACGCACAAACAACTGATCAGGTTGTAGGTTCTCAGGCAGATGGAGATGCTACCGTTTTGTTGTTAAGTTCATTCTCCCTCCCAGTTCTATAATAATGGAGATTCACATGACTCCATAGACTTGTTACAGTATATCATTTGTGAGTGGATACGTCGTGCGCAGGCCAGGATTCCCATTTTTATGTGAGCAGTAACAGAATCACACACTACGTTCTAGCTGAACCCCAAAGAATTCCTATGGCAATCATTCCAAACAACTCCAGGATCGTGTGTTGGAGTTGATTAAGCATTTAGTGAATATCCATGCAAGGTCTTGTTAATCATTACTAATGATGTGTGCTGAGGCTTGTTACTGAATAAGGTTCCAGAATTTCACAAGCATGTATTTTCAAGTTATCCATTCAGTACTGCATCACTTCAAAAATCCATTATTCAGAAATGGAATTCAAGTGAGTCACCTTTAGTCCAGTTATTTTCTCTGCGCAAAACATGCTAGCAGAACTCTTGAGAATCAAGGCTACTTCCTTCATGCTCAGCATGCTGATTGCGAAGCCCCAAACAGGTGCGAGGGAAAGATGGTGCATTTAAACTGGGCGCCTGATAAACTTGATTAAAGTCTTAGAACCTAGGTATTCCTGTGTCTAGCAGTATTTCAGTGTTTCACCTTCTGTAACTTGGTGTGCAATGGTTCCTTTGACACTAATGTTACTTAACTTGACCAGTGAATTACTTTTGAAATATTCTTTGATCTGTTCTTGAGCATTTTTTTTATGTTTTCTTGTAGACCTGCAGAAACTGGTTCGCTGTTGCATAGCCCACCTTTACAGCCCATTGTCTTAAAACCTTTGCAAACTTTGTGGATCCCGACCTTCCCCTATCTATTTGCATCTAGAGTCTGTTTTTCCATGTATGTGTGCCCCTTGACATGAAGTGACACTAGGAAGTACAACACACGTGCTTAAGAGACAGAGCCCACAGAGGACAAAGTCAAAGAAACTGGAGAAACTGGCGAAGGCCTGCATAGAGCTGAGACCAAGTGACACTGTAGGAAAGGAAACCCAATCGCCTGGTCTCACACGTCAAAGAGACGTGAGTAACCAACCTGCAGAGCGAGAATGGATACATGTTTGGGGACCCCGTCCTATGTTTTAGAGTAGAGACTTGAATACTTGATATGATGGGAGGCAAAGTCTGACAAACACTGAGTGAGAACTGCTGCATAGCGGGAGACAGTCTATATTATTGTGTAAATATGAATTTGGGTGTAGGGGTAGCTATGGTGACCAGAGCGTAGTTGGAAGCTCACATTGATGTTGGACAAAATTGAGGAGTATTGTGCAAAACGGAGCAGAAGTGCAAAGCCGACAGTGGAAAGAGCGTTCTGTCCCACAAAGAGAAAACCAGCAAACATGGAAATTCTGAGAGCCGGTTCCCAAGACCAGAACAGAAAGTCAGTATAACAAGTGGTAAGCACGATAAAGACTGAATCATTGTGGGATCTGTGGTAGAGGGTCCCACAGACCGAGTCTTGAAGTATATTAAAGCTGGGAAATCCTAAGCAAAGTTGAACAATTGTTGAGAGAGAGAGGGAAAGACTGGTGCATGTTGTCTTTAGTCAGGTCATTGTAACTTGAAGGCATGAATTATTCAATTTTGGTTCAAGAAACCATGAAACACTATGGCTAAGGGATGCTAAAGAAGGTTTGGTTACAAAAATCCAGAACCTCAAGACGAAGAATTGATGATTTGCTATTGGAACATGGCAGTACATGACCATAAGATGAGAGTGAGTGTGACCTATTGAAACTCGAAAGTCAATGATGAAGTACACATTGGTCTAAATTCAAGAGCCGTTGAAAGTAGTTGCTGTAAAGTCTATTATACGCACACGTGTCTATGTTCAACAGCCTTTGAAAGCACTCACAACAAAGTCTCAGAAGAAAAACACATTTGGCTGTGTCCAGGAGTCATTGAAACGATGTGCAGTCAAATCTATTACGTGTTAGTTGTCTACATTTCAGTCAGTGAAGATATCCATGGTGAAGTCTATGAAGGGCCCAGCAGTCTGTCCAAGAGTTTTTATAGATGTTAGTTGTAACAGCCTCATTGGTGCCAACCATGATCAACTGGTGAAAGCACAACAAATAAAGCTAATGCAAAAACCAACACTTTGCTAATTAAATAATCCACACTGGGCTACTGAGGAGATGCAGATGAGGAGGGGACTCATGCTGACGAAGAATAAGAATGTGTTAATACTGGGAAAAGAAGCTACCACAGAAACACAGTCACTAGGTAAGAGACCGACGCGGTGCCTACTTACTGAACAGGTAGACCGCAAACCACCCAGAGGTTTTGGTAAACCATCTGAACTTTTACTTTGTGGTCTCCTTTTATGTCCTCTTATGTTGTGAGAAGTAATTAAATGGTCTGTATGTTGTATGCTTATAGGTGTTTGCTTCCATTGCTCAAAGATGTGATCCCTGCGCCGTATTAATGTGCTGCGCCATTGTTCATTGTTTCATATTTATGGCTCTGAGAAGGATGACTCAGTGGGGACAGGCTTTTATATCATTATTGGTGTTGTAGAGGACATTACTATTTCCAAACAACGATGGGCACTTGTTTATTACGTGCACATGATGGTGGCATTCCTCAATTCTGGTTGCACAATGCCTTAATTTAGTCTTTCCTCATAGCATCCCAGTACCTTACTAAAACCAACCCAACCGGCCTGCCCCCCACTGTCCGATGGCCCCCCGCCAAGAGAAACACCACTAGAATAAAAGTAAAAGCATCACTTAATGTCTCCTTACGCCAGTTTCGCCAAACAAACTATCATGGTTTACATCCCCATAAAGCTCCTCGAAGGCTTCAAAAATGTCCAGGCAGCCTGGTTCGGAACTCTGAACTCTTTGGAGCCACATATCAAAAGCCACCCTCATTTAAGAATGCCCTCAATTCCTCCTAGGTTTCCTGTAGTTCCTGGCTGTTCAAGACCCTTGGGAGCCATTGGGAGAGGGTGTGCTCTCCTGCTCCTATGGGCATCACTTGAATATACCTGCACAGTGCAGGAAGTCCTCAAAGCCTGTATTTAAGGTGCCGAGCAGCCCCTTCATGCAATTGCCTATCGGAAATGTTGTCTTTAATGTGAATGTCTCCTTTGACTTAACTAGCCTGCCAGGCATTATTTTGCAACCTTACCTCTAATGTAATCCTGAACTCATACTGCATTCCCATGGCTTATTTACCAATTTACTGCAGGAAGGGCAACACTTGTTTTCTCATTTCCACTCCAGGACAATCTGGTATGGATTGCAGTTGGGGAGATCCTTTTTGTCAAACTCTCTACGCGTGTCCCCTAAAATCCATTCCGCACACAACCAACACTTGGTTCTGAAATTTACAGCAACAGCTCAGATTTACTAGAAACACCTGTGGCCGTCAGCAAGAGGGGAGCCAATAGGATTATCTGGCTATAGCACCCACAACTTGCCAGAACTCTTTTGCACACCTCAAAGCCATCACACATTCACACCATGACTTAATGTAATACCACAACCACACTAGTAATTGCCTCCATGAAAGATCTGCCGGCCAATAAGGAAAGCCCTCGTCCCTTCTTTTGATTACATGTTCTTCTCGTCAAAACACTGAAAATGATACATTCATCCCAACAATCCTTATCATTCACCTCTATGTTTGTATTGTTGTACATGTTGTGCGTTAAGTTAGTAAAGTTTTGTCTCCCGTAATGTATAAACTCGTCCCCTTTCCTGCTCTCTTTGGTCTGTTTGTTGTTTAAACCGCGGTCGGGCTGCCACCATGGCAAGGTCGCAATTCACCTCTTGACTGACTAGGCTTAATACCACTACTGTGGGATGTGCACATTATAAAGAGAAATAACTTATTATGGAAATGTGGCCCTGAAAGCATTTCACTAAGAAATATGAAGAACTTGTAATATCCTGGTTCCACCCATGTTTAAGAAGGCTAAAACCATCAATACATTCAAATACATGGTTCGATAAGAATCTTGCCTTCCCGTTGAGAAAGGGCTGGAAACTAGAATGGAAATTGGGAAAATCTAATGCTCCAGCGTGATCATCTTGACTGCACAATTAACCCCCATGATATCACTGACGTAAAAGGCAGAAAAAATACCTTTTAGAGTCGTAGAGTCAGCACACAAATCTAAAGACCTTTGTAAAGTCAACATGGAACTAACAATTCGATAGAGACCATTTGGACGACTTGCCATTTCCAAGGACTGACCTTCTTATCCAAAAGGGCCCCTACAAAGCTAAAGGAAGAGATTACAAACATCATGCACACCACTACTCCGGTCTGCAACACAATGCTCCAGGGCCATGTACCAAAGAACTTAAAAACGTCATTACTCCCCTTACTGAATACCAGATGCCAATCACTGGGAATTATACAATTACCATCCAATCATGATTCTCTGCATTGTGGACAAAATAATTAAAATGGTGGTAATACAACTCCAAAATGATTCTTGAACAAAATATATGTTTATCTTAGAGAATCACTCCCACCAGGAGCACTGACATCCTAATATACTGTGGCGAACCAGAAGAACAGCTCGGACCAATGACTGACATCTTTCAAGGATATTTATTGAAAGCAAAACTCCTAGCTTGCACATCTGAGAGAAGTTCCCCACCTAAAAACTAAAACTAACAGGGCTCTTCAAAAGAAAACCGTCTTTAGTCCAAAATCCTATCCAACTAATCTGCCATACCACTTTGGGAAACTTAACTAAAAGGGAAGTTGGAGCATTGGCCTGTTTTTTCGGGTTATGCCTGGCCCAATCACTTGGATGACTTGTCATACGCTTCAAGTTCGTCAATATGATAAAGACAGTTCACAACCTTCTTTCCGACTTAGCTGGTCAAAGGAAAGTGTCCTCTCTTTATGGTTCCTTCTTCCTCAGGAAAAATACATTTTTTTCCTTTTTAAGAACCTTCCCAGGTTCCCTTTTCACACAGTTCTCGTTATAACAACTCTGGCTTTTGGACTCCCCAAAGTCCTATGGTCCTCTGCCAGACTTGCTTTCTCTCGAACAACGTGATTCACATAGGGTGCTTGCCCACTCAGGTTTCTCAGGCTCCCGTAACCGTGTCGGTTTCACCAGCCTGGGTGCAAAGTGTTTGTATCTATTTCAATCTGATTCACATAGTGTACTTGTCCATTCGGGTTCTCAAATGTTCTGTAACCTTGACAGCTTTCCCAGCCAGCATTCAAAGTGTTTGTATCTCTCTCATTTGGATTTGCATGGGGTGCTTACCTGCTAGAGTTTCTCGTGTACCTGTAACCTTGTCGGCTTTGCCAGCATTAATTCAAAGTATTCTCTCAGTGGGAGCATTTGCTTCCCTGTTGCTGATTGTCTCTGCAGCTAATGTCTTTTCTGTCGTCGAGCTCGGTGATCGGGGCTCTCCCTGGTGTCAGACAGGACACCAGCCCTCCGGCTTCCTGTTAGCATTTGGCTCGCTCTCCGTGATACCGGAGGTTCCGCTTCCTAGCGTAGCTCCGCCCCTCCAGGATGTTTTCTTTACAGAGCCTCTGCTCTGCGTTGGGATCAGACTCCTCCTTGTATAGGAGTATCCTCTTCATTCACAAGTTCTCCTGGGTTTGTGTACATCATCACAAACAAAAGGGGTGTGTCCTTCTTTGACTGTGGCGCTTAGACGAAATCCAGCATTACCTGAAGGAAAAGAGTTGGAAGTAATGTCACTGGATGGTAGACTTAAAACAGGAGTAAAAACTGTTTTTCAAGTCACATGTATTCAGACAATGTATTCCGGACTAGGAGGTCCTTATTGGACTCTGCGTCCTTGTCCCTGAGAGGGGAGTCACTTGCCCAGCCCCGAAAGGAGGGTCTTGTGGAGCAGGCTCACCTTCATAGCCTCACAGTGGGTGACTGACCTTTGGGGAGAAGGGACAAATTGACCAAATTAATCGCAATACCTAAAGCTACAAACTCTTAAACAACAAACAGCTGACATCTGTGTTTGCCCGTGGAGTATGACACGGTTAACCTTGACACCCATCACCTGTAACTTGCAACAATCAATGGCTCTGAAAGGGCCTGCACCTGGAATGATAGAATCATTCCCCATGGCCGTTCCACTCACGTTAGTTTTGACACTTCTGTTCCAACCCACAGACCTCCCCTGGTGGTTGTTGAATTCGTATGATAAATTATAGGGACGTGGCATTTTCCTCTTTTAGATGCAAAGAGGTACTTTTTGGGAATGTACACCACAGTTAACAAAACTGGACTAACACAGGCAGGCCCTGCCTTTTAATTGCAATCTGAGACTCTAGATATGTGTTTTTGGTAGATCATTGTAATGTATTTTGTTAAATGTATTTCCTCATGGTGCTTATATTCCATTGCTTAATTGCATTGCTTAATTCCTACTTTCTGAAGGTGCTGAGGCAGTTCGTACTCCAAATTTCATCATGCAAGGTTTTCTTTAAATGTCACTTTTCATTATGTTTTAATATTTGCACCCCGGCTAATAACCTGTAATTTTTTTTTTGTGTTTTATTGGTTAATCAAATTTAAACCTTTAACATTCCTCCATTTTCAAATTCATCATCATAAAATGAGCATCTCCAATGTTCTTCAAAATAGGTTAAAATTTGCCGATATTAGTTTGTTCAATCTAATCCGCCTGCTGGAGTTTACTCACAGTCCAGGACTGACTTCCTCATGGTCCAATTTAAGGATTCAACAAATTTTAATGCGTCTAAGGTTCTACCGACCTTTTCAACCATCAGTAGCCGCTCCCAGTATTCTTCTTCTGTCTCCTCGGTGATGTTACTAATATAACTGCCCATATAGGCTTGTCTTTTCAATTCCAAGTTCGGGCAGACTAGCATCACATGCCTGACAGATTCTAGTTGGTCTTTATTCTCACAGAACCTGCAGTAAGCTTTTGTTTTTTCAATGATCCTTCTTATCCGTTTACCTCTCTGCAATGACATATGTTAAGTCTGCATCACATCAGCAAGTATCTGTAGTGGTTAGATGGGAATTTCATCAGGTAAGGTGGAAGTCTATTTAAGCCTTTTTTTCCCCAGACAATATTATAACACAGGTTTCTTTTCAGTCTTTTCTCCTGTGTTTCCTCCCAGTCCTTTTCCCGATTAATTCTTTTGGCTTTATCTGGGTTGCACTTCACGGTATCTTCCGAGACATTTGCCTGTTCCAAGCTTACTTTTCATCTTTTTATCCAGTTGAGGAACATCGTGTCTTCATTTGGTACCTCCGTCTGTACTAAAATTTCAAAAGGCTGAGCCGGATTGTCAAGGATACACTTTCTATAAAGGGATAAGGATTTCCATAGCGCAATTGAGGCCACAGATTGTAGCCTTAGCTCTGTTCTTATGAACTCCAGTGGTAATGAATTCGGAAGGCGCAAGATCTTTCGCCAAAAATAGGCCTCGCGTATGTTCCATACTTCCCATCTTAAGGTTAATAGTGCCTCTGCTCCATATGTGATTACGGCCACCACTTATTGCTTATAAAAAGTTACTATCAGCGTCAAGGAAAATTTGCCGTATCTACAATGTATACATGTTCCTTCGTTAGTCAGGGTCGTTAGTTTTTCCCGCGCAATGCGCCTGTTCATTACAGTTTTTATTTATCATTATCCCAAGATACATTGTAGTTTCCACCTCCTCCAATTTTGCTTTTTCCAATGACCACGTCTGGATTTTCCCTGCAGTTTTTCTTCCACGACATGACTTCATGGTTAGGATCATAGATTTTTTGACATTGATCTTCATGTCATTATCTTTTAAGTATTTGTTGAAGGCCTCGATCCGTCTTTGTAGTCCTATTGGTGTCTGGTCTACAAATACTGCGTCGTCCGCATACAACATCCACGGTATCTGGGTTCCATTTATCTTTCGGAGGGAAGGCGCGGCTCTGATCTTGGGTGATCTTCATGTCTAAAGTAGTTCACAAAAAGACGGTTACTCGGGGGAACAATTCTACATTGGGTTTGGTTGCCCCTTTTATTGCGTTAAATTTCAGGAGTCCTATTCAAAGGGCGCTGGATGATGAGTATGTGCTGAAACAAGGGGGGAGACAAAACACCCATTGCGTCTTAGATTGCTACGAGAATGAAAGAATGTCTCGTCGTGATGTCATACATATCTGGTGACTGGCATGAAAAGAGTTTCAGAGATGTTGGGATTTCCTGTGTTACTCTTTATTTACCCAAACAAACTGGAGGTATATTTCATGCGGGTGATTGTCTCCATAAAAAATGTTAAAAATAACAAGTGGTAAGAGTCATCACTTAGATAGTTATTTTTTAGAAGCTAAGAAATGCTGTTTATACACTTGAGGTGCTAAAAAAACCCCATCTGTGGCTGGGTTGTGATCTTTTAGTCTTGGGATCCTTCCTCTTTCTTCAGAAGGTATCTTGTGAAGGTGTGGAGAAGCCACACCTGTCAGGTCGACCGGTTTCGATGGTTAAAAAGTGTTGTAAACCATCTTCTTCAGGACACAGAAGTGATTTAAAGGGTGACCTAATCAAAATCCGCCCTCGGGTGTAGGGCAGTTTGTATGCGCCAACGGCAGGCTCATCCGTAGAATCCTGCAGAGGGGACAAAAAAAGGAGAAGGGTGGGGGGAAAGAAGGGTGAAGGGTGGGGGGGGGGAGGGGGGGGGGGTAGGGGTGGGGGGAAAGAATATAGTGAAGTGCAATCATCAGAGATCTCTTCTGACAATATAGTGTCATACATAGTTTCATGTCATGCTGGGTCCAGTCTATATGGTTATTATTACTCCATGTATTTGCTCATTGCATAGAAGAGCATAGCCCCATCTTTGGGGGGCAAAGATATGCCGATAGAACCCTGAATTCCCAGTAGGGAGGGGTGGGTGGTGTGGTGCCAGCTGGATCTAGGCAAAAACTGTCGGTGTTTGGAAGGTGCCGGCAGTGGCCTGATTAGCAAACAGGTGCTGTCTATGGTCACACGTTCCCCAGCAACATGCCACCAAGCATGAACAGACTGCCGTGGTGCGTTACTCCGGCAGCTGGGTAAACGTGTCCAAGTGAAACAGAAAAGGAACGACCTCTGGAGGGGACATGGAAGAAAAGGAAAGAAACGTAAAGTTGCTTACCGGGTATCAAATAGCAAAAATGCTATCTGCTGGCGCGGTACTCAACGTCTCGGTAAATCGGAGGGAGTGTAAACCACTTCCGTGATCTACCTGGGGGCGTGGTATAAATGCGCCAGACTAGGGGTCACACCTAACGACGCCGAGGGCCGTGCGTGCGTCATCATTGGCCCCATATAATGTCTGTGGGTGTGGTCCAGGGTGTGCGCAGGTCACATGATCCTGCGAAGGCGTGCCCAGTATTTAAGAAAAAACACGTGATCGGGCGTGATGTACAGGCGCTGGACTGGAAGTCACAGCTATCAACGCCGGGGGCCACGCACGCGTCACTGTGAGCCACACACAGTGTCCACGGGCGTGGTCAAAGATGTGCGCAAATCACGTGATCCTACAAAAACGTGCCCAGTTATACAAATAAGTAAACGAACCATATAATCGGATTATGTGGTGCCTAATGGCTGAAAAAGGCCAAAAGTGCCCTGTCAAGGATAGATGGACATCGCTGTGTTGCGCAGCCTAAAAGTACGGGCAAGAAAGTAAAAGAAAAGGAGGGCTACTGGGCATAATAAGTAAACCGGGGGGCCCGATCCTAACTGGTCTGCACGTTGAACGGCAAAATAAACCTCTCCAATGGAGGTGAGTCTCCACCCCGGTCGTGCGTTTATAATAGAGCTGTGCACAGTGTTCGGTTTAGAAAAAAGGGGGGGGAGGGGGGGAAGGAAGGGGAGGGAAGGAAAGAGAACGAGAAAACAAACCACAGGTATTGACAACAATTACAGACATGTGTATACATCCTGTATATTGAACTATATCTTTCATTAAGGAAGAATTTGAAACATTCCTAATGAAACCCAGGGGTATGTACAATTTAGATCACAGGTGTTCGGGTGTATAGATGTTATACTCAAATAGAGGTACATTTACAGTTGCAATACTGCAAGTTCTTGCCATTGCATGGCTTCGTTTAGACCTCGGTTGCATGTATTCAGGCGAAAGATCCACTTCTGTTCTTGTTTGAACAACATAGCATGATAGTTGCCTCCCCTCTTTGGTCGTTTTATCTTCTCAAGGATGGTCCATTGGAATGACTCTGGTGTATGGCCCTCTGCCATGAAGTGAGGGACCATTGGTGCTGTCATTTTTTTGGTCCTAATACATGATTTGTGTTCAATCATTCTTTTCTTCGCTTCCCGAATTGTCATACCAATGTACCTTAACTGGCATGAGCATGTGATCATGTATATCACCCCTTTAGTGTTACAGTTTGTAAAATGTTTCTGAACCCATGGGGTAGTCCAGCCAATATCAATCGTAGTACTGCGAACAGTTTGGGCACACATAGAGCATTGTCCACAAGGGCTGTGTCCCACTGGTTGTGTTTGGTTCCACAGGACATTTTGCATAGTCCTGGCTGTAGAAGTCTCTGGACGGATTGTATTTACAAGAGAGTCTCTCAAGTTCCGTCTCCTTTTTAGCGCAAAACGTGGCAGTGTCATATCTGAGGTGCCTGTGTTCAATATTGGCCATAAAGATTTGATCCCTCTCTTGAGTTTATTAATAACAGGAGAGTAACTGAATACTGCTGTAATGGCATGTCCTGCTTCTGATGGCTTATGATGTTGCTCAAGAGTACATGAACGAGGGATGTGTTTAGCCCTTTTTATAGGTATCTCGTATAATCTTTTTAGGATACCCCCGTTGTATCAATTGGTTCTTGAGAGTTTTGGCTTGATAAGTATATTCATCTGTTCTGCTACATAAGCGCCTATATCTTAGGAATTGTCCAAAAGGAAGATTGTTTTTCAAAGATTGCGGATGATAGCTGGAATATGCTAGTAAGGCATTCTTGTCTGTTTCTTTGCGATACACTTTTGAAATCAATCCTCCATCAGATGCTTCAATGGATAGATCGAGAAAATGCGTCTGTACTCTGTTCTTCTCCATTGTGAACTGTAGATGTAGATTCTGTCTATTGATCCAGTCATAGAAGGCCATGACATCCTCCTCCGTCCCTCTAAAGATGATGAAAATGTCGTCTATGTAGCAACGCCAGATAAGAAGTTTGTCTTGAAAAGGGTTGGTGGCCGGATAGATGTACCTGTTTTCAAAAAAGTCAACATAAAGATTTGCCAGACTTGGTGCGAATGTTGCTCCCATTGCTGTGCCAGTGATTTGTTGAAAGAATGAATCATTAAACAGAAAGAAGTTCTTTGTTAATGCTATCTCTGCCAATGCCAATATGAAGTTCGATGGTATACCATGAAGATTGATTCCTGAATCTAAAAGGATTTTTAACATTTCCAGAGTCTCCTGTTGCGGGATGTTTGTATATAAGGCTTCTATGTCAATAGTGATCAACCAGTCTTGTTCAGGATTGAAGGGCAGAGACGCTAGAAGGACCAGCATGGCTGTGGAATCCTTTATATATGATTTCATTTTTGGAATTTCGTCTTTAATGAAGAAGTCTACGTATTGGCTTAATGGTTCCAAGATGGATTGTATTCCTGAAACAATCGGACGACCTGGAGTTGGAAAAGTGCCTTTGTGTATTTTGGGTAAGGCATATAGGACCGGTGTCCTAGGATGTTTAGGTGTCAAGAAGTCAGCTTCCTTGGAACTAACGTACCCTTCTGCTTCTCCTTCTTCGATGAGAGGTGCTATAAGAGCCTGCAGTGATGGCGTAGGATCGTTGTGAAGAGGATAGTAGCTGGTATTATCATTGATAAGTGTTTCCACCATTTTATTGTAGTCTTCGGTGTTTTGGATGACAATCGCGCCTCCCTTATCTGCAGGTTTGATGGTAATTTTGTCATTTGTTGCCAATGCTGTCAAAGCTTCAAGCTGGAGTTTTGTGCAATTGTTGTGTACGAACGGAATATTCGCTTCTATTTCTGTAAGTTTTTTCATCAGTGCTTGTTCAAATGTAATGGATTCAGCAGTATGAGAGCTCGATGGTACACAGAATTGTGATGGCAATCTTAGACCTGTAGTGTCCTTCTTGGGATTGGTTTTGTCTTCGAAGAATTGCTGCAGATGTATCTTCCTCATCATCTGTGTACACTCAATCCGAGTTTGAAACGGATCATACCTAGCTGTAGGTATAAATGACAGACCCTTTTGCAGAACCTCTTCTTCAGCTGTTGAAAGTTGATGGTCTGACTGGTTCACAATTAAGGTAGTAAAGGCATTATGTTCTGTCCTCTGCTGCGGGTCGTAATTGTAGATTGTTGCGGGGTTTGCCATCTGGCCCTGCGTTGTCCTCTGCCTCGCTGTCCTAAAAAAGGAACCGCAGCATTATTGAGTGGTGCTGGACCACTGAATTGTACTCTTTGTCCTTGTCTCACATGGCTGCCTGAGCTATGACTGGAGTTTGTACTTGAATTGGACCATGATCTATTCTGGCCACGTTGTGAATTCTGAAACCTTAATTGAGCTGCATCGCGTCTTGTTTGTCTGGCCTCGTCTGTAAAGTATTCTTCGGTGACAATTTGATAAATCTTCACATGTGTGAAGCTATCGAGGTCTTTCTTGAGTTTGAGGATTTTTTTATTTAGATTGGTATCTTTGAATTCTTTCAAACTGGTTTCCAAAAGTGCCAATTTCGTTGTGTACATTTGTATTGCCATTTTAGTCTTGAGGGTGTCATTCTTTTGTATAAGCTCGCTAGTTAGTTTCTCAGTTACTTCCTTGGCTGTATTTATAATGAGAATGAGCCAGTCACGAGTGCATTTATTTGCAATAAAGGACCAATCTTTTCTGAATTAAATATGTTCTAAAAAGATGCGTGGTTCGATCCGAATGATTAGCCCATTGGGGGCCGCATGGGCTCGTAAATACTCAGTCATTAGTGCCCCATGGAGCTCTGCTCTAATGATCTTTTTTCTAAGAATCTCTAGTTCATTCCATTCATCTGTATTGCCAATACTGTTAAGTGTAAGATCCATTCCTAGAAGGGAGGGATTGGCCAAAATCCCATCAACAAGTTCTTCTGCAAATGCTAAGTAGTGGCCCTCTGCCATAGTATCTCCAGTTGGTGATTTATTGTTCAGGTGGACCAGAAAAAGAATGAGAAAAAGAAAAAGGAAAGTAAGGAAATATTGGAAGAATCCGTGTAGTGTATAAGTAAGGAAAAAACAAGGAAAAAACAGGGTTCTATCGGTCGTTGATTGGAGGTCAATTGTCGAAAGGCAGATCTGGGCCTGCCCCTTCTATATCTTGAATAAATCAAGCCCAACAACTGAGCACAGTTGTGCGAAAAATGCAAATAAACATCAGGGCAAATTGCGGTCTCTTCTGACCGTAAAGCATTCGTACCATCCCTAACCGTAGGGTTATAGTAGTTCACAAAAAGACGGTTACTCGGGGGAACAATTCTACATTGGGTTTGACAGCATTGGCAACAAATGACAAAATTACCATCAAACCTGCAGATAAGGGAGGCGCGATTGTCATCCAAAACACCGAAGACTACAATAAAATGGTGGAAACACTTATCAATGATAATACCAGCTACTATCCTCTTCACAACGATCCTACGCCATCACTGCAGGCTCTTATAGCACCTCTCATCGAAGAAGGAGAAGCAGAAGGGTACGTTAGTTCCAAGGAAGCTGACTTCTTGACACCTAAACATCCTAGGACACCGGTCCTATATGCCTTACCCAAAATACACAAAGGCACTTTTCCAACTCCAGGTCGTCCGATTGTTTCAGGAATACAATCCATCTTGGAACCATTAAGCCAATACGTAGACTTCTTCATTAAAGACGAAATTCCAAAAATGAAATCATATATAAAGGATTCCACAGCCATGCTGGTCCTTCTAGCGTCTCTGCCCTTCAATCCTGAACAAGACTGGTTGATCACTATTGACATAGAAGCCTTATATACAAACATCCCGCAACAGGAGACTCTGGAAATGTTAAAAATCCTTTTAGATTCAGGAATCAATCTTCATGGTATACCATCGAACTTCATATTGGCATTGGCAGAGATAGCATTAACAAAGAACTTCTTTCTGTTTAATGATTCATTCTTTCAACAAATCACTGGCACAGCAATGGGAGCAACATTCGCACCAAGTCTGGCAAATCTTTATGTTGACTTTTTTGAAAACAGGTACATCTATCCGGCCACCAACCCTTTTCAAGACAAACTTCTTATCTGGCGTCGCTACATAGACGACATTTTCATCATCTTTAGAGGGACGGAGGAGGATGTCATGGCCTTCTATGACTGGATCAATAGACAGAATCTACATCTACAGTTCACAATGGAGAAGAACAGAGTACAGACGCATTTTCTCGATCTATCCATTGAAGCATCTGATGGAGGATTGATTTCAAAAGTGTATCGCAAAGAAACAGACAAGAATGCCTTACTAGCATATTCCAGCTATCATCCGCAATCTTTGAAAAACAATCTTCCTTTTGGACAATTCCTAAGATATAGGCGCTTATGTAGCAGAACAGATGAATATACTTATCAAGCCAAAACTCTCAAGAACCAATTGATACAACGGGGGTATCCTAAAAAGATTATACGAGATACCTATAAAAGGGCTAAACACATCCCTCGTTCATGTACTCTTGAGCAACATCATAAGCCATCAGAAGCAGGACATGCCATTACAGCAGTATTCAGTTACTCTCCTGTTATTAATAAACTCAAGAGAGGGATCAAATCTTTATGGCCAATATTGAACACAGGCACCTCAGATATGACACTGCCACGTTTTGCGCTAAAAAGGAGACGGAACTTGAGAGACTCTCTTGTAAATACAATCCGTCCAGAGACTTCTACAGCCAGGACTATGCAAAATGTCCTGTGGAACCAAACACAACCAGTGGGACACAGCCCTTGTGGACAATGCTCTATGTGTGCCCAAACTGTTCGCAGTACTACGATTGATATTGGCTGGACTACCCCATGGGTTCAGAAACATTTTACAAACTGTAACACTAAAGGGGTGATATACATGATCACATGCTCATGCCAGTTAAGGTACATTGGTATGACAATTCGGGAAGCGAAGAAAAGAATGATTGAACACAAATCATGTATTAGGACCAAAAAAATGACAGCACCAATGGTCCCTCACTTCATGGCAGAGGGCCATACACCAGAGTCATTCCAATGGACCATCCTTGAGAAGATAAAACGACCAAAGAGGGGAGGCAACTATCATGCTATGTTGTTCAAACAAGAACAGAAGTGGATCTTTCGCCTGAATACATGCAACCGAGGTCTAAACGAAGCCATGCAATGGCAAGAACTTGCAGTATTGCAACTGTAAATGTACCTCTATTTGAGTATAACATCTATACACCCGAACACCTGTGATCTAAATTGTACATACCCCTGGGTTTCATTAGGAATGTTTCAAATTCTTCCTTAATGAAAGATATAGTTCAATATACAGGATGTATACACATGTCTGTAATTGTTGTCAATACCTGTGGTTTGTTTTCTCGTTCTCTTTCCTTCCCTCCCCTTCCTTCCCCCCCTCCCCCCCCTTTTTTCTAAACCGAACACTGTGCACAGCTCTATTATAAACGCACGTCCATTGGAGAGGTTTATTTTGCCGTTCAACGTGCAGACCAGTTAGGATCGGGCCCCCCGGTTTACTTATTATGCCCAGTAGCCCTCCTTTTCTTTTACTTTCTTGCCCGTACTTTTAGGCTGCGCAACACAGCGATGTCCATCTATCCTTGACAGGGCACTTTTGGCCTTTTTCAGCCATTAGGCACCACATAATCCGATTATATGGTTCGTTTACTTATTTGTATAACTGGGCACGTTTTTGTAGGATCACGTGATTTGCGCACATCTTTGACCACGCCCGTGGACACTGTGTGTGGCTCACAGTGACGCGTGCGCGGCCCCCGGCGTTGATAGCTGTGACTTCCAGTCCAGCGCCTGTACATCACGCCCGATCACGTGTTTTTTCTTAAATACTGGGCACGCCTTCGCAGGATCATGTGACCTGCGCACACCCTGGACCACACCCACAGACATTATATGGGGCCAATGATGACGCACGCACGGCCCTCGGCGTCGTTAGGTGTGACCCCTAGTCTGGCGCATTTATACCACGCCCCCAGGTAGATCACGGAAGTGGTTTACACTCCCTCCGATTTACCGAGACGTTGAGTACCGCGCCAGCAGATAGCATTTTTGCTAATTGATATCCGGTAAGCAACTTTACGTTTCTTTCCTTTTCTTCCATGTCCCCTCCAGAGGTCGTTCCTTTTCTGTTTCACTTGGACACGTTTACCCAGCTGCCGGAGTAACGCACCACGGCAGTCTGTTCATGCTTGGTGGCATGTTGCTGGGGAACGTGTGACCATAGACAGCACCTGTTTGCTAATCAGGCCACTGCCGGCACCTTCCAAACACCGACAGTTTTTGCCTAGATCCAGCTGGCACCACACCACCCACCCCTCCCTACTGGGAATTCAGGGTTCTATCGGCATATCTTTGCCCCCCAAAGATGGGGCTATGCTCTTCTATGCAATGAGCAAATACATGGAGTAATAATAACCATATAGACTGGACCCAGCATGACATGAAACTATGTATGACACTATATTGTCAGAAGAGATCTCTGATGATTGCACTTCACTATATTCTTTCCCCCCACCCTTCTCCTTTTTTTGTCCCCTCTGCAGGATTCTACGGATGAGCCTGCCGTTGGCGCATACAAACTGCCCTACACCCGAGGGCGGATTTTGATTAGGTCACCCTTTAAATCACTTCTGTGTCCTGAAGAAGATGGTTTACAACACTTTTTAACCATCGAAACCGGTCGACCTGACAGGTGTGGCTTCTCCACACCTTCACAAGATACCTTCTGAAGAAAGAGGAAGGATCCCAAGACTAAAAGATCACAACCCAGCCACAGATGGGGTTTTTTTAGCACCTCAAGTGTATAAACAGCATTTCTTAGCTTCTAAAAAATAACTATCTAAGTGATGACTCTTACCACTTGTTATTTTTAACATTTTTTATGGAGACAATCACCCGCATGAAATATACCTCCAGTTTGTTTGGGTAAATAAAGAGTAACACAGGAAATCCCAACATCTCTGAAACTCTTTTCATGCCAGTCACCAGATATGTATGACATCACGACGAGACATTCTTTCATTCTCGTAGCAATCTAAGACGCAATGGGTGTTTTGTCTCCCCCCTTGTTTCAGCACATACTCATCATCCAGCGCCCTTTGAATAGGACTCCTGAAATTTAACGCAATAAAAGGGGCAACCAAACCCAATGTAGAATTGTTCCCCCGAGTAACCGTCTTTTTGTGAACTACTATAACCCTACGGTTAGGGATGGTACGAATGCTTTACGGTCAGAAGAGACCGCAATTTGCCCTGATGTTTATTTTGATCTTCATGTCTGCCATATATAGGACAAAGAGGAAAGGGGCTAACGCGCATCCCTGTTTTATTCCCTGCGACGTTTTGATCTTCCTAGATAGCCCTCCATTTTGTGTGTACCTGTAATGTTTCCTTCATTTACCAGTTCCTAAATGTGCTCTAGAAACTCGCCCTCCAAGTTCCAGCATGCAGCATTTGTCATTGATATTACTTTTTTGCTGTTCTCCTGGATTGCTCACTTAGTCCCAGCATGCAGCATTTCTTTCTGTTTCCATTTTCAGAGATGTGTTCTTTTGGGGTTCAGACGGAATAATTTCTCCTCTGTGTCACGTTCAGTGCATGGTCTACATCTTCTTGCTTCTAGCATTGGTCAACAGGTCTCCACTCCTGTCTTGGTCCCGGACATTGTCTTCTCTTTGTCTCTGTCTGCTCTCCTGGTTATATCCTCATGTCAGACTCTATCTCGATCCATTGGAGAGTACCAACTTGTTATAACCCAATCAAGGTCTCAACATCATGGGAGCAACGTACTCAAGTGCTGACTCGAGCTGCTGGAAGCCATCAAACTCTTGTCTCACACACCGGCTCGACCCAGCAAAGTCATAATGTTGCTCCCGACTCAAGCTCCTCCTGAACTGCTGGAAGCCACCGTCCTGACTATCACGAATGCCAACTCGACCCACCTATAGCTGTCCCTTCGAACCGACTCTACGCCGTCTTGACTTTGGCTCATGTGCAGCGAAAGCACCTAGAAGCTTGGTTGACGCTGCGTGCACGAAAGACACGGCTTAACAATACTCTGGACAGGGCCTTCTTGTCCACTTATTGTCACCATAGTGACTTGTAAGCCCCCTTCTCCACTTTAATACATCCTTGACATAGGTAATTGCGGAAATCCTTGCCTGAACACCCCTGCTCATCAACCCAGTGTGTCCTTTTGTACAAAGGTCTGCATTCTCTGGGTTTTTTCCTTAAGTGGTTTTTCAGTGTTTTTAATTGGTTTGTTTGCACCAGACTGCTGTGAGAAGCCTGTGAAGAATTGCAAAGGGTGATTAAAAACTGATGTAGGAAGTTATCCAAAGATAGCAAGCAGCTAAACCGGCTAAACCAGCTGAACTAGGAGAAGGGAGTCATTCCCCTGGTTTGCAACATAATTGTTGTATCAAAAACTAAGGCAAAAAGTTGCCAAACAGCAGCCAGAAAACTGCTAAGTTAATAAGGAGAATGTTGCAGTTGCTGAACTGTTGGAGAAGGGGGTAATTCTCCTGGTATTCTCTACAAGTCCAGAATTTTTACTGTTACCAGAGATTAATAGAAATACGCCCCTAGGGCTGATCCCATTGAACCAGTAGAAGGGAGTCATTCTCCTGGAACTATTTATGTTAATGTCTTTTGTTAGTGGTAGGGCTAGAGTATGCTAGTTTGGACAGAGGACGGACACTTTGAGTTTGGCAACCACTTTGCGACGAGCATTCCAGTTATTATTTAGTTGGGTAGGGAAAGATGGGCCTGTTTCATTATTATTTAAGTAAAGTTCACATTGGAAATGTCACCCCTTTGGCCACCTGCTTACTCCAGCATGCCACATAACACACACAAGTATGGCCAACATGAACTGTGCCATACATGGTGATATTCATGTATACACTTGAATGTGTGTATCCACTATTGCTACGGCATAGTGTGGTCCTGTTTTGTAACAGTGATATTCAGTTAGCAAAAGTTCATTTTATCAGTGTTTTTGACAAAACGCCTGATATATTCTATGAAATAGTGTCTCTTGGAGTGTTCAAATTGTCAACATTACTAAAATGTCAGGGCGAGCAACTAAAGGGTAATCAGATGTTGGTATTTGAATACGAAAACAAAAACACTGTATTTTGTGATCCCTTGTTAAAAGTAATAGGACCATTTTATCTAATAAGCAGAAATAAAATGTAGACTTAAGTTATTGTACCATTGTAATTCTGGTGTTGAGCAGGATGATTTTTATGTTGCAACCTCTCATGGAAACTAATGGACAGCAATGAAAGGCTGTTGCATAGATTACTATTGGCCCATTACAACCGATATGTTGAGCAGGATGTGTTTCAGTTGAAATCTTTCATAGAAACTAATGGGCCACTGACGTTAATGAAGATGGCCATTTTTTCTGCTGCACTATCCTCAATGAAATTAATGGGCCCGTAGAAATCAATATAGTTCAACATTTATCCTGGTGGCTGGAGACTTGATAAGAGCCATGGCGCTCAAAAAGAAAGTCAGAATGTGCTGGTTGAATTTGTTTGTTGCATAGGACACTGCTTAAAGGCCATACATTTAACAGGCGCTGAGATGCTTGGATAGGATGTGTTCAAGTATAATTTGCTGCCATTAGGAAGTCTTTGTTGTTTGACTGTACTGTTTGTAAATCTCATATATTATCTTTACACGAGAATAAATATGCATAAAATGCTCCATCCAAGTGAATGCCCCAAAGAAATGTCCTAAAATGTTTGGATGCCCACACCACCGCCAATGTCTCTCTCTCTCTATAACCGAGTATCTACTCTCTGCATCCCTTAACGTCCTTGACGCAAATGCCACTGGCATGCGCTCCCCTCCACACCATTGTTCCAAAACTGCGCCCAAACCAGCTTCACTGGCATGAACTGTGAGAGTAGTGCTTAGCCTGGGATCAAGGGACCTCAAACATGGGGCCCGCTCCACCTCATCTTTCACAGCCAGAAACTCTTTGCCACACTCATCCGACCACACAAATCTAGCCGATTTCTTCATGAGTGCTCTCATCGCAACCGTCTTGTCCGAGTAATTGGGTATGAATTTTGCATAATACTCCACCAAACCCAGAAATGCTCTCAACTGGTCCTTATTGTTTGGGATGGGGGTATCTTTCATAGTCAGAACCAACTCTGCCTTAGGACTGACACCCTCAGCGTTCAATGTATGACCCAAATATGTTACTTTACCCACACCAATCCTGCACTTGGACAATTTCACAGTTAGGCCTTTCTCCTTCAGCACTTCCACCACATGCCGCAATCTGTCATCATGCTCCCTTCTACATCCACCCCACACAAGGATGTCATCCTGAAAATAACATACCCCACACAAAGCACCAAACATTTCCTGCATTAACCGTTGGAAAACGGCTGACGCTGACGCCAAACCAAAGGGCATACGACAAAATCGATATGCCCCAAATGGTGTCACAAAAGAGGTAAGATGTCTTGAGTCAGCATGCAAATCGATCTGGTGATATGCCGCTGACAAATCCAGTGTGGAAAAACATGCCAAGAGTCAACAGAAGTTAATTTATGTTCGGCAAGGGATGACGATCCACCCAGATATTTGAATTTAGACCATGTAAATCCACACACATCCTGATGCCTCCATCCCCTTTTTTAACTAAAACCACCGGAAACAGTCACTCCGATGATTCAATGGATTCAATAACCCTGGCAGCCAACAATTTGTTAATTCCACCTTCAAACCCTCCCTTGCCATCACCGGAACACCCCTCACCTTATGTACCTTTGGTAAGGCACCCCTTTTCAACACAATTCGATGAGAAAAACCCTTAAGCTTACCCAAGGCATCCGAAAACACCTCCGGAAACTCTGCCTTGACCGATGCAGATGTCCACTGACTGCCAACCTCTCCCCCCTCCACAACACTGAGTACTGGGATGTCCCTTCCCGGGTATATCTCCATGCCCAAAGCTGCTTGTTCCTCCCAACCCAGGATGCTAATACCTTTTGTGTGCCTCATACAGTTTTCCACTAGCATGTCGACCCTTGAACTCAAAATTAGACGCACTAATAACCCAACACTTCAATCGGGTTTTGACCATAAGCACTAGGGTTGATATCAGCCCCTTGCAATGTAGATAAATCTTTCACCAATTTCTCCGCATATGCCTCAGGAGACACCAAAGTATATGGTGACCCTGAATCAACCAACATTTCAAAGGGCAGTCATCTACCAACACTGAGATCCATGGACCCTTGCGAGCCATCCCATCAACATGAATAATTACACCATGCTCAGGACTACCCATAGCCTCCTGACCAGAAACATTCTCCTCCGGAATTACACTTGCCACCCCAATGAATTTGCACATACGGGCAAAGTGACCAATACACTTACATTTCCTACATTCCATGTTGCTGGCAGGACAAACTTTCGAATCAGTTGACTGGCTCGACCAACCACATTTCCGGCAACATTCTTTCCCCTTAAACCCTTTCCCACCTTGAGCACCCATCCTTTCAATCCCTTTTTTATTTTCCATGCCACTACCACCCCTACTTCGAGCCAAAACAGTTTGTACCCCTTCTCTAGAATTATCCTTTTCAGTAACAATCTGCACACTCGCCCTGGAAGTCTCAATTGCTCTGGCAATGTCCAAGGCCTTATCCAAAGGTGGATCATTCTCAATCCATAGTCTCTCCCTTATTTTCTGGTTACACGTCTTGATGATTATCTAATCTCTGATATGTTCATCCAAATTCCATGGAAATTTACATGTGGCTATCAATGCTCGTAACGCATTCACATAAGCATCAATGCTTTCACCACAAGATTGTGGCCTGGAAAAGAATTTATATCGCTCCAACACCACATTAATCCTCTTTCCAAAGCGAGTCTCGAGCTTTTACAGGGCTGTTTCATATGCACTTATAACAACCTCCCCTTCCCCAGCTCCCGGCACAGTCACATCCTCACCCGGCAAATGTCTAAAGACCCTCAATCCTTCAGTGCCAATACAATTCAATAGGGAAGCCTCCTTCTCATCTGAAAACTTGGAGCCACCAGCTGCCCTCAAGTACACTTTAAAAGAATCTACCCACTGATTCCAAGGAGCAACAGGTTCACCTGGCGTGAGCAGAAATGCAGGCAGAGGCCTGGCAACTGAATGCAACATGCCAGCAAAGTACACAGTATTTATGCTCAAGAAACAATGGACCTGGACAGTTACTTGCTGCAAATCCAATGCACGCCACTCCACCAATGCTGAAAATACACCAACAGCAAGTTGTGCGCCTGTGCAGCTCACCTCGTAGGACCCCAAGTGATATCCCTTGGTATGGATGTTAGCAGAGCGTTGTTAATTCCAGAAGCGCCCTAACATAAACACGCAGATCCACTCTACAGCTCCTTCAGAGGCTCAGCCACACCCCTTTGCCAGCTGCTGTGCAGTTGCGCCGAAGGCGTATTACAGGAAGTACACGTAGCCAAGGGTGTGTCTCCCGAACGCCAATCATCCGCAGGAGAAGCTAAACACTTCCTGGATCAGTATAACCGCACCTCCAATACGTGTGCATATCGATCCAAACGCTGCATATTACAGATGGGCAGGCGTGGCCCCCTTCCGCCGCACAGTCCGCCGTGCATCCAAATCCAACTGTCACCAGTAGCACGGACAACAGCCCGGCTCCGAGGGTACTGCAACCCTGCGGGACCGTCGCAAGCAGACCACAGTTCCAACGGTCGCCGCGACCCCTGAAACGGACAGAGCTGGCACCGCGATGCAATCCCCACAGCGCCGCCGCGCTGCCGTTTCCGCTGGGTTGCCCAAAACTCCACTCTCTCCACGCCGGACAAAGGCTCTGCACAGATCTGCCGTGTCACAAGCGTGCAAAGAGCACACCAACCCGATGGCCACGCCAGCCGCTGGGATTTCCTCAGCCCCGCGCCGGCAGCCCTGTTCCCCGAACACCTCTTCGGGGAAAACACTGTTGGGTCCTGCACGCGTGGATGTGGGGTCCAGAATCCTCGTCATCAGTGAAATAAGCACACGGTAAGTATGGTTAAGTGCTTTATTTATCTGGACCCCTCGAAGCAGCCGCCTCCGGGAGAAGCCTCCGATCAACTGACCCATGTGGAATGTTGATAAATGAAGCTGGAACAACATTCCACACGCGCCAGCCTACATCACATTACACATTACATTACAACATAATACTATTATTTTTGCTGGTGAGGTGGTGGAATTACCTCCAGCTCTTGGATGGAGGTAATTCCAGCCACCCCACAGGCAATCATGTAGTTTGCCAGTGCAGAAACGTGCTGGTAAACGTTATTACCGTCATGTTAATTCTGCACCGGCAAACATGTAATGAGGCCCAATGTATATCTACTTCTGCCTATTTATTTTAGTGCCTCAGGGTACATAAACAGAAAACCAAGGTATCGAAGTCCTATTTTGTTCCTTTTCACGTGTAGTTCTTGTTTTTTTGTCTTTTGATCTCCTGAAGCGGCCATTCCTATGGGTTTAGGGTGGGAGTGAGCAGGGAAAAGTAGCGCTTCCTGTCGTTGCCTGCCATCACTGCAGTGTATCTAATCCATAGGTGCCGGGTTAAATTTGTAGTGACTGGATATGGTACTGTTACTAATGTTGGGTCATCCTGCATCGAATTGGCATTGCTTATATGGAATGGCACATTCTCAGCTGGCCACTGCTTTGGGAACCAGTGGGGGATGGGCTGGAATAAAGGTGGAGTTCTCCTCAGTGGTATCTTTTGTGGAGGGAACTCCTCACAGAACTCCTGCATTTTGCCCACACGCGCATACACATGTTCATATCACACACACACTCACAGTCCTTTGCACGAGCTTGCTTTATAAATCTGATGCAGCCCAGCAATCCTCGTCTCTCTCTCTCTCTCCATCACTCTTAGGTTAATGTGTACAGCTACAGATGACGCTTTCAAAGAGCTGGGAGAAAAACTTCCACTTAATTTAGGTGCAATATGATGTATTCATTGTTCACCAAAATGAGAGACAAATAGTTTGGACACACCCACATAGTGACCGATGTAAGGCCATCTGTCATGTCCTTGTATTGTTGCTTGACCAAGGCGCAGGCCATTGGATGGCCTATTGTTCCCTGTCCATCTGCATACAACTCTGTGAACATGATTAGAAAACCTGAAATCGACAGTATATAAAAGTGAAGCATGCCTTTTAATAGCTGTGATTAAATGTACTGCTAATCGCCATACTTTCATTTGCCTTTAGGACATTTGAGCTTCCAAGACAGTTTTGTCACATCAGGTGTTTTCAGCGTGGCTGAGCTTGTAAGAGTGTCACAAAGTAAGTATATGACCAAACTCACCTTTCCACCCACCTGTAATAAACACTGAAAGAAATTGATATTTGTGATATGATATTTATAACGCGCCTGTACACAAGTGTTTCTCGGCGCGGTTTTAATAGTGTTCTTATGCTTGTTATTATTGTACACAAGGGTGCATTCTGGGTAGGCTAGTTATCACTTCACTCGGCCAATGCTAGTTTCAGGTTTGATTCGCACACAGTAGTGGCCTGCAACCTCTGGTTCAACATCTGTGTTGGAGTACTGCCCCCATCGGTCCTGATCAGCATAGTCCGAGGTTAGGGACTGGGGGAGCTGTAGTCGACGGCAAGATGGTCTGGAGGATTGAGCAGAGCAATGCCGGAGGTTAAGATTAATTCTAAACCTTCCGGCATGGTCTGGAGGATTGAGCAGAGCAATGCCAGAGGTTAAGATTAATTCTAAACCTTCCGGCCATCGCCTCTTTTGTTTTGCTTTGAGGTTGTAGTCCAAAACATCTGGAGAGCCGCGGGTTGCAGGCCCTTCCTTTATCGATATAGTGTACATTTGGAGCAAATAAACCTGTGCAGACCATAACGAAGCGTGGCAGACTGAAGATTTCAAAACCATCCACACAGTTAAACACCCAGCTTATGCGCGAGAGCTGTGCCTGAGACATCTGTTGCCGTCTCCCGTTAGCCTAGCTTCTACTGACTGTAAATATCTACCGGTGCTTTTATCGCACAATAAGGCTTTCCTGATAGTGCCTCCTGTTAGCGTTTAGAATCTTTGCTTTCTTGTCTACAGGCCCGCACCTCGAATCTTTGCTTTCTTGACTACCGGTCCTCACCTCGAGTTGACGTTCGGCATTTGACACAAAAAGTGCCTGCATTTTCGATTTTTTGCTACTCCATAGAGCAGGTGTTAACAGCGCCTTCCTCTGTTAAGCGATTGGTAGACTGCTGCACCACGCAGCTTACAAGACACACATCTAATCCTACGCCTAAAGTAGATACATGTTTTAGGAGGACAGTTTATAAAAATTCAATGCATATCAAATTAGTCAAGGTGTACTAAAAAGGATGTAAGAGTGTAAGGATAATTGGTTTGATATGGGTTTTTGTTTATCTCTGCTGACCCGCAAGAGGCGTGACATTATAGTGCCAAGCAATTTTCTATATCCAAAGTGTATCACAAGTACTAGTATCGTAACAGTATTATAGCCACATTCTTGTTTTGAGTTGTATTGTGTGCTTTTGCAGATGTGGTACACGTTTAAGTGGGAGAGGATCTTACTAAAGTTAGCGCATTGCCTATGATCGTAGGATGGTAAGATCAATCTTTATAATTGTTAACAATGGCAAATATTCATAAAGTAAGATGTGTCAAAAGAAAATAAAAGTTAAGACTATGTAAGGTAACATATGGGGAAAGCTGAATTCATTAAGGTTACCCATAAATGGGAAATGCATGAGTAAATATCCAGACTTCAATTCGGGTGACTAAACTACATGCAAGCATTTAACCATTGACTGTTGAGGAGAAAATGTAAAAAATCAGGCATTGTTCTCTTGGGAATTTGTGCAAATGATGTTATTTATAAATTCATGATTTCAAATAGCTTAAGGGACTGATTCTAGAGAAATACTTCTAGATCCACTGCCAACCCACCAGCGGGGTCTCTGCATACTGGAGTGTATCACTCACCCCTTCAACACCCGGGTGTACAAACTCACCCTGAAGAAGGTGAGTTGAAATAAAGATTTCTCGCCAAAATATGCTAGATCAGGGATCCCTTGGATTTCATCGAGACATCCCTGTTAAAGATCTTTTTCTTGATGTAACCAACACGTTGGTAGACCCAAACCTAGGACAATAGAGTCCACGAAACTGACGTCTTCACTTTAAGCAGACTCTAACCTAGGAAAACAGCCTTTTGAATATGGTAATCTCAACATTAGGAGATTCACAGATTAAGCTGTTTACCTATGTATTTGTTTCATAATTTCAAGTATTTTCTTTCACTGTTTTTGTATATTATATTTTGTGGATATTCTACGTATGTCCATATACCATTATGAATTCATTCACACCCATGTGTTACAAAAATCCCTCTATAGTAACCTACATTCTGTATATATACATTTAATGTTGATTTGTATTTCTCTTGTCATAATTCACATACTGTTCACATAATGTTTTTCTTTTTCTCTGTTTTGACCAAAATAAATAATGGTCTTTCTTCTACCTCTTTGAATCTACATAGTTCCATAGTATTAGTCCTTTAAACAACCACACCTGAAGTATTTCAATTTAATTCATAAAAAAAGTTACTAAGAATAAGGTCCTACAGTGGAACACATTTGTATTCATACTTTTAGATGAAACACCTAAAAGATGATTGTGTGCTTTTTGTTCACCCAAAAAAATGAAAGTGTAAGAAACATTTACTAGGAAACAAAACTCATCTGATGAATGCCACTTCTAAAACCATCATCAGATTACAATGCAATTCTCCCTTCCCTGCACCTTCATTTTCAAGTACTATTCTGCCCATAAAATGAATTCAGTCAAACAGGGGTGTACCTTGTACAAGGTTCCTTCTGGACCAATGGAGTATTTGAGTAAAATCAGTAACATCTATAATTAAAATAACTACGGGGAAAGTGCATTTCCTGAACTGTGCACACCTGGTCTGTATGAACATTTTCAGTCATTTTACTCCTTTGATTTGCCCAAGTAGTTGTACAGTACAGCAAATATAGTCCACATTTAGCAACGTAGTGTGAGGGTGTAGAAGGAGACTGCCAAGGAAGGTCATATTTAGGGATTCAATCCTTTATTATGAAAGAAGAAACCCCTTTCGAATGGATTGTGTCCTCCAACGTATTCCACACCTTTGACATGTAATGTCCACAGCTGTGCACTTAGGAAACTTTTTCGGCAGAAGTCGTCCGGCGTCAATGGCATTGTGTCAATGTCCCTCGAAGCCCTCCGTCGAGGGCGACGTCACAGGATGTTATGAATAGGATGCACGGTGCCCATAGCCTCAGTTCAGTTTTTTCCGCAAACGTGTTAACCTTGTGAGACTCGGCGCGCCTCGTGTGTTCATCATTACGATGTCTTTCTCTTCGACCCCTCCAAGTCCGCGGTCTGGCTTCAAGACCTGCCGGGACTGCAAGATGAAAATGTCGCTCACCGACCCCCACCGCATTTGTTTGTGGTGGCTGGGTGAGTCACAGTACACTGACGACTGCTCGAAATGCCAGTTGCTGACTGCCAAGGCCTTGCAGGAGCGGAAGGGGAAGCTCCCGATAGGTAGGGGCTATAAGCCTGTTAAGTCCCGAACAGCCAAGTCAAGGGGGTTTCCACCCGACGACTCAAGGGGCAACTCTCCACATTGGAAGGAGTCCCGGGGATCTCGATCCTGGAGTGGTTCCTGCCACTCCTTCCTCATCCCGGCACTCTAGGAAGTGGCGTCACCGGTCGCCTTCCCCGTCCTCCTCGGAGGATGGTGCCTCGAGGAAGATTACGTGCTCCACGAAGTCCTCAAGTCCGGAGGAATCGGTGGTGTTTAAACAATCCATGTTAGCGATTTTTCAATCGCAGGGCACGGGTCCGGTCGCGTCTTCTGATGAAGCCGGCCAGGATCAGTCTCATACCATAGCTTGCACGCCTTCGGCTTGGGTACACGACGCAACTCACATCGGGAGCCTTTGAGGTCCTGTACGGACAAGGATTCGAAGAGTCGCAAGAGACGTGTCTCTAGGTCTCGGTCCTCGTCCCGAGCAGAACCGCAGCAACCTACTGAGGGCTCGATGCCGCCGTCAACTCGGTCAGCGCTGTGTCCGTCCGACTCGGACGTCAACGCTTTACCATCGTACCCATGGCGCCGTCGGCACCTGTGTCGACGCCGCCGAAGCCTTCGGTGATCACGAGGTCGAGGTTGTCGACACTCTCGACATCGAAGACTTCAGCGATATCGGTGCCTTTTTTTCTTGAAATTTGCCTTTGGAGTACCCAGACATCGTGGATCCTCCAAGGAAGGCTAAGGGGAAGTCGGAGAGGCCAGTTTTGGACTCCGGACCCTCTTCTGTCACCAGACCTGGGTTTCAGCTCCCTCTGGCTGACATTTATGAAAAGGAGGCAAGGTCTGAGGTTGAGGACCCTGGTGACCGTTAGGATGCTCCACTTTATCCTGGAGACAGTCAGTTGAAAGCGTTGCGGCAGACTCTCCATGATGCCAGTGGGTTGGGCACTTCTCCAGAAGTGGAATTCAATAGGCCTGAGCCTGGGGCTCATGCAGAGTCTCCGTACAGGAGGCTCATGGTGAGGGTCTCGTAGTATCTGGGCTGGTCCAGTCCTTCTGCAGGATGATCTGACAGACATTTTAGATCAAGGTCCGTCCTCTGACCCTGTTTTTTCATTTCATCTTACCTTGCAGAAAAGGGTGGCGGCTCCTTGGCAGTCCCCGGAATCTCTTCCGGCTGTTAATAAGTCTTTTAATAAGTCTTTGACCAAGAAATACCACCCTTCCGTTAGCGAGCCCAGGTATTTATCTACTCACCCTACTCCAGAGAGTTTGGTGGTTCAGGCGGCTAGGGCCACCTCGAGGCCGGCGGCATACCCTACCATCCTTCCGGATAGGGACGACAAGCGCTTCGACGGTTGGGTACCGGAAGGTATTTTCTGCTGGGAGCATGGCCTTGAAATCGGCCAACTCCACGTGTACCGTGGCAAGGTTTTCACACACTCTGTGGAATTGTTTCTTTAGTGGCTGAGCATATTACCGAGGGGAAGAGAGGGATGGGTTCCTTGCTCTCGTGCAGGACGGCAAGGATGTCATGTGTGAATCCCTTCAGTCGGGTTTGGATACGGCCGACAGTGTTAGCCGGTGCATGGCTGCGAGCACCTTTATACCTAGATTTGCGTGGTTGCGGAAGTTGGGGTTTGCTCCGGATGTGCAAGCCCGTCTTCTGAACATGCCCTTTGATGGCGCACATTTGTTTGGCAGCAAGGCTGACGAGAGCCGTGAGAGGTTACAGACCTCAAAAGCTGCAGCAAAATCTTTAAGCGCTGCGGTGCGTCAACCTCTGCCTTTTCATCCTAGGGGACAGCAGTGGAGGGGAGTTTCCTTTCGTTACTACTCCTCCTTTGGTAGAACAAGAGGGGCCGCCTGTCAAAGGTGCCAGCGAAAAAGTACCCGTGGTGGTCGGGGAAAACGTGGTGCCAAAGCCGCTCAGGCAGCTGTCTCTTTGGAAGCGTCTGTGGCAGTGCCTGAAGGCAAAATGTCATGAGGCCATGTCCCATGGTTTGCCGGTTGAGGGCAGACTGTCTCAGCATCTCGAAGAATGGCGTGCCATTACTTCAGATGTGTGGGTTCTGGTTATCATAGCCCACGGCTACTGCCTTCCCTTCCTTCAGCAGCCTCATGACAATCCACCGGGAAAACTCTTTGAAGCTTCCGGATCCGCTCCTCGCGCAGGAAATCTTGAGCCTGCTGGAGAAAGGCGCTATAGAACTGGTGCCTGTAGCGGAGAGGAACAAGGGATTGTATTCCCGTTATCTTTTTGATCTCAAAGAAAGACGAGAGATTGAGACCCATCATGGACTTGCGTTGGTTGAACAAACTTCTCAAGAAGGACATCTTCTAGATGGTTACTCTTTCTCAAGTCCTCCAGGCTCTTCAACTTCAGGATTGGTTGGTGTCTCTGGACCTCAAGAATGCTTACTTTCATGTGACGATTCATCTCTCGCACAGGAGGTTTGCGGCTGGATACTCGCATTTTCAGTTTCATGTCCTGCTGTTGGGATTGACCTCCGCCCCAATGGTCTTCACCAGGATAATGGTGGTGTTGCCAGCGTACTTCCGGTCGATGGAGGATTCACATCTACCCCTACCTGGACGACTGGCTGATCCGGGCCCGCTCTCCCGAGGTAGCGTTGGATCATCTCGGTGTCACCTGTGGCACCCTCCACAGGCTGGGCTTCTTGAATGTCAAGAAGTCGCATCTTGCACCTTCCCAACAGCTCCAGTAGATCGGGGCTGTATTAGACACGTCCTTGGGGAAGTGTTCGCCTCCCAAGGTAAGGGCTCATCACAATGTGCAGATGGTAGACAAGTTTCAACATGCCCAGAGTCTCCCGGCTTTCGAATTCTTAATGTTGCTCGGCCTCATGGCATCCTGCATTTTTATGGTGCCAGAGGCCCGGCTGCGGATGAGATCCCTGCAGTGGGCTCTCAAGATGCAGTGGTCACAATTCTCTGGCAAGATGTCGGATCCCGTTCAGATTCCACTCTTGGTCTCCCAAGATATTCTGTGGTGGGCCAACGAAGGGAACCTGATGAAGGGGGAACAGTTTTGGCTACCGTGGACATAGATGATGGTAGTGACGGATGCTTCCCTCACAGGATGGGGCGCTCATGCCAATGACTTGACCTCCAGCGGTCGTTGGTCTTGGTCAGAGCCCAGACTCCACATCAATCTGTTAGAGCCGAGGGCCATCAGGCTATCCCTGAAAGCTTTTCTGCCCTCTGTACGGGGGAAGAGTGTCCTGATCATGACGGACAACAGTGTGGCAATGCATTACCTCAACAAAAAAGGGGGGGAAGGGTAGGGTCCCTTCCGTTGTGCAGAGAGGCAATGCAGCTCTGGTTCTGGGCTGTCCAGCAGGAAATTTCGATCTCAGCAGTTCATCTGGCCAGAGACGAAAATGCGGTGGCGGATGCTCTGAGCAGGCAGAGCACCGTCTCCCACGAGTGGGAGTTGGCTCAAAGTCTTTCAGGAGATTTCCGCCCTTTAGGGTTTAGGGTACCCCACAAGTGGATCTATTCAGCACCAGTGTCAACCAGAAGTGCGAGAGATTCTGCTCAAGGGAATTTCCTCCAAGAGGAGCCTTAGGAGATGAGTTTGTGGTGGATTGGTCATTCCCACTGTTGTACGCGTTTCCTCCAGTCATTCCTCAAGGGTTGCAGAGGTTACAGAGGTTCGGTTCCCATATGATCCTCATTGCTCCGGATTGGGCCAGGAGAGCGTGGTACCCGGACCTTCTAGAAATGTCCATCTGCCCGCCACGCCGTTTTCCCTACTGAGAGGATCAGCTCTTGCAAGGGGGGGGGCCTTTCAGGTTCTCCATCCAGAGGTCAAGACTCTCAACCTTCATGCTTGATATCTGAATGGTTGAGGTATAAGGATTGGGACCTCCCGGATGACGTGATGGAGGTGTTGCTTTTGGCCAGGTGGCCTGCAACTAAATCCCTTTGCCATTGGTGTAAGTTCTGCAACTGGTGCAGAGATCACAATATTGATCTTTTTCAGTGCTCCATTCCTATGGTTTTGTCTTTATTACTTTCTTTGGCCCACAGGGGCCTTCAAGTGGGTACCATTAAGGGTTACCTGGTGGCGCTGTATCTTTAAGCGCTCGTCTGAAGAATGTTCTTACTTTAAGATTCCTTTGATTTCCCAGTTTCTTAAAGGAGTGACTAATGTATTCCCGCTGTCTCCTTTCTAGGTGCCGGTTTGGGATTTGAATCTGGTTTTGAAATTTCTCATGGGGGCTCCGTTTGAACCTTTGCACTCTTGTCCTTTGAGATCACTGTCTTTCAAGACTGTGTTCTTGGTTGTGGTTACGTCCCCTCGCAGAGGGAGTGAATTTCAGACACTTTCATCTAAGTCACCATTTACTGTGTTTCACAAGGACAGGGTTGTACTGCGAGTATGTTCTTCTTTTCTACGTAATATCATTTGAGTCAAAAGGTGGTTCTTCCATCTTTCTACCCTCCTCATCCTGGTAAGGAAGAGGAGCGACTCCATCGGTTGGATCCTAGGAGAGCTCTGAGCTTTTACATTTCTAGATCAGAGTGGATGATCAACTCTTTGTAGGATATGCTGGACACCGATTGGGCCAGGCTGTTACCAAACAGATCTTGTCCTGGTGGATTATCGTTACCATTACGGAGTGTTACCGATTGGCGGGTAAGGACCCTCCTGATGGGTTGAGAGCTCATTCCACTAGGGGTGTGGCTACTTCCACCGCCCTCCAGCGGGGTGTTCCTATTAGGAATATTTGTGATGCCGCTACATGGGCTTCCATCCACACCTTTGTTAAACATTATTCCCTGCATGCAATCCATGCTCAGGATATGGCCTTTGGGAATGTAAGTGATTTCAATCCAGCACTCCAACTAAGTCAATGCCTAGTATGGGATGCCCAATGGAAACCCTTATTTATATATTTTTATGTCAAAGTTCTTTTAATTCTGGCTGATGTACCCTTATATAACGCCCCTCTCTTTGAATTCCCCCGGTCTCACTGAACCAAGAAATAGGTTTGTTTTGCAAATTAAAAGATTTATTTGAAGAATTGAACAATATATAGATTACACTTTTAGGAATATGAATAATATCTGAATATCACACTTATGAATATGAACAATGATCAGCAATGGGTTATATTACAATATCAACAATCTCTTTAATCAGTTAGGAGTAGGAATAGGAAAAATAATATATCCGAGAATACTTGGTATGGTTCAAGAAAATGCAATGATAGGAAAGAATGCAACACAGAATAAGACTTTATAATTTCAGTCAAAAGACAATATAATCCCTCTTTACCCCTGTTATTACTCACTCCCCCCAGTATGCAATATGAAGAGGTGGAAGAGAGCACACAGGTTTCAGGAATAACAAGCAACAATTGTAATTTCAATCCCACTTCTCCCACAGCAAGCTTAGAGAGAACAGGTATGATTTAAAAACAGGTCAAAATGCTTTTGAATGTGATTTGCAATGATTGGGAAAATGCTAAAATGACTTCAATTCGCTAAAAAAGATTCAGAATTAGTGAAAGTTGCTTTGGATTGGTTCAGGTCAACACTAGCAATGATTTAGGAATGATTATCAGATGGAAAACAAAATTCAGAAGTTGAAAGCAAGAAATAGCTGTTTTTCTATTGAGTGAAATTTAGCCAAATTGCAAATCACGGCAACTTTTCCGCATTCAGGAATTGCGATTGCGGAAAAACTATAAGGAATATCGTTTTGGGTCCGTTTGAAAGCTGAGGATGTTTCTAGGATGTGCGGTTCAAAAGTTGATTTTTGTGAAGGTCGATTTTTCTGAAACAGAGTCAAGATTTCTAAAATGAAAGAAGCGCTTTAAAGATTCGGAACCGATATGGACTTATATGAAGGGGCTATGAAAGTACAAGATACCCAACGGGACAACCACCAGAACAGTGCGCCTTCCACTCTGGTTGTTGTGCGCCAAGACACTTGACTTTCTTCAAAATATCAGCGCATAGATGATTATCGCTACAGTTATCACAGACAATATAATGAGAAGAATTCAGGATGGCCACAAGATTCTATAATGCAGTTCTGGATAGGTTGAAATGGCTTGAATATGATTACTTTAAACTAAGAGATGACTATAGACAGTTCTAGACTAAATACTCCTTTGGCTTTGGAATAGAATGGACCCGTCAAAGATCTGGTCAAGGGTTTGGACTTCACTCGCCACCGGACAGGATTCAGGGCACCTGAACTCTGCTCTCAGCAAGGCACTCTGCTCTGCGCGGCCTATTGACTGAATCTGATGGGTTCTGGATTACAGCTCTGCTGGACGGATCTGAATCTTGGTTCTAGCACGGGGCTCTTGGCCAGAAGCAAAACAGCTCAACCAGGCTATTGAATGGTTTAGTTAGGCCCCGTGGAAGTTTAGGGGTTAGAATCAGGTTGCAAAAGATTCTGAGGCCTGTTGAAAAAGGTTTCATCTTCTTGGGCTAGGCCTCTCTGCTTCAAAGTTCTAGAGTTTGGTTCTAAAGTCTGGTCTCTGGATCTATGTCTGGAGCCTGGATCTTCCTGCAAGGTGCTTCACCAAGAAATTAGTTGAGGAGTGGAAAGTGTGCGTGTCCATCCTCAGCAGTCCCTATTTATGTATTTCCAAAGTGGGTGAGGAGGCTGATTATCTATGCCCAACCCTGTAAGGATCTGATAGGTCAGAGAATTTCCCCTCTCCTGATTTGAGACAGGAGCAGTGTGTCATATGTGTCAGAGTGACGGTGTCTATGGCCCAAAGGAAATCTCTCCCCTTTATTTTTACTTAGAAAATCTATTTTCCCCAAAAAACATATTTCCAAGATGCATAACTTGTTAATAATACATAATTACATGACAGATTGCTTAAGGTAGGTTTCTGTCCAACTCTTACTTTCCTACGAGCTATGGTTCATCAATGACAACTTTTTCGCGCTTTTGGTGGGTTTCTCAATATTAGTTCTGCACCAATTTATACACATGCATACACATCCCATTTGGGCACATTCCTGTAACCTTTCATGTTCCTAACATAAACACAATGGCTACAATATGAATAATTTCTGGGGTTCAGTCTCAGAACATCGCACAGATTCCAGCTTAGTCTTAAACTGTGAGTGCATATTCCATTTTAACAATCTCTAAGTTTCATATTTTTGTCAGTTCAGTACACTTTGCTATGAGCATTTTTATAAAACATACATTTACACCAACTTCAATCAACAATTTCAGTCTTGCCCGCTGTAATAATCAATGACACATACGTTTTAACCAGGTTCAAACACCGAATTGGATTCACCCACCTGAATTCTTCTCTTGTGCGGTTTCCTTCTGAACAAGAAGAAAATGGGGAAATACCTAGAAACCCCTCCGCTGACCGGAACTGAATGATCTGGTCCACGGTGGGACCTCCAGGGAAAACCCCCCGAAAGGGGACAAAACCCTGTGCAGGGAAGGGCTGCTTGAGTTCGCAGTGTCCAGAGAACCGCCTTCCTTGTCAGGTCTGAATGGTATTTCTTTCAAGGTGGTCAAGTCTGTTCACAAGGCTGATAGGTGCTAATGAGGATTGAAGAACAAATACAGAGGTAAAAATATACTTCACTACCAAAGGAGCTACCCTGAACTAGGAGGAAACCAAGAGAGAACTCCAATAGTAAAAATGTGGCTTACCCTGATTAAAGAATCAGAAATCCCCGAACGTCGGAGGAAGTGGTCTTTGAAGCAGGAAGCTAAGGAGCAGTCACCATGGGACTGTAAAGAAGGAACAAGGAACAGAGGGGTTTTCAAGGCTTGATAATACCAAGTTACTATAGAGAAAATCTTACTGACACGGAGGCTGAATTCACATTACCCTCAGGGAAGAAAGGCGAAGAATGGTGTGTTCTGGAAGTTGGAAGTACTTAGGATCGGAACGGGCGCATTCCCCATAGATCAAGTTAAACGTCTGACATCTAGAAAAATAGAGGGAATAATGGTGAAAGAGAAACGCTATTTGGATGCCTTGCGACCTGGGGGAAAGAGAGCGGGGAGAGTGGAAATACTAAACCGCTGATGAAACCTAGCCGCTGCGTGCTGGTTATCGGGAGTGGTGTCTCCGTCAAGCAGTGAAAGTGAAAGTAAACACCGCCGTAAATGGTCCTTTGTTTGCCCAGCCCCGAGCTAAGAAACAAATAGAAACACAGACAGATTATAACTACAGGGACCCCCTGATCTAATGCAAATGGGATATTACAGATTCCTTAGTAAGTAGAGAAAACGAACTCGCGAAGCGTGGATGATTTCTCTGTAGAGTAGCAACGCACGTGAGCACCTTCCGTGTATCCTGATATAGGCGGGGCTCCCAGTACATTGTCGACAGTCAGAATCACTAGTCCGTTGCCGGCAAACAGAAACTCCTCCATATTGTGAGGAGGAATCGAACTCGGTGTAGTAATCTCCTCGCATTATGCTATCTCATGGATGGCATTCATCACACCCGCCTCTAGAGCTGGGCTGAGTCAGAGGGTCACATGGCCGGCTTCCTACCAGAGCAGTTTGTTGTCAGTCACACCTGAATTAACATTCCTATTCAGCCCAAGGAATCCATTGTTTCTTTCTCTGGGCAGCAGAGGAAATCTCCTCCCCTCATGATTAACATGCCAATGCGATATCCTCCTTTTGGTGGGAATGAACAAGGTGTGAGTTTCCCTGGGGAAGAAGGCCTCTTGGAAGTTTTAACTGAATCCGGTTACCTTCTGGTCAATTGTAACAGAGTTCCTTGTGAAAGAAAATACATTTATAAATTTAAACTAAGCAAACCCATCTTTACTTCCAGTCCTTTTTCAACATGAAAATCAATGTGTGGCACTCTTATATGGCATTTTGATGGAACTCTCTTCTTTGGCATAGTTTGAGTTCAATGTTCAACTTTACACATGGTAGATTTTAAATCGCCGGCCACTGACAGAGGCAACGGTACTACACCCATTTTTGACAGCTTCCTTTCCATCAAGTATCTTTAAAAGAGGATTTTGTTCTGATAACATATGATTCTTGCTGACATTGTATTTATGAGGATTCTTGTAGTAGAATAATGTGGAACACCCAACAAGGAGGTTGGATCTTTTAGGTGGTTTGTGAGCATGATTTTTGCACATTTTTGACAATCAAGAAAACAGATTTCCAAACAGCTCTGTGTTTCTTTTTGGCAATCGGCATTGCTTTTTCAAGTGATTTCAGGTTACTTTGTGGGTAGCCCAATGGTGGGTTTTGGCAGTGGTCTCCTGTGTTACCACTGACATAGGCAAAAGTGGATGGTGGCCTATTTTTCAGATTTTTACTGCGCACTTTCGGGTGTTTTTTAGCGAGCAGCATGCTTTCCGGCGGCCATTTCTGATGCTTCTGTTGCCAGCAATGTACAGTAATGTTGCAGGGCATGGACTAGTGGGTTGAGACATCCCACAGGAAGGCGGTTCTTTATACCACCATCTAATTGGGTACTCTAAATTCTTTTCCCTCCTCCATTTACTGGTACTGCTTTGGGAGTCTGTCAAAGATGTGGAATACGTTGAAGGACACAATCCATTCGAAGAACAAGTTACTTACTAACTGGTAACGTTCTTTTCGACTGGATGTTCCGCCAACGTATTCCACATCGCCCTCCCAGCCTGCCCCTCAGGAGAATTTCCTATGCAATTGCAGCTTCCGTTTCTGCAAGGCTAAATGCAGGAAACCATGCATGAAACCTGTGCCACACGTTCTGAGGGAAAAAAACTTAAACTGAGGCTACAGGCGCTGTGCGTTCCATTTATAACATCCTGTGATGGCGCCCTCGACGGAGACCTTCGAGGGACATTGACCCGACGCCATCGACGCAGGACGCCCGCTGCCGAAAAAGTTTCCGAAGTGCACAGCTGTGGACATTACATCTCAAAGATGTGGAATACATTGGAGGAACATCCAATTGAAAGAACGTTACCAATTGGCAAGTAACTTGTTAATCTCTCCCTACCTCTAAGGGGCTTTCCCTGCCTCAACCTCGGAAATGTTTGTGACCAGTCCGAATGTCTGTCAAAAAGTAATGTTCCCCACCCTCGGTCAGAAACCTAGCAATCTAACCCTAACACTTAAACCAAAAGTCTACAACAAAAGTACAGTTCCTTTACCAGGAGAATGACTCCATTCTCCTGGTGTTTCAGTAGTATTCCCAGAAATGTGCTTTATCAAAAGGATACCAGGGGGAATGACTCCATGCTCCTGGTTCTCCACAGCGGTTCTTCAGCACTTTTACACATATCTTGTACCATTCCCTTCAACTCTTTCAGTAGAAAAGCTCACTGCATAATTTTTCTTCCCTTTAACATCTGGATACTAAATATATTTTCCAGACTCCTCTGTATCTTTCTTGAAAACCCTTTGCAAGTCTACTTGAGCAGTGGTAATGGCTGGGCCACTGCGATGAGAGAGATGACCGCTAATGCCTTCAACTGCAGCAGTGGTATTGGCTTGGCCACTGCAAACAAGGGACAGGACTTGTGTTGTACTCTGCTGGAGCAGTGGTATTGGCTGGTCTACTGCGATGAGGCAGATGACTCCTAAGGTACTCTGCTTGAGCAGTGGTATGGATTTGGCCACTGCGACGTGGGAGCTGGGTCTCTTCCTGGACCACATATGGTCTTCCAGCCGATCCCGTTATCTGTAGTGCTTGGTGGACATGGCTCCAGTTCTCCTGGGTGTTATGGGGGCCTGTGCTCCTCCTCTCTTCCTGCGTGGCTCCAGCAGGCTTTGTTTCTGAATCGTCTCACCTTCTAGCAGTCACGCTACCACCAAGTGAGTCGGCTCCCTGCTGGCTCTCAGGATGCTCTGACAACATCCTGCCTTTCCTTTTTCACTCCCAGAGGGACGCAATTGGTGTGGTGGCAGTGTTCCAACTTTGAACTTCCCGTGCTTTGTTCATGTACTCTTGGCTTCCACGACAAGATCTCTTTTGTCTGTTCTCGCTTTCCTGTTTATACTGTTGACACCGCCCTCGCATAACGTCCACTCCTTCTATGAAAGTCTCTTCGGCACTCTACATGCTTCCATTGAGTCACCTTGTTGCAGTACGTGGCTGATTAAGCATCTGGTTTCTCAATATGCGTTTTGTGTTCTTCGTCTTAGTTGGTCTTATGCTTGTCAGAGTCATGGGTTTTCAGTAGCACCTGATTCTACTATCAAGGATGGATGACAAGGATGATAATGAGGGTAGGTGCTTATGTGCTGTGCTGGTGGTATGGTGTACGAAGATTCAATTCAACACTACAGCTAAGTCAATGCCTAGTCTGGGATACTGAATGGAAACCCTTATTGATAAATCTTTATGCCCAGTTCATGAGTTCTGGATGACTACCCCTATATAACACCCCTCTCTTAGAATCCCCCTGACCCCACTGAGCCAAGACGTAGTTCTGTTTTGCAAGTTTAAAAGGTTTATTTGAGAAGTAAGACAAAATATAGATAGCACGCTTTTAGAATAAATTAATAATTGATATCGCCCTTATAAATATAATGTTAATAAACAATGGGTAATCTGACACTAGCACACTTCTTTATAATCAATGAAGAGTTAGTATAGGATGGATCAAGTAGCAAAAATACTTTTATGATTTCAAGGGAAAAGCAATGAGGAATAAAATGCAGTACAGAAATAATTGAGATGATTTTAGCAAAAGATAAGATAATCACTTTTTCTCTGGCAATTCACCCTCCTCCCCTATGCAATGTAAGACATGGAAGTAGATGGAAAGAGGAGCACACAGTTCTCAGGAATGCAATCAAATATAAATCAGTTCAATTTCCCCCCCCAGCAAGCTTAGAGAAAACCGGTATGAGTTTTAAAACACAGGCCCAAGTGCTTTGAATGTGGTGGCAATGAAGTGCGAAATATGCTGAAAATGCTTTTAATTCCCTTTAGGAAGTTCAGGGAGAGTGAGAGATACTTGGGATGAGTTCAGGCTCACTTTAGCAATGATTCAGAGATGGTGATTAAGAGGCCAACAAATTTTTAGCAAGGAAAGAAATGACTGCTGATGGTTACACGTGGCTGGATTTTTAACCAAATCGCAAATCGCTGTAAAATTCGCGAGTGCGTGAATCGTGATGAGATTCTAAGCTTTCAGAGGAAAGTTAAATTTCTTTCCTATCCCAAACGGTTCCAGAGATACGGACGATTAAATACAGGTAGTTTTTAGGATTTAAAATAAACTCAAAAGGACAGTGACAGCTATGCAGCTGCAGAATTGACAAGTGACAGTGGTGCAGCTTTACAAAATGACAAGTAACAACTTCTAGGAGGCAGTTCTGGTTAGATTAAAATAGTTTGGATTAGATTATTTTAAACGAAGAGCTTATTTCTGTCACAATCTGACCTAAGTACTCACAATATATTTTGGAAGGACTGGACCTCGTCACGGATCTGATCAATCAGGCTAGCGGCACTTCACAGCGATCTGGTCTCTGGGTCTGCGGTTCTGCACGGTCTGGTCTGGTCTGGTCTGTCCGGATACAGCGTTCTCTGCACGGCTCCTGGATCTCTGCACTGGTCCTGGCAAAAGTTCTTGGCAAGGGATTCAAGCAGCTCGCCCGGCTGTGAGTAGCTTGCAATGATTTGAGGCCTGCTGCAGAGAACTCAGCTTATGGTTTTAGGCCTTTGATTTAGGTTCTAAAGTATAAGTTCTAGGTTCTGGAGTATGTAGCTGGAGTCAGTCGGGAACTGGTATCTTCTGGATGTTGTGTGGTCCGGCAAACGCTCCACAGCAACTGGATTTGAATATCTCTACCTGTCCCAGCAGTCTCTTTTTATGTGTTTTGAAAATGGGTGTGTGCCTGGGCCTAGCTAAGCCTGCCCCTCTCTACTTGTCATTGGCCCAATTATCCCCTCTCCCATGATTGGGGGAAGGAAATGTGAGTCAGAGTGATGCTGTAGGTTTTATGGGTCAGTGGATCCTCCCCTGGTCAGTTTGCCCACAAATCTATATTTGATTCAAATACATCCTTCCCAGACATACAATTTGTTGAAATTACATGTGCACATTATATATTCCTTATGCTCCATGCTTGTCCGCCTCTGATCTTCCTGGGGGCTTGCATTCAAAAATGACAACATTATGCATTTTTTAACTGGTTTTGCAATATCGGACATTTACCCAAATTTACACACATGTGTGCAAGGAGTACGGACATTAATTGATGAAGTGTCAGATTTTTAACATGCAGACATTTGGACTGAGACCCTATTTTCCGCTAGCAACCCCCCCAGAATACACCACAGGGTCCTAACGCTTCTCAAAATGTTCACCGAAAAATCACAAAAATAATGAGATTACGTATATAATTCTGACAAGTCCGCACTTTGAGTTATCTATCTTTTTAAAATGATGCCCTGTTCAAAAAGGGGTGTGGCTTCCCACATCACAGGGGGGAATAACTGGTTTATCCACTTCCCCCAAGCTCAGCTGCTAGCAGAGGCACTGCCCCTCCCAGTTTCCCCTAAGAGGAAGCCACTTTTACGACGCCCCCAATATAACATTTGCCTGAGTCCAGGACAGGCCTTTGTTCAACTCTCTGTAGTCCCCAGCTGCTCCACCCCTAATCTAATCAACAGGGCCATGTGACCTCAGGATGCAGCCAGGACTGGCAGCCAGGCCTGGGAACACAGCTGTTGATCCAGTATCAACTCCTGTCGGGGGTAGTTGTCAGGCAGAATTCAGTTTCATTAAGCCAGGTTTCCGCTAAATGTCACTTTTTGTTCCCAGTTTAAATCACTTACAATTTTTACATATACATTAAATAATGACTTCCTTCAAGTTATTTCAGAATATAGTTATACATTGTATCCACCTCTTAGCAAGTCTTTCCTTGGTCTGGTTTTTTCATTTGTTCAGTTTCACCCAAAAGTCTGGTGGTTTTAAAACGCTGGCTTTCTGATAGTGGCGAGTACTGGTAATGCAACCATTTTTGGGATTAAGAAAAGGAATTCCCCACAAGAAGGTTGTATCTTTGGAGTGGTCTCGTGCCAACTGCGCAGTTCTCCTATTCTGGCGTGAAATGTGGGCGGCGATAGCTCATCCCCACATCCACCCAGTCTATTGATTTAGTTTGTTCTGGGATAGAATAATGGGCGGCGACAGCTCATCCCCACATCTACCCAGTCTATTGATTCAACATGGGTCAAAACCCATGACAATGGAGGCTTTTCCCCAGGTGGGCGTCCTTATTCCCAAAAGGGGAGTCCCTCCCTATGAGGTCCTCCCGCATAATACCACCCCTAGGGGGACTATTGGGCAGTGACCTCACCTCCCTAGTCCCATAGGAAAGGGCTCTGCCCCTGGGGAGAAGTGAAGAGACCTGGTGAATCATCACAGCAGTGGGCACCAAATTATGTAAATTTTCTGATAACCTTTTTTTTAAAATAACATTGAAATCATACCTTGTCTTAATTCTAGGAGAAGGTCAAATGAATCTGGTTATACATCAGACCTGCTCTAGTTCCCTTGTCCCTTGTTGGTCCCATAGCAATATGGATGCAAGGTTTGTTCTTCTATTTTCTTTGCAGAAGGTTGTGTTCATCGCTTATTTTACTGTCCCACTTCCTGCTCACACTTTCTAATCCAGAGAAGTCTGGCTTTGATGACTGATTGTCCTTTGCATTCGAGAGGCCTCTGTCTGACCTTCACTGCCAATGCCTGCAATGCAGAAGTACACATGATCAGATTTGGACAAGTTCACTACCGTGTTTTTTTTTAGCTGTTTCAGATTGTATGTTCCTGATAGGTGAGAGAATTTTAATGTCCTACTCCCTGACCTCCTTTCTTGTCTTCCCTCTGCCTGATGTAGTCGGATAGTGGTAGTTTCCTAATATTGGGGCTGTACTGCGGATCCCGCTGGCTCAAACGCTGAGAGTCTAAGGTGCTTCCGCCTAATGCTGGTGTCGGCATGTCTTCTAGGCCTAATTTCAGTGTTCTACCCTCAGTGTCAACTGGATATTATATATTTTGAGGAAGGGGTGCTGCTCTTTTTGAGTGATGGATAGGACATTCCGGTAATTTTCCATTAAATGTTATGTTGTGATGGAAAGGAGGGCTATCATTTCTGTTTGACATATGGAAAGCTCATGCCGGAGGGAGGCTAAGCCAGATGCACCAATATCTGTTTTTTCTGGTCCTTGTCGGGAGTTTTGTAAGAGGGGGTTGTGTTGACATCTGGTGTGTGTTATTATAATGCGTTATAGAGACTGACCCAATTAAAGTCCCGTCTTGAGAGAACTGTTTTTTTCACGGTTATGCTCACATGGCCCTTAGACTTTTAGGTAACACTGGAATGGCTTGAACCAGTCTCGAGTATGCTCTAGTTTGTGAAAATATGCTGAGATGAATTTTGGAGTCCCATGTCCGTTGTACCTATCTAATTTGGTCCAGTAGTTGGATGATGTTTTTTTGTGTGCTAATTTCTCTGTTGTCTTGAGAAATAACGAGGTTTTGTGCGATTTCTGAAAGTCACGTTGTTTTTTATTTGCAGAGGCACTCGACTATTGTGTTTCGTAGATTAGTTCTGAATGAGGCGTGTCTGGTTAATGCGCTGGACTGAAGAATTGTCAAAGTGTACGAGTCTCTTCTTGGTGAGTTTTGGGCCCCTGTGCGCTAGGTGATGCCAGAGGGGTTTCACGGTATGCCTTTGACTGCTTACCAGTGGGATGCTGAGGGGAGCCTAGGTGATACGTTTCCCATCTTTCCAGCCTTAGGAGGCGCCTATTTGAAGGCTTATGCATAGGCTTTTGTAATAGTCCAGTCTCCAAATAAATGGAGCAATGAAAACTGCAGGTGTGGCTTAATTCACATGGCGTATCTTATTTGAAAGAATCAGCTCTATTTTTTCGACTTTGGTTTCGACGGTTAGTGGGCTGTCCACGAGGATTCAAAGGTTTCTGGCTGGTACTCTGTTTTAATCCGTCTTGCTTCATCCATGAGTCTGAACTTGAAATACAGTCGTATAGGTCTAGTTTATTTGGGGATGATGTGTGCGTATTGTTATAGCTTATGTAAGAGTTGTTCACATACTTGTAGTGAGTCAAGCCTTAGTTGCTGAGGATTTCCAAGGTGCAGGATTAATGGACTTTTTAAAAAGTAGTTTTAGCAGGCGGACCATTGACGTATTACACAGGTGATGTTGAGGGGTTGAATCAAAGGGGGCTTGTAGATCATGTCCACCCTCCTGAGGAGGAAGGAAGTCAGTGTAGTGCAGTTCCTGCAAAGGGCAGGCTGGGCTCAAGCAAGGAAGCATTGGTTAGAAAAGTCGATAAATACTTCAGTGCTGAACGAGGCTGGGAAGGGCTGTGTGGTGAACAGTGCTGGGCCTGCTCCTGCAGCATTGCTCATGTCCCTGCAAAGCGATCCCTGTGTGCTGCGGGGGCCAGGATATGTGTCCATAATGCCATACACAGCAGTCACTGAACACAATATGCAAGAGTTAGACTTCTGAGAATGCCACTGTTCAAATAAGAGGATTATAAAGTACATTGAAGATTGGCAGGTCCCGAACATCCAAGCAACACGATATACGCAAAGCAATACAGCACAGGAGCAGATTTCAGTCTCGCAATGCATCATTAAAGGGTGACTTGGAGCAGGAGCTGTGGGCCTACCAGGTCGGCAAGTACCTCCCTGTGTAGTGCCATGGGGCATTGCACTGCAGTGCAAAAAAAGGGCATTAGCAATGGCAATATGCTTGGCTTTTGTGTAAGCATGGAAAAGGCGTTTGCCAGGCACTGCCATAGTGGTATTTCCCCCTAGCTGTACTCTAATGCAATAGTTTCGGCTTACCTGTTGTACTTTAGTACCACCTAATAGCTAAAACTAAACATTTCACTTGTTAGCCACTGCCCTTCTCATTCTGTCCTGGCAAGGCTGCACTGTAACCCCTCCCTCTGCTAGTGAAGGGAGCATAGCACAGGGTGACCTGAACGTGTGAAGGTAGATTTAGCTTGTGCAAAAAGAAGAAATGCATCTATGGGGGCAACTAGAAAAAAATGAAGCAGAGGAGCAGTGATTGGGTCCTGTAACCTCACCTGCAACCTGCTGCTCAGATGGTTGGGTCCTGCCACCAGAAAAGTGTATCCGTGATGAACCTGTGTTGTTCCAGTGCAATCCGCAAAAATAAGGCCATTGAACCAACAATAATGCGTGATTGTAGAAGCACCGTTTCACTCCACTAGCCATTCCCGGCGTAACATTTGCCATTCTAGCATATCTTAAAGGTCAATATTGGTCGGTAATTCATAGGATCACTTCTATCCCCCTTCTTAAATATCAGAATTACCAGTGATCACTTCCAGGAAGGTGGCGTAGGTCCCCCTGTGACCTATTAATGGTCTCCACCAATCGTTTTGATGAAGGGGGCGTAGGTCCCTGTACTAATGGTCACCACTGATCGCTTGCAGGAAGGGGCAGAGGTCCCTGTGGACTTATTGAAAAGGCTAAATGTATAGGTAACTGTCTTATTTTGAATTTGAAAGGCATAATTGTATCAGATGGAATGAGAGGTATGTGCGGTATAAGAACAGCATCTAGGTTCGATCGATTACACAGAGCTCTATGATGTTTATTTGTAGAAGTGTATTGTCATGGTTTATTACACGGCACGCGCCAGCTAGGGAACTCCTTCCCCTACAATGGATGTGGCGCACAATAAAATGCTTTTTATTTTAATATACTACGAATTCTTTTGAGTAGGCCTCCCACCCATCTCTTACCCAACCTCCACAAACTGTGTCACAATGGACTAGGATCCAGGTCGGTGTGTATCAATAAGATATTTATTAATTTATTATTTAATGTAAAGCAGTATAATCAAAATACAGAAGCCACCAAAGTTGTGCCAAAATGCAATAATCTCTACAAAACAACCAGGTAAAGATATACTATCACAGTTAATTCCGTTTTTTTATGACCAAACAGAAAAAGAACAATTTACCACAAAGTGATAGCACCAACAGTTAAGCACTCCCCATGCACTAATGGAAAAATGGGTTTTCATGATTCAATACTACTGCTATGGGACAGCAGACACGGGTACTTTGGGCTGCTTACATTAGAGGGCAAACCGGGCTTCAGTACAGACTAGCTAGCACACTTAGGAAATTCGATTTGAACACAGGCAGCACATGAGAAAGAAAATAAAAAAATAAAGGGAATGCAATTCCGAATCCGTGATTAGGGTATAGTAGGGAAAGAGATATAAACTAGGGACAACAAGTTTTCCAAGGTTAAAAGAAATCACTCATTTTGCTGGGGCTGTGACGTGACAGGCATGAAGGAAATGCAACTCGAAATCTGCACTCAGCATCAGATAGAGGAAGGGGAATAAATAAATGCTTTTTAAAGGATGAAAAGAAATTTTTAGAACAACGAAAAGGGGAATCACCTTAATTTTACTAGGGCTTGAAAATTACCCACACGCTTTCAACAATGAGAAAGGCACATAGGAAAATTGGTGTTTAGTGAAAATGACAGGGGCAACTAACAGGCTTTGGGCAAAGGGATTACTCACAATGGGAACAACGGTTTGGGTTTAATAGGAGAGATACAAATAGGAATGACAATGGCAAATGAAAGTTCACTTAGCAGGGCATAATTTAGGCACTGGGACAAATCGCTTTTCAGCTCTCAAGGGGATTAATTCTCTTGCAGGCAACACTTTAAGAACTATAACTATTAAATAAAAACACTAGACAAGGATGGTTGATTTCGAATCTCAACAATTCCGATCCGTGACATTCAATGGGTGAATTAATTGATTTACTTACAAAAATACTAAGGATTTACAAAGTCAAATGAGGGGTTTTTCAAAGGAGATATGCCTACATACACAGGCAAAAAAGAGATTCTTCTATGGGGAGATGGCTAGACTACACTGGCAATTTGGGTTTTTCAAGTGGGAAATATTGAATGCACCGCTACAAAAATGAAGGGCTTATGCAATTTAGAGCTGGGGTTATTGCTACTTACATAGCAAGCCTTTGTTTAAGATTCAGGAAAGCCAGCTGGATCTCAGGACACTTTGGTAAGAAAGTGCAAGTGTCTGGTCACTGCACTCTCAAAGATGGTATGTTTCAGCAGCCTTCTCTCTGTCCTCCTGTTTCTGTCTTCCTCGGTTTTTGTCTGTCCTAAGTCCGAGTACAGCCCCCCTTATATAGCAGAAATGACGTCACTAATTTTAGAATCTAGGAGAAGTGCCCTTCAATAATCCCTGATGCCAGGATTGGACAGTTTCTTTCTCTCTTTCTGCCCCCAGTCAGAATTGGATTAGGGGAGGAGAGCACCATCTGTCTTTTTTCTATTTGTCATCCTTACAACTTTTTGTCAAAAACAAGTTATGTATCATAACTTCATAATTGTACTAGCCACTGCCATATCAAATATATATTCGATTTTTGATGGTCTTGGGGATTTAGCTTAGCCAACTCCCAAATCCGTACATTTTTGTTTTCATAAAATGTACAACAGTTATGAATGTCAGTTATCAAGCATGTTACTAATTTCCTTTTCCATCTTTTCACCAACTATTACAATTGTCACATGTTTAGATCAGCCAGAAACCTAGTCTAACTGGCCATTACATTTCCCAGAGTCCCAGGTAAATGCTGTTTATATCCTCCAAACCGCCTGGACATTACATGAAAAATTGCATGAAATTGAAATCAATCATCAGTCTAATGGCTCTGCAAAATGCCTAAAATGAAAATGGTCTTTAATATTGATTGGGAGTGTCTGTTCAACATGTGGGAGAGAGGCTTCATCCTCCCCACAGCCATATTTTTCCCTGGGCTCGGCTTGTGAACAGAGCTTTTTATAAGTCTCTTTGAAGTGGTGTGGGCTCTTTTAATGTGGGTGCAGCAAGAACTCACACCCTTTTGTCGTGCCTTAGCCAAGGATTGTCTTCTTTTGAAATCTCTGCTCTCCTGCCGGCCAGTCTGCAGAATAGGGACGTTTGATGCCTCCAACAGCATCACATTTTATTGCAGCATTGTTAGCTTGGAGGTGTGGCATCCAGAAATTTAGAACTGAGCCAGAACAGGTTTTTCCTGAAGTAAGTGTTTCTTCACATGTTTACAGCAGTTTTGCAGGTGAAACATAATATACATTCGCTTTGGTCACCACCACACATCAGGTTCTGCTTTCCTGAAATTTTTCTGAAATTTTTCTGTGAGCAGTGCTCTCTTTTTCCATTGTGTCTTTTTAAAGCCGTTTTTATTTGCAAATACCCGTGCAGGCCCTTTTGCTTTTAATGTTTAAAAATCCTGTTTTCCATGTCACCAGATTCTTTTATTCCTCCTTCTTGGGTGAATTACATTGCTGCTGGCCCATTGATAATGACGGGTAGGCCCTTTTCCCCATGGTCCTTTTATTTTAAATGAACAAAAAGAAAAAGCCAAGCCTTTTTTTGTTGCAGTGTTTAAATGCTGCTGTTCAGGTGAAAGGGACATCTCTTTGGATCCTTTAAATGTACCCCACAGTATGCTGCAAACATGTTGCATTGCAGGGACCCTGTGATGGCATAAGATTGTGTAGTGGCATAATTACAGCACCTACTTTCAGTTTTAGCTCGTGAGGAGGCATTCGTCCTACAGCTTTTCGCTCTTTAGAGACTGAAATATTGAGCCAGTAATTAACTTTTCATTGACACTGGAACCGCCGTGCCTTGTGTGAAAACAAGTGGGGATAGAAAGAAGTAACTTGAAATTATTTTGAAGGTTTACAATAGTGGAAGGCGAAAGAAACGTATAGCTGTTGATTGGAAGGGCACACAGCGGTGCACTTTGCCATTTTGACAGCAGAGGGCAGCCTAACACTGATCAATTGCATCAGCTAAGTATGGAAACATACCAAAGCAAAATATATATATATATACATTTTGGACAAGGGCATCTTTTCTCCCCTCTTCGATGTAGGAAGGGTTTCATAGATGCACTAAAGAAAACAGGAGTGAAATGGGACACCTGAGAAACTTAAAGATCTGAGTTCCATAGGTCATAGTCTCATTCCCTCTGACCCCAACCCATTGATTTCTTCCACCACGAAATTAACAAGTTCCAAGCAGGTCAATCAACATGCCCCACTAATATCTTGTCAACATTGAAGTGGTGAACCGTATTGGAAGCTGAAGACTGTTCAGTAACATCGCTATTGTAACCTAGCCCTTTTCTGCCACTTTGACCATGTTATACAAAATATTTGTGAGCAGTGTCCCTCATTCTTAGTAGGACTTCAACTGCAGTAAATAGAGCAGTTTACACCTGTCAACATGATATTGAAGTAACCCACAGAAAACATTCTCTTTAATCTTCAGTACATCACAAGGCTCCGCAATTGTCTCAGGAGGATAGCTCAGTGGCAACGTGGTTCGCCTTGGATGCTAGACGACACGGAGGTTCAATCCCTGGGTATTATCAATATGTCTCTAGTTTCTGGAATTCTTTCAATCGAAGTTGCCCTCTTTTACAAGAGGACAATTTGAGCGCTTTCTGGATTTTACATACCTGCCCTAATTCAAGACTGTAATATTTGATCCGAGTCTCCCAGTGCCTTGTGTTTGGTGGCATGATATACACCCACTGTGGCGCAGAGTTTACAGACGTTGAGTGGCCTCACATCGATTTAGGGGGTAAATGGTATTTTCCTTATTGGATATTTTATAGTGTTGACAAGTCCTCTGGAGCTTTCTATTATCTCTCCTCCTCTCCTCCTCTCCCTTGCTGCTTAAAACTAACAACTCCCAATGGGAACATCCTGAGGATCAGGAGGCATCAATCTTTTTGAAGAGCAGGAATCTTTGCATTCACCCTAGTACCTCCCCTTATTATGGCTGCGTTGCTTGCAAAGAGCTTGGCAAATGTGTTGCACATTCGTATTGAGCAAATATTTACCAAATACTCTGGGGACAGAAGATTGTTTACAATGCAAGACAGATTCCTGTTGGAAATTGAGGATTTTGATGCTTTCCTGTGGAAAGGTTCTTGTTGTGTATGCCGTTTTTTCTTATGATATAATGCACTTGCTCTTTCTGTTGCTTATCTGCCATTTCTCTTCGAGCCTTGTCTTTGTGGTGTTCTGGATCCAAGGGATAGTGAAGTGCAGTGATGTTGAACATGCATCTAGTATGGGCAGAAGTCTTAAAACGTTTGAAAAAATGTCTCCCTAAAAAGATTGATCCTGTCTCTTAAATACTGAAGTGGCAGTCCTAATTACCTCATTGCTCTGATGAGGTGTGTATGTGTGACCTTTTTTTGTTCCTCTTGAAAAACAAAACTGCTCTTTTAAGTTCTCTTTCTTGTTTCCCCTGGCATGCGTAAGTGCTTTATGATCAGTCAGGGTAGCTCTTTTAAGCCAGACGTATATATTTGTATATGCAGTGCTCCGGATATGAATGTGCAGCTTAAAGTTGGGAGTAACATGATTTTTAGGCAGTAAAAAAATAAGTTCCAATCCCAATGAGAGCATTTTTATAAGTGAGTAAAATTGTTAAAAAAGAAATGCTTTTATATAACCTTCTTATTTGCAAATAGTTAGTCATGCACATTAAAAGATAAATGTTCCCTATTGCATCATGCAGTAATTATAGTAGTGTCTTCTTGTGTCACTACGCATATTGCTGATCCAGCCTGCCATGGAGCTGTGTGTGAGGAGGTGTTGGGAAAGGCTTCTGAGTCATTTTCCTCTTTTTTGTTACAAGTATTTTTCATTCCCATTTTTCTTTCTTGGGAGTATTTGTCTATTTTTACAGAGTAAAAGTGGCCGATACACTATAGACCACAAAGAAGTTTAAACCCAAAGTAACCATAGTATTTAGAGAATTTTGAGCAATCCTTGTGCCATTGGTGTCTCCTAAAATGTTTGCATCTCATAGTAGTTGGGGATCCGTACTGACTTCCTATTTCCATCAGATGTCTTGCTCTAGCTCGTCTTACTCTGAAGAAGAGCCATCATATTTTTAGAAGTGAAACCCCAGGATAAAACATTTGGAGAAAGTTGCAGGCACCTAGATCATTATAGCTAAGAAATTGCATTTGGTGATGTGCGCATCGCAGGGAAGTCTTAGTTACCTAATATATACATTTGTATATATAATCATATATAAATGCCTAATCCAGATAAATATTGAGTCTTCTTGGAACTAAATACCTTACTCTCTGTTTGACCAAACACAAGTCAGAAACTGTTCAATAATATGGGGAAAATAATTATATTGTGCACTTATGAAATCATACCAGGAACCTTCAGTGTCCCTATCAAAGGAGTACATTCCAGTTATCTTGCACTGTCATTTTAAAATCATTTCAATAAAAGTGACGCATTGTATTGCAAGTATATGATTATCTAAGCAAATTATTTTTACATCAGAACCACGAATTAGGCTTTTGGGAGTGAATAAGGTTTTCCTGTTAAAATATATGGAAATCACCATGTTAAAATATATGGAAATCACTACCAAGTAGAAGCTTTTATTGTGGAGAGCAGAAATGCCTTGATGTATTAAAGTGTCAGACAAGCGGCGGATTATAAAATTGCAAAGGAGAAGGAAACAGCAAATTAACATTAAGTGGCATAAAGCATCCGCTTAGGTCGATTCCTTTTATTTCGGTTCACTGTTGGTTGGAAAAATGTGTGTTGGTTATTTGAATTAACATTGTCGTGGACAAGAGCAATAAAAATAACCTCCTTTCAATTCCACTTTGGTGAGTGGAAATCTCCATTCTGCATTTATCTTGTTTGTTAACTATGGTTTTCACATGTTTAGAACTGTAGCAAGACCTGCAACTCTGTGCAATGCCTTGTACACTGCACTCGCAACCTCAGATGTCCCTAGAGATTAATAGTTAAGTAATGGGTTACTGTCAGAAGTACATTCCCCACTTCAGTGACTTAGTTTGTAAATGGGGTTCAACCAAAATACTTTCAGTTGCTATCTGGGATGTAACATATTCTTTGGACTTTGGGCTAAATGTTCTAGGATAACTGTACTCCATTCTGGTTTGTCTTTCAAAAGCCAAGCCCAGATATGGACGTCAACTGGCCCACAGCATCAAGTGCAGGTAGGGTCTTCCTTTCAGTCTATTCACCTACTCTCAAAACCCCACTCAGGTAGTCTTGTTCTGTCTTTGGAAAGGTCTCTGCATTCAGTCCCATCTGGAAAAGGTTTTAAGGAGATATCCCATCAGCTATCCGAAGGTGGAGTACCAATCTGTTTCTCTCCTTTCGAGTAGGCCCTCTCCATTTCCTGCTTCCCAAAATTCCCCCTCTATTCCTGTGCGTTTTCTCTTCCTATAGCTCCAGCTTTGTAAATGTGGAGAGTATGATCTGCTTGCATCATGGAGGTGTTACAAAAGCACTCTTGCGAGGAAGGTTACAAGGGCAGACCTGGGATATGCGAAATCAATGAGTGTACATGGATGGTGTGTTAACATCCTAAACAAACTTAAGAACTGACATGTGAACAGGGATTTCCCTCTTGCACTGGCTCATGCTAGAGGTTGCACTTTTTGCAATTTAGGCCGCTTGTGTACATTCGGGAAATGGTGCTATTTTACACAGGAAATATGTGTAGCCACGTGGCTTGCTGGAAGGTGGTGGAACTACTAGCGAACGAGCGTGTGAACACTTTACACACTTGGGGCCAATTCACAAAAGGAATGCTGTCTCCTTTAAAGCCCTTGTAAAGACTTCAGATGTATAATGTGCACAGCTTAAAATCTACAATACTCCCAAAAGTAAACAGACGAGCAAAATTGCTTACGTGCCAATGAACCTCAAACATTGTGGCCATGCCACAGTTCCTTTTTTGAAACAGGAGCATTTTAATCACACTCACGTAGCACACCTTTGATGGTTGTACGTGCTTCTCTGAGCACGCTTTCCTTGTATGTACCTTCCCCACTCTCCTGCGGTGCTTTCGATCCATTGTGAAATGATGGCTGTTTTAACTGAATATCTTTTTTATTGTACCGCAGTGTTTTGGTTTTTTTTAAATCTACATTTCGTTTTTCTTTTTTAGGTTTACATGCAAATATCGGATTAGACGGCTCTCAATAGAGCATGTTAAAGTCTGTGCTTCAGCCATCCCTGTGTACATAGTCTTGGGTGTTGGCGGGAGGAGGGGCTGAGCATAATAACAGACTGCAGGCCCGGATGAGCAGTAGCAGTGACCTTGCCTTTTGTGTGCCATTACACAATTCAGTGGCAAGCCATTCAAACCTTGCTTTCGATCAATATCCTATTAAAGCAGTACAACAAGTATCCATAAACGTAGTGGTTAGCTATGTTTATAAATGGAACTCGGCGTAATGAGATGGGGTCAGTGGCAGCCCGCACCGCACATTTCATATCCTGTCTGCAGGCTGAGTTCCTCAGCTGGTTTCATAAAATCAGAGGCAGAGTGTTCTCTCAACTCTCGTTTCTGGTGGGCTCCTCTTACAGCCACGAGCCTCACTATCTGTTATTTCCTTATCGGGTACGTACTCCGCGTAATAGTCCAACCTAGTGGGACCATTTTGGCGCTTGGCAGTGCTGCTGGCGGAAATACTGTCGAACTTGTTTACTGTTCGCATGGGTCCGACAGATTGCAAGTTGTGGTGATGCAATGTTAGTTTGCAGATGGACTGTAATGGGGGATTTGGAGCATATACCGCGTGTGGTAATTCCATCCCTGGTGAATATCCTAATTTTCAGCTGTAATGTGGAGAAAAACCTCCAGCCAGGTGCAGGTGGATTTGTCTCCACATAACGATCAATTTTGGAATTTGGCAGTGAAAGTGGAAGGAGCTCTGTTACAGAATTTTTTTTTTTACCACACCGCCAAACTCGTACCAGGGAGTTTCCTATTCTGACTTCATGGAAAGTTACTCATGACGTCATGTCCTTTTTAGGCTGCCCTTTTCTTGGTATACAAGTGTAACTAAACCGTAACCAGTGCCTCGTTCAAAACAATTGAATCATTATCCTTCTATTAATAAAAAGCACTGTTCTTATACCGTCATTTGCTTGCTTTCCAAAATAAACATAACACATGAATTGGCTCATAGCTGCTGTGTTCTCTTGCGTTTTTCTTCACAGTTGAGGGGGGGCTTGTTCACCTTTTGAATATAGCAACAGTGTGACGCATTCAGTGGACAATTGGAATAACGCTTTGGGTTTGCCTCACCCTCCAGCCAGAGTCGGACTGGGGCATAAAATTCTCTCGGGCACCAACGAAAAAGTGGCCCACCGTTGCAAATGGGAATTCATTGCTTTTGTGGCGCTGTTTGAATAGTACACAAGGGGGAGTTTTTTGATAAAAATGTGATGCAAATTGTTCATTTGAAAGAATATTTATTCAGCAACACTGGTCAAAACTATTAGCCGCATAGTGAAGTAACTTATCAAACTGGCCCACCTTGGCCAAAAAAGTGGGCCACTTCGACCCAAAAGAAACTGGCCCACACAAGCATTTGCGTTTTTGGTTCTGCCATGGGCCTATTGCCCTATAAGCCAGTCCGAGTCGGACTCCAGCCTCACTCCTTCCAGTTAGTCTTGTTTACAAAACGCTGTTAAACCTACTAAGCAAACTCTGCAGTCATGAGTTTACACCAGTGGACGCTGTGCCACTGTCTAGATTTTATATCCTGTGTATATGTTCATTATTTTATCTAGTAGCCTATGTAAATGCTTTATATGTAGAGGACTCCATTCATTTTTCTCCCTTTTTGAAGGCTAATGTTCTCATGACTCCACCAAATTCTAGGGAGGAGGACAATCGCTGATCTTTTCCATATTGGGAAATAACATTTTTTTTCTAAGAAGGAATATTATATGCAAATCTGGCCTCCCTATAGAAAAAAGAACGGGTTAGGACCCTTGGAGGACTCTTTCTGCTGAATCGTATTGAACAGGGAATAAATGCCTGTAAAAAGGGCCGGATTCCTGGCATTGCCTTGATCCCATGCATTCTCATCTAAGCAGGCTCTACGCAATCCAACTTGTGCTAAATAAATCATCATAGAGCTGAACTTGAAATCCTGCCACGTAGGAGAGTGCTAGATACATTGGCTTCAGCAGTGTGTGCCTCTACTTCTTTGGGTGGTAGGCCTGCTCTGTCCATTGTGCGGCTACTTCACATAGATAGGGGTATTCTCTCCATCATGGCTCCCCATGATGTCCGATGGGTATTGCATACTGCACCCTCTGAGGTGAATGTAGTGTTTAGAACCTTCAACCGAAGCCTCCCGGGGGAGTTGGGTAGTGCGGCTCTGATTTCTGTCCTATCCAACATTCTGCTCTGAACCCTGGGGAATACTGAAGAATTACCCATCAGACGCAAGGCTCGGTAGACGGAAGGCTACCGACAGTGGCAGTAGGACGTGGAAGAAAGATCCAAAGAAAGAGGAAGACTCGCCTCTTCCAACAAAAGAGGGCTACTGAGCGGGAGAAAAAGGTATGCAGGAGCGGAAATTTCGAGAGCGTGGGACACAACACAGGAAGAGAACGGGAACCACAAAGACAAACACTGAAGGTAGCATAAAACCAACCCACAGACCCTGCCCACAGACTGAATGAGAAGATATTAAAGAGCTACTGCAATCAATGCAACTGTAAAGGAAAAACAAGACATCCCTGGAATCAAGCAGTGTGAAAAAGAGCAACACATAATGAGTATATCCTCCAGAGGTTGACCTAGAGTACTTAAAAGGGACAAGAAAGGAACCTGACAACCTGAAACCAGGCGAATATTGAGGACAAGCAGCAATTTTAAAACAGAAATTGTATTTCTCGTATTGTTTTTCTTCCCCTGAAGAATTTCCTGATAATAAGTGTGAGAGTTGAGATGAGGAATGAAACATGGTGGGTATGTTTGTTGGAGTAATATGAGAATGGATGACTATAATGCCATCTATGCGAAAACAAGGAGGCAGCGATCAGTCGTTTTCATAAAGTAGATGAGACTGACAGAGAAGATCGTATGGCGAAACTTAAATCAATAGCACAATAGATTGAAACTGAACTGTTTCCTAATGACTTGCCCTAGAGATTGGTTGTTAGAATAGAATAATTGCTTTACTTGAATATGAAAAAATAGTGAGAAAAAAAAGTGAAAAGGAAACATTCCTTTCATTGTTTTTTTCAAAACAAGTGTGTATTCTCTCATATATAAAAAAACAAAGATGTTATATATGTTTATATGAAAATAAAAGTGTGATATTTTTTGATACAAAAATCGAACTGTGGTATGTCTAGATTCAATTGGTAAAGACATGCGTCTAGGTTAAAAAATTGGATGAAGATGGAAAAATAAGGGACCCTTTGCCCATTTGATACCACATTGTAGGCTGTGTTCTGAAGAGAGCTGGTGCAAAGGAGTCAAAGACAGAAATATATATCAGCATCCTTTAGTCTCCAATTTTTGAGAATTGCCCATCTCACCACAGCAAATACCAAAAGCGCAGAAGTGCTGCCAACAGCTCAGGCTCCCGGCTCTGATGGGCAGTTTGCAGTGTCGGGTAATATTATCCCCACCAATAATAAGGCGATATTCTTGTATGGCGATATTCTTGCGGGGATATTAACACGTGGAACCCAGTCTGCCTACATTTTATAAGGAGTTTGCTCTCCTGTTGATGGCTCATTTACTGAGAGTATGGGAGGAGTTTGAGCAGCCTGTTTCGCCCAGATTCACCCCGGATGAAACAGGCTAATCAAGTCTTGCATCCTCACTTGTATCCTAATGAAGATCCACAGCTGTGGTCCTTGTACAGACCCCTATCACTTAATCAATGTTTATATAAGAATATTTGCCAAGATTCTTGCTGAGAAATTACTGAAGTTCGTTCTAGCTCTAATGTTCCCTGGTTGGCCGGGCTTAATACCGGGGGGGTCATTGACTCTGATTTGAGACTCTTTTCTGTGTCTTTTCCAAGATGAGTCCAGACATACAGGTCCCTGCTGCCCTTTCAATGCCTGACAAGGCATTTGACTCCATGTCCATTGATTCTTTGTTTGTCATGGAAGCAATGGGTTGGTGTGGATACTGCCTAGATAGCGTGCATCAGCTGGCTAGCCACGTTAGGGCCAAGCGCTGTGAGCTGGACTGCGGTCTTCATACATGGCCTGGGTTCTAAGCAAGGTTGCCTTCTCTCATCCCCTCCTCGCTCTTTCATTAGAGCCCTTGGCTGCCCTGATCAGAGAGCTTTATTCTCATAGGAGGCTTGCTGTAAAGGTTCACAGAGTGATTATGTTCCTATATTCTGGTTACAGCCTCCTTAACATAAACACGACTAATGTTAACCTGATCTCTGTAGCACAGGCAGTAGTGATGTTTAGTGACAATTTCAGTTCAAGTATAAATTGTTCCCAATCGTTCTTGTTCGACTGACTTGTTTGTTTATTTTATTTGTATAGCGCACCTGACCCAGGGGTATCTGGGCGCTCTTAGTAGAATGTTACAGACATAGACAATTCAATTAAGCGTGGAGTTTGTATATGCATAGAGAATATAGGCAGTTACTGGTAGGTACCAAGATACATTTTAGAAACATAGGCAGTGATAAGTTACAGTACCAAAGGTGTGTTTTTACATGGGTGGAAAACAGGCAGGACAGGTGTAGAGAAGCAGTGGTTCTATTAAGTCGCTAAAATGTAGGCAGATCAAATATACAGGTACAGATGAACAGGTATAACATAATCAAGTGGATACTAAAATTAGATTATGAGGTAACGTTAGGAGATCTAAGTAACTGTTAATTAGTTTTTGCTAAGTAACCAGGAGATGACACTACTCCTGAAATTGGAGAATACTTGGAAAGATTTGATGTCAGATGGGAGGGTGTTCCACAGTTGGGAGGCCATGACCGGGAAACTGGATCCTCCGGATCTTTTTAGGTTCTATCTTGGGACCACCAGGCAGGATGTGTCAGAAGATCTAATAATTTGTGTGGAAGATCTCAAGGTGAATTTTTCAGTGAGAAACAAAGGGGCTGTATGGTTCAGTGGTTTAAAGGTGAGACATAGTTTTAAGTTCAATCTTTTCTTTTATAGATAGACATTTGCAGTGTTTTCTAGTTGCTGAGCAATGCTCTCTTCTCTGTATATTATAAGAGCATTGTTCTGCATTATCTGTAATTTGTTCAGTACAGTCTTATTGGCACCTAAGTAGAGACCATTACAGTAGTCCAGTTTGGACAATATGAGTGCTCTGGCTAATGTGAGACAATTTTCTGTTGACATCGATCTACAGCCCCTATCATTTTACCCGTTTAGGCATTGGCTGAGAAGGTCATATTCACTTGCTTGTTTAAGTTGGAGGTAGCGTCAAGATAGAAGCCTAATGTTTTTACTTCTTTGGCAGTTGGGATGTTCCCATCTATATTGAAAGTAGTGTAGTTGGGGCTTAATTTGTTTAAGTTGGCTGGAGAACCCACCAAGGGGTTGTCGTCATGCAGGCAGAGGCCATGGACAGCCATCCTTGCCTGAATGAAAGTGTATATTTCATTCACGTCTCGTACATCTGTCATAAATACCTGTAAGGGGTAGGAGTATCTGGGTGTCATCTGCGTAATTAGTGTAGCTGACACCCAGATGGTCCAATTTATTAAACAACGGCTTTGTAAAGATGTTGTACAAAGTTGGCGAAGCAAATGAGTCTTGGGGCACACCACAGGTGATAGTTATGGGGTCAGGTATGGGGTCAGCTGCTCATGGTTGCTGAGGGGAGGTGATCACAAAGTATTGTGGTCGACCAAGTCAAATGCCACCGACAGGTCCAAGAGGAGCAAGATAGCAAGTCTACCTTTTGTCTTTCAGGTACCGATACATTTGTAAATTTAAAGCCTTGGGGCTGTTGCGTGAGAGGTGCTGGGGTCGGCTTGGAAGAGGCAGAGTTAGTTAGGAGTCGCTGTTTGTCTGCTATTTTAGTCTGCAGACTAGTAATTTTGTTGGTGAGCATTTTGAATGTTCGTGCACCAGAATTTGTCTTTTAGGCATGAATCAGTGGGTGGGTTGGGCATCTCCATTTCTCTCAAGATGATGAAGAGTTCTTTAGTACTGGACCCAGCTTGATTTATTCTATTGTTGAAGGTATCTCGCTTAGTACGGATAACCTCTTCTTTGTATTTAGCAGAGATGTTGGCTAGGTTAGTTTTGTTCTCTGACGAGGGGGTATGTTTCCAGAGCGTTTCAAGTTTTCTTTTTTCAGAGTGAAGCGTCTTGAGCTCGGGGGTAAACCATGAGTTCACGTGGGCTCTTGGTTTCCCTTCGCGCATTTTAAGACGTGCAACTGTTTTTTTTTGCTATAGATATAGAAGAGTTATACGCGTGTGCTGTGTGTACTTGTGCTATGGTACGTTGCTTTGTATTTTGAATCTATAGGTGGCTGTTGTGACTACCATCTCTGCCTTTTCTAGGTGTGGCATAACATTTTCACAGCATGGCAGTGTACCTTTTGGCAACCCAGGAACAGTTGCCATCTTCTGGAATGCGCCCAGCTCCACTTTTTCCTGATGTTTCTATTCAGGAGGAGTCTGTGCTCCCATAGTGAAACACACTGTGTATAGGCGCATTATGAAAACCCAATAAATAAAATATAACCACGCTGCTCTCCTCTTTGGTCAAGAAAAGTAGACCAGAACAGATGCTACAAATGTTTGATGCAAGGCCTAGGCTAAACCACCCAATATACACCAGAGGTTTTGATTTGTGAAATTGCTCACCTACCACCCCCCCATGTGTGACTCTGCTAATATGAACTGGGTGTCTTTGGGAGTAGCCCTTCTTGAGGTTTCCTGAGGAGTCCTATGGGAACACACAAGTTATTCATGGAAAAGGCTGATGGGGAATGTCACCTTCTTGACCAACCACAGACATCCTTCTTGATGAATAATAACAAAATTAAGGTCTATAGGTTATTCTTTTTTTTTTTTCTTCACAATCAAATCTTTTTATTGAAAGGAATTCCAGCCACACAAATGTCCATACTTTTGCCAACATTACAGTTTAGTGTTGTACATACCAATATAACAAACCGCTAAGAAACCAAAATACAAAGAAAGGCGTATACATCAGAACATTCATGTCCTTCCCCTGCGCATTAACAGAACTCTGCAGAGCTACCTGGAGGACATAACAGTGATGGAATGGTGGGGAGCGAGCAAAAGGAGTGAGGCTTTTCCTACAAACCCTGAGACCTGCTCTGCATAAGCCAGGAACGGGGACCAAATGCTGTTAAATTTACCAATCAGCCCCAGGCTCAGCGTCATCATTTTCTCAGCCACCACCATCTCCCAGCACTTAATCCACCACATATATAGGGTCTTCTATAGGGTATTCCTTCGTCCATCTATCATCTGGCGCAAGATGGTCTGACCCTTGCTCCCCAGATATTCAGATTCAAATGAGAAAGGAACCTGGTTATGCAATTTACGGAGTCTTCTGTAAGCAGATATTCTCCATCTCCCTGCTCAAGTTGCATCTTTTAATACAGAAACCAGCTCAGTTTGCCCCAGATATGGTGTGAAGGGAGCAGCATTGTTTGATATGTTTGGCCTGGCCAGCGTGAACTTGAGTTTTGGTCCTAGATACTGCTGAGACTAAAACTGATTGAGAGTGTTGAGCTTGATTTGATCCCAGAAGGCTGCCTTCCTGAGCGATATAGAAATTTGAACAAGGATACTATTTGTTTTTTGTATGTCCATGATGGCCTCAAAGAGAGGCATTCTTCTGACTTTCAGGTACAGTACAATACGGTCACTAAACAAATGGCTCTGTCAAATATTGCGGTTCAGTGAGATGATAAAAACTATTGTGGCCTTCTGCATGCCTCACAGTACCCACAGGACATCTGGGTCACCCAAAGGCTGTAGTTGGCCCTAGCTGAACGTTGGAATCCAACTTCACGAAGGTTCAGGACTGTACTATTGATGAGAATTGCAGCTCCCATTCAGGATTCCCTTCCAACCCCTTTGTTGATGGTTGGTATTAGTTGATCTGCTTCCCTCTCCCGCTGCCTGAGAATATTTGATCATTTTTTCAAGCTTTTCAGCTTTATCTTTCTTCAAGAAATCCATTTCTTATTTGTTTCCTTTGCATTTAACTGATATTTTACTTATTTCTGCTTTTAAAAAGTATCAGACCGAGTGTTGGTTCACCTTTTATCGGCTCAGGGCATTTCCCCTGAATCCATTTGAGGCATAATGTCAGTGTTATCACAGAACTGCTGTTCTTGTGGATTGGAGAAAATGAATTCATGCAAAGACGAGCGTAGTTTGTATGGCTGTCCTTCGTGATTTTCACACATTGAAGATTTATCTTCACTGGAACCTTGCTAACCAACCACACCGTTTCAGCAAAGCCCGATGAGAGCCTTCTCTGACGAAGCACCTAGGTAAACACTGGTGATGGATACATCTCTTTAGGCCTGTGGGGAGACATGAGCCATCTGACAACACAACGCTTGTGGTTAATGAAGGGAAAATCATACATCTACATGCCGGAAGGAAGGGCTGTACGTCTAGCCCTCAAAGCTGTGCTTCAATTGATCAGATCATCCTCCATCTTCAAACATGCCGTACGTACAACTGCATTACCTGAGCAAGCAGGGAGGAAAGAAGGGCAACACGTGTTTAGGGAAATGTGTGCAATTTGGTACTAGTTTTTGGTAAGGAATATGGCGAAAAAGCAGTCTGTTTTGCTTGTGGAGTCTATATGACGACAATAACTGGCATGTGTTCCTTTCTGCAGAAATGCCAAAATCGTGCCTTGAGATGCTCAGAACCCAAGCATAATGCCCATTTGAGGAACTCGGGACCTTTTCCCTGTGCTTTTGAACCAGTACTTGAGAAAACAATCTAAAACTACATTCAGCCTAAATTCCCCAAATGGCCACACCAGTGGTATTATTTGTATCTCCTTTGCCTGCTAATACAAACACATCAGAAGCTGCATGTGCAGTCTGGAGCTCCTGGACCATATGAACCATTGTGTGTTCCACTGCAACCTACAGTCGCTTAGCGTGATTGTATGGCTAGTGAGAGCTCACAAAATGGATACCTAAATCTTTCTCACAACTGCGTGGAAGTTCTGACAGGGGGTTGAAGCCCATGACCAGTCAAGAAGAAATGTCTATGGCCACTTTTACTGTTACTATTTAGATATATCTTGATTAATATTTCCTTCATATAGGTACATCTTGCATCGAATTATCTAGTGTGTACAGAAGAAGTCCAACCATACAGTTAGAGGCCCCTCCTTTCTCTGGGAATTAGCAAAACTAGTGGGTCTCTCATTTGAACCAATGCACACTTCATGAATACAATATCCTTCTTAGAAGGGCTGCCTTCCATGTACCCATAGTATTGGCCAGGAGGGGCTAGTGAGATTGAGAACCTCTATGTTAATAAGCCCTACACAATGTTCCAAAATACAAGAGTGGCTCTGAGAACATATCCTTCAGTTTTCCAAAGATGTTTTCAGACTTTTAAATCTTCCAAGGGAACCTGTTGCCATAAATCTTTCATGACCCTTCCACACCTGCAGACATGTCCTGCCATATCATAGCTACAAAGGAGCCTCTAAGGTATTACCTGGAAATAAATAATGACACATGATGGTCCAAACAACTCAATTCTTGAGTGTTCATAATAGGGTTCTCTACAACCAAAATATCCATCCCCAGGGGAACAGTTTCTTGAATTATCTTAAATTATAACCAAGGGAGTGACCTGGCACTCCCCTATTGGCCATCTTCCAGCCCATACAAGCTGGTACAGCTTGGGAATGTAATGAACAGCCTGGAAATTGACCAATGAGAGGATGTGCCGCGTGAGTTCCCCGGTCATCATCACAGTCAGGGCTGTCATTGTGACGCTCTCTCTAATCACGGGAGTGGCATTCTGAGAACACTGTCACCTGCACCTATCTCCCGCTCGCAAGGATCACTGTGAGGAATTCGACCATCCGCACGGGAAGAGTGAATTTGCCTGGACTTTTTTTGTTTGTTTAAAAAAATGAATGATGGGGCCTTTCCGGCGCATATTTTCCACGCTCACCGCATAGCAGAAAACGTGTCATGTACTTTGGGAGGACACAGCTTACCAGCACCGCCCACCCTGTGATGTATAGATGACACCGGACAGCTGTGGTACATCAAAAGCCTTTGCCATGGGCAGCCTAATTAGAATTTCAAGGCCCCATGGATTTGCATCTCCATTGTCAAACCTTGCTGGTGGCGTTGAATATTGAAGAATGTTAATTGACTGGCCTCGGAGAAGGCCTGCGTGCAGGAAATGACAATGGAGACCAGATGCCAACACCTCTTTGTAATGCAATGTGTCAACTTGGTACTAACACCCCTCCTTGGTATGAAAGAGCAGTGCATGTCCCGTCTGGAACCACTACTTTCAGAGCAGAGAAGTATGTGAATTGTAAGAGATGAAAGTCTGCCTGCAACCCTCTACTCCAAAGGAGGCTCATGTTGTGATCAAACACCACATAGGGCTCTGTTAATTAGGGAGACACTTTGATGTACAGCAGACAGGAAGATGGGTGGGACTTAGAAGTATTTGTTGTCATCCTTCACCTGTCTGTTGCCAAGCGTCCTGGTTCTGACCTGAAGCAACACTGAAGATTGTTTGGTGGAGACCCAGGATTGGCTCACTTAAGTTAGGCTTGGCTTACACCAATCCCTGGGTCCCGTTTGGCTTTAGAAGATGGCTGAGCTCCTCACTGATCAGATCAATTGAAGACTGTTCAAGGAGTAAGAAGGACTCATTTGGACCCGAGCTGAAGGTAGTCTACCTTGCATCTTCCACCAATGAAGGAAGGCCAGTAGTTCAAGAGGGAAGCAAGATCCCTTCCCTAAAAATCTCCCAGGGAAACCCGTCCAAAAGCTCCAGAACCACTACTCCGCCAGCACACACTGTGCCCTGCTAGGTTCTGACAGCAAGCTTCCTAGGTGGGAAGTGCCAGAGAGTCTCTGGACAAAGGAAAAAGCCATTGCCTGCTAACACCCTCCTGAAATTTGGGCCGTCCACCTGGAAAGGACATGAGCCCAGCGAAGAGGCTAGGAGGAGTGCCACACAAACATCATCCAGCGTCCATCTTTTTAAGGACAATTTTGAGACAGTCAAGTCCTCGAATCGCATCCGGCTGCACCGCTTACTGTTGTCACGCTGCAGTTAACAGAGCCGTCCGAGACGCCTCGACCAGCATTCCAAATCCACCAACCAGCACAGAGACAACAATTCTTGGCCTGAACCGCCAACACCGGATAGCCTGCAGATGCCTGGTACCCACGGCTGTCTCCTGCCACTAACTCTGTCTCATGGGCTGCGAAGTGCCCTAGAACTGCCTCGGCACTGTCTGGCACAAAGAACTTCTTCAGCACCATGTACATTCTGGTTCGGCCCCCCTGGTACTTCTGTGAAGGCCCCTCAAGACAGTTACCACCCTTTGCCACTTTGGTGTTTTGGTGGTGAAACTGTCTGTCTGTCATCTGTGTTCCTTTACAGTGTGGGTTGTAATTGTAGTGTGCTAGAACTGTCTGTTGTAGTAATAATAAAGTAGATATGTGTAGACAATCTTGACTGGAAAGTCCCTTTTAGGATAGGGTAGTAATTGTATTTTCGCTGTGTGCAACTAACCAACGATCCATGACCTTGCAGAGATGAGCCTGCCGTTCCGTCCACCTCCCCAAAATTGGACAAGGAGGTCTTATATTCCAATCTGTTCTGATCCCTTCTGGTAGAGGTGTGGGGTTGATTGTTCGTTAAGAGTTTAGATCTTCATTCCTGGACCACTGGTGCCCCGGAATTAGATTTGTCACATTGGTGGCAAGCGGTCGGATCAGGTGGAGCCTTGCACACAGCGTAGTCATCCAACGATAAAAGTACTGTTGCAGGCAACATTTAGTCACTGCTAGGTAATAGTAATAGTCATGGGGCTTGACATGCAGACTATAAAAGGCATGACCAAGGATGTCCTGCACATCTTATGTCAAGAGAAGGGACTTCCCTACAGCAATAAGGTTAATTAACCTGAGTTGCTGACCAGCTTCCAAGCTTGAGTAGAAGAGAGGGCGGTTAGAGAGAAGACCCCAGGCAACAGGGTAGGCCTTGTGTACATGAATGGACAAGACATTCCCGGGGGGCAGGGGAGGGTAAATGGCGAGGACCGCATGAGCAGTGTTTCTCTCCAATCATCCCGCCGGTGGGCAAGTGTGGTTTCTCAACACTCAAGAGTATCAGTGAGGACAGGGGCTAGTGCAGCATCCCGCAGGTCCCAGACCTCAGCACAGTCTCTAAGGGACCCAGTAATTGTTCCAGCTGTTAATGAGGTAGCGGCAAGAAAGCTCCTAATCGAGTAGAGGAGACTAGTGCTAGAGGAACAGAAACAGCGGGACAAAGTCACCATTGAGCAGGAAAGGGCTGCCATAAAGCTGCGCAAGCTGGTGCTTGAAGAGAAGAAAGAAGCCAACCAAGTCGCCTCTAGCGCAGGCAGCAGTAGTGGCTAAAATCAGAGTGCCCGGCATAAGCTCCGACGGCACATCCCCAAAGACTTAGTACAGGCTTATGATTGGGGAAGGATATTTGCGACTGGTTTGAAGCGCTCGAGCTGGCATTCCAGCTGGAAACGCATAGTTTCATAGTCTTATGGGGAAAGTGGAATGCTGAGTTCTATGGAAGGCTTCCTCCCATGGATGACAATGGGAGGTGATTTGTTGTGTAGTCCGGGTAACCAGCAGCAATAGCAACCCAACTGCATCCAGGGCCTGCAGGATCCCTGTCCCAAGTGGCACCAGAGTCTTGTGCCTTAATGTTCATGTATTTGGCCCAATTGAGCTGTAGGACGCCCATCCTTCTGGACACTTAATTATGTGAATGTGTTAGCAGTGAGACACACGTGTGCATGCTGCCATGTTTTGGCTGCTGAACCTGTCTGCACCTGGAGAAAACTACTAGGGCAAGAGAAAAATCTTCCTGCTCTTAATGGTTCCTGCCCTCATGCCAGGATTCCCACTAGAGTATGGCAGTGCCACCTGCCCCCAGGTGGCGTCTAAGTTTGTGTCCCAGTAGTGGCAGGGGCCACTCTTCCACGATCGTTAATCCTTATAGAGTGAGGGACCGCCGGTCATTATTGTAGGATAATGCCCAATATCTAGCTGATTGTCTTGGGTGAAGCTGAGGGCTGCCGATTGGGAAAGGGCCCTCCTCCCAAGCAATCGAGACCTCCCGCGTCTGTGGGGCTATTAGTACCTGGAGGTGTGACTCTTAAAAGTGAATGATTCGAGGCTGCTGCTCCAGTCAGAACGTTTAGATCGGGGTCTACACCAGCGATTATAGACTGTGTTTGCATCGGTCTGATTGGTCGAGAGATGGTCTGTATTGGAACCCGTTTGATAACATTGCATACCGCTCAGGCACTGATTTTTGATCTTGTAGTGTGACATCTAGTTTGTGGTTTGATGTAATTTGAACTGATGCGTTTAGTGGCAAATACTAAATGTTTGAGCCTTCTAGGCGTATGGTTGTCTAGTACAGCGAAGGCCTGTGTGATGGATTTCCGTGCAAGCCAGGCTTCCCGCAGCGTGGTCATTTTTCTACCCATAACTGCGCACACTGCAGCATTCTGCCTTCCGCAGGCTGCCTGAATTATAGCAGTCCATGCCCGCATAACCTTTTACACAAATTACTTACCGCGGTTTCCTTTTCCATGCAAATTCATCAGTTTTACAGCTTCTTGTGACCGCTGTCAGCGTACTTTCCTCTAAAGCAAAAATCGATAAACTTAGTTAATTTTAGTAAACTTAATTGTTTCCTGCTTAAAAGTAAAAAGTGCGAGTAGGCTAATGAAGCAATTGGATCTTATTTCTGTAAGTTGCGGTCGAAGGTGATTGCTTTTAATTAAGGTTTCTGATTTGTTCAAACCTTAAAAGCAGATATAAATTTCATAACGAAGTAACACTTTCCTCGTTGTGTAACAAGCATGAAGGTTCTGGAAGAGAAGAGGTTCCCCGTTATAAATCTTATGTTTAGTGTTTTGCCAGTGCTTTTTGGTTGTTTTTAGGCTGTATTTGAGCGGTAAGTTTTTATTTATTTATTTTTATTTTTTTATTCTCCAGTTGAACATATTCGGGGGATAATTTCAAAATTAACTGCACTGTGGCGACTACCAATGTGTGCATTTACTCGCGCAGACGTCCACTCTGCAATTTGATTTGCTCTAGCAAAGCATGGAAGCCCAGCGGCCCCAGGTTTACATGCATGGGCGTAATTTTAGTGGGGGGGCCAAGGGTGTTTGTGACCCCCAACTTTTGTGGCACACCATTTTGTCCCATTCATTTGGCAGGGACTGCTTTCATTTAGATGTCATGTCACCCCCCCCCCACCAACATTTTCAGCAAACTTACTGCACTGTTTACATGCATTGTTTGTAGTGCACTATAGTGCACACACGTTAATGCCTCCTGCCATATATGCAAGGCGGGGGCGGGGGCGTTTCCAGTGGATTTCTGGGGCCTCCCTAGCTTTTAGCAGCTGCACAGCTCCACAGGAAGCCAATTTATTCTTGCTAGCATGAAAGTCCCATGATATGATTGACTGGTTATTTATAACGCCCTTAATGCCCAGAGGTTTTTAAGCACAGGCCCGGGGATCAAAGCTGGGTTGATCCGTGTCTTGCTTCCAAGGCGAGCACGTTGCATCTGAGCTATTCTCCCGAGACATACTGGCATGAATGTATTTGATTTGGGCGTGCAGAGCGGATGGGGGAATTCAAAAGTGTTGACTCACTTCCGAGTCCCCCCACTCTGCCTGCCTAAATCTGCAAAATCCCCACAGACCAAAGGAGGACACTGAGAACATGATATCGAATGACCTGAAATATGACATGTAGTGTGACATCACCAACCAGAACAACAAGTAGCAGAGAAACGACGTGTTGGCACTTTACACATCACTGGGACCACACACTACTTTTAATAAGAAGAGCAATCTGCAGAAGACTGGGTTGGACCAGTTGTTGCCCAGGGTGCTCCCAGAGGGTGGAAGGAGTGGCCTCTCCCAGGATCCCCACCCACATCAAGACACAGTATTATTCCCACTAAGGGGTTACAGACTCCAACTTCTAAATCCAGTGAGGGAGTGGTGGAGGCACCTGCCCAAACGGGAGGTCAAGACTCTTGGGATACTCCACCTGGTAGGCTTTTCTGGCTACAAGCACGCAGTGTCCGGTGTAAAACCCATTCCACTCGTTAGAGCTGCCAGGAACATCAGAGCCCACCAGAGCAGTGTTGAAAAACTGAAGTGCAGTGCCCACATCGAAACAATCTAGAAGCTCCTGAATTGATGTCAAAGACACAGATCATCTACCTGCTCACGTGGAAAGCCGCATATACAGAAACTGGAACGATTTCAGGATGGTGGTGACTCTACCCGATGCGTTTATAGACACAGAGAGAACATGTCAGTGCAATCTAGTATTAAGCAATGCCAATCAAACGCACATCAAGGGTTCCAATATCCTTTGGGACCCACACAGAGAGATTACCTATCAGAAATCCAGTGGCAAAAAGCCACAAGGCCCCAACCAATCCCCAGGACCAAGAGGGGCACTACAAAAGAAGGGGCAAAGGACGAATGGAAAAAGAGCTTGAAGGGAAGCGAGTCCACTCTCCAACCGGCCCTGGATGCACCGAGAGCATGCTATCTGGGAGAGGATGGCACTTACCTTGCCCAGCTTTCAGAAGGTATTTCAGAGGGGGCTAGAAAATGGCCCTTGCATCCAGAGGAGTGGCTGCTTACACCAGTGCCAGGAAGAGGGAAACCTGAGGGGAAGGTGTTACTGCTTGAAAAGCACCCTGAAATAGGGAAATGAGACGTATTGAACCCAATGTCCCAGAAAGATCCCTTGTAGTTAATACTGTAGGAACCCAAGGTCGACGAGAGACCTATTGTGCATGGATCTGGGGAAGACCAATAGTGAGCATTGAAGAAACCAAAAACAGAGAGAGCCTCTCTGATTCAAGGAATTGAAGAACCCGACACCTGGGAGTGATTTTCTGAGTGCTGGGGAAAGCAGGAAGACTGAAAAAGTCCAGATTTTGAGTAGCCCCTGAGTGAGCCTTCCGAGTGTGAATTGTTTGCGTCCTTGGATAGGGCTGGCCATTTTACACTAGGAATCAAAGAGCTCATTTGCTTGCCAAATTGTGGAACATGTGTTTATGTTTAGGGTTGGAGTTTCTGTTGGCCACGTCATTTGAACATTCTTTGTAGTGTAGTGTGCCTCACAGAGGCGTAAGGACTTGCAAGAATAGGTTTTCAACTTTTGTATTAGGAGCATCGCCATGGCACGGGGTTGAACACCCGGATCCAGCCCACAGTTATATTTTCCTATCCTGACCATGTTTTCCTGAGCTACCATTTATTATTTGCCATGTATGTTCTCTAAATCCTGTAAACGTTTGGTCCAACCCATTACTTAAGAAGGTCCTAATATAGAGTTGTGGAAACCGTGCCCACTGTTGTCACTTTTGTCATTGCTCAGCCATACAGGCTGCTCCGGCTGGATTCTTATGTTGCCATTCTAGAGGCAGAAGGATGAAGGGAGCATGGAATCAGCTGACCGCTTATCCACCAAAAGGGATATTGTGTCTACGAGCATTTTATAGTAGATGAGTGAACCATAAAATAGAGATTGATGTGAGAGCAAAAAGAAATCTGAAATAATACATAAAGAAATCTAGCCGTTAGTGAGGACACAAGACCTGATACTCCTCTAGTGTAGGGAATAATATTCTTTCAGATAGTGGGGGACACAAGACCTGATACTCCTCTAGTGTAGGGAATAATAATCTAGCACATAGTGAGGGTCTCAAGACCTGATACTCCTCTATCGTAGGGAATAATAATCTAGCAGATAGTGAGGGTCTCAAGACCTGATACTCCTCTAGTGTAGAGAATAATGGTGAGGACACAAGACCTGATACTCCTCTAGTGTAGGGAATAATAATCTTTCAGATAGTGAGGACACAAGACCTGATACTCCTCTAGTGTAGGGAATAATAATCTAGCAGATAGTGAGGATACAAGACCTGATACTCATCTAGTGTAGGGAATAATCGTAATGCACGAGGTAGTCATAGTGCTCTGAAAATTACAGTAAACTGGAGATTATGTGCAGTTTGTGCTTTAAAGGTTGAAGAGGAAACGCACAGTTTGTGAGCTCGTCAGTCCACATCTGCTCTCGATTTGAGAGTCATGCAGGTCAAATGTATCCACGCACAGTGATGTATGTAATAACGGAAGAATCGGGTAAGTTGTGCAACTCTTTTTATTCTTCAACCCGTACACCGTGACCATCAATCCCCTCCCAGCTCCCTGCTCCTTCAAAGATCAACCGCCGCCACGAGCGTGGAACTAGGAGAGGTTCCACGCACATGGGACAAAAGACAAAGGCACGCGAAAGCGCGAGCCACTTACACTTCTCCCCCCGTAAACCACAAAAACATGTGAGCACAAATTTCCACACAGGAAAACACAATGAGGGGAAGAACGGAAAAATAAAAAAAGGAAAATAAGGAAATGGTGAAGAAAGAACCATTAGAAAGAAAAAAACAACAACATAAAGTTGAATATCTGTAAAGTCTAAGACAAAGTCCTTGTATTTTGCTGGAAGCTTCTTCATTCTGTTAGGGCGGTTATTCATGTCATTGAAAGCCTCTGCGGGAGAAGAAGCCTCACTTGGTTCAGCCCCGGCTGGAATTAAAACAGAATTGTCCGAAACAGACACTGAAGATTCATCAGCATCCTCTGGCCCCACCTCAGCCGGGATAAGAGCAAAATTATCAGAATCACATTCGGAAGACTCATCCGCCTCCCCACCAAATGGCGCAACACCTTCACTCCCCGTGGAAGACACCTCAACACTTTCATGACCCACCACATTGGCCTGCCCAGAGACTACCACATCACTACTGGCATCCAGAGGGCTCGGTATATGAACCACACACTCAGCCGCACACTCGAGACCATCTCCATTTGTGGCCCCGCTCCCCTCACAACCCTGGTCCTGAGTACCCGCAAAGTTTTCCCTTAACAGGAACCACCCGCCTCAAACTCCACCTGGTACCATCCTGTAGTTTAACATAACCACGACCGACTTTGGTCACGATACACGGCTGCATAAACTTGGAACAGCCTTTAGCCACGAACCTAGGATTTTTCACGACAACAAAATCACCAACTTGCACACGCAGGGGTTTCCTTTTGCAAAGCTGAGATTCCCAAAATCGGGATTGTTTAATACGTACCCTATCAAGAACCTCCTGCATGTTGACGCAAGTTTGTACACCACCCCCAAGAGCGGCTATCCTGAGTTTGGACCCCGGTTTCCTACCCCTCATTAACTCAAACGGAGACAAACCAGTAAAAGACGAAGGGGTAAGCCTATAACCCTTAAGTGCCTCAGACACCACACTGCACCACGGCAAACCATTGGCGATGGCCAACTGAACAGCCCCTTTCACGAACCAGTTCATCCGCTCCACTAACCCGTTGGCCTCCGTGTTGTACAAAGCCACCCTATGGTGACGAATCCCTAGTTTAGAGAAGAACTCTTGCATGGCACCCGATACAAACTGGGGACCGTTGTCGGTGACGACTCCCGCAGGAACACCCTCCCTGTCAAACACCGATGACAAGAAATCAATCACCTTTTCAGTGGTGACTGAGGACAAAGCCGTGGCCTCCACCCACCTGGAGGTGTAGTCGACCAACACTACAAAATACTTCAAACCTCCACCCAAAGCGTCTAGGGGACCCATAATGTCAACGGCCACTTTTGACCACACATCTTGGGGCACTTCCACAGGTTGAATGGGTTGGGGCAAGGTTGTTTTGCTCTTATCGCTGATGGAACAGGCCACACAATCTTTAACTACCCTCTCAACTTCCTCATCCATCTTGGGCCACCAATACCCTTCTCTGAGCCTCCTTTTCGTCATGGATCTACCGATGTGCCCCTCATGAGCCAACTCCACCAACTTAGCCTTTAGACATTCAGGCGGTATTAACCTAGCACCCCTAGCAATGCCCCACGGACCATCCGACAACTCAGACCACACCTGACCGAACGATTTATTCAAATCGTCCTTGCCCACACCAGTTGCGAGAGCTGTTTTAATGCTATTTAATACCGGATCTCGTCCACACTCTATACACCACTCCTGCTCACTGACGGCCGGAAACACCTTGGCCACCAACATACACTCGTCACCCGTCACGCACTGTGTTGGGTCTCCCACGCATATATCGTGCGGGGGAAACGAGAGAGACAGTCCGCAACAATATTTTTAGTGCCAGGTATATATTCGACTCTAAAAATATACTCCCTCATGTCGGCCATCCAACGCATCACCCTAGAGGATGCCTGGGACAATCCCTTAGTTGTCAACACATGCACCAGGGGCTTGTGATCAGTGCGCATAGTGTATTCCACCCCCCACAAGAATGTTCTGAAATGTTTGGATGTCCAGACGGCGGCCAAGGCCTCCCTCTCTATGACGGCGTATCTGCGCTCAGTCTCACTAAGAACCCTGGAGGCGAAAGCAATGGGGCGATACGACCCGTCAAAACACTGCTCAAGAACAGCCCCTACACCATACTCACTAGCATCCACTGTTAAAACCGTCTTCCTTGAGGGAGAAAAGGAAGCTAAAGATGGAGCCTGGTCTACCAGAGCCTTCAAGCCTTCAAACTCAAGCTGGCACAACTCTGACCACTCAAAACAACACCCTTTTTGAGCAAAGCTCTCATGGCAACTGTCTTGTCGGAGTACGTGGGAATGAACCTGCTGTAATATTCAGCCAACCACAAAAACGACCTTAGCTGGTCCTTACTGGTGGGTGGAGACACCTCACACAATGCCTTCACTAATTCAACCTTGGGATGTGTCCCTTTGGCATCAAGAGTGTGTCCCAGATAAGTTACACTCTCCACCCCTATTTTACACTTACTCATTTTGACCGTTAGACCACTCCTCTCCAAAATGCCTAAGACTTGTAGAACCCTCTCATCATGTTCCTTACGTGACCTGCCCCACACCAAGATATCGTCCTGAAAATACTCCACCCCATCCACTCCACAAAACAACTTCTGCATAACTCGCTGAAAAACAGCAGAAGCAGAGGCCAAGCCAAAAGGCATCCGCCGGAAACGAAAAGCTCCGAACGGGGTAATGAATGAGGTGAGAGGGCATGATTCGACGTGCAGATCCACCTGGTGATAGGCAGAGGACAAATCTAGAGTGGAGAAACAAGACGCCCCTCCCACAAGCGAAAGCATTTCGTTTATATTCGGCAAGGGATGTCTGTCGATCCAGAAATTGAAATTTAAATCTCTAAGATCGACACACATCCTCATGCCTCCATCGGATTTGCGTGCCAAGACAATAGGGGCTAACCACTCTGAGGACTTCACCTCCTCAATTACACTGGCTTCCATGAGTTTGTTAAGTTCCGTCCTGAGTGCCTCACGTGCCATGATAGGTACTCACCTGACCTTGTGCACAACGGGGATGGCACCCCTCTTAAGCACAATCTTGTGTGAAAAACCTTGCAACTTGCCCAGGACAGGGGAGAAAACTGACGGAAACTTCTCTTGAAGAACTTCGGCTGTCAACGAGCTACCATGACCCAAACTACCTTCCCTTCCTTTGCTCACACACAAAACAGGAACAGCTTTACCCGGGCGAACCTCTATATCGAGGGCAGCCTGCTCATCCCACCCAATAACCGGATCACCCTTATGAGCTACATAAAGCTTTCCTCTGGTTTTCCGGCCGTGAAATTCTATATCAACCCAGTCGTATCCAAATACTTTAATTGGAACACGCCCATACGCACATGGATTGATGTCAGGAGGACTCAAATCAGATACCTCTTTATGGAACTTGGCCTTGTACAGCTCGGGAGAAACCCTGGTATAAGGAGAACCCGTGTCGACCAACACACTAAGGGGAACTCCATTCACACTAAGGGTAGCCCACGCACTCTTTTTGGTTGGTCCCACACTCAACAGCGCACCTTCCTTGGGAAGAACACCCGCCGCAGGGGAGGGGCTGACATATCCTACAACCGTTACATTTCTATCCTGTCGTGGAGGGGACAGCAGTTAAACAGGACGCCGCCCTCCAAGTGTCCACATCCAGTACAGCAGCCAGCTGTGCAGCCCTTGGGGTCCGGACCGAGGTTGCACCCCAGCAGGCCGGGTGGTGCTGGGAGAAGAAGCTCTTATACTGTGGGAGCCGGGACCCTGGAGGTGAGGGGTCAAAGAAACTGTTCGTGGAACTCCGGTGGTCTGCAGCAGGGAGTGCATCCCTGGGTCCAGAGCTTGAGCGATGAGCAGCAAGAGCAGGCTCTTTTGCGGGGGGAGTTGAGGACTGGAGGCGTGGGCGTGAGGCCGTCTGGATGCCTGCAGCGCCCTAATGTGATCTCTTCTGGCCTGTAGTGGGGGGCTTGAAAGCCCTCTTGTCCCCGTGTCTAGTGCCATTTGTTCAAGGCATCTGAGAAGGTTCGTGTTGCGCCTTCCGGCGTTTGCGAGCTGTTGGAGCTAGTGGTCGCAGGGATACTACAGCTGAAATCCTCCGTTGGTTTTGGCTTGATTTTTTCAGTAATCGAACGATCCTGTTTTCGCCTGGAGGCCGGGTGGTTCAGGCGGAGTTGGGGCTTTCAGCGCTCGCCAGTGGAAACAGGAGCCCGTGTGGAGGAGGGAAACAGGAGCCCGTGTGGAGGATCTGGCAAGCAGTGTAGCCAGTCTTATCCATTTGGAGGTGGTCGGTTCCGCCGTCGGGTTGGTGTGTGCCTGGACGCTGGGTTGCCGGAGAGGAGCCGGGAGCGATCCTATCCCTTCGGTCCTGCATGAATAATGATGTCGTCGAGGGGGCATTGTCATACGTTCCTGCGTTCCGATCACGGAGAATGGAACGTAATGGTGTGCGCAGCGTGGTGGACGCATGCTGTGCGGCCTGACGTGAGCTCCTTCATCCAGGAAGTGGAACTTAATGCTTCTACGTCCTTTCCAGGAGAGTGCACTTCGGATGTCTGGACGTTGGTAGTAGGCGGGGAGTGGACTCCCTTCAAGGTACTGTTGCAAGTGATGAAAGAGGCAGATTGCCAGGGTCCGGAGTGTACCCTTGTGCAGCTGTTCAGGACAACGCTGTGGACACTAGTTCCGTCTGCAGTGACTCTTGGAAAGGACTGCGTTTGAATGCCAACATCAGAGAGAACCATTACGCAATATAGTAATGGTGTCATGTAGCTGTGGGGTCAGTGTGCGTGGAGTGGTGTATTCGTGTTGTGGCCCTATGTTAGGAATAGTTTTCTTTGTGTTTGGCCGGTTTGGATGAGAGTAGGTGTGTATGTTCATGTTGTGGCCTCTTTAATGAAACGTAGATGTTTGAATTATCTTGCCGTTGTCCATTAACGTGCTTCCTTACAGGGAGGTTTCAGAACTGTTTGATTATATTGTTGTGCCATTAACATATTTTCTTACAGGAGGCATTTGGAAACGCCATCGGGAGATGTTTTATTTATGATGCGATGGAAATATTTAATTCGGTCTGTCTGATATTCGTGGGAACTTTGGTTTGCTTTGAACTTGCCTGGCGTTTTTACCAGTGACTTTTTGTTGACAATTTTTACTTCTATTTTTATGCAATAAGTGTTCTGTTTTTAACACATGCCAGTGTACGAAGAAACATATTATTATTATGTGTCATGTTTTTATTTTTTTTATTTTTTTTTGGAGCATTGCAATTATTAGAGCTCTGCTGATATTTCATTTGAAATGCTACAGTTGTTTTACAATTTGCGTGCTGTTGTTGTGGTGTGATTCTGGGTGTGAGTGCGCATGTAGGTTGTGCGTGTGTGGTGGTGCCTGTTGTAGTAGCCACCGTGGTAGCCTAGTAGGTTCTAGGGGTCCCATTTCAAGGTGATGTGTATTTCATTTTGCACTTTGTTAATAGTTGTCCTTTGTGGTAGCCTGAAGGGTGCTGGGGGTCTCATTAGGGGATGGTGTAGCGTGATTTTGGTGTAGTGGTGTTTTGGCAGGGACTAGGGTCCCACTGGTGTAGTCGTGTCTTGGCAGGGACTTGGGGTCCCAGGGTGTAGTGGTGTTTTGGCTGGGACTTGGGGTCCCAGGGTGAGTGGTGTTTTGGCTGGGACTAGGGGTCCCAGGGTGTAGTGGAGTTGGTTGGCAGGGACTAGGGGTCCCATGGGTGTAGTGGTGTTTCAGTAGGAACTAGGCTTCCTGTGTGCTTGTGTGCTCACAGGAACTTTATGTGTATGTTATCTTGCGGTTGGATTGTGTGTGGAGGTAAAGCTGTTCTCTATATTTTTAGAGTGTTGGAACTGATGTTGTCGTTTGTGCTTGTTGTGCTCATTAGAGTTGGGTTAGTGCCCGGTGGTTTCTCTTTTGGGTTGGGTAGTGCCCGGGGGTGGCAGCCCTGGTACCCTGGAGTGGCGGACCAGGGTGGAAGGTTGTAGGTGCACTGAGGGGTTTCGGTTGTCAGTGGTGTATCCGTTTCAAGGGACGCTGGGGTGTGGCAGGCCCTAGGCCTCAAGGGGCAGCTTGAGGCAGGTGGAGTTCTTGTTTTTGTTTTGTTCCTCGATATGTATTCCAGTTCTGTTGAGGGGAGGTGCAGCCCTTTATCCATCTCGGTGGGTTCCTCTTTGGTGAGTTATTGGTGAGCGTGGAACTAGGAGAGGTTCCACGCACATGGGACAAAAGACAAAGGCACGCGAAAGCGCGAGCCACTTACAACAATGTACAAGTTTGGTAGAGTTTTCAAGATTCATCATGATGTATGGTTTTGTAAAACTGATGCAGTAGCAAAATCTAGCACAAGTAAATAAGCTACTTATTGCAGCACAAGTGACTGCCTATTTATTCTGCGTATTTGTTCCCTTTTCTCTCTCCAGCTCCGATAGCTGCAGGCACGGGTCCCAATTTCTCCCTTTCAGATTTGGAAAGTTCTTCGTATTACAGCATGAGCCCCGGAGCAATGAGGAGATCTTTACCCAGCACGTCCTCTACCAGGTAACCTACTTAATGCTGCATTTCTATTGGCCATGCCATGCCAGGCATGTCAAAGGCAATCTTCCAAACAAGTTTATTGTGTGTTCTTTTGCTTACGAATAAACATTGTAATGGGTTGTGAGTTGGCATGCTTTCCATCCGCTACGTCTAGGCTCATTTCTCATCTTTGGAGATAGGCAGAGATGCTTTTTAGCAAAGTCCCACAAATTCAGGGAAGGGAATTTGAATTCAAGATCAACCAGATTTTCCCATTGCCATGCTTGGGCATCAGGAACAGCAGTGTTCTGGGAGTACTAAGTCAGGCAAAATGCTTTCCAGTGGCTTTGCGGGGGGTCATCCTAACCTAGGCTCCCCTAGAAGAACATCTGGACCAACGCCTTTGGCCTCCATGCTGTCCCAAAGTACCCAGGGGTGTGGAGTCACTGTGGCGCTTGACTGTGGGTTCTGTCAACAGTATGCATGTGGGGTTTGATACTAAATGGCACTAGTCAGTTGGGACAACCTTACGGACGTCTGCAAACCATGGGGTTGGAAAGGCAGCAGAATGTTTTCAAAGCTAAGCCTAAGAGCTGTATTACAGGTCCTGTCAGGGCGACCAATGGGAACCCAGCTAAGAGAGACCGAAGAATGGAAGGGAACAGTCATTTGGGTGGAAGACTGATTGGATCTGGGCATAGAGAGGGAGAATGACGAAGGAAAAAGGGACAGGATGCTTTCACATTCGAGCGCATAGACAACACTCCAGGCCCTGATGGGGGTGCCTGTTTGGGAGGGTGAGGTGATGCAGATGCGGCTGGTCCTCCTTATTACACCCCTTAGGGATGAGAGTCAAAGAGGAAGATCAGGGAGGGCAACAGCTGTGGAATATATTTTGCATCGTACGTGTTCGATACAGTCAGCAATGAGGTTCAAGGTCACGCAAGTGCTGCTTTACCATGGCCATATTAAAAGGCAGGAACTCTAGAAGCAGTGCTCGAGTCCGGTACACTGATGTCTGGTTATTCTTCGGATTCTGTTTCAAGATGCCCGACTGGCAACTTACTCCTGAGGGATGCCTGTTCCAATATGGCTGATATATTGTGAAAAGCCTCCTCCTGCCATTGGCCAGAGTTCAGATGGCGGTGCAGGGGAACTCTTATGTCTTCTCTTTTCCTGCAGGTTACCAATCTTCGTGATATTTTCAGTACTCTGAACAAGTAAGGTTTTGTATTTGCCATTGTGCTTTATTAATACCATTGGTCTTTTCCATTGTCGGCGGTTTATTACGCAGCCACGCCTCTGGGTCGCTGCCTGTGTACCAAAAGAATTCTGAAAGGTATTTGTGAGAGGAGTACATCGGAGTAGTAAAGCAGGGCATTAGAGGGACATGATGTTGAGTGTGGTTAATTATTTGTGATAGTTGGTCACAGGAGCATCACATCCTCAGATATTAGACAATCCACTAGGCAATAACTCGGTATTTGTGTTACTCAGACTCCAAACTCTGTGCTCATTTCCCAACATTTTCTGCTATTCCTATCCCACTTAGCTTACATGCATCTCTCTTTACTTGCATTCTGTTTTCACATGCAGATGTTCCGATCTTGGCAATGTATGGGTTAATTGATCAGATTTCCTTTGGGATGTAAGGGCAGGCGTACCTTCCTATTTCTTTCTCTCTATTCCACCACACTTGATTACTGTGAGAACTTGCATATACAGAAAAAAAGTTATCTGAATAACAAAGTGCATTTGTTAGTAAATATTGTTTTTTTTTTAAATGGGAAAACATGATTTGCATTGTTTTTTAAATGACTAAAACAGGGCTACTAGACAGGCTTGCCCCCCATGGGTTTGTTACCTTTTATAACGAACCATTGATACTCCATGTGGACTTCAGAGACATCATTAGTGCTGTACTGACACCTTTATTGGACAAACCTCAGATATAACTATGAGCAGTTTAGCAAGAGACTGAAAGATGTGAAGATTTGGTGAGACCCCTTAGAAGCTTCTGGAAAACCATCTTAAGAAAACGCTGAGCCCAAGCCTTAGAAATCTGTTGAAAAGCAGCTGAGACCTGATGAGAAGGGGCAGACAAAACTAGAGCATTGTTGTTGAGACAGGGCTGAGATGGAGCCAAAGACAGGGTGCGAAGGACAGGTGGATGGGAGATTACTCTTCAAACCCTGAAAGAGAATAGAAGAATCCTGAGACTGATTTAGACCTCAAAATCTCTTGGTCTGCAGGAACTGGGAAGCGTAGAAGTTGCCTTTTTTAAGCCGAGGCTTTGAAGTGTGACCATACCAAAGAGGAAGACAAAGACTTTTATGCTAGCAGTACAGAGCTTGGAATGTGCCGCCAAACCACACAGCACACAATGATTGCACCCAATTTAAACCACATCATATTACGGGTGCAGCCCCGCACCCATATGTAAAGAGAAATCTTGCAGGACACCAAGGACAGTTGTGACCAAAGAAAGAAAGCCAAAGGAAGAGCTCCTTTATAAGATCAAGGATCTCCACAACTAAAATGATTTTTTTTAAGTTCAATAGGATTTTCCCTGGCTGCACTGTCATCGCCTTTAATATTTGGTATCTTGCTTACTCCAGTGCAATAGATTCTCCAATTGTTCACACGTATATATGCATCTTCAATGAAGACTCTGTTTGGGTGAAAATAACACACTAAGGTCGTGCAAGTATAATGGCATACTGTGAAAACAATATTGCGTTTGATAAAATCAGTGATAAACAGAGCTAGGTTCTTGTTTCCCTGGGATAAACCCCAGCAGTGCATAACATAAACATACTACCATAAAAAGTTACATATCAATCAATGGCTGTAAGGTATCACGTGAAGGTATTTTAGAAGAAATGAGTCACTGCTTTCACTGCTTTCAGTGCTAGAATTCCACTCTGGTGGCTCAAGCATGTAAAGCTTGTAACATCCACTGGAAACTGGAATACATTATTATAGTCACGCTAGTGATCTGGTTTCTATTGAGCAGTGATGTGTCGACTGTACTATAATGGGGAAATCATTGAAAAGCTTGTTGACAGATTCCCCATACTGCCTTATATTCTCTAACGCAATACATTTTAAGGAGTTTAGGTATTCCAAGGGCAGTATTCCCCTTTTTTAATAGCTCATGTATGTGATGGATGCAGTTATGTTTACTTTATTATTTAGCAATGTTACTATGAAATGAGTGATCACGGTTGTGATGCGTTTACCTCTTTGTGTTAACCGTGAGTAATTATTCCTTGAATATTATTACACGTAGCTTTCACTTTAAGCCTGTCTCTGTAGTGTACTGCTCTCCCATGGCGACACTGTTCCCGCTTTGACTTGCATGACACACTGTTTACATCCCAGTAATGTGGCCATGTAACAGACAAGTGAAAGGTCCATTACTTTAGCCTCGCCATGCTTATATATGAATACCGCTTCTCTTAGAAATGAATAAAAAGGGACAACACACTTATTATGACGCGGTTAGCGCAACCGCCGCCAAGTTGGAGCGAATCCACCGCTTCGTCGCCCACATTATGTCTGGGTCGAGGGGTGAGCCCAACCTGAGACACTCTGGTACCCGTACAGCACCACCCAGGAATCGGGCGTGGACACGGGGCGGGAGAATAACACGTCCTTATTCTACAGTGTTTCTCTGTAACTGACACCTCCCTTTCTGCCCACCCTGCACCACATGCCTTCCGGCCTCCCCACCCATGGCACATGATGAAGGTACTGGCTTCACAACATCCCAACCCTGCTTTGGAAGATTTTACTACTCACTCCTACGTTCCTGATTTTGTTTAAGGCACCAGAAGGGTATATTTTCTTGGACTTGTTGCCAATATGTTGCTCGTTGGAATCATATGTGTTCAGGTTATCCTCAAAAACAGCACCATACATGGGCATACTTGGTTTGCAGGAAATGACTTAAAAGAACTTGTTGCCCTCCTCCTACAGCAGGTTTCCTCACTAAGCCCTGTCAGTGCTTTGGAATGTAGCCACAGTTGGGTGCAGGTGATATCTCGTCTGTATAGGGTGACCAGACGTCCCGGTATTTTGCCGGGACTGTCCGGGTATTTGCACCTCTATTCCGGGGTCTCGAGACTTTTTTAAGTTTAAAAACCCTGTCCCGGGATTTGGCGATCGGGTGGATAACATCCTCGTATTTGGCCGGCTATCATGATTTTTCCATCAGTTTGCCAAAAACCGAGATGGTATCCGCCCGCTCCCCTTATCCCAGACAGGGTTTTCAAACTTAAAATAGCCTCAGGACCTCGGGCGCTGCAACATGACACTGGACAGGCCACCCACATAGAAGCAGGATTACAGTTTCACCGCTGAACATGTAGTCCTACTTCTATGTCGGTGGCCTGTCACGATTATTTAATGTTCAAAATCTGGTCACAGTACGCCTGTAGTGTATTCATATTTGTTGTCGACTCATGTGCGATCCTTTTCGTCGGTCTCCGTCCTTGGCTGCACCCTGTTGTGGCCCAAGGACTTCATGCGCTGTTCATTGAGGCACCTTAGCACTCGGTTGTCCATTTTGTATTCTTAGTGCAAACAGTTAACTGTGATAAGCACCCATTTCTAAGCATGATTCATAATTGATAAATCCATAAGTATATTTGCCCTCATCTTATCCAGGCCCTTTCTGTGCAACACTCACCACGTGGCCACCGTAGCACCCTTTTACGAAACTGACGCGGGGATAACTCTTTCTAATGGTCGCCAGCAAATATCCCCCGTGGTCCTTGTGTGAGCCGCAGCACTTGGTCATCATGTAATTCCAGTTTCACGTGTGTATTTACTGAACACGCCAATGCATTTAGTATCAGTTTATTTTCTAATGAGTAAGAAATCCAGGGACTAATGGAATGGCTGAGTTGAAATAAGATGTTTTATCTTCCAAATTCAATCTTCTCCAATATGAAGTTAATGGGGGAACCTCCTTGAAACCTTCGATCCGAGGTTTGTTTTTCAGGCAACATAGCAACACCGACCTCCTCAAGCGGCGCTTCTGAGATCTGCAAGTGCTACACAAATATTAGACTGGTCTATAACTATGTCCCTCTTAAGTTGCAACATTTTTTCAACACCAAAAGCGTTTTTCTGGAAGTGATGGCATGTCACAGCCATACCACATGTGGTAGTTTCCCCCCTTCCCGGGTACACCCAAACACTTCGAGTGGAAGAACCGCGTCACCAGTTTACTGCTGAATTGTCGATGGCAGTGAAAGAGCAACCAAACTATATCCATTAAGAAAAGAATAACCCCTAAAAATGATGCACCCAACACTGGAAGTAAAATCGGCTCTAAACTAAAAAAAATACTTTTGCCAGTGTTTTCACCCGTGGCAGTGCTGATCACTTACCACATTTTGCCACAGCGGTAATCTTTACATCTGAAGTGCATCGGAATATCAAACTTAGATTTCTTGCTACGGGCTGAGCTGCAACGAGAGGTAGAGCAGTTTCTTACGGTTCTGTGTGTTTTAAAAGGCTTTCTTTTTGAAAGTTTGCAGTTTGGTTGTGCACTTTTGGTCGACCTGAATCCGACGTTTTTTCTTATTGTATTGGGAGGGCCTCCGATACCTGTGGCCCCCACTCGCCCGCCCCCCCCCACATACACATATAGATGTAAATGTACTCGTTCGTACAACCAAACTGTCGTTGAAGCCTTTTTAAAGTCTTATCACACGGGTCACCATATCTCACGCCTGCCGTAGAATTTGTTGAGTGAGGCCCCGGTTCTTATCAGCTTTTTCTGCAATTACCATTGGAAATATCTCAGAATGTGCTCGGTCTGCCCCTCTCCTTTTGCATGATATCACATTCATGAACCTATGGGTGGTTGGTTGTTGCAGGCGGTGCGTATCCCATTGCACTCACCTTGTCCTTGAATTGTAGACCCAGAGAGAAAAGGCTGCTGGGAAATAATGCAGCCGCTCAGAATGCAGCTGAGCTCATGATTGCATGATTGCATTCAGATGTTATAGATGAGAACAACAATTGGAAGAATCAAGTAACACGAGCAGAGGGTAACAGTTGATCTGAAGCGGGTGTTCAGCGCTGCATGGGTAGTAAGTCACTCAGTGGGGCAATAGATGAGCAGATTTATGTATGAGCATGTTCTATGGCACCATCTGCGATGCCAGCCTCTTCGTGGCACCAGGAGAGGAGAGGAGAGGGATTCTGATGATTCACAGCCTTGGTTCATTCCAGATCAGTTTAGTTCAAGGGAGATGGGGAGGAAGTCAAGTGCTAACACAATTCAAACCGTAAAGACGAACATGCAAGCTAAGGTAGGTGTGGAATACACACACAAGAGAACCGAATGACTTATTGCTGGCGCTGCAACAGAGGTCAATTGTCTGATGGTTTTTTGGACAGCAGTGGAGGTGAAGGGATGCATTACAATTCCTCCTCTTCCCACACTGCTATTACCCCTCCTCTCCACTGCAACTCCTTTCTCCAGGCTCTACTTCCCCTACACTAGTACTCCTCCCACGCTACTGCTACCCCTCCTCCCACACCACTACTACTCCCACACTACTACCCCCACATTACTATTACTACTCCCACACCAATACTACTACTCCTCCTCCCACACTACTACTACCCCACACCACCACTACTACTCCTACACTACTCCTCCCACACTACTACTACTCCCACACCACCACTACTATTCCCACACTACTACTCCCACACCACCACTACTACTCCCACACTACTACTCCCACACCACCACTACTATTCCCACACTACTACCCCCACACCACCACTACTACTCCCACATTACTACTACTTCCACACTACTACTCCCACATTACTACTACTCCCACACCACCACTCCCACAGTACTACTACTCCCACACTACTAATCCCATACTACTACTCCCACCACACTACTCAACTCCCCTCCTTTCTTTCTCTATCAGCCTTCTACACACTTATATCACACACAAGCACACTCACATTGCAGAACACTATCACTTCTAAGCCAATGCCTCACCTGATCCAAATGTGTTCTCCACAAGCCGCTGTTCCCCCTTTCCGGTCTATTGTTCGTTGTCCACCTCCTCCTCAGACCTCCCCGAATGCACCCAGCCTTCACATTTCCTGTCACCTGCCTAAATATCACTCCCCTTGGGCTGGTTGGCCAGTACTCCCAAAGTCATCTCCCACCTCCTCCCCCACTGGCAGTGTATGTGTAAGGAAACGTTTTTAAACTGGGTTTAGCCCCACCCTCTTTCTCTGTGTTGGCTTCTCGCTCGGCAGCCTTGGTGCCGTTGGAAAAGGCACATGACGCTCATAGTTTGGAACCTGTTGTTGGTCAACCCCTTGGTAAATTCACAGAACCTTCCCCTTCAGAGTCCATGGTGGTCTATTGGATTGTTTGTCCATTGGGGCTTTCCGGCGAGCTTTGCCAGTCCCACACTCTGGATTTCTGCTCTGCGCTGTTGGACAGCGTACTTTATTTCTCTTTCGCCCTGGCTACACAGTAACAGATGCCTGTTTAGCAACCTTTTGCGCTCCAGTTGATTTTGACTACAACTCCCATCATCCCTAGCTATCAAAGTCCTTGGTGATGGTGTAGGAGTGTCAACTTCTTAAACATATGGGTAATAGCAGGTTGCAGATCTGTGGTTTAGTGCATCAGAAATTGCCCTGTGGACACAGCCACGTAACCAGACCCGAATTCATGTGCTCTTCAACAACAAAAACTCTGAAGGTTTCAGAATCTGGGATCATAAACTCAAAAGTTGATGTTCCTTCAGCTAGAGCAGTTCAATAGAGCGACAACGGACCAAGATATTGATGTTGCTTTTCAATGTTTTGCTTTTTCAGCTCTACAAAGCGACTAAAATCTGTGGATGATGAAATGGACAGTCCGGGTGAAGAGCCATTTTACACAAGCCAAGGGCGCTCGCCCGGCAGCGGCAGTCAGTCCAGTGGATGGCACGACGTTGAGCCAGGTAAGGAGTTGCCACCTCACATCAGAAATGGTCACTTGTTTGCCATATTATTCATAAGCCAAAAATCAATAGATGGACAAGCAAAGCGAGACTGCATTTCTTTTGAGGTTCTACTTCAGAAGTTCTCCTTTTTTCCACAGCAGACGTTTTTGCTTTTTACTTCTTCTTCTGTCATACGCTGGTCCTTGTGGAAGACTAATTTAGCACACTTTCTGTCTTGATTATATTGTTGCAAAATAATCATATTACGTGCACTTAAGTATTCCTCCTTGTACTTCGGCTGGTTTCATTTATGCAAACGCTTCAGAGAGCATTCAGAGGGTGTAGGGCTTGCATTGCTGGGGAATTGCAACCTGGTTGGATGGGTTGCAGGTCTGTGAAGTTGATTCTATATCCAGAGCATTGAAGGCACATGCTCTGTATCTTTAACCTTAAGAGATCAATTGCAGCATCCTCACATACATCGTACTGCTAACGGATTGCTTTGCACCGGGGACGGGCAAATTAGCACCAATATATGCACAGACCAAAAAGTGTCCAATCTGGCGCTTCAACTTGCCAGTCAGAGCGGTCCTCTCTGCACTTGTCACTTAGTTGCATAGCATATTTGCACTGGTTAATCGATGCAACTGTCGGTGCAAAGTTATTTGCCACCTGGTGGAAATTGCCCGTCACGGTTGCACTTTGTGATCCGGCCCTCTCTAGCAATATGTGATGCCCTTGGCAATCCGTTTTTTAGAGCTGACCCTATCGGGTTGATCTCTGGGAACAGAAGTTCCACTGCGTTAAGTCATGTGTAGTAAATCATCACATGACGAACCAAGAGCCCAGTCCTTCTCACCACCAAATGATTTGATCATGAGCAAATCAAACTCACTCTCTCTCTCCTTGTGCCTCTGTTCCCTCATATGTGAAAATGAGGAGTGACTAGAGGCAATTCATCTGCAGTACACACTATTTATGGAAACTCCCACTCACACGCTCCTTAATCCCTCCCTCACTCTTTGATGGTCTCATTTGCTCCAGGTAGTTTTGCTATCTATGTTAAACTTCTAAATTCAATCCCTCTTCATTCTCAGAGCTGTTACATGAACAGTTAATGAGCCATTTGCAAAATGTAAGGACATTCTCCTTCAATAGTTTGTAATACTGAATCTTTTGAATAGTTTGGCATCTTCTCTTAGGATGCGAACATCACTTTTATATTGAGTGACATTTTTGTCCGAAATGTTTTTTATTGTTTTGGCTGTCAACCTTTATAGCCTATTAGGAAGAGTGAGTTTAGTTAGCATTTTTCATTTTCGTTTTTGAAGTTTGGTGTATGTACATATGTGCAACTGGGGTGGTCTTTTTCCTCATCGGCTGGGATCCTGATGCTTTAGGGATCACAACGAGCCAATACATATAAGAAAACAAAGTAAACAAAAATCCGTTCCATCAAACAGTCCACTTATGGTGATTTAGCAATTGGAGGGTTTATTATATGTACATGATTTGCATTCCCCTAGTATGGTGCACAATTATAAATTTCACTTATTGCGTCCTCTCTTTTCACAGTTGTAAGGACAAGAAACAATTTGGGCTTCACAGGTAGGCCAGTAGATGGGCTTTCTGAAGCTGAACATTGTTTCAATTTTGACATTCACTGTTGAAGAACCTCAATAGTATGCACTCCACTAGGATATCGGACTCATGGCTATAGCTATCAGTAAAACAAAATAGGTGATGGCTGGAAGGTTTAGAATTAATCTTCCCCTCTGGCATTGCTCTGGGCAACCCTCCAGACCATCGTTCTTCGGCTTCCAAGCCATTACAAAAGTGTAATGACCATATGCAAATCAGGCTTGGTCCCACCCCAAATGGGGCAGTCCAGCCCAAACTGCTTGGTTGCATCCCTTCTGCACGAGACCACAAGCATTCGCAAACATAGTTTGGCCTTGTTGGGCCTCCTCAGCGTGGAGTAGCTTAACTCTCTAGGCCAAGCAGGCACGGGACCCACGTCTGGGCATACCTGTTCCACTCCGGGTGACTACAGCAAGACAGAAAAGGTGATGGCTGGAAGGTTTATGAGCAAGGCAGACCAGACCGCACATCGAGAGAGCTAAATCAGCACAGCAGTTCAAGAGGAAGAGAAAGACGGCGCAAACCGAGAGGGTGACCAGGAGAGAAGCAACGTTGCCTCTTCCGACAACGCCCATGAAACCTCAGTGAAAAGGAATTTTAAGACCGTGAACAATAGCCAGCGTGTGTTGCAGCAGATGTGAAAGGTACACAGGACCCTCCTCCGCTGATAACCAAGCCGCCCAGAGACACTTGTCTCTGTGGTACCAACCCTGACTCCAAGAGAAGAAAAGCCACCTGGTAATCACAGCCGGTGAGTTGAGGGGAGAGCCGATAGGAAACCGAACTGTGTTGAACAAAAAGTAGCAAATGGCTAAATGATCTGTGAAAGCATAAAGAACTATTGATGGAAAAAGGGGGTATACCAGCAGCAGAGGAGTCCAGCACCACGTGGGTGATCATTCTGGAAACTCTGGGCGATTATCCGATTGTTGAAACTACCATTACCAGAATGCCTTGTGAGAGGGGGTGAAAGTGGCCACACACGGGTCCGGTAAAATCCTATGTACAGTCAAAAGCCTTTGACCGGCAGATGATTGTGAAGCTAAGGGAAGCAAATCCGGCATCGTAAGAACTGTTTAAACAATTGAATAATTGAAAAAGTTGGCAAGAGTGAACCCGATGGAGGGATGCCAAAAAATGGGGGCAAAGGCAAAAAGACCCAATATACAGTGTGTTGACAAGAGTGAACCCGGCTGAGGGATGTCCACAGTGAACTGTTTAAAAAGACATTAAGAATCGTGAATGTCACAGACAACATTGCATTGAAAGCCATTGTGAAACCGACTGAAGGTGAATAGTCTAGTAGGATCTAAGCCTCGAAGAGGTGGGCCAAGGGTGAGAAGCTAGCACCCACCGACCGACCCGTGAATGCAACAAAGAGCAGTAGAAAAGAGAAAGTGTTTGAATGTTTGCCAGAGTGAACCCGACAGAGGGAGGCTGATATTGGAGAGGGGTCTGAGCCCGGAAGAAGGGGACCCAAGGGTGAGGAACCATCACCCAGAGTGCAACCAGAATAGAACTTTTTTGTTGAACTTTTGTTTTGTACTTTGAACCTGTCAGGCTCTTGGAAGCAAGAAAACCTAACTACCCAAGGTCCTGATATCATTAAGAAATTTTTGTAGATCTGAGCTGGTAAGAGGGGGATTGAGGGGTGGAACTTATGTTTATTATTTTGAAAACCCATCATATCCTTGGAGGCAGGCGACTGTAGTAGAAAAGAGACTTAACCACTGAAGGCCCTGATTGCTGGGAGTGAGACTGTTTGCTCATGCTGGGAAAGCCGAGCGTGTGCTGTGCTCCAGAATCCTACCTTACCCCGTACTTAAAACATGGGGAAGGGAGACCCCAGCTACCGCATCCTGACCTATTATTTGTAAACAGTTCCTTCTTTCCTATGAACATTATGTAGTAATCTGGCTTACAGAGTAGCAGTGTGTGTGAGGTCATCTGCTAGTGGAATGTTTGGGTGGAAGTGTTCTGCTGGGTGACGGTTGGTCAGAGAGAGAGAGAGAAAGCTGTGAGCAGAGACGATGGGTGTGGGGGTGAGCCCAGTGTTTCCCTTGTGAATCTTGTCATCTGTGTCCCCTACCATCCCTGTGTCTTGTTGATGGAGTACAGGACAAGGACAATAAAAACCCTAAGAACTTACCTGGATTACCGGAGGTCTCCATTACTACACATTATCCCACACTTCTTTTTGTAAATGGCATAAGGATTTTTTTTAATAATTTGTTTTTGAATTTTTTTTTTTTTTAGTAAAGGCTCTTTTATTTGACAAAGCCACTCGGACTGACTTATTATTGTATGATGGTCGAAGCTTGCTCCCATCTTACATTTAGGTTTAGATTAGGCGTTTTTCCAACCTACCTATACAGTGTAATAAACACCTTTGAACTGTGATCACTTGTCTGTCTTTACTGTTGCCACCATGAGTTCCTTACAGTACCAAGTTGTAATGCTAAAATGGTAGTTGGCCGTCTAACAGATGCTGGATATGTGGACATCACAGCGAAATAAAAAGGCCAGACTTGATCCAACCAAAAGCAGCAAGTAGTTTGCAAATTGATTCATAAATGGCAGGTGCGTCCTGCAAGGTACATTCAGGAGGATAATCTGATGTCTTTATCATTGAGTTTCTCTGTTTTAACTTCTCACTGTCTGGATGCTTCTCAACTTAAATCACTATAATTATTTGACTGAGAAGCTATTGGAGTCACTACTTTGCTTCTCTGTTCACAGGAGTCTCCATTAGGCGAGACGTATGCATCACCATAAAACTCCATTATTTGGACACACCTTGAACCGTAACCAAAACTTGTCTGCCTAGTCCAGCACCCATATGGATGAATAACTACATCGCACTCGCACTTTCCGCTGCTAGCTGTCCCTTCATCTAATGGGGTCTTTTGTTGTCTTGCATAGCCATTGCTGTTCATATCTGTTGTACAGACTAAAGAAATGTCTCTTCACCTCGAAGTGGACATTTTCTGCATAGATTGTGGAATTCCAGATGGGTAACCATTGGTGTTAAATTCCACCCGGTGTTTCCCTGTGTCCTTTGACAGACACTGATATGGTTGTCTATGATGTCATTCGGAGCCACCAGAGAAGACCGCTTAGCAGCTGCAATTGTATGTTGTGTGTGCCCCTCCCCTGCATCACTTTTCCCCTGGCCTTTCAACAGCGTGTGGCGACACAGCTCTCTGAATCTCTGAAGCCAGAGGGCGGCGAGCCGTGTCTGGAACTTGCACCTTCTCACCGGCGGGGGGCGCTCAGCCTTCTCTGCTTCGTATGTAGGCAGAGGGAAGGCCTCGTTCCCCTGCCGTTGCCTTCCAGCAACAGTGGGTTATGAGCGGCATAGCTCGTGCTGTGACATCACAGTTGGCGGATACAGCATTCCAAGACTACTGCAGTTGCTAGCCACTTCCTGTGGAAGACCTACACAGCAATGCAGCTATCGTCCATTTTGAGATTGGACAGCTGTGGCACAGTGCTTCTGTGGACAGAATTGCAGAGGAGCTCATCCCATTCCATCATGAAATACACTACAGGCGCTCTCGATTACCATATTTCCATCGGATGACGCCCGGTGTTTAATGCTTTGGAATGTCAAGTTGAGCCCTGCAGCTGTATGCTGGTGTATGAAAGGTGCCTCTCATTTGTTTCCTGGCGCAGGTTGCTATGAAACATTCCTTGCAAGGTGATGAACATCAATAATTGCTAAAATCCTGCTCCAACACATTTTTTAAAGGCTGTGTATTTTGGAGACTCATTCGATTCTCCGTATATTGAGGTTATCCCTTCGACTCATGCAGCGTTGAACACATGTCTGCGGGTATTGCAGTCGGTACTTGTACGTTTTTCGTGGTGTGTTGTGTGATAGTTGCCTTAGAATAATGACGGGACACTGTATATGGTGAAACCTAGTTTAATCCATGCACCCCACAGCCTCTTACTACCAACACCGGTCAGCAACGGTCCTAGGCATGCCAGCGCAGCGGAACGCTCTCAGATAACACAAAGGCAAACGCATCGCGTGCCTTGGATGTAACAACAGTGAGAGTGTGTATAATAACACATGTATAATGCAAACACACTGAACTACCTCATGGCTCATGTTCGTCCTTTCTTGCTATAGAGTAATATTCTGGCAATATTGGCAAATAACGTTTACAGACATTCACAAGCACGCTCCAACCGCCTCCCTTATAAGTCCATCAGCACCCCTTTACTACCCGCGTGTGAACCCCCATACTATGTACCACTCCCCCTCAGTCAGAGCGCACCATTAAAGCCCAGTGCTTCTCTGCTCGCTACTGTTTGACAGCCATGTAAAGGCACAGACTGCCCAATCGCATCCACGGGAGGCGTTCTTCAGCGACTGGGAACCACGCCTCTGCACCCCACAACCCCGCACTGAACCTCAACCTTGGATACTTGGATGTGTTCCTCCAGTAGACGTGACCCTCATTCAGGCTGCCCCTCCCCCGGCTGTGGTCGACTGAGGGAAGTGCAAGGGCCATGTGGATGTCTTGCATGAGTGGCTTACGGGCCTCGCAAGAGTGAGATCATGGCCTGTGCAACAGCAGCCGCACGTCACGGGGCAATTTATGCCAGTAACTGAGGCGATTGTGCAACCTACGATAATGCAGCGATGTGCATTATACAGGCTACCAGTTCCCCTCGTCTGATATTACTCTTTAGAGTCCTGTTCTAGTTGATGGAATCAGTGTGACTTCTCTGGTGGCCATTTATTGGTTTATAAGAACATTTTCTTGCCCAATAATTGATTGCTATTCTTAAATCAAAAAAGGTGCATGAAGGAGTGAGGTAGCTAATGATTTGCATGCAGTGGATGGGCTGTGCCGGACTATGAGTCGTGTGGGTCCGGCCACAGGCGTGAGTGTATTGGCGTATGCGAGGGCAGGGTCACTGTCTTTTCATAACTTCCAGAGAGAGACACTGTGTAATGTTACTAGTGTGAGTGGGAATAGCATTGTTATGGGGATGGTGTGTGCAATTTCATGTCTCGGCTGTAGCTCTTTTTGGCGCAATTTAATAACCTTGGGGAAAGTGTCTTCTTAGAAGGGATGTTGTATTAACAAGTATTGGAAATGCTTTAACATTTTCCTTTGATGTAAGAGACATGATATGCTGTTGTGAGTGGATTGCATGTGCTATGTGGGATGCAAAATGACATGGGACGCTAATCTTAATACATGTATAATAAGAGAACCTCTTTTCAAAGGTGAGCTATCGTGCCATATCCTTCTTTTTAGTTATTTCTCTTAATAGATTGTATTTTCTGATGTGTTGTGGAGGGCCATATTGAATCGGCTTTTCAGTTTAAGAAATTCATATTCTAATAAATCAATAGAGGCCCCTTCCATAGAAAGCAGGGTTCGGAATTGCCAGGAGCTGGGAGCTATTTAGCTCATGGTTTTAGCCAATGGGTGCCTGGTTAGCTTGAAACCAACAGCTACCAGAAGCTACTTTTGACTCTTGTGTCAAATGGTGGCATACAGGCATAGATATCTCTGTAATATGAACTGTGTATAATTGTGCTTTAAGGACAATAAAGGACAAACATAAGGGACATTTAAAGCATACTGTATAATAAATAATGGACACAAAGGTAGTTTGCATCTTCGCACATGTTAGATTTGCTGCGCTCAATTGACTGGCCTCTGGTTCCCTGGAGGTAGCAATTGCCTAATGGGTGATGTCCAATACTCAGGCGCTGCTTTTTGCTCCTGGTCAACAAACCCTAATTTCGATCCCTGCAATAGCATTTCATTAATTGTCATTGCAAAAGTCCTAGATGCCGACTGGATAATGGCTGTCCGTAAGTATTCTTGCCTTGATTCGGGGATAGCTAACATGTCAGATGTGTTGGCCTACAACTCCCAACAGCCCCAGCTGCCACAACGAGTAGTGAGAGATCATGGCAGTTGTAGGCTAAAACCGCTGGAGTGTGATTGGCTGCCTAATCCTGCTGAGACCAATAAGGTTCTTTAATTAAGGACATTGCGCAACCCCATTTATATGTTTCTCTCATATATATGAAGCCCATGAGCACATACATATAAGAGAAAGGGATTCACAATGACCTACAAAATGGCCTTATCAGGGACATTAATAAAAACGCGCCTATTTAATCTGTCCGTGAAGTCACACATCCGCTGAATTTCAAGGAGTTTGTTGCGTTAAATCTTCACAACTTAACTGCACCTGAACTAAGGTTTTTTTCTGTGAATATATATTTGTAGAAAGTTATGGTAGTTTTAAAAAGGTTTGGAAAAAAAAAAACGTTCCCCTGAAATGTGAAAGTAGGGATAGTTCATTTGAGCCAAGTCACACATTCTACAAAGCCACCTGGTAGCCATCGCTAGAAGTTCAGCTCCAGTTCTGAGTCACAACAGCAAGGAATTGTGGGTATGCAAATTAACTCAAATGCAATTCTTTTTTTCCAGCAAAGTGTCTTTGTCTATGAGGGCAGTGGTATTTTATACATGAATTCACAAAAATGGGGGGCAAGGAAGAGCGTTTTCGGGGAAATGCCCCTACTCTATATACTTAGTAACATGACAAAATGGGGCAATTGCCAACTGTGGTATGATTTAGTTAAAACCAAACAACGTCCGATTTCCAAAACCAGGCAAACAACCTGTTTTTTGGATAAAACTACTGTGGTTGAGGGCAGAGTTATTTTTCAAGGCAACAGAGAACTGCTGTGAATTTTACCACCAGCAGTAAACAAGGCTGTGGAGGAAGACGGAAAAGGATAGAATTTAATTCAGAATATCCCTTCCTCGTACCCACATCTGTCCCTATGTAGCGCCTACAAACAGGGGAGAGGATAAGAAGATAAACTATTTACTTCTAGTTGTTGTAAGACGTTCAGCCTTGTTGAAATCGCGCCCATCAACCACTCTCTTCCACTATGTGTCTGTATTGGAAGAGACAAATGACAAAGACGGCAGGCTTTTCTCTGACAAGTTGTGGATCATTGGTTAGCTGCACCACAGCGAAAATAAAATTATTTCCCAATGATAAAAGGGACTGTCCAGTCAATTTTGTATAAACATATCTACTTTATTATTATGACAACAGACATTTCTAGCACACTACAAAATCCAACCCACCCTGTAAAGGAATGCAGAGGACAGACCGTTTCAAAGAAGGAAAAGGGATGCACTCTGGATACTGACAGGAGGGTAGTCGGTATAGTAGTTAATCGCGATAGTTCACAAGGATAATTGGTTTCAACACAAAAGCAGCAATGGGTCATAAAATGTCACTAGGCCCTTTTGGAGAAGGACAAGGGGGGACAGAACCACAATGCACCTTGTGCTGTAGGAGTTCTTGATGCTTAACAGTGTTGAGTCAGTTTCAGGGCATTTTGCAGCTTCTGTGACAGAGTTCAAGAGGGCAGACAGATATATTCATCAGGTGGCAGGCAGTTCTGAGAGCGAAGCTTGACGGACAGCTGCAGGCAGGCCTACACAGCGGCTATATACAATAAGCAATATAGGTATAACCAACCAAACAATTAAAACAAATGCAAACACAAGAAAACAACCAAACTAGAGTGTGTGTAAAATCACGAAGGAAACATTTGTTAATGGCAGAAACAACTGAAAATTTAAGAATATGCAATAGGAACACAGACGTTTTGAGAGCTCTCAGAAATTCCAATAGCACAGGAAGGAATGGAAATTGAAGGGGGCGGAGGCGTGATGAGAGGGCAGGGCAGGCATTCTAGGCGTGGCGCGCTGCAGCTGAAAAAGCTTGAGCTGAAAAACTGCCATGTTTAGGAGCGGGGGGATGGTCAGTCTTAAAATGTCAGTGAATGAGCCACAAAGCCCAAGAAATGTGGTGTGCTAAATTTTCTAGATTTGCTTTGATACAATATCCTGCTGAGTTCAAGCTGGTGGTGGTGTTTTCCATGTTTACTCCTATGTGTGTACATGATATTAGAGGCCCCTTCTTTTAATGGGGATTCCTAGACTTCATCGTAAGCCATTATTCGAATGGCGATGCTGAGCCATTGTTCACTGGAATCAAATGACCACAGGAAATCCTATTATTTAATTATAGCGAAACTAAAGAGCTCCATAAACTGATTATACGGCTCTCTGAGGTTTGCGAGTTTAACGTTATGATGCAATCTAATGGTCCCAAATGCAAATCGGGGTCAGAGCGGCCTGCGGATCTGGTTCCCTTGTACATTGAGCGGCGCGCTAGTCTCTGGGAACTTAAGTGTGTTCACATATGGGACTGTCCGTTCCCTGCAGCATAGTCTATTTTTGCGCCCACTCTTAAAGTACTAGGAGTAAAAATGGCTGCCCACTGCACCGAGTGAAGCAGCATCAGTGTCAGTTAGTGAAGCTTTGCTCTGCATTTTAGAAGGGAGCAACTGGAAGGAATCAGGGGCACTTACATATTTTCAGTTCTAAAATAAGCTATGCTTCTAAAGTTTCTAGCTTCTTATGAATATCGACCGACTGGAATACTCTAGCTATCGCAATAGGTCAGAACATTATGGAATATACAAAAATAAAAAAAAAACTTTCTTTGATTAACGTTACTGTCCCTCAAATGACAAGTCCCCCCCATGTACAAAAAAGAGGTTCCTAATCCCATGTTTTCTGATATATAAAAAACAGACTGAGAAAGGTGGTATTTGCATAATTCCCTTCGGTTTGATTTTGTTTCCATAATGGCCAACTCTAAAACCCTGTGAATACATATGTGAATGATGCATGTCTCTTTGCCCTGACAGCGAATGTCCAGTGTTTATCATATATATGTTCATGGGTGCTGTTATTCTCAGGACCACAGTAGTCCTGGGAAGCGGTGCCGCACGCTACTCAGTTGAGTCACACTTATTGGGGAAATAGCAGATTGTTTTGTAAAATAGGTTATAATCTTCCTGGGATTTCGACATTAGAATCTTGTTCTAGGTGACGGCTAACACTCTCATCCATCCTTAAAATGTAGGGGAGACACATGGCACTGATTACTGCTGTAGAAAATAGTGTCCATTCTGTTTCAATGCTGGAAAAGTTAAATGAAAGTTCAAGTGGTTATCGAAGCCAATATGGAATTTTGAGGGCAGGGAATTATTATAGATCTGTGGAAATTAGACACGTGCTAATGTAGTGTGGGTTTGATGAGAAGCGTAATTAGAGTTGTCTTGTGTAGCGCTCTTCTATCATTGTTGTTGGCCTTGCGGCGCATAGCTCAGTGCAGCGGGTTAATGGGATAGCAGAAGAAGCAGGTGGGTTTGGTGTTGACTGGCACAGGTCGGAAGTACCCAGGTCCTGTTTGCCAGTATGCTTCTATGGGTTTCTCTGAGAGCCTTAGGCAGTACATTGTACTAAAGACGGGAGCTAAGCCATAGCTTGATAATGTTCTTGTGTTATCAAGTAGGGTCGCCATTTGCCTCCGTCTATGAGGGATGCATGTGTAGTATAAGGTGGTAATAGAATTTAGAGGGAAGTCGACTAGTTGAGGGGGGTAGGCAAATCTGGGTGCAAGTTGTGGGGATGGTGAAATAACATTTGGCACCCTCCAGGAGTGATGTAGTGTGCACCAAATGGTGAAGTGAATAGGTGGTTGGTTTGTCTGATGTTGGCAGTCATAATAGTTTGGCTGGATGTGGCACAATGGAAAGAAAATCAAAGTGAGCCTGTTTTATGATAGGTTGGTCGATGCGATGCATGTGGGTTAGCTGATAATTCTTTTATTTTAAATGGTGCTTTTAATGGGGGAACGTTTAAACGAGTAGGTGTATAGTCTGGTGTGGTTCTACTGCTGGTCTTGTTATCAAGTTATTTTAAATTCCATACACATTTTGTATGAGACTTGAAGAAAAGGCTTGGTATTTGAGAATGCCTCTATGCATTCTAAGCATGGAGAGGAGCCATCTTTTTCCCAGTGAATCAGTTAATTTGAACCCCATTTGTTTAGTTACTCCTGAGGTCTGAGACTGGTTCCCATAGAAGGAAGCCAATGTTTTGGTTTGCAAACATCTAGCTTGTGTCCTCCAAACAGCACATTATTTATCATTTTTGTGGAGGGTTTAATGTCAACATAGTGCAACAGACTCGATGATATAGATGAAAGGTTAGGGGTACAATGTTGAAATTGACGTTTTTTTTGGGGAATTGTTTTGGGCTGACAGTGTTGGCCCTGATCTCCTTGGATGAGTAACCATTGGTTTTTATTTGTTCTGTTACTCTTATTCTTCAAAGGTCGAAGGTCGAGCACATGGGACGCATGGACATGACTTCTCACATTTCTGTTTCTGCAAGGTTGAGGAGTTTGAGATTCCTGTCTTCAGCACATAAATGTTTCAAGTCTCGGTGTATCAGTTTGCGCTGTAAATTTGGACTTGGTGTCCCAGCAGGCAACATTTCACAGTGCTGCTCTTCCCAGAGTTCTCATGTAAACAGGACCCTGTATCCCACTATGCAGTGTTTCACTCAGTGTTGCCTGCCACATTCTCTCTGAAAGTCAGGACGCCAATATGGCGCATTTCCCATAGTAATGTCTTTCTGCCTTTCCCTCTTTTCTAAAAGCGCTTTAGGCCTTTTACTCAATTCCGTGTGTCCAGCTTTACTCAATGGATGTCTACTGTGTTCACTTGGACACCTGGTAGGAGCAGGTATTGCTTCTCTGCGGTGGACCATGTGTCTCTACTGCTTTTCAGAGGAGCCGTTTTCCCGATATCTACCCGTGCAGCAGGGTCTTGTTCCATGTCAACTTCTGCACTCGCTGGTTCTGTGTCTGAAATCCAGCTTCCACTCGGGAGTTCCCCTCACTCACCACAACAGACCTGGACAGACTCTTCATCTTTGACATGGCTGACCTCTACCTCCACACACATCCTTCACACCCGCACAACTGCAGGTAACAACATTCAAAGCGCTAACATCACAGACCCGATGGGAGTTACTTTATGGAGTTCTTAATAAAGTGCACAATCACCAGAAGGTCTCTCGGCGCTGCAGAACATCCAGCAGGAGAATACACACAACAGCACAATGGGGTGACTCTGCAGTGAGCAAATATGTTTTTAGAAGTTTATGAAAGTGTAGATGATTCTAAGTGGCTTTTAATTCGGAGTTGGAAGCTTATTCCATAATGGGATAGGGATATTCTATGGCTGTTGAGTATCCTTTGTCGTAGTAGCGCGCTACTACAATGAAGCGCTCAAATCATGAAATCATGAATGCCTCCCCCACATGAGGCATCATCCCAGATGCACTGAAAACAAGAATGCTATTCATCCCATCAAAGAGCAACACTTTCAACCTAGACCAAGTCGCTACCGCCTGATCCTCCTCCTGCCCCTTTTTTGAAAGGTAATAGAGAAATCAGTCACCATACAATTGTAGAAAAAAAATCAACCTTCATGACTAACTGAATGGCTTTCTACCTCGGTTCAGCACTGGGACCACAACCATTCAAGTCACAGATGACATCCCCCGTGGCATAGATGACAGTGGGCCCCACCTGGAAGGCCTGTTCAATTTGTCAACAGACCCTGACACCGTCGTCCCTACAGCGCTAATCGGCATTCTTTTAACACTTATCGAATTTCAAAGATGCTGCCCGGCAATGGTTCTCCTTTTATTTCTCCACGTGGTACCAGCTTCTCTAGATGGTCACCAGCAGATCACAACAGATGCCAGTTTTCTGCAGAGTACCGGAAGCCATAACCAACATTCGAGGGGATTGGGTCCTCCAACGTATTCCATATCTTTGACAGTAATCACAACAGCTGTGCTGCTTTGGAAAATTTTCTGCGTCGATGCGCCGTCCCCGAGGACCTCCTCCGACGGCCGACGTCACCCGATGTGATAAGTAGGATGCACGACGCCCGTAGCCTCAGTTCCGCTTTTTCTGCAAACGCGTTCGATTTGTGAATCTCGGTATGCCTCGACTCTTTGGAGTTTCTGTTGTATTCTTCTCAGTTCTTTGAACCTGTTCAGTTTTTGTGAAAAGCCTGTTCGTGATGATGTCTACCTCGTCTTCAACCCCGCGTCCGGACTTCAAGAAATGTGGGGACTGTGGGTCCAAGATGTCGGTAAGAGACTCACACAACGCCTGCCTCTGGTGCCTTGGGGAGGCCCATGACACGGACGACTGTGTCGACTGTCAGTCGCTCATGGCCAAGGCCTTGCGGGAGCGCAAGAAGAAGTTGTCGGTAGGTAGGGTGTCTCGCCACTCCTCTGCCTCTTCGAGGCAATCCCGGAAGCACCAGCATCGGTCGCCTTCCCCGTCCTCTTCCGAGGACTCCGCCAGTCGGCGGGTCGCTTATCCCACCATGCAAGCGACACCGGAGGAATGGGCTTCCTGCCTTCGGGAAGAAGATGTTAGCGATTCTCGAAACGCAGGGCACTGGTCCGTCCACGCCTCCGAGTGGGGGTCGGTCGTGATTGGTCGAGACACCGCTCACACGCCTTCGGTCTCGGGTGGTCAGCACAGTTCGCGGGAGAGGTCCCGCTCGGACAAGGGTAACTGTTCTCTGCATGCCCGTTCCAGGTCCCGGTCCTCGTCGCGCTCGAGACCGCATGATCCTGTGCAGTCTTCGAGGAAGACGTGGACGTCTGTGGTGCCGAGGTAGTCAATGACCTCTCTTGAGGCTCCACCTCCGAGGGGGTCATCGACACTGTCAGTGCCTAGGTCGTCGAAGGACACGCTCGCAGCTCTGGTTTCGAGGCCTGTGTCGCCGCCGCTGATGCTTGCGGCGCTGCAGCTGACACCGATTCTCTCGGCGCCGACTCATTCGGCGCCCTCGACGCCTTTCGAGGTGGTGGTGTCGGAGGGGCCCCATGGCACAGGGGTAGCACCTAGAAAGGCTCTGGTTAAGGTCAGGTATAGCTTTGGTCCCCAGGTGTCTTCCTCTCACTGCCTGGAATACATTTCAGAGGGTGATGAGGGCTTGGTTCCGGTTACGGTGCTAGATGAGCTTCTCTCGGGCCATAGCCAATTTGATGACCTGAGGCAGTCACTGCATGATGCCAGTGGACTGGACACCTCTCCAGAGGTGGAGTTTTGTAGGCCTGAGCCTGGCACTCATGCTGATTCTTCGTACCTGCGCCTTATATCTCGGGTCACCAAGTACTTGGGATGGTCGGCTCCCCCAGGGCCCAGGGGAGTTTGTTCAGGATGATCTCATGGACATCCTCGATCTTGGTCCCCCCACTGACCCGGTACTGCCGTTTCATATGGCTCTGCAGAGAAGGGTGGCGGTGGCTTGGACTGCTCCGGAGAGTCTCCCAGCAGTGGGCAAGTCTTTGTCGCGAAAATACCATCCAGCCAGTAGCGACCCCTGCTACTTGTCCAGGCACCCCAATCCGGAGAGTTTGGTGGTGCAGGCGGCTATGTCCCCGGCAAAGCAGGCGTCGTATCCTACCATCCCTCCAGATAGGGACGAGAAACGTTTTGATGGCTGGGCGAAGAAAGTGTTTTCTTCAGGGGGTATGGCGCTTCAGACGGTCAACTCTGTATGTGCCTTGTCTCGTTTCACACACCATCTGTGGAACTGTGTTGCTTTAGCGGCTGGACATATTCCCGAAGGGGACAAACGGGATGGTTTCCTTGCTATGGTTCAGGATGGCAAGGATGCCATGTGTGAGGCCGTTCAGTCGGGTTTGGACATGGCAGATTGTGTCAGCCGGTCCATGGCGGCGAACACCGTAATACGCAGGTTTGCGTGGTTGCGGAAGTCGGGGTTTGCTCCTGATGTGCAGTCCCGGCTCCTCAACATGCCCTTTGACGGTGAACATCTTTTTGGCAGCCAGGCTGACGAGAGCCTTGAGAGCCTTGAGAGGTTGCAGACCTCCAAAGCTGCAGCGAAGTTGTTGGGCGCTGCAGTTCGACAACCTCCGCCTTTTCGTCCTAGGGGACAACAATGGAGGGGAGGTTCCTTTCGCTATTACTCGTCCTTCAGTAAAGCGAGAGGAGCTGTCAGTGCCAGAGGTGGAAACGGGGTTCTCGAGGTGCCAAGGCCGCTCGGGCAGTTGCCTCTTTGCCCTCAGGCAACGCCGTAGCCGCTACCACTCAGTCATGAGGCCAAGTCCCATGGTTCGCCGGTTGGGGGGAAGGCTGGCGCAGCATCTTGTAGAGTGGCATGCCATTACTTCAGATGTGTGGGTTCTGGAGATCCTAACCCACGGCTACTGTCTTCCCTTTCGGCAGAGGCCTCACGACAATCCACCTGGGAACCTCTCTTTGAAGAGTCCGGATCCACTCCTTGCGCAGGAAATTCAAGCCCTGCTGGAGAAAGGCGCCATAGAACTGATGCCTGTAGCGGAGAGGAACAAGGGATGGTTTTCCCCTTATTTTTTGATTTCGAAGAAGGATGGGGGATTGAGACCCATCATGGACTTGCGCGGTTTGAAACAACTCCTCAGGAAGGACAAGTTCAAGATGGTTACTCTCTCTCAAGTCCTCCAGGCCCTTCAACTTCATGACTGGTTGGTGTCTCTCGACCTCAAGGACGCTTACTTCCATGTGCCGATCCATCCCAAGCACAAGAAGTACCTGAGGTTCGCGGTTGGCGACTCGCACTTTCAGTTTCGGGTCCTGGCGTTCGGATTGACCTCCGCCCGAGGGTTTTCACCAAGCTCATGGTGGTGGTGGCAACGCATCTCAGGAAAGGGGGGATTCACGTCTACCCCTACCTGGAGGATTGGTTGATCAGGGGGAGCTCTCCTGAGCAAGTCCTGGATCATCTGTCCGTCACCTGCCACTCCCTTCACAAGCTGGGCTTCTCCCTCAATTTAAAGAAGTCCCATTTGACGCCAACACAGCAGCTCCAGTACATCGGAGCAGTGCTCGACACATCCCTGGGGCTGTGTTTTCCTCCCCAGGTGAGGGCTCTTCACATTCAGCAGATGGTGCACAAGTTTCAACTTGCCCAGACGCTCCTGGCATTTGAGTTCTTGAGGTTGCTCGGCCTCATGGCATCCTGCATTCTTCTGGTGCCAGAGGTTTGTCTGCGGATGAGATCTTTGCAGTGGACACTCAAGATGCAGTGGTCGCACACTTCCGGCAGGATGTCGGACCCTATTCAGGTGCCGCCATCGGTCGCCCAGGACCTTCTGTGGTGGGCCGTCGAAGGCAATCTGATGAAGGGGGCCCCATTTTGGCTGTCCTGGCCGGAGGTGACGATCGTGACGGACGCATCCCTCACAGGATGGGGAGCTCATGCCAACGAGTCCAGAGTCCAGATTCCATATCAATCTGTTGGAGCAGAGGGCCATCAGGCTAGCCCTGAAGGTTTTTCTGCTGACGGTGCGAGGAAAGAGTGTCCTGATTCTAACGGACAACACGGTGGCCATGCACTACCTCAACAAAAAGGGGGGGCAGGGTCACTTCCTCTGTGCAGGGAGGCGATGCAGCTCGAGTTCTGGGCCATCCAGCAGGAAGTTTCGATCTCGGCTGTTCATCAGGCCGGAGACAACGAGACGGCGGCCGCTCTGAGCAGGCAGAGCACGATCTCTCACGAGTGGGAGCGGGCTCAGGAAATTCTCCTGGAGATCTTCGCCCTTTGGGGGACCTGTCAAGTGGATCTGTTCGCCTCCAGTGTCAACCGGAAGTGTGAAAGGTTCTGCTCGCGGGAATTTCCTCCAAAGGGAGCCTTAGGAGACTCATTCGTGGTGGAGTGGTCATTCCCACTGCTGTACGCGTTTCCTCCAGTCCCCGTCATCCCGCAAGTACTGCAGAGGTTACGGAGGTTCGGTTCCCGGATGATCCTCATTGCTCCGGCGTGGGCCCGGAGGACGTGGTACCCAGGCCTTCTCGACTTGTCCATCTGCCCTCCACGTCGTCTTCCCTACTGAGGCGATCAGCTCTCACGGAGGCGGGTTCAGGTTCTCCACCCAGAGGTCAGAACCCTCAACCTTCATGCTTGGCTTCTGAAAGGTTGAGGTATAAGGATTGGGACCTCCCTGAAGACGTGTTGGAGGTGTTGCTCTCGGCCAGAGTCTCTGTACCATTGCCGTTGGCGTAAATTCTGTGACTGGTGCAGAGTTAAGAATGTGGATCCTTTTGAGTGTGACATTCCCATGGTTCTGTCTTTTTTGCTTTCCTTGGCCCACAGGGGCTTGCAAGTGGGTACCATTAAAGGTTACCTGGCGGCACTGTCCATATTTAAGCGCTCGTTTGAAGAATGTTCCTATTTTAAGATTCCTTTAATTTCTCAGTTTTTGAAAGGGCTCACTAAAGTGTTCCCTCCGTCACCTTTTCTGGTGCCCGGTTGGGATTTGAACCTTGTTCTTAAGTTTCTTATGGGTGCTCCGTTTGAGCCTTTGCATTCTTGCCCTTTTGAGACTGTTAACTCTTAAAACTGTGTTTTTGGTTGCGGTTACTTCCGCTCGCAGAGTGAGTTACAGTTAAGCCACCCTTCACTGTGTTTCATAAGGACAGGGTTGTCCTTCGAGTTCGTCCTTCCTTTCTTCCGAAGGTGATTTTGGAATTTCATTTGGGCCAGAAGGTTGTTTTTCCGGCATTCTATCCTCCTCCACATCCTGGTATGGAAGAGGAGAGGCTCCATAGGCTTGATCCTAGGAGAGCGTTGAGCTTTTATATTTTACGCATGTCCCGGGTCAGAGTGGACGATCACTCTTCATTGTTTACGCTGGAAAGCGTTTGGGACAAGCTGAGACTTTGTCTCGTTGGATTATTTTGGCTATCTCCTAGTGTTACCGCCTGGTGGGTAAGGACCCACCGGCTGGCTTGCGGGCCCATTCTACCAGGGGTATGGCTGCATCTACTGCCCTACAGAGGGGTGTTTATATTTGTAACATCTGTGATGCAGCCACCTGGGCTTCTGTACATACTTTTGTACGTCACTACTCCCTCGATTCCATCCGAGGACAGGATCTGGCCTTTGGCAAGGCAGTCCTTTATTCCGCAATTTGATTGGGCATGCTACATTTGTGTTCTAAATTCTTTTCACACCTCCTTGCTTTGGTACTGCTTTGGGAGTCTGTCAAAGATATGGAATACGTCGGAGAACCCAATCCCCTCGAAGAACAAGTTACTCTCTTACCTGGTAACGTTCTTTCGATAGGATGGTCTGACGACGTATTCCATATCGCTCCCTCCCTACCTTCCCTGCTGCAGAAGTTCTTATGCGATTGCAGCTTACATTTCCGCAAGGCTTTGTGTGTCTGACTGGCAGAAGACTGGTGTCACACGTTCTGGGGGGAAAAACTACAACTGAGGCTACGGGCGTCGTGCGTCCTACTTATCACATTGGGTGACGTTGGCCGTCGGAGGAGGTCCTCGGGGACGGCACATCGACGTCATCGACGCAGGACACAGACGCCGAAAATTTCCCAAGCAGCACAGCTGTGGTGATTGCTGTCAAAGATATGTAATACGTTGTCGGACCATCCCATCGAAAGAACGTTACCAGGTAAGAGAGTAACTTGTTCTTCTCCCCCTGTTACATGGGAAACCCAAGTGAACACCTCGTCAATCATGACATTATGAGCCCTCTATGTGTAGATGAGTCACACGTGCTGTGCTGTATGCGAGGATGACTACTATTGCCCTAGAAAATCTGAGTATTCATCTTATTTAGCAACATATCAAGACAGATGCAAATCCAGAAGTGGTCTGAATGAACAAAAGGCACATGACGGCAAAAACCCTCGCCATCTTGATGACAATTATCACAAGAAGCCATTAATTTGCAGCAATGTAAATCATGACATATACAGGACCAGGGAAAGTAAGTCTTCTGTGGCTGCTCTCTAACAATATCAGCACAACATCCCAATGTCCATCAGACTGTCCCTCTCACACCTAGATTTTAGGTAAGAAATCTAAGGCACATCTCTTCCAGGGGCCGCCTCATCCTCCACTGAAGACTGGCCCATTTCCCCAGTATGCTACCGGCCTCTCCTGCCACTCTCCTTACCACATCCCACCTACCCTCTGTGAACAGTTGGAACCTCCCGTAGCTCCCACTTGCTTCATCACTCTTTGCAGGTTTTCACTCTATGAATCCCCATGCCTACATAAATATATTCAAATTACAGAAAGCAGAGCCTGCACTCCGAGGTGAGATAATTTGCAAAATGTCCTTATTGAAGGCTGAAAGGTGTAATCTAGTGCCTGGTTGCTCTCAGTGGCCTGTAACCCGTGGCTCTCTAGATGTTTTGGACTATGCCTCCCATGGTCCCTTACCATTGACTGTGCTGGCCAAAGCTGATGGGAGCTGTAGTCCAAAACGTCCGGAAAGCCAAAGGTTGCAGGCCCCAGCCACTGACCTGTTTTGTCCAACCACCTAGGGCTTTTCCAATGTGAGTCGACATAAGTATAGTGTCTTATTTTGTTTAATTACCAAATTTTCCATGCCAAAACAAAATGCTTGATAGATGAATGAGGATATGGAGTTAGGCACCTGTACGCCCACAGTCCCTTGGTAAAACAACTCCTTTGATCCTCAGAAGAAGAATATTTGACTAGTACTATTAAACACATGTTATTTTATACTGTGTTTTTGTGATGGAGGGAAAGATGTGATGCAGGGACGTCTTATGATCCATCGGGCTGTAGATCCCATGCTGGCGATGAACTAAAACTGGTCAAAACCGGCTTAGTTTAATGGAGATTTCTGCAGTAAACATTGGATCAAGTACCTACACCTTACGTGACTTGGAGGATCCTTTTTACATATTCTGTACAGCAAATGGCCACGTACAGAGGCGTTGCTGGGTAGGGGGAGAAGGGCTAAAGAGGAGAATAGCCCCAGGTCTTTTAGATGTAGCCCTGGATAGAAGCTCAGGTGTTACTACCAAAAAGGCTAGCTAGCCCCAGTCCCGACAGTCCCAAAATTAGCATTGCCACAGATCTTTTCCAGACTTAGCAACACCCCTGGCCACAGACTGTCCTTTGCTTTTCCTGACCTCTTGCTCAATCTAATGTTAGAAGTCTTCCAGTTGCTAATACATAAAATATCGATTTGGAATAAGAAAACTAATATGCAGCTCCTAATGTGTTGCAGAAAAACAGTTTAAGCAGTTTAATAAAGTGCACCCAGAAATGTCTTAAGCATATAGATTCTAGCTTGCATGTGCGTAACTCCAGCAACAACACATACAATGCTACCATGATCAATCCCTTGTCAATTAATAACTGTTGGGTGTCGCAGGAAACTATTTTACAAGAAAGGAATTTGAAAAACCCTCTGGGGAGTGACAGATCGAATTCTGCTCTGTGTTGGCTCAAGCAGCAGCCATTGTGATGTCACAGCAACTGTAATAGCGGATTAGAGAGAAGAGATGCTCTTATTACAGGTCAGTAGACATGTCAAAAGTAGTCTGAAACAAGAACATTATTTTAAAGGGTTGTGTCTATGGGTTTGACTAGCTCCTAACCTTGGTTATAGGGATATTGCAGGTCACAGAGGAGTTCTGTGGCCAAATAGTGGGTCCAGACTGAAGGGTGTCTTGGAATATCTTTTTTTCCCTACAGTAAGGGGTGTTTATTCCTTATAATACATGGCCACACACTGTAATCTCCACTAATGCCGTACGTAGTCTATTGGAAGAGATCCTTCGTTTGCTGATGCATATAATCAACTAGAATCTTTTTGGGTTAAAAAAACAATATGCAGCTTCTAATGTGTTGCAGAAAATGTATGTAATCCGTTAAAAATGCACCGAAAAAGCTTTTGTTTTTGTGTTTTAATATAAGTAATAACATGCAGATTCTTGGTCGCATGTGTTCAATTCCAGCAGTGCAGAAATGTGACATTCTACGATAAAGAGTACCTTGTCAATTATCAGCTGTAAAGTGACACAAACTATTTTACAAGTAAGGAATTTGCAAAGCTTGTTACGGCTTTAATGAGGTGCTGTAGTGACCGCTGGAATTCTCCGTTGGGCCGGCTCGCGAGCATTGCGATGTCGCAACGGAGGCCTAATAACTGATTGCAGAGCGGTTGTGATGTCATTTTCTTATTGCTGTTGAGTTGTGAAGTCAGAATCTCACAGTCGAAGAGCAGCATTCATTTTACAGCTTCTTTCCATCCAGTAGGAAGTGTTCCCAACACTTGATCCTCTTTTTACCGCTGTTTCCATCTTATGCCGCTCTCTCCGTTTTCTTTTTATAAAATGGCTTCAACTTCTTTTCTTTCCAATTCAATTAATCACACGCAGAGGGCGCCTCTATATTCTGGTGTTTGTCAGTCGTGAAATGCTGAGAAATGTTGTCCCCCCTTCCCGTGTCTATTAGCGCTGCGTCTGTCTGTGTCTTCTTTATTGTGCAAGAAAATGGCGCTTCATAATGAATGGGCGACCTCTTGGGCCAGGACATTGCCATATATCCGCAGCTGCTGAAAGCCTCCGAGGGGCTTGAAGGCGAAGAATGGGGGTCTAGTCAGAGGTGACAGCAAACTGCACTAAGTAACAAGTCGAGGTCAAGTCCCTTTATTTGTTGAGAGGAACAGAGGCGCGAGATGGAAGCTGAAATGCTCTGCCATAATAGGGCCGGGGACAAAAATGCTGACTGTGCTAAGCTTTCATTCCAGCTGACAGCCCCTTTTATAGTGCTCATTACTTGATTTCACAGTTGAGGCACTTTTAAGAGGCTCATGGCTTGTTGCTTTAAATAAAGTTCCTGGGCTTTCTCAAACATCACACACTTCCGAGCGGTGCATGTAATTTGGGTACATCTGAAACATTGTCGGCCTGGTTTATAAAGAAGAGATTTCTTTTTTCTCACCGTCGTCCCCTTGGGTTTTACTTTATTTCCCGTATTTATGGCCTTGTGCTATTTTGTAGGACTATTTGTTGCTCAGATATTTCGATTTCTGAACATTTAATATCTCTGGATGGTTCAGGAAGTAGTCATTCACTTTACTAACGACAAAAAGTTAGCAATATTTAGACCCCTTGATGACCATTGTTTGATCACTTTCAATTTACTTTTTCAGGTACCCAGATCTCTTTGGAGGTTTTCCCCAAAGTGGTTTGCAGTTTGACGCAAAATAGCCCCTTCCGTGCAATTGTAATCCCTTCCAGCACATAGTACAAATGTGAACAGTGAAAGACCGTAGAAATCGCCTTTACACATTAATGTTCCACTACTTATGCCGAAACGTTAAGCTATACTCTGCATTTACCGATTGTGGGCAGCCTTGGTTATGGATTCCAATGGAATCCATCGGCTTAAATACGATGCAAAAGTCCGGCAGAAGCCATAGAAATCCACCTGGTTAGAGATGGCTTGAAAACATATGCTGGCCTTAAACCATGTGTTGAGGTTGAGCAGGGATGCATGACGGGCAGAGTATGTCCGTTCAGTGATTTTTTTTTTCTTTCATTTGAGAAAGTGTTAAGATGGGTGCGACACACATACTCCTGTCTTAACACCTTCTTTAAGGGTCCATTGGACTTCCAAAATGAGCCCCTTGTTAAAAACAAAATAAAACAGTGGCCCCATCCAAGGGCAATTTCTAAGGTTGTTGAGCAGAACCGCAGCATCTAAATTTTTTCTTTTTCATCTCTTTAACAAAGGTCTCTGAATTTCACTTTTTCGTCTGTGCTTTTGTGGACCCAAAGCTGGCACTTGTGTTTAGTAGTTTTGCCTAGGTTATCAGTGATAAAACTTTTTTAGGGAACAGTGAAACACCTCCTGCCATTTCCAAGGTGTGTTACTGTAGACTAATGTGCTTGCGGGTGCTTGGTTCAAGCAGTTTTCCAGCATTGGATCTTTAATAGATCCACATGTTTGAATACACCCAGTCACCCAGCTCGAGCATATCAGTACATTTACTTGTGACTGCTATAGGAAGCATGGCATCCATTAAGCACAAAGGTTTTTCAACTGCAGCCAGTCCAACTCATTGTAGTCCATTTCCTTCATGACTATTGAGGAGCAAGGCCTTGGGCGCAAAGCAGACTCAACAAGAGCCCTTATCAGTGTTTTGCTGGTGGAGATGCTGGGGGAGGGGTGGCGTCTCTTCATTAAAGAATGTTGTACTACTGATACCAGCCAAACAAGATACCTGTATGGACAAACGAAGGGATAACACTCTTCAAATGGAACTCTTTGCAAAGCATCATACAAGATTTCAAGAGTTGAAGGGACATTGAGAATTCAAGTCTGGCTCCAAAAAGCCATCTCGTCCACACCAAGTACCTATCCCTGCTTCACCTTCCTGGGTAGGCCTGTCATGCCAGCTGGAGAGAACAAATCACTGAACATGCTAAACACACTGAGCTGCCCTCCTGCCACTGTGTTCCAGGGCCATTGACTTTACCTTGTATTTAGGGAGGCTTGGGCTGACAAGAAGAAAGAGACTGGAAATGCACCGAGCCAGTAGGGGAATAAAAAGATACAAGGGATGAGAGATAGGGTGGGGAAAGAAAATGCATAGATCTGAAGACCATGCATGAGAAGACAGGCTTCAAATGAGTGTGAGAAAGAAGAGCTAAGAAAATAGGGGATGGTGAAGGAAGTGTAAGAAATAGACTGAGCAAAGTGGGGAAAGCTGGTAGACAGACTCAAAAACAGGGAAGACTAATAGAACAAATGAGAAAAGGTAAAGGCTGATATGAGGGTTTTCGCAGGAGGTGACGAATCTTACGGATGTTGTGTAGGTGGAACCGATGGGTACTGGCAGTGGTATAAATATAATGAGAGAAGGAAAGAGTAGAATCAAAGAATACTCCCATATTACATGTAGTGTCGGAAAAGGATAACGAGAAAAGGGAAAGGAAAGAACAGAGACAGGAAGAAACACAGAAGAAGTAGGAAAAACATGTGTAGTCAGCATAAAAGTGAAACAAAAACCCAAACTTGGAAATAACTTCAAGGAGTGTAAAAAGGAAAAAAGAAGGGGCTCCAGGATGGAATCCAGGGGGACACCATATTTCAGTGGACAAGGAGAGTGAGAGCTAGGCCAAGAAACAGAAAAGGTACGGTTAGAAAGATAAGGTGTGTAGAGAGAAAAACAATCCGACAAGCCCATAGAAGAAGGAACGGAAAGAAGAGTGGGTGGTCACCATGTCAAACGTCACGTAAAGATCGAGAAGGATAGGTATTGAAGAGTGGGTAGAGTGTCTAGCGGTGAAAAGAGTCAAACACGTATAGTCGAGCTGTTTTAGTTGAGTGCATGGGACAGAAACTAGATGGATGAAGAGAAGGGGAGTTAAGATAGTCAGAAACCTGTGAGTGTATGACATCTCAAGAAGTTAAAAGGAAGAAGAGAGCGAGAAGGTGATAATTATAGGGAAGAGGAGGGTCGACGGAAGATTTTGTCCGAATGGAAAGTATGATAGCATGTTAGAAATTTGGTGGGAAGATGGAGGGAGAAAGCGAAGAATTAGTTACAGAATCATAGAAGGAAACACTTTGGGGATGAGACAAGAGGGTAAGGATCACCAAGGGAAGCAATGGGATCGGCTCTAGAAAGAAACCGGCCAGTTTAGGAATCTGAGATGGGAATAAAGGTGAGTAAAGGTAAGTATAGTGAAGTAGATGAGACAAAGTAAAGAAAAAGAAAGCGGAGGAAGCAGGAAATGAGGCACAAAGCTGAAAAATCTTCGATGAAAAATTGAAAAAATCGAGAGCATAAAGAGATGATCAGCTGGCCGGATTGGAAGAGAGGGTGAAAGCAGACTATCAACTGACTGGAAAAGATGAGGGTGAGGAGAAATGAGCAGTCATAAGATGTTCTCCAACGCCGTTGTGTGTGCTACAGCGAGGTTTGCAGGGCACATAGTTGGAGAGATAACCAGGGTTGAGATGGTTTATTAGAAGGAGTAAAGCAGCACAAAGGGTGAAGGGAGTCCAGAATAGAAGTGTCATGCAACGCATTCCCAGCTGGCGTTTGTGGCCCTGAGTGCGTTTGCATGCTTCTGGATTGCTGTCACGCTCATTAACTACGTGCACTCGGCAGTCTAGTCTTTCTCCGTTCGAGCACGTAGCGTTACTTAGCCACGCCTCCTTCTCTGCTCTGTGCATTGCAACCTTTCCTCGGTCAGCTGTGCCTTCTCTTGCTGCCGCGGTCTTGCGAAACGCTGTTTGGCTGCTCCTCTGAGCATTCGCTTTGCTTCCTTTCTTTCCGCTACGTACCTAACCCGTTTCTTTTACTCTTCCCCGTTTTTTCCCCAGCAGCTTTCACGGGGCTCTCTCTCTGGTTCCTCCTCTTTCTTTCCTCGAGCTGCCGCCTGCAGTTCGTTGCCTCAGCTCTCGTTTGTTCCGTCGTTTTTCTGTGTTGCCGAGTACTTTCTTTGGATTTCCTCTACAATTTCATACGAGCGCAGCTGCTACAGGCGACCTGCCGGGCCCTTGTCAACACTGGGTTTTTTTTGGCCTATATTTGGCTTTTCTTCCCCTTTCTGTCCCTCCAGGGAGGGGTCATGGCCAGGGCGTTTTTACCGCTCTCACTGTGGCTTCCTCGTGTGGGAGACTCAAGCAGCAAAGGAAAAAAGAAAAGGACTACAGAGCCCATCGAGGTCTCAGCCCAGTCGAGGAACACCCTGACACTACAGTTGAGGAGGGAAGTGGGGACATCAACACCCTACCAGTGGAGGCAGTTGACAAGAAGTAAGAGACAATGAAAGTAGAGTTATAGCTTTGTCAGGAGATTATGAGGAAAAGGAGAAGGTAGAAAGGAAGGGGGGTTAAAGTTCCTTAGATTACGCCGAGAAAAGAAAGTTTAATGTGTGAAAGAGGGTAATAAATAGCGGGGGAGGAGGGAGACGAGGAAAATGAGTAGAGCATGATTTGAGAGATGGAAAGGAGTAGCAAAAAATAGTAGGAGTCAAATCAGGGGAAGAAGAAGGAAGTCAATAGTTAAACCCGAGATGTTGGATGGTGGGGAAGGAAGAAAAAGATCATCATGGGAAAAGAGCAAGGGAAGTAGAGGACAGGAGGCATGGGCACATGAAAGGTGGAGATTAAGTCCCCTTGCAGAAAAAGAGGATAGAAGGATGCATTGCAGAATGGCGATAAAGGACCAGGAGGGCGATAAATAGTAAGAAAAGTGATTTAAAAGGGCCTATAATGGAGGAGAAACTATATTCAAAAGAAGAGAATGGTGGAAGAGTAGGTTTCGGAAGGGGTAAAAGAAGAATGAAGGAGAATGCAAGTGGCGCGCCAGGGCAATGCAGTCATGGGAATGAAAAAATGAAGTATATGGAGTAAAGAAGGAAGCAGGAGGGATGGTATCAGTAGAGGAAATCCAAGTTTCGGTAATACAAAGAACCTAAAGATTAACGCCGAAGAAGAGATTGAGACTATAGTGGGTCTTGATACACACAGACCCACCTTTAACTAAACCCCTCAGGTTTTATGCCTCCCAGGTCCTTTCAGGTGTGGGCTGATGGGCTGAATTGCCTGACTACTGCTACTGCATGCCTCTTCCTAGTCACAGTACTCATGAGATTATGGGACTTGTAGTCCCCGTCAGCAAAGTTAACTCATTTAACAATTTAATTTTAAGAGTACATTTATTTCCCTTAAACAATTAAAAGATGGATGGTTAGAATTGGTGGTTGCAGAGGAAGACATTTGATTTAAGGCATTTTCTCTAGAATCTTTTACATTAGATCTTTGGCAGTAAGGAGGGCGTTTATTCTTAAAAGATCTTTCTGTTGACAAGGCTCGCTCAGATTTACAAAACCTGTACCCTTGGTCACAATTCTTATATGTGGGTCATGGACATTACAATGACAATATGCCAAGAAAGGCACTTCCTTTCAGAGGACAAATATTGCGTCTTATCCCATGGGATCGCCTCTCCACCATGGGCCATGTCGCCTCTGAGGTGATCCTCCCGCAATACACCACCCCCAAGGTCAGGATCAGGGAGCGTCTGCCTTTCCCTGGCCACCTGGGAGGAGACTATAAGCAGGGTTCCAGTGAGGGATCCATAGAATTCTTCCCAGAAGGTGGTGGCTCGCATGACACGGCCTTTTGATGGACCCACGGGGCATCCTCTCGGGATGATATTGTGTCATTCCACAATAGTACAGCTCCATTGCTGGCCACTTTTCATTTTGGATTTATTTAAGAGCAAGGTTGGCATTTTGAACCGAACATACTTACAAAGTAGACAATAATGGAGAGCAGAGGCCATTCGTTTTTGGTGCCTATGCGTACAAAATGTGTTGAATAGCATAAACCCTGTGGTGAAGGGGAAAGGTGTTAGAAAGCCTAGGAGAGTATGATATATAACAGGGAGAGTGACAGGCAGACACTATTTTTGACATTGAACGCCTAAGGCTCGTATTTCCAAATAGTAGAGTAGTCCTGAGGGCATAGAGGTGGGTTTGGCTGTTCATTTTGAGGGTGGGTAGGTATGGGGCTTTAAAAAAATTCCAAAGAGATTGGCTATGGGGAAGAGAATTTAGTGAAATGGGTCAAGTAAAGAAAAGGAGTGAAAGCGGGAGGAGGCACAGCAGTGCAGTAGGGACAGGGGTTGTCAAGTGGCGAGGAGCAGTGAATTTGAGGGAGAGTACAGCAAGCTGCTTTCAGCGAATTAGTAGAAGGCAAGACCATGGATGGTTTTATAGAGTAGACCAAGACATGGGCATGAGCAGTAGTCTATTTTGCAAAGCACAAGGGTAAAGAAGGGTTTTAGGTGAGTAGTACATGAGGTATAGGCATATCTTTCTAATGTTTAGAAGGTGGAGTCTGGCTGTGGGAGCTGCAGTCATGATAAAATGGTAACTGTCAGAGAGAACCCTCATGTTTACAAATCATGGGTGAAGAGGTCAGGTGGATCAGCAGTGGTGGGTTGGCATTTTGGAAGCAAGTGCGTAAATCACTTCTGTTTATGATTGAGGGGAAGGAGAAAATATCGGAGAACCATCAGAAAAGAATTGATAGTTAAAGCCAAAACAAGGATAGTTTGCCTATAAATCCAGGATTCCTCATAAGAGAATGCTGCTTTTATATGAATGGCAAGAGTGACCAAGTGGAACGACCACCATTCCTAAATTGGATAGGATCTTGGAGATATTTGCCCTATTTTAACCCCCCCCCCTCCTCCATCACCTACCCATTCAACCCACCCTTGCAAGCCAGGCCATAGGAAAAATATAAAGCGCCAGGAACTGCACCCTTATTTGTGTATAGAAACCCAGGACCAGACTACATCCTTCGCATCCGAGCAACAAACATCCGGTCCATTACCGACGGGCGTGATGATGAGATTTGGCATGGGATATTGCAGTTTATAGAGCATCCTCCAACCACACCATAGATTAAGCAGACTCTGGTCTGGTTTCTGGCAGCTGGGCCCTGTTGTTTAATTGTGATGCCACCTCATGATGCAGTCAACCAATTTCTGGCTTGTTGTCCAGAGTTGCATTCTGTATATGCACTTTGTCGGGAAAGAACTCTTTGGAAAGGTAGTGGATGATACTTTCAAAAATATGAAAACTGGCACAGATTCTACCAGCCTCTTGAGCTTGCTATGAGATGTTAGACTATTCTGTACTTTCATGAATGGCGATTATGGTATGTGTCTAGTGTTTAATAATAGTTTAAAACTTAACATTGGCATTCCCAACATTTGTACATTGCAGCTATCTATAGTTGGTAACCTTAACTTTATAAAATCCACTCTGCTAGATATAGTCAATGAAAACGCTTTGTTAAAGGGGTGTTCTGAAAAACAAAACCTCACAAATTCGCCACTTATGGTTCCTAAAGTAATCATCATTTGGGTCAGCCACTGTATGCCCTACTAATCACATCTGTCATGGTGCTGATTGTTCTGAAAAATCATTGATTTTGGCTTTGTTTTTTATTGACGCTATAATCAATTAATGACATCCTAACCAGTCAGTGGTATTTTTCCTTACCTCTTTGTTCTTCATGCACTTTGTGTTGGCTTGCTGGGTGTAAAACGAAGCGCATGACAATGGGTGAGTTGTAATTGCATTGCCCACATTTGGTGTTAATCTGCCAGCTATTCAGGCTGGAGGAGAGCCTAGACTCAGTGAATCAGAAAAGAATGGAAACCAAATGCTGCATAGTAACATGGAGTGGGAAAACAATGCTCTTCCTCTGGATGCCTGTGGCCACAATATATGCCAGCATTGCCATTGTAAGGACATACTCATGTTGGCTTGGCCCAATGTTGCCAGTATTACTACTATAAGAGCACACTCGTGTTGGCAGTGTTAATTAATACCAGTATTGCCACTGTAAGAAAACACTCATGGTGATTGTGCCCAATAATGTCAATATTGGCACTGTACGTTTAAGTTCTCATGCTGGCCGATTTGCGAAATGGGGTTGCAGTAAACATGCCGTGCTTCTCTGCGGCTGTTCAGCATTCCTTGTTGCAATGACCTCACTTGTAGAAGTTAGTTACCAGTTGTCGTCTTTGTCCAAATTATCTCGCATGTATACATTGTTTGCATTTTCCCCAAACGATCTCACTTGTGTTAATCATATGCAGCTCGCTTGTGTAAGTTATTTTCGTACACATTTAGGTGTTAAATCCTCTTGTCTGACTAATATTCAGGCCTGCAATGTCAAAGTAATGAAAAAGTATTGTAAGGTCTAATTTTGAAATCGAATGTTCAAAATTGTTGCCACAGAAAAATATAATTTCTCATGTGGTCACTTACCAACAGAGAATATTTATCTACAGATGATAATGGAAAACGCTGGTCTGGTGGTGACAAACATTTACTTCTGCCACGTAATGCTAAACATATGGTCTTCACGCAGATCTACGCTGTGTTAAATGGTCCATTTGTTGGAAACTACTAAGGAAGTTGAACTAGACAGTAAAGGTAAACTGTAAAAAGAGACCAATCAGTCAATATCATAATATAGGTTATGGATGAATTAACCATAGTCATAACTCCTAATTGTTTTCATTGGCGCAAACAAGCAAGAGGGTATCTGGTGGAACTGAGCATAGTGTTCTTAATGGAATCGACATTGTGATGCCATATTGGATTATACTACATTTAAAGTGGCCATTGTTAAAGGAGAGGGAAAACCTGTCTGTCGATCATTACATGTCACAATTCAATTGTCTCTTTTCTAAACGCCATCTTGGAGTGTACAAATTCGTTTTTGTGGAAGATGAATCCGATCTAAGATTTTGATAAACACTACTGTTTGACCAATATTTGTTTCATACATCTTATGTTCTTCAATTTTGTTTCCTCAATGACTTCATGCTGCTTCAGGCCCAGCCCTCTCACTTGTCATCCCGACAGGACCGACAGACCTAACACCTGAAGTGGTGGAGTTTCCCTCATAGCAAAATACCACCAGAGCATCAGGCCTTTCACCACCACCCTCAATGCGAACTGTGAAATCCTATCATTGAAATTAACCTCATCCACTACCAACACAATCAGTCTGTTATCTATCGCCCACCGGGGCCTTACCATGACCTTTGAGGAATACCTTCTCCACACATTAGGAGACAAAACGAAAATCTCCTCAAAAACCTTACTCCTCAGGGACTTGAATCTGGGCCTTAATGACACCACTGACCTTCCGGCGACCACCCTGCCCAACTCCCTAAAAGCGCTCGGGCTCAACCAATGCATCAGCTTTCCCACCCATAAAAAAGGTTGCATCGTGGACTGGATCACTGACCTCAACTGCCGCTCTGAGATCCATTCCAACACTCAATGCCCGTGGTCTGACCACCACATCATCACCTTCTCTATCCCACTCGACCAACAATCTAAACCTTTGAGTGCTCCACTTACAGCGTCACTCGGACTTTGCTCCCGTAAACTGACCAAAGACCACATCATACCGCTCCTCGATCCACTCAAATTAGGCTCCCGTCACCTGGGCTCACAATATCCTAATATTCTAGCAGAAGACTGTGTCAAAACCCCAACGATTGCAGGGGACTCTATCGCCCCCTGTCTCCAAAAAGAGCTAAATCAGCAAGTCACATCAACTCCTGGTTCACCCAGAACTCCTTTATCTTTTAACTAAAAAATGACTTGCTGTAACACACTGGAAAATCTCCTCTACAGATGCCAGCAAACAGGTGTTCATGGCGCTCTCTAAACAATACAAACAAGCCATCATCCTGGCTAAAGCTACTACCGTTAATACAGGAATAGCCAACGCTAGATCACACTCCAGAAAACTTTTCACCATCTTAAGGGAATTGGAAGCCCCCACCACCCCGCTTCGACTCGCACTAAAGACAGCGTGGTGTACTAACATACAGAACGCCATGATACAAAAAAATCAACACCCTACATGCACAAATATCAGCAAATCGAGCCAGACTAAAATGTACTTGCCTGGGCATCGCTGACACTGCCACCCTTATGACCACTTGCCAAGACACCAAGCTATCCCGCTTCCAGAAAATCTCTGAATCTCAAACCCTACACATCATCAAGAGCCTCAAACCCTCTAGATGTAAAGGGGATGTATGCCCAGCACCGCTTATCACAGAATGTGCAGCAGCACTGCAACCTTTCATCACAGCCTTTATCAACACCTCCTTTTCAACAGACATAGTACCCTCCAGCCTCAAAGAAGCATGAGTTCTGCCTCTCTTAAAGAAGAAAAAGAAATTGAAAAATCTCCCGCAACCCAGCACTCCCTAACAACTACTGACCCATCACCACGGTTCCCTTATTTGTAGAAATTCTGGACAGAGCAGCATACCTCTAGATCCGGCACGACCTGGAATCTAACTACATCATGGGAGTCCATCAATTGGGCTTCCGCCCAGATCATGGCACAGAGTGAACTCTATTAGACCTCAAAAATCAGATGGACGAGATCAGGGGCAAAGGGAAACCTGGCTTGCTCCTCCTTCGAGACCTGTCTGCTGCCTTTGACCTGGGGGACCATGACATTCTCTGCTGCCTTATCACCTCAGCCTCCTTCTGACCTGAAGCCACCTCCTGGATTGCCTCCTTCCTGGACGGAAGAACTATGAGAATATTTGCTGATAATAACAGTGCTCCTCCTGTCCCAATTAAATGTGGAGTTTCACAAGGGTTGTACGTGTCCCCCACACTCTAGAACATCTTTACAAAGCCACTCTTCAACCTCCTAGATTCCCTTGGCTTAGCCTACACCAACTATGTCGATGACGCGTAAATCCTCCTCCCCCCTCTCAGGTCATTACGATTAGGCAAGGGCAAGAGGACTGTACTGATTCACTAATACGGTTAACATTTGGAATAAATGTGGTCTTTGGCTAAAAACAGTACTTTGTTGCGAAAAATCATTATTGTGACAAGCGCATTGATTCTGGCACACCCACCATACTTCATTACGATAATGATGCAGACACCCTGAGCTCAGCCTACACAACCATCCAAGCCTGGATGGCGCTGCATGGCCTCTGCCTCAGCGATGAGAAGACAGAGCTCCTGCTGGTCAGACCATCAACACTGCTAAAAAAACGTGATCCAAAATACACTGCCTTCATCATCGATGCACCCAAATCCCAGTCTACCAGTGTTAAAAACACTGGGAGTGTACCTCGATGCTACCCTTTCCTTAACCCACCAAGTTAACGCCATCTCTTCTTTGCAGCGTACACAACCACATTGCTCAATGCTGCCAGGCCATTCCTTTCCAGAGATAGCTGCCTAACTATTGCACACGCAGTGGGTGGGGCCAGGCTAGACTACTGCAATGCTCTCTTTGCCGGCACCTTGACACAGTTAATTTACAGGTGCATTGCTTTTAGTTCATTCACCATTCTAATAGCAAAGGAATTGGTTGTCTTACACTGCGTGTCAATAGAAAAGAAGTAATTTTAGCAATGTGTCACCAAAATAAACCCCAGTTTAGGTTAATGTTACCAACTCATTTCTAACCTATTGAGTATTGACCCCTTTTTTATTTTTACATTTGCACATATGTACACGAGAGTATTCTGGTCCATTCCTGACTCTTTCTTTTCCCGGTTGAGCGGCTTAATTGCAGTTATTAAAAACAATTTTAAAATCTATACAATGACACTATGATCGTTGGTGCTTCCAAACATATAGAACTAGTTGTTGGTCCAATATTCACATTCTAATATCTAGTAGAATTTGAATTTTTATAAAAGTATTCTACATGAAGATTCTTGGATAAAAGTGCCTTAGGTTGTAATGTGACTCGGTATTAAAACAATAAAGTAAGCACACGTAATATTTATTGTACCCTTTAAATATAAAATGGATTCCTGCTATTGTCTTATTTTTATTTGCATCTGCCTCCCTAGGTTACCTTCAAGGAGACACGGAAGGTGGTCTCTAAAAACGCTGGCAGATTATATGCAGTGTGAATGTCGACCCTGGTCAAGGCGGTATTTGGAGTCCAGGAGGAGGTCTTTCTTCTCCTTTGACTAGACCCCTCACGTCTTTTTCGCTAATTTCAACGCTTGCACAGAAAACCCTTGCCACAGTTTTACCGCTGCACATAAAATATCTGTCCTCTTAGCTTAATGGTTTTCTTAGTCTCTTTCCAGCTTGCTCTGGAGGCACCCCAGGCTCATTTAAACCTGTGTCCTTGGTTAAGGGGCATCTTTCTTTTCATCCATCCACAATGGTCTGTCCTCTCTACTTTTCCTTTGGCTTTGGTGGTACAAACAATGGTTTTATGTTCCTTTCTTTGTCTTTCTTGGCTGACATGGAGTTGGACTGCAATATCTTATCATTGGTACTCTACCGGGACTTTGGTCAGTATCCCAGGCAAGGGGGGCAATGGATTTCCTATTGAGATGATGCAGCTTGTCCCCCTCAATCGCTTGCTTTAACATCACTGTAATGCTCTGCGAGCTTGAGTCCCATTTAAACTTCACAGGTTTACCCTTAGAGTGTCACGAAATCACACACACTTCCAAGATGGCCACACTTTCATTCCCATGGTAGTCCCTCATCTCTGCAGTTGCCAGTACTCATGGGCGCAGTCCTGTTTCTATGCCTGCTGCTTCGCAGCAGCTGGTTCTCTGCCACTCTCACAACACTCCCTTGCCTGCACCATGAGGCAGTAGCAGTGGGCTGGGCCGGCATCTGGGGGGAGTCTCTACTACGGTACCAGAACCCACTGAATTCCCCTTCTGTTTTCCGGGATTTCATCAGCTTCTCGTCAAAAGGTATTGCTGAAGGGTTCTGGGTTCTGCCTTGGAGACTTGCAATTAGTACAATATCCCCGTCTGACCCACTTGACATGGATGCCATGGTTCCATGCCATAATTTCCTATTTTATGGGATTTAGTAGCAATATCAGTCTGACGAGATGCAGTGTACAATCAAAAATGCTGCTCATTGTGCTTGATCAGGTGACACTGTGACATCCCAACGACACTAAGATACCACTTTTCCAGGCCGGATCTTTCATCTAATAAATACATCTATTGTGGGATACCAAGTGTTTGTAAGAAGAGAACCCTTGGCTTGAAAAGTGGTGTCCCAGTGACGGTTCTATGTACAAACTCTGGCCGTTGATTGCTGCATACCAAAAAGGCAGTGTTTATTAGGCCGATTTGGTGTAGCGGTCAATGGGCAGGAGAATTGCCATTTTGGGGGCAGAGGGGGTTGAGTGCCCCGCTTTTCTCCTCTCGCATTGGTGGGATTTACTTCTAATCTGAGATTTTCGCACACACCTGGCGCCCCTCTTTCGTGGGCAAGTCCTCACACCACACATACACACGCACACTTACCTTCTCTCCGCACCAGAGTCTACCCTGCTGCACCGTGGAGTGACTCGTCGGCCGCTTTGTGTGCAGCATGCAGACCGTCAGTGCCCAGTGACATGTCATCATTGGCTCCAAAGATTTTTTTATGACTTGCCCCGTTAAAACGTGCATTAGTTGTGTTGGACAGATATCCCTAGCACAGGCCCCAACCTCAGTGAGAACCCTCAACCCAGTCCGAATGTTTAAACTAACCCCCGCAGTAAAGCAACATGCTAGAAGAATACAGGCATTGTATGCAGCTCTCCTCTTCTCTACTGCAGTTAACTATGTATATGCAGGATTTATTTTGGTTCACCCTTCTATGCTGTGTATGAGGCGTGACAATGCCATTCTTTAGTGATTGCAAAAGCAAAATTGAGTTTTACCAATTGCTGGAATAGAGGCAACTAGACAGCAAGGGGGTACAGCATGAAAAGGACACGTTTAACTCGTACATATAATAGTATTGACACTGTGGAGTATTTCCATTTAATGCAAGATTTACATGTGTACTATATCCAGCTATTCACAGGGTGTGGGTGATGGAGAAAGGGGGAGGAAATGGGGGGTATTCCTTTTTCAGTGCAGATGTGGAGATTGCTGTATCTGGGGTGGGGGAGCGAGTGCCTGTGGGAAGGGGTGAGTTGAGTGAAAGAGGGCATGAAGTAGGGAGTTTCAAGCGGTGAGTAGTGAGAGATGGAGTTAGCTAGGTTGAATGGGGGCAGCCCAGGGATGCATATTAATAAAGAGAGCTAGATCTAAAGAAGAAACGGTCAGGCATGGACTACCCTCCTGCAATGAGAAGAGAAGGTTGAGGAGTGTGCGGTACTTCACCGATTGAGCTAAAGGAGTAGGAGGGAGTGTCAGCACTTATACAGCCTGCCGAGGACCAGGGTCGAGATGAGCGATTTTGCAGAGAGAAAGGTGGCATACTTCATGCAATACCCGACCAGCTTAGAACTGGTGCAGTTTCAGACCACTGTCAAAGAAGGCTCCCCGGTTGCACAAAAGTTGGGAATGATCAGTACAACTAACAAATGATGTATGTTCTATTAATGAACCTTTAGACGTGTGGCTATGTTGGGAATACTAACTCTTGGCCTACATAGAAGGGACTATCACAAGAACCATGTCACTGCTGTTGTTGGGGTCTATGCATGCTTTTTTTAAAATGTATTTTATTTTGACTGTAAAGTCAGGAGATTAGGATAATGGGAGTAATGTATAATCCTAATACATGCATCTGCTACTGGTAGACGGCAGTGTTTTATTACTAGGTCCATTCAATATCAATTCTGTATCCTAAGCGCTTGTACATTTAATATTTGCTCATAATTGATACTTGTTTTTATTAACAACCGAAAAGGGGAAAGATTTACCCAAGAGTACACCGACTTAAATACATTTGACGTTTTCCTGCCTTCCATGGTCCTTTTACTACCTAGATCCAAAAATTATAAGACTGGCATTTAAACAATGTCTGTCCTGTATTTGTGAACGCATGGGTGTTGCTATTTTGCAAAACTGGATCCCTGTGCTGTGTTCCCACTCACTTTATAGAATGGAATCCAGCTTACCTGTTTTGTAATCCTGTCTTTGTTTTATGTCTGTCTTCTTAGCGCCTGGATGCCCGAGGGCTTTGGCGCTTTATAAACACCCACATAGAGACACAGATAAACGGCCGACCACATTTTGAGCATGGAGGTTGGAGGACGAGGGCCTCTTGGGTCGGTGCCTGGGCCTTTCAACTTTTTTAATTGAAATGGGCCTCGAGCCTTCCGAGTAGCCCAGAGCTCCGTCTCCCATGTTGGCAGTATCATACCGCAAAATACTTCTTTGATTCAGTACATTAGGGCCTGATTCACTGAAGCCTTTTATAATGGCACAGCCCCATAGGAATAGTGCTCTGTGAATCAGACCCAGAATGTGCGCTTTGCAGTGCGCGCTTAACATACAGCCTTTTGCTGGCCCCCCTCAGGCTGTCCACTCCCTCTGGCCTTGCAGCATCCAGCAGTGTTTGTCACCTTTCTATTCTGGGTTTCGTCTACACGAGACTTGAGGCCCTTGCTGATGGGTCCTTCGGTTTTTCAGCTCACTGCTGTCTGTCTATGTTCTGGCACTCGGAGGCCAATGCAACTGTCACGTGATCATCTGCAGCGACTCACCCTCTAGCTCCACTGCTTTATCTAGGACTTTGCAACTGAAGGAAGCCGAAGGGATTGTTGAATGGCATGCGCATACTTCCGTTGTAATCTGTGCACCCCACTGGTGTCTCGGGTGGGGTTTCCCATCTGTAGTCCATGGCCCAAGGATCATTTGGAAAGCAGCCCCCACACATACTCTGCGCCAGCTGGCCTCCCAAGTACTTAGGTGCAGGAATGTTTTGCAATGGAAGCTTTCGAAATTCTGTTAGTCTGCTATTCTCAAGCATTCCTTCTGTCTTCAGCTGTGACATTTGGCAGTTTGCCCCGGACCAGAAAGACACTTAACGAAATGTTGCTGTTTCAGATATCTTTCAAAATCAACTCGGGTTTTCCATCTAGATTGGAGAAGGGGTTGGCGCGCTCACTTGGTAATATTTTATTTTTTTCAGTAGACAGCAATTAAGCATCCAAAGGTGTCTTTATACTAAAAACAAAGCATGCAATAAAATAATAAATGTGACTTATATTTGCGTGATTTAATGTGTGAACAAGAAACGAGAACTTCAAAATAAAAGAAAGCGGGAAACGTAAACAGAACCTTGATTTTATAATAAAGGTTACAATTCTTGGAGGAAGTTCAATAATGTCACCCTGGTGGGAAGAGGTGCCAGAAGAGGGTGCCTGGACGCATTAGATGGGAGAGACCTGCAAGGCGCTGCGGCGAAGGTTCTTTGCATGGAGCAGAGGTGCTTGTGTGCAGTCACACCTGGGGATGAGTTTACAATCAGTGTTGAATGTGTTTGAAGGCCTGTAGCAACCATAACATAACATAACACAACAGGTGTTTTTGTAAAGCACGCGTTCACCCCGATGGGGCATCTTGGCGCTAATAACAGATGTGTATTGTTACCCAGCTTAGTGGTAAAACACCATTAGATGTCAAACACAGACTGTTGTAGTGCACGCATGAGTCCACTGAACCACAGACCCGGCTATCCGTGCTTCTATAGCCCTAAGCACGTGTTGTGTTAGCGTAACAGTCCACTGAGATGAAGGTGAGCCTCTTCAATCACGGATCTGCACATCAAATTCAACACAAAGTTTACACACCCTCTCCAAGTGAGTACATGTTAATGTGGCAATAGGAACGTGTGATGGGGATTCAGCTCCCAGAAGAATCCTTTTCTTTTTGTTGTTACTCTTAGAAGAAAAAGGTTACCAAATGACTCCATGTGCCTTGGACTACCACCCCCATGATCCCTAGCCAGCATTGACAAAGATGAGGGCTCATGGGAGTTGTAGCCCAAAACATCTGGAGAGCTGCTGCTTCCGGACCTCTGTCCTTTTCTAGTCTTGGTCTTTGATTTTCTTTGAGGTCATGCATTCAATAGAAGTGCTCCAAATGTATAAGTCCCACAACACAACTGATGAAGATGTATAAGCACAGGACTGGAGCATGGTCTCCCCAGTGACATGGAGTCTCCTGGCAACATTAGAAAAAGAGGAATTTGGACAGATCTGTGTACGCGGCGTGCTGAAAGCCATGGCCCGATTGAGTTAATCCAGTGGGTGCATATACGTGTTGGAGCACACATGCATATCATGCAGACTACAGGGTGTGTTTCAGAAATCACACCTACTTGGCTTTTTCCAAAGCAAAGTGTGGAAGTCTTAAAGTGGAGCATCATCACCCTCTGGGTTTCAGTTGCATCCCTAGTTTCTCTTGCAGGCTCTTTTATGTTTGCTTGCATCTAAGCACTTGGGAGAGGGGTGCAATGCATGCACTGGTGTGGAAAAAATGCTTTACTAGCAACATGCCTCATTCGGATGTCATTTTAATGCTTTAATTTACAAATAAGGCCTGGTCCTGTAATAACCTTCTTTGCTTTGTTTATGAATCTGTTTTCTCTCTATAGACTAACATTAAATGCATCCCCTTTTTCACATATTTTTCATTTTCTGTTCTGCAAAAAAAATGAGCACCCTTTTCAAGTTTCCCTGTTGCAAGGATATCCTGAAAGGATAACAAGGATGACAAACTAAGTAGATGGCAGTATTGGTTTAAAGTTAAGCCCACAGACAAAATATGGAAATAGACATTCGTTTGACATTTTAAACTGATGGTGTTCCTATGAATGAGTTAAAGGAGGAGCCCAGCATATGGAAGACACATCATCCTAAAACTGATGCGCAGTCTCTGCTCATCTCAAGTTCAGGCAACAAAGATTGAGACCTGCATCTGCAAACCTACTGAGTTTTGCAGATGCCGACACTCCATATGGTGAACGTAATGGCCTAACCAAACTTTTGAATGTAGATTTAGCATGTGACAACATGAAACCATTGGATGTCTTGCCATTTTAATTAAAAAAAAACATCACATTTGGCATCTGTGGCCATCTTCAGGGCATTCTCCAGGTGGTGGCTGAAACTGACCAAACATGGCGCTTTGTGTGCTTATACTTCCTCACTTCTTGCATGTACTGCTTTGTTTTTCTTTTTTTTGTATATTAACCTGTTTAACTAATGTTTATATTGTGTTCTCAGAACATATTGCATGTAACAAACTAGAGCAATTTAGAATGTGTATGAACTTAACATGCTTAGCACTGCCTTAGCTTGATTGCCATTCCCCTCCCTTCCTAAAGGACAAAATGCAAATTTGAAATAAAATGATAAATCACAATAAATAATTAAATAAACAATGGAAAAGAATCTGGGTAATGAACAGACCTGTTTGTTATGCAGCAACATTATGAATGCCGCCTATAGAAAGGCTTGCAATATTCCCTTTTTATTTTTTTATAGTGGGGAGTACTGGTAGGGGAAGGCTACCAGCCCTATTGGACTCACTGTATCCCCACAATTTTAGCCTCTGCCCCATATATGGTTGTTTTGTAATAACGGTATTTAGAAGGCAGCCGGGTGATTTAGTATATAATGTGAGGCTAATTAAATACATTTGAAAGAAGAAGAAAAAGTAGTATTACAGCCTTATGCTTCAATCCAATTCTGAAATGTATGGCTGCCAACATAGACACAATAATAAAAGGATAAGCTTTAAATGTGCCATTTGCTCTTTTTTTATGTAGGGAAAAAGTAGAAGGCTTCAAAACTCGCTTTCTGCGATTATAGAATTGGCCTTCTTAACACTGAGGTCTTTTACATAGTGGATCCTTTCCTTCTCCAATGCTTTGTGGGTGAGGATCCGGCTCGAGATACCGTGGCTAAACCTGTAGGTGTGATAGCAATGGACACCGTACCATAAATTGCCCGTACCTGCTGGAAGTTATTGAACAGTATGCTTTGACACAAACTATATAAAATAGCATGCTTGGGTAGTTGCACTTGACTCCCCTGTTTTGGGAAGCGACTTTATGTAAAGGTTCGTTCAGGTCTAGATTTTTAAATTTCCTACCTTATTGTGTACAGGTCCATCTTTTCTGGGGATGATTTCTTCCGAGCTAATGTACAGACTTTTATAGTCAAATCAGATCTTAAAGTGTAATGAGAACAAAAGATTCCTATATTTTTTAATCAGGAAAATCTAGCCCGATTAACAGTTTTGAAAATCTTAAAATACATCCTTTATACATACATTATTGCCAAAGAAAGCTTTTTATAGAAAGGATTTTATTTCTATTTCAATTCATTTGTCCTTTAGGCTCTGTCTAGTTGCGTCCCCACTCACATGGCGTAGGTTTTCTTTCCACGAGGTAGCCTTATTAAATTGCACTTATCCATCATTCTTGCCAGGAATGCCATCGCCTACTACACTAAAGAAGTCAGAGAAGTCTGGTTTCAGCAGTCACTCGCCTTCGCAGACCTCCTCCCTTGGACCGGCATTCACACAACATCATCGACCTGTCATTACAGGACCCAGAGGTGAGGCCTTACCCGGGAGCCCCTCCCCTCGAGCGGGTTCAGCTCCGCCGACCCAAGTAGTGATCCAGTTTTCCTTTTGTAAATTTCACTAAATCTGTGCACACCAGGACACAAGTTACTCGCAGGCAGTCAGTCCAATGGTTTTAATTAGCCAGAATCTCGGTTCTTCCTGGCCTTTCCTGAGAGTGTGTTGGTTAACAAAATTCATAGGCGCATGTACTTACTGTAATACGTATTACATTACGACTTACTATCACTAATTATGTGTCTTTATGATGACAGGCATGCTGTTGTAGTGGCCTCCTTCAAATCCTTAACCCAAGTGAGATCTTGGAGTCTTAATCACAACTTAACTCTTGCATGCAATTGGCCCATTGAGCAGCAAACTGAAGCCTAAGTGAGTGACGCTATTGGAGAGGATATATGTTAGGCAAAACCTGTGCACTATTATCCGACCTCCTCCTTTCCTCTTCTATTTCACATAGGTCTACTAATATTAAAGATTTCATTTTTCTACAAGGGTCCATGCACCCTACATTTTGCTGCATGTTTTTCTATATGAAATTGAAGGCATATTAGTTAATTTCACTTTCAAATGGAAGATTTGCATATTTAGATACATTTGTTTGTGTGTTGTTAAGCTCAAATAACACTTTAGATAAATGAAACAATGTGTGTAACAGTTGACCTTGTCAATAAATATAAAATCTGTTTGCCCTTTTACAAGCACAAATGTCAAATTTGATGAACTTTCATGGGCCATGTCATTTTTTTAAATTTCTTTTAAATGTGTAAATCATTTTTACTTTGCTTTTTTCTTTGAACATTTTCCACTGCACACGACAAAAAAAATCTCAACAGTCAGTTCAGTCAAACCTGCAATATTCACAGTTTAGTAGCCCTAGACCTAGAAAACTATATATAATTCAGAGCTGCATAGTAGTCGACAAAGAAAATGGCCACAGGTTTTTGGTTTACACATGCACCTTCACACAACTGCCGCCCAGACACATCTAGGCAAGACTCTGCAGATACTCTTAGCGCTTGTGCACACACACTCACTACTTGTCTACCCATGAACAAACCTTTGGATATGGGGCGATGGATAAGGATAACCCATTCCCAAACCCACACACCGCCGCCATCAGGACAACTACAGACACGATCATGGATGTGGACGACTTATGCACAACCACATGCACAGAAACTCCCCAGATTCCTGTAGACATGTCTTTAGATAATGCACATGCATGCGCACATACAGACGCATACACAATGACCAACTGGATAACTATGGACATGTCTGCAGATACGGATCACACATGTGCATTCACGCCGACGCAGAACACTGCACATGGATGAGGATCAGTGTTGTGTATGGCTTGGCTTTGCAGAAGGAATGTTGTGATGTCATATGGAGTGTTTATGCCTGAGTATTGGAATGCATGCTTGAATGTTCTAACCTGGAGTTGGTCAGCCAGAGGCCTGGGTGATGGGTTACCAGTGTTTAATGTCCTTTATGTAACTTAAAAGTAACTTGATTGACTGCCTGTAAAGATACCTAAGAAGCATGTAATAAACCTGGCAAGTCAACCTAAGAAGGCTGGGAGCTGCTTCTTTTCAATCACTAATGCTGAAACACACACTCTCTTGCAGCACTGCCAAAAACACATGCACACATACCCCAGCATTCATTAACTTTGTCGTCATTTCAAGATGTCAGTGAACATAAACCTGCCAAGTTCAGTATCTACACAAGGCCACAAAATGTAAACTTGCCACTAAACCTTAGCAAGTGATAGTTGACTCTTGGTGAGTAAGAAATAGTGTACTCGGCGCATGTGGACAATGTAAGGGGGCTGAGTGGCTTTTGCTCTTTGGCTAGTAGCTTGCAACTTAAAATGTTTACACCTTTCTATACCATGTATTAAACTCGCACACTCAAAAAGACACACGGTCAAACCAGCAACATTACATTTTTTTAAACCATTTTTTAAATGTTTTTAAAGCTTTACAGTTACTATCCTGAAAAAGTCACGTCTACAAACATTGGAGATGCCAGTGTTAGGGTTACTACCAAACCTCCAAATTAACTTAATAGTAAAGTCTACAAATATTTGAAGTGCCAGCATTAAAGTTACTAGAAACGCTGAAGCTAAACAAAGGCCCATCCCGCTACAAACTGACCCATAGCTCACACCACACTGCTTCACAAGACTCATCTTAACTGTAGTACTGATCTAAGCTAGCTAATACTTAAACTAAGTGTTGTGCGTTTGTGAGGAAGATGGGTAAGTTAAGCTTTAAATCGGAACATTGTAAGGGATGGACCTTGTTTAGATTTAGTCTTTGCAGTAACACTTACGGTGGCACTTCCAGTAGTTTAGAGCCAACTTTTCATTGGTTGTAATTGTAACTCTTTTGAAATAAGTAAAAGGTGTTCACATAATACACATGCAGCGAGGTTGCTTCATTTTACCTAAAAGATTGTGTGTTATAATTGATTTGAACGAGATTAGGGTGTTATGGCATTTTCATTATAATGGACATTATAATCGGTTCCAAAATTCACAAACGTGCGTTTCATTGGAAGAAGTGAGAATGTCCAGGTGACCCAATGGTGCATGGTTCTGGTGGGCACAGCAAAGCTTCAGGTTTCGGGGCTAGGAACAGTGGAATCACACGAGGAGGTATACGGAAGGACATCATGTCTGCAGAGCAGAAATTGGGTGATTAATATGTAGTGCAGTCTGTCTGGACAACCATGGGGTTCCTCTTTTCATTGATGATAATCTGGGCCAACAAGATGCAATATCAGTTTGCTAAATGAATGGCAGTGATGGATCTTGGCATTCATGGCTAGCCACCTCAAGTCCACTTGGTGCCTCGTTGGAAAAGGTGCAATGTGTGAAGGTGCACAAGCACATTAATGCATGTGGCCTCTACCCAGGGAAATCCTGGGTAAAATCGTATATACATGAAATCAGTGCAGCGGTACTCCTGCCACTGCCTCTGCTTTCATCCCACAAAGATATCAAAACACTCATACTTTAGAGGATTTTCTTGCGTGTGTGGCATGACTTAAAGTTTCTGTGGTTGATCCTAGAGTTACACTCGCTGTCCTTCTCCCACCAGACTCTGTTGGCGCGCGCATGATGCGTGTGTGCATGGCCATCCTCCCACATCTGGACTGCTGGCATCTACCCTCAAACATGCGATTTTTATCTTTACATGTTCTCCATACCTCAGGGCATTCCCCCACCCAGTTCACTCGCCCACCCTCCAATAGAGAACGCCCCGAAGCTTGCTAACCGCAGAATCTCCCTAGCGTTCTTCGTAACAAGGGACTGGTGCCAAGGCAAATACTAACAGTCAATATCTACAGACATGAACAAGTATGAGTCTCCATCTGAGAATTTGCAGAGGCAACTTTGAGGTTGCATGCCATGTCCCACTTGAGCCTTGCTTTTGAAAAACATCTATTTTAGAATCTGAATATTATGCATATGAGGGCTCCAATATAATCATTGCTTGATGCCTAGTGATTTTCTAATATCGATCTCAAAAAGGGAGTCACTAATATGATCTGTGATTTAAAGTAACAATTTTGAGTAAGTAATTATTGGCAGCGCTTTCAGACCACAAAGCCATATAGTGGCACAAAATGGCCAATATAATGTCAGACATCAGTTTCTGAATATGCGCATCTTGCGTCCAAGTTGCATCAACCTGACCAGTTACAGTGAGCAAACCTCTATAAAGACCTGGGGCCTCATTCCGACTTTGGCAGCATGGTAGGAAATTGGCAGTAATCCCGTTACCGCCACCTTTTTGGGAAGTAACACAATTGCCAGCATGTTTACCACGCTGACAAATTCCGTGTTTGCACGATTCACTTCCTGCAATTTGCTGGCTGGGAATGCTCCACATTACCTCCAAAAACTGGTGGATTTACTGCGCTGTATTGTCACTCGCAGTGAATCCGCCAACAATCCCCATGGAGTACTATCTAGCTTAATATTTACCTAAAATCAATGCATGCCTCATTTTAGTAGTGCATTCTTATTTAGGATTTCTTCCCATATTATGTTAATGGCATATGTATACTGTGCACCGCTGCCATTTCCATGGTCTCCATCGTCTCCAGGTTCTCGGGCGGATATGAAAAAAAGAGGAACGGCTGGGTTTGTTGTTGGAAGGAGAGGGAGAGCGCACACATGCTTTTCCTGTTGTGATGGTAGTTTCAGTTCGGACTAAACAGTCACTGTGTGTGGGTTTTCTTCTATATGGTATGGGTCAGTGTGACTGTATGCGTGCATCCCTAGGGAAGGCCTTGCGTTCCCATGTTCTAGGGGTGGAATTTTGCTGTTTGGTGTCAGTGTGGGTGTGGGGTGCTCTGGTTGCCAAGTGTGGGTTGTGTAGTTGGTCACGGTGTTGTGCGTTTGCAAGAGTATTGTACGTTTTAGTATGGTTAGTGGGGGATAAATGGCAATCCCCGTACCAGGGTGTAGAGTTCAATTTTTGTTGCACAGATTGTTGAATAAACTGAAACCTATTGTGCAGTGGAGAGCGGTTTGGTCTCTTTCACTAGTAGGCCATTCCGCTTGGATCATGTGACCTGGGAATCCCTAGCCAAGATGGTACTTCGTGTTGTGCCTCTTTACATTAAAGCTGCATGCTTTTCTTTGATCATGGGCCGCGTATGTGGAACAGTCAAATGTGTTGCAAATCTTATTATTGTATATGATTGCAGTGTTGTGCACCCCAATATCTATTTTCCACTCGGTGTTTCCATCGCTGTTATCACTGATATACTTTAATTTTAGATTTATTTTCTAATCTATCTTCATTGAAAAATGTAGGTAAGGCAAAGAAAATGGGCCAAATCCAAGATTCAGCCGACAAGAAAGAGGCACTCTAGTCAATGGGACTCATTCGGAGTCGGCCAGTCCGGTATAAAAGTGCTGGTATTCACAAATACCTGCACTTTACCAGAAAGGCCGCCTGCGGGTTTGCTGGTGGGGCACCTGAGTTACATACAGCTAAAAGCTGGCGCCCTACCAGCAGAAAACAGTAATTACCGGCACCGGTATTGCCGGTAATGATGGCAAATCCCCTCATGGAGTCCTAGCGCCCTCTATGAATGGGGATTTACACTGTCACTCTGGCACTCATTATCTGGCGGCAATGTCGCCGGACTGAGTGCCGGAAACGGTAATTGCCTTTGCCGGTATCCTGGAGGGTTTACCGGCAGGGTTATAATGAGGCCCAATGTCCCTACAAAGCCTGGGATGAAATTATATAATGGCCCGGGAGGTAGCTCGGGGGCAACGCATCTGTCTTGGAAGCATGACAACGCATAGCAACATAGGTTTGAATCCTGGCCTTGCGCTTAGAAACTGGTCTCTGGTGTTAAGCGCATTATAAAATTATAAATTATAAAACTATATATATAATGTAAATTACAATAATACGCTGTAGCAATGCTAAATATAGCCCCCCTTTTTGCTACTTGCCTGATTTTAATATATAAAATTAATATGTTGGGTGAGCCAAATTGATTCGTTTTAAGCCTCCATTTTGTGAAAAAAAATGTACCCAATCAATTTCAGACATCCAGTATTGTACAGACACAAGGCTGGTTGTAATTGAAAAACCCCTTGATGGTGTGAGTTGTCTGCAGAAGCCCCTCGCTCTTAGCTTAACATTCATATGTGTTCTGTAATACTGTGTTTGCTATTTTCGTCAACCACAAATTGGCCAATCTGACCTACCCTTTTGCTTGATACGTTGGTGTCCTATTTCCTACTTAAGCCACCAGTGGTTCTTGGAATAGGCTGTACTATAGGCCACATTCATCCTTTGCGGAAAACAGATACCACAAAGGGACTACCTAAAAAGGACAGACTTTTCAGAAAATATAAACAGATTTGCAAAAATGCTCTTCCTAAGTATTGTAGCCCATTGCCATGTATTTGCCTTGCGTTGCATCACATTGGCTTTTGCTATGGCATTGTGAACATGTCTGTAGTTGCAAGCAAGTAGAGGCAAATAAGGGAGTACTGCTTTTCCTTAGACATGTTTATTTACTGGAGACTTGCAAAAGTGCTGTCTGGGCTTCACTACGCACCATTCCAAAACATTGTGTGTATTTTGATATCCCAAGCTGATGCCAGGCTTGTTTATGCTCATTTTCGTTTTTTTCATTTTTTTGAATAATTATTTTCACCCCTGTGATCTCCGTTCCTTACTTCTGCATGAATAGTAACTGCGGCTAAGAAGGCACGCCTATCTTTATGCATCAATATTCTTGGTGTCTGTTGGCATCATCATACCCACCCGACATACCTTTTAATTGGTTTGCATTTTGCAATTGTCTGCCAAGTAGCAATTTGAGATCTGATCCTCAGAAATCGACTCTTGCATATTATGATTTGGGGTATGGTGCTGCGGCTAATACTGCCTGCACACTGCACTGCAGCTTCATTTTGTGGAGCTGGCTCCTGTGACTGCTGGAAAGCAACAATTGTGGGGCGGGGCAGAGGGGTTATACAGATATTTAAAGAAACATGACGGAATCGAGAATACAGTCTGGCTATAAATTATTTAAGAAATGCATATTTCTAAAGAGCAACTGGGGTCACACAACTAGACAGTGTAAAAGTTTATTGAGAAGCCACCCTCAACACGGGGAGTTCCTTCCCTCCCCACTCAAGTTGTTATGCAACAAACTGTGTAACAGATTCTTTATTTAGTCCTATCTCAGACACATCATGCCCCTTGGATCCATCTCCCCTGAGCTAACAATGAGCCAAGAACCAGGCCAGTGCACAGGAAATATATTGGTATTTATTTAAATTAAAAGTAATAGAAATTAGCACAAAAAGGTCAACAACCACTTTATCCGTGGCACAACACAATCAACTTCTCTCAGCAAAAATAAATCATAAAAGTGAGTAAACCGAACACAATCAAAATTCTTCATTTTCTGTGAATTTCACTTCACAAAATAATTACAATGATCAATAACGAAGGCACTTATCATGTAATGTTGTGCAATTTTGATTTTCCTCTAGGCTTAAAAGGCTAACAATAGGATTTCAAAATTGGTAAAAATGCATATGGCAATTAGGATTTCATCCACACTTTTGGTTTAAAATAAACACAGGGTGATTTAGCGGTTTGTTTTCCAGACCCCCCTTGCATTGGTCTATGTTGGGAAGTCGGACAGAAACATTGGAATGATTTGTGGAATTTTGGATTTCAGACCCCCCATTCCCCTTAATGAAAGGCCTGTGTTGGGGAAGATGGATAAAAAGGTTGGACTGATTTAAGAACAAAAACACCCCTCTTCCTTAAACAAGTCTGGGTCAGCTGGACAACAAGGATTACCCAATTTATTTATAGGCTATAGCTTTCAGCACACACTGGCAAGTGAGCTTTGTTAGTTTTAGAATTTTAACAAAATCCACCATGTAGTGTTCTGCCAAATGGGGAATTAATTAAATGAATATTTATGGTTAAATAGGCTAAGAATCTACATGGGTTTGCCCACCACCCACTATAAAGGGGTCTGGTCACTCCACTCTCAAAGATGGCATCCTTCTCTCCACCATATGACCCAGTCAGCTTTGAGGCCTTTCTTGGTATAGACAGCTCCACCCAGATGCAATCATATCTGGTGTGTCCTTACAGCTGTCAGATGGTAAGTTTCAGTAGCCTTCCTGATGGTCTGTCTCTTATCTCTGTCCTTTTTCTGTGCGTCCTGTCTTTCTGTCCTAGTGCAGTTGCCCTTATATAGCAGCGATGACGCCACCAATTTTACAGTCTTGGGGAAGTACCCTGCAATAATTCCTGCCACTCGTATTGGACAGTTACCCTTCTCTCTCTTCCCAAACCCAGCCTCCAAGTCCGGATTGGTTTAGGGGTCTGGAGCAAGATATGGCAATTCCCATTTGTAATCGCCCTTTGTGCTCCTTGCAACTTTTTTGCAAAAACTAATTATGTATCACTTCATAATTTTACTAGCAACTGCCATACTAAACATATTTTCTGATTCAGCTAATCATGGACAATTAGATAAGCCGACCACCACATCCATACCACGTAGCACGGCCATGTGGCACATTTCTGCTGTTTCCATAAAGCGCACAACAGTTATGAATATGTAAGTTATTAAGCATATCGCTAATTTCATATTCCACCTGCTCACCAACTCGCACATTTGGAACATGTTCAGATCAGCCAGAAACCTAGTCTAACTTGCCATTAGAGTTCACAGAGTCATAGGTAGATGAATTTTATATCCCCCAAATCACCTAGAAATTACATAACTGGTACAAAAATGAAATCATTCTGCCTTCTGGTTACTGAAAAAAAATGCCCACATGATAATAGTTCTTTTAAATTAATGGTGATTCTTCCTATGGGACAAATGGTCCTTTTTCTGCCTTCTGGCCATTTGTTTTCACTGGGTCAGCCTATACCCAGATTATTTTTTGTATCAATATCCTTTGTGTTGGAAGCTTGCTCTTTGAAGTGTGTGCCCCAGTTTCATGCATATTAGTCATGCTGCAGCCAAGGGTAACTTTTCTTGAAGTCAATACTTACAGAGCCTGCAGGTCTGGAGAACACAGAATTTTGACACCTTTAGCGGGACATTTTATTGCGGTTGGTCATTAGACGGGAAATGTGACAACCAGGCTTGGAGTGGGAAATTTCCTTGTGATGTTTTTCCCACAGCCAGCAAAAGGGTGTGCCTGGTGCTGACATTTTCCTTGAAGACAAAGTGGCTCTTCAAATGTCACTTGAGTTTTGTAGGTGAAACATAATACACTTTGCTTTTTGTCAACCCGCACATCATGTTTTTTTTTCCTGACATTTTTCTGAGAGCAGTCCTTTTTTTCAGTTTGTCAAACTGCTTTTATTTGCACACACCTGTACATGCCGTTTTTTGACAATGTTTAACAATACTGTTTTCCATGTTAGAGTGATCTTTGATTCCTCCTTGCTTTATAAATTAAAATGCTGCTTATCCATTGGTAATGACAGGGAGGCCCCTTTCCACATGGCTCTTTAATTTTACTTGAAAAACAAAAACAAAGGCAAGGTTGTTTTTGTTTGTGTTTAAAATCTTTCTATTCCTGGGACAGGGACCTATGTTTGGGATTTCGAAGTGCACCCTACAACAGTCTCATGCATTATTTAAATTAAGCAAATACATTTCTCTACTATGTGTAGTCGTGCACCACCACCCACAAAAGTGAGAACAGCATATGAAGCAGTCAATTCTTTCTGTGCTTGTTCACAGAAAGGATGTTTTTTTTAACATGGCTTTCTTGAAGAATTAAAAATGCACCATAGAATATACTTCATTCAGATTGTTTGCAGTATGCTGTGTCTCTCAGTGTGGCTATTGAACATTTTGTTGGTTAGTAGTTTGTGAGGCAGAGGGATTATGGTGAGCTGGTGAAAATTGTTTTGTTTCTGTGCTCCATTTCTGACGTCTGAAAATGATTCAGTGCAATTATAAAACATTATGTTGGGAGCTGAAGGAGCAACTGTAACCACTTCTGGATGCCGTCACTAACCTGCAGTGGATCTGGACTATTGTCTTGAAAACTGAATACCTCCATACAATGAACAAGTTTCTTACACAGCAATGGAGAAGATTATGACAACATCTGTTACGGGGCTTTCCATTTAGCCTCACAAATGCCTTTAGGACATGACCAATTTCCTAAAGACTTAAGCAAGAACTCCCCTATTTCTGTAAATGTATTTTGACCCCGCCCTCCTAGGTTTCCCTTTTGACTGGTAGTTGAGTGAATAGATCTTGCGTTTCAATTAGCTCCTAGTAAACAGCTGGTTCTCCTCTGTAAACTATTCCTCTGCGTCATACCCACCCTGTAAAACGGAGTGCATTGTGAAGCAATTCACCCATGATGCCTCTGAACCAAGCAGGCTGTGAGGCTCCTCTGAGACACAGCCCAAAGCCTCCTTCTAGGACAGTTTTCTAAGAATGAGCCACAGACCTGGTATCTGAGTGAAGGTGGGGAGGAGTAGGGTTGAATAGTCACTTTCTTGTGCTTTAAAATAAAAACAAATTCTATAGGGAGAACAATCTTTCAAAAAAATGGATGAAACCAGATTGAAGTAAACTTGAAATGTTACTGTCTACAAGAACAGGCGATAAAACCAAGCACTACACCAAATACAAGTAAAAGCCACAGCAAGACCAAGAGAGAAGCCCAAAGTCAAGTCCGGAGTAGCGCACAGGAAAAATAAATGTAAACAACCAAGTGGCCGGCTTAGACAAAAGTCCAGATCAAATGAGGTGAAGAGTAGCCAGGAACAGCAAGGGAAAAGGGGGGAGCAGGTCAGCTGTTTTGCTGGACCATGAACCAAGAAAGTGACACATATTCCACGACCTAACACACTGCTCATAGTGGATCGTTTCACATACATCCTCTGAACAGGAAACAGTGTGTTCGTGCATCTGTGATAATGGCCTGTGCCCCCCAACCCCATTTTGGGGGGGTTCCCTCAAAATCCGAAATCCCAGGTGTTGTGAACAACTATGCTTTGAAGCCTGGGACCTCGCACACTGCATGACCTTAGCTGTATCCAACCTGTCACTTTTCTACCTCCATATTTCAGACGCCCTCCTGTGCATGGCACTCGCCTAATGTCAATCTCATAGACACACTGATCAATTATCTATACTCATTTTAGTTCATAGTTGCAGCCATAAATCAAATGCCAGCTTAGTGTTTTCAGAGCTGTCGGAGAGCTTTTTCTATAACTGTAGTTTTCGCTCTCCATTTTGGCACTATTTGTGTGAATAATCATGTGAAAATATGTAGACAACCTCATTGGAGAGAAGAAAGTAGTCTTTATTAGTGAAGTTCATCTGTAAACATTTCTCGTCCGTTCTTGCTGTCCTTCCCATTAGCAAGAGGCATTTTGGGTAATGAGTTGGTGAATCTGGCGGCGGGTGAGGGTATGAGGAGGGGAGCGGTTGATGTGAGGTTGCCTTTGAGTGTGGATGAGGTGAAGGCTGTGGTGGTGAGACGGGTCATGGATGAGTGGCAGGAGAGGTGGGTGAGTGGGGTGAAGGTCAGGTGGATGTTTGGTGTTCGTGGAAAAGTGTCGGTGAAGGTGGATGCAGGGAGTCTGGAATGGAGGAGGGGGGAGGAGGTGATGCTGAATCTGTTGAGGATAGGGCATGTGGGGCTGAATGACTGTCTGTTTCGAGTGGGGAAGCGTGAGTCGAGGGACTGTGCGGTGTGTGGGGGCCTGAGACTGTGGGACATTTTCTGCTTAGGTGTGAGAGACATGTTGAAGAGAGAGAATTGGTGAGGGTTCGTTGACTGCGCTAGGTGTGGCTGAGCTCAGTGGGAGGACTTTGCTGGGAGGTGACGGGGTGAGAGGCAGGAGGAGGAGTAGTGTAATGTTGGATTTTGTGAGGCAGACGGGGCGGTGGGAAGAGTTGTGAGTTTATGTAAGCTAAGTATTGATTGGTGGGTCTGGTGCACATCATCCTTTAGGATGGGGAAGCACCTACCTGGGTCCGCCCACACCTCCGATAATTGAAAGAAAAAAAAAAGATGTTGTTGTTTTCTTGTAAAAGGGTATAATGTTGTCTGTGTTGTTTCAACTTCCCATATCCTGTCCTGTTTTCATGCAAGAGAGAGATGCAGCAATACACTTTTAGACCAACGCTGGGTTTGTGATGGGCGTGTATTAGTAGTCTTGTGATGTGTACCACAATGAAAAGATAATATACACTGCACAGTGGATTTTAATCTAATGTTTTGGTTTAAATCGATGGACATTAAAGTCTTACGGGGCATGGGAGGAAAGAGGGTCCTGGCACATCTGCCGCAGAGAAGTTCCCACGATAGGGGAACTCCCGTCCCCTGCACGCTCTATAAATAGCCGAAATTCAGCCAAGTAGTTAAGAAAAAAGTGCCTTAATATGTGTGTTTGATAAGCTAATCTGAGTAAATGGAGACTGAAGTAGTCATTATATGAGGCAATTTAATATAGACACATCAATTAATTTACTTTATAAAAAAATGTCGAACAAGGCATTTGTTCTTCACAAATTCTCCTTTAATGGGAAACCCGACGGGTTTCGAGCTGGTATGCTCTTCATCAGGGGTTCACATATGTGAAGTAGGACTGTAATGTAACAAAAACAATTGTATAAATATAAAAATGTTTGCTAATTATGTCAAACAAGATTCTAAAGCACCTTAAGCTTGATAAGTCACCTTCGGGGTATGAAAACTCCAGAGGTATTTGTGGAGTTCTGTGTTTTAGCAAAATGACTCCGACATCAAGGTGTGGATGAGTAACTTCTTTAATGAGTTTCCAAGCACAACATCCAGTTTCTAAAGTCATTATTCATCAGATGGTAAAGTCCAGATCTCATAGACAAGCACCGGCATCCTCTCTTTCAGGCTACATCGCTCAACTCCCTCAAGAGAACACCAGTCACACATAAACATTCTAACCAGTAACATTCCATTGTCAATCATGACACTCACTCCAGATTCCATTAGGATGCAGGATAAGTCCAGATCCTTGCATATCTCCCCTCCTTAGAGATATCAAAAAGACAACCAGTTAACTCAAGCATAACAGCTAAATACAGCACACACACACACAGACACCCACAGGTTCAATGCACCTGCATCATCTCTCCAAAATAAGAACATTCTGCTAACCACTTCCTATATTCCATGAACATCCACACCGCCGTGTGACACAATTACAAACAATGTCCCTTCCTCTTTCTACTAAGTGAAGAAGAGGCATCCAACTACTGAAAACCATTACTATACTTTACAAACATAGAGGCACTCATACCTCTCATCCAAATCTTAACCCCAACGTCCCCCAATCGAACACACACACACAACTCCCTCACACCCTTCAATCGCAAACCGGTATGTGCCTCAACACATACCACCTCCAACTAGGCTGAGTATCTCTGATAATCGGGTATCTACTTCACTACTCAGTGACTCCATTACCCCAATTGTGCCCATGTTGAAAGTATTCCTCAGCACATCAAGCTCCTTTTTGGGAGAAACCCACTTCGTACACCCAAGCAACATACAAACATCAATAACTGCTAAAATCCTCATATTATCATGACAACTACTGTAAAGTTTCTAAGCACAACAACCATTAACTTTGCTTAACCATCAGCACATGTACACTTTAACATAACCAAACTCTCATTAATTCTGCATTATAAAAGTCCCACCTGTGGTGAAAAACATTAGTGCAGAGAAACTCTACTTTAGTTTCCACATACCAAACTCTAGCAATACTGACTAGGCAACCTATACTTCAATAAAAAGTCCATCTGTGGAAGGAAATGTGTGTTAGTTAAACCTCCCAGTAACACTCTATTCCACTACTAAGCATTTAACAGAGGCCACGACTTTTACACTCCATCCGTGCGCACCAATCAATATCATGCACCACCACTTGCAACAGGCCCCCCATCACACATGTTCTTAAAACATAAATACTGGGTAACATTTCAAAATATCACTAGAACTACGCATGTTTTAATCACTTCCTTCAAAAATGTCACTTTAAACCTCCTTTAAAACCCTTCACATCAGGATTTAAATCCCGCACACCCCTGGCTGACTGAGCACAAACACCTTTGAAACCTAAACTCAAAACAAAATTTGTAAACAAAAATTGTAAACCTTGTTCTTTGCTCCTCAGCATTCGACCACTTTGATGGAGCACCTAAATATCTGGACAACATATCCCACAAGCAACTACAACCGTCAATTTCAAGCTCACACTCTCACGCACTCACGCTCTTTAAATGTTATACAGGCCTCGCATGACATTTATCACCAAACTAAACTTTATCTGCTATTCCACTAATAAACAAATCCTCAAAAGCAAAGAAAAACAAATAACTCCGTTCCTTGCTCCTCGTGTCCACATCTTTAAACTAAAAGTACCTTCGGGGACACGGCCCCTCTTCAGGCTCAATGATGCAGTGCTCTGCATCTTTGCGATATTGCTTTCATAACAATGCGACAGCAGCACACCATAATCCGATCACTAATTCAGAGTGCAGACTTGAGAGAGCAGACTCTTCCAACTTCTCCTTTTTGCACTCTTCTGCACAAGGAAACCTCCTACACAGCGCAGGCAGCTCCCTGCACTTCTCGCTGGCACACATTTTGCAAGTGTGTCACTCTGCCTGAAAACAGCCGGTTCCAGAGCCTGATATATGCAACCTTTTCTCCTCAGCAAAGCCAGAATTAAGATCCCCTTCCAGCGCTGTAATGGGCTCTAACTCCCTTATGGTGAAGCTGTATATTGGCTCCGAGCCCCTTCATAAGCAAATTTGTGACTCCGAATACCTCCACTGTGCCATGGGCTCCAAGCCCCCAAGTGTATTCACGGGCTACTAGTCCCTAGGTGCAGGTACGAGCTCCAAGCCCTCTCAAACGCTGGAATGGCCCCCAGGACCCTCCTCTGCTCCAGGTACTTTGTACCTTAGCCCAAACTCCTTCAAACAACTTCCCTGTCACTTCTTGGCGCAGCTTATGTTCACAACCTCTTCTGATGCTGTTGCCCTGGGCTCCAAGCCCCCAGCTGCGAAGCATGGCTTCCAAATAATCCAGCCGTAACTTAGACCCCCAGGCCTCCTCAAATCACTACTGCCTTGGGCACCAAGCCCTCCATGTCGCAGATTGGGTTACTAACCCCTTAAAACAGTCTTTGGGCCCTCAATTCTGCCAATGTCTCTTGACTTTCGCTGTGCTTGACCTGTCTAACTACTGAAAGACCTGCTGGCCCCTGGCTTTGGCGCATCTCCTTATTTTCTGCGTCTGTGCCCTTTGCGCTGGGCCCTTCTGCGCCTATAGCATTAAGCGCTCTTCCTACCTGAGGGAGAGGGTCTTCCATGGTTTGGGGGGCGGTGCTAGTCTCTTCTTCTGTGCTGTTCCCCCAGCACAGCCAGCATACTTGTCGCCAATGTGGAGGTCTGTGTTTTAGCAAAATGACTCCGACATCAAGGTGTGGATGAGTAACTTCTTTAATCAGTTTCCAAGCATAACATCCCGTTTCTAGAGTCATTATTCATCAGGTGGTAAAGTCCAGATCTCAGTGCAGTGGCTGAAATTTCAAGCAGTACTTCAAATTGTTTGACTTAGAGCTGCTTCCGAATGTTTTTTTGGGACAGTGCACCGGCAATACCTACAGTGATACTGAGTTTGAAACCAAGGTACAGAACAAAAAACAATGTTGATCAAAAAGCCCACACGCATCCCAAGTCAGCTTTGTCGTATACTTGCTACAACCCTGAGAATAAGTGGTTTTGCCTGGCTTGAAGCAAGAGTTTTAAAAGTGCTAAGGGCTTGTATGTGCATCCTGGATTCCCATAAGGAATCAGTGTAGAATCCACCCACTGCAGTTAACCGTGTAGAGTTGACTTTGGCAATAACCAACAAGGAAGCGGAGCTGACCGCCTTGTCTTACACTCGTTTAAAACCTCATCTATGGAATAGCAAAAAGTGCAATTCTTCAACAAAGGGCTGATCAATAGCATGCTCTGAACATTCAGGGTAAGATATGAATATTTAAAGGAAGTCCGATAAAGCAGTCCCAAACATACTTTAAGTTTGGTCATAGGAAGTCTTCAAAATGTGATGGGTCAAGTCCCTGTCATGCACAACAATGCTAAGTCATTGTATGGGAATAACCTTAAGAGCACAGCACACCACCAATGTGTGTTAATTTGATTGCCTTTGAGAATGTGCCAAATTAAGATGGTAATTTCACCTATAGAATTAATGAACTTTCCATCGTGGACGGATGCAGTGGAATTGGAGAAGTAAGATCAGGTGTCTGGGATCAAACACTTGCTCTTTGTGAGGCACGGGCAAAGAGCAGTCCTGTAATCAATCGAAATCCTGGCAGAAATGGCCCGTCCATTCATCTTTCAGAGGTCAATAAGCTGAGCACCATTTAGTTAACAAATAATAGCAGCTATCGTTACAGGGGTTAAAAGTGAGAAGAATCCATCGTGAAGGGCTATGTAAAAACCTGATGTTATATTACGGTCTTACAGGAGTTGGGGACACAAGTGCTAAATATGGTTTCAAGTTGCAATCCTGTTCTGAGTAAAATCAAGACATAGCCTCAAATATAAGCATTGCCATGGCAACTAGATATTATTCTTATTTGGATATTCATTGAACATGAAGCTAGCTTCAGGAAGCAATTGAGCACTTAACGAGTCAAAGGAGAAGTACAGGTTGAGGAAATTCGATCGCAAGGGGTCAACACAAGGAAACGAGAAGCTGATGGGGAGAGCTGGCAATATGTGAGCAGGGGAGGAAGTTAGGTTGTAGACTAGTTTTCTGTGTGCTCTAAATCACTCCGGAAATTACACTTGGTCTGACAATTTATCTTCTTAGACATTGAAAAAATCAAGTGCCAGTAAGGTCTTATAGCACCCCAGAGCTTTCCGTTCATGCCAGAACCTAGATGAGGCACAGTGCTCTTATAAATGGTCATAATCACCTGATTCAGAAAAAGTACCCTAACCAAACAGTATCTGCTCTCAAAAATACTTTTTGGGCACCATGACTGGCTCATGATCTAGAAGGGTGGTTTCCTGGATCTACATGATCCGACCGCGGCTGATTTTGACACGGCTGGAATGTTTGCATGAGAAATGTAAGAACCACAAATGGTTTGTACATTTCTCAAGTGAACACACGTTCAAAACCCCTACCTACCCACACCCATAACACACTCCCCACACACACACCCCCACCCACAACATAAACATACCCTACTTACCTTTTCTTCAGGCTGTGTGCCTGCGGCGCCAGTTCCCTTTCACTTCCGTGATCGGGAACCGGCACTGCAGGGTCCTTTTCTTTTTTTTTCTCCTTTTTTCTGGGCGCTGCAGTGGTTTACTGTAAAGTATAGTGAGTGGGGTGTTGCGGGAGACACCCCCGCAGTCTTTTTTTTATATACTTACCTACAATGCTACCACCAAAGGTTCGAACTTTTGGTGTTCGAACCTTTGGTGGTAGCATTTTATGGCCTTTTTGTACGGTCTGATCTTTTTTTTCGGTCCGATCGTACAATTTCGGTTTCCCACATGCTTTGCTGCTAGCTGTGCATCAAATATCTTGATCCTTATGGTTTCCTAATCCATTGGCAGCCAAGAAGCCTGACAGCTTTTCTATGGCAATCGATTAGGCTTTCTGGCCCCTGCCACATAGAAGGGAATCGGTCACTGATATCACCAGAATCACTCCAAAAATCCACACGTGGCTAAACCATTGAGTTAACTTTCAGATGATCGCTCACCCAAATTAGTAGCAAGACCATGGACATATTATTCCCTAAAAGTGGGGAATCCATGAATCGGGAATACGCAATACAATGTAGGATCATCAAACTATTTGTCTGCGTAACAGGAAACATTCAGAGGCTAAAAACGTGTCTAAGAAATCTGTGAACAAATTTGATAAGGAAGTCAAGGGAAACCAAATTTTTTGTAATACAAGGGGAAAAAAGGTGGAACAATCCCCCAAAACAGCTGAAAGTCCCTGCAGAAATTAAAACGAGAAATCTGAGAAAAATGCCTTTGGTCTGTAGCAGGAAGTGTACCGGAAGAAGGTCTTTATCCAAGAAATAAGGATCAAGGGCAGGGAGAAACCTGGAGTCAGAGGCAATAAGAATAATCGGTATAAAAACGGTGAACAACCATGAATCAATTTGAATAATGATCTTAACACTAAAGATAATACCAAAGTGTTCCCAAGAAGAACAGGCAATGTCAGGATAATCAGTAAGCACAAACTAGAGCCCCACACTGAACATTTATGGAGCACTGCATGGAATTAGCTGGCAGTGAGGAAGTTGTTGTGTGAGATAACTTATAAAGTGCACACTGTAGACCAACTCTGCCCGCGCAGCTTATCACCACTGTAGATAAGTTTCAAGCCAAGAAGACTCCATTGCTACAGGGCAAAACGTGGGTTTAAAGAAAGTCCTTAAAAGATAACTTCGTTGCTCTCTAACCGTATGTTAAGCGAGAGAGAGCACATTCTCCTGATTGGGTCCCCATGTAGCAAAATGATAGGTGCCCATAATGCGCCCCTCTACTCTTGTAAAATACAAAACACCCAAGTTGGAGGCTTTCAATCTTATGGGTGGGGATTATTGAAGAATGAGGGATCTCAAGTACTCCGAAACGAGCCCCCAAGTACACTTCTACACCAGGTGTAGAATCTGAAAAAAAAGTTTTTATGCTATACCACAAATGAAGATATTATTCAAGCCCCACCACAGCATTTTGAGTTACCTGCAATTTGGAAACATATGCATGTCATGGGAACCCTCGCACATAGGGAATTGCAGAATTCCATATGGCAATTCACTAGATCCCATACCGTGGTACGATCCTCCAGGGCAGTTGAGAAGTAACTGAGGCGCCTGACCTAAATAAAGTGTCTTCTTGACATTGTTAATCTGAGGGGTCAAGGACATGAGTATTGTCCTTCAGTACTCCTGAGATGCCAGACTGTGGGTGTGGATACTTAGATGTAGGACACAAATGACGGCAACCAGAGGGAGAAAGGCAGTTTACTGATCATCATGGCTTAATGGAATAGGAGGCTTTCTGTTTCCTTTAATTCATTTGCCGGCCAATTTCTTTCTCAGCCAAATCTGTGCATCATGTAAACAAAGGCGTAGTATGGCTAGTTGGACTGATGCTTTACTGAGGCTGATAAACTACATATCATCCACACAAGATTGGTAGTCAATATCACATTTCTGGTTGATCTAGACAAATTAGGTATATAGCTCTTGAACAGGGGGAGAGGGGGTACTTGTGTGGGACACATTGTGGTAGAAGTAGAGCTAAAGGGGGGGGCTTTGCATATCTGCTGGGCTCTTCCCAATAGAAAGGGGAATATCTGCATAGGAGCAAGCAGAGAGAGGTAGGTGGGCAGCCTTTTCAACAGGACCCCATGTTCCACTGTGTTGAGCGCCATTGTGGCATCGAATGAGCATATTAGTATGGGCTGATCTGCATCTACAGCTTCCAAGTTGGTGTCCCTTCTGAAGAAAAGCGCTAACTCCATCCAATGTCCTAAATGGAATCCTGATTGAAAGGTGTCCATGATTTTCTTGTCTGAGAAAAAATCTTGAATTTATGGAGTAGTCCTGGCTTCCAGAAACATGGCAGTTTGTGGTAAGAGGGCAATGGGTTGTAAAATGGCCTCATTGGCGTGATCAAGAGAGTTTTCCTTAGTGAGTGGGCCGACCAAATTGTGCTTGTAGCAAGCTGGGATGATGCTCTCAGAAAAGGCTTCCTTAATGTCCACAACTATCAATGCAAAAAGTTCAGAGAATTTGAGTACCACGGAGGACAGAAAAGGTTCTACATGAGAGTTATAGCGTAGAACAGCTTCTCTGGTGGGCAGTTTCTATGGGCCTTCTCTCTAATTTGGCTCAGGTGGACCCACCGGAAATGCAGGCATGATGGGTTTCAAAGTTCAAAATTTCCCAAGCATGAGTACAAAGGGCTGGGCTGAAAGTGTCATGGCTGCCCCACCTAGCATGAGCGTTCAGCATCAAGACTAAAATTAAATGTGTCCCAGCATAAAGCATGAATAATGAGGAGGTCGCCCGCCTCCGTTGGGGTGCTAGTGAGTAGATGCAGGAAATGTCCTGTGTTGCTCAGCAGGTTGGTTCGGAAGGATGCTGCAGTTGTTCTGCCATCTAGTTTACCTGCCATCTAGTTTACCATAGAGCCTTTTAGACTTTGACGCATATATTTATGTTCTCAACCAATGGACTGGCGTGAGATGGACTTCCCTAGGAATGTTAAATGATAGTGTATGATATGGGTTGTATCCAGACATGATGGGATAGTTTTATCAGTCCAAATCTATTATGGAACGCAGAGTGAATCAATACATGGAAGACTGGTCTAGAAGCTGGTTCTGAAATGACACCGACTGGAGAAACAGAAGGAAACATGCCATTGTATATCAGTGACTGCCTACCCCTAACCTTTCGAGCTAAGCTGGTTAATTATAGGTACTGGGGGAATCTCCCAAACCTCTTGCTCCTCACACTCTCAATACTGAAGAGCACTTGCATCACATATATATTGATGAGGACATGAGGACCCTGTTGGTTTTCAACACATACACTACACCATCTAGCACTCGCCAAAACAAAAGGAGGTCCCATATGCTTTCTGGTGGCACCAATGTTTTTCATATCCGTGTTAATTTGTAGATTCTAGGATAGTATAAGGTAGGACTGGAGAAAAAGGCTTGACTGCAAGGAAAGCATGATCATTAATTTCTCCTGCGAAGTCTTGCTACAATGGTTTGCCCCACTTGCTGTCTGTACTCACCAGGCCAGCCTTTAAATATACTATACCAGCTATTGGGTATTGCAATCAAGCATCATGAAAGAATAGGAAAATGATTACATCTCTCATTACCTTTTGATATATCGAGATACTATTATGTGGTTTTACCTATAGTTGTTCAAGCTTTATTAATATATACACATACTTTTCATAAAGAATCGAGATAGTTCTACTGCAGCTTTCAGTTGTTTTGGGGATAACGGAAGGTTTGGCTGCGGAATAATTGGTCGAATCTGATTTCATCTAATTTCTAAAAACGATTTTTTACCAAAAATGTATGTGGTGGGTATTGATATTGATATTTTATTTCTATCGCGCTCGTACACAAGTGTCTCAGAGCGCGACAAGGCAAGGGAGAGGAACAGGGGAGAACAAAACAGCCATCTTACTAGGCCCAGTGACATTGAGAATGCGCAAGTGCATGGGAAAGGGGGAGGGGAAAAGTGCCTGGAAGGGGAGAGAAGTGGAAAGTGCGAAGCAGAGGAGAAACGGATAACAATAAATAAATAATAAAGGCAACCAACAGTGGTAGTGCAGCCAGCAATTTGCAAGTGCTAGGTTTAAGGCAGCAGACAGGGTAGGTCTGATAAGTGCAAGAAGAAAAGGGGGGGCTGTATGGGTACAGATACAGACCCCAGTGCAAGGGGTGGCCCGGAGGCAGTGCGAGCAGGGTGAGCAGGTACCTGCGGCCGGAGGACAGGGGGTGGCCAGGTGCATGAGGCCAAGAGAGAACAGATCTGCAGGGGAAAGGGGGAGCGATACAGAAGAAAAGAGGAAGGTCTTGAGGTGCTTCCGGAGATGGTTCTCCTCAAGTTTTAGAGTGGCAGGGAGGCTGTTCATAGGGAGGCCCCAGCCGAAGAGAGATCTACCCCCAGCTTGTTTCTTTGAAAAACGACTGACCCTGAGGGAGTTGGAGGTAGAGGAGCGAAGAGCTCGAGAGGGGAGGTATTTGCGGAGGGATAGCTGAAGGTATTTTGGACCCAGGCCCCAGAAAGCCTTGTGGACAATGCAGCGGGTTTTGAATTTAATCCTTGCATCCACTGGGAGCCAATGGAGAGATTTCAGGGCTGGAGAGATGCGATTGCAGGGCTTGAGGCGAAGGAAAAGTCTCACAGTCCTGTTCTGGATTAGTTGCAGAGGGCGGAGAGTAGAGGCAGATAGATTTAGACAGAGGCTGTTACAATAGTCCAACCTAGAGAGAACCAGAGCTTGGGATACCATGAGCTTCTGGGGGAAGGAGAGGAAAGGCAGAGTACCTCTGGGGAGGTGCAGTAGCAGGTTTGACTTTTTAGAGACCTCCAGAGATGTGGGTGTAGAAGGAAAGGGTGGAGTCAAAGATGACCCCGAGGTTGTTAGCCTCGCAGGTTGGGGTAGGAGGAGGGCCAAGGGAATCCGGCCAGAGAGTGAGGGGAGAGGATGGTGAAGGTGTGCCGATGAGGAGGATCGCCGTCTTGCTGGCATTCAGACAAAGATCATTGGCGGCACACCAATCTTGAATGGCAGTTAGGCGATGAGAGAGGGAGAGGATGTGGCAGAGGGCAGCCTGAAAATGAGTTGGGTGTCAGCGTAGCACTGGAAATTTGAGCAGAAAGTGGCAATGCAGTGGGCGAGAGTTGTCAGGTATTGATTGAAAGGCCAGGGTGAGAGGTTAGACCCCTGGGGAACACCACAGGTAGAGAGGAAGATAGATGAAAGGAAGGACCCAAGTTGGACCTGGGAGGGTCGATCTGAGAGGAAAGAGGTCAGCCAGGCCACAGCATGATCAGTGATACCCAGGTTTTCGTGAATAACTAATGTGGGGGAGTCATGGGTGAAGCCTGCGGGGTGTCTCCCGCAGCATATATGTGACAAAGTAAAAAAAAATATTAAATCATTTTTGACCAAATAAATTCGACCTACTCACATAGCACCGCTTTAGGTGTTGCCGGTGTTTCAAAGCAACCCCCGTAGTGGTAAAATAGAATCCCAGCAGTTCCAGTTGTATGATTTTGGCCCAAACACAAGTGTTGTGATAGGTACAGAAAGAAAACTTGGTATATGGAGCCTAGAATATTGTGCTTCTTAATGACAACCTTAGACTTGTATTGGGAAACGTGCTGTGATATCGGAGCACGTGACCTTGTACATGAAAATAATCGATCGCTGCTTGGGAACGACTCCTAAAAAGTCACATTGCATGGAGTGAAGCAACTACCTCCCGACGGAAAAAGATATTTAGATTTGGCATAATCCACAAGCAACGTGACAGCCTTTCATTTCAAGATGACATCCAGGAGTACTTCATCTTCTCCTTTCATCCGCCCTTCTTGGAAGCCGGACATCATATCCACGTAACCTGATCCATAGAAGTTGAAATATGAAAAATGGCCAAAGGTGTTCATAATGGCAGCATCTGCAGAAGGACGTTCCCCAAAATCAATTAATAATGCTTTAAGAAAATAGAAAACTCGCCATTGTGTGGAAATCAAATGATTTCCGGACAATATGATGAACTGTTTTTTAAAGTGTGCTCAATCCCTTGGAAAAGAAAGTATGCAATTTAATTCTACACAATGTTGTATTGATACTGTCAAATGGAGACCCTACTTGATTTTGTTCTCATGCAATTAATCAAATTCTAATGCCCTATGTTACTGCTAACTACTATAGAGATCCCTTCGAACTCCTATGCGTTTAGTTGTTGTGCGTCTGTTCATACTGTGTTAACGGGATTGTAAACCGGGCACAGTAGACGGATGACTAGAGACATGAGGCCTGTAATGCCTTGTTTTTGGTCTTTCTGCATATTTCAAAAATCGCCTACAAAACAACATCTGAAAAAATACTTAATCAATATTTGAATATGTAGGATTGGCAAGACATGCCATGTAACAAATTGTGCGAAGCTTTTTCAATGTTAACATACTACTTTGACCTGGCAGGGCACAGTAATCTATGACTAAACTACAGTGATGGATATATTCCATTTATAGAAGTATATACACCAAATAATAAATCTGTTATTTTTTAGTGGTCTGCATGCAATGAGATTTCACTAATTTAGTTCTGCACCCACTTTCCGTACCTATACGCCTCTTTACCTCCTCACACCATATCCTTCTAAATGTTGTACCCTATTACTGTAACTTCTTATTGTACATCGCTCTGTGACTCCCCAGCTAGGTTTGTCCGACAACCCATTACAGTAACACACACACATTTTAACAACAGTCCATGTGAGGTGTGTTAATATGGACATTCGGGCTTTTTTATGTTTAGTTGAAGCCTTCTCTCATGGATCAATGACATTTAGCCATAACACTGTCAAAGTTCATTTGTTGGTGACTAAAGCCTGGCACTTGTGGTTGAGTGGGGAAATTACATTGGAAAAAGCAATGCCACCGTTATTCGGGTTGTTGAGACTATCGCCAGCTGGCCTCTACATCCATTGTTTAAGTGAGGACAGGCACAAATCTGTTTTCAGAAGTCACTGTTTGAACCCTTTAATCTGCACTGCACCTAGTGTCGAAGCGGAGTAGTCTGAACATAACGTAGAAGTTATGTCATATAGTGTTTGCTAGTGGCAGTATGACACTAAGTGAAAAAAGAAATGTGTATTCCCCTCACTGGATACACATTGTGTGGGAAAAGTGCTTGGATGGGTACATTCATAAATCGCATATCAAAATATTTTCAGGACATTGACGAATAGTTAATAAGCTGCCAATAAACTCGGATTGTGTCAATGTATCATTTTAATGCGATTACTGCATCATGTAAGTATTATATTTCTTTGCTATATTATTATTATTTTATTGTATTTACTGAGCATGGACCTAGCTTCGAGAAACTGAGCCATTTATAGAGGTATACAGATGTATAAAAAAGCGCTTTTCAGAGGTAACACCAGAACAGATATTGAGTGGGGGGGGTAGGACACAGAGGGGCACAGTGAAGGGGTAACGCTTTACGAGGCGGCAGGGAGGAGAGGGGCGGATGGCATCTAGCTAATCACGTGGTGTGAGGGGGGGTGGCGTGATGGCCTAGATGTTGAGAAGGAGAGATCTTGTGTTCTTTTCTGAATTATATGGAGCGTAGGGGCCAGTCTGATGCTGACTGGGAGGAGATTCCATAGTCTTGGGGCATAGGCAGAACGGCTTGTTTTCTGGTTCTTTTCTTTTTGCAGCAGCGGATTTGAAGTCTGCACGTGTCCTGGCTTCTGGTGGTGCGCTGTTCGCCGGAGATGCTGAGTTTCTCCACAAGGTAGCGACACTGCCTTATAGATAGCAAGACTTTTGAAGGTCTATGAGGGCCGGGGTGACGTGGTTGTCTCTGCGTTGACCCTTGATGAGGCATGCGGCTGCATGTAGGACAGTTCTTAGGGGCACACCAGAAGATGACGGGGGGCCTTCGAAGAGTGCATTGGCCCCATCCATCTGGGATAGAACCAGTGCTTGAACGATTGATCTAAAGCTGACCAGAGGGAGGGCTTGACTTTTTGCTGGAGGGAGAGTGGATAACAACCGGTCTACGTTTTCTTAGCTATGTGGATCTTGAAGGAGTGGTGTTTGTCGATGTAGAACCAGAGGGACTTGGCAAAGGAGGTGAGCTCAGGTGTGAAGCCCTCGGTGTTCATGGTTGAGAGTCCGGTCTGTATGTCTGGGTGCTTGGTGTTGTTGGTGAGGAGTAAGAATTCGGTCTTGGAAGGGTTGAGCTTCAAGTATGCATGGCACATACAAGACTGGATCTTCAAGAGTCAGGTTTTGAGCCTGTGGATGTCCTTGCTGGAGTCGATCTTGAGGTATAGCTGTGTGTCATCAGCATATTGGTTTATGCGGATGTTGTGTGTGGCTCGAAGGGCTCCATTGAAGATCACTGGGGAGAGGATGGAACTCTGCAGGACTCCACAGGCGTTGGCGATCTAGAGGTGTCCATCTGAACAAGCCTTCTGGTGGTTTGTGAGGTATGACTTGAACCAACGTAGGACAAGGTTGCTGATTGCCATGCGCTGATGTAGGGTGTCCGCAAGCGCCGACTGGTCTACTGTGACGGAAGAGGCAGCGAGGTCGAGTAGAAACAGGATGCAGATGTGGCTGTCGTCAGGATGTTGAGGACATCGTCGACCACCTGTAGGGGTGCCATCTCCATGCTGCATCTGAGTCTGAACCGGACTGGTAGATTTGGAGGAGATTGTTGCTATCGATATATTGCTGCAGTTGCATGGCTACCACTTACTCCTACGTCCCGTCCCCTTTCCTCCATACTTATGGGACATTCCTCCGTCCTGTGGGACGGGACCGGAGCACTTTGTAAAAGCATCCAAAATTTTACAACAATTTTAGTCCTTCCTCTCTTTCTACATGGGACACGGCACGCGGCCGTAGCCCCGCCCTTCTCGGCTCCGCCCCGCGCATCGCCCATCAGTCCTTTTCTCCACTTGTTCGAGACTGGACGCACTTGCATCCACAGAAGATTTTCTTCCTGTTTTCCTCGTCTCTGGCTCTCGCTAGCGATCGCGTAGTAGTCTGTCTATGTCGTTTAAACTAGACTTTCCAGATTGTTCCTCGTGTCATCGACTCTTTGCGAGCGCGGATTCCCATCCTCTTTGTTTAGAGTGTTGGGTCCGTATCACCGTTGGGACTCCTGTTTTTATTGCGATTCCCTTTCGGTCCATGCACTTCGTCGATTGGAGCAGTGGGAGGAGGTGTTTTGACGTACTCCTACTTCGCATGTTCAATCTTTTATCGACGAAAAGAAGAAACGCCTGGTAAGTTCTTTTTATTTCAGAGCACCCTGGCCAGGAGACACCTTTCCGGATTCTTCCCGGGCCGGGGGGAGCGTCGACCGCTCTATCACCGGGGCTTGCCCCAAGGTGCCTTCTGGGCCTAATAATTGTACCAGAGTTTTCTCTGAGGGTCTCCGTAAGGGGCCTGTGGATACCAGAGTACGCTCTGAGGCCCCTCCTGTGGGGGCTGCTTGTAGACCTAGTTCTACTGAGTCATGGGGTACAGTAGCTCACTCTGAGGCCTCTTTATCGGCTTCCCTCAAAAGTACCGGTGTGCGCCCCACGGCCTTGGTTGGACTTCGTGTTACCGAACAGATGTTCGAGGCCCGCGCTAGTAAGGCTGTGACCGGACTTTGGTCCAAGGTCCCTCGTACAGAGGCTAAGGAAACCAACATTTCTGAGAGGCCCAACAAGGCCTTATCGGTGAAAGCTGTTTCTCCCCATTCCTGCTCTTGTTTCGACGCCAGAACTGTTGAGGGGGCAAGGAGTTGAAGTTCCTCCATTACTGGCAGTGCCAAGGTCCTTCCTGTGAAGGCTAGCTTGGCTATTGGTATGTCGCAGAAACATTCCAGGCCACATAGTACCGGCTCAGCCGAGGTTCCTTGTGTAAAGACTAAAATGAAGACCCCTGACCCACCAACGGGGACCCCTGCCTCACTTCCACACGTGCAGTAGTTCCCCCTCAGGTGACGGCAAAATGGCGGCCGTTCCCACCACGACCACGGTGGCCATTTTGGGCGCTTCCCCTACAACTACGCCATCGGCCTCTGGTGTAGGAGTTGGTTCTGTGGGTGAACATGAGATTCCTTGTGCGCATCCGTTTCATCCAGTTTACGACTGGACAACATCTCGTTGCCTGTGGGTTTGGCACCCTTGATTTTTGTGGACACTTCTGGGGATGGGCCTGTTTGGCAACCCTCCCCTCTGCGTCCCTGTAATTATCTTCCTCATGAGAGGCCTCCTCCGGCAGCTTCAAAACCGTCTCCGGAGGATGCCTTTTTCGGCAAATTTCAGACGCTCATGCGTACTGACCCCATGAGAGAGTATTTCAAGGGTCTTCTTAGGGAGATATACCCGCCTGCGCCTCCGGCTCCACCCGCCCCTGTGGTGGTTCCGCCAGCGCCGCCCTTGCCTATAGTGCCTCCCCCATCCCTCCCGCCCTTGCCTCCATTGTCCCCCGTGGAGAAGGCGGTGCCTGACATGGTTCAGCAGGATCCTGACCTATTGGATGATGCGCAGGGTGATCAGGACAGCGAAGACCAGACCCGCTCTATCAGAGCTTTTCACGACCGGGTACTGGACATGATGTGCCTATTGGATGTTCCAGTGGCCGAGGCATCCGCTCCGCATGAGGGTGTGCTTACAGGGGCGTTCACCCTGTCTCCTTCGGAGCGTACCGGCCTGTTCTTGCAGAAGGAAATAGGGTCTGGGAAAAGCCACACTCTGGACTTTTCTTCAATAAGAAAATTGATGCGCGGGGCATGCTGCATTCTTCGGAACAGGTGGCCCTATCATCTTGTCCGCCCCCCCTCCTCCACGATGGTGGCTGCGGCCACTTTACAGTCCAGGCCTGCAGCATCCTCTTCTACGACGGCTACTTAGGTTCGGGGGAAAGAGGACAAGCTCCTCGACTCCCTTGGGAGGAAGATTTTCGCTAACTCGGCCCTGCAGCTCCGGCAGGGCAATGCAGAAATGGTGTTAGCGGGGGAGAATATGAAGATGTGGAAAGGTCTGTCGGAGTTCGAGGAGAGGAATTCATTCCGGTCGAGAAGCTGGAAGACTTTAAGGCGGGATTGTCCGATGCCAGGATCTTGGCCCAGAATCTGCTGGAGGCCACGGCTCATCACGTTGACACTTCGGCTCGGGGCCTTATGCTGGGAGTTGATACCTCTCGAAAGACGTGGTTGCATGCCACCAAGTTCTCAAAGGAGGTGCAGGACAAGGTGTTGGACCTGCCGTTTTAGTCCTTGTCCGTCCTGGTTAAAACTCCTTTTAGAACTCAGAGACCGTTGTCGCAAAGCCGGCCTTCCTCTGCTTTCAGGGGTTTTCTAGACCGGAAATCCTGCAGAGTGGATACACCTTCGGGTAATTCCCGCCGGAGGCATCAACAAACTCAGTTTTTCTCCCGCTCCTCAACCTCCTCCTCAGGTTCAGGCGGTAACACCACTGAAAAGCCTGCCAAATGAGAGTTCTCCGCGCTCGCACAAGACCCCGGTGGGAGGGCGCATTGCGTCTCATTGGGAGGCGTGGCAGACCATCACCGAGGAGAGCTTGCGCTTACCCTTACCCACTACCTCACCCTTCAGCCCTCCTTTCCAGCAGTCAAGGTTGGCCTCCCTAAAAGTCGAGGTTCAAAAACTGGTGGACCTCAGAGCTGTGGAACCAATTCCCCTTGGGGAACGACGGGAGGGCTTCTACTCCTGGCTGTTTACGCTGCTCAAACCCAACCAAGCTGGCCTGTGCACCATCCTAGACCTTTCCCAGTACAATCTTTTCCTACCCCAAGAGAAATTCAAGATGATAACGCCCGGCCAGGTACGGTCCTCCTTGCAGATGGGCAATTGGCTCAGCATGGTGGACCTTCAGAATACGTACATGCATATTCTGATCTGGAATCCACACAGGAGATATCGCGGTTTCTCTCTGGGAGAGGAGCACTTCCAGTTTCGAGTGCTTCCTTTTGGCCTCAGCTCGGCACCGCGTGTCTTCACGAACATGTCGGTGATCGCGGCCTATCTTCGTCTGCAGGGTATCCATGTGTATCCGTATTCGGACGACTGGCTCTTACGCAGCCCTTGCCTGTTGAAAGCCGCCTGCAATCTTCAGTCTCTCCTCCAGCTCCTGTTCCACCTCAGGTTGTCGGTGAACTGACGGAAATCTCTCAGGACTTGTTTTTCCTGGGTTTTCGCTGGAACACGATCGACTGCAGAGTGTACCTGACCGGGGACAGAATGGTGAATCTGTTGGCCACGTGTCAGATGTTTGCGCAGTCGGATAGCATGTCGGCCTGTTGGTTCCAGAGGCTTCTGGGCCTCATGGACTCGTGCGTATTGGCTCTTCCTCTTGCTCGTCTCAAGATGAGGCGGACTCAGATGGCTCTTCGGAGTTCTTGGCGTCAGACTGTGGATCCGGACTCCAAGTTGATAATTATTCCGGCTTCCATGAGAGCGGACCTGGAGTGGTGGTCGTCTCTCAGCAACCTGTCGGAGGGGGCGTGTTTTCAGGACCCATCCCCTATGGTGATGGTCACGACGGACTCCTCCCTTCTAGGGTGGGGTGCAACATTGGATCTTCTTCAGGTCTCGGATCTTTGGTCGCCTTAGGACAAGCTCCACCACATAAATCTGGAGCTTCTGGCGATCTTCCTAGCGCTCAAGGCGTTCAGACCGATCATTGCCAACAAAGTGGTCTGTATCTGCATGGACAATGAGGTGTCAATGTATTACATAAACAAGCAAGGGTGCACCAAGTCTTCCCCTCTCGTGGACCTGTCCATCCAGATTTGGGAGTGGGCGGTTCATCATGGTGTCTGGCTAGTTGCAGTACACATTCCGGGCCAGCTGAATGTCACGTCAGACCCCCTCAGTCGGCGGACGATGGTCAGCTACGAGTGGGAATTGAAGGCAGAGATCCTCTCATGGGTTTTCCTTCCTTGGGGCACTCCGGAAGTGGACCTCTTCTCAACAGCGGCAAACAAGAAACTTCCTCTATGACTCCAGAAACGTGCTGGGAGCCTTCTCTCTGGAAGATGCTCTTGAGATTCCATGGCATAACATGAGGGCTTATGCTTTCCCGCCTCTGCCTCTGGTTCATCGGACGATTTGCAAGCTGAAGAACACTGTGAACTGTTCCCTTCTAGTCGTAGCCCCGTGATGGCCGGCCAGGTTTTGGTTCTCAGACAACACCTGTCAGTGGATCCACCGATCAGGTTACCGGTGAGCCCCGATCTTCTTCACCAGGGGGATCAACAGCTGTGGCACCCTTCCCCACAATCGTTCACCTTGGTGGCATGGTGCCTGAGTTCAGGTCTTTAGAACATCTTAACCTGTCTGCGGATAACATGCATATTATTCAGACAGCCAGGAAACCCTCGACTAGGTCCCAATACAGAAGCAAATGCCTCAGGTTCTGTCATTGGTGTTTACACAAACAACTGGACCCAAGGGCGGCTACGATTGACACAGTACTGTCTTTTGTATCCCACCTTGCAGAGTCGGGAATTCACGTTCTGTCCTGCAGAACTTATCTTTCAGCGGTATCTGTCTACCTGTCTACGGACCAATGCTCTTACTCTTTGTCTAATCCAGTGGTTAAGACACATTTCGCAGGCTTGACGCGCCTTTATCCCCAGATTCGTAGTCCGCACCCATTGTGGGATCTAAATGTGGTCCTTACGGCATTGTGCCATAAACCTTTCGAACCAATGGCCACTGTGGACCTCAAGCACCTGTCGTGAAGGTGTCCTTTTTGGTTGCCGTTACCTCAGCAAGGCATGTGAGTGAGCTCCAGGCTTTGTCGGTGGAACATCCCTTCTTGCTATTTCACAAGTATAAGGTGGTCCTACGGACAAACACTTCTTTTCTGACGAAGGTGGTCTCTGATTTCCATTTAAATCAATCAATCTCCCTGCCGGTCTTCTTCCCGAACCCTGCTTACGAAGCGGAAAGGGTTCTGCACTGCTTGGATGTTAGAAGGGCTCTTAAGTTCTATCTGGACAGAACTTCCAATTTAGGAGCTCTTCTCAACTGTTGGTGGCCTTTGGTAATCCACAAGGTAAGCAGGCCTCTAAAGCGACCATCTCCAGATGGATCGCTGCTTGTATTACGGAGTCTTACACTGTCCAAGGGCTGCAGCCTCCTAAAGGTATTCATGCACACCTGGTGTGGGGCAAGACAGACGCAGTTGCCTTTCAGAAATATGTCCCCTGGGAGACCATCGCAAAGGCAGCTACTTGGGCCTCCCCATCGGCTTTTCGTAAACATTGTCTAGACCTGAGCTCCAGGTCTGATGCTCAGTTTGGTCAGGCTGTGGTGAAGAACCTTTTTCAGTAAGGGATTTTCCATCCAGCCGTAGTTCCTGTAAGGAGTGCTTGTGAATCTTCCATAAGTATGGAGGAAAGGGGAAGGGACGTAGGAGTATAACCAGGTTACTCACTGTAGTGACCACCTTACTCATAGTCCATTGTCCCCTTTACTCCATACGCCTGCCCTCCATCCACTCTAATAAGGTTCCTCTGCTATTGCTTAAAGGTCTCTGACCTGGCGATAGAAAAGGACTGATGGGCGATGCGTGGGGCGGAAGCCGAGATGGGTGGGGCTACGGCCGCGTGCCGTGCCCCGCATAGAAAGAGAGGAAGGACTAAAGCTTTTGCAAAATTTTGGATGCTTTTACAAAGTGCTCCGGTCCCGTCCCACAGGACGGAGGAATGTCCCAGAAGTATGGAGGAAAGGGGACTAGGAGTAAGGTGGTCACTACAGTGAGTAACCTGGTTATTCTTGATGATCTTACCTAGAAGGGGAGATTGGGTGATGGGGCGATAAGTACTTAGGTTGTCGGGATCCAGAGTGGGTTTCTTTAGTAGAGGGAAGATTTGTCCTGTCTTTAAGGTTGATGGGAAGGTGCCTTGAGTTAGGGAGCTGCTGAGGATCTCCAGGTAGGGAAAGAAAGCTTTTGCAGCGAGGGTCTTGAGGATGGCTGCTGGGAGGATGTCTTATGTATACAATGTAGCTTTGAGGGCCATGAGGTGGGCCTGTGGATGCAGAGCTGGTGTCTATGTGCTGGCGAATCCTGCTGATTTTGTTGATAACAAAGGTATTGATGGCGGTGGATTAGTGTGGTATGGTATGATAGTACCAGGTATCATGTTGACGCAGTGCTTGACTGCTGTGGAGAGGGCTCTGCTTTTGTTGCCAGCCTCTGCTATGGTGTTCTGATAGGAGGCCTTGGCTGTGTTTAATTGTCAGACGGTTGCTCGGAGTTCTTAGAGTAGCGCCAGGTCGGGTATGGTCCTGGAGTGGTGCAAGTTTTTCTCTTGCTTCCTAATGACTCTTTTGCTGCGTTCTTGCATCTACCAGTGTCCTGATGGTTTCAGTTTGCAGGTGCGTTATTTCAGAGGTGCGTTCCGGTCTGTCGGGGGGAAATTCTCCCGGGGTCGGCTGGGCTGTCCGCGGACCTCCGGGCAGGGAGGCCCCAACTCCTCCCGTATATCCCAAAAGAGATAGAGTATGAGACACACGCAAGAAGCAAGGTGATTCTGCTGTTTATTAAACAAAACGGCAGGGATGGATCGAGGATCGTACGCGTCCGTCCTGACACTCTCTCAACATCGTGGGGCTCGCAGGCCCTTTTTACCTTAGTATGACGCGCTACTTGCGTCACCTGAGAAAGTTAGCAAAAAACCTATCGCCACTCTGGATTGGTTCCCCGAGTGGTAGGGTTAGTATAGCATATGTATAGAGAACGTTGTTAGTGGTTAAGGGTCAGTCAGGTGGTATACTTGGGTTGTCCCTTCAATTTGATACATGAAAATTGTTACATGAAGACCCCTGAGGATTGGTCAATGTTAATGGCGTCAGTGATAAGGACCCCATGTTCTGATTGGTCCACCCGCGAGCCCCCCAGTCTGGGACCATCGCTGTTCCCAGCTCGCGGTGCACCTGTCATTTGCAACAATGTTTCACTATGGGTATGTGCAGACAATGTGAGGATTTATTCATATGCTGGAAGGCCGACTACTCCCACCGCCGCAGATGTCCATTGAGTCGCTTAATTGTATCTGCCTGTGTCTTGAGACGGGGGATCCAGGCGCCTTCTTCCTCCTGGGCTTGGCACCCTATCAGGTTCGGCTTGGTCACGTGAGGTGGGACCGTGGTTGAGGCAGAATTCTGCACAATTAATATTGCATTTCTCACTTTGTGCCTGGCTTATCTTGCAGGTGTGACCTTGGCGTCGGCTTGCGGTATGAGAGTTTGCAACGTTGTGCCCTTGACTGTCTGCTTTCGCTGGGCTCATTCTGCAGGGTCAGCAACCGAACTCTTGCTCATTCAATGTTCATGGAAGCTTTTGCTTGCAGCCTACTTGGGCCTGGTGCATAAGTGGAGCCATTTAATACACAGGTTCTTTAGGTTATGGTATCATATTGCTTCATCCCCGGTATCGTGTCGTCGTTATATTTCTCGTTATGGAGCGTGAGCAAGCTTTTTAGATGAGTTCATTATGCGTCTTGCATTTCTGCATTTTGAAAAGCCTATGTGAAAAATAATAAAGATGCACGTCCGTGGGTGTGTCCGTCGCCTACGTCATAGCACTGAGTATGTTCTTCGTGTGGATTGGTGTGGGAGTGTCCAGTGTGCATGTTTGCACGGGTGTGCTGACCGTTGGCTAGGTCGTCATGGCATCTCTAACGATGTGTTGGTTTGGTGCTGGGTGGTTCAGTCGAGTCCATCCATGCCGCAGGTGTCGGCATGTGCAGGGCAGGCTGGTGGGCAGGCGGGTGGGCACGCGAGTGGGCACATCCGTATGTTCCTGTACCAGGGTATTTGGTCGTCTGGTAGATGGGCAAACTCCTCTCGTGGCGGGTGTCTGGGCCGTGATCCTCTAGGCCAGGGGTGAGAGGGGATTGGTGGGAGCCTTTTGTTCACTTTTCCCACTTCAGGTCGATGGATGCCGAGAGGGTGGCGTGAACTGCTACCAGTAGAGAGTTGCCTTTCAGTTGTGGGTATTCAGTCCATGTGAGGTGGAGGTAGGGAAGGTCTGCTGTGAGGGAAGTTCTTGAAGGACCTGAAGGTTTCTGCCTGGAGTGCTAGACCTGAGGTGTTGTGCAGGATGTTGAAAGGCACGGCCAGGTGGAGAGACCAGTCAAGCACGGGAGGAGAGCTGTAGTGGAGGGAAGGCAGTATAGTGATGATTAAGTTGAGGGTGTTACCTTTCAAATGTGCTTTGTGAAGCTGAGAGTGTCGAGAAGGCTGAGGAGAGCTTCCTTCATTGGTTTGGTCGCCTTGTTTCCTGGGAGGTTGAAGTCACCTAGGAAGATGTTATTGGTGTGCGTGAGGGACATGGTGGTGACCAGGTTGGTGAAGTTTCAGATGAAGGCTGTACTGGGTTTGGGGGTCTGTAGATGAGAAGGAAGGTGACTGTGGGTCGGGGAGAGGGGAAAGTGACATGCTTTTGAATCTCTTTGTATCTTTGAGGTGCAAACCCTATGTTAATTTTAGGATCAAAATCAAATAATTTACTATTTTCTTACATATTAGACTGAACTTTTGTGTTTGCATACAAGTGTCTAAATTCCCCTACCGCTTTAGCTTTTGAAAGCGACTTGTTTTTTTCCATAATTGTCAATGCTGGGATTGAAATAGAGTTGATGAGAGGGAGCTAAAAGCAGCTGCTGGGTTACCGGCATCGAGCTTGTGAGCAAGAGCTCCCTCTGGATAAGGGGGAGAAAACACATAGTGTGCCACAATTCTAACTTGCGAGTGGTATGTTGATTTATACCACGCACTGCCACCACCCAAGGGCAGTTTCCAGGTGCTCAAAGAAATGCAAACTACCACTACAACCTGTCAAAATCAACAAAGCACAATTAAGCAATGCATTGAGGGCTCTATAAATAAACATAACTGTCTGTCCTATACCTGGGAGCAATTTTGATTTAAATATCTTCTTGAGATTATCTGATAAACCTTTGTACAAATTCCCAAACACATATGGCACTAGCTGGCTTAAAGGTCTAAAGTCCTGGTGGCTGCGAAAAAGTTAACCGTATTCTTTGATGTTACGACCATGAGCTAAGAAGCTCCTGGAAATATCCATTCCTGTTAACAGGACTCAGACAAGATTATGAATTGAGTGTATTTTGTACTCCGTCTTTTGAAATTCAGGGTAAAATGAGTTGAGGAAGTAATTGCAAATCCCAAATTGAGGCATTGGTCAATGCAAGTAAAAATATATTTGAACTCTAAAACGGATAACTCCCTTGTGTCCAATGTTTTTCATAATTTTGGGTAGAAGTTATTTTCACTCCCTTCGCGATAGTTTTGTTAAGAGGATTGGCCTTTCTTTTAGGGAATGCAATTGGCTGGTATGGTGCATCTCCTCTTGAATTACTGTACATTGTTTTAAAAATACTAAGAAATGATTTCAAATCAGATTCATGGTCACTCGTGTCCTTTTCAGTAATTGTACTCCATTCTGTTGACAGTCTGAGAAGTTAAAAATAGAGAGAAAAGAAAATCGCAAATATTCACCCCTGATATTAAAGAAAAACGGTGGTATACCCCTAAATGCAGCTAAAAAAAACAGCTAAACTGGCCTGTAAAAAAAATAAAAAAGCCTAGCTGCTTTTCAGTCCTTTGAAGAGAAGTAAATGGACTACGGTAGGTTGGGGAAAAGCTAGGCGTGAAGGGCTGCAGGGAAATTGGAGGAAAGTGTCAGTACTCTGGATGTAATATGACAAAAGAACCAGGAAGTAAGCAAGACTTTCCTTGCAGCAGACCAGCACAGGATGTCACAACAGTGACTGGCTAGGTGAAAAGGCGGGAGGAATGCTGCACGGCTCTCTCTAGACTGTAACAAATACAAGTGAGCAAGTGAAATCAAGTAACCATTTATGTACTAATCCCCCTTATTTCCCCAACCGCTTTTTTTTCTGCACTAGTCCTTGGAGTAGTGATGAGCTAGATGCCATAGTGGACTCTGCCCCTTGGAAATTCTGAGTTCGTAGGTCAGCCCCGACCACCCCGATGAAGTCAGTGGGGGCAAAACCTATACAGCGCGAGAGTAGAATCTAAAGGAAAGAAACAGAATTAGGGAATCTTCGATTCCGAAACTCCTCGAGACATTGTATTAGTGGGGTATAAGCAAAGTCCCAAAGAACAAGGGAGGAGAGATCCAACAACTGTATCCGAAACCGGGACAATGCAGTCGCACATTGGATGGCAGGCATTAGGTGCGAGGTTACCGGACAGACAGTAAGTCAGTTTGTGAGGGTAAACCAGTAGCAGGTCAAATGGTGGCCATAGGATCAGAAATGACCAGGCAGAGTCCGTTTATCTGTGAGATCCACAACACAAGAAGTGATCAGTAAACAAAAGCCACTTCAACCTGGAAACAAAGCAGGATTGAGAAGCAGCGAGGCTCAGTAATGCTACTCCTTTTACTTGCACCTTCGCAGGAAGCTGACCTCATGGAGGCACGTCATTGGCTGATGCATGTTTGTTGTAATAATGGCATGCCCTTCTGGGAGACCTGGGTAGTGTAGTTCCCATGCCCGACGTTCTATCAACAGAGGCCGCGGCAGATAGATTAAATTCAGGCGAACTGAGGCGCCATTCATGGCAGAGAGCCATTGGTGGGAAGTATGAGTAGTGGAAGGGTTAGATTGAAATGGGGATCCCAGAGGATTTAGAAGGTGAAAGTGGATGGTGGGACGGTAGGAAAAAGGTCCCTCCAATTTAAACCTAAAACACATTAAGAGGAGGAGGAAAATACATTGAATGGAAATGCGTGCAAATGGGAGGAGATGGAGTTTTAAGTTGAAATGAGGATGCAAGGGACTTTGAAAGGGGAGAAAGAATGGTGCAGGGCAGGTAGAAGGTATTGGAGTGCCTCCTCTTCATTTAAAGTGAAAACACCTAAAAGGAGAATGATGTTCAGTGTAAGAGGGTGAAGTGTTTGCAGGCATTAGAAGATTTGAAACCGACATAAAGTATTGGGAACCTCTTGGTCCCCGATTAACACATATATGCCATTTTTGTAGCACAAAAAAAACAATCACATAGGGCACGTGAACGAGAGTTAGCTGCTTACTGGAGGACTTGGTGAAGAAAGAGCCCCCCACGTAACAGGACTTTGCTTTCATGATTTCCTCCTTTCTTGAGTTCATTGTAGAATTATGGGTGATGGTCAGAGCTGGTAGTAGAGGATCTAAATCGTGCATCTATTGATCATTTTGAGGTCTGCCTTATGTGTACCCCTGGTCATAGTTTACAGTACATCTCTCTCTTTCTGAACAGAACTGATTTTTCAATGCATGGCCCAATGGCTTATTCTTTCGTTTTTTGTTTAAAATGTTCAATGGTTGCCTGTTCAAACTTTTTCCCTGCAAAGTCCTGCCCAGTAAATCTAGAATTGGTTTAGCCAGATGCATGAATTCCTCGGGTGACACCATAACATGACAGACTTGTCATTTCTGAGTACTATTTCTCTACAGTGTACTTCACTTCTATACATCTTAAAGGGGACCACTCAATGCCCCCTAAGCGCAAGGCATTAATGGAATTCAAATCCAACATCACCGCTATGATTGAGATGACTTTCAGCTGAACTCACACATGCATGCTCTTTAATGAACTTGGGCTAGAGCCCTGAGGTTTCATGGCTGGCATCCGCTACAGACAAAAAGGGGTCATTCTGGGATGTGCCGTCCTTGCACACGGATAGTATAACGCATGCCTGAATAGTTGTATGCATGTGTTTTAAACTTCCCACATGGTTTTCCTTTATTTGTGAGTGGTATTGGGGGTTCAGATCATAAATCTTACTTCCACCACCCCACAAATCTTTCTGATTCTCCACTTGTACTAGATATTGAAGCAGACCGAGATGGCAACTATAGGAATCACTGTGAATGCCACCTGCCAGGTGTGTTTTGATAACAGCGCTATTCTTATAGGGAAACCCAGGTACTTGCTCATTTCCATGTTAGAATTGCACCATTTGTCAAAACGGCACAGAGGACGACACTGGGCATGTAAATGCCAACGAATGCAGCCTCCTCCGTGCTGTTGCCCATAAAATACCCAATGCCCCTCAAAATATTCAACTGAAGGCAGGATGAAGTGCGGCTATCCCGCAAGGTAGTCTACGTAATGGGAATTCAAATCGGAATGTGTATAGGTTTATTTATAAGGGGGCGGGTGCTCTTCGGAGTGTGGGAGGAGCTCGATCAGAGCAGTATGGAAGCGGTGGCATTGACTGAGAAGAAACGCCAGGAACTTCACACCCGCTTGCAGTTGCAAAGCTTGGGCTACTGTTAGTGACCCTGATTGAGCCTCCATGGCCATCGCCACGGTCTGCTGCCCTTAATCTCCACGCCCTCTGCCGTTGTATCCGGTTATATGTTTTATGACAGTGACTCCAAAAAAAGGACGCCATTTTTTAGGCTGCCCTGGAGTCATCTGTAATGGGTGGGATTGTGCCACTATCGGGTGGTTTCCCAGTCCAAAACTATTTGGTGCCACCCTGCTGCCCCCTCACATAGGAAACATGCCCGTCCGTCCCCCCATACTTACCTCCTCCCACGGTGGCAGGTTTTTCTTTCCATTGGGGGTTTATGCCCCTCTGCTTCCCTGCCCTCTCCCTCCCCCACCACAGACACTGCCCCCGAATCCCCACACATACTTACCTGCTCCCCTGCGCCCGTTGCGTTTGACCTCTTCCAGTCCGCTTCATGTTTTTGGCCATCTTGTTGGCATTTTGAAGGCAGCCCAAGGTTGCGCCTGTTCATGCTTCAACCCAATATGCTTAATGGACTTCAATGTGAATAGTATTCCTGATTGCATTCTTCCAGCTGGCTGTGTTTACCTATGAAGTTGCTATTGTGATCTGCAGTTACATTACATGAATATATATATATATATATTTTGTCTCATAAATCGGTTGTAATTTTGCCTTATGTGTCTTTTTTCCTTCGTTTGCACTTAGCTTCCACCATGGCAAGGAGATACAGTAAGAAACCTTTAAACTTTACATACCTTGCAAACAGTGTGCCTCATTGATGATCTGTGCACATTCTCATTGCTTCACAATCGTGTACCCTTCATACACTCCATCTGATTTCTAAAAGGCATTGCATAAACCCTGTGTGTGTATATATACAGTTCGCATCATTGAATGGTTAGAGTATGGACAGCAAACCTTTATTGAAAAACACGCTAGCGCATGATTGTGTTTAATAACTTAAGTGACTGTAAACCTTTCAGGTTCTGTGCGAGGCGCTTTTTTTTTCTTTTCATGCTTTTCAAATATGCTTGCATATGTGTATACAGAGGAACTGTGTAGTGTTTTGGCAGAACCAGTACGCACATGTTTGCAGAAATATGTTTGTGCACACACGGTATACAGAGACATTGGAAGTGATTTAATTTTGGGAAGAAAATAGGTCAGTGTTTGTCAGAAATCCACTGTGCTTGTGGTCTGTATATATGCTAAAGGAATATTTTTGCCTATGGATATATTATAGTGTAATGACTGGTAATGCTACCCTTTAATTTAGTATATAGACCGCAGGTCCTCAAAGACGCACCAGAAACAGCTATTTTCTTAGTCTGCCAATACAAAAATCTTTTAGTGGGTAGCTGACTTTCTGCATCTTGACTGCCCATCCAGGAGTCCTAGTGGAACTTGAATTTCTCTTTTTCTGCCTCCAAAACTATACTTTGCACTGTTGTCACCAAAAAACATCCTTTGCAAGGCTGCCCTGAGTCTGTGCTACCCTGGTTCTTTGCTAACCTCGGCCTGTGCTACCCTAGATTGGTGCTGCCCTGTTTAATTGCGGTGTAAGCACACCGGATATGAAGGTTGTAATGATTCTGGAATGACAACAGGCAACAAAGCAGACAACTCCAGTGAGCGATGTTTGAATGATTTTCTATTGGTGATTAAAAAAATGGCATTTTGTTTTGCTCAGGGATATTCCTAAAAATGACATTTCTCCCTCGTCTCGCCCAATTAGAAATATGCAGGTTGAGACAGCGGCCCTGGTCTTCTGAGTGCTGATGAAATGCAAACATGTAAAGGTTTTTAATACATTTAGAGCCATGTGTCCTTTGTTGGCACATATCCATCCAGAGACCATAGAAAACCAAATAGCCAAACAGTATGTTTTTGTGTTGTGCAAATAGTGAAAACCCACTCCATATGTGTCTATTCTCCCTCCCATGAAAGGCTACACAGGAAACTTTGAGGAAACTGACCTGAATGATGTTTGGGTTCCATTTATTAAAATTGCGGCAAAAGCTGTTGCGATTTTCTTTTTTTACAGGCGACTTTTTTGCCGCGATTTTATTACTGCACACTGTTTGTCATCGATTTTCAAAGCAGTTCCCTTTTTGTCATGCTTTTCTCACAAAAAACATTTTAGTGGGCTGGCTCCACCTGCTCGTGACTACATAGACAGCCATAGTATTTGTAAAGACATTTTTGCAGAATATTTACCAAACCCATTCATTAATTCCCTGTCTCTATCTACATTTCTTTGGTGTTGGATTATGTGTTTTTAAAAAGAAGCTCCCAAATTTTTAAGCATCTGCATTGTGTAAAAATTGTGTTGGAAGTGTTATTGCACAAATCTTGTTAGTTACCATCTGACTGCACTGCGCTTTCACAAAATGTTACTTTACATTTGTAAATAGACACAGCATTTCAGGATTATTAAATGTTACTTTACATTTGTAAATAGACATAGCAATTCAGGATTATTAAATGTTACTTTACATTTGTAAATAGACACAGCAATTCAGGATTATTAAATGTTACTTTACATTTGTAAATAGACACAGCAATTCAGGATTATTTTGCTTTCCGATTCCTGCACGCTCAGCATTTGGATGGCTACCATCTTGACAAAGGGCACTGCATATCTACAGTGCAGTGCCCGGTCAAAGTTGTCATTTTGAATAGGATTTCTTTCCGCCATGTAGTTTGTTTTAGTTTTTTTTTGATTTTTTTTATTTTTTTTAAATGCTGGCAACATGGTTCATTGCTGCAACTGAGGCATTTCAGAAATAAGTCACCAATTTTTTCATTAATGCAAGCTGTTATTGTGAGAATTCCCTCAAGAATGTAAAAAAAACGTGCTTCTGAGCATTTGGAAAGAGTTTTCATTTTATGGCGTTTTCATGGAGTTTTCATCTTTTTATTGGCATCGTGCAAGATGCTTTGGTGATGGTAGATTCTCGTGAGAATCGAAAGCACAATTACATTTTCCTTGGGTTTGCTTGTGGATAAATAATCCAATACAATCTTGTGAGAACAAAAATCACCTTTCAAAATGTCTGCTAAAACAAAGCAAGAAACACAGGCTTTTGTCTCAGTCCTTAATTGTTTGTGTTGTTACGGGCCATGCGGAAGCGGCTACATATTGGCCTTACATCACTATTGTTGAAATGTGGCAAACACTACAACAGGGCGAGATATAATATATATATTCCTTTTAATATTTTATTCTTTGGTTGAGAAAACTCAACCTTTAATACAAAAAGAAATAGTTTTTTTTCCCAATACATCAATTAGAACACAATAAAATCACAAGTTTAAAAGTGACAAGATAGCTACATATTTCAATTCTTACCCCTCTATCATCTAAAGTATACATTAAAATACTACACATAATTACAAAGTACATTTCAATTCATTACTCATCAATAAAGGATAAAAGATAAGGTTAAAATATCACACCTCGTCCGGCTCATCCAGGGTTAATGCTCTAATGAAACTGGAAAATCCTATTAGGGCAGACGTAGTTCTACGTGTGAAACATCTGTGCCAGAACTCATCCGTGCCAACTATAGTGGACATGCCCATCATTTTGCTCAAGTAAAGTTTCCGTAACTTACCAAACTCGGGGCAGTCTAGTACCAAGGGCCTGATCACGAGTTGGGCGGTAACGCCGGCAGTATTACCGCTGGTGCTAATAGCCCTACCGCCAAACCCCCTGGCACTATTAGCGCCATATCACGGGTTTGGCGGAACGGTTAGTGCCCATTCCCCATTGGGCCCATTCGGGAATTCCTCATTCCCCATTGGGCCAAATGGGGAATTTTCGCACTGTTACCGCCGGCGGATTTTCCACCGGTGGTAATAGCGCTGAAAATCGCCAAATTTGCAGCAGATTTCCCCCCAGCTAAAAGCTGGGGGGAATCAGCCAAGGCCATGATTTGGCGGACTCTTAAATGCAGTGGTAATAGCGTTACCGCCAAACTCGTGATGAGGCCCCAAGTGTTAGTTGTCTCTACCATATCTTTAGGTTTACAGAATCTGCATCGTCCTGAGTTCGCTGGTATCTTGCCATGCCTAATCAAGATTTTTTTAGAAGTTAGCAAGTTCCAGCAAAAGCGGATAAAGACTGATTGGGTCACCTTATCTGTATAATTACTAAAGAACGGGGCTAAAACTCCCTTCCTCGTGTTGACTGCACTCAGATGTGCAAGAGAAATCTAGGAATGAAAGTATTCTATTATTATCATCCTGTCATGTCGATAGAGCCGATCTTTAACCCTGCCGGGGTGATCTACCAGATCCCTGGTGGTACAGCTTTAGTTTTTCCAATTTTCCAATATTGAGCTACATAATTCCTTTAGGGCACTCATACTGTTGCAGCACTGGCTAGTGTAAAAAAATTAAATCTACAAATACTGGAGATGACATTTAATGGAGAAGAGGTCATATTTTCCAGTGCGCACTAGCTTGTAGGGATACGATGGCCAACTTATAGTAAATGGCTACGCCTTGGAGACTTAGCGAAACCTTTAGTGCACATTTCCACATTTTTTGTTCGACCGCAGACAGATGACTCAGGAGCGGGTATGGGTAGGTCTCATTGCCATACAACACTATAGGCACGACTTTGGCTTCGTAGTATCGAATAACTGGTTTAAGTGAAAACTTGCCGAACTTTGAGTCAATCATTTTCATTTGGGTGGTTAATTTCGCAGTTCGTTCATTCAACCAAACCAGACTATTATTCAAGGTAGATCTTGCAAACACTGGGAAGCCCAAATAGATTAACAAATCCACACATTGAATAGAGGATTTACCCGTGTACCACTTAAAGTTACATTTCTTTCTATTATTCAAAAATCTAATTTTGCTGATCAACTCCTCTTTTGAAAACTCATCTGTACCGAAAAACCTCAAAGAAGCCTGGGTCCTTCCTCTCCTTAAAAAGCCCAGCTTAGACCCCAACATACCCACTAATTATAGGCCCATCATGACCGTCCCCTTTCTCCTTAAAATACTAGACAGACTGGCATACCTCCAAATACAATGACATTTGGAAGACAATCTCCTAGGCTTGCGACAATCTGGCTTTAGACCCAGGCACGGGCCTGAAACTGCCCTCCTGGATCTAATAATCCAAATGGATGAAGCCAAAGACAAGGGCAATTTGGCCATATTGCTCCTGTTGGATCTATCCACAGCCTTCAACCTAGTAGACCACCAAAATATCACTCAACACCTTTCCTCGGCTGCCACATTCTCACAGAATGCCACCAATTGGATTCCATCCTTCCTGTCCGATAGGTCAACTAGGGTCTTCGCTCTTTCGGCTGCAGCTGACCCTGTCCCAATCCAATGTGGAGTACCCCAAGATTCTTGTATTTCACCTACGCTTTACAACATCTTCACCAAGCTCCACTTAGACTGACTTGACGAACTGGGTGTCACATATACCAATTACGCGGACAACATCCAGGTCCTCCTCACACTCACTGGGAGCTATGAGAGAGATGCTGCAAAGATTAATAAAATCTAACTTGAAATTAAAGCATGTATTGCCACCCACAGCCTCTGCTCGAATGATGACAAGACGGAACTGCTCATCGTAGGTTCCCAGGCCCGCCTCTAGAATTGGACACTAGGTATCAATCATTCACCATTGATGGCAATATCATAAAAGTCTGTAAAGAAGTCAAAACGTTGGGCGTGTATCTCGACTCCACACTATAGCTCAAAAAACAAATAAACGCAACTCATCTACGGCCTATACGAATAAACTTATTAATGCCTGTAGGCCATTTCTCTCAACTACAACCTGCCTCACATTGTCTAGAGCTCTGATATTATCTAGACTAGACTATTGCAATTCACTCTTCCTAGTCTCCACCAGTAGTAACATGAGTAGACTCCAGGTCTTACAGAACAATGCCCTTAGATGCGCTCTTAACTTCCCTCGTAAGGCCCACATTTCTACCATCAGTAAGGATGTCCACTGGCTCCCCATCCGGGACAGAATTAAACTAAAATCGCTTGTCATTACATACAAATGCCTTTCACTGACTGCCCCAGGGTACTTATCAGACAAATTCTCCAGACATAGCACTTCTAGACCCACCAGAACACCTTACAAGCTCCAACTGAACATTCCCAAATTCAATCTCAAAACAGCAGGGGGATCTAACTTCCCAGTGCTAGCAGCGAAATGCTGGAGCGCACTCCCCATGATAATCCGGTCTGAAGAGTCATTCTGGTCATTCAGAGCTATGGTGAAAACTTGGCTTACTACTCAGTAAGAATATGATACCTGCATGCATGTTTATACTGCAATCTGTAACCTAGTCAGCCTGTAGCATGACATGGACCACACTGTAACCCGGTCTTTATGCTACCCATTGTATTTTCCTTTTATGCATCTCGCATGTGCAACCTTTCTGTAACCTATGTTGCTCCTCAAGCCCAATGCGCCCAGTTATCTGAGGGTTTGGCCGCACTAAGTAAATAAACGAAAATAATTATTTTTGATTTAGTGGGATTAACAGTAAGTGCATGATGTTTCATATAGGTTACAAAGGCAGAGATCAAACGCAGGAGGCTGATTTTAGTGTCATCGAACAAGAAAGTCGTCAGCATAAGAGAGCCATTGGAACCTTAGGTTCCGTAATTGGCAATCAATGGCACTTGACAGAGGGCCTCCATAATATCAGCCAGGTACAGATTAAAAATACAGGGGGCTACCACGCAGCCCTGTCTCACTCCTCTGGCTGTAGGGATTTTCCTTGAAAGAGCTCCATTATTATTTAGTCGTATTTGGATAGCCGTTCTTGAATGGAGAGTGATTAACAAACTAAGAAGACCCGTCGGGTTGCCCCAGCTTGCAGGTTTCTGCCAAAGCAGCCCTCGATCTAGCTCATCAAAAGCGGCTTTTGGGTCGAGGGAGGCCCCATAGACCGCCTCATACTTTCCACTCCATGCCAGATCTTGCGCTGTATTGATGACCAAACCATTAAGTGAGGTGCCCATGTGTCGCCTAAAGCCAGTTTACCGCTTATAAATTCTTCCTATAGTGGCTGCCCATGCTGCCAAATGAAACAGCACGATCGACACGAATATCTTGCTATCCACTTCGAGCAATGCTATTGGGCGACAGGTGTAGGGATTAGCCCTGTCTCCTCTTTTAAAGATTGGAACGATGTGGGTGCTGGACAATGTAGGTGGAAACATTACTGTTGTGATTATGTTTGTGAACAGGATGGGGTGTGTCAGTGCCCACGACTTTGCATCTAGTTTGAGGGAAAGATTGGCTACACTATTAGGACCTGACGCTCTTGAAGAACCAATCGTATTGATTATTCTAAAGATCATGTATTCGCCAAAGTCCCAGTTGGAGACTGCAAGCGGGTCTCAATGAGTGGGAACCATATTCCCACTCAAGTTATCCATGCCTGCGAAAACCTGGCCAAAATACATTACCCAATCCGATTCAAAAGATCCATTTACCTGAAGCAAAAACTGGGGTGCTTTGCTGTGTTAATTATCTAGCAATAGGCTTTTAAGTTCTTATCCTTCAGGCATAGAAGCTTTGCTTCACCATCCCGTTGCTCTCTTAATGCTTTTGACTGCCTGACCCGATTTCGATACGTCTGGCGAATCTTCCTTATTTCTTCAACCAGTTCATCGAGCCCCCCTATTGTAGACTTTTTCAGCCGTCTAATATTTTGGCGCATCTCCCTTTTACGCAAAACCACATCTCTATTATAAATATGCTCATAATTATTATTAGTTCTGTTCTGTCCCCTATCGGACACTGCCCCTCCTGTCTTTAATAGGACCTTAATAAAACTTCAAATTTATTAGGGTTGAAAGTTTAAAATGTCCATGTTAAATCTAACAGGGAATTAACCTTCACATCCTTAACTGAATTCCAAAAAATCTGAGAACCTGCAGCGTTAGCTATCAAGTCCGACCCACATTTAGATTTGATTTCAATTTCCTCAGGAATCTTATTAGATTTTTGTTCAATAACAAATGCTGCCTCAATTAAAGCCTGATCACTGTGCATGTTGAAGAATCTTGTACTGCGGGCGCCTAGCCCATCTTCCACAAAGATGTAGTCCAGCTTGGAACTTGAGGTACCATCGGTCCATGTAGCATGCACCAGTGATTTAAAGCAGAAGGCCTCGTTCAATAGCCAGAGCCTCAAACCTTCCGGGTTCGAGAGCCATCTATTTCCATTCCTCCTCTTAGCCACAGACAAAGCACCTATATCTCCTGATTCTGATCTATTTTCATAACTGAGACAATCTGACTTTAAGTCTCCCGCCAATAAAATAGGTCTCCATTTTAGCACACTGTAGTGAATTTCATGAAGCACAGTTTCCAGGGACCATAACCCTTTATGCCAATAGACATTTACTACTAGGATTTCATAAGGGTCTGTCTCCCTAATATTGATGTGTGTCGCCAACACTCCTCGAATGATGTCAAAGAATTCCATTCCTGCCAACACAGGGGAGGATCTGATTAAGGTTAAGAGAACCCCCCCTCATCCCCGAGTGTCGACCCATTAGACCTTACACAGCTGGCTGACTTTTTATTGTAAATCCATCTACTATGGGAGCCTGTAACAGCAACGTTTTTTTTAGGACTATTATTTGAGACCTTTGAAGCTTTTCTACTAGAGATGGATCAGAAAACAATGCTTGTGACCACATGTGTTCCATGATAGTACGCTGAAATTATTTCCTCCTTCATACCCTAGCGAGAGAGCCTCGTTATTACTTGCGTGATGCATTAATGAGCCACGCCCAGTTGTTGCTGGCTTCCGAGTATTCCATTTTTATGCATCAAAGGATAAATCTCAGCGTAAGGGACGGGTGTAACTCCTTCCCTTTCGTCAGCATTGCAAATGGTGACATCAAACCCCGGGATTCTCAGACTGTCCCTAAGAATTGAATCAAGGACAAATCTTGTGTTTTGCTTTACAACTGCTCTTTCCGTTCTTCCTCGATCCAAAAAATCAACCCTATTCAAGTCGACTGATGAGATACCCCTCAAATTCAGAATCTTCGAGAAAAGTTGCAAGATCGTGGTACGCTTCATGGTCACTCCCCTGTTTTTGGATAAGATACTCTCTAGTAAGATGGTCCTAGTGTGATCCATTCCCTTTAATGTGGAGTGCTTAAGGATTACTATCTGATCGTGATCCCCACACATTCTGAGATTTTGGCCCGTTATTAAGAAGCGGCCCCTTCAGAGACCTATCCAGTTGATCCCTATTATACGTGTCCCTTCTCTCCTCCACCGTGGCTTGGCCTCTGGGAATCTCGTTAGGCGGATTCAGCTGTTGCATGCTTCTCTTATTAAGGTCCTCCAACGTTTTGCCGCCCTTCTTGTCAAAAACCCTCTGGCAGGCTTGATCTTGCAAGTCTCTTGCGACCCGGGCTAACCCCACCTCATTGGGTCCATGCTGTACAGGAGGCGCAGAGCTCATAGAAGAGGTGTTGGCCTTGTTAGGCTTAGTCATTGATATTTCGTCCTGTGGTTAGATTAACATCCATTTCCCTGTTCCACTTCCTGTCCAGGTCTTCTCTGGAACTTTAGATAGACTCCCTGCTTTACATCTTGGCCTCTCCCTGACATTCATTTCGGGGCACTCAGCATATTTATATGTTGTCGGACATTCAGGATATTTATTTATAGTTGGTATTTCTTTAGCCCGACTAACCCGCTGATGTTCCAGCTCCTTTTTCTTTATTGGACTGCTTCGAATTAGCTGTTTAGTCACAAGCATTTCTTTTGCATCAACCGTCGGTTCACAAGACCTCCCCCCCCCCCTACTAAAAACATTTCTAGGGGAGCCTGGCAAATGCAGGCTCTTATCAAGAGGCTCCCCTTTCCTTAGATTGCCGAAAAAGCACCTCTTTCACAATGGGCTTCTTAAAAAACGTACTCGGGAATTGTTTCGATGGTTTAGATCGTTTTTTGCAGTGCACATATTCGTTTTCCTATTCCTAAAGTTTTTATTGTCATCGTTTTCTTTGATTGAGTCTTCATCATTTGCCCTTCTCACCCCCCCTCCCCCCAGTCCTTATACTCAGTTTACATTGGGGTTCTGGTCTAGAAGCCACTGCAATACAACCGCCAACTACATCTTCCGGTTTTTGAGCTACTTGATTGGAACAGGTCTCTGACTCAGCGACCGCCATACCTTTCTGAGGAACCTTGCCAATCCTGTCTGATAACATTTCCATTTTCCCCAATAACGAATTAAGCATAGATGAGTTGTTATTAACATTTTCAACCCTTAATACAGTTTCACCATTATATATAACACTTGGTTAATTTCTATCATGGTTTGTTCTGATGGTACATTCCAACGTAGATGTGTGCCCGAAGTGGAAAGAGAGGGTCTGTGTAGGGAATCCAATGGCGGGGGAGAAGCACAAAAGAAATGAGCAGTCCGAGACCCCATTTCTTTTTTCACCAAAGACCGATGTTATATCATGGGTGGTAATGTTTAGTAAATCTGAAGACTCACACAGAGAAATGCGGTCAGCTCTGTCAGAGAATAAGGACGTACCTGAATATTCAGATTGTATTTTTCTTCCAATTGGTTCTTAGTCTATGCAATTTACTGGTCCTCTGAGAGGCAAGAAGGATGTTAAGTTGTTTCCCGGGTGCTGGCAACTGGGGAGGTCCCTTAGTTCCTCGATACATTGGCCTCTCCCTTCTATCCCCCATCATAGTTGGCACACTATTATTTACTACTTCTCCATCCGTTTTCACAATCATTTCATCCTTTGGTAAAGGTGGCAAGGGGAGACTAACCACATTAAGCATTTCTGTGTCTGTAATATATGCTGGGGTGCCAATCTCCACCATGACTCGGTGCCCACTCCTCAGATGCATTTGAAAGTTTGAGACAATGGCCCCTTGCACGTGAGAACGCAGTCAATCAGGACGCTGGGTTTAGCTTGGGGCTACCTACCCAGGGACACTCTTATGAAAATAAGTGAGTCACAGGTTCAAATGTACGTGGCGTCTTGTAATGGTCACCTGGACGGCTCAAGGCTCAAGAACCGCAGTCATTGCCCGCACTCTTATGATGGACCCCTAAAAGGCTCAAGGCCTGCAGTCGCCTCCCACACCAAACAGGGTAGATGAAAATGTCCTGTTATTTTTAACTGATTTTAAGGGCACACGTTATATAGGAATTTCTGATAGTTAGTCAAAGTTAATGTGCCTGCAATCTCCGGCCAACCAAATCACTGTGGTTGAAAGTGTATAGGGAATCTTCTCGTTCACAAGAACTCTGGCAACACTAACAGGAAAAACACACTGCGCACACTGCTCACTCCGGTCAAAAACGTCCACCCATTCTTCCAGTGAAGAAGTAAGAGGGAAACAGAGTTGGTTTTATCCACTTGCTAACGTCGGCAACTTACTTGAATAGACATAATTAGTGAAGAGTTGGTGCCCACACATTAATAATAATAACCCCACTTTTATTTTGGGCGAGGTGGCATGTCAATGGATAACTTCACTTACGTACCGACGTAAGGTATGCTGTCCTGCACACTAAGAGACAGAAGTAATAAATGTCTTACCGTTGAACAGTAACGCACTGCAATTTAGCCAAGCAGCCAAACAAACTTCTCACTTGCCAAATCACTTGCTCCCACAGAGCGCGTGAACAAGGCGCGTGGCCTGCTATAATTATGGCGTTCACAGGTGGTCCCAGGTGTGGTGGGCGGGACCTAATTTCAGAAGGCAAATAAATACAAAAGCCTTCCTCCAGCACTGCACAAAGCAAAATGCAGCAGCCTTTCTTCAAATTTTCAAGAGTTCTCATACATTTTGACAAAGCGTGGAGTGCAATGAACGGGGAGAAGAGGCCCCATTTTGCCATATTTGAGCGCATGCAGGAAGGCAAACTAACGTGACTTGAAAGTGGCTGGCTTCTCTGAGCGATGCTAAGCATTAATCCAACAGCTCGGATGGTGTGCGCGACTGGTCTCCAACCTGTTGCTCTCCAGATGTTTTGGACTACAACTCCCATTATTCGATCGCCACTACATGCTGGGTTGGTCCTATAGGATTTGTAGTCAAAAACATCTGGCGAGGAAATGATTCCAGACCACCGATGCAGGCAGTCCTTACAGTATGTAAGGAACGTGACCGTGATCAGATATGTAGTGCTAGCTTCTGCAGAGGATGTTAAGCATGAACCCAGTATTACGGCATGAAGAGATTCTGGGTGGTAGTCAAACTAGTATGTGTGGAAAGCGACAGTGATCCGACATCCTAGCGGCTGGCTGGTAAGAACTATATTATTGGTCAGTCTAGTGCTTCTCCACTTGACAAAATGATGAAAGAAAATCGGAGTGGGATCAGAGGTACTGTAGCAATGTCATTGGCCAATCCACTGTTCTAGCAGAGTCTGGTACATCTCCAAGTAATCCCCAGCACAAGGAGCAGTCTTGAAGGGACGCATTGGGCAAAGGAAGCACAAGCCTCTTCTGATGATGATCTTGTCACAGACTCTGCAATGCTTCCCGTGTGCTTTGGCACCACGAGCCATATCAAAATCTGGCCTTTTTCATTTCTGGAATGTCGTAAATGACCATCGGGACCAAAAAACACCAGGGCTATTTAGATGACCACACATTTTCTGGCAATAATGTCCTGACCTCTCACTGCCAATTCTGAAGTTGCCTCACTATGGATTTTACCCCCAAGGCACCAATCTGGCAGTCGGGAGTTCACTCCTGAAAAACGCTTGGAAAATGGAGAACATCTCCCTTTACCAAGGATGAATTTTTAGAAGGAACATCTTCCAGGACTGCGATCATGGAAGCCCTTATGGTGTTATGTTTCTGAAAGCCTTTGGCTCATTACCATGTGGTTATAATAATCAATAAGGGCATTGCAATGGCTCATCATCTTTGATCTCTATTGGACTTTGAGCCCTTAATGGGCAGGGATATAGAGTGTATTCCACTAGTGTCTGGTTTTTCATTACTTTGGATGTAGTCGGGCACCAACATAGATATCTTCTACACTAAATAATGAATCTTCACTATAGACATGGGGAGAAATCACAGTGGTAAGAACTGTGTAGCTAATGGGCATGTCTTTGTTGCCCCTCCTAATAATTAGGTCTTAACTGGTCATATCGGAGGGATATCCGGTGTACTTTTCGATTAGTTGGATTGAATACTTCCTTCACCATCGGGTTCCTAGATTATAAACCCATTTTTAAAGCAAGAATTAAAAGGTGAATCTGCTTAGTTTATCTAACCAGGGTTTATCTAGAAATATGGGCTAGTTTACTGGATTGTCCCTTTAAGGTTTGTGCATCTGAGATTGTGTTTCTGACGGATATCTAAAAGAGAAATTGGTTCCCTATGACACTGAGTGTGCATAAATACAGACAACAGAACTTATTTATCTTTTAAAACTAGTTATTATGGTGAGTTTCAAGATCTTAAGAGGAATGTGGGCCTAGATGAACAGTAGACATGCCTCAAGCAGCAACCAGGGTAATGCTGTCGCAGTAGGAGACATGTTTTTGTTCATGAGCTAAAACCACCATCTAATTTGTAGCATGGAAATCCTATATAAGGCAAAGAGTGGGAGATGCAAATGAAGTGCCTGCATAGGTTTAGTTATTTGTGCTCAAAACAACATTTCAGAATCCAAGCCAAAACCAAACCCAGTGGTTAGGATGATGATCTCTACTAGATGATAATATGCTGGATGGCGCTGTGCTAGGTATGGTCTCTCCAAGAGTCCCAGGTGAAAGCCTAGATTGAAATAATGTTAACTTTGTTGCGCCAGAGAAAACAGTAGTTACTCAAACTCCCTTGAGTTGTAATTTTAATTAATGTAATGATATCGAGGATTGAGAAACTCTTCCTGCCGTGTTCATCCTCTGCCAACAACATTATGTATAACTGTATGTCATTCAGTTATTGATAGATGGAGATACCCCCTGCTTAGGTATCACATCTCCCAGTGTCTCCATGCTGCAAGAAACAAAAAGGGGGCCTCACCTGGATGATACCATCGGAGCAAACAGGAAATAATGCAGAAACATCTCATAGGCAGCTAGCTCACACCTGAACTCGTGCCAGATAGTTAGGTGGTCTCCAATGGTCGACATGTCAAAATCCAGTGTCTACTCAGGATGCACACACAGAAAGGTACCATTATTATTGGTAAAGCATCACCCACCACCTGAAGAGAAGCCATTCCAGTACAACAGTGAGGGCAACTCCCTGATTGGTATGTAAGAAGCCGATTATTATCATGAATATGTACTTGAAGAAGCAAGGCTAAAGCGTTCTCTAGTGTCAGTTCTTTTTTCTACTGATAGTGTAATTTGAAGTTCTTTTTTTTTATAGCAATGATCAAAACAATGCCTCGTTTGTCGAAGGGGCATTCACAATATTATGGAATAATTGTCCCGAGTGAAAACTTCTTGGGTGTGTCTCAGGAATGATCAATCGTGGCTTTTGGTCTAAGAGGAGGATATCCTGGGAGCTCAAGTTTTTGCAATTTAGACCAACAAGGAACAGACTCCTACAGTTGCCAACACAAGAAGCCTCAACACTGTAATGCCACTTGCGTGGTGAACGGTCCAATATAAGTGCTGGGTAAAATAACAAGAGAAGAGTGAAAGTGAGTGCAATACAGATTCATTAGTGCCAGATTCATCGCCGCCAGCGAGATATTGACTGTTGCAAGCCCCACCACATTTTCTTCTATTACAGAACCCTGCATAGCTGGATTTCCACAATTACTTTCCTCATTCACTTGCTTTGGTACAGGTGTGGTCTTCAATTCGTCAAGTCCACCTGCATTCACTGTTTTCAAAGTGTTATACACTCCTTGAGTTTCAATTGCTGATGCCAAACACTCTAACAGCAAGTTCGACATTTTTCCAACAGGACTTTGGATTGGAGAGAATCCTTCTGATTCACGATTTGGCAGCTTTGTGCACTGAAATCTTGAATGGTCGTCATGTCTGAATGTAATGACGAGCATGCCAGAACGGCAATATAATCATTCACCTAGTAAAGAGCTTTGCACTAATTGCTGTAGTGAGAAATCTTTGCTTGATAACAAGAAAAGTTAGACGTTCAAACATGTTCCATCCTGCAAAGCTGTCCTTGATGTGTTCTAGTTGATTACGGATTAAATGAGGACCTAGAAGTTGTCGTTTGGGAACCAGAGTAAATTCACTGTTTGTTGCCATTTACAGGGAAACGCAGATTAGCAGCCTGGAACATTTAAATGGAGCAAATGTGCACTCACCACACGGCTCCAGAAATCTGTAATGTCTGCAAAGTACATTAACATCTTTTCTTTGCCATTTTGTTTTTTATGACACTCTTTGCAAAAGTATTGCAATGTTTTGTCCCAGTTACTCCAGGGAAGAGTAATACAGGATCTACTTAGCAGTGCTAAGTATGGAAATGATACCTCTCACTAACATCTGCCCAAATCACCCCAAAACGTGTTAGTAGAAAGTTAAAATAAGTTGCATTTTCTCTTATTATGCAGTGTATGGTAACCAGAATTTTGCACTCACACTCCTTTGCTACAAGTGTTTTGATCTTTGTTCCTCTAGTGCAGCTTTCCTTTCCACTGTCTCCAATGGCTTTTCCCTTGATTTTTTTTAGCAGCTTTGTAGTTGGCTCTGTAGGCAAGATTATGTTGTGTAAGATTACAGTGCTTTGTCTTGATGTTTCCTCCCTGTTAAGCATTCATCAAATCGGGTTTTGCTCAACTCTGACATGGCTGCGGTTGGCAAAGCCACGTTCAAGACTCTGCTCTGCCAGAAACCCCTGGCAACAAAAACAGAGGTGTTTCCCCCTTCATCAACATGCCAAACAGCACCTCTAGTACCTCCAACCATCTGATATTGCTGTAGGATCACTTCCATCCCAACCCCAGTCTTGTTGAAACACACAGGGTCTTTGCAGCTTGGTACCACCGACTAATACTTGCCCTCTCCTAATAAACCCTTATTGGCCCATGCATGGAAGCTGTGGTCCCAGCTGGTAAATGGTCTCCAGGCAAGAAGCACGGCACAAGCTGTGGCGGTTCGAAAAACGGTCAGGATGATGGGGCACTGCCTGCACTCGGTATTCTTGTGCACACATTCTTCTTTTTATGCCTGTTATGATATCAATTTGTTCTATTACTCCCCTTTTTAAGTTGACATTAGCACCCTTGGCGGGGAGCCAGCCAATCGGGAAGCTAGGAACGTGCGCTGAACATTCCAATGTTAGCCGTGTTCCAAGCCGCCTGATGGCCGCTTCCCCCACCCGCCATCTTCCCCCTGCCCCAGACCTCTTTTTATCTAAAACCCCTCCACACTTACCTCATTGAGGCAGTGACATGCGCCGCTTCTGCGTCCTCTTTGTCTTGTGAGGTCACCATGGAAAGGGAAGGCGCGGCTTCTTCTCTTTCCATGGCAGCCATTTTTAACATGATTTATACAATGGTCAAACACCACCCAGAAAGACCCGTTATACAGGTCACAAACATTTTCTCTACTGTCTGTGTCACCAAATATTAGATATATATAAAAGAGAAAACACACATATACTATTGATAATGTCTGTCCCCACTGCTACATATATTCAATACACAAGGTTTTTACAAAACATATATTTTCATTATACAATTCATCCAATTTCTAAAATACAAGATAAAGTTGTCAAAATGGAATTTACCATACAGCATCCACTAAACAGAAAATTCTACTAACACATTAAACCCACATTGACAACAACATATTTAAGGTTTCATGCACAACATTGGGCATTTTTGATAAATTGCTCCTTCGCCCATCAAATGGACTGACCAAGGAAGCCCACATATCTGCACGCAGCAACACTAAGATTTGGATTAGCCCAAAACGCAGGTTAGTCCCCAGGAGAAGCAGCTGATCTACTTCTTTTGGAGTTGAAAGTGAGTGAACAAATATCCCTTGATGGTGCGAAAGGCATTGAGAGGCAAGGCAGTGCCAGCTGCAGAGTTACATTACAGAATTGGAGAACAGCAGTATGTCCTGATCGTAAAGCATAACAAGACATTCAGGGCACCATTCCAGTTGAACTGCTATCTCTGGAATGCATAATATGTCCAGGCTACTCGTGGAAACTTCCACTGTTGTATATTAATCATACAGGGCGTCAGCTGATCATAAACTCATTTTATTCTATTGGATTTCTGGGTCTCTGCGACGCACCTCCAATAATTAATGCAGGCGTGTTCTAGTTTGCATATAGGAATAGATGCAGTCGCCATGAAGGATGCTGTGGTTGGTGTAATGTAGACGTTAAAGGTGTCGGAGGAGGTGGGGGGGAGTAATGTTTCGATGCTAAAAGGGCATTGAGTGCGAGGTCCGCGATGTTGGGATTGTGAAGGACGGCAGAGCTAGCATTGATTAATATAGACCTATGCAAGAGCAGTAGGATGGGTGGCAGTGAGAGGGATTTGAACGAGGCTCAGAGGATTCGTGGAGCTGGTGTTTTTTAGTGTTGATGGGTCCTGGCCCTTGGGAATGATATGAGACTGTATGTAAAGACACACAGTAATACCTCCCTGGTGTTGGAAAAGGCTCAGGTTCTGGCTTTTGGCCCTGAAGTATAAAGATGTGTGTGATTCGTTTTTGGTATTTTCTTTTAGAACTACACTGAAGATTCATAAAATCATCCTGTGTTTAGTTTGAAACAGTTTTCATTGTACTGGTGAAGTCTAATTTTTGTTCCCATTCATCAATGTACTGTAAAGCGTAATAGATTGAAAAAATATCTGTTTGTTTGCACAAGCAACAAAGTTCTGAGAGAATCTCACATATTCAGCTTTCGGCTCTTTGGCTTTCTTCCACTAGAAAAGAGATAGCTTTTGACTAAGATTATTTCTAATGTATTCAATCATTCACTCTTCATATGACCTGGCCTAGACCTGACCGTTCAATTGGTGAATTGGGCTTTTATAAAGTGAACATTCAACTCTTCCCGCCATAACTACTGTCAGCAGGTGTTTCTGCCATTGGGAGAGTGTTGTTAGTGAATGTGGCACAGGAACCCATTTCAAGACAGCCCATTTCAGATATGCTCTTTCTCTTATCAGTGTGGAACAGCTGTCTAGACGACATTGGAGGTACATGAATTGAAACTGTTGTCTGCAATTATGCTGACCTACGACTCGGCTGTACATAAGCAGAGATGTTGCATCCTCACCTGCTAATACATTTTCTTCTACAATGTTCGGCTTCTGATACAGATTTGGTATCGCCCTATCTTGGAAGATTTTGGTTTAATGGGTCAACCTTCTCTTGGTGGACTTTTTGTGTGTACTCCTAATAGAACAAGACTCTTTATTAACCATGGTGTACAATACTTAATCTGTACTCGAAAAGGGTTATTTGTCATACTATGTCCACGCCCATTTGCATCAGGGAACAGATGTCTGATGTGATGACCTGTTATTCTTTAGATGGATCTTTGGTTAATTGATTTTTTTGTAATTGATATTTTGCGACTCTGCTGATTTAATTACATCTAGTTTCCAAGAGAAGCTTTAATAACATAATAATTAATCACAGTAGGGAGGAAATTAGGCAGAATGTTCAATGGATGTCCTAGCAGAACGCACTAGTCTTGACTGCTTTGCTGGTAGAGTGATGGTAACTGCTTCTGCTATCTAGGAAAATGGTTGCTGTGCCATTGTACATGATGATGGCTTAGTGAAAAGCATTACGTTGAGGGAATTCATATGCGACGAGCCAGAATGCTTACATCTTTTCATAAAATTCAAATGTAAATGTTTGTGTTGTGTTGCAAATGTTTTTTTTGAGCTTTGATCTACATTGTTTTCTAAAATCAATGAAATTAATATTAGGGAAAATTTATGAAAATTACCTGTTGTGACTATGTATTCTTTTCTTTTCTGTAGCAAGTCCACATTCAACACCATCAACGCTTCATTTTCCGACGTCGCCGATCATCCAGCAACCCGGGCCATACTTCTCGCACCCTGCAATCCGCTATCACCCTCAGGAGACGCTGAAAGAGTTTGTCCAACTTGTCTGCCCGGATGCCGGTCAGCAGGCTGGACAGGTGGGGTTTCTAAACGTAAGGAATACGTTTTATTTACTTGTTTGTTGCAGCATACAATTTAGATTTTTAGTTGATGGATTTCCTATTTGTTATTTTTCCCACAGCCATGGCCTATTCTCGTAATTGTTTTTGTTATTTTGCATTTATATAGCGCCTTACATACCATTGGTATGGTTTGAAGGCGCTGGTAGGTTGAACGCCCTTGGGAACCAAAGTTCATATCAGTAATGTTAAAGTCTTGTGATCAAAAGACATTCCTTTGATGCCATTGCTTCTGTAATGAACGTATCGTAGAATTGCAGACAAACCTTAGGAAAGCATCATTTTTCAAGGACCTAAATAATGAATTTGTGTTACCAGCAAGATATTTCTTATACTTCTTTTAATTCAAACCTCTACGAAGCCCGAGTTGGTAATCCAAACAATGTCAGTTGTTTATTTAGTTTATTAATTGTTAATGTATTTATTAATTGTTGCTTTATAAGGAGCACCGTACAACTGACTAGCTTGTCGCGCACCAAAGAAAAAGGAGTGGGCGAAGCCGATAGTTCATAGTCCTTGGGTATTCAGGTCTTATAAGTGTGAGTGGTGGAAGGGTTAAACGTTTTGAGATTGCCAGTTAGTTCATGTTGTTTTCTTCACTGATATCAGGCTGTTTGTCAAAAGACCAACACAAAGTGGGAAGGGGGAAGAGCAGATGGTTTGGGGCTTGGCAGCATTGTCTATGTGTCTGTGTCATACCTTTTCTGTACTCCGACGCTCTGTGAGGCCTGAAAACAGTAGGAGGATAAGGTTCTTTGGTGTGTTTCAGGGAAGGTCCATGAATCCTGGCCTAGCGAGAGCAAAAGTGGGATTAATACCACATTATCACTACTATTTTACATTGGGCAAGTATCAGAAGCATGATGCCGTTGGTTAGTCTTGATTGAAATATAAGGTAAGTAATTCCCTTGCTCATCTGCCCTCAAATGATAGGGTCAGGATTAAACCAGCATCTTAACTGCAGTCTTCTGCTTCCAAATGCTGAGAGACCACCAGGACAACTTGATGTGCACACTTCTGCAGGTTGCTCTCTTACATTTCAACTGCTTAAGTCTCCTTTCTTTCCCAAATTAAATTAGTTAAGTGCTCCCAGGTGCAAGGACATGAGGCCTGATTAAAATAGATGTACTCTGTCCCTCGCAGACATAGTGGCTGGCCTCACTTAATCTCTTACTAATTCAAAGCGCATGGTCTCTGAAGGTACTGTGACCAGTTCTTGTGCTTTTTCCTGGTGAGTTCAGAGATATTTGCTGAAAAGGTCGTCTTCGTTATTCTCTGTGGGAAATGTATTCGATGCTAGGCCCTATGAGCTGTCCACTGGTTTGCTTGGAGATCCTCATTTCTAGCATGTGTGTTAGTATCCAACGCTCCACAGAGCACTGTTACCCCTTTGAAACATAGGGTTTATAGGGGGCAAGAGGTACCAAGGCCTAAGAGTCTTTCAGTTCTAATGTGTAAATGCAACGGTGTGGGCATCTTTCTTTTTATATTTAGCTCTTGCAAATGTGGTTTGCATAAACACAGTGGGTTGCAAGGTTCTCCGTGACTCCTTTTGTTAGGGGGTAAAGCATCTGCTTCAAGTGACTCATGATTTCTGCTCCCAGTAAATTATGAGTATGTTGCCCAGTGGTGATGATTTTCTCTCGCATGTGATAACGAGAACTTCCATGTGCAGATGGAGGCCACCTCTCCCCCGATCGGCACCCCCTATATTTGAGCATCCTAGTGAGGGGGAGGGTCATAATACTAAATCAGCATCTCCCACACCATACTCTTCTGCTTCAGCAGCCGTGTACTCAAGATGGAACTGAGGATGGACCTGGATATTTTCTAGTGATATTTTGCTTTGCAGCTGTGGATGACCTGCTCTGCAAGAATGAGTGGTTGGAGAGAAATTTGTTTCTGAGCACTATGCGTTCTATACATAGTGTCTATGCTGTGCACATTTTACTGTGAGTGACAGCAGTGTCCCACCATCCAGATTCCTAGCATCAAAGTTCTATTTCATAGCAACCAAAGGAGCCCACACGTGTTTAACCAGAACTCCCAAATGATTTCCTTCTTGCCGCAGATATCTGTGTTGGTGCAGGGACTTGCACAAGTTTGACATTAATTCAGATGAATGGTTAAATATCCTATAAGTAGTGTGTGTAGTTCTGCACCACTCACTGCCAACAAACACATAGTTCCACCAGTTTGCTGGGTGTGGGATGGCAATCTGTCTGTTGCAGTAGTAGTTCTTCTGGGACCTCCATAGTGGCTTTTCAGTAGCATTGAAGAGTGCTGCTCTGCCGCTTAACATAGCGAGAAGATGAAAGGAAAGATCCCCTATGCCAGTCTAAACCGTGAAATGACGTAACCAATGCTGCCCATGGTGCTTCCTATTCCATGGTCTCTGGAGATATTCTTTAAAGACAGCCAAAATATTCACAAATGCCCCACCTGGAGCAGGAGGGATGTAAGCACAAATGGGTCCACGGTCATTTTGATGTAACTATGACACTATTTTTGCATAATATAGGCAGTCCTTGGCACGTATATAAAATGGAACCGATTAAAAAAATAATGCCATTCCTTGTTTGCGCTGCCTATCGGAAAATTGTAGTGTATTGTTTCAAATTGTAAAATGTGAAAATAAAATGGAGTTAAAAAAAAGATAGCCCAGCGAGATCATCGGGTGAGTTCCTTTTCAGAACATTCATGGAATCACCCAGCCCCTGAGTATCCTTTTGCTATCCCTACTATCTAGCCCACCCACCAATGGGCCTTCTTTTGTTACCTCTTCTACACCTCAGAGGACCTTTTTAAGACCTTTTAGCTGACCACACAGCCTTTGTGCCCTCAATCGGCTTCATTTCAATGAGTAATGGTGCTTGTATTGCATGCATTGGTGAGCTGAAACTGGTCTCCCCTTATTCTGTTACACAAGGGCTGATAAGTCATAATACATCAACAATTACTCATCATGGCCGGCTTCATCACTCTTCTACTTGCCCAGCAACATAAATCTCCCTATTCCAACCTCTCCTTCCTGCTGTACATGTCCCTCCAGCCACTCTCTTGATGATTTATGAGTTAGTTACCAAGCCGCCCTCACTGTGCTTCCTCAAACTGTGCAGAGCACCCTGTGTTTCCCTATCGAGTCATCTACCTTGCTGATTGGCGAGCATAGTGTTACTTCATACCCAAACCAACTCTTCAACTATTGCACAGAGCACGCAAGGTTAAGGCACTAACTGCACCCAGGTAAAAATAAATAGAAGCTGCATACTGCCAGGGGGCGTGAGGCAGGAAGCTTGCCTGCTGGTAAGCAGGATTGATGACTTGGCAGGCAATGGAACTGTGCAGATATTTTACATGGAGTTCAGCAGTGTCGTATTAGATTAATTGATTGCATTTCTTTTAAAGGAACCCTTTGCTTGCAGATGTAGCCGGGAACGAGACACCTTTTTAATATACAGTGATTGGCCAGTAGTTGTAGGGAGAGAGGTGACACCTAGACCAGGGACAGGACTCCACGTGGAATGGGAGTAGTGCCCTGAAAAGGGCCACAGGCTAGGATGGAGGTGATCGGCTTGGAGAGAGGGAGCTTTTTTCCGGAGTAAGAGAGAGTTAGCACAGGTTGGGCAATGAACAAAAGTGTTGAGATGAGTGGAGGGTTCTAGTAGAGCAGTTGTAGGAAATAAAAGATGATGGGTAGGGACACAGTAGTAAATTGCTGCCGTTTGAGGTTGCCGTCAAAGAGAACCCCAAAGTTGTGAGCCTTGTGGGATGGGAAGAGAAAGTGAAAGTAGAATGAAATGAGGTACTGAGAGACTGAAAAAAGCGATATGACCTCAGCTTTAGAACAATAAAGCAAAGGCGGGAAGGGTCATCCATATTCCCGTGGCTGGCAGCCAGAGATTTTATGAGAGTATAACTGTGAAGACCTGGAAGGGGAAGATACTCCGAGATCTATTGGCAAACACATTATAAATGGATCCACATGAGGAAGTGGGCTTGCTTTGGGAGGGTTTATAGACACTTGGGGATTCCAACAGGTAGTGGAGTTGCATCAAAAAGAGCGTGCTCTGAAAAATGGGGAAAGCAATCCAGATCAGAGAAGTGTCGTGGATTTCTAGCTTAGAGGGAGGACTAAGGATAGTCACCAATGTCAAAAGCAGCAAAGATTTTTATGTGGTGAGAAGTGAGGACTTTGGTAATCTGGATTCAGTTTAATGGCAGCTGCTACATCCTGATTGGGGTAGGTTGCAGGTGTTATTGGATTTAGTTTAGTAGTTGATCTTATTGGATAAGGATTACTTATGGAGGAGAGAGCTACAGGTTATTAGGAGGATTTACTGGTTTAGATGTACAGTTTTGATTTTAAAGCAATTTGGGAAGTGCCCCAGAGAAGAAAGAGCCAGAGGTTTATAGGTGATATGTCTGTGATGATTTGAGGTACAAAGTGATCAATGGGAGCACAAGATGGGTTGGGGGGGTTCAGAGGACATGAGTGAGTTCAGTGGGTGAGGTCGGAGAGATGAACCACAGGTAAGCAAGAGAAGGGTTGGGAGGTGGTGTTAAGGAGTGGGGGAAGGCAAAGAAGGGGTGATATCACGCATCTTCAAACTGTTTGTGGAAAAATAAAGTGCAAAGTCATTGTGGCGAGAGGTGATGAGCTGGAGCAGAGGGGACAGGATATTGTGAAGGGTAGAGGGTAGTGTCCAGGGAGGCGAGCAGAGGCTAGAGATGCACTTGGTGAAAGAGGGGGACAGTGAGGTTCTGGAGGGTAGTCTTATAGGTGTTAAGAGGGAAGGGTTGGGTGTTTACGACAGAGATGTAGGTGGAGCCGAATGTGGGTCTTTAGTTGCCAAATTACAGAACTGGTCCAGGGCCAAGGACAAGCAGAGGAAATGGTTAGCATGCAGGTAAGCTAGCGATGTTCAAAAAGGGAATTGAGAATTTAGCAAACTCATTGAAAGAGAGGTTGATCACGAGTGTGTTAGGGGGCATGAGAGCAAGAAGAGGGGATTGGAGTCCATATGGGTACGGTGTCACAGAATCATGTTTCAAGGTGTAGTGGGTGATGGAATAGATATCTGTAACGAGAGAAGGGGAGAAATTGTGATATCAAACTGAATGTGAGAGCTGTCAGATTGGCAGTAGAGAATAGCGATATTGTTCATGGAGATTTGCCTTGGGTCTGGCTGGTGAGTCGTTGGTTCTGCATACTTCTAAATGATTTAGCCAGTGTCTCATCCTTTCTTTCCCAAATGAATCCTTCCACTGCACGCATAAGTTCTACTCTTGAATAACAATGGCACATATTCATAAATCCATTGTCCCGCTTGCATGTGCCAAGTGTGCCAATCATGGAGGATTAAGAGGGAGTGGTCAGAGTGGAGGTAGTCTGGTTCAGGTTGATTCTATAGGTGTTAGAAGTTATGGAAGATTAAAGCCTCCCATTAGAACAATTGGAACGTCATCTTGGAGTGAGTCAAGTAGGAGATCAAGGATGAGAAAGAAGGTTAGTCGGGCAGTGTGGTGATAAAGTAGAATAATACTAAAGGACGGGTGGGAATAGTTGGCAGCTAGTGTGTTCTGTTAATTAAGGGCCTGCAGTTACACTGTTGTGTTTGATTTGATGTTGGTGCATGTCAGGTCTGCATTATATGGATGTATTTACTCTGGTGGCTTCTTGCATATTCATGTTTTGAACATTTAACAGGACGCTTAATATTCTCAAGCATATTATGCATTGTTTCCATTTGTTCTCGTAAATTAATGTTACTAGTCACAAATGTTTCATTGCGATATCCAAGGATGCTTTAGCATTTCTGTGTGTCTATTTGCTGGGTATCTCTTTGGCAATGCCTGGCATATGCAGGCATAGCTATATGGCTGGAAGCTGGATTAGAATTCTGCAATGATGGGAATCAAAGATGTGGTTGACTGCAGTCTTGCTTCCCTTTTTCTTGCAAAGGATCCGCCTTGCAACTAAGTGATGTTTGTTTTAAAATGTACATAAAAAGCACAGTGTAAAGTTAATGGTTGTAAGCATTTCAGCCTAGCATTGAATAGTCTGATCAAATACTATTCACAGATATGTTGCTGTTGTGTGGGTAACACAGATGGATCCAGAATCCCATTTCTGAACCACAGGTTCCCACTCTTTACAACTGGATAAAAAACTCAGTGGATTATTAATTATCCCAGCATCCTCCTTCAGTTTTGTGGTACAAGGAATTATGGGACACTGAACAGTTAGTGGCCATCCCATGTGCGCATGCATGTACATTGATGCTGGTACACGCAATAGTGTAATATTGTCCATGGGGATGAAGTACTACTCATTGTCCCAGTAAAGCCTGCACCAGGGTGCGACAGGGAAGAGGCACGAATTAAGAGTTGGAAGAAAAAGCCACTCTATGATTTGGGATGTTGGAGTGGCAGAGTTGCGCAGCCTTCCTACTTTCTCAGTTTAGTTTTACGTCCCCATTGGAGGGGCCACATCCATCAAGCACACCTCCCCTATACAGCAGGGTTCGATGCGTGCAAGTTCCAATCTCAATTTTTTAAGTAAGGAGATAAGCATCTGATGATCCCCCAACAACTAAAGGGGTAGAAGGCAAAGTGAGAGTCTTGAGATCATATGCCAGTACCAATCAGAGAGGGCACAATACCCCAAAAAGGTGTGTCCACTGCTACTTGTCTGTGATCAGTTTAATAAACAAATATCAAACTCTTCAATACATTTATTAGTTCAAATGCTAACTTAATTTCACCTGTCACATGGCAATTCATTGTACATGGTCTTCATCAGATGAGCCAAAAATGTCACTTGGAAATAATGATGATGTCCAAAGCATGAACACACTGCTGATTTTGCCAGCATCTCCTATTAAAGCAAAACAAAAGAGGTGATGGCTGCAAGGTTTAGAATTAATCTTACCCTCTTGCATCGCCAAGGGAAACCCTCCAGACCATCGTTCTTTGGCTTCCAAGCCATTACAGAAAGGGGAAAGACCATATGCAAATCAGGAATGGCCCCGCCCCAACCAGGGCAGTCCAGCCCGAAATGCTAATTTGCGTCCCTTCTACACGAGAGCACATGCATCTACAGACATGTGTCCTCATTGGGCGTCATCAGTGAGTAGTAGCTTTGGTCTCTAAGCCTAGCAGGCATGGTCCCGCGTCCCACCAGGGTGACTTAAAGCAAAACAAAAGGTGTGATGGCTGGACGGTTTTGAACCTGCCACCCAACCTTCCACCCATCACTTTTTTGGTTATAGTATCTCTTATTAAAGCGGAATGTGAGACAGCATTAACACGTAATATATATATATAGCCCATATTACGATGATGTCTGACTTCAATGCTTACCATGCAGCAGATCTCGTGAAAAGCGCATAGCGTGACGCCCCAATGATACAGTTCAGCAATCCGAAGCACATGTATGCTTACCAGAGCGGCTGATTGACAGCACATGGCTTCCGTGATCTGCACACATGATCTAAGCAAGAGGGAACGCTCCCTCTCTATGAAGACCAAAACATGTTGAAATGCACCTCTACATCGTTTTATACAACCCTTAACTTTTATTTAATACTGATACTTTCTTGAGCCGTTCTGTGGCGTGCCAGCAGGGGAGTCCTCAAGGTTTGTGCTCGCCACTCACCATAGCTAGTGATAATTGACCTTTGGCAAGTAAGAAATGATGTGCAGTGTGTATGTGCGAAATTGAGGGGTGCATTGGGCTTTGTATGCCTGGCTAGTAGCCTTCAACCTGAAATGAGTATCCCCGCTGGAGACATTCATTCAATCAAAAGTGATTTTTTTGAGATGGGAAATACAGACCTGTAATGTATTTTAACCAAATTACGCCTGAAGACAGATATTAATACATATCAGTGTAAACCCTAGAAAGCTTTGTCACAAATGTGTAGATACCCATTGCAAAAACGAGTAAGTCTCGCTCCCCTGTTGCCAGCATATGCTTTTTTAAGCAAAATCAGATGATCAATGTGAGTTAAAAAGTCTGAAAGCGTCTCGCTTGTTTTTGCAATAGGTACCTTTTGGTGCTTTTTTCCCGTATGATGCCCTTATTTACGTGCTGTATCTGTATTTCCCTTTTAACACAGTTGTCTGTGCTTTATATTTGCTGTGCGATCCCTAATTGTTACATTTCTAAACAATGGTATGGTTTTCCCAAATTTAAAATCTCCTGATTATTCCACTGCACTGTTAACTTTCTGTAGAATGTGTGCTGTTTATTTGATTTGCCTTTTTTAATTGCCCGTCAGCTGTTCGAGTTGCGAGCGGTTTGGTAAGGACATAACATAAGAGGATGGAGAGTAATTGGGGGTCTTCCTGGACAATTTAAGACATGATCAAGTCTGTAGGTTTTTCAGAAAGGAGATTTAGACTGCTTCCTAAAACCTGCCCCTAGACAGTTGTAGAGTTCCAGGGGATGCAAACCTCTGAATGGGGAGTCCTTCTTCCTCTCGTCAAAGCTTTGCATATCACTGAAGGTATTCAGCATCTGCCTTGGTCTATCTCTGGCATTGCCCACATTAGTTTCTGAATTTCCTGCAGGAGTAAAAGCCTCAAATCCCTCAAACATATCAGTTAGAGTGAATTTACTGAGCTAATTCTAGAGCAGGGACCTGCAACCTGCAGCGCTCTCTAGATGTTTTAGGCAATGGTTGCCTTGATCCCCCAGCTTTGATTACAAGGACTGGGGCTAATGGGAGTTGTAGTCCACAACATCTGGAGTGCTAAAGAGGTATTTTGTTGTTATCTAGCTTTCAGAAATTCAGCATTGAGTAGACACTATGGGAGGACTGCCACTCTCTATTAAACATATCGGGGGCAGACGCGAAGGAGGAAAGCTAAAAAGGGGTATTTTGATGTCTCCTTAGTGAAAGGAGCAGAAAATCCTGGAGGTGCAAAGGGGGACTGGGGAATGGTAACCAGTGAGTCGAATGTGACACTGGCATCAACTAAATGTGTGGTAAATGCCTGTTGATGTTTTGGAATGCCTCCCCCGCTCTCCCTCAAAGTGAATACACTTTCATGGTAAGCTTCTTGGAAACCTTTCATTGATGGTTGCAAGTATTCATTGGGATGATAGATGGTGTTAGATATGCTCCTAGAACATTGTTTGTATTTTTTTATGATGTTGTCTGAATTACATAACTCCCCAAATGGCTGGATCCTTTTCCAGAAACATCTGCAGAAGATTCTAGGGGGATTGTACTTTTATAGTGTAAATATGAGGCCATTTCTTGTGTTTGCAATCCATGGAAAATTATTAGGAGGCTCTAAACCATAATCTCTCAAAACAATACAGAATGAGCCATGGTAGCCTCTATCAAAGTCTGGACTTGGAGACATCCAATCCCTTTGATTGTTGTACGGCTGTGTTACCTGGCCGTGAGAATTCAGAGCTACCTCGGTTGGAGTTGATCAGCTTAGTTTCTTTGGGAAGTTCCATAACAGTAGAAACCTCTATTTGGCTTCAGAGTTCCTCTAGATTGTTATAGAAGGTTTACAGTTCTGTTTTTAAATCTGGATTATGGCACATTTTATTTGCATGCTGATAAACACTCAGTCATGTGTTCTTCATCTGTTGTGTAAAGGTACATATAGGGACCTCTTATTGTATTGCTTTCAAAATGAATAACCTTGCGTCGGAAGCCGATGAAGCTGAAGAGATACCCCACAAGCATATTTGTCAGTATTTTCTTTTTTTCTTTATTATGTCTAATTTCGAATATTTGCTACCAGGGTGATCAAGAGGATTGTACCATTGAAGTGCAATTAATCTAAAAATGTAAAACATGATTTAAGCTAAAGTGCATGTATAAATAAAAAATGGTATTAATTGTGCTAGCATCTCAGGGTTGGTTTATTGCAATTGACTTTAGGTGACGCAAGTTGATTATGAAGTCTATTGAGGTGGTCCTGTCGCTGTGGCACCCCGTGGAAGTGCCTAATGATAGATACACGTCTGCACCTGGAATGTTGGCAGGTCTTCTTTGTTGTAAATGAAAATTAAAATTAAATGGCAACCATTTTTTGTATTGTATAAGACAAGGTGAGAGTGAAGAAAAGGAAAACAAGGCAATCAATCACTAAAACAACTGAAAGTGTTCACTTTTGTGGTGCTGCTTTTATCTTGTGACTATCTCTCTCGTGACCTGAGTGTTCATCCTCACTGCACTACTTGATAGCATTGGGCAACTCTGGGCAAATCTGGGTTCCCCTCTACACCTCCGTTCACTTACCTGCGGCAATTGAGAAAGCTATGGAGTGGGCGAGATGCCATCACTAATAGCAGATAAAGTACAGTCAATACACCCAAAGTGTTATCATGCTGAAAACGGGGATAATTAATTTACTTAACTCTATTAAGGAGTTCAATGTATTTGATAATGGTTGTGTGACTGTTAATGCATGATGCTGCTAAAAGTAGCATATTTATACGCAAACAAAAGGCCATGGTCTAGTTGCCAATCTTTTATGCAGAAGCAGAGAGGAAAAGAAGGGCCGGACGCTAGGACCCTGCCGATGGCGCACATGTTTGCCCCAGTCCTACGGGCATTTTAGAGGTTTAAGATTGTTGCTAGATGTGCCTTTTCATTTGTAGGCTCCTCCGTGTCTCTTTTTTTGTGAGGTGTGGTGCAGTGACTAAGCGGGTGACTGTTGTCTCAGGTAACTGGGTTTTGTAATGGCCACAATATGTATATATGGGAAAATCACATATCTGCCAACACTGAACGTTTTTTGAATACAAAGACTATGAAAATAATACAAAAGATATGAAAACCTGATCACCACATGCACACCTCACACAGGCACAGATCGCACCATTCCGCCGACAGTGAATTACCACCCAGCAATATGTAGCGATGTCTGAAAGTTTAGAGACAGATTTTTACTTCACATTTAATTTTACTTATTCACAGAAAGTACTAAATAATGATGATTCACACAAGAGAGGTACTTTAGGCATGGGTTAATGGGGAACGAGCAAACGTGAGCATTCCCAGAAACAAAAAGGTGCCTCAAGCCCGTTTGGTTAAATATTTAGGTTTAAAGTTTCGCATGTGAGGTGATAAAGTAAATGACAGTGTATATGTGTGAGATGTATGGAGTAAGTAGTAAGGAGGCACAAGAATATTTTCGATTAAGAGAAAGAATGATGTGTATAATATTCAGGTTTCATTGCGGAATAAACTGTACGTTTTGGTCACAGTAATGTTACGGCGTAAGGCTGCCAATTTTGTGAATCCGGTGTAACATACACGTTTTGCCAGATGTGGTTAAGTTACAACGTATTTCTTTGCGAGTCCTTTGTTTTGCTTGATGGAACTTCCAACCAGTCTTCGGCCTAATGACGACCATAATTTGCTCAAGCAAGAAAAGTTGGGAAGATTTGAACGCATACAGTGAAAAGAGAAACTGATGAAAATTATTTTCATCAGTGAAATCATGTGCCTCTCGCACCAATCTGCTAGTAGCACATGATTTCACTGTAAACACAATTCAACTGGTTTTATAAACATGAAGGGACTTTTAAAAGAGAGGGGTTTTCAGATTTGTAGAGAATCCAAGGGGGTTCTGCTATCTGAGGTCCGCGGATAGTACATTCCAGAGTGTGACCCCGGCCACATCCATAGTTCTGCTTCTGTTTCTTTTACTTGAAGGATGCAGCCAACAAAGATTTGGAGCTGGCTAATGTCAATGGTCTTTCAAATAAGGTAAATTGTCATCTTCTGTCGGATGGGCCAGACTTCTAGTGGGGTCTGTGTCTACGAAAGAGAGATTTGTAGCTAATGTGAGCTCTAACCGGAAGCCAGAGAAGAGAGCAGAACCAATAAGGTACCATGGTTTCCAGCCAAGGATTACCTGCTAGCGTAGTTTTGGGCAGGCTCCAATTGTAGATGTAATGTTTTCAAGGAATCCCTAGAAGAGATTTTAGCAATAGTCTAAGAACTGTTTATGGATTTAAACAGTATATTAGAAATAGTAATTCCACAAACCTGACTGAATAAACAACAAATTGATATACATTATTGTAATTGTTTGGGTTTAATTGTGAAATCGAAAGGTCGATACAAAAAGAGGTAGAGTCCACAAACTCAACGCAGCTTGATCCTCAGGAGAGGGCGACCCAAAGAGGAAATCCTACAATAGTTGAAATGGAGAAAACTCCATATTTGGACCCTCTGAATAATGGAAGACACCCCAAGGGTCCTCTTCGGAGCCTGACAGTAACATTTGCACAAGAAGACTTACCCAGGGAAAATGGACAAACAACCACGAACACCCCTAACGATGAAGAACAAGGTGCTCTCTCTGGATGGTCGTGGATTTCGAAAGCATTAACTAAGAAGAGCTAGCCATTCAGAGAAGTAAGGGAGTGCACGGATCAAGTGCATGGAGGAGGGTCGGAAGAAGGGAAAGATACCATCGTAATGGGAAGTTGAAATACTAGAGGTTTCAGTCACCTCTTGGCAATAAGCGACGTCAATCTTGGGGAGTTTGACATCTTATGTCTCCAAGAGACATGGCTAACTAACAAACCCTTTTTGGAGGGATATGAAACCTTCCTATCCCCAGCAACGCGTTCTGGAAAAGGCCGTCCATCATCAGGCTTACTGACAGCCATCAAATCTGGAGTAGGAATCCAACATATAAAAACGGAATTGTCAAACTCCCATTTCCAAGTATCCGTTCTAAAATGGACAAAAACATCGACGGATACCAACAACCAAAAAATTGCAAAGGAAGAGACAGTGGTTTTGATAAACACCTAATGGAACCCTGCAGCAATCAAGAACGAAGACTTCTTGAAATTAGTAGACAGCATATTAGAAAAAACACACTAAGAATGGGCGCCCAAATGTATTATTCTTTGTGGGGACCTTAACGCGGTCTGCCCTAAAAGTAACATTGCCAATGGTACGATGAAAAAAGTCCCACTAAATATGGTCCGAGGCCACCTATGGAAGGAGCTGATGTCAGCATGGGATCTTCACAGTTTAGAAACATCGATGCTCAGCAATGGCCTACTAATCCCGACATGGGAAAGAAACAACCAGAGTGCAAATTTAGATCACATATTTGTCTCAAATGAAATGCTAAGGATTATGGTTGATTTCAAGGTGGTGAAAACATCTAATAGTGACCATAACTTATTAAAAGTAAAATGGACCAACACGAGGAGTCCCAGGCCAACGGTGGTCGCCGAGATTGAGGAGTGTAAAGGAGGTACAAGGTTAAGACTGTCGGCAAACGCAGTGGAAGAACTAACGGGCACTTGTACTACCATATGCAAATTAAAGCGGGAAAGGGGGTCGAAAAACGAAAAAGATAACATCGATTACCATCCACTGTTAAAAGTTTACAAAAAGAAAAAAAGTGTGGCCAAATCGCGAGATAAAAACCCACATACATGAATTTAATAAATGCATTGTGGAAGAGAGGAAAAAACTAAGAAAACTTAAACACCTTGCAAGTAAAACACATACTCCTGAAATGGCGAATCAAGTAAAAGTCGCGGTAAGGACATACTGCTCTTTGATGCTGTAGCCAGCTTTTGTAATTGCCCAAGCAGCCGCAATGCTGAAGAAGGTATGTAGCAGGAAATCAAGAGACTTTTGGATCTTTGATAAGAACAACGTCAGGGATCCAAACAAATCCAATAAACAATTTTGTTGGAGAAGATGCTTGGATGAAGCACTTTAGAAACTTATTCCAGAAAGTCGGGTGGCATAATCCAACAATTCCAGCAACCTCTAATACCTCTTCGGTGACAACGTGGGAGCGGGACGATATCAAGAGAAAACTGGTCCGTTTGAATAATTCAAGGGCCCCCGGGCCAGATGGCATCACAAACGCCGACCTAAAAGAACATCAAGAAGAATGGGCTGAATTTATCCATGAGGTTATTTAGAACTGCACACTACACAGATCCATACCCACCTCATGGACGTCTGCAACTATTGTACCAATCTATAAACATGGACGAAGAGAGAAACCCAAGAACTATCGCCCAATAGCACTCCTCGATGTTGTCGGGAACATTTTCGGCTCATTACTTTTGGAAAGCTTTCAAAAATGGGCAAGAACCTCTGGCAATGAAGAGCCTCTCCATTCTGGGTTTGTGAAGGATGCAGGGACGGCTCCGAACATCTTGCTGCTAAGCATTTTAAAAAGTAAGATCCATGAAGGAAGTCCAAAAATCCATCTGGCATTTGTTGACCTGGTCCAGGCCTTCGACCAGGTCAACCTGGCAATCTTATGGGAAAAACTAAGAGCAAAAAGCTGCCCGGAAGGCATTTCGGAACCCATTAGAGCTCTTCACCAAAACACTTCTATTAGGGTAGGCTTAAACCGAGAAGGGCTTCTTTCAGAACAAATTCCCATGGCCAGAGGAGTAAAGAAAGGGTGTCCCCTCGCCCCGACGCTATTCAACTCATACCTCTGGGATATTAAAGATGGAGAACTAGAGATCTGCTCATTTCCACCGACAGTAGGAAGATCTAAGATCTCTAGACTATTTTACGCGGATGACCTTATCTTACTGGATTACACGCCGATTGGCCTTCAGCGCCAATTAAACGAGCTGGCAGTCTATGTAAAGAACAACAGCTTGGAAATTAATAAAACCAAAACCAAAGTCATGACCATGGAAAAACACAACACTCGTACCGAAAATTTCAGATGGACCCTCGAAGGGGAGAAGATTAAACAGGTGAAAGAATTTAAGTATCTAGGGGTGATTCTTAGTAACAACAAACAAGAGTGTCCAATGCAAAAACATCTGTTGGAAAAAACAAAGAAGCTGGCAAGTCAGGCCAAAGTGATAGACGGAAGATTCTGTCAATTCACAATAATCCCCTTGATACAATTCTACAAGGGAAAAGTGGTTCCTTCCCTAATATATGGCGCAGACGCCATGCTGATGATTCCGCGAAAATTCTTGAAGCACATTGAAGGGCTCTTCTGGCGAAGTACATTGAACTTACCCGCATCAGCGCCTGTCCCAACTATACGCCAAGAACTGGGCCTACAATCTCTAGAGTCGATGGTGGTAAGAAATACAATAATGCTACACAGAAAGATGAAAATCAGCAAATGCCCAAATGTAGCGACTATTATCTGCACCGAATTTGAAGATCAAAGAAGTAACCTGCTAACGAACTGGGTGAAAGAAAATCAAAAAACACTGGATGAGATAGATAGTTCTGAGGAAGAACTAATACAAAACCCAGACAAAGTTAAACAAAAACTGTGGGAACGAGACTGGATTCAGAAGACATCTCTGGAAAACAGGAGCAAACTAATAAAACATCAGCCACCAACAAGGAGCATAAATGATAGGTCGAACTATCCAAAAAGGTTCCCAAATAGATGTCTGAGAAACATGTTTATGCGTTTCCGAATGAACCTCCTGCCAACAAATGAAATCAGAGCGATAAGAAAAATCTCGTTGGAAAACAGCTGCCGTTTCTGTAAAAAGAAAGATCAAATTGAGTCACTGCGACACCTGTTATTGTCATGTACAAACTTGACGTATCTGAGAAGCAGACACTTTGCACACATATTCAAAGAGTCGACTATATGTGGAGAAGAGGACTGGTGGAACAGACTAATAGAGGGAGATAATACCTCTTAAGTGATTGCGGTCTCGCAATTCTTTATGAACTTGAAACTCGAAGATCAAGAATGAGACCTGATTGAGAGCCCTTCCTATTCTTAATTAGATCGGAAGGGAGACTGATCCCCCGTCTTACCCCCCATGTCTACAACCAGCCCCTTGCCAAGGAATCCCTCTTTCTTTCTTTCTTTCTTTCTTTCTTTCTTTCGCTCTCTGTCTCCCCAGTCTTTCCTTTTCCTTAAGTTGGAACGGACATATCAAAGTGGGAAAGGATGGGACATTTTTCATTTTCTTGTAAAAAAAACTTTTTGTAAATTGAATCAAGTAAAATAAAAAATTGTGAACATTTCATGGGTAATCCTCTCTCAACAAAGGAATAAACTGGGGCTGCTGGATTGGCCATGCTGTATAACCTAAGCAAAAAGATGATACTGAATTAATTTTCTCCCTTATGCAGATGGGCATTTTGATAATCTACCCTGAGGTTTGAAAACTTCAAATCAAAATGTTCTCTCATTTTTATTTGTCAGAATATTGTGCAAGAAATGATTGCCAAAGCGAGTAATTCGAGGGCTGCTGTGCCTAGTAATTTAACTAATCACTTGCTCGAGGCAGATCCAGTGACTTGGGCTACAATCTTTTTTTCTGTACAAAAATGTGGTGGTTAATGGTAGCTTTCTTTTATCCTGGTGAACCTCATATATCATACCAATTCTATGAAAGGGCCCGAAAACCGACCCTTGTAACCATCGCCCAGTAACATTATTGGACGCAGACAGCAAGATTTTTGATAGTATACTACTTCAACATCTTCTAGATTGGGCAGAAGGAGTGGGTAGGTTTAGTACGTTTCAGACTGGGTTCAAGAAGTCTTATAGCATGGATCTGAATGGGTATATCCTTAGATGTTTGCAGGATCTGTCCTGGGCAGGTAAATTCGCAGTTGTATACGTGCCTTCGATTTAGTTAATCAAAATCATCTTTGGACTAAGCTTCATAAGTGGGCAATTCCCATGTGTTTGCTTAAGTAAATAATACGATTCCACAAGCACTCTAATGTTCGGGTCTGTTTAAATCCAACTGGAGCCCTGTGCAGGAATATTGACACTTGAACAGCCTTTTGACAGGGATGCATTTTAGACCCCTGTCTCTTTAATCTTTACATGTCTGATGTGGACGAGTATTGAGGCGCGTGTTCATTTGTGACTCTGAGATTGGAGAAGTGCAGTATAATATTGCAATAATAAAATCTCTTGGACATGTGCTCCTCCAGTGCACAAAATCAATATGACTATTCAATGCTTGGACGAACAGTATGTACACTTGTGTAAGACCTAATCCACACTCCCAAGTACTCTACTACGTTTAACAAGGTACAACATTGTGTAAAAGCTCAATCAATTCACAGTTGCTGCAAAAGGATCATGAAGTCAATTCCAGATGCAAACTTAAAGAACACATGGATAGTAATACTCCAGTGCTTTCACAATGTTGAAGAAACTCACACAGGACATTTAAGGTTGATGCCAGGTCAACATGAAATATTAAAATACTCTTTTGCAGAGGGGAGTTCATCATCTATTAGATTGCCGCAACAAACACCAATTGAACAGGCCTGAGTTAGGATGTAATTGATTAGCCTTAGCATAGTGCAAACTAGTCAAGAATGTTTGTGTGTTTTGCCTTGATAAATTCCGAGTGTGGGCGAAACCGATATCCATACAGTCTGCATTTTAGAATTATATTTGTCACCATTAACTAACACACTTTAAGAATTCAATCGTCAATGTGCAGATATTATTTCAACTCTTTAGAGGTTAATACACTTTACAATAACTATTTATTGACTCGTGTTGATTTTGTTTGCTGGAGGATTGCATATCCAAAACATTTATTATTGCCATTTTTAATGTTTAGCCTTGGGTTCTGGTCTTATTCTCTCAAACATGCAGCCTGCAGATATTTTGGATTTTGTATCACATATATCAACAGTGCAGCTCTATAGGGTCTGACAACTACACTGCTCTTTATACAGTATAATATGGCTCTTGTATGCCGATAATTTTGAATAGTTGGCCGAACTCCTGTCTGCCTACAACGTTTGATTTCAGCTTTTGCAGAATATGTTATAGGGAATTCACTGAAGAGTGACGCTGGGAAGTTGAATGTTCTGGTGTTGACAAAGTTTAGGAAAAAAGGTGTTTTCGTGGGAAATCGAGCAGGATGGTCTTGATCGGGTAGATGGCCTAATTTATCTGGACTTCCCCTTATTAGGTAGGCCAAGTAAAAAGTACATTGTTGAACACCTGATGAGCTAAGCAACTGCTTTGACCTCACAGATGAGGAGAATTAAGCATAAATACTGTAAATGTTCCCTCATTCCTTTAATAAAATTTTTAAGTGTAATGTTATTCCAAAATACATTTATGGCATTGAAATCCTTCAATTCCGGGTGATAACGTTTTTACAAAGATTTGAGAGCTATATTTGGCGTAAAGTGCTCCATATTCCTAATGCTGTACCCAAGGTAGAAATCGGATTTGAATTAGGACTGATATCCAGTTGAAGTACTTATTGTTATACTATGTTTTTGAATCCACCTGGTTCTTGACTGTATGAGGATATAGCAGTTGTACTAAGCAATCAACATGATTTGATGCACAATTCTCTTGCCACTTATTGTGGTAATCTTTTGGGCCAGCTAGACTTCACTCTAAAATTAAATCCTGCAACAGTTGAGTCTATTCTGTATAAATACGATTGGTATGGTACAGTGGAGACCATTTCAGACCCAATTCTAAACAGTTGGGGGTTATTGCACCACAATTTTAAAATAGTTCTCTGTCCACGGGCCCGAGATGAATTTGTGATTTTGGTGGAACATATACCCCACAGGATAGACTTTGAGTAGACGCAGAATCATTGACCAGAGAGATAGTTACTGCCAATTTTGTGAAGATAGGAAGGAGCAGGAAACTTTAAAACACAACTCTATTGACCGAAGTTCTTGTTAAATCGTATCATTTTTTTTTTTTTGCAAGATTTTGTGCACTCCATGAGTTGTATCGAGAGTGAACAGTTATGACACAGATGCTTGGGGGGACTCTCCCACCTAGCACTGGCTGGGCTTGGATTTCTTAGGTCTTAGAAGCTTGCTTACCGCAGAGTATGTTGGAAACTCATGGTATGGGTGGCAGGTGAAGCGTCCCATAAATCCTATCGCCTTGGCTGTTATGTATATTATCGTGTCTGCTAGTTGGAGATCTTTTTTGTTACAATTTTAATGTGTTTTAATCATGTATATGTTTTAATCACTTATTTATAATTGTTGTTGGATTTTAGGAACTCAATGAATTGGTGTGTGTATATATATATATATATATATATATATATATATATATATATATATTGTTACGGTTGGAACTTTATTTTAACCAATATGCAATCAAAACATTACGTAATGCAATACAGGGAATTTGCAGTTAATTTTGAAGAATACAGCAGAGCCGCAAGAACATTAGTGGTTGAAGGGCAGTGCATGAATCGCACACGCCAGGCAGGTGCCCTGGCAAGAAGCGGGAATAAGCAGGATTGCATTTGCACTAAGAAACTGCAAATGTTGTCAATACAGATTACTCTGTCCTGTTAGAAAGCTTTACAGTTCATTTTAGCTGCATAAATGAACAGGTGCAAAAACGGCTTAGTGTAAGGTTGCATTTGTAGTGTGATGTGATTTCTTTATATTATGGAAGTTCATTTGGACTACGTGTTAATTTTGTCAATTCCCCTATTCGTAAGTAGCTTGTAAGATAGGTCAGCAAGCTGAGCACTCTCAGCTGTGATCTGCGGGTCCCAGGTTCGAATCTCGGCAAGGCCAACTTCGGTTGGGTTATAATAATTGTATGGCAAATGTTTTTCCCACTAATCGCCACTTTCTTTATTTTAAGGTTTCACGTTAAATATGCAATCCACATTCTGCGTGTATCATTTATGCTGATCTGTGGATACTGCTCTCCTCTTATGCACAGGGTGGGTCCATACGTTCATTCTATTGTGCTCTGTAGTATTATTCTGCAAGTTGGGTGGTTGCATAGTTTGCTGTACTCTCTTCTTGTTGGTGATGGTGTCTCCTCGTGTGAACACGTTTCCTCTTTGTGGATTGTTGTCCTTCCAGAATAGGTCTCCATGTGTTAATTCTGTACTTGTTGCTCTGTGTTGACTTTCCTTGGTGTTTCAATGATATGGTGGGTGCATATATTCTACGCAGAATATTGTTGGTCATGGTGGCTGTGTGGGCATGCCTCATATACACGGCAGGTATTGCTGTCAATTCAGACCTACAGCATGTGTGAAAATATCAATGATTTTCTTTTCTTAAAAAGTGAATATTTCAAGACTGGCAAATCCGATTTTCGAAACATTTGAGGAGTACACCAGTCCAAGGTAAGCGTGAGGCATGTTTGGAAATTCTAAGGCAAAATTTCGAGACACAAGCCCTGAAAGCATGTTTTCTGGTGGTCTATGTAAAACCCAAAGCAAAAACAACTTTTTTCACACTGTTTTCCAATATGATGATGCCCACCTAACTTGACATGAGTGTTCGGATATGGTGGTGTTTGCCTATTGGTGTTGAACTTTCATGGACAATATCAAAAGTTCGGGGAAAGGGATTTTTCATTTTTCTATTACGTCGAGTAGCCATTGGGGAGTTAATTTGACCAACGACGAAACAATTTCCCAAGCATTTGACTCCAACTCACACTACACCACCAGCTGCTATTTTGAGCAGGCATACAGGGACTACTCATATTCAAATGGTTAAATACCCCTATTTCTTGAATAGATTTTAGTTGAATGCCATCTATTTTATTATGGATTTTTGTTAGAACTAGTTTTTTTTAAATACACTAAAAAGGTTCCCTTGATAAATATCTGAAACGTGCTGCTTTTATGTTCGAGAATTTTGGCATGTGCCAAGGCATTTGGAAACCCTTTTCTGTCTTAATGAGGCATGCACGCGACATGCATAATACACGTGAGTGAGCCTGGACATCGATTGCAGATAACATAAGAGATTTGTGTGAATTGAGTACTTTTACAAACCTCATACAAGCTGAAGACCCTTATACTGTGTATGCAGTAGGCAGAGGTTTCTTGAGTTAAGGTTCAGCATTGATCCAAAGCAGCAATGGCTTGCGTGCACTGGTGCCATGACACCAGTGTCTAGCCACAAGGCTGCCTTAAATTTGGGATTTCTGGTTTTCTACTAAAAAGGAATTTCTTTTGGTGGTTGGTGGTATTGGGGTTGATTCGCAGTAGAAAATGATACAATGCCAATAGCTATTTAGGGTAGGACTTTGTCTGGCAACACCACGATACACGCATCTGTGTGACTGCCAATGTGATGGGAGTCTCAATGACCTTACCTGGAGCTGTCCACTGCATGCCAATCAGAGTGACCCTGAATTTGATGACAGAAGCTGTATAAGCACATCAGAATGACAGAACATGTGTGCAGCTTTCTATACGATGACAGCGGTAGTCTTTGCCTCTCAGTGTAATGGTGTATGCAGCTGCAGTGAGTAATGGACGAATATGACATCAAAGGTTATAGTGTCTTAAAGACAGAATTGTTGTGCCAGAGATTTGGAGGCTGTAGATAAGTAATGACAGTGAGGGTTGTCCGGTGGTTGGTGTTTGGTGACAACGGAGCACAGACCGTTTTCACAGCATATGAAGAGGCGGGAAATAAAGGACAGACCATATCATTAGAGGGGAAGAGGATGCAGTGATGTTATTTGAGGATTGAACAATGTAGTTAAGGAACTACAGAAAATGTAAGAGTTGGAGGATTTAATGAAGAGAGAGCAGTAGTGGCGAGAAGTCTGATAATGAGACTAGGGCCTTGGGGAGTCCTGGATGGGGAGCTGCAGAGTGTCAGTTGAAGGGCTGCAGTGAATGATTTTCATTGCATTTCATATAAAGAGTGAATGAGGCATGAGGAAGGGCAGTGGATATTGTTGTAATGTGTCCCATAGACGTTTTGCTCAATGTTCTGGACTGCTTTTTAGCGGAGTGACTCTTGCTTACATTTTGGAAGAGATGTTGTTTCTGGGCCTCTGAGTGTACAGATCATTGGAACTGAATGAAAAGTGTGCTAACACTTTTACGTGTCAATGAAACATGAACGATATTTGCAGTACTTTGGCCAGAATCCTTTCTGAGGTCAAAATAGGTGTCAGGAAAAAATGCATAAGCGTTCCAGTTGAGCATACTGCACAGAGAGGATGTGATCAGGAGGCCAGCGTATAGAAGAGGATAGGCAGAGGTTGGGTGCAAGTGTCTTATAGATGTAGAGGTCCTTTGAGAGTGGGGGAAAAAATCATTCATTTTAAGGGTTCAGCAGGTGAGTTAATACCGAAGAAACTTCAATGAGAAAGTCAACATTTAAAGGGAAAATGGATGAATTAACGCATGTAGGCTGTTCTGTATATGGTTGTGTTCTGTTTCCCAACTGTAACTTTTCTTTCAATATTTCATGATTTGTGCACCTTTCATGAACACTGCTCACGATCAGAAAACAATGAAAAGGCACCTTTTGTTCTTTAAAAAACAAATTCTCCCCGTAGTTCTGCCAACACTCTTGTAAGGGGTGAGACCACAGAATGAATCCTGCCAATGTAAATGTACAATATAGCCATCTCCTAGACCTGCGTTGGACTGGAGAGCTGCAGATTAATAGTATGGGGTAGTCCAGCTACATTCTAAATACATGATACTACTTGGTCGGTAGAAAACCACCATGCAGGACCTCGGCTGCGAGTGTGGGGTCTGCCTAGCCTCCTCCCTTTCCAGTGTGGCCGTGCTTGACACCGTTCTGGAAGTGATGAATCTACAGAGAAGAGTTCAGAGTAGAGGATATAACCTCAACTGGTCAATTCCCCAATAGATGGTCCTTGCCACACACCAGCATCGGTCCACTTGACCTTCATATCTGCTTGCTCCCCTCCTCTGGACTGATGGTTCTGACGGGCAGGTCATCTAATTTATACATAGGTCTGTTTTAGGTGTGGCTTTTGCTTCTAGCTTTGTTTATCCGTTCCTGTAGCCTCATGCTGCCGGGTCGATGAACCCCTAAAAATAACTACTCAAAGAAAAATAATGCTTGTCATGTTGGATTGCACCCTAATTTATTGGAAGTGATGGTTTTGAAACCCAGTTTGAGAAAAACAAATTGTTGAAAGGCATTGAATTGTAGCTGAGCACCCGCAAGAAATGGAACTCTTGGAGAAGAAAAGCACATTTTTAACACCAAGGCGAAGAGCAGATGTTTCAGATTAGGGTCAATTTGGCCACAACTTGAGCGCAAGACAAGTTTGTTATTGCTGGCTTTGCAAGTTAGTTGCCTTTTTTGCTGATCATTGTGCATCTTGAAACAGTGTTTCAACCATTCTTAAAATTCATAAAAAATGTTTTTCGTGATAATGTTTTACAAATTATTTTACTGAACAGAATATTTGAACACAGTACATGTTCTCAAAGGGCTATACTTCAAGACGACACAGTTGGAGTTGATATAGTAAGAGCTTTCTGAATAAACGGTGCATACGCCAAATACCAATAATCAGACACCTCCATTTTACTCTAACTCTTAACTAAGGAAAATGCATGCATTTTCAACAAAATTGCCAAACGAGTGGAAGTGTGCTTGGATTTATTTTGTATTTATTTATTAACAGGGATTTTATTTTGATCTGAAATAGCTCATTGAGTGGCAACATTAACAAGAGACAGACTTAAATGGGGTGTATCAAAGGTTTCTAAAAGACATATATGTATTTGGTGTTTCTATGTAAGATATTCTCGGCAAGGATCCATGACTGTTTTGGAGGGTCCGCATTTGGGTGAGTGCCGCCTGTTCCATGGTCAATTTTTAGTTGCTTCTTCAGCAATGTTATTGCTAATGATGGTGACCATTCCAGTGTAAGTGGCAGAGAGAGGGGGATATAGGGAGGAGGCATACTGGAGGTGGGCGACTGAAATTTTGGGAAGAGCAGGGAATTGTAGGGTGCGAGGGGAGAGTATAGAAAAAGTGCATAGCTAGATGGCAGGATTGCAGCAAGACCATGGATAGATTTGCGGACTAGGAACTGGAGTTTAAAGGGGGGGGGTTGTGCAGAGAGAGCCAATCAGCTGTGTGATGAGGTGGATAATTATTTTAGTAGGCTGTATGATGTACATGTAGCAAAGTTAAAAACCTGGTTGAGTGGAGAAAGAAGGAGTAGGGGGCCAAGTAGTAGGCTGCTGCAGTATTCCAGTTTACTGAGGATAAAGGTTGAGGCGAGGATTTCTGTAGAGTGATCATTGAGGCATGAGTGGATTATCCTTATGTTGAGGAGGTTGACCCTTGCCACAGTGGCCACGGCCATAATGAATTTTTAAAGCCTCCAGGGGGGATGGCAGTTTTCAGGAGGGAAAGCAATGGCAAATGGGAGAGTGGGGTTGCTTTTGTATGCAGGGAGAACAATAGTATGTTTTTCACGAAATCTGCATCAGGCAACAAGAATCCATCCGGTGATGGATAGCAATTCTTGGTGATATGCTCAGAGAGATCAGGGTTGAAGGAGGGAAAGGCACATGATGCCACCCACAAAGAGGTGATGGTGGATGCCAAAGAGGGAGATGAGTTTTCCCAGGGAGGAGGTATAACCTGTGAATTGGAGTGAGCCCAGAACTGACACATGGGGGGGGGGGGGGCTCCGACTGGCAGGGGTGTAAGGAAGGAGGAGTTGGAGCTCCATGAGATGGAAAAGGAGTGGTAAGAAGGTAAAAGGCCAGTGAAGTGTGATGCCTTTAGGAACCAGGGAGCAAAGGGTTATAACAAGGAGGGAAAGAAGGGGCTGAGAGAGGGAAGGGAGGTTGAGAATATCGAAGGCTGCAGAGTGATCAAGCAGGAGGAGAATGGAGGAGATGTGCGAGTGATGGGTACAGCTTAGAATGTCTGCACGTCGGATGTTTCTGTGAAGTATTTGCTGGGTCACAGTGGAGTGGCCACGAGATAGCTAACTACTGGTGAGGACAACTCTTTTGAAGATTTTGGCATGATGGTTCAAAAGAGAAACCTGTCCGTAGAGAGTGATTCTTGGGATCAGCTGTGAATTTCTTGATTATTGGTTTGGCAGTGGCTGGGAAGATTCCTGCGGCGAGGGAAAGGTTCGAGAGGGGGGGGGAGAGGTAGGGAGAGGTGGCAAGTGCAAGGCTTTTGATTATTTGCTGTGAAAAGGCGTCGATGGGAGCACAGGATGGGTTTGTGGAGCGCAAAATGGGTAGGAGCTCTTTAGAGGAGGGTGTGCGATCAACAGAAGAGACTAGGGGTGGCAAGGGGTAGAGTGAAAAGAGAGATGGAGAGAAACAGATAGGAGGGTGTCAGTCGTCTTTGAGAAGTAGGAGACCAACTCATTAGCTGAGGGAGGGGAGGATGTGGAGTGGTTTTAGGGGGAGGGCATGCCCTATAGGGTCATAGAGAGTTAGCTGTGATGAGAGTGGAAAAAGGGCAGCTCAGTGGGTAGCGGGGGCCAATGCTCTGGTCTTGTAAACAAAGCTAAAGTGAGCAGCACGGGTCCGGTACCCAGTCCCTGTACTTAAGAAGAGTGCAGTACAGCAGTGGTCATAGTGGCCAATACAATAAAGGGGCATAGTCATAAGCTTGCATGGATAATGGAGCATATTTCCTGAAAGAATTCCACCCTTCCCCCCACTCTTTGACACCATTTCATGTATACTTTCTTTTTGTTTATATTTGCAAAATGTCATTCGCCCATGGCCAAGTCATCGGTCAGCGGCTTGCTTTTGGGAAAGGCCCTGCCTCTGCGCATCCCCGGGTCTTCCTGGCGCAGCGTTCAATGAGCGCAAATTGCTCATTGTGCCTGCGATTCCTGCTCTATCACTCTGTGCGTGCTTAGGCGTGAGTGCAAACAGTGGCTTTTCGCAATTTGCTCTTGCTTTCAAATTTCTAAGGGAATTGAGACAATTGAGCCCAACTTTGAAAGCATCTGATGTCTCAAAAGAGATACCCTTTGTGTTGGAAGGTCTTATGTGCCAACACTTTTTTTCTACTTGGAAATAGCCTGAATCTGCATAACCCTGACTGAACCGCCTTTAGAATGTCTGGCGTTTGTTAGCCGATTTGCTTCTGTCTAGACAACAAATCAATATATTTCTTCCGTTCTTTACTTGAATATTAATTTGTTTTGCTTATCTAAAATATTGCTTTGTTGAGCAGACAGCACACTTGCAGAGCTGAGCATCCAAGAAATGGAGAAACACAATATCATTGCAACACGGTAGAGCTCTTAAGAGCTGTACTTTAGAACACTAAAAACGGCCAGCCTTGTTTACCCCCCCCCTGTGATAGAAGGGTTGGGCAATACATCCTGTTTTTCAAATTACAAATATTATTTTACTAATTACCATTATCGCATATCAGAGTTCAATATTTAAAAACAATTATGAATACAGTTCATATTATTTTGAATTGTAGTAATGAAATTGGGCATACCACTTATTATTAAACAATGTTTTCGTTTAATTTGATCTCGATGGGATTTATTTTCTGATCCGACAAGGCAGTTCTGCTTCTCACCATGGCCCTGTTTCTTCACTGTGTGCACCTGTGCTCTCCTGCCCTAAAAAACGCATACCCAGGCTGCACTCCCCCATGCTTGCTGCTCTCTCCGCATGGCCCTGTTTCTTAACTGTGTGCACCTTAGCTCTCCTGCGCAAAGAATATGTGCCCGACCGCACTCCCCCATGCTTACTGCCCGACCGCACTCCCCCATGCTTGCTGCTCTCTCGGCATGGCCCTGTTTCATCACTGTGTGCACCTGGGCTCTCCTGCCCTAAAAAACGCGTACCCGGCCGCACTCCCCCCCCCTGCTTGCTGCTCTCTCAGCATGGCCCTGTTTCTTCACTGTATGCACCTGGGCTCTCCTGCCCTAAAAAACGCGTACCCGGCCACACTCCCCCATGCTTGCTGCGCGACCGCACTCCCCCACGCTTGCTGCACTCTCCGCATGGCCCTGTGGTTTAGGTAGGCTTAGGTCAGCTGGTGGTAGGCTGGTGTTGGTGGGGGGTTGGGGTAGAGGACTGCCACGCAGATAGACTGTGAGTGATAGATCATGTGACAAGCTACACCAACATTCTCTACGTAACACTTCTAGCCCTTGTTGTCCAGGAGCGAGGAGCATACAGTGTTGCAATGGGCGTCAGGTTCATCCGATTTAGGCCACCATTGTCCTGAATGATGGGGGTTACCTCTTTTGCTGTCAAGGAGCACACAGGCTGATCATCGTTGTGCGTATGTGTGGAGAAACTATTGGCCCGAGCATGTTCAGTTATCTTAACTTCATGCGGGGATATACAAACAATTCAAAGACAACCTTCATTCGCATTGATAGACCAAGGTATTGAAATGGCTAAGCGCATATATCCAGGGTTCATCCTTGATGCCGGTCCAGGGGTCAGTTAACATCCATTCTTTCTCCACCTTTCATATGTCCGCCTGCAGCTCTTCTTTGCCCCAGAGCACCTGCACCTCCCTGCCTGAATCGCAGATTATGGAAGGCGTTTCTCTTAGGACACTGGACCATTCCATCTTCTATTGCTCTCTTTCATCTCGTTACTCTTTGGCTTAGCTGATTGGATTGTGCCCGCATATTTCTTTCCGAATGGGCATTTTGGGTTGCGCTTGTCTCATTGAATTTGATTTTAATGCCCAGTCATTTTTACGCTTTTCCTTTGGGAGCAGAGTTTCTGTGACTGCTGATCTTCCTACTGAACATAGTTTACAAGGGCATATTATGTTTAGGCGAATTCTGTGGAGTCTTTCCATTTGTTTTAACAGTTGTTTAAGATGTATAAAAAAAGAATGAGTCATTCCCCATCTAAATTAACAGATGTATGTGTGCTCGGGATACTGAGAGAAACACACAACTTCCTAGTTGAAAACAGTATTGTAATCCTAGGTCCAGGTAGCTTCAGCAGCAGCACACGCTGCTAGTGGACCCAAAATCACTCTTTGTGCGTTTTGCCCTCGTGCAGTGAACCGCCAGAAACGCACAAACTAATCCCCTAAGACTTTGGTTTACTCGGACACCCTCACATCCAAAATTGTACAACGTGTTTCAGCAGCAGTCAATTCTGTCATGCCTTCCTCAGGAGTGAGGTCATGAATCTAAAATTGATTTCAACCTTTATCATATTACTTTCTGACTTGTGGTTTGTGGGGTCAATGTTCTCTTCTACACAATCTTATGACAAATGTTTTTTACCTAGCGTTATGCCTTCTGAGGGTTATGGCTCCATCAATATTCGACTAACGGCCTCTTAATGGTAATCATTATTCTGTCTGGTGCAGCACCACAAATCACACGTTGTGTCTCATATTGCTAAGGGTTGATGGGATCTTTGGTATACGATACACATAACCTAGAGTAACAATAAATGCATTTGTTTTACTATACACACTACACCACTGTCCAGAGAGGTATTGTAGGGCTATAGAAGGAAGACCCCGTGGCCGAAAGGATGTATAAAGAATCTTCTAGCAGATAGGGTGTTCACATTTGCAATCTACAACGGAACCAAACACCACACAGGTGCACCTCGTTAGGATATCAAAGTGGTGACTTCTTAACATTTAATCTACCACTTATGCAATGTAAATTACACTGAAATGCTGTGTTTGAATTGTTGCAGTATTACACAATATCCTGACACTTAGTAATAAAAAAAGGTGCCTTTGCCTTTTAAAATGTTCTGCATTATTTTGTTCTCGGGTCTGAATTCCATTATAGTCAGACGCCCAGCTTTTGGTCTAATTTCTGGGTTAATGTGAGAAATAATGATGCCACTTAAACGACATTAAAGTACAGGATCCTTCAGCTATTCTATTTGGTAATGTCATGTTGCTGGATGGTTTTATACGCTCAGCAGTACGTGATGGCTTTTCTTCTTGACCGACCGAATTTTGTATAGCATTTAGAATTTTCTTTTATCTAATATTCCCAAATTTACTCTGCAGATCGGAGGAGAGCCATTTAGACGGGCTCTTTAAATAGTCCTGTTCTGTTGCGAAGCTTTGATACGGTGCCAAATCACCACGGTAGTGGTCTTGCAGAGCCTAGGATTGTCTGGAGGTTGGCCTATTGTGTGCCTGCCCAGGATATCCAGACCTTGTCTAATTCAAATCCCACGGCTCACTTGTTAAACGGTACAGGAGCCATGATTAGGCCATCAGTTTGATATCTAAAATTATAATATCCTAAAAAGTATAAGCATTTATATTCTTATCTTTTGTGTATCACATTCCATATAGTTTGTGCAAAGATTATTCTCGAACACATGGTTGATTTTTAGCCCTTTCTCCCCCCCCTCCGCCCAAATCTTTACAACTACTAATTTCTTTGACAAGACATTTATTTTTGGGTATATAGAAAACTCTCTCGTCGGAAGAAAGGCTTTATCAAACCTTTGAGTAGTGTGTTAATATCCCAAGATGTCTTATGGAGAGGCTTGCAGTTTTGCCTGAGACTGTATTGAGGTTAATTTGTATTTTTGCCATATTTGTGGTGTTTTGTATAGTTGTACCTTACAAGGGAATTGAACTGGCGTACAGCATGTTAGGTAAACAGCTTGGACTCGATCAAACGCCAATTTAGAATAGAGTACAGTTGAGCATGGATATTTTGCCCTACACCTGCAGAGGGCACAACACAAACACCTTGCGAATACCGGACTTTGCTCTAAACAGGCGATTATGGCCTTGCAACACACCTACCAGCATGCATCCCCCAATACATCAGGAAACAAAAAGCTGCTTCATCCAACGCTATATTTGGCGCTTTGCCCCGCTGAAAGACCACAATGTAACAATGATTGCAATTTACAACACCCTGCGCATGTGCAAAACATTAAGCAGGCTTCCCTCAGTGCACGGCATGCATCGCCCTCCTGCACGTGTAGGGAGCAGTCGGTGGCTACTAGGCCACAGGTGCACATGAATACAGAGCAAATGCATTTTCCAAATCGAAGTGAACAACATGCTCCAAAAATAATTAGTCATTCACGCGGCCAGGTGCAGACATTACCGTAGGACATGAGCAATTGAAGGCTGTGATTGCGTATTGTGGCGAATCAACAGGACACTTGATACAGAAGGATATCTTTTGAGGGGTCTTTATTTTGTGGTCAGGATGGGGATTTCGGCAAACACCTAAAAGACCTTGGAGTTTATCTAAAAACTATATTTTGGAGCAATCTAGGGGGAAAGTATGGTGCACTCGGGTAGCCTGCCTAATAGGAATACTGGTCTCCTTCCGGGAGTCTGAGTGATATAGCACTCAGCATGCTGGTTAGCTCCAAAGCCATCTTAAGGATGTAGTTCCCAGCACGCTATATGAATCGTCGAAACACAGCCTTGGGGGATACAGTACCCATCTCGCTCTCTGTGATCTCTCCAGTGTATAGTGCCTGGTTCACTTTTTTCCCACTCTTCTCTTACTCATGGATATTGATCCCATCCCACTTCTTTATGGTCATAGTGCCCAGGTCACAGTTGAAGGTATGTAGTGCCAGGCTAAAAGTTGTGGGTGTATAGGGCACAGCTCACTTTGACAGGGATGTAGTGGCTAGCTCGCTGTTAAATTCTCAGGATGGCCCCACTGAATAGCCCAGATGGTGTAATCGGCTCAATGTAGCTTCCCTATCTGGTTGAGTTCTGGATTGAGTGTCTGCCCTCCTGCTCTTCCTGTTTGCTTTGTAACAGTACCACATTCTCACTGAGTCCTCTTTGAGATCTAACAATTTTTCAAATGAGACCTTTCCGCCTTTTTTCCGCTGCTTCTGAACTCCACTTTTCTCTACTGCCCAAAATAGCCAGAAACAATATGGAAACATTTCCACAGCGAAATGCTGGGAAACTGCGTCTGGGAAATGTGTGGATACCTTCTTGTAGGCCTATTACAAACTACTCTATTGCCCGTTTATGGTCATTGCATCGAATCCCTTGCATCGAATTTTTTCCATCTAAAAAATTCATTTTTCCCCTTTTTTTGGGCGGGGGAAGGGTCCCCCCAAAACCCCTGTTTTTTTATCCTTAAAAATCCACCTGAACAAAAATGAACCCTTTACCCCCCAAAAACATGCATTCGATGCAAATTTATTAGAAGTAAAAAATTAGATGCAAATGCATTCAATGGTATGGCTTTCGATGCAATGACCCGATGCCCTATTTTCCCTTTTCTCATGTCCTTCGATTGGTTGCCCCCTCTCCTAGGCTGCTTTATGTAGTCTTATAGGTTGCAGCAGGCTTTGCAGCTTCAGATGCCCGGTCTGCTTTTGCCTGGCCAGACGGAAGACCTCCAGGCTCTGGTACCCAGCATCCTCCTCATCCTCTAGCCGCTTTTCCCCTCGCTCTGTATTCTCCAGCTTCCCTGGGCCTTTCTCCACTCTGCCATGCCTAATATGGATCCCATACCACACACGGCATCTTGCATCGTGGGCTGGCCAGCCCCTCCAGTTCCCTGCACACCATTTCTCATTTCGTCTCATATACAGGCCCTTAGAGCCCGATGGGGCATCTCTGGTTCTTTGTTCTACTATGTCTCCGTGAACATGAATGAGCCATCCGTGATACTCAACAGCGCCAGAACTACCCCTTCCATGTTGCCACGAAAGCAGCAGCAGCTGTAAACTAATCCAGTGAATCGTAAGACACTGCATTCGCCCCAAAATATATGCAATCGCATCCGGTAGAGGGAACCCTGTGCATCCAGACCCACATTTCATGCAGCAGCGTGGAAAATCCTGGACCAAGGCCCCATCCCATGACTTCCTTCACTCTGAGGAACATGCGCTCCAGACACCTCTTCCAACTCATCACTCACCATACTCTGAGCACCAGGCCCAGGACACATGGCAACCACAACTAACACAGAACCCACCAAGACACTAGACCAACATAAAGACCCCTTGAGATGTAACAATGGTGGCATCCCACCTCTGGTATGCCGGCCAGTAAATGCCAGAAGTACTGCAACGCTGAGATGCTGACGCTCACCTGAGAAGTACAGCCTCCTGGCATGTTTCTGCACCACTGCGACTAATGGAACGGGGAAGAAATGTGTAGGCCCTTTCGTGTGTAGACCTAAGTCCCTAGGTGCGATGCATTTATCTCATGAATATTAATGGGAGGGTATCATGAAAACCCGACATAGATCCAGCCCTCAAGGCCTGGAATAGTACAACCCTGCTTTCGGGGCTTCGACCAAAGATGGAAAGTGATTATTATTGCCGACTATGCCATGCTAATCTATATGCACATGTATATCAAGTAGATCTGGGACCATCCAAAATCCATTCTGGAGCCGTAGATCACTGAAGAAAGGAGGCGTCAGAGGTTGCCTCAGGGACTTGCTCAGTTGTATCCTCCTCTTAATCTGTCCGGTTTGCTGATGTTCCCACAGCACATGTGTGAATTTCATCCTCTATGCTAATTGTGCTGAGTCGCAATCTTAGCCCCTAGTCATGAGAATGTGTGAAGTTAATGGCATGATTGCAAAGCTAAAGACGAGATGGGTTTGATTCCGGATTTGGTCATAACCACTGGCAATCACTCTGGGCAGCCTTCCATCCCATCTTTATTAGCTCACTGTGACGTTTACAAAAGGTTAAGAACCCTCTGCACATCATTCTTGGTCCCACATCAAATGTGATGGATGGAAGGAAGGCAATGAATTAATCCTGTGCAGCCTTTCATGCCATCGTTTTTTAGCCTACTGTTTCATTATGCAAGGGGTGAAGCCATACGCAAATCATCCTTGCCCCCCCACCACCCGTAGTAAGGAGAATACTGCCACATACTGTGCATGCGCCACAGGTAATCCAAGACACTTTATGGCCTTGTAGGGTGGCATCGGTGAGGTGCAGCCTGGAACGCCAGGCACCTTAGAGGAGATTGGAGAAATGCATCTTCCTGAGTGCAAGCCTGCCTCAATTGAATGCCCACCATTTAATGGTTCTCCTTTCATGGAAGAGAAACATTCCCAAGCAGATCCCAAAATGGCAGTTAGTTCCCATAGTTAACAAGCATTAATGAACAAACAAATGAATGAAGACCTGTAATACGGTGCAATTTCTCTGCCGAATGAGACCTCTCAAGGCCTGGGCCTTCTCCGTTGATGGTTAACAAAGAAGGCTGAGGTATGGTTTGTTAGCACCTTTTGGCATAGTACAGTTTTATGTCTGTATAATTTAGCGAACTGAATTAACAGGTGACCTTTTAGCACGTTGAATACTACCAAATAAATAAATAAATAAATACCAGATAGTTACATTCTTCCCCAAGAGGCTGCTGGAAGCTTGTCCTAATGGAGGGATCATTGGCCCGAAGCTCTGAGTGACAGACATTCTGTTATTACGTTATTTTTATAATCATTTTTATAATATACAAAAGCGGAGAAACAAGTTATGCGACAGCCGATTACAGGCATCACACATTAAACTAATATCACCAAACCCATGAAAAGCATGAACCTAAAGTGGAATGCTTAAAATGCCCAAATGTTCTTGAGCAAAGTTGGAGACCATTGGAAGAATCGCATGGGGGCAGACAGTAGCCTAAACTTGCTCCTGTGAATAGATGAGGGGGGTGGGGGGGGGGTTCAGCAAGGTTTTGAAGGTGAAGCCTTCTAGCTTGAACCAGATTCTGACCTCTGTTGATGGCAGTCAAATGTCCTACTGAATCCAGAAAGAGGGGTCTCGTTTCTGTCCGCACACCGCTGGTATCGGCCTGATCGGTTTATTTTATGTGCAAGAAGTTGCCTCTTTTACAGTTGAGGCTTATTGATGGGCAAATACTCGTAAAAGATGTTGTGCTGTCAGTTCATTGTAATGCTCCTTATTTATGAAGTGTTCAGAAGGTGTATATATGAACATAGGGATATACAGATCGTTGCTCGTAACCTTGCGGATGTGTGCTGCAATCACGACGCCAGAGCTGGAGGGCGTGACCGAGCGTGTCGCGCTAATCCTTCAACATACTTGGAGAAAATAATTCTCAGAACTACACTGTCCACGGGAAACATATTTAAATTTGTAGTACACATTTCAACTCGCAGCATGTTCCCTTCTTTCGAGAATGCTTTATTACACCACAGGAGCAGATTATATCAACATAGGTCTGCTATTGGGGAAAGACTATGGCACACAGCCCTATGCCATATTAACTAACATTGAACACAAAAGTTCACAAATTATGCACCCCAGTCTAAGGTTATAGTATACTGAAACATCTGATAATTTGGTCAGTGGGTATTTATTATAGAAGCATGTGTTGTTTTGTACATGCAATAGAGTTATCATAATAGCTGTGCAATAGAGGTTTTTACAATATTGATGGGCAAATCAACAGTCCACAGTAGCGTTCAATGCATTACCCATGGGTAACATCGTCCAAGCTCAAGACTTACTCCTAAAAGGTGTGAGATGTGCAGTCCTGATCAACCAACTTTCACAGTAAGAGATTAAACAAACTAATGTCCATGCCAAGTTTGTATGGTCTAAAAAGCATACAAATATAGGCATACTATTTGAAGGTGTCACAAAATATTTGGGGACAGCTCCCACCTTCCACATAAGATGTCCAGGTTATGGTAATTAAGCAAATCCCTGCTATGCAAGGTATTGATGATGTGCCACCCTCCCACTCCCCTACCCCAGAGAATAGGACTCAGAAGATTCTTCAGAGTTTCAAAGGAAGGGGTTCGCCAGGAATTGTCAGCAATAGACACGCTCACCAGTACCAATATGCTGTATCTGCAGTTATACTTCCTCAATGTATTATTCCCAGATACACAAGAAGCAATGTTTTGATAAACTACACAATGTGCATATCTGCACACACGAGGCAAACTCAGAACAAAGAGAAACAATTATTATTAAATTCAGCCAACTAAATGTAGGACCATGGTGATTTAACTTATTTGTGTTTATATTTTAAATCCAATATCAAAAGACCAAATATGCAAGGCACTGTTTGCAGACTTTTTATTTGTAGGGGATTAAAAATAATAAAATGGCGTGGGCTCTGACACCTTAAGAGGTGTCTTTGTTGGAGACCCCATAATATAGTGCAGTACGAGTTCTCCTCGATAATTTGGTTCTGCTTGTGTGGAAGGGATTCATGAACACTGAGCTTTTAGTATGCAATGTTTGGGAGTCTCTCTACCCGCCTCCATCGCAGGGGATTCTCCCAGATTTTCTTTTCTCACTATCACTTTTACAGATGAGAAATATCCACAACATATCAGTCTTTGTCCTGTGCAAGGGAAGCCCAGCACCGAAATGCTAGCCAATTCTCCTCTGAACAAGAGTACCAACAGCAACCCCAGACACTTGTTTCGGCCTGGCTGGGCCTCATCAGTGAGGTGGAGCTGTGCCTCTCTAAGAACAGTGATCAAGGGGTCCACGTCTGGATCACCCTAGTAACTTAGGGTGAGACCCAAAGTTACTTTTTAATATGCAAAACAGGAGGGTTCTGGGAGTCTCTCTACCGGCCTCAGCGGCGGGGGAGTCTCCACCAGATTTGTTTAGCTCACTTTCCCTTTCTTAGAAGAGAAATATCCACAACCTATCAGTCTTTGTCCTGTCCAAGGGCAGTTCAGCACCGAAATGAGCTTTTAGGACACATCTTTTATATTTAAAAGATATACATCTAAAGTTTTTCACCTTAACTCCTAGGATTGCTGCTTTTGTTATAACCAGGTTTGATGCGAGAAAATTTAAATGGATCTATAGCTCTTCCTTTTGACTTTTCTCATGCCTTTGATATTTCTTTTAACTGATGAAGCAAAAATATACATATACAAGGGATCAGATGTAAGACAACCAGTCGAGGGGTTATTGGCACTGTCAGTGATAGGATCAAATGTGAGCAGTCTAGAATACAGACTGGGCTGCAGGTCCATATTCTATGTCAAATTCAGCCCATACTTATCTGAGAAGATCAGCAGTGCAGTGCTATGTACATCTCAGGACCATACCAATTTTCATTACTGTTGGTTTGATGCATTTATTTACTAATTGGGTTTCTGAATATAGTGCCTGTAAGAAGATTCAATTCAACACTACAGCTAAGTCAATGCCTAGTCTGGGATACTGAATGGAAACCCTTATTGATATATCTTTATGTCCAGTTCATGAGTTCTGGATGACTACCCCTATATAACACCCCTCTCTTAGAATCCCCCGACCCCACTGAGACAAGAATTAGTTCTGTTTTGCAAGTTTAAAAGGTTTATTTGAAAAAAAATTAACAGTATATATATATATATATATATATATATATATCACACTTTTATAATGAATTAATAATGAATATCACACTTAAAACATGAGCAGTGATCAACAGTGAATAATGTCCTACTAGTAAACTGATTTGGTTACCCAGGAGTAGTATAAGGATGAGGTAGCACACTTGTGAATAGGAACAGAAGAATAAGGTGGTAGAGAATGCTTTATATAAGTTCAGATGGATGCAATGTTGGATGAAAATGCAGTACAGAAAATACTCAATATGATTTCAACAAAACAATGTAATCACTTTTCTCTGGCAATCCACTCCCCTCCCTTATGCAATGTAAGGAAATGAAGAGTAGCACACAGTTCTCAGACATGCAATCAAATGTAATTCAGTTCACCCCAGCAAGCTTAGACTACGGATAGAAGTTGAAACACAGGCCCAAAATGCTTTTATATGTGCTGGCAATGAAGTGAGGAATATGCTGAAAATGGTTTTAATTCCCTTTAGGAGGTTCAGGGTGAGTGAAAGATACTTGGGATGAGCTCAGGCTCCCTTTAAAAATGCTCTAGGAGTAACTAGCAGGTTAAACAAATTTTTGGCAAAGGAAATCAAGGAAGCTGCTGTTTTCACACGTGGCTGGATTTTTAACCAAATCGCGAATCGCGGCAAAATTCGCGAATGCGTGAATCACGATTACGGCAAAAGTATAAGGTTCGTTGAAAAGCTAAGATTCTAAGCTTTCAGAGGAAAGTTAAACCAAGTTTGTTTCTAGCCCAAACGGTTCCAAAGATATGAACGATTTTGTAAAGGTCGTTTTTTCGAAATTAAAGTAACTCAAATTGACACGCGACAGCTTTTAAACATGACAGGTGACAGCTATGCGGCTGCAGAATTGACAAGTGACAGTTAGGAGGCAGTTCTACTTAGATTAAATAGATTGAATTATATCACTGGAAACTAAGAGATTTGGTTTCACACCGTCCTAGCTGTACTCACAATGTATTTGGAAGGTCTAGGTCTCACGGATCGGGTCAAGATGGCTTCGGTTCTGGTTTCGCCCCGGACGGTCTCTGCGCACAGCGTCTGGTCTCTGCTCTGCTGGTCTGGTCTGACACTGCTCCTGGCCCGGCTCCTGGATCTCTGGGTACAGCGTCTGTGCACAGCTCCTAGATCTTTCTGCACAGCTTTCTCTGGACACAGCGCTGATCTGCACGGCTCCTGGATGCTGCTACCGCTATTAGGTTTGCTGGATGCTGAGGCCTGCTGAGAAGAGTTCTCAGTTTGTGGGTTTAGGCCCTTGCTTTGAGTTCTGAATCAAGTTCTTTGGAGTTTTAAAGTCTAAGTGTTGGATCTGGTATCTTCTGGATGTTGTGTGGTCCGGCAGAGCGCGTTGCAGCAACTGGATTTGAATCTCTCTACCTGTCCCAGCAGTCTCTTTTTATGTGTTTTGAAAATGGGTGTGTGCCTGGGCCTAGCAAAGCCTGCCCCTCTCTACTTGTCATTGGCCCAATTCTCCCCTCTCCCATGATTGGGGGAAGGAAATGTGAGTCAGAGTGATGCTATAGGTTTTATGGGTCAGAGGATCCTCCCCTGGTCAGTTTGCCCACAAATCTATATTTGATTCAAATACATATTGCACAGATACACAGTTGTTTAAAATTACATGCACCCATCACATATCACATGAGGTATACTCTGTTCAAACTCTGCTCTTCCTGGGGGCTTGCATTCAGAAATGGCAACATTTTGCACTTTTTAACTGGTTTTGCAATATCGGACATTTACCCAAATGTACACACATGTACGCAAGGAATATGGACATTAATTGAGGAAGTGTCAGATTTTTAACATGCAGACATTTGGAGTGAAACCCTATTTTCCGCTAGCAACCCCCCAGATCATACCACCAGGTCCTAAAACCTCTTAAAATGTGGGCAGAAAAATCACAAGAATTATGGTATCATTTAGATAATTTTGACAAGTCCGCACCATGAGTTATACATCTTTCTTAAAATCATATTCTGGCCAACAGGGGTGTGTCTTCCCAGGTCACATGGTGGAGAAACCAGTCTGTCCACTTTCTTTAAGCTCAGCCTGTCCTCAGAGGGGCTGCCCCTCCCCGTTTCTGCCAAAAGGAAGCCACTTCACGACCTCCCCTATAAACCATCTGCCTGAGTCAAGGAAGGGCTTTGTTCAAAAGGAAGCCATTTACGACCACCCTAATAAACCATCTGCCTGGGCCCAGGACAGGCCTTTGTTCAACTCCCTGTAGCTGCTCCACCCCTAATCTAATCAGAGAGGTGACAACTCCTTTTGGCAAGGGGAAGAGTGGCTGAGCAGGTTTTAACTCCTGTGGGGGTAGATGTCAGGCAGAATTCAGTTTCATTAAGCCAGGTTTCAGATAAAATGTCACTTTTTGTCCCCATTTTAAATCACTTACGATTTTTACATACACATTAAATAATTAGTTCCTTCAAGTCATTTCAGAATATAGTTTTACATTGTATCCACCTCTTAGCAAGTCTTTCCTTGGTCTGGTTTTGTTTCATTTATTCAGTTTTATACAAAAGTCTGGTGGTTTTAAAACGCCGGCTTTCTGATAGTGGTGAGTACTGGTAATGCAACAATATTTTTGGATTTAAGAAATGAATTCCCCACAGTTCTAGGTTGCTTTTGGCAATCAGCATTGCCATTCCCAATGGTTTCAGGCTACTGTGTGGGTAGCCCAATGGTGGTTTTAGGCAGTGCCCTCCTGTGCTCACAACCTAGGCAAAAATGGGTGGCTGCCTATTCTTCATGCATTTCCCAGTGCATTTTCTGGGAAGTTCTGGCCATCATGATGTTTTCCATGCCAGTACTGCACAGTTTTCCTATTCTGGCGTACATGTGGGCTTTTTGGCCATATTGGATTTTCTAAGCCCACAGCACCAAATGTTGCAGCATGATAGCTCAAACGTGGGTCAGGACACCCAACAAAGCCCCCCCCACGTGACTGCACTTTGAATTTGAGTCGATGGGGAGTCGGGTGTACAGAAGGTTATGAACCACGCACTGGTATGTCTGCATAATCTTCTTCCAATTCTGCAAATGGCACAGTTCAGCATCTTTTCCTCCATCCGGTACTGATCGATCGGTTCTCCTCGCCGGTCCTGATGGGAATTTTGGGCGGTACCCCGGGCCCCTTGGGTCTCTGCTCCCGGTCTCCGGATCGTCCTCCTTGGCCAGTCTCCAGGTTTTCTTTCTCCTAGGACGACAAAGGAAAAGCGGCAATACCTATTCATGGACATTTCTCCCCCACCATTGATATAGTGGGGTGGCATATATATTTTAGAACTCAACAGATATGAACATGCAGATTTTTTTAAATTAAGTGACAGGAACACATAAACTTGAGAAACACAGAATTTGATAGGCTATATGTAGGATATTTTAGGGTTGGAACTGAATTACTCTGGAGCGGCCCCCTCTGGTATTGCAGAGGACTCCTCCAGTTGCTGCAGAGTGTGCCTGGGATGGCAACACTTTAGCTGATTTATATGTACCCACTTGTCTTCCCCCTCTGCCAAACCGCCTTTGGGGATGCAGATCTTGTAGGCCTCAGGGGAGATCTTGTCTATAATCTCAAAGGGTCCCTTCCATGTAGGCAAGAATTTTCACAGTTTTGCCTGGTTTGTTTGGAAGTTGTATAAATAGACCCGATCCCCCACCTGATATTCCTTCCTGGAAGTTTTCAGGTCATAGTGGGTCTTCATACTTTCGGCTGATCTTTCTAGATTCCGCTGAGCATAGGCAAAAGCATGTTGAAGGTGTTTCCTTAAATTCTCCACATACTCATGAGTTGTGGAGGCATTTATCAACGTTTGCTCTTGGGTTCTGTAGAGCAAATGCTGGGGAAGCACCATCTTGCGTCCAGTCATCAACTCAAATGGTGACATTTTGGTTGCAGATGAAGGGGTAGATCTGATGGCTATTAGGACCAGAGGTAATCGGATATCCCAACTTGGCCCAGAATCTGCCACAAACTTTTTTAAGATGCTCACAATTGTCCGGTTGTAGCGTTCTACTGCTCCAGAAGAAGCTGGCCTGTAAGCAATGTGTAGCTTTCTCTTGACCCCCAGTATCTCCCACATCTTTGTCATCACTTCACTGGTGAAGTGGCTACCTCTGTCTGACTCAATCCTTTGAGGTAGACCAAAACGGGAAAAGATGTGGTTAATCATCAAGGCAGCTGCCGTTTCTGCCTTGCAGTTTGGGGCTGGGAGACATTCCACCCACTTGGTAAACAAGCATGTCACAGTCAACATGTACTTACTCCCCCTAGCGGAGCGAATCACGGGGCCTACAAAGTCGATTTGCAAATCTGACCATGGCAGTGTCATTCCCCTCTTTTGGAGAGGTGCCCGGTGTGTGAGAGATGATGGCTGAAATTGTGCACACACAAGACACCCCTTCAAGTATTGGTCGAGGTCCTGCCCCATGTGTGGCCAGTATGCAACCTCTCGAGATTTCCAGTGTTGTGTGAAACCCCCTATGACCGGCGGTGGCCGCATCATGGGCGTGATTTAACATCAGGCTTCGGAATGAGGTAGGAACCACCCACTGATCGTGGCCAGCTTTGGATTTCCTTACCAGCAAACCGTCTTGGATTCGGAACATTTTTGGACATTTCATCAACACTCTTAGGTCCTCTTTCCCAATGTAATCGTATCCGTCAGGGGAAAGTTCTCAGGGTCCTCAAGGTGTTGGTAAAACTTACCAATAATTGGATCCCCCTTCTGAGCTGTAATTAAATCAGCATCAGGGGTCTCCTTACTCCATTGTGCAGTTGAAAGATCATTGTGAGCATTTGTCTGGGACCTAGTGATAGCAGTGACCTGGATTTCCCCCAACAGGGACTCTATTTCGATTAGATCCCCTTGGATGGCCCCGGTTTTGGCCAGCTGATCAGCTAAGTCATTTCCAGTTTTGTCTGGTCCCTCTACTTTGGAATGACCCTTGATCTTTTTCCAGTAAATGGTCATCCCATTCGATGTGACCAGATCATCAATGTTTTGGATTAACTTCCCATGTTTCAAGGGTTTGTTATTAGCACATCACATGCCTCTGGTTTTGCTATTAACCAGGTGCTCCACGAACCTGTTCCGTACATAATCCGAATCTGTGATTATGACCAGTTTGTGGAGTTGATGCTGGACAGCAGTGAGGATGGCCTGATGCACAGCCATCAATTCTGCCACCTGACTACTTCAGGGACCAATTTTGTATCCAGCGGAGGGTTCTGGAAACTCCTTCACCCATGCATTCCCTACGCCAGCCACCAGTTCTTTCTCCCCGTCGTTGTCAACATGGTAAGAGCATCCATCCACATAGACAGTGGGCATTCCCTCACACTTGTCCTCTTCAAAGACTTTGTGTGGGGAATTAAGGTATGCCTCCGTGTTGTCCTTGATTTTTAGACTTTCGTCCTCGAGACAGTTTTCTCTGGCACAATCATGCAAGTCAGCCAGACCTTGCGCGAGGGGACTCTTCTTGTTTTGGCCATATCTGACCTCCAGAGGAAAGCCTTGCATTGACAGAACCCAGGAAGTAATTCGGGAATTGCTCACATTTCCGGCCCGGATTCTGTCACTTTGGAGATATTGCAGAGGCTGGTGTGGAGTCTCCACTATGATGTGTTCCCCATGGATAAACGGGCGGTAATTCTTCAATGCCCACACCGTTGCCAGGAGTGCCTTCTCACAATCATTGAATTTTTCCTCCACAGAGGATAAAGTTTTGCTCGCATTGGAGATTACTTTATTGACCTTGTCATGCTTTTGGTATAATACTGCCGTCAAGCACGTATTAGAGAACCCCGTCTCCAGGAAGAACTCCTTGTTTCTGACAGGGTAAGCTAGGCAAGGCGCTTGTGAGAGGCTTCTTTTGCGTTGTCTTACCGCCTCGGCTTGTTCTGGACCCCATTCCCACTTGACCCCCCCCCCCTTCAGGAGATGAATCGGGGGTCTGGTGATCTCTGCGTAGCCCTCAATGAACTTTCTGCTGTAATTAGTCAGTCCAAGGAGGCTCCTTAGTTCCCGCAGAGTTGTGGGGGCTTTCAGTTTCTGGAGTGCTTCCACTTTCTTTTCTTGGGGACAGAGACCCTGAGGAGTAATCTCATGCCCCAAGAAATTAACACGGGTTCTACACCACTGTGCTTTCTGAAAGGAAAGTTTTGCTCTGGCGGCCCTCAACTGGGTCAGAACATAACGGATCTCCGCTATGTGTTCCTCCACAGATGAACTTTTGATGAGGACATCATCTACATAAGCCAGGTTACCCCTTGCACCCAGGTCGGGCATGGCCTCGTGTAGGAAAATGTTGAATTAATTGCCGGAGTTGAGGTATCCGAAGGGAGTCCGGGTCCATGTGTACTGCTGGCCCCCAAAGGTAAAAGCCAGCTTGTATTGGTCCTCCCTACTGACAGGCACAGTCCAGTATCCATTGGTCAGGTCTATTGCAGTGAATACCTGTGACCCCTGGATCTGGGCCAGCCCTTGGTCAATGTAGGGCAGAGGCCATCGGGAAGTATGGACCCGTTTGTTGAGCTCCCTGAGGTCGGCGCAGAGTCTCCACTGGCCGTTTGGCTTCAATATTCCCAGCACCGGATTATTGAAGGTGCTGTGTATTGGACAAATTATTCCCCGGGACTCAAGGTTCTTAATTATTTCAGTGAGGGACTCCATGGATGTGAGAGGCAAACGATATTGCTTCACAAACACTGGAGTCATTCTAGGGTCCGTGGGAATTGTTGTTGTGTGGATGTCGGTGCAACCACAGTCATATGAGTCTACCGCAAAGAGATCTTGGAAATCCAAGAAAACTTGTTTCAACTTTTGCTTCTGTTCCAGAGTCACACAGGCATCAGATAGGTTGACTCTCTCTTCCACCATCTGCCTGAAGCCTGGAAAGACTTCTGGTCTGGCTATCTCAGCGGCCTCCTCCAGCTGGGTGGAGAAGTCCCTGGTCAGAGTGCTGATTTGGACTGGAGGCCTCAGGTGGGAAAGGCAACCCTCATGGACCTGGAAAATCACCTCATCCCTCCTGAAGTCACAAGTCACATCTTCCTTACCATAAGGGCAGGAAGTGTACACCAGGAAGTTCCCCCCATGCCGGGTAAAAATCCTGTCTGGTGTTGTATTGTCCTCACTGTCACCGTCAAAACAGTCCTTGGGGATTGGTCCTAACAGTTAATTTCCTAGATCAATGGAAAAATGTCGGTCATCAATCGCCATTCCAATAATGGTGCCTGCGGCTAGAGTAATACTCTTTAAGTCGCTGTTATCCACCTCTATTGGAATGGTGTCATGTTCTATGTTGACTAATGGTGTTGGGTTTACCCCTAACCCTTGCTGTTGGAGAGAAGCATTTAGATGAATATAAGCATCAGGGTTTTGCAATTTTTGTCCTCTTTTAACTTTCACTTCCAGGGAGAATTGTCGGGTCCTTTCTGGGATGGTGACTTCCTCTTTGATCTGAATTTCAACTGCATAAGGTAGCAATTGAGCTGACCTAAATGCTTTTTCTGGATCATCAAAGCCCATGGGATTATCCGCTAATCGGGACCAAGCTTTGAAGTTTATTAGGTCAAAACTAATGGCAAATCGATTGAGAATGTCACTGCCTAAGTAAAAAGCGGCAGTGACGTCTCGCACGACCCAACAATTGTGGACTATGCTCTTGTTGCCAATGGAGATGTTGAGCATACACCTGCTTGGCAGGAGATGTTTGGAATTGGGTGCTTCCAGGTCCATTTCCCATTTGTCTATCAGTTTGAATGTGGGAATGGCTGGATCTTTTGGGAGTTGGCGGAACATGGCTTCGCTGATGAAGCTCTTACCGTTGTTCACACACACTCGAGCCAGAACAGAGTCCTTCCCATCATTTAACTGAACAGGGATTAACAACTGCTCTCCAATTTGCTGATTTCACATCTTTCTGGACTATAGGAGTGGGAGTTTATGATTGTGGATTAGTAAAGAATTTCAGGGTGTTTCCTTCCAGTGTGGAATACCACCTTAAACTGGAAGGAAGGTTGAAGGAAGGTTGATTTTCAGAACTAGAGAGGACCCCCCATCACCAGTCTGTTGTCCTACTGCTGTTACGGTCACGTCTGGAGTTTGGTTGTTCTGGAAGTGAAATTCTACTTGGTCAGATTTTTGTTCAACCATGTGGCAGGTGCCGTTTAAACTAACATGGTTGACACTCTGTTTTAATTTTATTGGTCGGCTAGTCTGGGTCCAGAGGACCTTGTTTACACAATCTATTAGGGGTGACAGCCTTCTCAGGAGGTCATTCCCTAGTAAACAAGGGGTGCCCTCTGGAGTCACTACTATGACCGGGTGTTTTACCTTGTGTCGCCCAATTTTAATGTCCAAGTCTGCAGTCCCCTCAACGGGAATTTCCTTCCCGTCAAAGTTCTGCAGTTGTCCAGGAAGAGAGGTGAGAGGAATACGGTAATTCTCCCGCCTTCCTGCATTTAGTTCATCAAAGGCCCTTTTGGACAGAAGGGTAGCTTGGGATCCAGTGTCCACCAGTGCCAAAATTGTACCCTGCCCCTGTACTTGTACCGGGGCATAGTATCTTCCCTCCTTCTCCTCAAGGGGGCACAGATAATGCACATTTTTGGACAACTGGTGGGCTAACTTTCTGGTTTTGGACATTGCTAGAGAGGAGATTTGGGCAGAATTCTGTGGAGAGTCTTGGGAATCTGAAAGGAAAAAGTTGGCAACTGGAGATCAGAGCCATTGTGGGTTCCCCTGGTTCCGGTTCTGGGCCACCCCCCCTTTTTGTAGGCAGTCACCAGGATGGGTTTGAACCAGGGGATTTTGGTATTGTCGGTTCTGGGATGAGATGATGGGTGGCGGTAGCTCAGTCTCCACATCTCCCCAGTCTGGATTGGAATCCCTTGGGACCCATTTTTCTTTTTGGAGGAGTTCCCCCATCTCTGAAGGAGAAGATCCTTTTCCCAGGATCTTCTGAGGATCCCTCTCCCTCAAATTGGAAGACCTGTACCTCCTCCACAAAGTGGGTCTGTTTGGGTCCTTTGTTTCTCCTACCCCCCCTCTGCTCCTTGGGAGGCAGGCTTTCAGGGACAGGAGATTTTGTTTCCGGTTCCTGGTTTTCCAGGGGCTGTTTACAAGTTGGGAAGGAAGCTTCCTCCAAGGCTTTACACCCCCCTTCCCCTTGTGCCTCCTCCCTGGAAACCGGTGGGTTATCTGGGTGCTGCCCCCGTCATTGTTCTGGAGCACCAGGTCCAGAGTTTGGGGCATTCTGCGGTGGCATGCTCATCTGAGGATTCTGTTGAGCCCTCAGTATGTGACCCAGATCCCGTGCCATATTTTGGGCCTGGCGCTCTAACTGGGAAACCTGCTCGGGCTGATACGGGGCTCTATTTTCTCCCCTGGGCTGATCCCGGGAAGGGTAGCTATCCCTTCTCTGGTAGTACCCCTGGTTGGGAAGATTTTGGTACCCCTCCACCCTTGGCCTCCCCTCTCCCGGATTAGGTTGTCTGGGCTCAGGGAATTGGGGAAAGAAGGATGGATGATTTTGGGGCGGGAAATTGGGTGGATACCTGGGGAAAAAGTTCTGCCCAGGATTTGGAGAATTTCTGCCCTCCTGTGGGAAGTTGGGAGGGAAGTTCCCTGGGTTAGGTGCTTGGCTGGAGGAGTCCACACATAACCCAGGATTGGTTGGTTTCTCTTATAGCGGGGATTTACATAGTCAGGGGAGCGGGGGACCCCATTTGTGGGACTACCTCTTTCACTCCCTCTCTGTGACTGGTCCGAGGACCTTCTGGGCCTAGCATTATTAGGTGCAGGTAGGTTTTTAGTCCCCACCATTTCCAAATCCAAAACGGGGGTGACCTTTACCTCTGCCACCTTGGCAGCAGCAGGGGTGCTGTTGGTTTTGGGATTTTTCTGGGTATTGCTTTTATTTTCTATGGGCTTCTGCACCTCATAGATCCGGGTAGCCTGTTCAATGACCCAGTCTAAAGATCTTTTCTCAGGAAAATCTCTCACGAGCTGGGTCATTATGTATTTGGGTAAGGCATGGAAAAACGTATTGATAAATTCTCTGCTATCCGTGCGCACCCTTCTGGTAGTCTGCGCAAAAGCACGTTTTAATTCTTGCACAAACTCTTGTGGGGCCTGATCCTCCCCACATTGCAAATTGTAGGCTGCCTTGCGAGCCTCTTGAGGATTTCTGTGAACAGAAAAATGTTTCAAGATGGCCGCCTTATAGGTGGACTATCTTAAATGATTTTGGTCCTCCAGCCCCGCAAAGAAACTGGAGTATTCTGGGGAGAATGTCCATTTGACGTACTGGATGCAGCTACTGCTGTCCTTCAAATGGAAAGTCTCCATCATTTGCTCATAGAGCTCCAAGTGCTCCCAAACGGAATACTTGGCGTTCTTATGGTAAGGCGTGATGACACTCCTGATTGCCTTAATCTGTTTTAAGGGGTCCTTACGCAAGGCTCTTTTTGCCTTATTGGCCTTTTTGGTTCGGGTAACCCTGGTCCATTCATCTTCTGACTCAGAGGCACTGCTCCCAGAGGTACCCGTCAGCTCTTCCAGGTTTTCCCGGATTCTGCGAGCCTGGCTGGCAAAATGTGGGGACCTGGTCTCCTGTGTCCTGCGCCATTCAGAGGAGTCTTCAGTCTAATGGGCCTACTCTCCTGGGGTTCCCCACTAAATTGCACTGTGCTTGGGTGCCCATACCCGGATGCCCGCCCCTCCATTCCTGGGAGGTACTGGCCTATGAGCCCCATACTTCTGGTTGGATAGTAATCTGCCATCCCAGTGGCCCTGGGCTCATGTGCGCGAGGGGACATGGGGGTGGCAGAGTCCAGGGACTGAGAGATATGAAGGCCTCTGGTACGAGGGCTCCTGAGGTTATGCTCAGGAGTCTCCCTCTCCCAGCGAACCTGGTCTCTATCCGCCCCTGCTCCCTGTTGCAATGCAAGAGCCTGCGCTTTCAGTTCCTCAGTTAAGGCCTTGCTAGACTCTATCAGTCTCTCCTGCATCGCTACCTGTTGTTGGAGCCTATCATTGTGCTGACAGAGAGCCTCATTTTCTCTCTGTGCCTCCTGATTGGTCCTGGAGTACTGGGCCAGTCTATGCTGCAGGAGGGTTACCTCCTGAGTCCCTTCCCTACTGGCCTGCTCCTTTCTTGCCAGAGCCTCCTCCACCCTCCTGGTGTGCTCTAACAAGTTCTGGTGTTCTTTTTGGAGGTCGCCCAGTCCCTGGAGGGCCAGGTGATTTTCTTCTATTTTCCTTTTTAAATGGCAGACTTCCTGGCCTAAGGTGTCCCTTTCCTGACTAAGAGTCTGCATCTGTGCCGCCAGGTCGTCCCTTTGCCTTTGGAAGGCACCAGCTCTCTGGCGCTCCTGATCAAACTCTGCCTGGGTATCCAGGTCTTTCAGAATCAATTTATTGCTTTCTGCCTTTTCCCTATCTAGGTGGCTTTGCAGGGTGACTACCTGCTCAGCACATACCCTATTGAAATCTAATTGTTGCTCCAACTTTTTCTGGCTCTGTAGTAGGGAGTCCAAACCTTCTTGGTACTCCTTTTTGCAAGGCCAGAAATCTGGTATCCTGGTCAGCCTTTTCCTGTTGCAGGATGTCCATATCCTCTTTTATTGTAATGATGTACTGCCTACTATCATTTTCTAACTCCTGGCTCCTCTGCAGCCTCTGCTCAGAAGAGACCAGGTCAGATTGGACCTTCTCGAACGCCATCTGTCGCCTATTTGCCAGATCTTGGCTTTCAATACATTTATCCTGCATGTCTCCCATATATAGGTACAGGTATGCCGCTATCCTGGCAATCTTATTGTGTTCATCTTTGGCTTTAGGAGCCATATATAGTTCACTCAGGGCCACATGTAATGGACCCTGATCTCTCCATATGTCTGACCCTGTTTCAGTGACCTGTTGCGCGATGGCCTGCAACTAGACCGTTTGGTCCTGGTGAGTCCACTCACCTCTCACAAATAGCTTATGTAAAAGGTGCTCCCTCGCTATTTTCATGTCTACCAAGGTCGTCATTCTAGAGATTGATCTCTGTCCTGACTTACAGAAATTAGTATTTTATTTTTGCAAAACAGACCTTTTCCTTAGAGTGTCCCTTTGAAGAGTGCTTTACAGCGTAAAACAGCGTGGTGATCCGACCGGATGTATGTATCCCGTCAGTTAGCACACTGTATTAAGCTGCACAAGTGATAGATCTAACCCAGACGTCCAGCTCGAGCCCCCACTTTGTAAGAAGATTCAATTCAACACTACAGCTAAGTCAATGCCTAGTCTGGGAAACTGAATGGAAACCCTTATTGATATATCTTTATGTCCAGTTCATGAGTTCTGGATGACTACCCCTATATAACGCCCCTCTCTTAGAATCCCCCTGACCCCACTGAGCCAAGAAGTAGTTCTGTTTTGCAAGTTTAAAAGGTTTATTTGAAAAAAAATTAACAGTATATATATATATATCACACTTTTATAATGAATTAATAATTAATATCACACTTAAAACATGAGCAGTGATCAACAGTGAATAATGTCCTACTAGTAAACTGATTTGGTTACCCAGGAGTAGTATAAGGATGAGGTAGCACACTTGTGAATAGGAACAGAAGAATAAGGTGGTAGAGAATGCTTTATATAAGTTCAGATGGATGTAATGTTGAATGAAAATGCAGTACAGAAAATACTCAATATGATTTCAACAAAACAATGTAATCACTTTTCTCTGGCAATCCACTTCCCCCCCCCCCCTTATGCAATGTAAGGAAATGAAGAGTAGCACACAGTTCTCAGACATGCAATCAAATGTAATTCAGCTCACCCCAGCAAGCTTAGACTACGGATAGAAGTTGAAACACAGGCCCAAAATGCTTTTATATGTGCTGGCAATGAAGTGGGGAATATGCTGAAAATGGTTTGAATTCCCTTTAGGAGGTTCAGGGTGAGTGAAAGATACTTGGGATGAGCTCAGGCTCCCTTTAACAATGCTCTAGGAGTAACTAGCAGGTTAAACACATTTTTGGCAAAGGAAAGCAAGGAAGCTGCTGTTTCCACACGTGGCTGGATTTTTAACCAAATCGCGAATCGCGGCAAAATTCGCGAATGCGTGAATCACGATTACGGCAAAAGTATAAGGAGTAGCAAGTCGGTTCTAGGTTCGTTGAGAAGCTAAGATTCTAAGCTTTCAGAGGAAAGTAAACCAAGTTTCTAGCCCAAACGGTTCCAAAGATATGAACGATTTTGTAAAGGTCGTTTTTCAAAATTAAAGTAACTCAAATTGACAGGTGACAGCTTTTAAAAATGACAGGTGACAGCTATGCGGCTGCAGAATTGACAAGTGACAGTTAGGAGGCAGTTCTACTTAGATTAAATAGATTGAATTATATCACTGGAAACAAAGAGACGGTTTCACACCGTCCTAGTTGTACTCACAATGTATTTGGAAGTTCTAGGTCTCACGGATCGGGTCAAGATGGCTTCGGTTCTGGTTTCGCCCCGGACGGTCTCTGCGCACAGCGTCTGGTCTCTGCTCTGCTGGTCTGACACTGCTCCTGGCCCGGCTCCTGGATCTCTGGGTACAGCGTCTGTGCACAGCTCATGGATCTTTCTGCACAGCTTTCTCTGGGCACAGCGCTGATCTGCACAGCTCCTGGATGCTGTTACCGCTGTTAGGTTTGCTGGATGCTGAGGCCTGCAGAGAAGAGTTCTCAGTTTGTGGGTTTAGGCCCTGGCTTTGAGTTCTGAATCAAGTTCTTTGGAGTTTTAAAGTCTAAGTGTTGGATCTGGTATCTTCTGGATGTTGTGTGGTCCGGCAGAGCGCGTTGCAGCAACTGGATTTGAATCTCTCTACCTGTCCCAGCAATCTCTTTTTATGTGTTTTAAAAATGGGTGTGTGCCTGGGCCTAGCAAAGCCTACCCCTCTCCTTGTCATTGGCCCAATTCTCCCCTTTCCCATGATTGGGGGAAGGAAATGTGAGTCAGAGTGATGCTGTAGGTTTTATGGGTCAGAGGATCCTCCCCTGGTCAGTTTGCCCACAAATCTATATTTGATTCAAATGCATATTGCACAGATACACAGTTGTTTAAAATTACATGCACCCATCACATATCACATGAGGTATACTCTGTTCAAACTCTGCTCTTCCTGGGGGCTTGCATTCAGAAATGGCAACATTTTGCACTTTTTAACTGGTTTTGCAATATCGGACATTTACCCAAATTTACACACATGTGCGCAAGGAGTATGGACATTAATTGAGGAAGTGTCAGATTTTTAACATGCAGACATTTGGAGTGAAACCCTATTTTCAGCTAGCAACCCCCCAGATCATACCACCAGGTCCTAAAACCTCTTAAAATGTGGGCAGAAAAATCACAAGAATTATGGTATCATTTAGATAATTTTGACAAGTCCGCACCATGAGTTATACATCTTTCTTAAAATCATATTCTGGCCAGCAGGGGTGTGTCTTCCCAGGTCACATGGTGGAGAAACCAGTCTATCCACTTTCTTTAAGCTCAGCCTGTCCTCAGAGGGGCTGCCCCTCCCCGTTTCTGCCAAGAGGAAGCCACTTTATGACCTCCCCTATAAACCATCTGCCTGAGTCAAGTAAGGGCTTTGTTCAAAAGGAAGCCATTTACGACCACCCTAATAAACCATCTGCCTGGGCCCAGGACAGGCCTTTGTTCAACTCCCTGTAGCTGCTCCACCCCTAATCTAATCAGAGAGGTGACAACTCCTTTTGGCAAGGGGAAGAGTGGCTGAGCAGGTTTTAACTCCTGTGGGGGTAGATGTCAGGCAGAATTCAGTTTCATTAAGCCAGGTTTCAGATAAAATGTCACTTTTTGTCCCCACTTTAAATCACTTACGATTTCTACATACACATTAAATAATTACTTCCTTCAAGTCATTTCAGAATATAGTTTTACATTGTATCCACCTCTTAGCAAGTTTTTCCTTGGTCTAGTTTTGTTTCATTTATTCAGCTTTACACAAAAGTCTGGTGGTTTTAAAACGCCGGCTTTCTGATAGTGGTGAGTACTGGTAATGCAACAATTTTTGGGGATTTAAGAAATGAATTCCCCACAGTTCTAGGTTGCTTTTGGCAATCAACATTGCCATTCCCAATGGTTTCAGGCTACTGTGTGGGTAGCCCAATGGTGGTTTTAGGCAGTGCCCTCCTGTGCTCACAACCTAGGCAAAAATGGGTGGCAGCCTATTCTTCATGCATTTCCCTGTGCATTTTCTGGGAAGTTCTGGCCATCATGATGTTTTCCATGCCAGTACTGCAGTTTTCCTATTCTGGCGTACATGTGGGCTTTTTGGCCATCTTGGATTTTCTAAGCCCACAGCACCAAATGTTGCAGCATGATAGCTCAAACGTGGGTCAGGACACCCAACATGCCAAGATAGTTTTCCTATTGTCTTTTGTAAAACAAGAGGTCAGTCAGACTAGTTGAGGACCAACAAGAACGTAAAGCATGGAGGCAGAGAGCCTGTTGAATTAGGAATGGAGCAAACAAGATGTTGTTTCATGAGAATACAATGTGTTTCTGTGCTGCACTGCTGGATTCTTCCAAATTGAAACCTCTTCATGCAGATGATTGCCCTTTTTCGTGGAAGAGGCGTATCCTCAACCAAACCTGAAAAATATTGCTTATGGTTCTGAGTTTTTGTGACCTGTAATTTTCTTTTGTAGTAGAGAAGTGACTAAAGTCTTGGTGGGATGAGACAAGAGTACAATCCAGTCATGGAGCTTCCTCAGTGTGAAAGCTTGCTCATAGTGTTTTACATAAGAGACTGAAGCCCCCCAAGTGATTCTTTTTTTGTTTCAAAACACTAAGAGGGATTTCTTGCATTTCAGAATCATACCTCAGAAAACTATTTGTCACAACAATTAAAGGCCAAGATAAGCATATTCTAAACATGCAAAATGTACGAAATAGAATGATTTTTATTGTGCTCATTTATCCCCAAAAGGTGAGATCCATCTTACTCTTGTGTCCCTTTATACCTAGTGTCCCATAGGGGCTGCATTTCATTTGGTCCCCTGGCCCTGACATTTCCGTTCCCATGTTTACACCAATTACGCGGACTGGGGCTGGTGGGATGGGGCGGGTTTGGTTTCCCAGACAACCTTCTGAGAGGCATGCTCCTATACATGTCCTCCAAGCCACTTGATGATTAGGGCAATTGACGACCCTCTGCTGGACATGAAGAAATCTGCATCATAAGACAATCGCCAACACAATTCATTAGCAGGTGTAATTTTCAGGTTGCCATGGTGCAGGTGTCCAGTTCCAGACAAGCTTGTTGTCTAATTGTAACTGGCACAGCTATAGACTGTTGTTTTCCTGTCAGCAGTGCCCAGGATCTGTAGCTGCCAGGACATGGACAGCTCTTCTGCAGGGCCACTAGAGGCAGAAGGTTGTCACATACCACCAGTAACCAATCTGGAGAAGGCCAACTCTTGCATTGTGAGGAAGGCCCTGTTAATGACGCCAATCAAGCACTCCCACTAAGTCAGTGCCTTGTCTGGGATTGCTCAAGGGAAGCCCTTATTTATATATTTTTATGACAAGTTATAATCTGGATGATGAACCCTTGTATAACGCCCCTCTCTTAGAATCCCCCTGACCCCACTGAGCCAAGAAGTAGGTTTGTTTTGCAAATTAAAAAGGTTTATTTGAAAAATTAAACAATAGATATATATCACATTTTTATAATTAATATTTGATATCACACTTAGATATATGACAGTGATCAACAATGGATGATGTTATACTAGCACACTGGTTTAATTACTTAGGTGTAGTATAGAGGATAAGGTAGCTGAGAATGCTTTATGGTTTCAAGGAGATGCAAAGATGAATAAAAGGCAGTACAGAAATAAACTTGATATGATTTCAGCAAAAGATAATATGATCACTTTTTCTCTGACAATTCACTCCCCCCCCCCTATGCAATGTAAGGAGATGGAAGTAACACACATAGTCTTCAGGAATACAATCACAGTACAATACGAATTCAGTTCCCCCCTAGCAAGCTTATAGCAACAGGGATGATTTTCAAACACAGGCGAAAGACTTTCAGGTGATTTGCAAGGGAGTGAAATATGCTAAAATTGATTTTAATTCCCTCTAGAGGTTCAGGGTGATTGAGAGATAATTTAAATCAGTTCAGGTCCACACTAACAATGATTAATGAGGGATTATCAGGTTGAAAACGGATTTCAGTAATGGAAGCAAAAGACAGATGTTTTTGACAGGAGCTAATTTTTAAATTCGCAGAAATTCTTTTTAGTGCGTCAAGCGCAATTACGGAGGCACTATAAGGAGTAGCAAGTCGGTTTAGAGCTTGTTGGAAAGCTGGGAACCTTAGCTTTACAATAAAATTTCATTCCTAGGATGCACGGTTCCAAAGATACAGACGATTTTGTAAAGGTAGTTTTTCAGAAATGAAATTACAGTTTCGGAATGACAGATGTGCTTTGAAAGGTTTGAATCAACAGGAGGAACACACGATTTCTTATGATGCAGTTCTAAACAGGTTCAAATGTTTTGAATCAGATTATTTTAAGCTAAGAGATGGGTTCTGCACAGTTCTAGCTGGGTACTCACACTATAAATTTGAAAGGAATGGCCTCGTCACGGATCTGGTCAACAAGTTTAGCTGCGGTTCTCTCTGCTCGGCGGGTCAATCAGGCACCGGTTCTGTTCACAGCGGTCTGGTCTGGGTTTCTGGTTCTGCTGGTCTGGATCAAATGGATTCTGGATACCGCACTGCTTTCTGGGTACTGGTTCTGTTCTGGATACACACGACTCTTAGCAAGCAGCAAACCGCACAGCCCGCCGGTTGAATAGTTTGCAAAACATTTTGAGGCCTGCTGAAGAGTTCAGCTCTTTGGAGTTTTTGTTCTGGAGGTAGTCTGGATCTCTGGAGTTCTGGTTTCTGGAGTTCTCAGTCAGCGTGCTGCGCAGGAATTCAGTTGAAGGTTGGAAAATGAATGTTCCTACCTGGATTTCACTGGTCCTTTTTATGTGTTTTGAAAATGGGTGTGTGCGTGGGCATAACTAAGCCTGCCCCTCACAACTTATCATTCGCCAAGTTTTCCTCTCCCCCTTGATTGGGGAACTGAGTTGTGTGTCAGAGTGAGTCATCAGGTGTCATCTTTATGGCTTACAGAAAAAACACTCCCCTTGTCAATTTGCACACAAATCTATTTCTGATCCAAATACATATTTCCCAGATACACGATTTGTTGAAATTACATACACACATCATATATCACATAAGGTAGTCTCTGTTCCAACTCTGATGTTTCTAAGAGCTCGGATTAAGAAATGACAACATTTTGCGCTTTTTGGTTGGTTTTCCAATATTGGATTTTTACCAAAAATTACACAGATGTACACCATCTCTCTACACATATTCCAGTAATTTACTGTGTCTCTAGCATAAACACAGTGTCTGTAGTATTAATAATTAGCGGGTTTTGCCTCAGAACATCACAGAGCGACCAGCTGAGCCTTGAACCGTGAGTACAATTGTCATTTTAAGAATCTCAAAGTTGTACATTTCTGTCATCTGGTTCCAATTAGTTAACAGTATATTTATAAAACATATATTTGCCTTCCGTTCAATTCACAAAAGTGTCTAGGTCCGCCCCCAGAAGCTTGGGGAGTCAGATGGTCACATGGCCTTCTTTGCTGGCAGGGCACTGTTTACAGTCCACACCCAAATCAGCATATTCGAGGGGATTGGGTCCTCCGACGTATTCCATATCTATGACAGTAATCACCACAGCTGTGCTGCTTTGGAAACTTTTTCGGCGTCTGCGTCCTGCGTCGATGACGTCGATGCGCCGCCGTCGAGGACCTCCTCCGACGTCCGACGTCATCCGATGTGATAAGTAGGACGCACGACGCCAGTAGCCTCAGTTCCGTTTTTTCCGCGAACGTGTTGCTTCGTGTTTCTCGGTTCTAGCCTCGACTCTTTGGAGTTCTGTTCTTTCTGGTTCTTCGAGCCTGTTCGTTTGTGAATATTCCTTCGCAGCGATGTCTTCCGCTTCGTCTTCAACCCCGCGTCCGGGCTTCAAGAAGTGCGGGGTGTGTGGGTCCAAGATGTCGGTGACTGACTCGCACGACGCCTGCCTCTGGTGCCTCGGGGAGGCCCACGACACGGATGACTGTGTCGACTGCCTGTCGCTCACTTCCAAGGCCTTACGCGAACGTAAGAAGAAATTGTCGGTAGGTCGGGTGTCCAAGCCCCGGAAGTCGAAGTCGGCGGGGCTTTCGACGGATGATTCGAGGGGTGACTCTCCGCGTCATCGTCGGAGGTCTCGTCGGTCTTCTTCTAGGAGTCGGTCTCGCCACTCCTCTGCCTCTTCGAGGCGTTCTCGGAAGCGCCGTCACCGGTCGCCTTCCAGGTCCTCTTCCGAGGACTCTGCCCGGCACGTCGGTTATCCCACCAGCCGTGCGACGCCGGAGGAATGGGCTTCCTTCGGGAAGAAAATGTTGGCGATTCTTGAGTCGCAGGGTACTCAACCGTCCGCGCCCCCGAGTGGGGTCGGCCGTGTGAGGTCGAGAGACGCCGCTCGCAAGAGTGGTCGGCACGAGTCACGGGAGAGGTCCCGTTCGGACAAGGAGGCTCGTTCTCGCCGTACCCGTTCCAGGTCCCGGTCCTCGACGCGATCGAGACCGTGTGCACCTGTGAGGTCTTCGAGGAAGACATCGATGTCTGAGGCGTCGAGGGCGTCGACAGGCTTTCTCGAGGCTCCGGCTCCGAGGAAGTCGTCGAAGCCGTCGACGTTCAGGTCGTCGAGGGACACGCTCGGGGCTTCGGCTTCGAGGGCTGTGTCGACGCCGCCGATATTGGAGGCGCTGCATCTGACGTCGACGCCGATTTCCTCGACGTCGACGCCGATCCTCTCGGCGCCGTTGCCGGTTTTCTCGACGGCGGCGCCGATTCGCTCGACGCCATCGACGCCTTTCGTGTCGGAGGTGCCCCGTGTCTCGGGTGTACCCCCTAGGAAGGCTCTGGCTAAGAGCAGGCACTCTCAGATGCCTTTCCACCACTTGGATTATATTTCGGAGGCGGATGAGGATTCGGTTGGCCTGGTTCCTGGTCAGGTGCCGGATGACATTGTCTCGGACCATGGTCAATTTGACGAATTGAGGCAGTCGCTGCATGATGCTAGTGGTCTGGACACCTCTCCGGAGGTGGAATTTGGTCGGCCTGAGCCTGGCTCCCATGCCGATTCCTCATACCGGCGCCTTATGGCTAGGGTGTCTGAGTATCTGGGATGGTCTGCTCCCCCAGGGGAGTTTGTGCAGGATGATCTGACGGACATCCTTGATGTTGGTCCCCCATCTGACCCGGTTCTGCCATTCCATATGGCTTTACAGCGTAGGGTGGCGGCGGCTTGGACTGCTCCGGAGAGTCTCCCGGCAGTGGGCAGATCCTTGTCGCGGAAATACCGTCCAGCCAGTGGTGACCCCTGCTACTTGACCAGGCACCCCACTCCGGAAAGTTTGGTGGTGCAGGCGGCCACGGCCCCGGCAAAGCAGGCGTCGTACCCTACCATCCCTCCTGATAGGGACGACAAACGTTTTGATGGCTGGGCGAAGAGGGTGTTTTCTTCTGGTGGTATGGCGCTTCAGGCGGCCAACTCCATTTGTGCCTTGTCACGTTTCACGCACACTCTGTGGGACTGTGTTGCGTTAGCGGCTGAACATATTCCCGAAGGGGACGAACGGGATGGTTTCCTTGCTTTGGTCCAGGATGGTAAGGATGCCATGTGTGAGTCCGTTCAGTCGGGTTTGGACTTAGCTGAATGCGTCAGTAGGTCCATGGCGGCGAGCACCGTGATACGCAGGTTTGCGTGGTTGCGGAAGTCGGGGTTTGCTCCTGATGTGCAGTCCCGGCTCCTCAACATGCCCTTTGATGGTGAACATCTTTTTGGCAGCAAGGCTGACGAGAGCCTTGAGAGGTTGCAGACCTCAAAAGCTGCAGCGAAGTCGTTGGGCGCTGCAGTTCGCCAACCTCCGCCTTTTCGTCCTAGGAGACAGCAGTGGAGGGGTGGCTCCTTTCGCTATTACTCGTCCTTTGGTAGAGCGAGAGGAGCTGGCAGTCAAAGGGGCCAACGCAGGGGTACCAGAGGTGGACGACAGGGTACCCGTGGTGCCAAGGCCGCTCGGGCAGTTGCCTCTTTGCCCTCAGGTAACGCCGCAGCCGCTCCTACTCAGTCATGAGGCCTTGTCCCATGGTTCGCCGGTTGGGGGAAGGCTGGCGCAGCATCTTGTAGAGTGGCGTGCCATTACTTCGGATGTGTGGGTTCTGGAGATCATAACCCACGGCTACTGTCTTCCCTTTCGGCACAGGCCTCGCGACAATCCACCGGGGAACCTCTTTGAAGTGTCCGGATCCGCTCCTTGCGCAGGAAATTCAAGCCCTGCTGGAGAAAGGCGCCATAGAACTGGTGCCTGTAGCGGAGAGGAACAAGGGATGGTATTCCCCTTATTTTTTGATTTCCAAGAAAGACGGGGGTTGGAGACCCATCATGGACTTGCGCGGTTTGAACAAACTCCTCAGGAAGGACAAGTTCAAGATGGTTACTCTCTCTCAAGTCCTCCAGGCCCTTCAGCTTCAGGACTGGTTGGTGTCACTCGACCTCAAGGATGCTTACTTCCATGTGCCGATCCATCCCAAGCACAAGAAGTACCTGAGGTTCGCGGTTGGCGACTCGCACTTTCAGTTTCGGGTCCTGCCGTTCGGTTTGACCTCCGCCCCGAGGGTTTTCACCAAGCTCATGGTGGTGGTGGCAGCGCATCTCAGGCAAGGGGGGATTCACGTCTACCCCTACCTGGACGATTGGTTGATCAGGGGGAGCTCTCCCGAGCAGGTCCTGGATCATCTGTCCGTCGCCTGCCACTCCCTTCACAGGCTGGGCTTCTCCCTCAATTTAAAGAAGTCCCATTTGACGCCAACGCAGAGGCTCCAGTACATCGGAGCAGTGCTCGACACTTCCCTGGGGCAGTGTTTTCCTCCCCAGGTGAGGGCTCTTCACATTCAGCAGATGGTGCGCAAGTTTCAGCATGCCCAGACGCTCCCAGCGTTCGAGTTCTTGAGGTTGCTCGGCCTCATGGCATCCTGCATTCTTCTGGTGCCAGAGGCTCGCCTGCGGATGAGATCTTTGCAGTGGGCACTCAAGATGCAATGGTCGCAGTCCTCCGGCAGGATGTCGGACCCGATTCAGGTGCCGCCCTCGGTCGCCCGGGACCTTCTGTGGTGGGCCGTCGAAGGCAACTTGATGAAGGGGGCTCCGTTTTGGCTTCCCTGGCCGGAGGTGACGATCGTGTCGGATGCATCCCTCACGGGATGGGGAGCTCATGCCAACGGGCTGACAGTCAGCGGTCGTTGGTCTCCGTCGGAGTCCAGACTCCATATCAATCTGTTGGAGCTGAGGGCCGTCAGGCTAGCCCTGAGGGCTTTTCTGCCGACTGTGCGAGGGAAGAATGTCCTGATCCTGACGGACAACACAGTGGCCATGCACTACCTCAACAAAAAGGGGGGGGCAGGGTCTCTTCCTCTGTGCAGGGAGGCGATGCAGCTCGAGTTCTGGGCCATCCAGCAGGAAGTTTCGATCTCGGCAGTTCATCTGGCCGGAGTCGAGAACGTGACGGCGGACGCTCTGAGCAGGCAGTGCACGATCTCTCACGAGTGGGAGTTGGCTCAGGAGATTCTCCTGGAGATCTTCGCCCTTTGGGGGACCCCTCAAGTGGATCTCTTTGCCTCCAGTGTCAACCGGAAGTGCGAAAGGTTTTGCTCGCGGGAATTTCCTCCAAAAGGAGCCTTAGGAGACGCGTTTGTGGTGGAGTGGTCGTTCCCGCTGCTGTACGCGTTTCCTCCGGTCCCCGTCATCCCGCAAGTGCTGCGGAGGTTACGGAAGTTCGGTTCCCGGATGATCCTCATTGCTCCGGCGTGGGCTCGGAGGACGTGGTACCCGGACCTTCTCGACTTGTCCATCTGCCCTCCACGTCGTCTTCCCTACCGAGACGATCTGCTCTCACGGGAGGGGGGTCAGGTTCTCCATCCAGAGGTCGGATCCCTCAACCTTCACGCTTGGCTTCTGAAAGGTTGAGGTATAAGGATTGGGACCTCCCTGAAGACGTGATGGAGGTGTTGCTTTCGGCCCGAAGGCCCGCAACTAAGTCTCTGTACCGTTGCCGTTGGCGTAAGTTCTGCGACTGGTGCAGAGTTCAGAATGTGGATCCTTTTGCATGTGACATCCCCATGGTTCTGTCCTTTTTGCTTTCTTTGGCCCACAGGGGCTTGCAAGTGGGTACCGTTAAGGGTTACCTGGCGGCGCTGTCCATCTTTAAGCGCTCATCTGAAGAATGTTCTTACTTTAAAATCCCTTTGATTTCACAGTTTCTGAAAGGGCTCACTAATGTGTTCCCTCCGTCGCCTTTCCTGGTGCCCGGTTGGGATTTGAACCTTGTTCTTAGGTTTCTTATGGGTGCTCCGTTTGAGCCGTTACATTCTTGCCCTTTGAGGCTGTTGACTTTGAAAACTGTGTTTTTAGTTGCGGTTACTTCCGCTCGCAGAGTGAGTGAGTTACAGGCACTTTCTGTTAAGCCACCCTTCACTGTATTTCACAAGGACAGGGTTGTCCTTCGAGTTCGTCCTTCTTTTCTTCCGAAGGTAGTGACGGAATTTCATTTGGCCCAGAAGATTGTTCTTCCGGCATTCTATCCTCCTCCGCATCCTGGTAAGGAAGAGGAGAGGCTCCATAGGCTTGATCCTAGGAGAGCTTTGAGCTTTTATGTTTCTCGCATGTCCCGGGTCAGAGTGGACGATCAACTCTTTATTGGTTACGCTGGTAAGCGCTTGGGGCAAGCTGTGACGAAACAGACTTTGTCCCGCTGGATTATTTTGGCCATCTCGGAGTGTTACCGCTTGGCGGGCAAGGACCCTCCGGCTGGCTTGCGGGCCCATTCTACCAGGGGCTTGGCTGCATCTACTGCCCTGCAGAGGGGTGTTCCTATTCGCAACATCTGTGATGCTGCCACCTGGGCTTCAGTGCATACATTTGTGCGGCATTATTCCCTCGATTCCATCAGAGGGCAGGATCTGGCCTTTGGCAAGGCGGTCCTTTGCTCTGCTATTTGATTGGCTATTCTAAATTTTGTTTCTAAATTCTTTCCCTCCTCCTTGATTTGGTACTGCTTTGGGAGTCTGTCATAGATATGGAATACGTCGGAGGACCCAATCCCCTCGAAGAACAAGTTACTCTCTTACCTGGTAACGTTCTTTCGATGGGATGGTCCGACGACGTATTCCATATCGCTCCCGCCCTGCCTTCCCCGCTGCAGAATTTCTGTTGCGTTTGCAGCTTACGTTCCGTAAGGCTTTGTGTCGGACTGGCAGTTGACTATTGTCACACGTTCTGGGGGAAAAAACTACAACTGAGGCTACTGGCGTCGTGCGTCCTACTTATCACATCGGATGACGTCGGACGTCGGAGGAGGTCCTCGACGGCGGCGCATCGACGTCATCGACGCAGGACGCAGACGCCGAAAAAGTTTCCGAAGCAGCACAGCTGTGGTGATTACTGTCATAGATATGGAATACGTCGTCGGACCATCCCATCGAAAGAACGTTACCAGGTAAGAGAGTAACTTGTTCCTCCATTCAATTGAAAGGGTCTATTGTCTCTCTCCTCCAGGCTGAAGGGGAAAACCCCTCCCTCTCAATCAACAGGGCCATCTGATATCCTGCCTCCTGGTGTGGGTCTCTGGGGTGTTAGGCTTCCCATGAAAAGCACGCCTTTGAACTTTTAATTAAATAGGACTCCTTCTGATCAATGCACAGTTCTGCAAGACAGCTCTCCTGTCAGAGTTTAGACCGCTAGCGCTGGTTAATGTCCAATGCCGGTACTGCACCTATTTTTTTTTAGAAGTTGTCTTGAATTAATTCCATTTCAAAAAGGGGATTTTACTTGATAGTATATGATCCTTGCTTAACATTGTTTTGATGGGAATCCTTACAGTAGAGTGGTGATGTGCAACACCCCACAAGAAGGTTGAATCTTTAGAGTGGTCCTGTGAGCCATGATTTTAGCGAATTCTTGACATCAAGAAAAAATTCCCAACAGCTCTGGGTTGCTTTTGGCAATCAGCATTGCCATTCCCAATGGTTTCTGGCTACTGTGTGTGTAGCCCAATGGTGGTTTAAAGTGGTGCCCTCCTGTGCACACAAACATAGGCAAAAATGGGTGGCAGCCTATTCTTCATGTTTCCCTGTGCACTTTCTGGGGAGTTCTGGCCATCATGATGTTTTCAATGCCAGTGATGCACAGTTTTGTGGTAGGGCTTGAATGCATGGGTAAAAACATCCCACAGCCCATGAGACCAGCTTCCTTGCAGTTTTTCGCAGTGGTCTGCTTGCCACTGGAAAGGGGCTGATTTCTTGCATCCAGGAGCAGCTTATGGATTCTTCAGTCTAGTTGGAAAGTGTCTCTCCTATTGGATGCTACTCACCTCTTGAACCACGTCGCCCTTCTTTGGACCATGATGCGCCTTCTCTGCAGCGAAGCTGAGCAGAGCTGCTGTGCTGCTTGTTGGACTTTTCTTCGGGATAACACCTTCCAGGAATGCAGAGTCAAGAAAGAAGATGGAACAGCTGAGCAAGGAGGAGAGTGAGGGAGGCTTTGCAGCACATGGACAGTTTCTGGTGGGTTACTCGGAGGTTGTCAATGTTTACAGCACGCTGTTTATGGGCAAGGGAAACTTTCTGGTCTGTAACTAGCCGACCTGCCATGTGAATTTTGATTTTGATTTATTTGAATGTTTCCCCCAAAGGTAGGTTTAATGATCAAATCAGGTTGAAGAGGAGGTTCCAAGCCTGTGACTTTGTGTTTTTTCTTTTATATCATTACATATTTTTGTTCTCAATATGATATTATGGTTTTCTAATGAAGCTGCAATTTGCCCCTATATTAAAACTGCAAAGACAACCTCCACTATGATGAGAAATGCCACAAAACTACCCTACCACCTTCATCGCTTGCCACGCTGCACCGGCCGGCGAGTGACGCCTGTATAATCATCCATAATCCATTAAAATAAATGAGTAATGTGATCAGCAATTATGGGCCCACTTGTCGTTGTGTTCTATGGCATGCGTGTGTTCAGGATTTCACGAAGGACCATGGCAAGCACTATACTAACGCATCTCCTATGCTTCCTCATCAGCCCAATGGTAGCAGTCAAGGCAAAGTGCACAATCCATTCCTTCCTACCCCAATGTTGCCACCACCACCTCCGCCGCCTATGGCTAGGCCGGTGCCTTTGCCAGTGCCAGACACAAAGCCTCCGACGACGTCTACGGAAGGAGGAGGCGCCTCTCCCAACTCACCCAGTAAGTGGTTTGGGATCTCAGAGTTCCTGTAATTCTCGACAGCAGAGCCCGACAAACGATGTAAACATGTAAGAAAATGAACGGCTGAGGTATCTTTCTACCATATTTTATTTTGATCAAAATCATTACTTTTCTTTATCACTGTAGCTCTCAAAATTGTTTGCTGAAATTAGATGAATTTTCTCAATGATTCCATTTCAGAATACAGCATGAGAGTCACAACTGTGTTCTTTTTCTCTTAAGCCGTTTGCAAGAGAGCGTCCAAATGGATGGCATCTCTTTGCACCTACTGCAGGACGCCCATAGTGTCCGATTCACGGCCTCGGGCCTCGTTGACCGGTCTAATATGACCACTTTTCTATTCAATATTTGCATTTCATAAAACAGTGCGTTTGTGTTGTTCTGTTGTACCCTATTACTGATTTCTGAACCTGCATTGTTTCCCTTCACAGCGTATTCAACATCCAGCACTTCCCCCGCAAACCGGTTTGTAACTGTTGGACCACGGGATTCGGGCTTTGTAAATATCCCACAACAGACACAGGTGGGCACTGCTCGTGTTTTTATATGCAGCACTTCTTACCATTGTTAATTGATAAATGACTCCTTGGAACTGCATTGCATCTGTTTTGTTTTCTCTTTAATATACTGTCCACTCCCCACGATGCATGAGACTGGGTGATCAGCTCCCCACTGTTTTTGCCCCTGGTTATTTGTAGATCCCTTGCTGTCATTTGCACTCCCTCCTCTGTTAGATACCCACTCCCTTGTTTCTCCGCTCCCTAACCTTTTTGTTCCCGCTATGATTGTAAAGTGCTCCATTGCTTTCCAAAGCTAGGTCCATGCTCATTAAATACTATAATAATAATACCAGGTGGTGGATTTTCATTAAGATTGTTCTTTTCACATAATTTGGCCTCATTGAGCGTTTTGAGGGTATTACCTGTGATAATATCCCCAGTTGTGCTTACCATTACCACATGCAGTGAGGATTAGTAACTTGAAGAGGCTACATGATTGAGTCATGCAGAACCTTTAGTTATTCCCCATTTTGTAGTCTGATAGGGCTTCATTGGGGATTGCATACTACCGCATTCCGTGATTACCACATGCAGTAATATGAGACGCGATAATGGGTTTGAGAGGGGAAGCTTCACACAAAACTAAGTGGATTATGGCAAGTTTCAGTACAAAGCTTTAATTTGGCGGTGCAGTAAATGTGGTGGTGGTTTCGTTACCGTCACTTTTTTTACCTATCCGCCTCACTTTTAATGGGGCCCCTTTCTCTTTTGTGGCATTAGGATTTTCCTTTTACCTTTATTGCGAAGTGCTAGTGTGTTTTTGAAGTTCATGCAATGAGGGTAGGCAGGTTCTATTTATCGTGCACGATTTTAATGGTTCCTGTACCTCTTGCTCGGTCTGTTCCCACTACATGTTAGTGGAATACATTTTCTAGAGCAGGGAGTTAAATCCAGTCCAAAATGCTGTGGGCACCCTAGCTTTTGACCTGATGCAGTGAAACTCCATCAAACCAAGAGCCTCCTTGCTGTGCTCGATCCATTCAGGATCCTGCATCAAGGAAAAATCCCAGTTCACCATCCATAATGCACATCACGCAGAAAAACCTAACTACCTCGCTGGCAAATTAACTCCTACTGTGTCCAGCATCACCTCAATCTGGACAAGTCCATGACATGAGCTGTCATTCCGGTCAAATTGCAGGAATCTGTGGTATCCCAAAAGATGATAAACCTTTTCTTGAGTTACAATCACCTACCTCCAAAGCAGACCGACTTTAAGATCGCCCATAGCACTCAAGACATGGTCTGGTCCATTGGGAAGCTGTGGTCTGGTCCATTGGGAAGCTGTGGTCTGGTCCATTGGGAAGCTGTGGTCTGGTCCATTGGGAAGCTGTGGTCTGGTCCATTGGGAAGCTGTGGTCTGGTCCATTGGGAAGCTGTGGTCTGGTCCATTGGGAAGCTGTGGTCTGGTCCATTGGGAAGCTGTGGTCTGGTCCATTGGGAAGCTGTGGTCTGGTCCATGGGAAATCAGTGGTGAGCTGTCGGGAAGCCATGGTGGGCTGGTCCATAGGGAAGCTGTGGTCTGGTCCATGGGGAAGCTGTGGTCTGGTCCATGGGGAAGCTGTGTTGAGCTGTCGGGAAGCCGCAACCTGGTAGGCTCTGTCGGGAAGCCATGGTGGGCTCTGTCGGGAAGCCATGGTGGGGTCTGTCGGGAAGCCATGGTGGGCTCTGTCGGGAAGCCGTGTTAGGCCCTTCAGAGAAGCCGTGTTAGGCCCTTCAGAGAAGCCGTGTTAGGCCCTTCAGAGAAGCCGTGTTAGGCTCTGCATGGAAGCCGTGTTAGGCTCTGCATGGAAGCCATGGTAGGCTCTGCAGGGAAGCCATGGTAGGCTCTGTAGGGAAGCCGTGGTATTCTCCATAGGGCCATAGGGAAGCCCCATGGTGGGTTCTTTAGTGGATGATACCCACAGGCTCCAATCATGAATTTCGGAGCCCCGATTTTGTTTGATCTTTCTGCAGTGATCAACACAGTTGACCATGCGATCATGCTCGTTCACATTCAATTGCGGATAAGAGATTCAGCTCTGAAATGGTTTTGTTAACGTTTGACCAATAGTCCGACAGATGGTCTGCTTGTCTTCTTGCAAATTCAGACCCAAGATTATAAACCCCTGGGCTCCTCTTTCCTTCTCACTTTTGAATCTATACCTGAGCCCATTGGACAGGCTCCTTCGACAGCACAGGGTTCTATTTCATACCTATGTTGACGATGCACAGGTAATTGATGAGCTTAGATGGAAATATAGCCCTGGCCACTGCATGCTTCAGTTGCTGCATGCTAAAACTAAATACATGGATGCACAGTGATAGGCTCTTTTATTCAGTTGACAGCTCTGAGGTGGATTTCCTTTCTCACACTGCATTGTATTGGTCATTGCCTTTGTGTCATCGAGTCTGTACTGATGAAACATGGTTCAGTTGTGTGTCCATAAAACCTCCATTTTCAAGTTCTATTTGATCCAAAATGTGACCGCTTGCCTTCTCTGACATTATACGAAGAGGGGTCACATCAGGTCCACCCTCAGCTTGCAGATGCTTCCTGTGGCTAGCAGGGTTCTTTTTAGAAACAGTCTGCCTAGTCCATCATGCCATTTGGGACTGACAACCCGAGATGTGCTTTTGGCCAATCCACAGCAACTGGTGCTTCCTGCAGTCGTGCAAGCCAGACTGGGCGGGAAGACCTTTGCCATCCAGTGTGCCGTGGTTTGGAACACGTGCAGTTGTTAGACAAAGTAATCTCCTTTTTCGAACAGCGCTTAACACCTTTCTTTTTATGTTGAGGTTGAAGGTAAAGGACACATTTGTGTTTGACCTTGGGAAAGGATCCTTAAGGATTTAAACTGATTTCGACATGAATCAGAGACACTTTAGTTCAGAATCTCTTCCCAGTCCCTCCAGGAGACCTCTTGTTCAGGTCTGCAGACTTTGGCACATGCGTTCCTTTAATGAAGCACTAAATAAAACATGAAAACATGATTTAATGCTTGAAGAACGGAGAATGAATTGGAAATTAAAGAATAAAGTGAGCTTTGACCAGAGGCGTCGCTGGTTGTAGCCCCGGATAGAAGCTCGGGGGCTACAACCAAAAGGCTAGCTACCCCAGAGTGCCGAAATTAGTGTAGCCCAGGATCTTTTCTAGACCTAGCAACACCCCTGGGGTTGACCCAAGCACCATGGCATCAAACTGATGAAAAGACCACAACCACATCTCAAGCCTTTGAGGTGTATCCCCGCAGAAACAAGGTGGAACCCGAGTGACAAGGGTAGTCAATAATAGGCTACTGAGGTAGTGTGCATTCAGTCGGTCAATTTCAGGCTGTTTACTTCAGCTCAGACAGCCATAAGGAAAATCCAGATAATGGGGATAGGGCTTGTCCTTACAAATATAAGATTTGAAATAGGATGTATTAATATGTTTCGCTGTATCTTTCTGCTGTGGCGACAAAGCAGAGGATTATGGAATTCATAATCACCTGCTTTGATGTCAGAAGAGGATACAGGATTTCCTCTGTGTGATGCTGGAAATGCATCGGAGGGACAGGGCCTCCGTATCCTTGTCCTTTACTGCCTTTTTATCGTGTGTTCTGTCGTATTTTCCATGCAGGAGTTCATGTGGGACTCCTGGCAGTGCAGCTCTCTCTTTTGGTTTGGTGAACAGACCCATGGGCAGTGTCGCCTCCAGACATTTCTCATAGGGGTGGCCTGATGAGGCCACAGGAAATCTTGGGGTGGCACACCAAAACAAACACATAACTGAATTTCAGGAAATCTATTATGCCGATGTAGTATATAGTCCAGTTGAAAACTATGTATGTATGAAAGTTAAGGAATTGCATATTGATATAGTTCCATTTATTATTTAACAATTAACTAATTAATGTATCTGATGCACATAGACTAATACCAGTACGGTTAACATTTTGAGTTCCACAATCTGTTTGTGCTATGTAAGGAATATGTGATGTGTATATGCATGTTAGGCAATTTATTGTTCGTCAAACAGAATAGTTCGACTTTTACTTGAAAAGACAAATATACAGCTTTAATTTAAAGGAGCACATCGATTTTAAGGAGCAAAACATTTACTGAGAACAGGCCTACTGAAGTAAAAAAACAACACAGATGCCGAAACCTTTTTCAATACAGCTGTATTTGGTTCATGTTGCTGTGTATTCTTGTAAACTAAAATATATACTTACAAAAAGCATAATCATGGACAATATACATTTTAGTATAGCCTGCTCAAACTATCTACATCCCTGCTTTACTAGGCTACAATCTTTTTTGTTTCTTCTTGCAAACTAAACATGAACAAAGCAAATGTGCATAACCATGGACAGCAATAAACATTTGAATGTAGCCTACTCAGTACTCAACCTATTTACATTCCTATTCATTATTATTGTATCATTAATTAATATAGCTTTATTCGCCTGTTGCTATGTCTTTTGGCAAACACATCAACAAATTCATCAAGATTTATCGCCCTAGCCCTTTTTGACTCTACACTTAACAACCCCAAATTGCTCAATCTCTCATCACTCATAGTATTTCTCAAGGCAGTCTTGATTAACTTTAGCACAGAAAAACTACGCTCACATGCTGCAGTGCTCACAGGTAATGCAAGTGCAATTTTGCAAAGTTTAAACATCTCATGGAACACTTCCTTATATGGCTCAAGGAAGACTGTGAGCTCTAATAAACTGGTTGGTTTTTCAAAACCACTAGTTTGCCTCCTATCAAGAATTCGCTTGACATGAGGGATCTCATAGTCTAGATCCTCAGTACTGCAGTTGTATTGCGAGGCAAATGGAAGCACTACATTTTTCTCACAAAATGTGGGACTGGAGGGATTCAAGGCTTGTATCCCTTGCATAACAGCACAACTTTCTTTAGAAAATCTTCTCTTCAACTCAGAGAGAAGCACATCAACAATTGGAATAAATGTACCTGCCCGAAATGTCTCCTTATGTGTATTGGCATGTCTTTGAAATATAGGCATGGAAATGTAATACCCTTCAAGCCTAGAGCTTGGTGTGACCTGACGCCCTGGAGGTGCAACAGCAATGTTGCATTGCTCAGCAAGGGTCATAGTATTGTTCCAAATCTCATTAAAGCAGAGCCCTCTCTATAACTGTTTAATGTGTCAACAAGAGAATCAACAAGGTTAACTGCTGCATCCAAATTGAGTTGTGGGGACTGCAAAATATCTGACAGATGTTTTATCTCACCAAAAACATTTGTGAATGTTAAAAGGAGGCCAACAAACTGTAAATCTATTTGGGCTAATATACCTCTTGCCTCTACAGCTCTGTCCCCATTTCTCTCTTCAGATATTTCTTTTAGTAGACGTATGAGGGCTGGCAGTCTGTCCCTCACTGTCTTGCAAGCATTGTACCTACAGGCCCAGCGTGTCTCTATCTGAAACTCTCTTGGGGCCCCCTGAAACATGTCCCTCTGTACCTCTAGCCATCTTTGATGCACATATGAGCCTGACACAAACGCATACAGTTTCTGCAGAAGAGAAAAGAAACAATAGGCTTCTGGGATGCATTTTACACTGTCAACTAATACTAAATTTAAGCAATGTGCATTGCAGTGAACATAAAAAGCTAATGGGGCCTCAGATTTAATGCGTGCCTGCACTCCTGTGTTCTTTCCACTCATGACAGAGGCACCATCATATGCTTGCCCTACTAGGTGGTTTCTGTAGTCAAGTTCATACTTCTGCAGTATTTGAATAATTTTCTGTGAAAGCGCTGCAGCATCTAATCGCTCTGCTGCTTCAAATGTGAGGAAACTTTCACATATGGAGCTATTGTAATAATATCGAATTACCAAGGACATTTGTTCCTTCTTAGCAATGTCTTTGGTCTCGTCTACCATAATGCTGAAAGCCCCACTTTGTGCAACTTCATTAATTACTGAGGTGCGGACAATTTCAGCTAGGCAATCAATTATTTCATTTTGTGTACTATGCCCAAGGTATGTTGCATTTTTTTGACTTGTCATTTTTCTTTTGACTGTGTGATCATGCTTGGCTAGCAGTTCCATAATAGCGAGTACATTTCCTTTATTCTGGCCTTCGGTTTCTTTATGTGCTCTCTGTGCAATATTTTGCGTAGCTGTGAGGAGCAGGGTTTCTCCAACAGTTTTAATGTACTCTCTATTTTCCCTCACTATTTTATTATATTCTGCATTTAATGAGGCTGAGAGAGAACATTTGCTTGCAATTGACTTTTCATATTCTGCCCATGCTAACATAGCCATAGTATGGGATTCTGATTTGCCATCACCTACAAACCCACCATCTTTGTAAGTTGCTTTTTTCCAGTTTTTGAATACTGCTTCAGATGTAAACACTGAATCACCTGAGGAGGGGAGACTGAAGTGCCGGCAGGCATAGCAGTAGGCAGAATGAAGTACCATTCTTTCATGAAGGCCCGTCTTCTACCCCCCTGAACGGTCCGAGGGAAACACTTCAGATGTGGCTGTTTGGGCCCCTCTCCTCTAGACTGGGATATATCTAGAAGAATGAAACAAGAGGTTACTCATTAGCAAGCCATCTATTTTATTATCAGGGTCACACTGCCACACTGTCATAATTTCACCTGTTGGTCCGGGAACAGCTTGAATAGCTCTAGCCGATTCCTGCCTCGCCCTCTCTTTGACTGTTGCTGCTGCTGCCTGTTCCTCACTTTCATGCAATGCTGCTTCTTCCCTGTTCTCTGTCCCTGATGCTGGCTCTGCCTGTTCGTCGCTGTCATGTTCTGCTTCTGGCTCTGCCTGTTCATTAGCTTGCTCGATTATGTCATCTTTCTCTTCCACTGAATCCTCACTAACATTCATCCTCACTGCATCTCCACTACTACTTTTCTTAAAGAAGAAGGAAGAGGTTTCTGTGGACTTCCTCTTCATTGTCTGAAAAATGACATAGCTACAATTACTAATCGTAGGCATAGCAATAACGTAAGTCATTTCCAAACTCAAAAATGCTGTTTAAACTTGCATTCATTAGTTCTCTTTGAAATGTGTTATTTTTGTCGGACTACCACACAAATACCATTTTGATACGATTTCATTACACCCTGCTTTGCCAGAGCATAACCTCAGAGGCAGTTCAAAAGACCTGCATTGGGCTGTTGCAGGTTTTGTGTCAACGAGTCGTTCAAACCCTCTCCTCTGCCTCTACTCTTGAGCTCCACTGATTTAATTCCTAAGTTGTTGGTCGTGTTCAAATACTAGAAGAAAGTGTCACTCTTAGGTCATCCTTACAGGCTGTTGACATTCTCTCCACGGCCCATATGCGAGTGGTGGGTCAGGGTGCCAGGCACGGAGCCAGACTCAATATTTTGGGGGGGCTGGATGGCAGCTCTGAAAACTGCTAGTGAGATGGGACATTAAACCTATTGCGCTACTGATACCCCCTCCCCCGTCCTAACGCCCCCTTCCCAAGCCCAGGAGGCTGAATAGATATTACGCCTTCCTTTGGCCCATTAGATCCATCTTTCACCCCAATTCACCGGAGGCATAGCCATGATTCTCTAACAAGTGGGGCCTGGAGCTAATGTAGTAGGGCCCACATTAAGAAGAGCCTGCAGAAGGAAAGCCACTTGTTCTGCCCCCAGTTAAATGCATAGGAGTGACAGAGAGTAGTGAGTGAGGGCGAACCAATCAAGGAGGGGTTGTCCCCTTGAGAAAGGTGTTAAATAATGGGTAATATATAATAGTATATAATATAATAGTGCATTTTACAGTACACTTTCTGTGATAAATTAGGTAAAAAGCCATACAGTTTACAATCGGTTTTGTAGGTATGTTAGATGCCAAGCCACCATGCACAGGAACATTTTCAAACACATTTTCATAATGCCTTTGTCCGCCATATGCCAGTACTCTGCGAGTTTAAAAAAGCATTTTCATATTGATTGTGCTCACAAATGTCCATTCTGATGCACCTATATATGGCACTATTCCCACATAGGAAATACTCATGTTTGCTTTGTTCATAATGCCAGTAACCATACTATGACAAAGCATGTTTTTATGCTGGCTCTTTCATTACACAGTATCTGCATGTAAGAGCATACTCCTGTTGGCTTTGCCTTAATGCCAGTGAAAAAAAGCCAAGCCACAATAAGAAAATATATCCTTGCTGGCTACACAAATCCCCCATTCCCCATATAAGAACACTCATGTTGTATTTGCTCCCTAACTGCAGTAAAACGTCATGCCAGAGTAAAAAAACAGCATTGCAGGCAGCATGAATGCCCCCACCCCAATGTAAGAATACTTGGCCTTAACACCAGTAATAAACTGCAATGCCACAGAAATAAAATATGCTCACTCTGAACAGCACAGGCAACCTACTCCTGCTGTACGTATCACCCAGCCGGTAGAGCCACAACCGCCTTATAGCCTCTCAAACCTTTTCCCCCACCCACATAATGAGAAATGTAAAGCAAACACTGCGTCGCATGATCATTCGCTACGTTCACAGTTTGCACACCTCACTGTTCCCATATCTGATTTAAACCCTTGCACACACAAAACAAGCGTTAACGTGTGGTCAACAGAATCAGACTGTTTAAACCTATTAGCATGTCATGATACCACATCTCAAAATATCCATGCATTTACCTTTGTGTTTGATTGAGGTCAACCTGTATTTGTTAGTAAATCAGAATTACATTTTTTTGTTAGGGCACTGCAGAATGCCACTAGTACAGCTCAGACACAGTAAATCACTAAATAACATCCACACATTTGATGTGTGCTATGTCCTATGTGTCACTGCCCTATGTGCATTATTACCACATTTCTTTCTCTTGTATGTTTTTTCGAGTCGGGCTCTACTCTTATTCCATAGAGCTTTGCAGGGATAATGTCATCATACTCTACCTCGTGGCCATTCTTCCAGCTCGAAGTCAGGAGCCTGTGGCAGCGAACATCGCTGCGGACATTGCTCCTAGACATGTAGCTATAACCCCTCAAACTTTCCAGACGCATTTGCGATTAACGATATTACATTTCTGAGGGCAACGTTTAGACTTTTCCTGGTAATTCTGGGAAGCGTCGAGACTGGGTGTCTGGCCTGGGCGTCTGGCCTGGGCTCTTGGGGCCAAACACCAACCGAGCTGGGCAAAATGACGGGCAAAACGGGGAGGGGCCTATGTCAGGGTTTGGTGGCAAGAGAAGGGGCTAAAAGCGACTGGGTGAGAAAAGGGGTGAAAGGGAGGAAAAGGAATTGGAGCAAGAAAAGGGCCGGGGCAAGTAAAAGGGGCTATATTTTGCCATCCGAGGAGTGCGGTGAGTGTGTGCCTCTGAAAGCGCCTTTTGTTGTATAAATTTGCCCATTTGTTCACGGGCCCGTGCCCAGGAGCAGGCCCTTGCGTCCCCTTCCTCCCCGCAGCCCCTTCCTGGTTCCCACTGCCCATTTGCAGCCCAGCTCGGTGAGTAGCAAGCCCCCTCCAGGAGCGGCTTGAATTTGAAATCTTGGAGGCCCCGAGGCCTTTCGAGTCCCCTGCAGCCCGCTCCCACCGCGCACCTTCTTCCTGTTTCTCCCTTCCCTCCCGCCCCACGCAGGCCCGCTCTCATTGGTCCACCTACACTTCATCACTGGTCCTCCCTGGGCAGCCCTCTGCCCGGCAGCCCCCTGTGGCTAAGGGCGGCTCCTACATTGGCGGCTCCTACATTGGCGGCTCCGAGATGTGTCTGCAGGTGTCAGCAGGGGATGCCAGTGAAGCCAGCAGCCAACAGACACCAACAAAAACTGTGAGTGTGGCACGGGTGGGGAGTAGAGCAATTACTCTACTCCAGAAAACCCCTGCCAATCTATCTTACCTCCCAATAACATGGACCGCCATAGACTCACACCAGGTACACTCAGGAATATTTGTAACCACCAGACTGAACCTATCCATGACAGGATTGTAGAAGTTGCCTTACATTACATAGTAACATAGTTGTCAAGACCAACACGCACCACATTTAGATGGAATTGTGAATATTGGCCTGCGTTGCATCTAGATAGGACTTTGAATATTAGCATGTCCACACTTAGACAGAACTGTGAATATTAGCATGTCCACACTTAGACAGAATTGTGCATGTTGGCATGTCCACACTTGGATAGAACTGTCAATGTTAGCATGCTAAAGGTCAGGTAACCCACTAACCAATATAAGCTCAAACTCTGCATACTTATCTCACTCAAAAAACTCACACAACCATCTCTCGCACAGCAAGCCGCACGCACTTCACAACACTGCAACAACACATAAGCCGGAGCAACAGCACACATGGACTGACACCGATCCGATACCCGCACCAAAGCTCAGTATCTGGTGTATACCGAGCTGAAGCTGCCAACAGAACACCACTCCTCTCACTATCCTACTCCCTCTTCACCTTACTAACCCATCCCACCTTATCATTTGCAGATCCACCAGAGCGCCTGGGGACCAATTCCGTTGGTGACGGTGTGCGGTACAAATACCTTTAACATTTAACATCATTCTAAACTGTTCAAGCAGATGGGAAAATAAAATCTCTGTCGGGGCCTCTGAGGTGACAGTCAAATGATGTTCTTAATTTTGTAAACCTATTCAACTGCTTAGTCAGCAGATAAACAACAACGCTGCTTCCCTGAGATCTTTGATTCAGCTTTAGTTAAAGTCGTATAAACAGTGCCAGAAAGGATTGCCTCGTTATCTGGGAAAACGTTTTCTGCCGGGTTTTCCACACCCTGATCTTCCCTAGACCAACTACAATCTGATCACCCCTGCAAAGCTTGACCCCCTTCCATTTTATGTCAGTTCTAAGAAATGCTGTGCTAATTAGGAACGTAGAATGGGCGCTTTGTATTGTAGAAGCCGAGGTTTGCACTATATCGGTTTTGTGAACGTCAAGAAGAATATGTGACTAGCCATTCCTTCCATACTTAGCTTAACCTCCCAGCCTTTTTAAGCAAATCAAGTGTACTGTTATTCGCCTTTACTTATATTTCACATATAGAATCCCATGAACCTCAGACACTGCCCTATAGGCCAGTCCAAGCCTCTTCTTTCTGTACGTATCTAAGATTCCCTGTAAAGAGAAGCACTCAGGACAAATGCAGGCATTTACTAACACCCAAAGCATCAACTGTTCAGATCATAACAAATGTGGTATTTTTTTTTGTGGCCATAATTCAAAAAAAAAAAAAACAATCTTTCTGTATGCCACAAAAAAAACATGCACCTTGTTGTGTGTAGCAACGTATCCAACTAAGGGTGTCATAGTACCCCCCAGGGCTTGAAAGCACCAGTATAGAATGAGGTCATGTGAACATTACCTACAGTGTTTCAAAAGCTTGTTAGCATTGCAAGGTATGAAGATGTCTGCATGTCGGAGACTGGAACGCGAGTTCAGAGGGAGAGAGTGGCAAGAAAACAAAGACTTCATGCTCACTGCTGTTCTTACTGCCAAGTGACATTTTACTGTGATGTGAAGCCTTTTGCTTTTTACCTTTTAGGAAATGAATAATGCTCACAGCTTTCAAAGTGAATGCCATCGCCATCGCATATATTGTGCCTTCTCTAGAGATTTCATTTCACTAATAAAATACATGTTCAGCAACAGCATATCAAAATCACGCATCCGCATGCACAGTATTAATGAAATGCAACATGCTTGCCAATGCCTGGATGGAATGGAATCACTCGATCCCAGCCACAGCCTAGGTCTGCCAGTCCTTTTCAGTACCTGCCCGGATGGAACACAGCCTGAGCCTGGAAGCAGGAGCCACAGCCAAAGCAGAAATGCACACGCTTAGGCTGTTGTGTTTCCGGGTCTGTCCGCGCATGTGCAACTGCAAACATCAATGGGGGGAGGGCAGGGCCACTGTGACTCTAGACCAGTAGTGCAATGCGGGCAGGGCAGGCCCGTGAGAAAAAAAAAGCAAAAAAGACTTTTTTCTTTTCGCACTGCACTGGGCATGTAATTATTGTCCATGCAAAGTTCAGTACGAAAAAAAAAAAGTATATATTTTTTTCTTTGTCGTGGGGGGGCCAAATGGGGGGGGGCAGCATGTTTATAAGGGTGGCCATGGCCCCCCTTGGCGGCGCCCCTGCCCATGGGATACCCCTACGGCACCCATGGGTGGGGATACAACCCTGTGCCCCTAGTGTATGTTTTTTGGCACCTGTGGGTGGCCCGCAGAGCAGGGTATGGGCTGGTGGCAGATCCATGCTGACTTTGACAGGTGCGCTGAGTATCCTCCATTTTGGGGATCCCCAGGCCCTGCCATTGGAATCAGTTGATTCCTGATGGAAAACAAGATGGCCCCTGTGGCCTCTTGCTTTCTATTACCTTGTTTCCCAACGTCCTGGGAAGCCCTGACTCTGTCCCTTCCCCCTGACTGGCTGTTGGGTGAAAGTGCCATATATGGTGTTGTTGTGAAGGCCCGGCCAGACTAGCTGGAGCCTTCCCAGTGACTGTATGTTGTGGGTACCTCCTGTGGGTGGGACCTGGGTGAATGGAGTGTGTGACCAATATGCACTTCTTGTTGTGGTTGTCTGGTTTCTGGCATGAGAGACAAAGACTGAGACAGCCCTGCCCGAAACTGGCCTGAATGCAGTGTGTAGTGTTGAATGGCTGGGTATTTGTACCAATCCACATTCCTTGTTGAGAGTGTCTGAGAGGGAGGAGGATGGCCTAAATGCACTATGTGCCTGATTGGCTGACTGACTGCTTGAATGCCCTTCTGTATGATTGGCTGCTGAGAGTGACCCAGCAGTGTGGATGAGAGACGAGATAGTATATCTGGGGACCTCTCACCACTGGAAATGGTTCAGAAGCGTTCAAAAGCTGTGTCTACACTTTAAGAGTAACTGGAACTGCTGATCCTCGACGCCCAGCAGGAAGATGAAGACTTGCTGTTGCATTTGCTTCAACCTAATCTGAAAGCTGCCGAATTCATCAAGGACTGATCCGAGAGAGGACCTGGTAAGGCGCCCTCTTCCTGTGCTCCGAGGGACCATCGAGCACCGCTAACCTTCGCCAAAGCTCCCTGGAAGTCAGACCCTCGAAAGGCTGCCGACCCGAGACGGGACCGCTGAGGAAAACGAAGCAAAGCCCCCGGACTTCGTCGCTGTCGAAGTCCATTGCCGTCGACCAGGGTTCGCAGGTTTGTGTAACCGCTGGAGGCCCGTCGAAGTTGTGTTGCCCAGCCGTGGGGACCACTTGACACTGTGCCGCCGACGACCGGAGCCGCCCGCTCCTTTGCCTAAAAACATTTGAATCCAAGGACTCCCTTGTCCGCATCGTCGACCACTTTATCCCGCCGGAGAAAGTCGAGGACGACCAACGCGCCGAGGAGAATCCGCCAGTGGGTTTCCCGCCACCTCACGACCTCAAAGACTTCGACGACTCAACACCCTTGTTGGGCCACAGTTCTTCTGAAACTCTTTGCGGTCCTGAACAATCAATCGCCGAGGTGCCCCGCACACCTCATCCTCGCAGGACGTCGCTGATGATCACCGCCTGGATCGACATCGGGGTCTCGGCACCCTTGAACTTCTCATCGCCGCCGTCGACGACAAGTTCACCATCTTCGACGCCTCTCGACGATCCGTGGCTCCTGCTTTAAAGGGAGTCCCTCAAGAAGGATCCTTCGACGTGTCTTCGAAGAACGCTACTCCACCAGGTACATTGGGGGGGTAAAACCTTAATAGGAGGAAATAAGGCTATTGAACAATATATGGACTGGGCTTGTGCTATATATCTTTATTTTACAGGTTGCCCAGGTGGGGGGGATCTCCACACAGAACTGTGCCTAGTGGTAGGGGCCAGAAATCTGTGCATTGTTTCAACCATCTTGCGTTCTTCTATTTCTATTGCTTTATTTATTTATATTTGTTTGGTAATATATATATATATATATATATATATATATATATATATATATATATATATATTTACATATATAATGGGGGGTTGCGGGGGGTTTCCCCCCCCCATATATGTAACAATTGACCTTCACAATTCGGTCAATTGTGCAAAGGTCAATTGTAATTCGAACAATTGTAGTTCGAACAATTCGTATACATCCCTTTATATACCTCTATATAAGAGACCTTAGCCTCTTCTAGGCAGATATTGCCATGTTTATGCCAGCTGTAGCCTCACATGACAAGTACAGCTGTAATATGCAGGCCACATGTCCAGGTGACCCCTTTTATATGCAAGGCACCGTCTCAAATATTCAGGAGTGACCATTGATGTCCGTTTAATACATCATATACCTGACATTTCTACCAGGCATATGGTACAGCCTAACATGTAAAGGTGCTGCCAGTGTCAAGGCCAATCTTGGCTATTGAATCCATGCTAGATAAAGCCATCTATGTTTGGTTTAGTCACCATAACTAAGTTAAATCCTTATATGTTCTGATGCTGGTATAATATGCTGCATCAAATGCCCTAATACTGCCGTATAATGACAGTGGCTGTGTCATATACCCCATATAGCCATATAAAGACTACCCTTACATATCCAGGTGCTGCTGATAAGGGCCAAGAGCACTCTCAAATGCCTGACATTCCAGGTGTACATTTCCCTATGTGAGTCACAGCCTCATATGTGTAGGTGAAGCCATGGGATGTGAAGTGCAGCCTCAATTGTCCAAGTAATAGTAATCTGATGCCCAGGATTACCTCGTATGGCTAATATAAACATCATGTAATGTTTGCCAGACATTTTCGTGTGTCTCCATTTCCTCTTTGGCCCGACCTCCTTTTACCTCAAAAGTGAAGGCCTCTTAGGCAAATTTATTTGTCGTCACTCAAAGAATGGATATCGGTGACATTTCAAGGCACTTTTCAGACTCCCAAGTGCAACAAGCAAGCTTGCAGATAACTTGGCGTGTTATAAGGCTGCAGCAAAATACTTTGCAAGTTGCCCTTTGCAAGAACGTAGTTTGGGGTTGCACTGAATTTCTTTCACAGTGCGCAAAATGTATTATGACAAGGCACTTTGGAACTTCCATAGTGGATTACTGACAGGCTCGAAAATGGGCAGTTTCCAGGAGTAGGATGCATGCAAAAATACTTATCATTTGGGAGATGCTCATTAAATGCTATGCATTCTGGAGCTTGTGGTTTTGATTTTCCGATTATCAGGCCTTGTTTAAGCGCTTCATAATTTACCCCTTTCGTGACACTGTTTTGCTTGCATTGTTCACAGAAGTAAATATTCTGGAAAGGACCATGTACGTTAAAGGACCATGACCTGGAGAGCCACAAGTCTAACACTTTCAGCACTGGCCCTAAATTCCAAATAATGTGTCTTTCTGGAATTCTATACAATAATTGCTAGACTCATTAAAGGTTTATTTCAAGCACACTTCAGGGGGGAGAGTCACTGATTTAGCCTGTTCTTAAACGCCGCAACTCAGATTTTTATCCTTATGAGGTCGATAAATGTGTACCAACACAGGTTGGGTGATTGGTTGTATGTTTCTATATAAAGCGCTTAAGCGTAAGTGCTATATAATAACACATCATTATCATTTGCTCATGGACGTCTGCTTGCATTCAAAGTCATTTGGTTATATGGGCCTACACACACTGATCTTAATGATACATATGGCGATCCATTCTTGTATGAAATGTACATCACATTATAGTGATATCGTAACCATATTTTTCGTAGTGTACAATGCTATGTGATGCCACTTCCAGTTTTGTCAACGGGTGAAAGGTCGTGTTCCATCGCGTCCCGCGTCGGGGTGGGGACAAATGACATCACTTCCTGTGATTCAGGGGTGAAGGGTTGTGTGATGTCATTTACGCTACCCCTGGCATTTTGGTGAAATGACGTCCCTGGTACGTTATAGGAATTAAGTGCCACCCCTTCCCACCAATGTTCAATAATGTCTTGATAAGGTGGCGCTGGAGAGCCCGACCAAGATGGCAGACTCCCCTTGAGCTCTGTGTGAGGGCTTCAATTAATCCTGGATAATAGCGTTATAGAGACAGCCTGATTGTTCCAGCTGACGAGGGTAGAGTGCAGTGTGCGGCCACCCAGAATTGTGCTAATCTTTGAAGCCAGGGGACACAGGCACAATCGATCGGTGGAGTTTGGGGAGCTGCTGCAGGTGTGGACACTGTGACTGGCCTTCCTGGTGAGGGGGCGATGGAGGGGGGAACCGGCACCCCCCAGGCAGAGTGTGTGGTCTGCTTACATCTGCGGAGGGCGTGCGGGCGGACCTGCCAGTGCTATTGGCACAGAGCAGCCTGAGGGACCAACCAGCAGACAGCAGTGGGCAGACACAGTAGTGCTCCTGGTGCCAAGACCTCCATTTGAAGTCGCCGGATTATCCAGCCCGGAGAGTGAGATAGCACAGAGCTCCAGGTGAGGCAGCGGTCTGGTCCGAGGGCCTCCTCTGCTCCCACCCCCTCGGACATCAGGGAGTGCAGGGGAGCCTGGATGAGTGTTGGGACTGTGTGGTCGCCATCCATGGTGGGGGATTCCTCCCCAGATCATGCATCACGCACCAGCCGACAGACCAGTTTAGCACAGTGTGGGGCACTGTCTGGCCCTGAGGTAAGCAGCTAGGGCCTTGATGGAGCTAAGACTTGTGAGAACAGGAAGGCCACTATTTGGCCGTGTGACCACTGCTGCTTCACAGTGGACTTTTGCCTTGACTGATTTACATTGCGCAGTGGTGGATCTGGGCAGTGCCTCTGCGGTGGGCTCTTGCCCAGATTAATTTCATTGACCCTGGTGAGTCTAGGGCCCTGTAGGGAGGCACTGACCCTTTGGAATCAGGCTCTCACTAGTTGCACCTCACCAGTTGTCTTCAGGTCCACGGTGGACTGCCACCAACATGGGGAAATCCGATAAAACACAGCCGCCCGATGCTGGAAATGGATATAAGGAAAATACTGTTGGATCTCTAGGCGGGCATTGGAGGCCTGGACTCCAAGTTGGACTCACTTAATTCCGAGGTCGACCTGCTACAGCACCGGCTGGACAAGCACAGCGATCACCTGGTTGAGGTGGAACAGTGTTTGTCCAGGCTGGAGGATGGATCGGCATCGCTTGTTGCTAGGGTGTCCACCCTCGAGATGCAGTTCAAGTTGATGACCACCAAGAATACGGACCTGGAAGGAAGGGCACGCAGGAACAATATCCGCTTGGTGGGCATCAGAGGTGGTCAGGGGCAGCTCTAGATGGAGGAATTTGTTAGAGCTGGGTGTATGGAGATCTTTGGAGGTTCTTAGTTTCCCCCCCTGTTTGTGGTGGAGAGGCCCACCTTATACCGGCTGCTCGACCAATACCTGGGGTGGCTCCATGCCCCATCATTGGGCGCCTCCTGAACTACAGGGACCGATCCTTCGTTTGGCCAGACTGAAAGGGGATCTTCAGTACGACGGAGATAAAGTTCAGATCTAGCTGGATTTCTCGACGGCAGTGCAGGCTTCAAGACGGTTTTAGGCAGGGGTTAAATGATGCCTCAGGGATTGTAGCATTTCATACTCCTGCGAATCTCTGCATTCAGCACAATGGGAAGGCCCAATTCTTCATGTCCCTAGGAGGCGGGAAGCTCCTTTTTGGACGAGATTGGTGGATGTCCTCCCTGCAATAATCTGAGGCCCGGTGATGTGATGGTGCTGGGGACTGGAGTCAGGGGGTGGGGGGCGGAGCGAATGAACCCCTGAAGCTGGGGCTCATGACAATTGAAGCGGAGTGGAAAAATGTGGTGGTTCATTAACATTTGGGGAACGACTGGCTCCTTTGATCTTTAGGCTATGCTGCCTTGGAAATGTGGGCACTACCTACAGGTGGAGGGGCCCTTGTAGGCCTAGCCCGACAGCGTCCCCAGCACAGCATTGGTTTTGGTTCATGGTTGTGGGTGGTGGGGCGATCCAGTGGGCGGACTGGGAGTTGCCCATTGTTGAGGAGGAGTGGGTTGGATATGGTATTGGGGGAAGGGTTGGTCATAGGGGACATTCGGCGGGTTGGGGTTTCCCATTGGTTGGGGAGGGTTAGAGGTGGTTCAGAGGGGGTCACAGGGGTTGGGTGGGGAGGTGTTGGTTTTTGTTCTGTTTGTTAGAAGTCTGATTCTCAACCTGGTGTCTCACTATCAAGTTTCTCAATCAAAGGTCGGCCCTTGCTCAACGGGCAGCCATGGGAGGGGGAAGGCTGTTTCTGACAACTGGGTATCTTTGTGCAAGATGGCATTTCAGGTAGGAACATGGAACATTAGGGGCGGGGGGGAACAGCCCCTCCAAGATCGGGAAAGTTGCACAGTAACTCAGAAGGCACCAGGTGGAGGTGGCCTTCATCCAAGAAACTAATCTTATTTCCTCCACTGAACACAAATGGGGCACCCATTGGGGATGTCGCAGGTATTTTTCTTCCTATTCCTCCTATGCAAGGGGGGGGTAGCTATCCTGATAGGCAGTGGGGGTTAGGTTTCGCCTGGTCCCAACAGCGAGAGATGATGAAGGGAGGGCCACACTGGTGGCACTGGTGAATTCATATACCGTAGGGTGGAACGGTGGCAAAACCATTCTCTCATGTATTGTTGTGTACAGTATTATGCTAGGTGGGCGACGGGTGAAATCGGACTCCTTGTATGTTTGTTTGGTTGGTAAAAAAACAAACAAAAAGAAAGTAAAAAAAAAAGAAATAAAAAAATTCTCGATCTATCTCCTGAACCAGATGTTTTAGTCGATCTACCACACATCCCCATTTACTAAAGGATGCTACCATAACCTGGCTGGGACTTCACGTCCTCTGGAAGCACTTCTGGTGGTGTTGCACATGGCATTTGCCAATTAGCCCTGCCACTAATTAATTTTTTTATTTAGCACTATGCCCTGCTGACCACACAGCCTTTGCAACCAAATAAATCCCGAAACGGCTTTCTTAAGGAACAGGGCTGACCATCCTCCATCTTGAACAGAATGCACATAATATTCAAACGAAAGAACCCAGCAAGGAATATCTAAGAACATGGAAGCATGCTCCTTTTATGAAGACCGATACTGAAAAGTCATGTCAATTTCAATTCAGTGGCAAAAAGAATCTGTTTCAGTTAAGGAAGTGCCAAGGACCATTTGAATAATCAACAAATAAAGAAAGCCTTAAAAAGAGTCCAGTATGACTTGAAAAACATACAGACCATAAACCCTTTATTAAAAGCACATCATATGTATTTCAGTTGGAGAACTGTTTACCCATATTGCTTTTGAAATGATATTTAGGACCAGTGGCCTTACGCCGTAATTCTTTAAAATATGATGAGTTGAAAACTTATTTATTTAACAAAAGGTGCTCAAACAACCCAGGTACACCATCGTGTTTATTAAATGAGAAGGTTTCCAAAGCCATGATGATTCACTCGTTGAAAAGGCGACAACAGGAAGTGTGAGCGTCCTAGGACTCTTGCCGCTTATCCGTTCTACCTACTCCTGTTCCCCTTCTCCAGCCTGTTAGCTCTTCTCGAACCTAAAATTCCCCCATTTAACTTCTACAGTTCCTTCTGTAGATCTTGACGGTCCCCTGTGCTACTTCAATCTGCGCCATCTTGTATGTGTCTATTCCTCGTCTGGTTTCCCATTTCTGATTTCATTACTCATGTGATCACAGGTTTCATTAATGAAGGAGGAACAATGTTAAACCTTTGAAAAGAACTTGGATTTCCAGGGATATCCCCCACCTTCGAGAAGCCCTTTATTGTCTACGATCCCGTTTGCTAGGGCACACTACGGGATCATATGTGAAGTATTCCCCCTGTCAGCAGACCTGTATATTTAAGCCTGCCAAAACAGGAACCGACAGCAGGCCCAGTGTAGGCCACAAATTGCACGGTGCAGAGATGTTGTATGCTTATGGGCTATGTAATTACATCATATTTGGGGATTTCTGGCCTCCAGCAGCTTGTTTTGAAAGAGCCATAAAATATAGCTATTCACATTGCAAATTGCCCACAGCAGCTCTGATTACTTGTGTAGAAATGCATGAAAGCAAAAACTCAAAACCCTCCAGCTGTGATTGGAAAATGTGCTGCTCACCTCAGACAACATGAAAGTTCTGGGTGTATTTGCGATACATACACATGTGCCTGTGCTCTTTAGAAATGGAACTGCTGTCCAGACATGTTGTGTTGTTATCTCCATGCTGTATTGATTTGTGTTTCTTGTTCAGCTTTTTATAGCCCTTGCCTCTACTTAGAGCCGCTTGGAAGGATTTGGGGTACACCGTTTGGCAGTTTCTTTCAAAGGCTTAGTTGCTTAAGGCTAGTGTATAGGCATTTGAACTGGCAAGCCTACGATAACAGAGTGATTCACTTGATCATGTAGGCCTGCACATGGAAGCATGGAAGCTGTCGCCAAAGGAAAAATATCCAATGCTCCCCGCCAGCAGATGCTGAGCTGTTTTATCCATTATCTTTCTGAAAAATGTTTGTCTGGCTGATAGCTTAGAGGCTATTTGGCTGTTACGGCCTAAAGAAATTCTCCAAGGCGTCTCTAAGCCATTGCTGCTCATTATGTGATCATCCAGATGTTGTGGACTTCAATTCCCATCAGCCCAATCCAGCATGGTCCGTGGTGACGAATCATGGGAGTGTTGTCCCAAACATCTTGAGGGCCACATAATGAGTAGGCGGGCTCTAAGCAGTCATAAATAGGCTGATTGTCTGCTGCACTTGTTTATGCCTTTTGGCGACCCACATCCCCGTTGAGCCCCGTTGAGCCTTCAATATCGTCTATTTTGGCAAGACAGCTTTTAAGTCCATTTCAATACCTGACCTTCGTCTGGTTGCCGTCAATGGTGTATCTATCATGAAGGCTCTTTGAATGAGTGAGTCGCTTGCCCCAATCTTCATCAGAGCCATGCACGTTTCATCATAGAACTATGTGGGCCCTGAAAGTACCTTCCGATTATTACATCAACGGGGGATATGCTTTTTTTCAGCATTTTTGGAGATGGAGATTCTTTACTTAATTTGCATCCTCAGTGGAGCTCTAAGCACTTGAATTGTGCCGAGCTGCCCGGTCTGTTTCCAGACTCTTGGTCTTGAAGAGGAATGCCTCTGGTTGGAAGGGTTTCTACCACCTGCATTAGTTTTCGGGATCATCAGCATCCATTGTCAGATGCTACTGCTTTGAAGGGCTCTCCATCACATTCGGTATCAATGGCCCTCAGCGCTAAAGCGGAAGTGCCCTTTGCCCATATCACATCTGATTCATGTGAAAGGGTGCCTCTTCTGAAGGACTAGTCTGAACGCACAATATTATGTGTGGATTTAGAATTAGGGACGTGCAGTTCTCAGAGACCTTGTTTCCTGCAGCCTTTCACCTCAAGTTGCTTTCCAGACTTCAAGCTTCTCCTCCTGTCACGAACTGATTAAGTTCAATATATGAATAAAAAAAAGGTGCACGCGTGTGTGGTTACTTTTAGATACTTAGTCCTGCACTTGCTCCGTTCAAAGCAACCCCATCTCTAGCCCCATAGCTCCAGGGAACTTGGTGAGAGTCATGCAGGGGATGCACAGGGCTTTAAGTGGGCCGGGGCCCGCCGGGGCTGGGCCCCGGCAGGCTCCGAAATTTCGTTTTGAGGCGGGGCCCTGCCGGGGCCCACTAATCTCCCCGGGCAGCCCTGGCCACTACACGAAAAGGCATTTTTTTCGACAGCCTGAAGCTCTCGCTCGTGTGCGAGAGCTTCAGGCTTCAGAAAAAAATGTCTTTCAGCTATAATGGTGGCGCCGCACCTGCGAGGCATCCCTTTAATCAAGGGATGCACGTGGGCCGGCGCCACCATTATGGAGAAACGTGAGGCCGCTGGAAGTAGAGGCCTCGCTTTCTAAATACTGAAGCTCCCGCGGATTCGTGGGAGTTTCCGTCTTTAGGAAAAGGGCCTCTGCTTCCAGTGGCCTCACGCTTTCAGCCTTAATGGTGACGCTGCCCCTCCCCAGCTGGCGAGGGGCAGCACCACCATTAAGCATTAAGGCTGAATAGGCGAGGCGCTGTCCCCTGCCAGGCAAGCCTATACAAAATAAATGCAGAGATCAGCACCCTCTCCCCCATCTCTACAAAAGGCTGCCTGGCAGGGGTGCCAGTAGCCCATTGAGCCGGGGCTCGTCAAGGGGGCGTGGCCTAACGGCCCATCAAGACCCCGTTGTTAGGCCACGCCCCCTCGATGGGCCCCGGCTCGATTTGTAGTGCCACTTAAGGCACTGGGGATGCATATGGTTCTGGCACGTGGGCAGATGTAAATGATATGCCTATATCCATGGCCCATACCCTGTTCACAAACTGGCAGCACTTCAACATGTGGGTACCAGTTTAGTGGTCCTTACGCAGGTGAGCAACAGATTCATGCATGTACAGTCCCCGTTTCCGTGGTACCTGCTTGTCTAATTTTCTGATAGTTAAATGTTGGAAGTTGACTGTGATGGAATATGGGCAAATGTTTCCTCCCGCGGGCTATGTGATATTATCTGGATCCCGACAGTCACCAAAAAAAACACAACATCCTTGAAGTACGTGAGAATGGAAAATCTTGAGGGAGCTTGGAAGTGAATCGTACATCTTGTGAGAGTTCACTCTGTAATGGTAAATCTTGCAATAGTTCTTACCTGAATGACCCATCTTGGAACAAAGTGAGCTCTTTCGAGCAGAAGAATCTATCAAGGGCCACACGAATCAAGGACTTAACAGGCAAAGAAGAGAAGTCAGAGTGGGTCGCTGGAGAGTGGCAGATACCAAATCCCAAACAAACCATCCATAATGTCAGGGTAGCTACCCTGGGACAATTGTGTACTAGTGTTTGCGAGAATACCTGACCAGCCATGTATCCATGATATCAGAGACACGAGGAAAAGCGTGGTAGACAGGATCAGTGTATTTTGCCCAAAAAAGTCCCAAGCTAAAGAACTACTTCGGTTGGAAAACAATTTTCAAAAATAGAGATTTAAGGAGTAGCTTTGAAATGAAAGGTTACTGCTGCAGTATTCAGAAAACATGGAAATTAAGTCCATCTATAGTGCTTGTTAAAGAAGTAAGGGGGGCACACGAGCCATATATCCTGGAGAATAAGAAACAGAGGTTAAATCTACATCCCTTGCGTTAATCATATCCTTGATACGTGAGTGATATCAGCCCTGATAGGGGGGGGGGGGAATAAGAAGAATAAGAGTTTAGGAAGATTACAATCTCAATGGACTTGGCAAGGTTGGAGGAGAAAGCAATGGACCTCAAAATGGTGAATATGCTTTTTTGTAGGTTTTCAGAGGTTGTCTGGCACAGGGTCATTTGTATGGTAATGTCTTGCCTGGGGATGCCCTCAGTGCAATGCCACACATGCCTCCAGCAGAGGAAGAATATTTTGTGTTTGTTAGGCCACACACTTGGTTATTTTTTTTAAGCGAACCTCCACAGACTACTGATACTACTCATTGCAGAAGCACCATAGGAGGTAGCTGTCCCATGAGGAACAAGGGGAGGCCTTATTCTCTATTTTCCTGCCGGAGAGATTTTACCAAAGCTGGACTGTCGGATTACTCTGCTCCTTGGGAAGGAGACTGATCTTCCCTGTATGCTAATTGTCTTCTTTTGCATTCTTGCCTGGAGATTAAGGGTGGGGCCTTGAAGCTGTAGAAGTGTTCCTACGTCTTGCTGGGTCAGTGAATGGGCAGGTGGATGCTCTGTCCTGTGTCCAAGTGCCTGCTTGAGTACTTGAGAAGCCCTGGAAGGTAGAGAAGGATTTGAAAACCAAGCAAAGTACCGCCTTGTTGAGAGCTCTTTGCCTACAGCGTTGGGCTCAGCTTTACAGAGAAAAGAAAACATCTTAAGTGAATGAACCCTCTTGGAAGAAGAATCAGGAGGGTGTCCTAATCCAATATCGCTATCGAATGACTCATTCATCACGTGACCCGAAAGCAAGAGGTACATGTTCAGCAATAAAACATGTGTTCATTCCTCCACAGGACCTAAGTCCACACGGTACGACGTTGTTACATCGCCAGGATATTTTTCAATGAGGATTTTGCTGAAAGCTTTTCAATTAAACTCATCGAAAATAATGGGGGGGCTGGGGGGGGTAGGTAAGGGGATATAATGGGTAGGGTGTGGGGAATAGGTAGTAAATAATAGGGGAGCAGGGAAACCGAAACCACGCCCCCAGATATTTTTTTAAAATGTCATTCGTTTTTTCGTTAAGATTTCGGCAAAAACATCAAAAAACGCTCCCAACGGTTCATACTTGCCTTTTATGAGCAGACGCACCCAAGTGTTTATAGTTTCTGATTGCTAGCAGATACTCCCAAGTATTCATAGTTGCATTTTATTAGCAGACACTCCCTCTTGTTCATTTCACGCTTTTTTTCTAGAACATACTACCATGCCTTCATACTTGACTTTTACGAGCAGATACTCCCAAGTTTTCATAGTTGTGGTGTTCATAGTTGCATTTTACTAGCAGACACTACCAAGTGTTCATTTAAGGATTTTACTAGCAGGCACTACCAGGTCTTCATTTTGGCATTTTACTAGCAGACAGTACCAAGTGTTCATTTAAGGATTTTACTAGCAGACAGTACCAATTGTTCATTTTAGCATTTTACTAGTGGACGCTACCAAGTGCTCATTTTGGCATTTTACTAGTGGACGCTACCAAGTGCTCATTTTGGCATTTTACTAGAAGACACTACCAAGTGCTCATTTTGGCATTTTACTAGAAGACACTACCAAGTGTTCATTTTGGCATTTTACTAGCAGGCCCTACCAAGTGTTTGAATTTCATTCTGTGGGAATTTTTTGAGAGAAACAAAATTAGTGATATTCTGTCCCCACATTTACCATTTCTGAGACCATTGACCTTTGCCACAGCTTAATTTGTTTTTATGCATTGTTTGATTATTACTTTCATTTTTCATGTCATTACTAGAGCTAGTTGCCCTCTAAAAGTTCAATTTTGTATGGTCTTCAATTGGACGGTGTGGTCTTAGTTTGATCTGTATTGCCCTCTGCATCCCAGCATCACTTGGAGAACAAGCTGAGGGCACTGTGTTCTTGGTACATCAGATGGCCCCTATGGCAGATTGTTGTGGAGCTTTGCCAGCCATCTCACATATCAAAATCCAAAATTGCTCCCAACCTGGCAAGTGGCTTCCTTATTAGGAGTGGGTGAACCCGCAAAGATCCGCTTCTTAAAAAGATGCTTTAGTAAATGTCATGCCGCCCATGATTTCTGATGCCCATGCAAAATAATTGCACATTTTTGGCAATTTTAAATCATTGTCAAATAGTGGATAAATGAATGTTTTCGGGTTTCGCACATTGCTTTTTTTTGCACCCGGGTTTCTTTTTTACCCTGTAGAACGGGCAAAGTGAAATTCAGTGACATTTGCCAGTGTAACTTTTCCTGTAGATATTTTGCAAACCCCCGTTGCTGGCATGCCTGAAACTCTTACTCTGTGGCATTTCACACAGTTGAACGCCAGATCCTGCTACTCCACAATAAAATGGGAATAGTCACTTAGGTCACTAATGCCCAAAAGTTTAACCCTTTTCCTCTCCACCAGCACCCGCCAGATAAAAATGTTATAACATTTTGGACTGAGACCAATAGCGCTGGAGTGGTGTCCCAGCGCTGAGGCTTGCCCTGGTCGATCTTGCCCATGCAGCAAATCTAATGTGTTCGGGAAGGTTTTCAATCACAGTCCTTGTGGTTTGCCTCGAAGCTTACTGGGCCAAAGGTCCTCCTACTCCAATGACCACCCTGTTTATCACAGAGGTGCCCTGGCGCATTTTCATGGAGTGGTTCAGCTTTCTCTATCCTTCATGCCGCTCATGTAGGAACACTGACATGAGATAAAGACGTGTGATTATTCAAACAATAATGACCACATTTTCCAAACGTGGTGGGTCGACTCATCTTTTCATCTTTCCAAGGCGAATAAAATGTATGCCCATAACAGCACCACCTTTTGATGGAAGAGCTACACTCCCAAATATGGATATTCTCATGTTTACTTTGGGCAAGATAAATGTTTAACTCTTGATGGCCAGATTATTCTGCAGGTGAATGCTCTTTGTTTATACGTTTGAGTGAAACAAATTCTTTGATAGGCGATGATGTCTGGGTGAAAGAGAGACAACATATGTTTTCAAGCAGTGAGAGCACACAGTATTGTGTGGCATCTTAACAGTGCCTTCAGGCAGAGCGGAGCTACAGGAGAGGGTGCCACTGTGCTTACCCACACAGGAAGCATGAGCCAGACTGGTTTTGTGCCACATATAATGCATGTTGAGGTTCAGCATTGTGCCTGCCCACGCCGTGCTGCCCATTCAGTCACTGCCATTTCCCATTGTTTTCTAGATTGAGCACCTCTCTCGTATTAGTTTAATGGAGAGTGTGCAGATGCCTGCTTTCCATTCCAGTGACTGCTTCAAAGAACCTTTTGGAATCGTGGGTTTTACACAGTGGCCCATCCTCATTTGACTTGCATTGTCCCGCTCCGCGAGTCACACGTCGGCCACTCCATTGGGAAGGCAGATGGTGGGGCGTCTTGCGTTGGATGTCTTTTGGCTTGCATCGTGCTTTGAAGACTCTCCATGAACAATAGACACACATAGGGGGCGGGCCCTTCCAAGCCACCCACAGCTTCCATTCAGATTCCACTGGAAAATTCCCACTTCACCCTCAAATCCGTTCATTTGGGTTGATTCTTAACTATACCGGAGCTAGGGGGATGAAGCAAGCAGGGAAGCTGTGATTCGACAGGGGAAATGGTTACAATGGAAATTCAACTGAAAGTTGCAATCAGTTTCTTGTAGTGAGCAACCCAAATATTGATCAGTGTCACTCTGTTTTTGGGGGATTTGATATTTTGTGTTGGGCATGTTGGCGCTTTATTCCACCATTCAGGAGCACCCAGGCCACGTCTATGGATCATTTTATAAATATGCAATGAAATATCAAAGCCGAAGAAGGAATAATGTCACCCACTCGCACAAACTATCTACTATCTAAATTCAATGAGACCATTGACATTAAACGTATTATAAGTACACAGCACAGATCAGTAACATGTTCCTATTCTGCCCACTCTCACAATTGTGGTAGTGACGTGCCCAAGCCTCTACAGTAGTGGTGGGCAACCTGCAGCCCCAAAGATGTTTTGGCCTACAAACTCCCATGATCCCATACCATTGCCCATGCTTGCTAAGGCTGATGGTAGTTGTTGTAGGTCAAAACATTTGAAGAGCCACAAGTTGCTCACTAATGATCTACAGCAAATATATCCCTTCCCAAGCGCACATGATGGAAGAGCAAATCTCCACTCTTCAACCAATTCTAACCTCACACTGTAACACATAATTGCAAGTGTGGGTAGGCCCCAAGCAGACATGTCTGACCTAATAAGCCACCATCCTCCTTGGAACTGCAGTGCACTAAAATGAAGTACTCTGCATCACCTGTCGAGTATACTGGTCCGTGGATCCTAAGTGCCTAACTAAAATTGCAAAGCACTATATCCCTGCTAATGACCTAACGTTGGCTTACACAGGAACTACTTGCTTGATACAGATCAAGACACAACCATTCAGTGGGGAATGTCTGTCTCAACTCAGGCCCCAAATGTGGACCACGTTGGCCTCTTCAACACTCACTTTGTGGGGGGTTTTTCTCGAATTTTTTGCCAAAATAGTTAGAATTTTGACTGATTTTGGTTGATCATCATCAACGAAGGATAGAGACCGGCAGCAGGGATCCGCTACCGGGAGAAGATCTTCATCCACCATCATCGAAGTTTCCAGAAGACCCAGCCTTGGGCCTACTTCACGCCTTTCAGCCATGACTGAAGAGAAGAAAGTCGAAGCCTCTTCAAACACTGTGCAAATTGTGGATTAGTCTTTCTCCAGCATGGGGTCTGGCATGGATTCACATGCTCATGAATATTCCCCGTCGTCAGGCTGGGAATCCTCGGTAAAGAAAAAATCAGTATCAGTTTCGTTTCTGATCTGTCTTTCTTAATAGTAACCAATCACTGATCTCTGGGTCATACTGCCCCCAGCCAATGACTGCCCTCTCCCTAAGCCCCACCCCTGGCAGCCATCCTCAGATTTTTACCGCACGCTCAAGTGTTGGGAGTCCTTGTGCTTTAGCTTTCGAGTTTTTGCTGCGTTTTCGCGCTTTTTCAGGAGATTTTCTCATTTTTCCGGTTTAATCGAGCCTCAAGCTCCACCGTTTCTACTTCCGATAAAGGAGACCCGTTTCGGAATTCTTCTACGCCCCTCAAGGGTAAAGTTTTCGTCGAGTTTACACTTCTTGGAGGATTCCGGAAGATCTGCGCCCTACCTCAACGGACATGGCCCAGGACAAGGGGAGCTCGACGTCCGGATCCAAGCTGTTCAGGAACTGCCCTGGATGCGGATTACATAACGTTTTCAAGGAGGACGAGCATTTGCGATGTCTCTACTGCCTCCATGGGGACAAGATGCACGTGGAGAAGGACTGTGCGTTCTGCAAGAACCTTTCGGAACGGACCAAACAAGATCGTCGTTCCCGCCTCGCCACCTGGCTGGAGAAGGGCACAGCAAGTGAGAAGGCGAAGAAGAAATCTGAGCGGGCTTCTAAGTCCTTTGAGGGTGCCCGGCGACGGGGGCCCAACAGAAGGCCAAGCACTGCGAGTCTGTGGGCTCCGGGAGTGCCGAAAGGTCGGGCTCTTCGGTTGCCAAGCAGGGCGCTACTTCCCCGGCATGTTCGACCACGAGCCAGCGCTCTGGTTCGGGGAAGAGGAAGTCCGAGAACCCGGGTAGGCCGCTGGAGCGGACCCGGTCGATTACGAAGGGGGAGCGAGGTGCTGACCCTCCCCCCAAGGCGAAGGCACAGGACGCACCTAAGGTGGTGAGGGCTTTGATCCACCCTGCTAAGGCCTCTACCGAAGTGGTCGCTGCGGCCCTGGCGGAGCCGGCTGAGACTACGCCAATGGAAACGGCCTCTGGGCCCAGAGTATCCCTGCCGCAGCGGAGGGAATCCTCTTTCCAGCCCGGCGGTAAGACCCCCGTGAAGCCCCCGGCTGAAAAAGACGGGGGGGGGGCGGTGGCCATTACAGACTCGGAATCAGCCTCTGAGGAGGAACTGGTGGAGACCGAGAAGGGCCTCAACGAAAGGTCCATAGGCATCAACGAGCGGTTCATAAACCTCAACGAGAGGTTCGAGAAGGTTCGATCCCTGCTGACGTGATCGAAGATAGAGACGACTAACAGGGCCCAGTGGAGCGGCCATCTCGTCTGTCGCAATCATTGCCCGAGCCCCAGGATAGCTCGGCGGCCATTTTGTTGGCAATCCAATCATTATGTACCGAGATAAGGACGAGATTGCCACGCACCCCGACGGAGGAGCCAGAACCAGGCCCGTCGGGAAGCCCTCTGAACAAGCGGAGGAGAGTCCACCCCGCTCCGCCCTTCGTGCCTGCGAGACCGGTGGACCCCTCATCCCCCTCGCCGGGAGAGGATACGGCGACGGATACGGGGATGGACGATGACGGCAGCGATTACATCCCGTCGTCACCCCCCCACCCCCACGGGCATCCCCAGCCGACAAGGTTGGCTCTTTCCACGCCATGATAACCAGGGTATCCGAGCTCTTCCAGCTCTGCCCTGAAGATCAGAAAACGGAGGGGTTTCTGTACCAACGACGAAAGGCTAAGAGGAAGACGGTCCTCGTGGTGCCTTTACTCGACGACATCTGGGACAAGGGGCTTGCTGTCCTCAAGAACCCTGCCACGGCACCCGCCAAGAGGGACAGGTACGAGAAGAAGTACCGAGTCCCCGATGCCTCCCCCTTGTGCCTCAGGGGCCAGCCCACGCCAGACTTGGTCGTCTCGGCAGCGGCTAAGAAGAAGGCAGCGGGCGCGGCGGCCTCAACTTCCACTTCCCCGCCGGACAGCGAGGGCAAAAAGTTGGACTCTATGGGACGATGAGTCATCTCGTCGTCGGCGGCAACGACGAATAAGGCAGCCAATGCCTTAGCTATCGTGGCCCGCTACGACAGGGAGCTCTGGTTCAAGATAGCTCCCCTGCTAGATTTCCTGCCTGATGATAAAAGGGCAGAGGCCCTAGAAATTCTGCAGGAGGGCGAGGTGGTGTCGGATCACGCCATAACGGTGGCGACGGACATTGCCGATACCGGATTTCGCCAACTGGGCAACAGAGTTTGCCTCCGCCGACGAGGATGGCTCAAGGCGACAGACTTTCGCCAGGACGTCCAGACCAGAGTGTTGGACATGCCGTTCGACGGCAACAACCTCTTTGGTAAGGCGGTGGATGAGTCTCTACAGCCATCAAGACCGACTCGGAGATGACCCGGGCCCTTGGGGTGCTGCAGCAGCGACAGCCCTTTCGGAGCCCCGGAGGCAGACGGGGTGGCTCCTCCACTTAGCGCCAGGCGGCCCGCTCCTCTTCCCCGGAGGCCTACAGAGGTCGCGGCAAGCAAGGGGGTTCCTGCCATCGTCGCCAAGGAGGCCAAGGCGGCAAGGCCAGTTCCAAGCAAGACTGAACCGGCCGGGTTGTCGGGCCCCTACCGAAGCACCCCGGTGGGAGGCCGGCTGACGAAGTTCATCAGAGTGTGGGAGTCCATCTCCACCGATCGTTGGGTGCTGGACACCCTTGCCAACGGGCACTCGCTGGAATTCCAAAAGAAGTACCCTCGCATTCCTCCCGTGGCCAAGAAGGAGAATCACGTCCCTCAACTGCTGTTGGATGTAAAGGCGATGCTCAGGAAAGGTGCCATCGAGCTTGTCCCCAGGAGGCTTCGGGGCTCCGGAGTGTACTCAAGGTACTTCCTCGTCAGAAAGAAGACAGGCGGTTGGCGCCCCATCCTGGACCTCCGTCGGTTAAACAAATACATCAAGGCGCAGAAATTCAGGATGGTCACCCTCCAGCATGTGCTGGGACAGTCTTTTCCCTTCCTGGACGACATCTGGGAAGAAGACATGGCTCTAATAAGAAACCCGACCAAGCGGTACCAGTTGGAAAAGAAGTACAGGGTTCCAGATTCAGCCCCGAAGGTGCTTAAGGTTGCAGCCCTCACCTGATTCAGTGGTCTAGGCCGCAGCAAGGCAGTGCTCAGTGGACCTGTCATCGGCAGCTATGGTACCTCTGGACCTTGAGGGGAAGAAGCTGGATGCAATGGGCAAGAGGATCATTTATACAGCGGCCTCTACCATCAAGGCAGCTAATGCCCTAGCCTTTTGGTTCCGAAACGACCGGGAACTATGGTTCAAGTGGGTGCCTATTCTGGTCTTCCTGGCCGAAGACAATATTGAGGCACTAGAACTCTTTCAGGAAGGGGAAGTGGCCATAGATCACACCATCACAGTGGCTGTGGACATCCCATACACAGGTTTCCACCAGATGGGGATTGGGGAGTCCCTGCGTCGTCATAGTTGGCTGAAGGCAACAAACTTCAGACCAGACATTCAAATGAAGGTGCTGGATATGCCATTTGACAGGGAGAACCTCTTCAGAAAGGCAGTTGACATGCCTTTGCAAACAATAAAGACCAACACAGAGATGGCACGCTCATGGGGAACTTTGCAGCAGCGATGATCCTTAAAGGGTCATAGTACACCGTATGGAAAACCTTCTCGCTCCTCCACACAAGAAGTGTACAGAGGACGCTCTCAAGGCAGCGGAGGCGCCGCCCGCAGTGCAGTGCTCTGACTCCCAAGCAGGCCTGTAACGGCCACCACTTATGCACCTCGGTGGGAGACCGGCTGGCGAAGTTCGTCAGCACGTGGGAAAAGATCACCACGGCCAGATGGATGCTGGACGCTCTCGAACAGGGGCACACTTTGGAGTTCCAATGCAGGTGTCCTCGTATCCTGCCGATTCGGCGGCAAGAACACAGACCACAGCTTCTGCAGGAGGTGCAGGCCATGTTGCAGAAGGGGGCAATAGAACCCGTCCCCAGCATCTCCAGTGCTCCGGAGTATACTCCAGATACTTTCTGGTTCGAAAGAAAACAGGGGTGTGGAGGCTGTTCCTAGATCTTCGTCACTCAACAAGTGCTTGACGTCCCAAAAGTTCTAGATGGTCAAGTTGCAACACATGCTCGGCCAGCTGGAGCAGGGAGATTTTCTAACGTTGTCGGATCTGGAGGACGCCTACTTCCACATCCCCATTCACAAGATATACTGCAAATTCCTACAATTGGTAGTTCAAGATCAGCATTACCAGTTCAAGGCTCTGCCTTTTGGCCTGCACTCAGTCCCAAGGGTGGCTGCACAGCTTCGTCTACGCCTACCTGGACGAATGGCTGTTGCATTCCCGCTCTCACACTCTGGCAGGCGAGTACACATCAAAGAATGTACGGCGGCTGACCAAGTTGGGGTTCTCCATAAAATATCTAAAGTCTTGCTTGACACCATCTCAGTTTGTGTTGTTTCTGGGTGCCCGACTCAACGCAGTGACTAGTCTAGCGTTGCCCTCGAGGAGAAGGTGAAAGCCATACAAGGCAAGGTACAGCGCTTGTCATTGGTTCAGACGGCAACGGTTCGGTCCATCAGGTCGCTGCTGTTCATGATATCCTCCTGTATCGGCCTTGTTCACCTGTGCAGACTTCACATGAGACCTCTCCAGGAGTTCCTGGATGCAGATAAGATCTCGTTCAATGAGGAGTTCCATCGGGCGATTGGGTGCTGGGTCGTATGGCCACATCTCCTCCAGGCAGCTCCATTTCAGGATCCTCCTTACCAGAAGACGGTCACAACGGATGCCTCTCTAGAAGGATGGTGAGCCCACACCGGACAGTTGTACGCCAGAGGCCTCTGGCAACTGGAAGAAAAGGACCTCCACATCAACACACTTTGGGATATATTCTGGGCCCTCAAGTATTTTCTCCTGTCGTGGAAGGGCAAGGTGGTGATGATCTTCACGGACAAAACCACCACCATGTTCCACATCCGGAAACGGGGGGAAGGGGAGACCCACTCACCAACGTCTTCCAAGGAGGCCCAGGACCTGTGGCAATGGGACGTTCATCAGGGCATGTTCCTCGTCCCGTTTCACCTAGCGGGAGTCAAGAACACCATTGTGGACTCGCTCAGCAGTGAACTGCGTTCTTGCCACGAGTGGGAACTTTATCAGGACCAGATCGATTTTCTGTTCAACAAATGGGGCCAGCCCCAGATTGATCTCTTTGTGACTATGGCGGACACCAATTGCCAGAAGTTCCCCATCAGGTTCTCTCAACCGAGTAGCATGGAAGATGCATTCTCGTTCCCATGCGAGGGACGGTTCCTGTACGCTGTCCCTCTGTTTCCACTCCCCTTACGTGTGATCAACACACTCACGTAGTGTCACTGCAGGATAATACTTGTCGATCCGGCGTGGCAAATCTGGTATCGGGACTTACATCTGTCAGTGGCCCAGTCCATCCAGCTGCTGCTGTCCCTGGACCTTATCCATCATGACCCGGCGTCCCTGAACCTGAGGGCATGGCTCCTGCAGCCCTAAAGTTTGAAGGTTATGCTTTACCCACAGAATGTAAGGATGTCCTGACCAGGGCCAGAGCCTCATCAATGTTGAAGTGCTACGGACATAAATGGAAACACTTCTCTGTGTTGTGCTGGACTCAGAAGATTAACGGCTCCGCAACTATTACCATACTTGCTTTCCTTGGCCAAAGCGGGACTGGCTCACGCCTCTATCAAGGTGCATCTTGCCACCATATCCAGGTACACCAGGTCCCCGGGCAGACCTTCTCTCTGGTCTCATAGACTTGTCAAGGAGTTCCCACTGGCTAAACTCATGGGAACCCACTTTGAACTTATGCATCAGGCTCTGCTCCTTGGCCAGGGAGATTCAGGCCCTATCTTGCAAGAAGCCGTACTTGTCTTTACATGCTTCAAAACTGGTACTGCGTACACACCCAACCTTTTTGCCAAAGGTACAGTCGGAATTCCACCTCAATGAACCTTTGGTGTTACCTTTTTTCTTCCCAAATCAGTCGTCACCAGAGGAAAGGGTCTTGCATTCGCTGGATGTTGCTCATGCCTTGAAGTTCTATGTAGCTACTCCACTAGAACCATCACAGCAACTACAGCATTTCTCTCTGGTGTGCCCCTGCTCGACATCTGCAGGGCTCCTACGTGGAGGTCCACGCACACCTTCATGAGTTTCTACTGCGTCGACAGGGATTCCAGGAATTAGTCCCGAGCCGGCCAAGCAGTGCTACGCAACCTGTTTGTTTAAGTCTGTTCCAGAGGGAGTGTTTATTGCTTCTGTTGAGCCTTGCCATCTCCCCTGGTTGTGTATATGTACTGCTGTGTAATCGTTATTCATGAGCATGTGAATCCATGTCAGACCCCATGCTGGAGAAGGTTTAAGTTACTTACCTGTAACTATTGTTCTCCAGCATGGGTCTGGCATGGATTCACATGTGAACCCTCCCGCCATCCCCTCTGTGACTGTTATTGGTTCATACTGCCAATATGTGCTTACCAAATCTGAAGATGGCCTCCAGGGGTGGTGCTTAGGGTGAGGACTGTCATTGGATGGGGGCAGTATGACCCAAAAGACAGTGATTGGTTTAGAGAAGAAATACAGTTTCAAAGTGAAAGTGAAACCTTTTTCTTTTACTGAGGATTCCCAGCCCAATGACAGGGAATATTCATGAGCATGTGAATCCATGGCAGACCCGTGCTTGAGAACAATAGTTAGAGGTAAGTAACGTAAACCTTTGGCACTACCCTTGCACTTACCTCTTGTATGGGTGTCCGTCAAGAATCCCTCCAAGCCAAAGCACTCTTTATATGGCAAGAGGGAACATTAAACTACACCAGAATGACGAGCTCTGCAGGCAATTTCCCTGGGAGGCAACCTCCCTCGCTCTCATAATAGTGAACACCCTTTTGTGGATTCACCCTACATTTGATTGCCCCTTTGCTTGAGCACCAGTATGTGTTTTTCAGGACTTTTCGGGGTCTAATGTCTATCTCCAACACATTGGAATGTTTTGTGTGACATCTTGTCCATACCATCATCACATGATCATTTCTCCTCCCACCATTGGTTTGACCCCCTGGGGTCTCATGTCTACCCCCTGCTCTGTGCAAACATGCCGTTAACTTTATTCCGGAGCGGACTAGCTACACCTTTGCTAGCCACCTACACTTCCTGCTGTCTACCTTCAGCCTTCTCCTATTATCTCAACCTATTCTCCCCCTGATCTTTTAACCCCACCTTTTCCTGATGTCTCCAACCAACCATCTCCAACTGTCTCATTTCAACTTTCGTCAGAAGACTCAAAACTTCTCGTTATGCCTCAAACCAACCTCATCCAGATTCCTCCTCCACCTTCTGTCTGAGACCTACCACCTCCAGATAATAACACACTCCTCCTCCTGCCTCAAACCAGTCTCCTCCAGACGACTACAACCAACTTCTTTTTTCTGTCCCCAATCGCCTCCTCTCTTCCTCAAAACCCCTTGCTCTACACCCTTGCTGCCAACTCCTTCCCCAAATACCCACAATGGTTGGCAGGGATTCTGAGTTTATATTGCCCTGTCACTACTCCACTGGGGTTAGACCTCCTGTGAGAGTCTATGCCTGTGGTTGTGAATGAGTGCAGGGGCTGGTACTGGCTTTGTCTATTTTATTTGCCCGTGTTTATTTTGGATGTTTTGGGCAGACCATGCCTTTTAAAGGCTCGCCTGCCATCTTGGATTTTAATTTCACTAATATTGAGCTTTCAGATTCCTCCGGCCTCCCAGAGAGTATCTTCTGTTTATAAGTGACCAGGAACCTATGCCAGCACTTCAGACTGTGTGGAAAGTGAGTGTGGCACTGTTTCCAGTGTGATCTCTCTTGGATTGCACTGCATGTCATTTAATGCAGCATCTTGTTGTAGAGTAGTCGCATTGGGTGAGTTTTATAGAGTGTCATGGTGTGCTAATGGAAAATCTGAGTAAACTTTTGCCGCAAAAAAATGTTGCGTGCGTCTGATGACTCATCAAGTGTCACTAACTGCGTATAAGAGTTCAGTTATTTTTAAAAAAAAAGTGTTTTTATAAAGGTCTCTTCTCCAGGAATATATAAAGTTCTCTTATTTGGGAAAGGGGAAAGCATTATGTTACTGAGTCCATACAGTTTGAGGTCCAGCTGTCTAGGCCCATAATCCACTAGCTTGGGGAACCGACCAGACCACTTGATCAACCTATTGGAGGTCTCCAGAGTTTGGTACGGGACATGTTCGCAGTACTGAGAAAGCAGCAGACTGAACAACAGTTCATGTTGGTAGCATTTGAAGGTTATTTATATGATGCATAACCAGTCTCCCTGTATGATACCTTTGATGTTAAATGAACATAGGCTTACTGTGTAAGATGTAACTACTTAAAGGGTCCGTCTGGTACCCAAAAAGAAGAGGACATCGTTTTTTGGAACAAAGGGGGAATATTGAGTACAGGCCCATTTTCTATCTAAGTTTTCTTCCCAAACTGCGTAACAGGGAAACTGGGAGGGGGAGCGGGATTTGATGGTTCTTTTGCATGACATGAGATTGGCTGCATTGTTTCTGCCTTAAGACACTTATGCAGATTTTTAAGGAATGTACATAATTGATGTAGAGTGACCAACTTCCATTACCAAGTCAGTGTACAGCTTTACGGGTTTTTGAACGATGCTCATCCCCAGTAGTATTTACTAAGATTATCGCATCACTGACTCTCTTGCAGGAAACGGGACATCATAGAGATGCCCCTTCTGAACTAGTAGCCCGCAGAATCTCCCATTTCAGAGTAAGCCCATGGCTGTCTTTAGGATCACGCATGTGCTTCAGAAAATGAATAGTTCATAACTTTAAAAAGAAACCCCTTTATATTTGCAGCTCTGTACATGCCTGTGCAAATCAGCTGCCTCCCAAAGGGCAAGCTAATTTCTGTCAAAGATGTTGATATCACATGTATTGCTTATGGTCCGCTGACTGCTTTATCTGCCGCATCTGCTGCTGTCTGCGGTTGCGCCGTGGGGCTCTGGTCGTTCCCCCAGAGCTCTCGCCGGTCTGGGCAGCGGGCAGCTGCGGGTGTCCATCGCGAGGTTCCTCCACTAAAAGCGTGGTTTGGTTGCTCAAGACTGCAGGTTACCGGAGATACCTGCGTGGCACTCAGCCGGCAGGGTGGACAGCTGGTGCGGTCTGCCTCTGCTGCTGGAGCTGTCCCTGGAAGAAGTGCAGGGCGTTTTGCGTGCTGGTTGTAGCGGTGAGCCTGGAGGGCTGTGCGCCGGGTTTAGGCTTAACTAGGTTGGCTTGTGTGGGAGACTTTGTAGACCATTTTTAAGCCATTATACGTTCTTTTATTTTCTTTTATTACCTGGGTTCCTGGATGTGCTGGACTGTTTTAATATTTTGCTTCACTCAATGTTAAGATTTTTTTGGAGATGCCGTTTTTTGTCTCGTAACTATTCATCATGTTACTTCACTCATCTTGACTGTTTTTTATGGATCACTAATTAATGTCCTCTTGCTGGTTTCTTTTCTTCTTTCTCTCTTTTGTATGCTGTTGTATTATGCCACCTTTGCAAGTATTGTACCAATTCATGAATTGTGTAAAGTGCCATGGCACAAAGCGCTATAAAAGCTAAATAAAAATACAAATATAAATACAAATGTAGACCTTGCACCCCAAAACTTTACATGCTTCACCGAGGGCAGTCATTAAATAGAGCAGAGTAACAAATTCCAATCCTGAAATGCAGTGTGGCCTTGTTACTACTTTTCACCCTGGCTTTCTTATTCCTGTTTGCAGTAGCAACAGCAAATAACCTCCGTAGCAGAAAACCTATACCTTTTGACACCTTCAGAGTGGGACCTCAGGAACTTAGCTATTTTGTTGTGTTAGCATTGCTTTGAATAAATTACGGTGGTTTCATTCTCTCATTTTGTGTTAAATCGGATACAATGTGTAATCATTGCTATAATCCATTCACAAAATTGTCCATGATATCGGCGGTGACTGGGACATGACCTAGTCTGATCTAATAAAATGCAGTTTAAGGTCGACTAGAAATCCTTCCCATTGTCCCATAAAGTCTGTTTACCCTGGCTGAGCTTGACCTCATTCATTCAGTCTTTTAGGGTCTCCCCTTCGATATGAGTTTCTGTATTCAGTTCATCTGACCCTTAAGACGTTAGGTAGTTACCATGAAGATGCTTCTCTACGAAGGAGTGAGCAAATGCTACCTTTCCGAGGTTAATCATTGTAGTTCCCATTAGTGCTTCTGTATCATCTAGGCACATGTCACTACTATTAGGCCGTAGACTGCCATTGTTAACTCTAGGTCAGTCTCCAGATCTCCAGACAGCCTACACACACCATCACTGTCATGGTTTTCACCAAACCATGCAAGCCAGATACTAACCTCCACACAAAAGGTGCTCTAAATACCCGCCTGTGGCAGATTTGATGGCAGCGGCTGATGCTGTGAAGTTACACATAGCAGCTCCTGTAAAATCCATTAAATGGGAAGGGTTACCAAAAAAAGCTGTCAAGTCATTGGCTGCTAAGGGTAGTTAACTAAACACAACCTTGAAGCAGTCTAAGGCCGTGACTTGCACCATTGCAGGTAATGCTTTTTAGATCCCCATGTACGTATTTCTCACTCCTGCCCTATGTGCTTTGATGGATCCACTTAACCTGGTCAAAGCAATATGAGAGGCTGTGCCGGCAGATGTTATGCCCTGTGTCAAAAACTGCCATGATACACAGTGTGTCACCAGCAGAGGGATGCTTGAAAGGCTTCCTGCCCAAAGATACATTATGCTGTCTTGTAAAAGCGTTACAATGGAAAATTGTATGTTGCAAAAACATGGATAAAAATTGCATATTTCAGCACACAAGAAAATTGAATTTGAGCGAAATTGGCAAGGTCACACATTTTAGGCCCATGATCACATTTACTATCTCATTGCGAAGGCACCTGAAAGCTGTTTGCTTCTTCTTACTAACGCAGTTCATTCAGCCTAGTAATTTACCTTTGCCTGTAAATTATTGAATCAACCTTTGCGAAAAATGTGATTTTGGCAAAATTGACAAAGTGACAATTCTAGGCCGATAGACGGAACTACTGTGATTGACCATGCATTCAATTGGCTGCTTTCTTTCTCTTACCCAGGCAGTCCAGCTTGTGAATCAGCTAGGTCCTCCTGCTCCGCTCCTTAGGCTCCTTCAGGAATGTTTCCTCCAGCTGCCTTTGTGGTCTGTGTGCCTGCATCTTATGCAGCTATCTATATAGAGAAATACGCCCATCCATGTTTCCTGGACGGCCAATCTTGACAAGTGGGCAGGATTGAATCACTCGTTTTGATCAGCTGTCCTTTCTCCAAAGGATAACCTGTTTTTTGCAATATAGTCTTCATTGCCATTGTTGTCCATCCATTTTAGCGGTTTTCATAAACTAGAGCATGCAATGAATCTGTTCAAAATAAAACCTGTTTAAGAAATACCCTTGCAATGAGTTTTCTGTTTCATAATAAAATGACAGTAGCTGATAATGTCCGATCAGCACACACTCATTGTGGTATTAAACCTGAAGCAATGTTGTCAGAATGTGATGCATACATGAGCAATACATGACATACATGTAGGTCTTCATTCTCTGTGCAGTCTGCATAGAAAATGTTCTTTTAATCCTAACTGAGGTTTTATGGCACTGTGAACACTTTCAATTGGTCATTTCCAGCTGACACATGTTTACTTCACCAGCATCAAATTCACTTGAACAAGATTGGTAACAGTGTGTGCGTTTTATTGGGGTTTGCAAGAAAGGCTTGTTGTCTAAACTCACATGTGTTTATATGCTTCTCTATATTATTGTTAAAACTTGACAAAGTCAATAAGCATGAATGCACATAGGTTCCAGGATTATAGCTTGCACTGTATTGTTAAGCTGTTCATGCGCCCCTGATCTCTCGCAATTGGCAAGTATTTGGATTGGATTAAGTCCTTTATCTCCCTTAATGCAGGAACTTCTCCAAGCTCCTGGCCAGTAATCAACCCCGTGTTCTAAGAAGCATGAGCTTGTTCCCAAGGCGAGTGCCTATCCTTCTGTTCCCTTCTGCCATTTGCCTGGTAAATCCTGTTTAGAGAAAGGTGGCTATGCAGTCTGCCCACTTGCTCAGGGAGCCCCCGCCATGCAATGCCCATAAAATGATGGTACTACCTGGTTACAAGATGGCAACAGCTAACAAATGGTGTGAGTACTTGGGCATATGATGGCAATCAGGGCCGGCCATAGGGCAGGCCGGGCGACTGCCCGGGGCACCACGCCCCCAAGGGCGCCATTAGCCCCCCCCCACCACGCCAGCTCGGGGGTGTCTTTCAAGGGCTCCCCCGAGCTGGCGTAGTGAGAAAAGGCGTGTCAGGCACGCTTTTGTTATTAAATGCGCCCGTGGCGGCAGGGCGCATTTAATAACAATAGGGTGCTGATATAAAGCATCAACACCCTATTCAGATAATTACCTCCCCGCTCGCTCAGACGCAGGAGCGAGGTGGTTTTCATTGGAATAGGGCGCTCATCAATTAGCATGAGCACCCTATTCCAGTGATTAACTTCCTGCCAGAACGGGGAGTTAGTAAAAAAAAGAAATTGACTCCCGATTGGCCAGGGGAGGGGGGCACATTTTAAACGTCCCGGAGCGCTGCAACCAATAAGGCCAGCCCTGATGGCAATAACTGGAAAATGCCTACCCAGCAGCTGTGAATAAGCCAAAACTGTTGACCGAAGCACTGCTCGTTTTGGTAAGGAGCCACAAAGAGCAAGAGAGTGGGTGCGAGTGAAGCCATTTTATTTGGCCAACTCAAACACAATCTGCTTGCAGGTGCTGAACACGGAAAGACTTGGGGATGGGGTCATGGGCGCTCTGGCAGTGCTTGTGAAATGCAAAGTAGTTTTCGCTAGGATTCTAGCGCTTGGTTCTTAAGCAGCAAAAGCAGCAACTGCCGCTTTCAGTAAATCAGACGGTCACGCTGGAGAGGCAGCATTGGGTGGCCTAAGCATCTTGGATGTTAATGGGCACACTCTGCTGGGTTCATGGGTGTTCTGTAGGCCGACGCCACACTACCCGGCTCCGCTTTAATTTGCCTTTGCTGGTGCCACCTCCTCCTTTCGCCGTTGCAGATAATGGTGTATTGAATCAGTCTGCCTGGCTGCTGCAGGAGGTCCCGGGTCGATGTATTGATTATTTCTGTCAGACTTCCTAGTACAGTAATTGTTGCAACAAAGAAGGCAGAGCAAGAACGTGTGCGCATGAGTAAAACAATAAAAGCTGTCTTCTCATCCTAAGCTATTTGGGCTTATAGATCTCCTTGTGTTTGCACAGCAAAAATCTCTTTCTTGAAGTTAATCAGCTCGTGCTGCTAAGTGTGGCAGTCCATGTGCGCCATCAGCGCGGCTGCTCTGGAGCCCATTGATTTCGCGCAGGTGCTGTAGAGCGGAACTCGCTCTGTATTCCGCCCCTAGTCCTCTGTCTGCTCTGGGTGAAGAGGCATCAGAATGATTGGCAGCGCGCCGCTCATATTCGATACAAATTGATATTTTTGGTGAAAGTTTTGAAAACCATTATTGACAACAATGTTGCTCCAATCTTCTTGACATCTAAGTGCAAACGCTGCTGTTTCAGTGCAGTACTTTTAAATGGTAGGATTTTCACACGCTTTCATATTTATTTATTCATTTATTTACACTTTGGTGGGGAAATACCCACTTCCAGTTACGTGTTATATCGCCTGTGCACTATCTTCATTGCCGCCACCACCCCACTTTTCTGCTTTAAAAAGGAAATTTACTTGGTGGAGAGTCACCTAGTATATAAATGTTCACAGCAATTCTCCAGCGTACTCTGTATGTCGCCAATCCAGGGGTTCAACAGATGATTCCACTTCTTCAGATGCACTCGCCAGACTCAGACAACAGACTTTGCCGGGACTTCTGCGCGCGCGCTGGTGCGCACAGCTGTCTATATTTGTACGTTCTTTCACAGGGGGGAGGGGCCACACTCTGTATGCCGCCAATCCAGGGGTTCAACACGTGATTCCACTTCTTCAGATGCACTTGCCAGACTCAGACAACAGACTTTGCAGGGACTACGCCATGCGTGCGCCCACTTTTCAAGATTGTTATGCCCCTGCAACAAAAAAAAAACGGAAGCCATTTGCAATATTGAGCTAACATCTTTCACCCACGGCTTGCATTTTCAAAGATAAAAAATAAATAAAAAGATTCTTGGCAAATGCGAGTTTGGTGTCCCTAACGCTCTGTGCTTTGTGCGTGCGCCTCGGACATCAACATGCCTGGCACATGTTCAGCATTGTGTGCAGTGTGCTGGGAAGACCTGAGAATTCTATCATTGTCCTCAGTGGGCACCGCAGATTGCTGCCTTTGAACACAAGGAGGGTCTCTTATTAAGGTGCTGGTCACGTCAGAATACTGCCTGGGGTCTGCACAGTATTTTATGTGGCCTACCAAAACGAGCCTGGGCATGGCCTGGGTGCAGCAATTAGGCGGCAACACTTAAATGATTTGAATGCCTCCTGTTAGGCCACACCCCCGTAAGAACCCTGGTGCGATTTTGCAAAAGGGCTATGGCCTAACGGGGCATTCAAATCAGGTGAGTAGTGCTGACCCATTGCTGCAACGACCCACTCCCCCCCAACCCCCCCCTGCCAGGCACCATTTTACATCAATCACCCTCGCAACTGGGCATAAGGGTGGTGATCCCTGCATTTCTAATGAATGGGGTGCCTTGGAGGAGGGTGTTGCAGCAATGAAAAGGCAGGCGAGGCTTTTTATCTGTACAGCCTGAAGCGCTGCGTATTCCTGGGCTGGCATTAGCATGGGACATTGGGGAGCACTGGCACAGCCCTATCTCAGACACAATTGTTGACCCCCGCCCACTTAAAGCCTTGGTTCTGTGGCCTGTGTGTGCATTTGGCAGGGATCGGGAACCCGGTGTTGCTCTTACTAACCCACTCTCCTATGAACCTCATCTGAAACAAGGTCACAGGGAGTGGGTAGGTGAGAGTACCGGGACCATAAAATGCTCGTACAAGTCAATACTGGCAAATATTGTTAATATGGGCTGTAAAATGAACCTATTCAAACCTTTTTCTTTTTAATATTCGGTACTGGGTGAAAACGTCACTGTGAATAAAATACACTGACTTGCTATTAGGCGGAATTATAATGGACATTTTGATTGAGAAAATTACAGAAACCATTCCACTTTCAATGTGGAATTACCTGCGTTACAGACCCTTTCAAGTCAACAACAGGGCTGCTTTCTCTAGATGGATACAGACAGTATTTCATGATTTCAAAATTCCTGATCTCAAAATTGCAATCTGTTAAAATATGAGCTCAGAGATCATGCCTTCTTTCACATCCCCACACTAGAGCTATACTGAATGACTTAAAATAGTTCCATTCATTTGCGTCCCTTCATTTTGCCCTGTGCAGCCTTCCCTGGCAAGGCGCAGGGCCTTCTTCTAGTTTGCCTTGCAGTGCGCGTCTTTGCGCTCTTGCCTCCATCGTTATGGTTCCCCTCAGCGGATAACCTTGTGCCTGGCTTCTGTAAAAGGTGCGCCAAGAGACGGAGAAAGCAGAGCTGTACTCTTCCATTTGACGACGTTTTCACAGTAGGCTTGTGCAAAGGCTGTGGCAGGGAATACTCTTGGCATAGCTGACATTTTGGACATATCACAATAGTGAATTAATATGCAAGACTGACTTTATTAATTCATACGTCAACGCATTTATAACCATGCAAGGAAGGGAATATTGTCATGTAACCCTTTTATGCTTATTTTTGGAGAAATATTCAAGGTCCTCAAAACGGCGAAGGCCTTTTAGGCGCTAGGATGCTGGAAAACCGGGAGGGGTGCATAGCAAGTCCCCTCAATAAAAGCGGCGTTGGAGGCATGGCGTATGTGCTGCATGCAGTGTGGCTAGAAAATAGCGTTATGGGAGAAGTGAAATAGTGCCTCCACCGAGCGTTGAGTTGGAGCTAGAAGCAGCTACGTGGAAATAACGTAGCTAATGGCAATTAGGCGGAATTACACTACAGAGATAAAATGCACGACCAGCTGTGTGTCAAGCATTGTTCAGGCCTATAATGTAACGGTGCACAGTAACCCATCTACACGAGGATCCTGTGAAGCACCTACATTTCATTCATTGAATGCATGCATCCTTCTTGGGGGCACCGGGCATCATTTAAGTTCTTTTCCGCTGCTTCAGCAGAAGATACCAAGCAAATTGGTGGCATGCCAGCACAGCATATACTCACTAAAGCGGCCCCTCACCACAAGTGCCTTTTTATTTATTTTTATATATTTATTTATGTGTACTGTGCGAAGGCCCGCAGACAGCAGGGCGCAACAGTGAGACGAAGACAGACAGTAAGACAAACTGTGTTCACAGGACACTTAAGGGTGCCAGAACATGTAGAGCCGTTCTCAGCCGAAGGGTGACAACAGATCACCATAGGCGTTTATTTGAACAGGAAGGTTTTTCGTTTCTTTCAAAGGGCTACCTCAGCTTACTGTAGCCTACACTTAGTGTCTACATTCTCAGAAGCCCATACCAAATAAAGGACAGGCATTTTGAAGAGATGTTTTACCCTTACCCTGCAAAACAGAAGGTGGAAGAGTGTTGCTGCTAAGGGGCTTCTGGTGTAAGCCACACCCTACATGAACACGAATGAGGGGGTGGTCTTGTGTTGCCCACAACCTCTGTGAAACTTAAACATTGGGAATTATTTTCTACCTCTGAACCCACTATATACTTGACAATCTCTGCGCCCAAGGTCAGCCGAATCCTTTACTCTCGTCCTTTCTGTAGTCAGTCTGTGAAGTCTAGAATTAACCAGTGCCACAAATTAAACAAACGCTGTCCATGGGCAAAGCTGGACATACTATCCTTCCTGAAAGACTCTCTAGAATTGCTCAAAAGTCGGGTAAAGTTCTGTGTTGAATGTTAGGGACAGCCTTCCTGCCTGGGGAGGGAGCGCTGGGAACTTTACAAAGGAAACATCCTAGGTCCAGGGATACATTCTGATACCCTTTACCAAAACCAATTGGGCCTTACAGGCTCCCGTCCCCAATTGCCCATGTCCCAGGGACTCCAGTGTCGGTTCCAATAGTCTGTCCCGTCATTGGTTCCTTCAACTGCCCGTCAACTATGGATCCTCCCACATTACACAAATCCCTAGTATAGAACTGCCTCCCAAGCTCAGGAATAGGTCATCAAAGTCCAGGCAGGCTAACGTGTACAACTCAATGGTGGCGCAGCCCAAGACTTGAGAATACAGGACATGTAACCTCCTGTCTCTTAGCAGCACAGATCTCGGAGGTAAAGCATGAAACGGTCACTGAAGAAATGAGCTGCGGCTTGCCCCAAAAGGAGGTGTGTGCTAGAGGCAGATCATTCAAAAGTCATCAATTTATAGATACGCTAGATGAAGGCAGGTCTCCTCTGGGTTTGCTCTCAATTGAATTTCCTGGTTAAAAACCTCTGCTTAGTTTTCTAAAGCATAGGTCTAGATGACCCGATGAGCTCATTGTCATTCACAAAACACAACTTCTCTCAGTAAAGGTTCTTAGTCAGGCCAATCAGAAATGCTCGGAGCAGTTTGCAATACTGCGCAAACTCTCCCATTCCCTTCTTTAGATCTTTTACTGGGAGTAATCCTGTGAGCAAATCATAAATGATCTTAAGCTCATGGCGGGCACATGCAAACCTCTACTGTTCTCCTGCAATAGGTGTATGCAGCTCAGGGATTTCACAATAATTGACTTCCTGCAGGATGTCAGTCTTTGTGAAAGGCAGTAGTGACTCTGTCGCAATGTACCATTCTAAACTCCTGAACCAATTGTAACGGCATACAATGCAGCTTTGTATTGGCCCTGATTGGATGAATGTGACCCTCATGAAATGGGCCTGTTGGTACCTCACATTCTTGGACACGAGGCTGTCACGATATACACCCACCTCCTGTGTAAGCAAAGAGATGGCAGCACAACTATCCACTTCAGGGATGGAGAATGTGTTTCTAACTAAAGGTTTACAAACGGCCACTCTCCGAATCTTTTGGACTACGACTCCCATGGTCCCTTACCATTGACTGTTGCCTAGGGGGTTGTAGTCCAAAGCATCTAGAGAGCCAAAGATCACAGGCCCCTATACTAGACAAACGTGTGGAGGATAAGAGAAACAGAGATTATAAGACTCTATTTTGGGGAGCAGGCATTGCCACAGTATATCTACCAAGACGCCGTCTAATGAGCCTCGAATAAGAGACAGATTTGCTACGCTAGATGGCTGGTCCATTATGCCATCAATCATAGCTAATGTCATTTTAATATATATATTTTGAGTTTCTGAGCAAAATGGACCACAATGATCCGGAAATTGTACCAAACCTGGCACAGTGCATTTAGAAGGAAGTGCAGTTTTTTTTGCATGAAACAAAGTGCAGTTTTTACCAAACATCTAGTAATTAACTTGTTTTGTTCCTAATTAGTTCATTGAAACTCTGGGAAATGGATCGAATAACCCTATATATGTGCTTAGATTTAGTTTAATTTGTAGATAAGCTGTGAAAAGCAGCGTGTCTGTAAATGTAAACTGAGTCTTTCTACTGCCACTACCTTATCACATTTTTCAGCAGCTTAACCCCCACCGCCCCCCATACTGTACCTCTCTTCACAAGCAGGTTTCGAGCGCTGGCCTAAGTGTAATGGCTGGAATGCATGTGTTATGAAAAACCAGGAAGCAAGCCTTTCTTGTTGGAAGTTTTAGAAAATGTAATCATTGTTGAACTATTCTCTCTGAGCTGCCTTGCCCGCGGGGGTCTTGGGCTGCCAATAGGCCGGTTCTTTAGGACCCCCTTGGCGCAGTCCCCTGCTGGATCAGGTGCACTGGTGCCGCGGCCCTTTGATGTCGCGAGAGAATGAAAGGAAGGCCTAATAAAGGGGAGCAGCGGATGAAGCACGAGACACTCTGTAAGCCCCCGGAGCAGCAGCCGCAGCGTCAATATCCCCTAAGCTGCTTTTAGACCCCTGTACAATGGTCTGCGCTTTGTGTCCAGTGAATGGGGTGAGGTGGGTCCTGGAAGGGCAGCGCAGAAGGCCGTTTCATGCTAGGCCCATGTTCTCTCTAAGAAAACGGCACTCTTTTTAGCTTATATTTTCTACTGTTTTGGGCTGAGCTGTTTTAATGTAGTTGTCAAGTTTTCCAGCCGACACACCTCGTGGAATGGCATCGTTTTGACAGTGTTTCCATACACGAGTTGAATCATTTAAAGTGCGGGGACGGTAAAGGAAGAGTCAGGAGAAGGGCACTCTTGGCGTTGATCCGAGTCATAAGTCTTGGAAGCTCAGTCCCGTCCTGTACGCAGATCTTCTGCTGTTGTAGACGGTCATTAGGGTAACAATTCATTGTAGAGTTTGAGCAGAGAAAGTGCAGATTTGTTTTGCATAACTTGTTAAAATCATTTGCAGTATCAAAAATGGATGCCTCGAGGCATATTACCAGTTTTCTTTCATGGAGGGATTGCTCAGGGGCAGCATTGGGTTCGATCCCCAGCCAGCGCCTCAGAGGCTGGAGACGTCTTGCACACTATAAATCACCAATAAAAAAAAAGCGTCCGGACACCGGCTACTTTTACCAGGGTGCTTTATTAATAACTCATGACTGGAGCCCAATCCTTATGATGTTGCCTGTCAATCAAAGGGTCTAAATGTGGAAGGCATGAGACACAAACACATACGGCTCACGGTCACCTCAAATGGCCTGTGCAGCGGTCAACAAACCTGTAAAAAATAACAAGCATTGGTTGTCATATGTTAGGGGCAGCCTCAAATGCCCCAATTAAGTGAAACCTCGAATGCTCCAATCAGACCAGCATATGCCTGGCATAGTCACCATGTGCTGTGGTATAACCAGACACAGTGCAGGTGCTGTGATCCTACGCTAAGTGCATCCTTGAATGCCCCAATGAGACCAGGATATATGCCTGGCATAGTCACCACATGCTACGGTCTAACGGACGCTGTGCAGGTGCTCTGATCCTCTCCTAAGTGCATTCTCGAATGCCGCAATCAGACCAGCATATGACTGGCATAGTCACCACATGCAACGGTATGACTGGATGCCGTGTAAGTGCTGTGATCCTCTGCTAAGTACATCCTCGAATGCCCCAATCAGACCAGCCTATGACTGGCATGGTCACCATGTGATGTGGTATAACCAGACACAGTGCAGGTGCTGTGATCCTACGCTAAGTGCATCCTTGAATGCCCCAATCAGACCAGCCTATGACTGGCATAGTTACCACATGCTACGGTATGACTGGATGCCATGCAGGTGCTGTGAACCTATGCTAAGTGCATCCTCAAATAATGCCTACTATATTCACTCTGTGTAAGGAAGTGTGTATTCTCAGCCGATCCTCTGCGAGTAAGGGAAATTAAAAAACACAGCGAGGGCTTGAAAAGTAAAGAAATGGGCGCCAGAGGTGAGCAACTGAATGAAATGTTACTGGACCAATGAGTTCACATTTCAGTGTTTACTTGTTTTGCTAGGTCCACTGCTCTATAGCTCCCTGGCATTGGAACCTTTGCTCGGTAGGTTAGACTTAACCCACACACACCTTGATGCTGCAGGCGATCAATGCCGTGAGGATCTCAAGCTTCAACCTCGGTCATCCACCAACCCGTGGCTGTACACTGTGTACATCAACCAATGGCAGACGACCACACGCAGCTGCCATTTCCTACATTATCTGTCCAGCTCCACCATCTTCCACTCGACTTAGTTTCCTGCTCTGCCTTTGCTTTTCAAGAATGGATATATGCACTGTGAACTCCTAGCTAAATAGATGCTTACTCATACTGCATTTTCCATCCTGCCTCTCTGTGTTGGAGTGGTTAGAGGGTTGTGCTTGCGTGTCACGAGTGCATCATGAAGTGTCAAATGTGGGTATGAGTTGTTTGCTATTTTCCAGTTGGGCAGTTAGATTGTGGTAGAGGCTGTACCGATGAATTGGACCCAAGTAATTGAACAGTAACTGAAAATCGTAAATAAATGCACCTGGCCTGGAGCGTCACTCAGAGCCACCTCTGTAACCCGATATCCGGATTATATTAACATAACCATCTAGTTTGTATTTGTCCCGGGCTGCCGCAACACCGTACTTCCTACCCTGTCTCCAGGCGTTGATCTTAGTTCTCGAATGTATGGCATAGTCCTAGTTCATTAGATATTGATGGCAGGCATGGCCCTTGCCCTTCCGAACCATTCATGTCTTTGCTTGCTGCACCACCAATCCTCTTCTTGAGCTCTAGCTCTGACTTTGCTGTACCGTTATGAATCTGGAGGCATGCAGAATGTCCAAACTTCTCCACGTCCAGCCGGGAGGGCACGCGGCGTGCTGACTCTTGGCACATCCTTTTTTATTTTTGTTTCATTTGTTGATAGATGTTCCTAAACAGTATTGTATTTTATCTGCGCTGTTAAGACCCCTCCACCACACGCCCTGAAGGCACGTGCTGAGGATATCATAATGCAAAAAAGGTCTTTGTTTAATCAACCAACAACTGTCAGGGGCGGGCACCTTCAATTGAAACTGCGGCAGATGGAAGCCAAACTTAGCTGTCTGCTGCGATGCACCACTCATGGATTTAATTCTGACTACGAGATGCATGTTTTTCTGTGAATTTGGCCTGTATTGGAATGCTAATCTGCATTTACTTCTGTTTAACTGTTTTGATTTGCCTATCAATTAATTCTTAGCTATTGGCAGTAATTAGGTGCTTTATCACTTACACTCAGCCATATGTGTTGATGTGGCCAGCTATCACTGTGGCAACTCCCCCATGCTTCTTCACTCGCCGGCACTCGTTTGCAATCAGTGCTTACCCACTTGGTTTAATTATTCACCAACACTTTGTCGACATTTGATTGTTTCTCCTATCTGCCTGCTGACCGCAGTCATGCTTGTAGCACCCCGGTCCCTTGTCGACATAATTCGTCATCCTTGCGATTTTGTTGAATTTTCTTTTGTGTTCTATTTATTGACACTGATTTCCACTCAACCGTGTTGCGTTCAAAGACTTCGATTTTGTATTAGTTATTGAATATTTGCGTGAATAATGAGTAGTATCTAATTATTAGTCACCCGTTACATGTACGTGGCGATCACGGTCACGCACACAGTACCTCGGCTCTTGGTTGACATAATAAGTCATCTTTGCGACCCACTTGAATTCCACATCTGCCGACGTCACTGTGTTGACATTGTACGTCACTCAAGCGACGTAATTCGTTAACGCCTTCGCCGTCGTCACTTCCGTGACATACACGGTGGCCATTAGTATTTCAGAGCGACCCAGGTAAGCTTTCTCTGGATTTGTCTCATTCTATTTGTTCCATACTCTATTTACCGAGTGAGTATTCTCTCTTTTTGCCCGTGGCCGTCAACTGATGATTCTATTTTTCAATCTCTCATTCATTATGCTATTTTTGCAGGCGATATATTTGTCTTAGCCAATTGGCGTTTCTTATTGACTTCATCAGTCTAAATACGTCCTATAACGGGTACTTACCTACCGATCTCCAGTTTGGTGAGTTTCGATAACCATCGTTCTCTTCTTATTTGATTCCAGGTATTTCCAGGGTCCCATCACTAATTTACTTTTGGTCATGTTCCAACAGGTTTTCCATACTTATTGGCCATTTCTAATTCATCATGGTAAGCGTATCTTTACTGGTTACACCACCTCTCACTGACCCACTTGGTACTTTTGATACCATGTTTATGGGTTTCCTTGTATTGGTTTCTTCATTAGATTTGGCGATTCTTCAATGGACGCTATGCCTGGATCTATCCGTTTTCTTTAACACCATTTGTATTGATCTTGCAACTTCTGTGAAGGGTGCCATCTATATTTATTTTCTCTTGATGGCCACCGGCACCACTACCAATTGGATTACTTTCCTGTCTTGACACTACTACTCTGTACTTACTGCGCTGTGCTGGTGCGTGATGTGCATGGCGGACTTGCAGCGGTGTGTGTGGCATCAACGATATTTGAAGATGACACAGTATTGATTATAACTATGCTTATGTACATTGTCCCTATTCTTGTTCTTTACGCTGTGTGCCTATATTGATCCATTACTGCTGTCTTACCCTCCTTACCGGATATGGTATGTCCCTTATTTATTTGTTTTAATTTTTTCATGCAGGATTGTTACATTGCTATATATGCTGATGCACAATGTTATTATTTATTGTTATTCACTTAACATGCTGTTTTTGTTACTTGAATGTGTTTCACCATTCGGCCTTGAAGACGACCCAAGTGTCGAAACACGTGTCGGCTGTTCTTCATCTCATTTCATTAAAATAATGTATTTTGATTGTTGTTTCTTATCTTCATGGTGTTTAGCGCAATTCCATCCCCTACATCATATAATTGTTAACAACTGTCATTGGCATCGAAGATAACAAGTCAACAAATTGCAATCAAATATGTTTCATTGCAAATGAAGTAAATATCTAATCAACATACCATGCTAAATGGTGCTATTACAAAACATGTGTGCCTTAAATGCAGCAGTGCTGAACATGAATTGGTGACAATTTGGGGTGTATGAGATTCTGCCATATCCTGCTTTGAGTGGTGAACATGAAATATCACTGACACTGCCCCAGCCCTGCCAGCCTTTCAGAGATGATGCTAACATGTTAGCAGTTGTGCTCCGGCCCTACTGCTGTTTCGGAGTCACTGGCTTGATGTGACTTTTTCTGTCCCAGCTCCATCAGCCTTTCAGATGTGATCCTGACACGTAACATTGTCTTGCCCGACACATGACGTTCACCTTACAAGTATATATTTTTAGACTACAATGCGTGGGTTTTCTTTTTAAAACTGATTGGAATATTGTGTTCTGTACACATGTTCAAACAAACAAATCCATCTAATCCGATAACTTGTGGCTAAATTCAGAGCCCAAGGAAAGGCTAAGTCGGAAGAGAACCATAATAATCACACCTGCATCGTTGTGCCATTCCCAAATATACAGCAAAGAACAGCGTGGGCTTTTCTTTGTACAAGCACTTTCCCCCTATGCATATGTTTAACGTACAACGTGTATATAGTACTATCTTCGGAACATGCTCACAATACAATTAATACCATGTTACTAGTGGTGAGGACCTCTTCTTTCCTACAGCTAGTCTTTGCATTGTATGTCCATGGGACTAGCCAAGGACTTTCACCCAGTGCTCTGCTCGTGCATGCGGCATTTCCTAGTAGCTGGGAACAGTGGCATATTTAGGCTTTCTGCTGCCCTGTGCCCAAATAAGTCCATGCCCCACACCGCCCCCAACTTTACTCCACCTGTGCCAGACTCTGCACCTTCACCAGATTCCGCCCCACAAATTCTGTCCACGTTGCCCAAACTATCCCCCTTTCGCCCCATTCCCCCCACCCCATTTTGGCTCCATAACAATATAAGCATGTTTTTTAATGTTGCTGGGATTAGAAAGTTATTGCTTCCTCTCTATTAATTCAAGCCTGCCATCTTCTATGTTATGTCAGTTGGAAGAGCGTTTTCAGATCTCTGCTGCCTAAGATGTGGAGAAGGCAGTGTGTTCTACAGGTCAGTGCACTAGAGGCAATTGTAACGGCTAATTATCTACTTTTGGTTAGGTCCACAAACAATCTTTTTATCGGACGTGATAAGAATATAAGCTGTATGCCAACTGGATACAAGCGAGAGAAGATTGGAATGAGGAATTTTGGTTTCAATCCCAATATCTGATGTCTCTCACAATTTGCCTTCTGTCACTCTGAGAGGCACCTAGATTGGTCTGTAATTTGAATGCAACATACCTACAGTTCTACATCCGGTCTTGTCAAATGGTAAAGTTTCCATTTGAAATATATGCATGTGGTGCAGACACATTTTATAAAACTGTTGAATAAAAAGAACCCCCCTTCTCATGGTTACATCTCTGGTGTTAGAAGGGGGCCAAATGGAAATAAGGCAAGCTGCTGCAGCCGATGTACCTCCAAACCCTTGGGCTGGAACGCCATTAAAATATAACAAAACCACAAGCAAAGTTTGTGAACTCTTCCTGGGCAGAAACACCTCAGTAAAGGCAGTTGGAGAAGGTTCTTGGAATCTTTGGCTGATGACGGTGGATTAATAGATAAGGGTAGCTGCACAATGCAGGCACCTTTTATAACAAGTGGTACATACTGTTTACATCATTGCTGTTTGGCCAATTTTTAAAAATACCCAACACTTCAAGAGTAAAATGTACCAATGGATCGGGCGTTGCAGCACAATATTGCCTTTGTGGCTATGGTTTAGGTGATGGGTCTTGCCAGCTTGTGTTTAAGGCAATTTGTTAACTCGTAGCGTTGGTTGGACTGTACAATACCATAGGAACATTTTGAGATTTGTGGTTCTAGATATAGCTGTGCTGCTGTTGTTGGAAAGTACTGTTTCACAGTAAAAGTCCTACCTTGTATTTAATTATTAAGTAATGTAAAAATTACTTATAAACATCACAGTAATGCATTGTGTGACATCCTTTGCAGTTGGTTCTCCTGGTAGTAATCAGCGTGCAGCAAAATGTCATCAAAGGCACATGATGAACCCAGCAGGGATGCCATTTGCCTTTATGGGGCACCTTTAATGCTGTGAAACAGTGTGTGCCTTTGGCACACAGTTTTTGTTCTCACTGTTCTATGGCTTTGGGTATCCCTTCACAGGTTTCTTGATGCACTTGCGCATTCAGCTTTCCTCTCCACCATTTTAACTTCTCTATGATCTACTTTTCGGCTGCCACAGACCTCTGAAATGTGGGGCCGAAGAGGGAAATTAGTACTTGCTTCAGAGCATCATTTTAGGTCCACCTGTGGTAACTCTGTGCTTGACCTAAGTGTAGGCATGCGTTTAATATTGTTAAATGATGTATAATTTGTAAACTTTATGTTTCTGAAGGGAAACCTCCCCACCCCCTTTTTTTGCAACGGTTTAAAAAGTGCATGCTGTGTACTTCAATATAAAAGGGATTGTTTAACACTGGGTGTGTGTATTGATTGTAAAGAACTCCAAACTCCACAGATAAGGTGAAATGGCACCAATAAAACCAATGAGGTTTTGGCTGTTTTGCATACAAAGAGCATTTTGGGAAGATAAGAATGGCTTTACAATCTGTCATATATGTCTGTGAAAGTTGTATGACTGAATCACTAAAGACCGAAAGTATGCTGGGTTTGGTACATGTTTTCTTTTTTTAAATATACTTATACATATACATATATATATATATTTTACATAACAATACTTACCAAAACAATAAAGCTTTTGTAAACATCAAGCATATAGACAATTCTGGCCATCAAAGACTTTAGCTGTCAGAATGGAATGACTGCTAACAGCTCAACATTTCTTGCATTGTTGTGGACCAGCCAGACTTGGAGAAACATAGTTGACTTTATATTTAACAAATGACAATCAGTAAATTGAAAATAAACTACAGTAAAATGCTGCTCTTCTGGCAATCCGCCACCCTGGGCCTGGGGCTAGTTGACGTTGTTGTAAATACGTCTATGGCTAAGAAGGTATGCTTGGTTAAGGAGCTTTATTACGCCAAACGTTGCTTGATAGCTGCAATTAACCCATTACGTTTCAGACAGGTGATTATGCAGGCAGAACTAGCTGTTTCAATCACTTAAGTGCAACTGGAATCTAGATAAGGACCTACCGAATGACTGCAATTAACCCATTAGGTGGCAAAGAACTTTTTTTGCATGTAGAAATGACTGCAACACATTGGCCAGCCACTGTAACAACAGGTAGATATAACAGAGCCTGCTTAAAAGTGCCGAAAAGCAACAAATCAATGTAATGTGACAAGCAGCTATCCATGTAATAGTCTTCATAAATATAACAAATCACTGTATCCCTCCTCAAATGCTATCAGACAGTGTCAACCTACATGACAGTGTTCTACAACATTAGTTTTGTAAGGTGATACCTATGAGCCATAAAAATGGAGTGTCACAGCGAATAAGACTGGCTTGTTTTATTTGCACATGCGTATTAATACAGAGCAGATGTATGTGTGGTTTGGGATGTGGTATGTGTATCGGTGTATGGTGCTTGGGTCTCTGAGTCACAGATGTATGGTTCTGGTATTGAATGTATATACGTTTGGAGGACTGCACTCGGGGATCATGCAGGTAATCACCCCATGTGCAGAGAATTATTTTATTTATTTATTATGCACCGAAAACCCGACCAGGCGTCAGGTCGCAACAAATGCACACAAGACAAAACCTAAAGCACAGGACAACCTAGAGGGGGCAGGCATGGATGGTACCAGTCGGGATGGTACATCATAACAACAAATAATTTCATCACACCCATTTATACCAACTTCTTCTGCCAACAAAATGGCAGTACCTTACACGTGGTTACAGTATCTGGCCTTATAATGGCAATATATTCCAATTACATAGCAGGTTCTAGCATCGTATGCCAATGTAGTGCCACAATATACTCCTGCGATAACCAAGGTACTTCCATAACATGCCCAGATTCTCCCACCATATGCCCTTGTGTCGGCACATGCCCTCGTTCCGCTCTACTTCTGCACATTGCCATGGAACCGATTCATGAATGTCAGTTTTCTCTTTCACCATTAGTGCAATTGCCTGCACACCAATGCCAGTACCAATGTTCAGCACCAGTCCTGCATGTCCATTACTGAGTGTCCGTGCAACCTCGACATCAGTGCCGTACTACACCATCAGGGCACACCCCTGTCAGCTGCAAGATCAACATTCATCATTGCTTACATTCATTAAAACCTGTATGTGATTATCGTGACACATATGTGCATCATATGAGACATGTGTGTATCTTTATTTGCTTCATGTAACACAAGACTACATACTGAGCAGTCTCTGCATACTATATTGTGTATGTCTGTTGTGATGCACTCGTGTTGTCTGTATTTTGCTACATATTTTTGCATGTCATGACTCATTGTATTTTTCAATGATTATTTAACAATTATGATTTGTGGCAGAGGTCTGCTTTACGTCACCAACTAGTGCATTGTGTTCTATGTTGTGAAGGCCGGTGTGCAGCTTGTGACCACTGTGTGAATACTGTCCCCTCTCTGCCTATTTAAATCCATGTTTGTATTTTGATCACTGAGGACCATGTTACCTGCATTCTCACTGCTTTACTCGTCAGCATTTTATGATTCCTGACTTGATCTTGTTACTCACGAGCATATTGGGATCTGTGTTTGCACCCTGCGATACCTGTCAGATGAGCATTTAGAGGGAATCGTTTTGACGTACGTTAATCTACATGCGTATGCTGTGGTTGTCCTTGTGCACATTGTAGCCTGACTGCAGATCGTAATCTATATCTTGTGACCCGTTTGTGCACATATTTGCACTTGCGGGACTGTTCTAGTCTGTATGTCAATATTGTGAACGGTGTGCACATGTTTTGATCTGTGGCCCTTGGATGCATGTGCGTACCTTGTGACAAGTGCACGTATTGTCTGACCTATGTGTACCTATTATGGCACTTACGTGCTTCTTGGGAAGCTTGTGCTCGCATTTGTTATCCCAGATTTATGTGCCCCTGTTGTTGCCCGTGCCACGATCCCTTATGTGCAATTTGTGAAAGCCATGTACAGCATTTCACTTACAGAAAATCATTTAGGCATTGGGCAATAACTCCCATATGCTAAAAAAACGATACAATGGCAAGAAGCCATTGAGCACATACAACATGAATTAAGATGGTAAACCTGTACCTAAGAAAACTCACAAGAACATATGTTGCAGTCATTCCATGCCTGACATGTTTGGCGAGCCAGAAGGAGGACATCGTAAGGACTAACTTTCCCCATCACTATGGATGTTCCTTGCCTATCTTACTAATGAATGTGCTTGTCAGTCTGTCGTGGAAGTCCAAATAAAGCCGTCCATTGTCCAAAACTACTCTAACTGGCCCTACCACTATATAAACTAACCAAGGCTTGGTGATGGACTCCCTTTTCCTTAGGATACTTCTAGTATCAGCTGGCCAATTGGAAGATTTACAGAGACTGATCAAAGAAGTAACGAGAGGATATTTAAGGATCCTATGTAAATATCCTCTTGTTACTTCTTTGATCAGTCTCTGTAAATCTTCCAATTGGCCGGCAAGCTTTCCTCTTCCTTCAGAATCTCCTTGTTATATCTCTTCCAGCTTTCACCCTCTTGATTAGGATAAATGTCATCAGTCCAATTTTTGTAGGTCCCCTAACAAAAACAAAAATACTGAATGTTATTTTTTTTCTTTTATTTTTCTTTTAATTTTTTTTTCTTTTTTGGATGATTGTAGGCAGCCTAAAAAAAGTGAAAAAAATGATATTGCTTCGCGCCCCACACTCTCTCGTGGGATTTGATCAAAATCAGGGGATTTCACCCCCGAATCCTCTTCCCTCAGCCCCCGCCGACTCCCTCCCCAGCCAAGTCTCCCCTGTAAACCAAAATTCCCACGAACACGCAAACACCCGTTCCCCTCCCCCCACAGCGCTTTTGGGTCCTGGATTGCCTGTCATCCCTTTGCGCGCACTCATGTGCAGCAGGTGCATGACAGTCTGATTTTGAAAGACCGCTCTGTGCCGTCAGAGCTGTCTTTCTAAATCAGTCTTTTCTTAAATTGTTTTCTTTTAAACTATTTTTTAACTTTAAGACCCTTGATTATACGTCTCAATATATTCTTTAATATATTGGTGGCTTTGGGCTATTGTCCCCCTTGGTATATTACAGTTCAGTTCACTTTAGCCTCCACTACTTTGTGTCGGTTGCACTGCTGGTGCCTTTTTCCAAGGTATTATCATCACTGGCTTTTCTCTTTCTTCATTGAACTTTTCAACAGTATGTGCTTTCGGGTTATCACGCTTTGCATTTAATTTATACTCGTTTCCTTTTCCCAGGATATAGCAATCATGGGTTCCTCTCTCTCTTTATTGAGCTGTGCACTAGCTTCCTGTTCTGTGTTCTCACTCTTTAGACTGTCTTCTTTCAAGATTATCTTCATTTCATAATTAGTACTGAGATGAGTTGGCTCTACAACATAATGATTCCCTCTTAGAGGCCACCCGTGACTCCCGTACTCCCAATTACATTCTTCTATGAGGGAGAAGGTCGTCCGGAGTCGGGTTCCTCAGAATCTTTCTCACCCGAACTCACCCACCGGTGCCTTTCTTTCGTCAGTGTTTGTTTCCTCTTGGTCTGTCTCTTCTTGCTTTATCACTCCTCTCAGTGCTCCGGTGTTTGAATGAGGAACTGGACATCTAATGGCTTCTCCCTCTCAATGGTCTCAACGAAGTTGGTTGGACCAGCTGTACATCACGGATACTTCCCCGTCGTTGTTAGGCAGAAACCTGTGCAGTTCCCTTGGGGAACACTGCAAAAGATTTAAGACTACAGGTAGAGCAGTAAACCCCTTTGGTAGCAGTCTGTACCACCCAGATTTACCTGGTAGCTGTGGCTGAGCAGTCAGACTTCTCTCAAGAAGAGTTAGGCAGTATGTAAAGTATACACAATATGTACCAAAACACAATAGCACAAGCAAACACTGACCAGAGCTTGGTTTCAAAAGTATATAGTTATTTATTTAAAATACACATAAGTTAAAAACACTCTAGCAAAAATATAGTAAAAGCACTTCAACACAGTTATACTGAAAGTAAATTCAATCCTTTCTCCTATCTAGACAACTCTAGGTTAACACCACTTAATTAAAACAGAGGTGAGTGCTTAACGTTAGATGACACTCTAGTAGTTTCCAAGAAAGGGAGAGAAAAAGCAGAAATAGGTTAGACACACCACTCTAAGGTCCAGAACACTTGCAATAGGCTTAAAGAAGAATAAAGTCACAGGTGAGCAAAAGTCACTAGGCAGGGCCCACTCTTAGAGTAGCCGGAGCGAAAATGTGCCCAAGATCACACTGTTAGTTAGAGATTCAAAGTCTTGCAAAGAGTCAAAAAGAGTTTAGAGTGGCTCAGAAAGTTTAGCCAAAGTGTCCCAGGCACTCCCAGGTTCGAAAGCCGGGGACTAAATCTACCCCGTACAGTCGGTAGCAAGGGAAGCCAGGCGGAACACAGTACCTTAAGCGGAAAGGATCCTCCAGCGGGGGCAGTTGTTCCAGGCAGCGACAGCAAGGCTCGACGTCGGTCAGGGGAGAAGAATATCTCGCTGAAGAGCAGAAGAGAAAGGTCGTAGCACTGCCCGGGAAGAAACCAGCCGCGGAGTCCTCCGGTTAAAGGGTTGGTACCGACTTTCGCGGTATGGGGGTAAAGTGTGGTATTCCGGATGCCGGGGTGCTTGGCACAGGCAAGGCGGCCACGAGATACCTCAAAAGGACGGAAAGAAGGCGAAAACTGGTTGTCCCCACCAGTCAAGGGAAGGAGCCACTCCGTTAAGAGTTCTCCTCGGTCGTCGGGAAAAAGTGGTGAGACGGTTCAGCAGGGCTCCACCGGGTGGTGTCGTCGAAGCAGGTCGGCTCAGCTCTTCCCTCGTCGGATTCTTGGTCCTGTGGCGACTTCTGAAGTCCCAGTCCCCAAAGCCCTGCTTTTATGCAGCAAACCCCCATTCACCCAGCCTAGCTGTCACTCAAACATGCTAAGTGGTGAGCCGGGCGGCTCACCACTTGGGCCAATCAGGACGGAGTGCGACTTGAGTTACCAAGGTAACTCAGTCCAGGGTGCCTAAATCCCCCTCCACCCCTCCTAAGTACCCCAGACAGAGTGGCACCACTTTGGAGGGCTTCTGTGGAGAAGCCCGCCAAAAGTGGAACAAAGGGCTCCACTTTGGGTCAGAGTTACAGAGGCGAACACCAACGCCATTTTAGAATCAAGTTTTGGCAAAAAGTCCCAACCGGAGTTATAAAGATAAATATATAAACCGGCGGTATGTTTAAGGCTACCGTAAATAAATAATTAAATGTGTTAGCCTAAAACAATGGGAAATCCCATAGGGAAATATTCGCGGTCGAATATAAAAAGTAGTTTCCACTGCCACCAGCCAAAACTCGATCAGGGGGGACGGAGACGTGCCCCCTCGACTAACAGACCCTGGGGCAATCGAATTGCCCCAGCCAGTACGTCCACAATATGATGGTTTGTACTGGTTCTGTTCAGGATTCAAGACTAGCAAAGTCTTTGGTGACTTTACATGCCCTGGGAGACAGTAGTCAGTCCCAGGGTATGGAGTCTATGTTGGGGAGTCCCTAGGACACCCCTGGGTCACGGCACAGAGGGTGCTGTGTGACCCACATCACAAAAATACATGAGGCCCTATGGAGTAAGAGACCCCATAGCCCATTCAACACAAGGTTTAACCAAGAAAACACACTTCAACATGTCCAAGAGTGAGGGTAAAAGAGTCTCACTCTTGGCAGGAGAAAAAAATTAAACCCCAGAAATCCAGCAAAGCTGCTGGGGGACTCACTAGGTAGGGAAATTCAGCCTAACCAGAGAATTCTCCCTAACACTCGCCCCCCCCAGACTAAGGGACAGGAGGATTTAATCCACTCCTGGATGAACCTCATACCTCTAGTCGATGATATACATCCTAGAGAGTCCATCAGCATTTTGATGGTGACACCTTGACCTATGCTTAAGGGAGAACTCAAAGGTTTTCTTTTGCAAGCTAAAGGACCTACAAACCCTTTGAGGAACATCAGTCTTTTTGTTATAGGGGATCTGGTTGACCAGTCCCTCAGAAGTTGGGACAACTTCTGAACCTATGTTAGGCTTTTTGAAGGGGTCCTTATAAAGGATTCCCTTAGATCTAGAGGGGCCTCCAAGGTTCCTCACCACCTCTCTTGTGGGAGCAGGTTGGGTCTTAGGCCTCTTGGTTGGAGGGGTTGGGGTTAGGCAATGTACCTGCTTCCCCTTCCTCTTAGATCTACCCTTACCTATTTTAGGAGTTTCCCCCCTAATATTAGGATTTGAGTTGGGGTCTTCAGTAGAAGGTCCAACAGTCTGAAGGTTTTTGGCCTTAGACTTTTCTTTTCTGGTTTTCCACCAGCACTGAGAATTACCAGTTCTCTCAGGTCCAGATAGGGGCCTAGTTGGTCTATCCACCTCTTCCTCAGAAGCAGGGGGAGTCAGAGACTCTGAGACTAGGGGAACAATGATGGAGCTTGGTTGGGGCGCCCATGTTCCTAGCATACTATCCTGAAATGTGCCTGGGTTAGAGGTCAACTTACTAACACCAGGGCTTGTAGTGGGGTTCTCAGTAGAGGGTCCCACAGGCTTAGAAGGGTCCTTCAAGGTAGCCTTTCTAGCCAATTTGGTTAAGTTCTGCTTCTCCATACTGGGAGGCCTGGGGGTATGTGACACTACTCCTAGAGTTCTTAGGTCATTCCCCAACAGGACCTTCCCAGGTACCTCAGTCTGAACACTGACAGGGATCCTCACTGTCATGTTGTTACACTGAATGAGGGCTGGTAGAATAGGAACCATTTGGACAGGGCCTCCAGACATCTTAGTGGGACCTTTGGGTGCTTTGGCCACATCCTCAGGTTGAAAGAAGCTTTCATCCACTACTGTTCTGCTGGCCCCAGTGTCTCTCCTGGCAGGAGTATCCTGGCCATTGACAAGAACACTGTCCACATAATACACCTTAGAGTTAACAGGTAGGGAGTTATACACAACCCTATTCTGGGGACTAACCAGACCCATAGGCTCTAAGTTTACAGTTGCTTGAAGACCCAAGGGTTCTTCAGCAAAGAGTTCAAAGTGGGCACTAGCCATCTGTACTTCATCCTCAGGAGTGAAGGCTAAGGAGACTGTGCTGATCCCTGCAGGTTTACCCTTGCACTTGGGATCTCCTTTGATATGGTCAGTACCCTGACAGACATAGCATTGTCCAAATGCTCTATGGAAGGGTGGCTTGTTCTGACCTCCTTCTGGCTTGTGGCCAGAAGGTACAGTAGCCTGACTAGGTTTCCCATGTGGCTTACCCTGGTTATTTTGTGGTTTGGGGCCCTCTTTGGGATAGGAATTATTAGAATTCTCTTTGGAGTCTTTTTTAGGCTGTTTCTCCCCATCCTTCTTCTGAGTTACCCCAGAATCCTTGTGAGTGGCCCTGTTGGCAACCCACAAGTCAGCAGCCTTAGCTAGTTTCCGGGAATCTAATTCCTTGGAATCAGCCAAGTGTTGTCTGAGCTCAGGAGAGCAGGCATCATAAATAGTCTCCAACATAAACAAATTCTTCATACCTTCATAAGTGTTCACCTTGTAACCCTTAATCCATCCCTCTAAGTTTTTCAAACATTCACTCACCCAGGTAGCCCAAGGGGTACCATCATGCTTTTTGAGGCTCCTAAACCTCTTAAGATACTGGGAAGGGGTCTTCCCAAACCTAGCTATCAAAGCTAGTTTCACACATTCATAGTCCTTCCTATCCTCCTCCCCCATCTCCATTACCACATCAGTTGCAACAGGGGGAAGCCTAGAGAACAACCAGGTGAGTAAGTCATTTCCTGTGATGTTCTGGAGCCCATGATTATATTCAAACAGAGACAACCAATCCAACACATCCAACTTAGGCTCATACATACCAACCAATTCTTTAGGCATCCGGGGTCTTTTAGGACTGGAACTTCTAGAGGAGCCAGAGAGAGAAACATTCTCAACAGATAATTTCTTCATTTCTAAGTCATACTTGAGCTCCATTTCCCTTAGCCTTAGTTCTTTGTCAGTTTGAGCATTAAGTTTCTTATACTCCAATTCTAGCTTCATTTTCTCCAGTTCAAAGTACTGAGGACTAAATGTGGGACCTGGTAAAGGTCCAGTAGGCACAGCAGGTAGAGCAGGCAGAGGCCTAGGGGGGACAGTTACAACAGCCTCACCCTCCTCTTCTGACTCTTCCTCAGAAACATCAACATTTTGCTCCATGTTAACTTCAACACTGTCATCTACAGTTGCTGGAGTGGTAGGTTCCTCTGAACCATCACCCAGACTTTGGTTAGCTAACAATCTTTCAATCAGCTCCATTTTCTTGCCCTTAGTCAGGAGATCCTTATGTTTACAGAGCACTCTTAAACAATCAGCAGTTTTGGCTGCAAGGGACTCTTGACTATAGCTTTCTATAACTGACATGTTAGAGGTTTTACTTTTTCAGTGCTAAGCTTTGTGGTTAGTTGTACTAAGGTATCTAAAGCACAATAAAATGTATACTCAATACAAATCCCACCGCTGTACACCAGTGTTAGGCAGAAACCTGTGCAGTTCCCTTGGGGAACACTGCAAAAGATTTAAGACTACAGGTAGAGCAGTAAACCCCTTTGGTAGCAGTCTGTACCACCCAGATTTACCTGGTAGCTGTGGCTGAGCAGTCAGACTTCTCTCAAGAAGAGTTAGGCAGTATGTAAAGTATACACAATATGTACCAAAACACAATAGCACAAGCAAACACTGACCAGAGCTTGGTTTCAAAAGTATATAGTTATTTATTTAAAATACACATAAGTTAAAAACACTCTAGCAAAAATATAGTAAAAGCACTTCAACACAGTTATACTGAAAGTAAATTCAATCCTTTCTCCTATCTAGACAACTCTAGGTTAACACCACTTAATTAAAACAGAGGTGAGTGCTTAACGTTAGATGACACTCTAGTAGTTTCCAAGAAAGGGAGAGAAAAAGCAGAAATAGGTTAGACACACCACTCTAAGGTCCAGAACACTTGCAATAGGCTTAAAGAAGAATAAAGTCACAGGTGAGCAAAAGTCACTAGGCAGGGCCCACTCTTAGAGTAGCCGGAGCGAAAATGTGCCCAAGATCACACTGTTAGTTAGAGATTCAAAGTCTTGCAAAGAGTCAAAAAGAGTTTAGAGTGGCTCAGAAAGTTTAGCCAAAGTGTCCCAGGCACTCCCAGGTTCGAAAGCCGGGGACTAAATCTACCCCGTACAGTCGGTAGCAAGGGAAGCCAGGCGGAACACAGTACCTTAAGCGGAAAGGATCCTCCAGCGGGGGCAGTTGTTCCAGGCAGCGACAGCAAGGCTCGACGTCGGTCAGGGGAGAAGAATATCTCGCTGAAGAGCAGAAGAGAAAGGTCGTAGCACTGCCCGGGAAGAAACCAGCCGCGGAGTCCTCCGGTTAAAGGGTTGGTACCGACTTTCGCGGTATGGGGGTAAAGTGTGGTATTCCGGATGCCGGGGTGCTTGGCACAGGCAAGGCGGCCACGAGATACCTCAAAAGGACGGAAAGAAGGCGAAAACTGGTTGTCCCCACCAGTCAAGGGAAGGAGCCACTCCGTTAAGAGTTCTCCTCGGTCGTCGGGAAAAAGTGGTGAGACGGTTCAGCAGGGCTCCACCGGGTGGTGTCGTCGAAGCAGGTCGGCTCAGCTCTTCCCTCGTCGGATTCTTGGTCCTGTGGCGACTTCTGAAGTCCCAGTCCCCAAAGCCCTGCTTTTATGCAGCAAACCCCCATTCACCCAGCCTAGCTGTCACTCAAACATGCTAAGTGGTGAGCCGGGCGGCTCACCACTTGGGCCAATCAGGACGGAGTGCGACTTGAGTTACCAAGGTAACTCAGTCCAGGGTGCCTAAATCCCCCTCCACCCCTCCTAAGTACCCCAGACAGAGTGGCACCACTTTGGAGGGCTTCTGTGGAGAAGCCCGCCAAAAGTGGAACAAAGGGCTCCACTTTGGGTCAGAGTTACAGAGGCGAACACCAACGCCATTTTAGAATCAAGTTTTGGCAAAAAGTCCCAACCGGAGTTATAAAGATAAATATATAAACCGGCGGTATGTTTAAGGCTACCGTAAATAAATAATTAAATGTGTTAGCCTAAAACAATGGGAAATCCCATAGGGAAATATTCGCGGTCGAATATAAAAAGTAGTTTCCACTGCCACCAGCCAAAACTCGATCAGGGGGGACGGAGACGTGCCCCCTCGACTAACAGACCCTGGGGCAATCGAATTGCCCCAGCCAGTACGTCCACAATATGATGGTTTGTACTGGTTCTGTTCAGGATTCAAGACTAGCAAAGTCTTTGGTGACTTTACATGCCCTGGGAGACAGTAGTCAGTCCCAGGGTATGGAGTCTATGTTGGGGAGTCCCTAGGACACCCCTGGGTCACGGCACAGAGGGTGCTGTGTGACCCACATCACAAAAATACATGAGGCCCTATGGAGTAAGAGACCCCATAGCCCATTCAACACAAGGTTTAACCAAGAAAACACACTTCAACATGTCCAAGAGTGAGGGTAAAAGAGTCTCACTCTTGGCAGGAGAAAAAAATTAAACCCCAGAAATCCAGCAAAGCTGCTGGGGGACTCACTAGGTAGGGAAATTCAGCCTAACCAGAGAATTCTCCCTAACAGTCGTCCCGCCCGGTCTATTCTTGGGCACTTGCCCTGCTGGATTCTCACGTTGCTGCTACGCTGGCGTTCTGCTCTATGCAGTAGAACAAGTTTGAAACTCGCAGGCTCTCTGGCAGGCTTTCTGGTCCGTGCTTCCTGCAGGTGTGGCACCGCTCCGGGTCTTCCCAGGCCAACGTATGCTTTCCTCTGTCTCTCTTTTTCTGTTTTGGCTCAGTGAGGTAACATCAATGAACGTACTCATCTCAGTCCATTGGTCATTTTCATTTAAAGGGACATAGTCCTTTTAAGTAAGCTAATGGCATCCCTGCAGAGTTTCTTTGTCCCAGTCTTAATGTACAGAGGTTTTGTGGTATTTGAGAGCATCTCCTGTAGGTCATGAAGCATACAGCTTTAGGGAGTTCCTCACAGGAATGCGAGTCCTTGTCCCCTAAGGGGCAGTCTCCCTAGGGATGGTGTTGAGGAGCAGGCTCGCCTCCCTCATCGTGCAGGAAGGGGCTCCCCCTTGGGGAGAAGGGATGAATTCCCACGATTCGTCAGACATCTCAAATTGCCATTTTAGGTTTCTACCAATATACATCTGGGTCTGGCCTGCCTACGATGCAGCTGAGAAAAAGGCTCTCCCATCCCAGACTGACAACAACCACAAGGGCTCCCTCCCCTCGTCATAGGGGACAAGGAACAATGGACTCAAGACACAGAACTGGGTTGAACATAACTTTCTTTTCTTCTCAAATAAGCTGTACTTCAGTGTACAAGAAGCAAACCAGCGTTTCCATAGGCTGTGAATTAACACCTGGTTCGAAGGATGGGATCCAGGTGAACTAAAGGGTGTCTAAGTGTCTTTAGGGAGTTCCATTTACTTTGGTCTCCTTGAACCATTCTTCTGCATTCCTCTACTTATTGGTCATGTCTCCTCTCTAGCCAGCCCTGGTAGGTCTTGGGTTTGGGTTGTAAAAACATCAATAGGTGCTTAGGTTTCCTGTTAAAGACATAACAGTGAAGAAACTGGGAAAGGGGGTCAGGATGGGCAGGGTAGTTCGGTCACTGAACTAGGGGTTTTAAGGCAAAGGTCCCAGGGTCCTGGTGCAAAATCATCATTCTGATCTATACAGTCCTAGGGCATCTAAACCTCGTAAAAATGTCCTTCAATGCACTAGGTCTCCAGGTGTTTTTAAGATGCCAAGCACATTTCTCTACTTGGTATTCAGTGAAAATCTCCAGCAATACACATTTCTCTGTCTCATCTGTCCTGTGATATACTCCTATCAGGGCATTCCCATGTAACATGCCCCTTCGGCCTTACGGGACTCCATAGTTTCTCTACTGAGCAAAGACCTAGAGATGATGACTGGAAGGTTTAGAATGAATCTTAAACCTCTGGCAATTGCTCTGGGCAACCCTCCAGACCATCGTTCTTAGTCTGCCAAGCCATTACGTAAAGGGGAAAGACCATATGCAAATCAGCCTTGGTCCCACCTCCAAGGGGGCAGTCCAGCCCGAACTGCTAAGTCACATCCCTGCTGCACGAGACGACAAGCATCCATAGACATGCGTCGGCCTCACTGGGCATCATCAGTGAGGAGTAGCTTGGGTCTCTAGGCCCAGCAAGCACGGGACCCAGGTCTGGGCAAAACTTAAACCTCAGGCCCTCTGGGCAACCCTTTCGGGGTGGGACCAATCCTGATTTGCATATGGCCTTTACCCTTTCTGTAAATGCTTGGCAGGCGAAGAACAATGGTCTGGAGGGTTACCCACAGCCATTTCCTGAGGTCTGGAGGGTTACCCAGAGCCATTTCCAGAGGTTTAAGATTCATTCTAAACCTTCCTACCACCATCTCTTTGTTTTTTTCTTTGTCACCCAGAGTGGGACGGGTATGCCCAGACGTGGCTCCTGCCCCTGCAGTGCCTAGACACCCAAGCTACACCTCACTGATAATGCCCAATGAGGCGGAAGCATGTCTGGGGATGCTTGTGGTCTTGTGCAGAAGGGATGTGCCCTACCAGTTCAGGCTGCCCAATTTGCATATGCTCTTTCCCCTTCCTGTAATGACTTGGCAGGCAAAGAACGATGGTCTGGAGGTTTACCCAGAGCAATTGCCAGAAGTTTAAGAATAATTCTAAAACTTTGAGTCCTCACCTCTTTGTTGTTTCTTTGGTGAGTCAATACCTGTTGCATTCTTTTCTTGCCCTATGGGTTCTTCTGGGAAGGATTTCTTTCCACCCCCCCCCCCCCAAAACTGGGTTTTTGTCAGGCTGCATTAATTGTACCCTCTGTCCCAAGCCAAGGCCAACACTTCTAGGATTGTGCGTACTTCAAGCTCTGTTCAGATTCTTAGCAATGTGTTTTTTCTTAACCCCTGGCAGCTTCTCAGCATCCACCAGGATGTGGTATAGCAACCAAAAGATGAGTCATTCACTCTCTCTAAGAGTTCTTGGATCTTGGCACTTCCTGAGTTAAGGTCCACGTCAGATCCGTTGTGCACACTCTCTCCCTTCGTCTGTGCCCTAGCTCTTCTAAGATGTGGCTTAGTTGGCTTGGCCATCTCTTGTTGTTCTCGTCTATTCATCCCCTTCTCTGCCTTTCAGTCAAATCACAACTCTCTGGAATGTCATCCTAACACCTTAATTTCGGATGACTTCTGTCTCATTTCATTGTCTTTCTTGGCCATTGCTCGTTCTGTTGATGGTGCTTATTGGTGGTTCATTGTCCCCATTATTTTTAGGCTTAGTGATTGGTGTGTCTCTAATGGTCCCGCCTCCTTCCTCATTGTATGGTTCCTATTGCCAATTCATCCCGTCATTGTATTTACTCTGATTATCTAATTCATCCCTTCCCCTGGCTCCATTGGCCATAGGTGTGAACACAGTCAGCCATATTTGGGTCAGGCAGTGGTGTCACAGTGCTGCTGCGGGGTACTTTCTTTTATGGCCAGGTTGCAGACGAGCGTAAGCTTTTTCATATGCTTTGGAGCCAACAGAAACATTCCCTTTCTGTCACGAGTGTCACTGATATAGTAACCATTCACCTGATATCGCATTACTCCTGGAGCACTCCAGACGTGTCCTTGATAATTTGAGTAGAGCCCCCATTCTGGCTGGAGTGCATATTTAACGGTCTGACTTGTGTTCATTAAAGCTGAATCAGGAACCTTGTTTGGTCCAACGAGTCTGCAGACTAATATGCATTTCCGGCCACATCCTGACGATAGTTGGGAGATGTTCGTGCGCACCTCCTTGAACAGTCTGACTAGACTCCTGCTGAACTCTGCCAGTCTGTGGTTCTTCTATGCCTTTCGCTTGCCACCTGGCCTGTTTGGGTAGTTCTTCTTTTGTTAATCCTCCAACTGCTTTTGCTTTTTTAAGATTGTTGTGTGACAATGTGCTGCTGTGGAATTACTGTTCCTGTAACTATCAATTCTGTTGAAATACCAAGTATTTAGTTTTCTTAAAAATACACAACTAGCTGACTATCCATTTGCAAACAGTCCGATGATCCGGTGTCAATGGCGAGTCCTTTAGAAAATCATGGCTTTTTAGCCGGTAGGAATTTGCATGCTGGGAATTTATTGGCACCTCCTCAGCATTTCAAAGGCAAATCTGCAATTGCCAGTCTGCACAGTGCTGCTTGCTAAAGGGTCAGGATTATCATGAACTGGGACCAGCGTGCACCTATGTTCTGTTTACGGTATCGCCATCCATTGAATGCTTTAGTGTTTGGGGCATTGTCCCCTTTTTTTTTCTTTTTTTTGGGTCCTCGCCATGCCATTGTGCCAGTGGATGATGAGGTTATGGTATAGTGGCTGGCTGGCATTGTTAACACAACATTGATTTAGCAGATTGGTTGTGTGACCTTCCGATGACTCACATGCCTGGGAATGTGTGTTTACTTTTGCTTCTTGTCACAGTGGGGCTTCTACGTTTGTATCCCTTCAGGCCTCTCAGGCAACCAATCTCTCATGGAAACTGCCCCAGCAATTGTGTTTGTACTTGATGCACAGTGGGAGCTGCAACCCCTCGGTAGCTCTGTGAGCAGACTATGTACAGAGAAGACTAAGGAGATCGGAGGTCTGCAATTCTGCGCGTGTCTTCCAGTAGGCTATTCTAGAGTTCTGCCACCAGTACAAAGGACAATGTACCAAAAGCGCCACTTTTCCCAAAGCAAGGCACAATCATTGTCCGGTTACAGAACATTGAGGGGTGGAAAGAACTGTGCCATGAAAAGCACTGTTTAAGTAGACCGAGACGCACCCATAAACGACCTTGGGAGCCACTGTACGTAACTTGGCATGTATTCTAGATTTAATCGGCGAGCCAGTGTAGCTTCTTAAGGGATGGTGATATATGGTCTTGTCTGGGAGACCTGGTCATGGCAACTAGCAGTTTCCTAAATACTGGGGCGATATATACTGAGGTGGCGGACCGACCCTGCCAGGAATGGCCCTCTGCCCAAGTTAAGGGTCCGATCGAAGTGAGGGTCCATTAATACAGACAGCGGTGCCGTTGCCAGCAGAGTCAGCCCACCGCCGAGTTGTAGATCACCATTAGCACCCATGTAGTTCCCTATGGTGTGTATTAAAAATAAACGTACCTCGCTGCGCGACATGGCACTACGACATGGTTCCCAAGTCCATTTTCAGTGTTACTGACCGTGACGTGGAGCCGGCGCGCACACCAAGATAAGTTTCGTTTTTTAAAAACATTTTAATGTACACGCTCTTAGTACCCAAGTAGGAAACTACAAGGGTGCTAAGAGTTGAAGTGAGGGGGGTCGGGAAGGGAAGGAGGCGCTGCCTAGCAGCACACAGGCTGCTTGAGACACAGGTTTGTCCCAGACAATACAGCCCGCGTTCAAGCATCCTGGTTGGCCAGCGCCCTCTTTCAGGGTGCTGATGTTCAGAATGGAATGTCCTAGTGTCTAGTTCTGCGTTTTGAGCCCCTGAGATAGCTCAGTGGATTGATGAGTTTGGCCTTGCCATACCTTTGACCATCTGATTCTCCAAGTAGAGTGACCTCATGTTTTGTATAGTGATCCCATTGAGGTTTGCCAATGGCATACAGCTTTTTTGGAGCATAAATCCAATGCAATGCAGTGGACTCGCTCAGAATGAGTTCAGAGGTCTGCCTCGTGCATGTTGCAGCTCTGAATCCTGTAAGGGCTGAATAGCCATGTGACCCTGGGCGCAGCTTGAACAGTGCAGTTTTTATATTCAGCAAAATGAGGTGGGTTTAGAAAGTGGCGACGCACTTGTTTCAAACACAGCAATAAAGTTGATGATTTTATTTATATTGTCACCACTTAAGTGTTGGGGCCCAAACGAGACTCTGCATTTAGGAATGCAGTAACTCCGGCGTTAACCTTTGCAGTGTGTAGCTGTTCACAATATAGACCTACATATACATACTCGACACCTCGCTACCCATTGCAGGTTAGAGCATTTGAAGTAGTGTTACACGTTCTGCTGTTAAACGTTGCGTTTCCTATATAGCTCATTATTGTGCTTAGCAGCAGATCATGGCCGAAGAACCCCATCTTTGTACTCGCTCCATCTCTTGCCCTCGCCTCTTCCTGCTGCTCCCTCTCTCCCTACCTCCTCTTTGATGCAGTGTCATTGTTTCTCTCCTTCTACCCCCTCGTCCCTCCTCTCTGCCCTCTTCTCCGTCTGCTAAAGTATGTTGCTGTTTATCGACACAGAAAACATTTTTACTATACAAAAGCCAAAACTATTTGTTGAAATGTGTTCAGGTCTTTTCTAAAGAAATGCTTTGTAGCGCCCTAATGGGGGTGGAAATGGGGTAGAAGATGGGAGGAGGGGATCTATGGCACGCGGGTAGTATGGGCCACTTTCACCAAGGGTCCAGTGGCTGCAGCCCTAGGGTTCCAGTTTCTGAGGCAGAAGGGGCACAGGATGGGGAGTAAGGGAGCTCCATGACTGAGGGCTTCAGTCATCTGGGTCTGGCTGCCAAGCCAGATGTGCAAGACAGATGTGCGAGAGCCAGGGCGCGCATCCAATGGAAGCCAAGCATTGACGCTTTGAGGGACCGGTTGCAAGACAGAAGTGCTCGAGAATTGGGAGGGCATGGCTGCCTTGTGTACATTGGAGAACTATTGGTCGAAAGCTTCTCTTAGCATGTTTTGTTTCTGCGCTGCTTTTTTGCGTTGAGGTTTTTGTCCCCACTTTTGAGCTGCATTACGGTGTAGTCCAATAATATAACTGCAACGCTCCCAACCCATGACTCTCGCCTGCTCTGTCATGTGCCTTTGATTTCGAGATTCCATTGTAACTAACGCGGTATTTCCATAGGCGTCCTCTTGGAATGGTAGTGCAACCCTGACCATGTTATTGTTTGCGTGTGTGTCCGCTCTCTGGTGATGTTTCTGTTCAGTGTACATGTGCCTGTGTGCAGAAACGAAGAGCTACAGGATGTAATGATACGTTATTGTGATTTCACAATGCATAATTTGATCAGTGGCATTGTTTTGTCTTGTTCATATGGGTGACAGCTTTGAGTTGCAGCAGGTAATGTAATGATACATTGAAGTGAATTAATCTCTGCTCTATATTATAAAACATATTCACTCACAGATCATTGCTTTTTCAAGATGGTGTAACTCATTCCCTGGAGTCTTACAAGGTTGCTGGGTGAGGGACTGTGGCGTGCTTACATTTGGTTAAAGAAACGTGAGCTATGTTTGCCAGTGTATTGTACCCAACAAGCTTTTCCAAAGTAGAATGCATTGATACGTAGGACAGACATAGCACTATTTCTAAAAATGTGGGGTGACTGCGTTTGCTCTCAAAACACTGTCTACTTAACCCTTTGCAATCCATCCTATATGAAAGAATAACATGATATACAGGGAAAGAGCAAATCCATTGGTGGGCAAGCTATGGATTTCCCAGATGTTTTGATCTACAACTCCCATCCTCCCCATCATTGGCTATGCTGGGCAGGGCTGATGGGAGTTGTAGCCTAAAACATCTGGAGGGCTGCAGGTTGCTCAGCAATGGTTCAAGCCAGACCACAGTTCTTCATGGGTATTGTCACAGCCGGCCCAGGGATCTATAGAGGAGATGAGACGAATGTATTCTCTACTGATTTTATTCTCCTCCGAAAATAAGGGCTAACATTGTATGGAATCAACAGTGGTGAAGTTTGAAATAGTAAAATAAAAAGTGAGACCATCAGCAAGCCCGTTAACTTTATCTATGAACGTGGTCCCCATTCCTCCCCTCCCTCTCTTCCATTTAGGTGAAGGTTGTACCCCAGGCAGTTCAAACAGTCACAGTGTGTCTGGGATTTGACGGTGTCCCAAAACACTACTGGAGTCTGTCTTGATGGGCAGGTTTCAGGGTTCTATTGCTCTTAGATTAGTCACCCCCCCTTCCAGACACCACAACCCAGTACCCTTAGGCCATTCCACAAGATAAGGCACCAGACATAGAATACACAGTTGGATCCCAGGATGTGTCGGCCTTTCCCCTTATGCGTGGTCTACAGTGTAGATATTGCAAGTTGGGCTGACTTGGAGGTCCCCCCCATCTACACTCTGAGCTCTGGATTCGTTTTGCCCCCTGCTGCTGCCCCTCTTCACCAGCTCAGATGTACCCTTCCAGCCCAGGTGTTGAAGGAATAGCCTGTTTGTTTTCCTTTTCTCTCCTGCTTGGAGTCTTTTCCTTCCTCCACTTGTTTTTCTGCCTTACCACTCTGATGTTCTCTCATTTTTGCTGCCCCTTTTGGGACTCGCCTCCACTTTGTTGTCACTGTTGTTCTTCTTTTGCTGCCACTCCTTCCTCTACCAGCCAATCATTTTCTTTCACTTCCTTTGCATCTCCTTTTTTCCCTGCCTCCTCCACTGTCCCTCTCTACCCATCCGTTCATTGTCCTGCCCTTTCTGATGGTTGCTCTCCCCATTGTTTTTCCTCTACTTTTATCTCACACTGGTTGCTTCCCGTTCTCCTCATCCACTCCTTCCTCTCTCTACTGACCTTCCCTGGTCCAACTGGGACCTTTTCTCTCTACCATCTCACTCTCTACCTGCCCCTCGGGGCGCTCTCCTCTCACCTTGGCTTTTAAACGTCTACCTGGCCCCTCCAGCCCATTTGATCTCCACCTTCTTAAACGAGCTTGCCAACCAGCATCCCAGCACACAGCCCTGGGGTAAATGGCGGCCCTATGGATTTTATTTGCATAGAAAGTGTACATACTCATTGTAAATGCTATTATTGTTTCATTTCGCGAATAAAAGTAAAAAATGTAACTTTTATCCGCATCATTAGTAGAAAATGGTAATATATTTAAACTATTAACATTCATATTAATAATATATGAATGGTATGGAGGCTACATCTGCATGGAGAAAATTCAAAAACCGTTGGCTTTGCCAATAGTTGTTTGTCCTGTGGTGGGCTTTAGTCACCCCATCTCTCTTTTATAAAACTGGACCTGTCGGTGCTTGTTTAAAATGCAGCTGTGGCTGACATCATGACTACAGTCCCTCCCACCCCCCACACACCTCGGGGCCCCCACGGCATTTTAAGGCGATGGAGAGGGCGGGCTCTGCACTGTGTCGTCAGGGCAGCGGCTGCTTCAAGCGACGCACCTCCAACTCCTTTGTGCTGTAATCTTGCACTTGTGGTTGCCAAGCCTGGCAAGACTCCATGCCACATTTAGCGTGTCCCTTTGTATCCTCGAAACCACCAAGCGTGCCTAGGATGTCTTGCTTGTTTCCATCCGGTGAGCCGCCTCCAGGCTGCAATTCCAGGGTTTGTGTAGTGATAGGGTGTGCTTATTTTTACACTGTGAGCCTTGCCTTTAATATTAACTGCGCAGAAGATGTTTGCAGTGTCTCTTCGCACGATTGACTGCGCCCAGAGAGGCATTCAGGTTCCACGTGTTTTTTTATTTCTTTCGTTTTCACCAAGTGCAAACGCTCCTTAAAAAGTACAGCAAAAAAGGTGCATCGGCATGTCATTTAGCCCTTCGGTTAGGCATGTTTTAAACCATGTAGTTTGCACAATCAGACTTGTGATATATTTCACCGACTAAATATTAGGAAATCATTGTTTACTATTTTTTTTTTAATTGGAAAAGAAATTGTTTTAGTTGATGTCTCAACTTTTTCAATTTGTCGTTGCACAATTTACATAATTCTCGGAGAGAATGCATGTTAACAATATAATTACATGCGATCTCGAATTGGACTGGTCATGCTTAGCGGTTACACATTGCGCCGATTAGGACAAGACAATTTCCAGCTAATGAGATATGCTCGATTTTTAACATGGGCCGTTGGTTCATGCACCACAGTGCCTGGTATATGAGCATCTGTGCCGCTCTCCGAGTGTATTCCGGGTCGCTTGATCATCGAGGGGTGCACCTGGGCCTGAAGTCATGCCTTCAGACCCCTTTCCTTGAGATGCCCGTTCTCTCCCAGAGATGCAAAGCCCTTTTCGTGCTTGGAAGTAGTTTTTCACTTTGGGTGCAGCCGTGCTCTTTCCGTGTTGGACCGGTCCAGCTGTGTCAGCAGTGCACCCACTTCGTGAGGGTTTTCATTTAGTGTGCATGATCCGCTGCTTCTGTTGGAGCGCGCATGTTCGGAGTATTTGCGAGGCTGGTCTTCCAGTGTTGCTGTCGGCTTGATCTATGGTCTTACCCGATGGTGGTTCTATCGTTGCATTGAGAACACTCCTTCAGAATGAACTTGATGTTAGGGTTGCCCAGAGCAAAACCAGTGGTTATGATTTAATTCCAAATCGTGAGTGCATCACTATTCAGTGTTGAATAGATCACCTTAAGCGGGAAGGGAAAGTCCAGACCTGGATCTCGAGATTGCTGTGCCTAGAATCTCAAGCTTCACCTCACTGGATGACACTCGAGGCCAACACATGGCTTGGGTTCGTTAGTGGTCTCGTGCAGAAAGGATGTGGCAGAGCAGTTTAGGCTGGACTGCTCATTCTGGTGAGGGGCCAGCACGATTGACTGTTGCCCTCTCTGCAATGGCACAGAGTAAAGGGAGGTTGAGTGTGGCTAGAGGGGTTGCCCCTCCCGTTTAAGTAACAGTGAGTGGTGGTCTCATTAATCTTTGTTGTTGCAGCGCTGTTGTAGTCCAGTTATATCAGTTTATATGTGACACATAGACATTGAATGGTAGTTGACATGATGAATGAGTGCAGGCGGTGGTTGGAAACCGCCATTTAGTAGCCAAAGAACTCAGGATGATGCTTGGGGAGTGGGGGGGTCTCTCAGACCTGTGCTGTCACTTTAGAGATGTAAGGGACCATCTTCACCTCTGTGGTGAGGTCCTTAAAGGAGGCGAGTCCTTTCAGGGCTGTTGTTTTGATTCCCATGTGTAGGGCCTCGGGTGGTTAGCCGTGTCGTATGCTGCCAAGCCATTCCGAAAGATAACTACTACTGGCGGACTATCTAGGTTTTTCAATATTCCTTCTCTAGGGTTTATCAAGGAAGGTTCCATTTGTCTGCCCAAATGGATTCGGGATAACTTGTTAGCAAAAGGTTTGCCAGTTGTTCGGTAGCAAACCATTCCATTCACTGATTTGTGCATCTATGGTGAAGGTTGGCTGTTGATGGATAGTGACTGAGGATCTTCATTAGGTTTCTGTAGTAGGGGCGTAATCGGTGTTGATTTGGAGACAGTAGAGGGATGTGTTGTAAAGGTGGACGTCAGAGATTTTGCTAGATGTTCTCATGTGAAGTTTACAAATTGATGATAATGTTTTTAGTGTTTTCCTGTAAAAATCAGAGCAGGATCACTTTGAATGGACGTTGCATGAGGTTTGCACAAGATTGGGCTTACATGACTTTGTAAAGATTCTTAATTTTAGTGTTGCAAAACTCACGATCACATTGTGCCTGTCGCCAATAGGGTTTGTACAATTTGACAACCTGCAGTTGGAAATGCAGTATATTTCTAAAGCGTGTGACTTTCGCATGTGCGGGTTTAAAGCTACAGTACCCTTGTAATTATGTTGTTTGCTTGCAGTTTGAAAGATTGAATTGTCAAATTCTACTTGGACTTCGTTTGTCAAAGTTGCCACCATCAAGCACACCCTCGCGCCACTGCAAACTTCCTGTTTAGGATTCCGTCAAGTGTATACTGTTTATGGTTCATAAAACCCAACGACTGTGAGGATTCGATGATAGTGGCAGGGCAAAAGCTCAGCTTTCATGGTGCCGTAAATTAGGGAAAATGTGTAATAATACTCCTCGGAGAACAGTAAAACAGAGTTCAGTTAGCAGTGGTTTAATGGAATGTTGGAAGTACGGTCTGCGCGGAACGGCTCTGCCTTACACGAGGTGAATACCGCAGAGCCGACACACATCTGCAGGCACTTTAAAAAATCATTACTCAGCACTTCTCCGGCTGTCGCAATTATTTCATTTGACTGGGTACAGGAAAGCTCGCGCCCCTACTGGACTGTAGAAGCCAGATTAACATGGCCGCTTTAAGAGGCAGACAAAAGTTGTGCGCAAGGAAGTCGTCGCACTTCTTGTCTGTCTGTGCATTCATTTTGATGACAAAACGGCCATTGCAGGAAAAAAGCTAGTGTGTGCAGTTTGTGGGGGCAAGTATTTAGCATCGTCTTTGTCTAGCCAACCTGCTTTAAATTCTGCTGGAATATGAAAATATTCTAAACTGGATTCCTAACAGGCTATTGTCTAGCTGATTTTAAATGCGTTTGTGTTTCAAATTAATATGTTTTTAAGTCTCCCTTTAAAAGAAGAACACTGTTTCAGGACACAACTTGGCCACAGCTCTCAAATTAAATGAAGTTTAAGGGGAAAGTGTGTACAAAAACTGTGAGGGTTTTACTGCAAATCGGATAGTGGCAAATCTGCTGTTTTTGGTATTGGCTGCCTTCTAAGCCCAGATGTCCCACTTGAATGAGTGTGACCCTATCAAACGATACACTCCCTGTGGGTCCATCTTATCTTATTAAATTCAGAATGCGTAGAATCTGGCCACAGGCTTGTAGTAAGTATTTATAGTGGCCAGGGCACTCCGACCAAACTCCAGCCTGTTCTGATCCCCACACTCACACTTTCATTGGTTTGGCCCTGTCAGTAAATCACCCTGCATTTCACCTTGATAACAAACCCGGATGTGCAGTTCTGCAGGAGGGGAGTTTAGGGTATTTCCTAGCCCTAATGCAACACATTAAACTTGCCCTTCAAAATAAAAAGCCAGTCTCCAACAAAATATATTTGTAATGATAAATACCTATTGATATGCAAGCACCATTATGTTTCCAATCAAAGATGACTAAAGCGGTATGCTTGGTTGGGTAAAGTCATAAGAATCTCCCAGACTCTGGCAGAAGAATAAATAATAATAATAATATTTGGAGTTTTATATGGCGCAGCATACTGGAAATTCCAGTTATCAGAGCGATTGGTACCGGGTGCTAATAATGACCATTGTTATTGAACACATTTGTAGTACTAGATTTGCAACCTCAGAAAGATGTTGGCATGAGTCTCCCTTTGAGGAATTTCAACCCCCGCCACCAGCCTGACCCACAAGAAAAACCAAAGTTCCAAGCCAATTAGACCACAGGACCTAAAGTTACAAAAATGCTCCAGGGTAGTACTATTAGAGCAGCCTGGGACCAATAGGCCCTAGCACCATTGACAGCATTTAGGCATCGGACCGGACCAGTAAAAGAATTGGGTGACTCCAAAATGCACAGATCGTTGGCCGAGTTGTTGTTGTTGTTGGAAAAGCACTGCTCACCACATTGTGGACCGTGCACTAACGCTACTGTTCTGCTGCCCGGCCCCCATGAAAATATTAACGTCGTGGTGCATGCTCAGCAATAATGTAGTCATGGACTCTCACCAACCACAGTGGCCCTGGAAGTGCAATGCACTCTGATAGAACTTAAAGGGTGCATAATGCTGGCACGTGGAGGCAAAGAAAAATAAATGTATACTCCCTTAGAAAGGGTTTAGTATTTGCAGAACTGCAGCAGTTGGTATCGCTCAAGTTCCCAGTGCGGAAAGATGCACAGAAGGGGCAGAAAGTATGCATTGCGCAGCCCCAGCGGCTGTTTTGAAGAAGCCCAGGTAGATGCATTGAAACACCTACTTCAAACACCAAATTTGCGCTGTTGCGCATAGGTGTACCCAGATTTCATGTGTGCCTTGGCAACACCTTTGTACATTGGCTGCAATCTTTTTCATGTAAGTGAAGGAAATTCGCCAGCACAGCCCTTCAGTTGCGTGAACTCGTTTTGTGGATACGGCCCGTAAAGTTTTTGTCTCTAGCATTGGTCTAGCAGTAGAGAAATACTCCTAAAATTCTATGATACGTTGCATCTGCTTTATAACTAATCCTCAGAACGGGAGTATGCTGGCTTGCCGGCCATCTGTATCAAGATGGCGGAACCTACATGAGGACATTTTTCAGTATCCTGGAGTAAGGAAATTGAGCAGTGGGAGGAGGTGACTTTTTCATGTTAGAAAAGCAAACTGTTTCAATGTATTTGTTTGAAATATTTGTTCGATATTGATTTATAATTCAAAGTATACTCTCATGATAAAACTGTTACGGATATTTTCTTAACAAAAAAGAATAGATCGTTCAATTTATAGTGGTTGTACCCCCTCCTGGCCTTCCAAGGTGATCTCATATCCATCAACACATGACTAACCCATTTTCCACTTATTTTCTGTAATTTGCTCAGTTTGTCTGTCTGTTCTTTTCACTATAAAAATACATTTACAAGACACAAATGTCTTATTGATTTTCTTGTATCTTATCAGAATCCTATAAGATCTTGCATTAATCCTACTTCACATCTATACGATTTTAAATTCATTCAATACGTTTTTGGGCGTCAGACAAGCTCTTAATATTGTTCTTATAAATCGACTCGTTTCTCTCAAATTACTCATAAGAGTTTTACAGGGCAAATTCTGAAATCAGTGGTGAGTGTGCTTTTTAACAACTGTTTTTCAAACCGTCAATAGTAGCAACAAATGTGTGCCCCCAGGACACATTTCAGGCAATTTGTTTAAAAAAACTCCACTCGTATTGCAGAAAGCAGCTGCGGGACTTGGCTTGTGCGGATGCGCTCAAGATGTCGGGGTTTGCCTTTGCGCCTGCTAAGGACTCTTCTTCCTGTATGCAAACGTTCACACATTAGTCTAGGGCTGCCAGATTCTGAATGTCAATGGTGGCCCTTGCCCTTACTTGCATGTTGGCACACATCCAGCAAATGTAGAATACAATATTAATGAGTGCTCTGATGGTAGGTACACATGTAGTCTCTAAAATTCGAACTTGGCCTGTAGAAAACATGTATGCAAAGTTTTTCTACAGGATCAAGGGACTTCGTGAAAGATGGGGCCAGCGTGACACCACCCCATGCTGGTGCTGGATTGGAATTGTTAAAGTTAGCAATTCAAGCATTGAATCTGCTATTGTCAGGAATAGGTGTTGTCAAAAGACCACAGAACATCAAATAACTAATTGTGCTGCCAGGCTTATTAGGTGCCACAAAAATGTTAGTATTAGAACAGTGGTCTGCAACTTGTTCCTCCACAGATGTTTTGGATTACAACTCCCATCATCCCTCACTAGTGATTATATTGACTAGGTATAATGGGAGTTGTAGTCCAAAACATCAGGAGAGCTAAAATGTTGCAGACCCCTATACTGTAGTGTCTCAGAGCTCAGAGATGCTACTCCTACGAGTAGGCTCAACTTTGTGGTGCTAGCAATCCGATTCCACACACTTACAAATCTACAGGTTCTTCTAATGCCCAAACAGGGGATGCATGGTTATGAAGGTTGTCATCCGATCAGATAGCATGTTTGATGTATGGTCCCGTGCCCAGAGGAGCACTTATGTGCAGCTTCTATCCTTCTTCTTTTTTTCTGTTCTCAGACTAGACAAAGATTGTGGGCACCAGGCTATCCTTTTGATGATCTGATTTAAATGTTGTCACTGTATAATATGGGCCTCCATTCTTGGTTAAACCTCCACACATTGCTTTGTTGGGAGTTCAGAACATTATGGAAAAGAGAATTGCCACTGGCTTAGGCAGTTTCCACTTTAAGGGCTGTGCTGGCACCTATCGCCTCTCTCTGTACTCCAAAGGGGATGCAATCCGCCTCACAGCTGTATTTGCTGGAAATAAATACCCTTCTGTGATGGGGTAAAACCAAGTAGCCACTTGGGTAGCTGGAGATCTGTTTTTCTCTGGCTAATTAGGCTTTAAAACCTCAAAATGTTATCTGTCTGGATGGATATTTCCCACATTGGTGAATGGCACTCAGCCCTGAAATTCTCATTTTATTTGCCCCATGTCATCTTCTCAGACAAGCAGGGCCTTCCTGCCTAGTTTACCTATTGATTTACTAAAAACCTGAGCACATTAAAGGTGATGTAGAGTAGTGAAGCAAAACATTATCTGATCGATCAGTGGCCAGGTGAGGTTATCAATGCCTTTTTTTGGCTCTCTACAATGCTCGCCAATACTGTGATGGGGAGTCTTGCCATGCAAACAGGCACCTGAAACATGACATGAGTGCAGCGACCGATTGGCCTTTATATATATATATATATATATATATATATATATATATATATATATATATATACACAGACACAGAAACACACACACGAGAAGGGATATCCCACTAGAGAGCTAACTTGTTTACATGTAAAAAGGCCTTAAATATGCTCCTTACCCCTCCAACCCCACCCCCCCCATCCCTCTTATGAAACATTTCCTAGTAAGGGGTATGCACAAGGGGCATGCAAGAATATAGGCAGCAAAGAGGCCAGAATCTACCATTCTGTGAGCATGGGCTTGCAAATCCTAGTGTCGACACAGATAGCAAGCCTTTTGGTAGCTCTTGTGAGCTTACATCTATGTGGGCAGCACCACTAAACGTCCCTGTTCTATCGCAAGAGTAGTAGCAGGCAGTTAACTGATACTAGGGCAGCCTCTTTGACCTTATTTCTGGCTAGACTATTGAAGTATCTTTAAACCACTGGCTCACAGTATCCATGACGGTGAGATTCCTCAAGAGGAAAGTCATGCACATTTGTTGAGCTTTCTCAGCAATGTCTAAGAAAATTGATAACTGTTCACATAGAGGAATTGAAACATGTTGAATTATATTTAATAGGGAATCTGTTGTGGTGGGCTGGGATACAAATGCCTTCTAGGTAAAGACAAACAGGAGACCGTCCACAACAAGAGATGTGGTACCGATTACCACACAAGATGCACGTCTCTTAGGGAGACACGAAGTCAGCGGAAATGGTTGTTCTGATGCTTTTAAAACCTCATGGGTGAGGGTTGTTGTGGTGTATTCTGTGTCCATCTCTGAAGGCCACCTCTCTGGCAGACTATTGAAGAGGGCAGGTCAAAATCCACCCCGGCCTCCCATCCCACCAGGCACACAAACCCAAAGAAGAACCGAAGGAATTATGACCGTTAGCACCATTCGGGACTGACCCCCACTGCTCCCCTGATCGACAAATACGCGGAGAGGTACCCACTCTGCCAACCTTACAGCACAGGGTAAACTCAGACCCCTAGAGTGGATGAGGAGCTTCCGAATGCCCCTAAAGGCACTTTAATTGACAGCCTCGACTAAAAGTGACGAGAAACGTACTCAAAGTCATTAGCAACACCACGACACAGCAACGTTAGACATGAAGCACACGTGCCATCTGCACATTGGGACACAATCACGCACTCGAATACATGAAGAACACTTGCGTACAGTTTTATAAGTTAGAGGACCGTTGAACATACATACTGCATTATCTTGACTGCAGCAACGTGGAAACCGCAAGAAGCAAGACATACTTTGCAAATGCTTGCAGATGCTTATATGCTATTAACTCTATGGAACTGCAGGAGCACCTGACGGACCTGACAGCGCCATGCACAACTAACCCATGGATACTATAGGACAGTACAACAGGCTGGGAGCCATGCCATGGCTCAGGCAAATTACAAGTAGGCCACAACCGCCTCAGTGAAGCTGAGCTGAATTCAGGGCGAACAGAAGAGTAAGCCTTGTGGGACAAGGGCCCAGTGCCAGGGCCATCACAATGCAAGTGACATTATTTGTATTTTCTTTGCTGGTGTTAACTGCAGGAACACCTGCACAGAAAATACAAATAATTCCTCACAAATTCAGGCTAATTCCGAGCTGCAGAGCTCAGAAACACGGTCTCTGGACACGTGACCGGCCAAGCTGATGATAAATTGAAACTAGTAGCTGGGAAGAGATACAGTCTCACACAGCCAGACAATGGCTTGCAACAGAGTTTCTACAGAGGAGCGGTGTGTTATATGCTTTGAACAAGCGCTCTCATAGTCTATGGTGGTTCACATGCGTCACAATGCAGACACATAGTTGTTCTTATTACCTTGAAAAGGTGCACTTAGAGCTGGGAACTGACTTGGGTCCCAGGACTGGGGGCGACAGCTCTAACCAATCACAGTTCAGGAGCCTAGGGGTGGGTAGCAACGTGCACGGCCCAATGATCAGACCCTTACACTGAAACATGGTTGAAGTAGCATTTTCCGGGGATGAGCCAGGTCATTCATTTGACATGGGAGAACCAATAACCTACCAGCTATGGGGACCTCTATAGGTGAACTACTAACCAACGCCCAATCACAGGATGTGATAGGTTTTCTGGAGAAGGGCCCAGGTTGTGATGTCAGTGAGATGCAACTGTTACAAAACTGACCTGCGAGCCAGAATTCTCTGAGATGTGCTTGGATTGTTTCTCCGTGTACTGATCCCTGTGGTGTTTGGCTGTAATAAACTGCAGTTTGAACTTGCTCTTTATCTGGGCCTGCATTCCTTTTGGGAAGGGAAGGAGTTGGGCCTTCAATGAGTTCTGGGTTTGCAAACTCCTAGCACCCCTCGGCCTACCTTGGAGTTCTAACCTAACACTATCGACATTCCGGAGGAGGGTTTACTTCTCTTTGAATGGAAGTGTGTCAACATTTTACCATCAGAAGAGACAACACGGTACAATTGGGTGGTTTCAGTCATATGACCAGGATTTCAATTATTGCATTTCCTGATCTGTCTCGGCAAAGGGTTCTTAGTTTTTGTTTACATTTGTTCCTTCACTCATTCAGATGGAAAGACTTTTTGCTGTGGAGCCCAGAAAATTCGACCACTTTGTCTCTCTGGACATATAGTTGAGGTGGCCTATATGTTGTTGGTGTTGACCCTTGGGATTGATGTTGCCTGATGGGTCTACAGAGAATATATTCATTCAAGGGGTAATGTTACTCTTTCCATTAGCAGCGTCGCCGCGTCATTTCAAGACGCTAGCCAGAGAATTGGCCTTTCTCTGCTACGAATAGATCAACAGGTAGCAGTAGCAATAGGTTTGGCTGATGAGGGCACTGGCAGTGATCAGGCCTCATCCACTCTGTGGTTGTGGGCAGAAGCACTGCAGCTCATATTCCCACCCAACCAGCCTAGATTGACTTGGTAAATCTCTCGTGGAGTACAGTTGATCTGGGTTGTACTGAACATCAGCTTTGAGAGCCTGCTTCCTCCTACACTTAAGATACTGATCATCAAGAACACTATTATCAACTTTTAAAGCTCTTGGGTGCTGGATTGGGAGCACCTGAGGATTGTCGTGTTTTTGCATCCAGGTGGGGCCTCAAGGCAGATTAAAAATGGGAATGATTCAACTGTTCTCTAAAATGGATTACAGCAGTGTGGCACAGGTCACATCATTCTTGACTGTTTACACTTTTGCATTAGCTGCGTCACGGTGTCAGTTAAATCTATGCTTTAAATGAGATTTCTCTCGCACATGTTGATAACTAAAATTCTTCATTTAAAAACCCTTAAAATCATTCCATAATGAGACGGCAAAGCAGCTTATTCCGTATCATGCTATCTTCGCTAATCCATTTATTGAAAAAACGTGATTTTGAAACTAGTTCATACAGACCTCACATGTGCTTTTCTGTCTTTTTATGCCATCTCTCTAGATAGCCCTGATACAGAATATTTGCTTTCTTAACCTTCTCACTCTGCAGTTACTTGCAGATGTTCTCCACCCATCAAATTAGATCCCAGCCTGCGTTGCGTATCTAAAGCAGTTTAGCCAAACCACCCCGTAGAACTTACCTTACGTTCTTGGAGGATGTGAGCCATCACGTCGTATTGATGTAGCCCACACTCTCGTTCGTGTGCTTTACACCAGGGCACCCGAGGGCTGATTCAGGCACCCTCTAGTGAAATCGGAAAAAGCATGTTACCCAAGTAATGCTGCAGCCCATCGGGCAGACTTCCTCTCTGTGTACACCTGAACTGATCTATAGGCTCGTGGCTCTTCGCCAGTCCCCTCCTTAAGGGTATCTCTTCCGTAGGTATTCGAGGCATGACTTCCACAGTTGTTTTCTTTTATCCAACAGCATGTGATGATGACTTCCCAGGGAGTTCAGTTCGCAGGTGGCATCCCTTAGCCAAAGGGAGACATAGAAGTTAATTGTCAACACATGACCAAATCATCCTGGAAGGTTGGCCATGCCAAAATTCCTGCCCTCAGTCTGTCATTAACACAGAGTTCAGATGTGGAACCTGCTGCATCACAATAATAATTGGCCAGTGCTGGTAAAAGGTAGAACTCCCCACCCCCTGTCAGCTAGCCATGCTGATTTGGAAATAGACTTTAGCTCGCAGCTGCCACCTTGCCACATTTGAAGCACAGCTCAACCATATAGTTGGGCGTGCTCAAGCACCACAAAACCACCAGAAGTACCTGCTCCACTACCTAATGGTCACTTCTCCCGGGGCCTGGGCTTCGTCTATTCCCTGGGAAGCTCAGAGGCCCATAGCCCACATTGTGCCCAGTGGGCATTGACTGCAGGAATGCCCAGCGCACAGTGTGCCAGTGGGGGTTCCCTTTAGTCATGCCCTGGGAACAGTGAACAGGAAGTCTGCTTCCTGACTCAATGTCAGTGCAAGTCGGGGAATGCTGAACCAGGGATCTTCGACAAGAGTTTATCGCAGGGGTCTGCAAGCTTTGCCTCTCCAGATGTTTTAGACTAAAACTCCCACCCTTACTAGACAGAAGAGTTAATGTTGAGAGATCATTGGAGCCATAGTCCAATAATCCTGGATACCCACATATTGTAGACACTGTGCATACCTTTTTTTTAATTACCACACACCATATTGCAAATTTTAACTCATCCCTTTGACTGCTCTCACATCAGAATTAACCACATAGTACCACCCGTGCCATCGTGTTGCCTTTCCATTTTCAATGCGCAGAGGAGGTAGACTTTTTTGCCAGATGTATATATGCCATAGGAAATCGAGCTACATGTCAAGCACCTGTGAATGGCAATACCGGCATATTAATATTGCATGTTAATCACATATTTGAGGATCATTCTCTTTAATTTAGCATTTAAGCCTGTGTCTTGTTCGTGCTATATAAAAGCTAAAAATAAATGCATGCATTTTGACACAGGTTCAAAACAAATGGAATTCTGTGGGGTCTGCATCCATTTAGCACCTGCTAACAGCTAGAGGATACCATATCCATTGCAAAGTGTCATTTTCAGGCAGCATTGACATGTTTTAGTAAAACTCAGCATAAAGCCAAAGTGCAAAGGCGATTTTGCCTGTTACTCTTTTAAACGCTGTTTTGTAAAAGTTGAAAATGGCATCCAGGGAGCCCAACAGCACGTAAGTGCTAACGTTGTGTACCACTTTATGTAAAATGACTCACTTAGTTTTCACGAGTACTGCGTGCTCCGCTCCTCCCTGGAAACGCTAGCCTCCTCTGAGGAGCTCTAACGAGAGCAAAGCATGTGTTACGGCTTACTCTTACCTTATGCAGGTTGCCTTCGTGGGTATTTTACCAAATGTATCATCGCCCCATGCCCCTGGCTTCTCACATATCCCAGTAGTAGATAACTGTCCCTTTTAAGGAACGCAAGCAAGCTTACAAAAGCAATCGGTGTTCCCTCCTGCCAAATATTCACATTAGAAGAGATGCCGTTGGCGAGAACACACTCCTACCTATGTTGTCGCCTCCAAAAGGCCGGACGTATAGGGAAGGCTGTCTGCTCACTGGGTGGCTTTGGAAGGGTAGACATTTCAGAGATTCAATGCATGACAGCTGCTCCTTCTGTGACTTCCAAAGAGTGAAATTCCAAAATGGTGGCTCCAAGTCTTAATCCCTCTGGCCGCAAGTCCATGACGCTGAAGACCGCCGAACCGCATCTCTGCAGAGAGTATAGTGGCAGTCCTGCAAAGTCAATCCCATATCTACACATTTAAAAATGTCTACCATTTTTAACTGGCCTGTTACCGGCCTGCCAACAGTACAAGGAAGGAAGGTTGATTCAGAACAGTGTGGGTGTTGGAGATGGAGTAGAAGAGAGTTTGAAGGAGGGTGGGAGCACAAATGATCTGTATAAGTTGCAGATGAAGGCGGGAGGTGACAGGAGGCGCATGCCAAGTGTTGAGAAGGCAGGAAATAACACCAAGCAAAGAGTGAGGAGTAGCAAGGGGATGTGGAGAAGAATATTAGAAGGAGAGAAGAGGAGGGTTATAAGTGTCGGGACAAATGGAGTAACATGTTGGGAGGAGAATGAGGTATGAGCTGTAGGTTGCTAAGAAGGGCAAGTCTGGCCCCGATAGGTGTGAGGCAACTGATCGAGAGATGTAGTGATGACCTATAACTGAGCTGGGGGTACGTGATTGTGTAGGGATGATAATGTGGCAGAGTGTTGAGGAGCTGCAGGTGAAGCACAGAGTGAGAGAGAAGGACAAGGAAGTACTAGGAGGGATTACCCAAAGTAAGGGTAAGTTGATGAGTTGTTAAGGAGGAAAGTGATAGTTGGCTAGTGGGCCTGAACCTTTAGAAAAGGGGGTGGTGGGGGCTTGGACAAATCCCCCCTTAACCCCCTAAGACTGCCTCTTGCTGGAGCAAGACTTTGAGCTGTCATACAGACCTGTTTCCGATCTACCAGCCTCCAGAGACACATTTGGCAGCAGTCTTCTTGACCTGGGACACTAGGAGAAGGTCTTCCCCGCCAGGCGCAGGCTACACAAGACACAGACAAGAAAACAGGAAGAATCAAGAAAGACCAACTGTGATGGGCACCAGTGGTCCAGGGATGAATATCTGCTTCTAAACCATCAATCAGCCCCACCTCTAGTACACCACAACGGATCCAAACAGATTGGAAAAACAAGTAAATTATAAACCCCCTTGTCCAATTTTGGTAACGTCGAGGGAACTGCAGGCTTATCTCCGCAAGGTCGTGGATCGTTGGTTAGTTGCAACACAGCGAAAATAGTTATTACCCAATGATAAAAGTGACTGTCCATTCAAGGTTGTATACAAATATCTACTTTATCATTATCACAACAGACAGTTCTAACACAATACAAAATACAACCCACCCTCTAAAGGAATGCAGAGGACAGACAGTTTCAAGAAGGAAAGGGGATGAACTCTTTACTGACAGGAGGGTAGTCGGTAAAGTAATTATCTCAATAGTTCAAGAATACTTGGTTTCAGCGCAAAGGGAGCCAATGGGTCATAACATGTCACCAGCGGCCTCAGTGAAGTACCAGGGGTACAGAAACACAATGTACCTTGTGCTTGTAGAAGTCCTTGGTGCTCGACCGTGTAGAGTCTGGTTAAGGGCGCTTCGCAGCTTCTGCAACATAGTTCAGGATGGGAGACAGCTGCGGGTATCAGGCGGAAGGCATTTCTTCGAGCGAGGCTGGATGGACGGCTGCAGGCTGGCCTACACGGCAGCTCGGGGTCAGGAATCGTTGTCCCTCTGCTGGATGGCAGGTCTGAAGCATTGGTCGAGATGTCTCAGATGGCATGAGCGACTGCAGCGTGTCAACAGTAGACATCAGTGCCGTTGTTGTAGCTCGAGGGGCTCGACTGGCTCGAAAATGTCCTTAAGGCAGACAAAGTCTCAAGAGAAAAAGACCGATTTACTTTGATTTTCTTTTGATCTGAAAACCGTCATTGTAAAGATCATTTTTTCCTGAGACCTTTTAAAATGTATTTTTTCCCTCATTTTTAAAAATAATATTCAGGGGTTTCACCCCACGGGCCCTCCAAAGTTCTCTGCCCACCCCCACCCTCTCCCGGATGATTTCAGCCCCAGTCCCCTCCCCCCAGCCCCACCCTTGGAATTTCAGTCCCAGCCCCCCTAAAGCAAAACACACACACACACACACACACACACACACACACAAATACCCATCTCTCAGCCTCAGGCCCCCAAACCCCATCTCTCAGCCTCAGGCCCCCAAGCCCCCAAACCAAAACACATACATACTCTCAACACACACACACACCAACACACTTACCCGTGCTCCTGGTTCTGTCCTTCCGGGTCCCGCAGAGCCTGTCAGCCCTGTGTGCGGCAGGGGCGTGACCATTCACTTTCGAAAGACCCCTCCATGTGGTCACAGAGCAGTCTTTCTAAAGCGACTTTTCAGTGAAAAGATCTTTAGAAAAATATCTTTTCTCTGGGGCCGCTTCTCACCCAGGAAGCTTGCTGGCAGTACTTAGCATGATCCGCTGTGTGCTGGCGTTGTACAGGTTTTGGAGCTACTGGAAGGGTACTCTGGGTTCAGTAACTCTCTCTGTTCCCTGGGAGATGTTTAGGGGAGGGATCTTGCTTCCCTCTTTGGAAATTCTGGCCTTCCTTCACAGGAAAAGGGGTGAAAACATGTACTACTAAGTCCCACCCATCGTCCTGTCTGTTTGGATCAAAGGGGGTCTCTAGTTAATTGAGCTCTCTGTGGTTCCTGATTAAAGGCAGGTCTCTCTTGAAGTTGTGGTGAGAACAGACTTTCTGTCTCCATCAAATCACATACTCCTACCCTCTGAAAGGGGTCCTCCTGTGGGAGTTGCCTACTTTGAAAACATGAACCAGACATGACACGTTGCTGCCCTTCTTACTGAGGGGCGGGAGCTGGCTTCAGGTTGAAGCAGTGCATGTCAAAGGCTATTGGGGGGGAAGGGGTTCCTGTCTTTTGTTACCCTCTGCAGCTAGTATACTCTATTAGTATGCTAATTAGGTTTAATTGCTGCCACCATTATGCAGGGCCAACAAAGGATAGTGCGGATCCATGGAGCCTTTATTTTAATTAGGCTGCCCATGCCAGGGGGGAATGTTTTGCCCTCCCCATTTTGTGATGCATTGATGTACTCCTGGGTGTCACATTCCAACTACATGTGACATGGAGGACTGCGCCTGTAGGCTGTGTCAACCCATAGTACAAAATGTGTGCAGATTAGCCCCACAAATTTTCCAGAGGTTGACCTACCCTCATTTCTTATAACATTTCAAAAAAGCCCAGGTGAGTGCACACCCACCATGTGGATGGTCGAATTCTCTACACCAACCCTGAGGATGTGAGTGAAAATTCCTGGAGAGACTAATTTGGGAAGCCCAAAAGACATTTTCTCTGTTCTGAGAAACGGAGCAATCCTGTAATGCTTAAGCAGTGCCTTTTCTTTCCCCCCATTACAGTAAGTAGTCCTGGGAACATTTCTCCTCTGAAGCTAAACCGGTGGAATTTGCACTGCTTTCCGCTTCCACGCATTCACCTAAAGCACCATTACGGTCCTCTGCCACTGGAATTTGGCATGTTAAGGGGAGTATTTTGTCCGTCAAAGTTTCGTGCGGGTTCTCGTGAGTTTCGCATGCCATTGCCCGAGTTCACCCGTGTGATCCTTCGCACCGGTACAGAGGTATGTGTTGCGCACCGTTGTCTGATTATTCGTCTGTGAACCATTCTGTGGCCTCAAAACGTTTCAGAGCATGACGAACTGTTTAGGTCTCACCAGGCGCGCCCAGCTCTACAACTTAGTAGTTCAAATGGTTAAGTGTTTAGTTCCTTCCACTGAACACAAGTTTGAGGGGGTAATGACAAAAGGATCAACAATTTGGAATACCAAATCTACTATTCAGGTCACTGTTTTATAATTCGCCCTTCATACTTTTTCTCAGTCCAGCAGTGAAGATTAGTGGTAAATTATCAATTCACTCCTTATCCCACCTGGAGTACTGTGACGAGTAAGAGTAGCCCTCTCTGTGAGGAAGACGAGTAAACAATCTGCACATTAACTAGTACCACATCCGCTTGCCCCTGCCTGCAAGACCTGGCTTTCATTCTGCAAAAAGAAACATTCTCTTCCTTGTTCTCTACACGTGGGCGTCATTTTACTCGAGCCATGCAGTGGAAGCGCCATGTGCAGATGACCAGACGAATGCGACAACGGGCCCCGACGGCGCTGTGCTTTTCAGCGCTGAAAGTGTTAATTTCGCTTCCAGCGCTGTACAAACAGAGCTCTGTGTGCGCCCAGGAGTCAAGTTCACACCCCAGTGCGTGGTAACTTGAGTCCTTTATTGACATGTTGCAAGTCGAGAGCACAATAGCCGCCTGTGTCTGCAAATCATTGAAAAATCATCTCCAGAGGGGGGAGGGGGATACGTTTGGAAGCCATATCATGCTCGACAAAAGCACAAGAGCTGCACTGCGCTGCGAAAAATGCCCGAGTCAGCAAGTTCTATTGATTAAAAAGTAACCTTTAAAGGAACACTGGAGTGTGTGGTTAGCATTTAAATTTAAACATGCCACGGGTTGATTTGTGTTACTGAATGCTAGCACACAAGGCGGAACGTATCACACCCGTGTATGTCTAGCTCCCCTAAGTTGCTAAAGTATTTAATAAAATGTCATAAGGAGAAATGAGGAAAACTCGACCGTCTTGTAGTTTCTCTTCGCATGAAAATATTCCGAAGTTCAGCAACATGGGGGCTTTGTTTAACTTTTATAAGTGCCAGAGAAAGTGTTGAGTATTCAAATATTCCACCGGGTTGGTTCTGTCGAGTGGGGGGGGGGGGGGGTCTCACGTGCTGTGCAGGTTATAAATTAGCCACGCAGAAGGGGGGGGTAGAGGGGGCGGCCTACGTCAGAGCCACTGGAAGTCGTGAAGGGGCTGGGGCGGGAGGGGGCTAGGGTGTTTCTTGCTGAGGAAAGTCACGTCTGGGTCTGTCTCGTTGCTACTAGCAACCAGACATGATGTAACACCAGCATGAACTTGAACTTGGGGGACTTGAAAGGGGAACAATAGGCCCGAACAATCAATAAAGCCTATTTCAGTGAAGGATTACAGAACTGCTCCGGGGTAACCTTGCCTGCGAGGCTCCGCCGGAATTGCAAGAAGTGTGAAGAAAGTTTCTGCGTTTTAAATGTGAACGCTGAGGCACTGCAGATGGCTTGTGGTACTGGCAAAGTGCATCTCAGTACAGCCAGTACAGGTAGACTTCTCCCACAGAAATCGGGCATTTATGAGGAAGGGGAGAGACAGTTAATGAAATAGCGTAATAAAAGTGGGGCTGTTTCATAGGTTAGGGGGAAAAACTCCTTTATGCAAAACCTCTTCGGCTATTTTTTTAGTATACTTATCTAACGACCCATTAGAACATGGCGCTAAGTTTCACTTTATAATTGCAGTTCTTTGCTGAAGCCTTCTGTAGTGTCCGTACTCCCGGGCCGGGATATAGCTCAGTGGCGAAGCTTTTGTCTTGGAAGCAAGCAAGACAACGCAGAGCAACACAGATTTGAATCCTGGGTCCCGAGTTTAGAGATTGGTCTCCGGTATTGAGTGCGTTAGAAAAGATTAATTCATTACTTAATTATATTCATCTATGTATTTGTACATTTTTAGTTATTCTTTTTCATGGTGCCGACGCCACTTTGGTTGCCCGAGTGTTGCACCTGATCTCTGGGCCTTCATCCATTTCTTTCTTTAGTAAAGATTACGTTTTGCATTATATACTGTTTTTTTTTTGTCCTTTAAATGAAAAGCTGCAAGCAAAATACGTATGTCGAAGCACCTACCGAGGCATGTGTGTCGTAAAGGCAGTGGGGCCCCCAGAAATTTTTCATAACTGTGACCCGGTGAGGTCACTGGAAATCTTGGGGTGGCACACCAAAACAAACACATAACCGGCAGGCGGTCCGGTGGGAGGGGGAGAGTTCTTACGACTGTGGCTGTGACACCCCTTGGCAGCGAATCTGCATATAGGTTGTTCAAATAATAGCTGCTTTATAAACCATCAGCGTGATGTTTAATTGTGTGGTGGTTCTTGGACATTTAAAGATTGGATTGTTATGTGGGCACAGTGGTCTTTGCTTATGAGACATTCGGACATTGCTATTGTGTACGACTTGCCCCTTGCTGAAAATGCAGGCGTTTAAGTCAGCCGTTGGTCATTGAACAACTAAACCTACAATTTGTCGCCTGGACTGATCAAGGCGGTCCTTGAAAATCTAATCCTGCAGCATTGCGATATCTTGTATCACCGTAATGCCGGTTTTTTTTTTAGCTTCTCTAATTGTTGAGAGATGATTTAGTAGCTCAAAATGGCGCCAAGGGCTATTCTATTTAAAGTAATATCATTTTGAAACTGTGTAACTCATCAGCACTATTTTGTTTTGGCTGCGTTTGACAAATTCCGGCCTGCCATCTGGCCGGCACAGGTCATACATTGATTTTTTTATCCTAAGGATGCGCTGAATCTCCAGCCGCTGAAGACTTGTGACCCGCGTTCACTCAGCGACCATTACTGTCTACGAGGGATTCCTGCATGTTCTGCTTGCCCTGGATAGACCCGAGGAAGGGCTGCAGAGCCCAGTTCACCCTTTCAGGAGCTAGAGAGTATTATTTCACAAATAAAGAAAATTTGCCGTATCCTTCTGCCAGAGGAGGAAAATAACGGGTACGCAATCGTACAGCATGCATGTTGCAGCCCAAATGACTCTCGTTTAGACGTGTGTTTCACTTTGTTGTGCCCTTTGAAACAGCACCACCAGAATATGGTCATGGGCCTGTCAGGAAAAATGAAGACTGGAACAACCCCATGGCGCTCAGATACTGAAGAAACTCTGAGCAGTACAGATAGTAAAAATAAGGCTAGACCATGAAGTTCAGTTCATCTTCACTTTTTCATATAAGACCTATGCAAGCCAGTCACCCCAAAACATGTAGCCAACGTCCATACATTTACACCGACGGCATGAACAATGATTCATAGCCCTCATTATACCTGATCATTTAACTTTTTCCTTTACATTTTTGAACATCTTATTTTTTGTGTCCTTTTTTGTTGGGCATCAGCCGCCCAGTTAGAAAAGGTTTCTGTGCTACGTGCTTTATGGTTCAGTTCTGAGTGAAACTGATTTAATAAAATAGCATGCACCGTAGTGACGATAATGTTCCATACAGGGTTCTTCAACCACACATCTTTCCTTTTGCCTTCCCCGACCACTCTTCCATGGGGGAAAAGGAGGTGCAAACCACCAAGCTATCACTCTTCTGTGGTTAAGGCACAAGTGAATCCCTATCCCCCCATGCACCTGATGCCTAAACTCAAATTCCTGTCTCTACTATTTAAACAAATATCTAATAATGTTAGGCTTCTGTGCAGCACTTCCTGCAACTCCTAAGCTCTGTAATAATAGCCTTTTCTAGTACAGAACTAAATGGTTATCTAACTATTTGGGAGTGATGAAGGGGTGAGTCGGCCCTGGATGCACACCTTTGACTTTAGGTTGTGCACACATCTCTGAAGCCAGCACCTCATTCTCTAAGTTGCTTACCTATTTCGCCCACTGGGTATTCCCTTGACTAAATCCCTCCAAGAAATCCGAGACTTCATTAGGGTGTGAATACACAAAGGTTATCTCTTTGAAGTCTTTTCGGTCTGCAGTATCATGCATGGCCTTGATTCCCCTTTCTATCAACTATTTTTACTCTTCCCTATAAGCCATTGCCACTATGTCTGTGAAAGGAAAGATCAATCAATACCTTTTGCTGGTCAATCATTTTCCTCTGTTGTATCCCTGGCTCTGTTTGGTTGTATACCAATCGACCTTTTCACAATTGACCTCGGGAGAATTGACCTAATTTAGAAGGTCAATTAGGACATATATGCGGGGCAAAACCCCCCGCAAACCCCCATCCAATCCAAAAAACCCCACCCAATCCTTTTATATTATTTATAATACAAAACCAACCCAATACATATGTAAAATAACTAAAATAATATAAAGGTAAATTGTGCAGAAGGTCAATTAGGACCACTATAATTAGATCAATTGTAAAAGGTCAATTTGGGTAATACCCTCTATTTGGTACCTGTGGCCGAGCACAAGGCTTTGCCCCATCATCGTTGATGTGCTACGGAAAAGAAATCAAGCACAATGCCAAAAAATGTTGAGATAAAAAAGTTAAGCTCCAGAAAAATTGTGTTTTTGCAAATATAAATATAGAAATGTAATCATTGAATCTAAGTAAAGGGTTGAGGGTTAAAAATGGCCGCATTCAGAGTACTAATTACTCTAACATGTATATTGTTGTATCCATTTGCCCTTGGAATGAACATTTATAATAGTAGTCCATTCATGTCTTTGGGAGGAAAGAAAATGGTATTCTTCTATGTGTCTTAGTCTTTTCACACATCTTTTAAAGGTTGTGTGTTCAAGGGCCTGCCTGGGCCACAAGGCGGTGGTCTTGGCGGGTTAGGGCAGCTGGTAAAAGTTGCTTTAGACGTTTGAAGATCACTTAATAATGATGATGTTTCTTTTATGGGGAAGCAGAGAGACTGTGGAGATATAGCAACTGGATGACTAAACTAGTAAAACAGAACTCCTCCATAGACTGGGTCACTGTTGCTGCTGGGAGAGCGCATGCATAGATTGCATGCATACAATGAAGCCATAAACCTGCAATTTAGAGATTACTTGCCTTCCGGTTCCCTTTATCTCACAAGGGATCCATCACCTTTCACCTCATCGACAGGCTACCTCACAGGAGTGACTTTCATTGCGGACATCTCCAGTTTACTCTCTTCTGCCAAATTAGCAGACACTAATAATGTCTTTCTCAGAGATTTCAACGTCCTCCAGTCCAAAGCTGACAACCATCTTTGAAACCGCGCTTTTCGCACTGCCGAAACTATGGACCTTAAGGAAATTGGGCTCTCCTTCACGCACAACAAAGGAAACACCCTAAAGTTAGTCTTTACACCATCTCCTTTGCAAACCCTATCCCACATACCTGGTTTTATCACGCCACCAGACCACTGCCGATCCCCCATTTGACCACGGCCCACAGCGGTCAGGCAAAACACACCCTCACTCAGTGGCCCTCATTCAAAACCTTTCTGGTGAATGATCTCAAAGCAAACTTCACTGACTTCCCCACCACAGGGAATGCCTCAGTTCTCCTAGAATTACTGGATCTATGTGATTACTACAAATCGCCCCCTGCCAAAATGTGTACTTTTGTTTTCAAACCCCTTATCATCCCATATATATGTGGGAAGATGCATATAGTATATAATGAATATAGGGGCGTTGCAGTAAAAACTGCACAGTAACTGTACAATCCTAAACTATTCAACAACTCTATGAATCTAGTGGACACTCATGCACCCCCGCCCCCCCAGTAAAACAACTCCAGCTAAGACCAAACAATCTGTCCCTTGGTAAACCGCTGAGCTTGCCTCCAACACACTCTTAATCATAGCCCTAGTGAAATTGTGACGCAAAAGCCTGTAACCCTGGAGATCTCTTCAACCTCCAATCCGTGTCCGCCAATTGTAAGATTCTTATTACCGAGGACAAAGTTGCTTACTACTTCACCACCATTGCAGCAACATTTAACAGCAGCAAAGCCTTCTTTGAAGTGGTAAAGCATTGTACAAAACCCTCACCTGACTGAAAAAATAGACATCTGATATATTGAATCAATCTCCCACAGCATTTATCCCACTTCACTCCAGCATGCACACTGCCCCTGTGGACAGAATTCTCTCTGCTCTCTCCCAAGACCTTTTAAGAACAATCACCTCCCTCATAACGACATCCTACTCTGACAAGAGCATCCCGGCCTCCATTATTAAATAATTGATGGGCCCGGCTCTCAACGCACTCAGCAGTGCTGTTCTGCCTATACTGAATGTGAGAAACCTAGAGGTGTACTCCCCTTAAGACCCTGAGAGTCCTCTATTCTTGTGACCTGGGGAAGGCCATCGCTCTTGGATCCCAACCCTGGGGTTGAATGAGTGAGGGAGGATCGTCTGGGTAGGGTAATCTGGGGTTGCCTTCGCGGGAATACCCCAGGTGAGATGGGGTATCCTAACGGGTGATAAAAGAGTAGGAGGAAGTCCCGGACGCCATCATGGGATACATTAATTCCCGTCACCCTAATCCATGTTTTAGCCCAAGAGGGAGGAAGAAGAGAGTCAATTGCCCAAGGTGGGGAAGGTAGAAAAATCTACAAAGACAGAAGTCTGACAGTAATACCCATTTTCCCCTACCAATATAGATCATAGGGAATACCATCAAGACTCTAGCTTATATAATCAACCCTCAGGAACCGGGAAGGGGACTATCCCCTTGAGGGAAAATCAAGCCATAGGATTTCCCTGTGCCCATTGTCACTTCCCTGATGAAGTATCAAAAAATAGTCCTATTCTCCAAAACCCCTCCATCACCCCCTCCCCATTTCCAACAAATACTGAGGCGAGGAAGAGGCAACTAAGAGCAGTAAAGATTACCCATAGAAACAACATGGGGAAAGTAAGGGCGACCTACTCTAGAAAGAACTCAAGTGGCCCCACTAATAGAGCCAGGTAGGGTCAGGCATTTAATAATCGCTATTAACAAGTGACTCCACTTGACTGTTTTTCAACTGTAAAAGGTGTGGTTTTTCACAAAAAGTTGAGCGAGCTGGGAGTGATGTCCGGACCGGTGAAGCCAAGGAGCACAGAGCAGCAGGAAGGAGTGAAGCCTGGAGGAAAACGGCATGCCGAGACGCTGGCCCAGTGTTTGTGAGGGGCTGCAGCGTGGCTAAAGAGTCGTGTCTCCAAGGAGCTGGATCTCAGCAGCCTGCATCCTTCTGGTGGCATTCGGGGCAATGCTCGTTCCCTTGGGACGTGTGCCGGTCCCATGTGTGTCTGAGGGGCAGGAGGTGAGACCCTGACCTCAACTCTGTGCTTCCAAAGGGCCCGCCTGTCAACGTGCCGCTTGCCGGTGAGTTAGTTAGAAACTCGGGAGCGTGTGTCTGACTAGAAAGAAAGGCATTCAAAGTGGCATAAAGACTTGTTTTGGCAAAGCATTCAAAGTGTGCACAGTGAAGAGGGACAGTGTAATAAATGTGCAGGAAGCACAGGAAAGAAGGGATAAGTGCAGAGCTGCACATAAGGAAAACCTATGTGAGGTGTGCAAGAGGCACGATAAAAATGCAAAGGAAGGTACAAGACTGCACTGTGGACAACAAGGAACAGAAAAGGGAAGGTGCAAGTGTGCACGAGGAAGTTAAATTGGAGAAAAAGGAAGAGCACGAAATAAAGAGAGAGGGTTACAGATCAGAGTGGTCATGCCTAGGAGGAGCAAAGAACCAGACGGTTTTGAAAGTCTGTAACCCTCTCACAAGTGAAATGTGTGTGAAAGAACTGTAAATAGAAAGGAAGACAGATTGAACTTGTATTGGAAACTGAAGAGGGCCCTAAGCTTTGGGAAGGGAGCCCTGATAGGTCTGTCCACCTGGATAAACTGAACCATCCTGACAAACTGAAACCATTTTAAAACCAGAAAAAAGGGCCTGAGCTTGGGGAAGGGAACCGTGAGAGCTCTAACAGAGTGGAGTACTTATTGTTTCTTGATACTGACGGAAAAGCAGAATACAGCTTGACTATACTGAATGTGTGTTAGAAATCTGAAAAGGGCTGTGAGCCTGGGCAGGAAACCCTGAGAGGCCTAACCAAGACTGGTTGTTTTTGCAGTGTTGAAAGGATTGAAGTTTGGGGAAGGTAATCCTGGGAAGCTTCAAGAGGAACTGTTATATTTCTTTTGTGGTGTTTGGAATTTGAACAAGTTGAAGCTTGGGGAAGAGATCCCCAAGGAACCAAAGACACAAAGTATTTGAGAAAATTGCAAAGGGCCTGTGGAGAAGGTCTTACGAACAGTCCTTTTTGATTGAACTCATCTATGTGACATTGACCAAGCTACAACTGCTAAGAAGACCACCTGAAACCCACCTTGGTTTTCCTATTTTTGTTGAATCACTGATTTTCATTTTTAAAGATTTCCTATCAAATTTCTAGGTTTAGACACAGAAGGGCGTTTAGTTTGGACTATTAGACACCGGCAGCCTTTCGAAACTTCACATAAGGGAACCATCCATTTAGAGTTAGGGCCAGTTAGGTCTTACACCAACCCAAGAACCTTAGTAAATCAAGGTTTTGAAATTAACCTCTTTGAGTCTGTCTCTCTCTTGATACCATGCCTGTCTCGCATGAAGCTCATACAGCACGACATCTTTATATCAGTCACCCACTGCCTCCAAAACACCAGTGACCTACAGTATTATGCCTTCATATCAAACTCCTTCAAGGCCCATAGAATAGGTAATAGTCTTCAGCAGAGAAAGGGACAGGAAACGGACACATTGTACAGGAGCCTTACTTCTGTGATGAATAGAACATTTATGGTGGGAGTGTTTTTCATCTAAGGAGAACATCCACTCCACCTTCCTTTACCTTTCGAGTTAAGGATGTCACGTAACAACATCAGCCTATTGACAATCTTCAGCTGTTTGCTTGGCATGGTCCACCTGGTGTAGGACCTCTTGGCCCCATATAGAGCTTCACTCTGCCAATGATGCATCAGCATTGCAACAAAGATGTGTCAGTAGATCAAGTGTTCGTATACTCTATGCCTTCAGTCACTTGTCAAAATTCTCTAATTTCTAAGGGCTTGACATGTCTCCACCAGATTGGCACTTTGAAGGGTTTCACTTTGAGGGCATGCATTAGCATCTGTGCCATTAATGACCCTAATACTTATCTGTGTTCAAAGCTTGGCATTTCCTCTAGCTGAGATACAGGGAGTACGGGGAAGCTAAAGGTGAGTAGTCAATTCTACTTAAGCGATTATGCAAGACACCTGGCACGTTCGATGGCTATCGGTGGAATCTCAGACTCAGCAGATACGTATAATGAAGTTCTTACTACATGGTTCACGATAATCCTATATATGTACGAAGAATAGGTGTTTAGGTTAGCTGCTAGAGGGCTGTAAAATAAAACGAAAAGAGCATTGGTTGTCTGGAGGGGTCAAACCTGTCTATTTAGACTGGCACACTGACTGCCTTCAAGTGTCTTTTCCAGTTCCCCTAAGAGCATTGTTCTCCTGGTAGGAATTGAACTAGATAGATGTATGAATTTAGCTGATGACGTTTAAAAGATGTAAGAAACCTGAGGGTATTCTCCCAAGTAGACCTTGAGAATCCCTTATTCTGGTGGGCAGGGTAGGGCTGGCGCTCTCACATTCCAACCCTGGGGGTGGACAAGCAAGGGAGGGGATCACCTGGGTAGGGGAACCCAGGATTATGCCCGGGGGAATCTCCCAGGCGAGACACAGTATTATGCCAGGAAAGAACAAAGGGAGAACAAAGTACTTGAGGCTTTCATAGGCTATGCCTACTCAACCTTTCTTCCACCCAATAATCTCCCTTACCTGAATCGAACCACCCCATCACCTCTGGTAAACCTATTAAGAGCCCAAACCCTGTTAAAGTGGGAAGCAACCTCTCCCAGAATCCCTGTTTTCCTGTTGCCTACCTGAATACTCCCGGTCATTCTTTTACATGTCCCTCTTTTGTTTATTTAATTTATTTTTACATTTGTAAAGCACCCAAACCCTGAGGCACCGAGGCGCTCTTGTGTAAACCAAAGTACATGATACATACTTGAAAAATTACAAAAGATCACAATATCACTGTGGTGGGCATTCTTAATAAGCGAGCAAGTGTCTATAACCCTAAGTGGGTTAATCAGATTAGGTGAACAGCTGGGTTTTCAGTGCTTTGTGGAATGTCCAGTAGGAGTTCTCTGCCCTTAGTTCCTCTGGTTTTTCTTTCCAGAACTCCCAATCTGCATTGACAAAACACTACTGTTCCCAAAATCCCCCTGTCTATTTCATAAACCGTACCAACGCTAAACCCCCCCCCACTCCCTTTCTGACACATATATTTTCTTACACCATGAAAGACGATGGACTAACAGCAGAGCCGTTTACCTGACATGTCACGACACAAGGGTTAGGCAGAGTCAGGCAATTAATAATAACCACACACACTGACAGCGTTTTCCTTTCCCTGCAGGGATAAAAGTTTGAGCACGAGAGCAAACTACGAGCAAGGCAAACCGCACGATGAGGCAGCTAAACCAAGGTGGCAGTTCAAGAGGAGGAGGAAGATGGCGAGAATCAAAAATGGCGAGAACCGAAGGGGCGACAAGGAGAGAAGTGACCTTGCCCTTTCTGACCAGACCTCTGAACCCTCTGTGGAAGGAATCGTAAGACCGCAAACAATAGCCAAACATGTTGCAGCAGTCGTCAACAGTACACAAAGCCCTCCTACACTGATAAGCAGGACAGGGAGAGATGCTTGCTACTGTGGAAGTTCTTGACTCCAGAGACATTAAAAGCCAAGCGGTTCATCACAGCTGGTGAGTCGAGGGGAGAACCGATAAGAAACCAAACCGTGTTGAACGAAAGTGGCAAATGGCAATTTAAGGGAAGTTCAAAGAACTGTTAACGTCTTAGGGGAAAACCAGCTGTAGAGTGTCCGTGGGTGCTCACTTGAGAGACTCTGATTGAAACTACCGATACCAGAAGACCTTAGGAGAGCCACCAAGAAATGGTCAAAGTGGTTTTACAGGGGTCTAGCAAAATCCCCTGTACAGTCGAAAGTCTTTGACCGACAAACCATTGGAAAATTAAGGGAAGCGAATTTCGCATAGTGTAAAAATATAAGAAAGTAGAAGGAACTGCAAGGCTGGCAAACGTGAACCCGACAGGGATGTCCACAATGGATTGTCTAAAAGGACATTCTAACTTGTGAGTGCAACAGGTGAAATCTTTTGGAATAAAAGCGGTAGTGAACCCAATGGAGGGAGGCAAACATTTGAGAAGGGTCTGAGCCCGGAAGGGGGGGATCCAGGGGTGAAAAATCTTCACCCAATGACAGATGAATATAGCAGATGTAATCTTGTGAATACAAGCCTTAGTGAACCCGACCGATGGAGGCTGATATTCGAGAAGGGTCTGAAACATGAAGAGGGAGCCCCAAGGGTGGAGAATCATCATCCAATAGTACAATCAGAAAGGAACTTTTGCTTGTTATTTTGAACATATCGGGCCCTCTGAAGCAAGAAATGTAACCACCAAAGGTCCTGACATCTCAAGGACAATTTTGTGGATCTGAGCCCGGAAGAGGTGGGATTGAGGGGTGAAAAGTCATCACCCAACGCACATACGGAAAGCAACGTATTGTTTATTTTGAACACATCAGGTCCTTGGATGCAAGAGACTTTCTGTAAAAAAGAGACTTGTCCACCGAAGGTCCCTATACCAGAGAATTGAACTGCAGTCTTGTGCTGGGAAAGATCGAGCTTGTGCTGTGCTCAGGAGCCCCGCCTTGTCCCGTGCTCAAAAAAGTGGGAAGGGAGACCACCGGCTACCACATCCTGACTTGTGAAAACTTCTTTCTTTCTTGTGAACCCTACCCCACATTCTTTATGTATTTAGTTGCAAGGGTTGGCAATAGGCTTTTCTAAGTATAGGCTGTTTTTTATTTGACAAGACACCACTAGGACTACCGTATTATTATTTGATGGTCGTAGCTTGCTCCCATCTTAGATTCAGGTTAAGATTAGGTGTTTTACCAACCTACCTATACAGTTTACTAAACACCCTTGAACTGTGATCACTTGTCTGTCTTTACTGTTGCCACCATGAGTTCCTTACAAAGAGAATTTAACATATAGCACTTTAGTTCAATATAGCTATGTAGAGGAGGAGGCAAGTTTCTCTACTGCAAGTCCCACCCTCATTCCGCCTAAATGTTGGCAGCCGGAAATTGTGACATGCGCAAAGCCAGTAATGATACCTATACCGCGTAAAGTCCTGGAAATAGGACATCCATTGGGGTATCCATTGAGAAAACCTTATATGTATCTGCGAAGAAATTACAGTCTTCTGAAGAAAGCTCCGGAAGAAGTGTGAAAAGGAATGAAAGAGAAGACTGGTGATGTCACAAGAAGCAGAAATGTCGCACCTAGAATAGATGCCAATAAAGAAAGTATATAGATCTTATAGATTTATAGAATCTGAAGGTGAAGTAGAGAGTTAAGCAACATTTCAGGAGCGAAATGAAGATTACACATGCAGAGAGCACGGAAGAAAATGCAAAGCCATTTCATAAATTAATTGAACATATTAGTGAAGGACGGAACTCTAAGGACTAGGTTCGGGGAATGTACAGATTGATTGCTTCACCTAAGAAATATGGAGAGAGACGAACAGTAATCACCAATTGGTAATATATGTCCAGCTGTGAAAAAGGCCAACAGCTGAAGCACGTGTCGCCAACAGACACTACTTGTACTATAAATAAACTCAGGCTTAAACTGGCGCAAATTGTGGTGTGTCATTAGTAAACTGTGTGTAATAAGTGGCAGTGGGAACCCTTTGGCCACACGCAGTGCGACAGTGTGTAACAGGAAATAATTTTAACAACACGAGGTAATATGGCATGCGAGAAATCCCTCACAAAAACCCACGACACTAGAATACATTTCATAAATGTGCAGACGCATAACGCAAGTAGACTAAGTAATCATGAGGCTAGCTACGTAGTGCATAGACTGTAGGCGGTGCCGCCAATATACATATATAGGAATGTATAGGCTCTGGATGTACCACAATGCATTTTAGCAAATTTGGTCTCCATGAATGGAATGTCTGGATGTGTGGTGCAGCAGAATAAAACCAGCTGAAGGTGAAGGAAGATTTGAGAAGGCTGCCTGGCCCAGTGTCAAGAGTGGGGGCCGCCAAGAGCCTGTTTATCTACTCAAGAAGATACAGTGAACGTGAGAAGCGAGCTGAGCTCCTGTTTGAGGTGTAATGGAAAAACACAAGAGTGCCAAGGATTCTTCATTTAATAGTATTAAATGCAACGAAGGAGCTCAAAACGTGGTCTCTAGTGACATGGTCAGATGAAAATAGACTTCAGGGCGAGCTACACTGAGACCAGAAGATAAGGCCATGCCTTCACTCCCTTTTATTCTCAGGCACAGTGTGCCTTCACAAGGCAGAGTTCAAACGCATTAATTGAATGGCAGGCTTCAGGAGTGATGGTGGATGTTGGGTGGGGAGGCATGACCAGGCCAACCTCCCAGCACATGGGGTACAGCTTGCGTGCTGCTAGCAAGTGGAATATTCCAGAATGGGACAAGCGTGCCAACCAATTGTAGAGGCCTACGTAGTAAGGAGCCCTATAGTTTGAGAAGCCAATAGAACTTTGTGTTTTAGTCTCACATGGAAGATGACTTGCACTTGGGATGGGCTTAGTTGGCCACCTGACCTTAGAGACCCAATCACAAACCCCGCCCCAACAGAATGTATACTTCCATTTTCCCTTTAAGTCCATCACATCCCCTCGTAGGTTTTCTTATTTTGCCACGTAGTATGACATCACTTATAACAAATTTTTAGTATAAAGTTGTGTTTTTTATGTGAAATAGTTGAGAGACTTGAGCGAACGTCGATTGATGGCTGTTGTACTCCATGTTTTAGATAATTGTTAATAAAACAGTTCCCGAGTTGGTCTGATTGAGGCATGAGTAAGATCTGCATCCCTATCCATCTCAGATCCTGTGACCTTGTCTTAAAGGGCCTATGGGTTCAGTTACTTCAGTACTTTTTAACTACTATAGGAGCAAAGGTGCTATCATGCATATTGGTTTCTTTTTGCAGCAACCACTTGCTGTTGGAGGAGTTCACCTTGAAGTTGTAAAATCAATACATTTTCAGTGTAACTATAGTGAAGCTACTAGAAAGGACTACCCATCACCTATAACTTGCAGTCAAATGTGTGCCAAAATGACTCCATCAAATCGAGTTGTTTGTCCATAAATAAATGCTGTATTAGTCTGACATTCCCATTATAAATGCAAGACTACATTTCCATAATGGAAAGGCATATTGGCCATTCATCTCCCGAAACATAATTGGTGCTTACAGATGCACATAGTTATTATAATGAATAATGCATGGGTGAAAAATGAATAATATGAGATCACTGGTGGAGAGGATTAAACCCTCAAATCCTGGGACAGCTCACTTTACAGGAAAGTGTAAGCTCTGTGGCAATGATGAGCATATGAACCTATTTTCAGCTCAAGACACCTGCAGGCTTTGTGGAGGGAGCATTCATGTGCAGGAATAATGACCCTGTCGAATGGCAAGGTGACACCCAGTGCTGAAACGATAGACCACACCCATTGCCGCTGTATCAGCCACATCTCCGGGATATGCTTTGCTGAAATGGCTGATTACAATGAGATAAAGTGATATGTTCAGATGTCTCTCCTTACACCCAAAAAGAACACAATACTTTTACTTCCTCCAGTTACTGTCACATATGATGCAGGACTAACTGCAAATATTATGCAGAGCTTGAACAATGCATTTGTCTTTGATGACCCAGAGACGACTTCCTCAAATGGTGCAGAGCAAAATGATTGGTTAAAACAAATACACAGGACATTGCATCCTCAAAGCAAAGGAGAAAAGAGCATTTTAAACTTCATTGGCTGGAGGACCAGTATGCATGGAATCTGGCTTATCAAAAAGTCCATATATTCTGAAGGTAGAGAACGCTTTGAAAACAGTCCCCATTTCTAGATGAGTTGCATTTAAAGAATACACATCTTTTTTCACATGTAACTGGAGACCGCTTTAAAAATGCCTGAGCCTAACTTTGAAAACATATTACATTCAACTGTAATGCACCTTAAGCTCAACCCAACCAAAACAGAATGTGCTCCCCTCGTTCATCCATCCAAACAGGAAATCCTCCAAGAATGGCTGAATGACATGCACTGGGATAGGTTCCCCAACACACCCACTATGTCAAAACTCTCCGATTCATCATAGACCAAGACATCTCCTCCAGCAGTATTTAACAAAAAGGTGCAGTTGATTGGCATCAGCTCCCACCGATATACAAGATTGACCCCTTCCTCCCACCCCAGTTAGTTTGTTTGCACTTGTCATCCACATTTGAATGGTGGCAAGGCATTCCTAGAAGCATGCAAGTTTGTCGTAGCAGTTCACTCTGATGTACAGCTGGGTATCACAACTTATTGGTGTACAGGGATGTTTAAATAGTTGAGGAGTGAACCTAGTGGTTCCATGTAGAGCTTGAGAAATCACAAAGGTGGGAGTATTGAACACTGCCAAACTCCACATGTAACCAGTAGGTGGTCTGATCTGAAGGTTCCCTTCTGAACAGATTGGTGTCAAATAGTTAAAAGCAGACTAAATTGAGTACCTAAGAAGCCCATTTTTGGCAGGAGGCTGGAAAGAGTGCGACGGCCATCCGTAGACAACGTAATGGTTTAGAAGGACCAGGAGGCAAGAGTCCCCTTTGTCCATGATCTAAAGAGCATCGCTTAGATAATCGCTATTAATGTGCTGCATTGGGGAAGGAGCCGAGATTGCTAATCCTGTAGCAGGCAGTGGCGGCTGTTCTGCTCATGGAGTTGATTGGATACTGCCTTCTGAGCTATTTTTCTGATAAATGAGAGGCTGATTATTGGCTGGTAGTTGTCAAGGTCCTCTTAGTCCATGGTGGGTTTCTAAAGGAGTGGCCATGCCGGTCCTGTTTTAGGCAGCTTGGAAGGTGCCCTGACTAAGCGAGGCATTAGCTATATGGAGAAGAGCGGTCAGAGTGATTCCTGTGATCTTTTTTTAATTTGGCACAAGGTAGACCATCATCACTGCAAGAGGTTGTTTTTAGTGAGGCGAGTGTTTCAGTGAGCGCCTTGGAGGCAAGGGGGTGATGGCAGTCCAAGGTTAGGTTTCGTGACCTGGGATTGTTATTGATGGTGCGACCGATTTAGATACATCAATGTTTTGTCCATTTGTGTTGATTTTAGTGGTGAAGAAAATGGAGTTGCATTTCTCCAGGGACACTGGTACTTCTGAGCCTGGTAGTCATTGGCTCACTGGATTACTATTGCTAGGGCAAGCATTCTGCGGTAGTGGTATGCTTTGGCTTCATTGGTTAGTGCCTCATGCCTAGCATGTAGTTCTTTAAGGGTGAGGTTCTCTCTGGCTGTTGAGATTTGCGGGTCAGAGAGGTTGACTCTGGTACAATATTGTTTTAATGGGCCAGGTGGATTTGGTTGATTTCCAGTAGAGGGTCAAGGTTACAGGTGATGGGTCCGAGAGGTAGATCAGTCTTTTTTCCCATGCTTCCATCGGTACCTTTTTAAACAGGAAGATATGATGGGATAACCTTGTCTCTTACCAGTAGGAGGGTTGGGTAAAGAAAATAGGGATTCTGGCGTGGTCTGTCCAGTCAAACTGAATGGGATTGAGTACGGGTTTGCACATATTGTTATATGGAGGTAGTATACAAGGTGTGTCTTGTACTCTGAGTGGATTCCTTGTAAATTGAGCGCCCAAGGAAAATATTGGTTGTGCCTGTGACTGAGGTCTGTAATCTCTGACATGAATGGAGCACACCTGCGATGTGTCCGCTAGATGAGGTGAAAAGTAGCAAATTCTACGTGTGATATGCAAGGAGCACCATGGATTTCAACAGCCATTTGGGGGGACACCATGCAGGGTGTGTCGGACACCTCCCCTGGTCTTCCCTGTTCAGTCAGCAAATTTGATGCTATATCCAAAGGGTATGAGAATATCAAAAACCTGGGAGGTGAGGGGAGAGACACGTTTCCATGATGAAGGTAGTGGTATGATAATGTGTTCATTATATTGTGCTTTCGCCAAAGCATTTATCTAGAACATATCTGCATACAATATTACCCACCCAAAATTGGTACTCCTTTATCGACCTCGGACAAATTAAAGGCTGAGTTGGCTATGCCAGGATTTGAACCTACAATCTTCAGATCACAAATGATTGCAGCAGGGAGCGCTGAACCCGCTGATCTATCCTACCGGACAGATCAGCAATCTCTCTGTGAGGTGGGGTAGTGCTGACGAGATGAGCGTGGGTGCGTTTTGAGAAATTGGAGGATCAATGATGATGAGTATTTTGTAGAAAGTTGGATCTTTTGAGCATATGGATAGTCTGTGGTTCTAAGAGACAGATGGTGATGTCTCACTGGTGCCCAACGAGTAAGGGGTCTGGCTCTTGATCCTAGGCAAGCCGTAGTTGGCACAAACAGTTCATGTCCTTATCTTTGGACATCCTCAGCTGAGGATGACACCTGTGGAGTCAGTTTGAAGTAAGTAGATTGCAGGAATGGATTGCAGGATGAGGTGGGACCTTGGTCCCATGACCTAGACCCACTTGCACCCGCATGAAAGAAGTGAAAAATGCATTAAAAAGTAAGTCGTATATCAAAAGAATCAGTAGGTACTGTAATGCATGACGAGTGTCGAAAATGACAAAAATGTGCTAGAATGTACTTGTTTTGCAGATGCCAAGAGTAAGCCAAAATCGTTTCTTGAAGTGACTGTTATTCTCTTAAAACAAACCAATGTTTATTTTAGAACCAAAGGTTCCTTAATGGGCAATATCGTAAACCTTATCACACAATATTGAGTCACTGTCCTAGAACACTGACCAAAAACAATAAATGACAGAACTGGACGCATGATATGTGCCTATACATTGCATAATATTTGTGATTTTTGAGCAACGGAGGTATACGCATATCAGCCAGTGTTGTGTTAATATGTAAGTGACTATTGAAAGCATTTATCAAAGCTTGAGCCTTCCAGCTGTGACCGCGGTAAGCAACTAGGAGTAAGACCTGGACACAAGGGCATTGTGGTGGTTGGCAAAGATTTTCATTAAAGTTAAACGGGGTGGGGGGTGGGAGAAAGTTCTCCTCGCCCTAACTCTAGGAGGGGTTTCCCTGCCTCGCAGAAAATAAATGATGTGTCTGTTGGAATGTCCAAAGTAAAGTTCCATGTCCAGTGTCCACATCCTAACCTGACCCCTTACATCCTAAACTCAAGATAAAGTGAAAAGAGAAATAGTCTTTCAACCGGTCGTCTGCAGCTCTTTTCCAAAGTTCCAACATAAAGCTTTAAAAGGTGCAAAACTGAATAAACAACCAAAGTTCCTCAAGTCTCATGAGATGATTCCCTTCCCCTGAGCTTCTCATGCCTTCACAGTTTCAAAGGGTATGGTTCTTCCCTTGATCTCTTTCTCACTTTCACAATGCCAAGAAGTAATTTCACTTCTCTCGTCTCCTCAGAGTTTTTTAACAGTACCAGAGGCAATGACTCCCTTCCCCTAGTTGCAATATTCACAGTACACACTTTCCAATCACAAGGGGAATGCCTCCCTTCCCCTAGTCACAATGTTAAAGTTCTTACTCCAGGGGCAATGCCCCCTTCCCCTTGATTTCACATACTCAAGAGAGTGACTTCCTCCTCTTGTTCTCAGTTCATATGCAGATTCTTTACAAGCATGAGAGTGAGCCCCAGACCCTCCTCCGTCAGTCTGGTACACTTTCCTCCTTCACTTCCAAACACTTGCCTTAACACAATTGGGTGCTAGTCCAAGACTTGCAATCCGTTTGCCTGGTGTACGCTCCCGCCAGGACTTTATTAATGTGTATATTTTCTTCACTCAACAATAGGGTGCTTGACCCGCTTTCACTTCGTTCATTCAACAATTGACTTGGGGTCCCAGCTCCCCTTCCCGGGGTCACCCAGTTCATGTAATTTTCCTTCATTTGTGTGCAGTGTACACCACTAAGCACCCCTGGCATCCCAACTCCACTTTCTGCGCACACCAGTTTCTTCTGACTGCTTCAACGTTCTATGCGGTCTGCAATTCTCCCAGGGGCTCGCTTCCTCTGCTCTCTGCCTCTACGCAGCGAACCTCTGGCTTCTGAGACGTGTGACAGCACATACAGGAGCTTCCTTGCTCCCTGCTGCAACTTGTTTGGTCTCGGTTTCCCGCGTCGGGATTACTGGTTCTCCATGTTTCTCCATGTTTCTTGATGCTTGTGAAGCAGAGCGCATCTCTGGCTTCCCAGCTTCAGTGATCTGCATTGCTCTAGTGCTCTTCTTCATCCCAGCCATTCTACTACAAGGGTATGAAAGAGCCATGTTGTCAGTCCAGACTGGATGTTCTGCTTGTATATTACAGTATGCCATACGGGATTGGAAAATTAAGGGGTTGGTGTCATACACTGAGTGGAAAGGAGAGTACAATGTTCCAGATAGTGAGTCCTCCTCCCTCCTATAAGGGTTGTCCCCTCCCACCCCCATGTGGTCCTCCCTCAGCCACCCCCAGGGTTAGGATCAGATAGCGGCTGCCTTTCCCTGGCCATATGGGGAGAGGTTCCCTGGAGAAGCAGCGATGACTTTGCTAGATTTATCTGACAGGCTTGCAATATATTCCTTATGTTTCCATTGCTAATGCAGGTAAAAATAGTAAATATTTGAATCTATGAAGTTGGATGTTTAGTGTACAGTTGGTATAGTAGTGATTTGTTAAAAGAGAATATAATTTCTTTGCTGTTTGCAGAAATATCTAAATGGCATGTTCTGCATCAATTTAACCTACTTCTTTTTTTTCCTTAGTCCTGGTACCTTGGATAAAGGTCTTCACTTTACATCATCCAGCAGACAGACCACTTCACTCCTTCCCCTTCCCAACTTGGCAAAATGGAAGCTGCCGCCGCAGTAGCAATACAGAGCAGTTGCTTCACATCAACGGAAGGAGAGCTGAACAGATATCAAGAATCGTATAATCGGCAATTTATAACATATAAATCATGTTATGTTGAATGGAAAAAGGCCCCAATACTTAGTTCCCTTTGTTTTTAAAGCGTTTTATACCTTAAGGTTTGTTAAAATTGGTCAAACCAAGCACACTTCATTGTTTGTTGAAGTGTCTCATTGGTAGAGGGAAAACATAACTTTTCTCAAGGATTAGGTTTGTTTTTGCCGTATTTTGCCTACATTAGCGTGATACTTCTTGGGAAGCCTAAATTGCATGTACATCTGTAACCATAATTAGCAATTGAATTTTGCAATGAAATTCTCCTGTAATACATTGCATGCAAATTGCAGCCCTTTAGTTTTTTTGTCACTTGTAGAATATTTAGATGTGCGGCCTTTAAAAATATTAGAATGCCAACTTGTTTTTCCATTCAATTTGTTGACCTGGAAAACAGTCAAATAACTAATCAAGAAAAATGTTTGAAATGCTGCACTTATACAAAACATTTTTGTCAACAATTTTCAACAATAACACAAACGCACAGAAATGGGGAAGATGGTCTGTATTCACAGAAACTGACAGGAATCAATCGGAACAATCACATTTTAGATTGAGTAAAGTGCAATTTCATTGGATATCTAAATATCTTTGTAAGATAGAGATTGTTGAAAATTCTATTTTTATTTTTCAAGTCTTTCCACCCCAGGACTCTAAATTATTGGGGTACTAAACAGCCTTGCAATAGAAAGGGGAGCTATTTTTGCTTTTTATGTTAAACTTGTAGCCCTTTAAAACTGAAGGAAAATGTTTTAAAAAAAATAAAACGAAAAAGAAAATCTTCGAACCTACTGGTGCTTTTACCACATTCTGTTACTACATAAAATGCTAAATTATAGTTTTGTTTTTGAAGTACATAATTAAAATTATAACATCATATCTGTTCATTTTATAAGCTAAGAGTCACTTTTCAGTGACTATGCCAACTCTGGAAAAATTGTTCCACCCACCCCCCAATCAAAATACTATTCAGTTTATGAATCCCATCCGAGTTTACAGGTCCAGAAACTGAACATCGTTGACCAAGAATAGTTGGGCTAATGGACAACATGCACATTTATATGGAAAAAAAAGTGTCTATGTAGCAGCAAATGCCACATCCAACAAAGGACACTAGCTAAATGTAATTTAAAAAGTGTGCTTGGACCCTGTCATGTAAAAATAGAATAAAAGTGATTTTTCTATCAGACAGCGAAGCACCCCTTTGCTTCGCATGCAACTTTAAGAAGTTTCCTATACTATATCTATATATATATATGTTCTGGTTGGTAAGACCAGCTAAACACAAAAGTATCTGCATGTTCTAGTGTTAGTAACTAATTTCTATATAGTCAATGTAGGATAGAGTAGAGTGCATTAAGACACAATATTGTAATCCTATTCCAGGCACTTGCCTTTAAACTATGTTTGACCAGCCCTCTAAAAGGGTTTCTACTACTGTCCGATACAATCAATATATTAAAACCGTGATAAGACACTTTGCTACTCATCTTTTTCCTGAAATAATGTATTTCCTTTCCTTAATTTGCACGAAATGAAAATTCCATATCAATGTGCCTTGCCCTGGATAGCGATTATTTGTGGAATTGTTGCACATGTTCCTACATATATATGGAAAGGGACGTTTCCCTTGTCAAGCATTTGGAGACACTTTTTGTAAATGTGACTTTTACATCAGCCATTGTAAGCTTCGACATCTAGGATTACTTAGTACATTCGTTGTTTCACAGGTAGGGTAGCTTCCGTTGTATTGTATAGTCTGTGCTATTACACACGCTGTAGATTTTAGGATATCAGTGTTTTTGGATGTTGCTGCATTTTAAATTTAATTTTTGAGTCTTCCTTGGTTTTCCCTGATATATGAAAATATGCAATACTTGCTTAAATCATGTAGAAAAGCTTAGCGGTTATAAATGTCTTTTTTTTATTTGACCAAAGTTGGTGCTGCATTTGACGCAGTGTGTTTTAGATGTTTCTCATTGTACTTTTGTGTTTTTTGAATGCACGTGCAGGAAGGGCTCTTCTCTGAGAAGCTGTCCAAACGTGAAGCACTAAGCCGGATCCTGCTTTGAGCAATTTTATTTTACAAGTTTCCTTTCACAAGCAAGCCTTAAAACCGCCCTTTTCTTCGACTTCCACACCCCATTTTTATTATCAGTGCAAATCAATCCACATTCAACGAGGAAAAAAAAAGAATGCCCATTTTTATATGCACGTTTTTAAACTACCAAGTTCTGAAAATTGTTTACTGGTTCTCTCTATTTAAGAAAAAAAAAATGTTTGGGGTTTTCATGTGTCCGATACGTGGTTGAGTAGTTGTTTGGCTCAAATTGTATTGTGTGATTGTTAGTGTATGGTGTAACTTTCTGTAGCCAGCATCCTTTGCCTTCCTTATAGCACTTAGCTGGGCATTACTTTGACATATGTGCACTAAAAATAGCAGCTTTCAGTGCTTCACAGTGAAGGGAATAAAAGCCTAGACAAACATTTTGTCAGAACCTTGAAACGCGCCAAGGTTTTACCAGTAAATTGGTTGTATATACAGTAAAACTACACCCTTTTTTAAACACAGCAAACTAAGCAATAGTTTGGGCAGTTAGTTGTATTTAGTCAGTGTGTTGTAGTCATGGCTGCAAAAAGAAAGACTGAACTGCCCACTCCGCGGATATGTAATTTGTATGTTGTATAGTTTTATTGAGTACACTGATTTATTCTACCCTATTTCATAATGCAAGACTTTTGTAATGTTGTTTAAATGAGGAAACATTTCTGTCAAATTAGCTTAGCAGATTTTCTGATCGTTTATTATATGGCAGCGTTCATAAAATGGCTTATATTTTTCTTCTTTTGGGAACTGGATTTAAGTTCTAAACTTTCTTGTTTCCCTTTTTTGTATGTATTTAAATGCCGTTATTTTTCTTCTCTCAATAGTATAGAATATTCCTATACTTGAGAAGTATAGGATACCGAAGCACCATTGTAAATGGACAATACAGGTATGCTGTATTTCTGAAGGTATTTTGCCACGTTCAGTTGTACAAAGCTAAGTTAAAGAATCCTGGACAGAGTTGCTGAAAAATGTTTTAAAGGCTTTAAAACATTGGATAGGCTTTCAAGGATGGTAACCAGCGTGGTTGGGAAGTTTTTGACACACTAAGTATACGTAAGTCAGTCGTACAAAACACATCTTTATTTAATTCCTCAGACTAAAACAGCCCACAGTTATGTTACACCACTGTTTCATCAGGTGTGCAGTGTATAGTAAGACAAGGTACTTCAATTAAGTCAATGACCTTTTTAGCTCTGTATGAAATCTAAGTCGATCAGCCAATACATCAAAATAATTGCTTACATTCTCAGCCTTCAATTTGTTGAGAATGGCAGTACATTTGTGTTCATGTTTTCCCCATGCCTGCTAAAGATTATTTTCCTTCTATCTGCCTACTGGTTGTTTTTCCAGTTTGATAACTTTGCCTTAATAATCAAAATGTTATTTGGCCAACTTAGTCATCATTCCATTAGCGTTCAGGGTTGTCCAAATCCAGGCCTTGAGGGCCGGAAACCTGATGGGTTTTCCGGATATCCCTTATTAAAGTTCATGAACAAAAATGTACATACATTTAGAATCATTGTATGCAAATTTATCTCATGAATATTAGTGAAGGTTATCCTGAAAATCGGACATGGAACTGGCCCTCGAGGCCTGGAGTTGGACAACCCTGACTTAGATGTTTTCATTGCAAAACAATAATTTTGCAGCATGGTGTGAGAAAGTGGTGAAAAGTATAATGGTCTTTAATCCAACCGCTCACTCATCAAGAAAAAGGACCCAGAGGTAATTATAATTTGTTAAGGAGTGCGTCATAAAAAGAGGTAAAAGATTTCTAAAAAAAAGAATCTAGGCAGAAATTCTTTGTACATTTTAGAATAGTCAATAATTATTTATCTCAATACTCGTGTGGTAAATTTGTAGATATTGCAAAAGTAGTAAATATGGCAGTTTGGTAGATACTTTGCGCCCTACACCAGAAATTGAAGAATTGAGGAGGCGATTATAGTGTTCCTCCTAGCAAACTCTTGCTCCACTAGAAATACACACAATTGGACCATTATGTATGCTAACATTGCATCGTTCCTTGGTGTAATCCTGTTCACAATTGTTGATTTTAATCCATTCACTCAGTTGATTAATACATCTGTGGCATAAATCTTTGCAGCCACCAGGTTTTATACTGGGCATTGCCAACTAGATTAGACTAACGCCTGCCACATAAAACAGTATAAAACTATACGGCTATGACAGCGCTACGTAGAAGACCGTATCATCCCTATATCTTTTATTAAGCAGTTTAAAAAAGTTAAACAATTGGAGCTGATGCACTCATCGGAGGGATATAAGCATGGATGGCAATTAGCGAAGACCGCTTCTCATTGCAGACCCTACTGATTCCTTATATTCGGAGGAAGAGCACATCTATTTTGAATCCTTCCACACAGCATTCAGTTACTGTAAATGTGAAAAGTAAAAAAACTGGGCCAATTACTCAATTTAAATCTTCCTCTAGAATCTGAGTATACAATGCGCTTTAATGGACCATGCACGCAAAAGCCAATCAAAGTCGTACTGTACCACAGATTCCTACCATCGTCTTATTTCTATATTGAAGCACTTTGTCTTCCTACACTGCACCACCAGGTGAGAGCGATTTAGGCGTTATCTAGTTCTTCATAATAATCCAAAACAGGTTACAGGTAGGCAGGTTTAATACACTTAATTGTAATTTCTCCTTCGTTTGATGTTGAGGGTTCAAACCATGCAAACCTTTCCTAACCCACAGTATTCACTCGTCCCACAGGAATATGCAAACTCCCTTTCTTTGACTTCCTTTTCGTTATACGTTTTCCACTTTATAAGTAACAGTGTTATAAGATATTTACTGTAGAAAAACAAAATAGGTTTCCTTGTGGTGGTTTCTTTAAAAGAATGTCAGGTAATATTGTACTTTGCATTGTGTCTTTGGAAATACCTTTTTTAGAGATTTGTTAGAAGACCTCAATAGAAAAGAAACATGTCAAACACAAATGAAACCAAGATGTAATGAGAGCTTCAATGGCACCTTAAAGAATCTCTTGGAGTATTTTGGAGGAAGGTCTCATGGGGTGAGCATCGCCCCTCTTGCAAAAATTCTATTGACACAGGCTAATAATGGTAACTTGGTCTTGAAGCAGGCATGTGCGTTTCTGCTTAGCAGCAATCAAAACATGCCACATTAAACAAGTAGTATCATGCATCATTTTATTTTCTAAGTAATCACGAGTGGAACCTTGAAAAATTGAATTGGACCATATGTAAAAATATAAATAGGTCCGCAAAATTAGCCCTCAAATTTACTCTTGTGGGTGCTGGAGTAACCTATCTTAGAATTGATCTCTGCGACTGCCACCATTTCACATGCTATTAAGATTAGGCTTGTGACTGGAGGCCTGACATTGTTCATCTGAGGTTCCATCCTGTCTAGCTGTAAGCACAGGACAACATTGGGGGACATTTTAGAACGGGTGGTGTGGGGAATGGAGGTGCCAAAAACAAGGAGTAATTCTTCTACTCCCGCATTTCCTACTCCGGCACATTTATGAGTGCACGCAAGTTTGGAGACCAGACATGGAGCAGAGCTTATGTCTCCACTATGCTTTCCCTATCTTCCGAGAGCACTTTGTTGTATGCCTGCCTGAGATTGTCATTCATAGGTATAACCAATGTATTCCCATGGTATCCTCCTGAAATTAGCTCCTACTAAACCGCAGATGCAAACCTTTGCAATCCATTTGTAAGCACAGTCTGCAGCATCAGTTTCAGGCATCATTTACTTTTTTCTTTTACGAGAGTTCATGGGATTGCACCTGGTTTTACTCTTCAGTTTTGCACTAGGTCATAAACATATTTAAAATTACGTGCAGCTGACATTGGTGATCAGGTGCATGCCATTTGCATTTTTTTTTAAATAAAAATGACTCATTGAATCACTGCACTATGCCATAGAAAATGTAAATAGAAATAGTAAACAGTGAACGATAGACTGTGAATGTTATTTCATTTTCAATTCTCTCATATATTGTCTTGTGCAGTGATACAATGTGTCCCTGGGTTTACTTTCAGACAGAAAGTAGCCCAAGCAAACGAATGTAATTCTTCTGGTGGTTGATCAAATCCTGCTACTTTGTAACAGTTGCTGCTGAGAGTAGCAAACAGTCTCTTTAAAAGGTCTCTGCACAGGAATCAATTATAATTCTCATTTTGGGGGCTAACCTGCCTATTTCTGTATAGTCCATTGCAATTCTCCAAAGTGCCACTGTTTTGAAAGCATTGAAGCAATCCTCAAAGTGATGCATGGTACCCACCTTTTAAGTCTGAGGTTGTGCGATGGCCTTGTTATTGACCTATTTATTGCCTCTTTGTTTTACACTTGGGACACAATTGAAAAAATGTATAACAATTAACATTAAAGCTGCTCCACTTCACTTCTGTGTATAGAAAACGTTGTTGCCAATGCTCACATCAGTCGAACGTGTCATGAATTACAATGAATAACATGGTGCTATTGCAGGCTGACAAAATTATAATAATGTGAAGACTTTGGCTCAATTCACCCTGCTTACCAACAGTGTAAACGCATAGCAGTGTTTATCTGCATGTCAACTATGCACTAATCTATTTGACAAAAAAATGAAATGATCAAACTTTATTATCTTCCTTCGGTTTACTTCCATTCTTGCCTTTTAGGTCTTTTTTACAATGCCAACTTTAGGACAGAACAATACTATAAGAAAACCAGCATAATACCTGATATATAAAAATGTAGTGCCTGTGAAATCTCTATTATATCGCTCTTCTGAAGGAAGACTTTTTTACACCGGTAGCCTTCGCTGTCTGTCAGAACCATCTGTTATAGCTAATGTAAAATAACAGTACAATATTAATGCATGTGATTCCGTAAAGTGTAGCGAGCTGTATGAATATTACTCACTTTTATGTTATTCTTTTTTTCTTACTTGGCTTTTGTCAAATAGGTTTAAAGATATTTCACTCAGAACACATCCTTTCTTTCTGTATTTTGGGTGTTTTCAGCATTTTGGAATTATACATTTACTTCAATTCAGTATTACTCATATTTTTATTTTATTTTTTCACAAAGGGTAAGCATGTTTTTCACCATCAGATATTGGTGTGTAGTCGGCCGTTGCTAAATACATTTCTCAATGAGAGTATCTATAGAGAGGACACATTCGGTATCGGTCACAGAAAGCATTCTGTTGATACAAGTTATTTCAAGATGAACAAATGAACGGAATCCTTTGTAGACATGACTTCACACCAGAAGACCTTGTAGTTCTAATACTCCACATATTTTGAGAAAGTGTCTTGAAGTTTACTTCTGTTTCTTCAAAACAGAAACACTTTACAAACTCTGAAGACTGACCCAGAAAAGGATACGTGATATTCACACAGGTACAATGCACCCATTGCAGTGGTCTGGTTGCAAAGCCACCTGGAATGCACAATGGTGTATGAAACGATCATGGCATGTGCCTCACAGTTCAATACATATAGTCAATGCAAGTCTCCAAAACATGAGACGGAGGCAGATGCGATAGGAATGACAGTGTTACACCTCATTCTTTTTCAACCCAAGGCCCATTCACTAGACATCTCATACCCCTTTGCACTTACCTAATTCCGTAGCAAGTACCTGGTGAGACTCAAGGCCTCATTTTGAGTTTGGCGGTATTAGCTATGCTTTATACAAGCTTACTGTATCCCCTTTTTTGGCATACCAGAGTACACCATTGGGGATTGGTGGAATTACTGCATGTAGTAATCATTACCACAATTGTAAGTACAGGTGTGATCGGCACATACAAGCTGGACATGGCATTTTTCTCATATATGGGTGCTGAAACTCATTGTGTAGAGTTGTTAAACATTATTGCAAAATGCTGCCCGTCTTATGAGGCCCGTAGTGTCAATCACATCTCTGAGAGTTTGAAATGGCTAATCTTACAATATTGCAGGGGTCGCAAACAGAATTGGACAAAGTCCCCAACACCTAACGATATCCAAAACTACCTCTGCAGCATAATTATCTAGACACAACAGGGACTATCTTAACGTGCCTAAAGGCATGTTAACCCACTCCACACAATGTGCACAGGTTCTGCATGTTAACAACCAACCAGCAGCTTAGTATGTGGCATTAATATTCAGTGGGTTTTATATCTAAATAAGGCCCTGAGCCATATGTGTTTGCACCACATGGTCACCAAGCCAGTCCAAGGATATTCGGCCTTAAAATACATGTTATCATAGTTTACAAGACTGATTTTTTTTCCATATGCACACGAGTGCAAAATATGCAATTGCCATGTGAACACTTCATCTATTTTTAGTTGTGTGATGTATTTTGTTTTTTGCCAGTGCACATTTTTACCAGTTATGCAAACCATTTTTTAGTTTTTGAAGAAGGGATCTTTTGGTAAAAATAAGAGTCGAAAAGTTATTAATATTGTGTGAGTGTATTGTGGCATGAGGTGCATATGCAGATCTAAAAAAACAGTATGATTTGGCTAATGTCACAAATCTGAATCAGAATTTGTACAAGTGAGATGTTTTCACCAAATATGTGTTCCTGATTTGTTTTTGTTTTTTTTAATTCAGGAATGTAACTAAATTATACACTAACAAAATGCTGATACTGAATTCATATAAACACAACATGTTTGCGTGATACAGGAAGTGAAAAAGAGCTGGAGAAGCCTCTGTAACTGCCTGTGTTTATAACATGTATTTTTGTGAGCCAGGCTTTGTGCCTCTAGTTCATTTGTAATGACTCGTGGTTACCATTTCATTTTTCATGTGTTCTGTAAAAAAACATGTCATTGGTTGAGACTCACTGTGGGCATCCATTCTTATTCAACTACATCTCAGCAGATTTTTACGCTGGTGTGGATTAGTTTAATTTGTGTATTCAACCATTAGTGCTACCACCTTCTCACATTACAATACAATTACTGGAAGCAAGTACTGCATTTCCTATGCAACAAAAAAGGAAAATAAAAAATTGCTATTGCTAACACACTGTATTGCGTGCTTATTGTGATATCGCTGATAGGCGCATTCCTTGGTTTACTGCATATTGTCATGTCTGCTATTGTGTGCTGGACTTCTCTGAGAGATAATACAGGTAAGTGAGAATGTTTTTGAAATTCATAGTTCACAATCCTCACCAGGTCTTTTCCCTTCCAACTAACATAAAGCTAATGTAATTATGGAGCCTACAAAGTGCACGAGATGTATTAGATATGTTAGTCGGACACAAATCCACAGGTCGTAGTAATATTGTAACTTTTACACACTATGAATGTGTACATGAACCATCAACCAACTTGGTAACGCTGTGCAACCAGTGACCTTGTTCCATTAGTGGAGAATCTGACACCATTTACATGTGTCACCCTCTTTACAGATTTACTGTAGGAGCAGTAGTTTCACTGTCACCTGCTGTATGAATAGAGCTGTGTTGAACAGTTTACAAGCCAAGGCAAGATATTCAGCATGACCCCAGGTGAACGCACATCTATTGGATTTCACATATTTTAGCAAACGTAGAGCGATACATGACCCTATATGAATTAATGGGGTTTGGCACAGTTTACTTGAAAACGTGTGTAACGCACACAACCTTTTCATTTGCTTTTGACACTGAGTGACGTAAACACGAGTCAGAGCGGCAAATGACACATGCAAGATGTGTGTAAAACCAGTTCGCCCTGTTGCAGTTACGATAAATTCCCTTCCATGCAAACTACACAGTGAAGAACATGAATTGCAAAAGGTTTGATTTATATCCTTGTTTTGATCTGTTCTCCTCGTACTGTAAAAAAAAACACAACTTTGTGTGTAAAACTAATATGAATGCATGCACCATTTGTACACTAATGACATTGGGAAATGTTACAAGTAAGTCGGTGTGATAAAAATGGTAGAGTGACAGTAATTTCATTACCGCCACTTTAATGCCAAATTACTGCACCTCCGCACTAGGGGTTTGGTGGTAAAAATCCCCATGGAGTCCTATGGACTCAAATAATGGGAATTTACACAGTTTTACCACCTCTCGTTGTGCATGCCACTGGACCGAGAGAGATTAATGGTAATCTGGGTTTGTGGTATTTCCATGGATTTACCGCCGAATTGCAGACAAACTCATGATGAGGCCCATTATATGCTTTTTACATTTTGTTTTTGAAACAAAGAACACCCAGATTCATAGCTATTTGTGAAACACAATCGCCCTCATTTTAAATGGCGTACAGTGGTGAATCCGGATGTAAAAGAAAGGTATAATGTTTATATGCCATCACTTAACTTGGTCTCCTTTTTTCAAGCAGTGCTGAGGTGGAGGACGGGCAGGGATCAGAGATAACATCCTTGTAGTACATTCCCCCTCCGTCTAGTTAGAGCCATTTGTTGTGTGCCTGCATGAGATTTTCATGCAGGCGTACAACAAATGGATTTCTATGGAATTTACCTTGGTTTTGCACCTGGTCAAGAATCAAGTGGATTTCATGTGGATCAACTCATAAACGTCCCCTGCAAAGCATATTTGCAGACAGTGTTTACTTTTTCACAAGACCGGGGGAAGATGACACCAAAAAATCACGTTCACCTCACTTTTACGCTTTCCTTTCTCTCACCCCCCCTCACCACCTTGTGAAGGTTTGCATTCCATGCATGGGACGCAACAGCACGCAAGTGCAAACGTTGATGTTATCAAATATGAGCGGCTAAATGTGTTATTTTGAGAAGGCTCGCTGCATTCTGTGTCTTCAGAATAATGTGTTTAAACCTGTGTTTACATTCTCTGACAGCACGCATCCTTGGGACATTGTAACATGAAAGTTACTTAAATACTGTCCATTTTACACAATCATTGTTGGCCCTAATTTTGGTAATCTTCCATGCTGCAAATCTGACGGCATCTAAGCAAAAAGGGTTAAGTCAAAGGAGTATTATGAAACGGATACTGATTGGCTGCAGGTTATGATGAGCAGGGCATCTTGAAGCCTTAGCTGAAGTTGTGTGTAAACAATTTTATGAAAGCCTATGTTATTCTCAGATGCTCAAAGGTTCAAGCTAAGGACGGCTTTTTGAGATGAGATGATTAAAGCCTGCAGTGGGAAGGCATTGTTCCTGGAAGGTGTTACCAAAATGGTGGACATTTTGAACATGACCATTTCTGCAAAATCCCATGTTATGACACAGAGACCTTAGCACAAAGGGCGGCTGATAAAAATAAGCAGAGCTTTTATATATCGCGATTTATGCACAGTTATCAGTCCCTAAGCGCAGGACCGGTTCTTCATACCTGTGACACAGTGTGTTGCTTTGCTTTCAAGATAAGTGCGTCGCCCCTGGGCTATCCTGTGGGCTAACTGGTGATCAAAAGAAAACCATCCACCCACCAGGTTTGGCTCACAAGGAAATAAGGGTGTTTCAGATGGGCTGATGTGTTAGTCTATACACTACATAGTTAGCTGCACAGGACAGCAGAAAGAGACACAACACTGACAAACGCAGAGAAAGATAGAGGCCACGTCGCTGATATTGCATCTGGGGCAGAGCTGCAAGGCCTAGCTGATTTATAAAGCTGGGCTACCTGGGTAAGAGAAAGCAAACATCTAATTTAATGTTAAGCCATTAGAGAGCAGATCTGCCTATGGCCGTAAAATAAGACCTGGGGGCAGAACTAACTTGCAAGGCTAAACTGCTTTGATGAAAAGAAGCAAACATATTCCAAATGCCGTCACCATGCAACAGCAAGTGTACTCATGGGCCTAAAACTTGGCATTTTGCCATTTTTTTCAAATTCTAGTATAATGCTGTGTCTATTGGAATAATTCTGTGCCTAAAATAAGCAAATTTTATAAACTTTTGAAGCCGCTTTTTCTTTTCCACGGATTGCAGATACAAGAAACCATGATTGATATTTGTCAGGTAGCCTTTCAACTTTTCCCATGCTGGTGACTGAGGTTAGTGGGATGCTGAGTTTGTTTCCACACAGTACCTTAATTACCCGCCTCTGCTGCCTGTCGCTTTTCTTGGGCCCAGATAAGTGTATCCATCAAGGCACGGAAGAGAAGAATTCTTGAGGGGAATTTAAAATACCTGACCAGCACTTAAGTTGCTTTTGCAATGTTTTAGGTAACTACCCTAGTAGCCACAAACATTTGACAGATTTCTTTTTTTACGCATTTCCATGGGTTTCACGGAGGGTGGTATGTATTACCTCACCTGTTCCCCTGCTCGCCGCTCCTGAAAGCACTATTGGGAGTTTAATTTTAAGTGACACTGTGCCTCAATGAGTACACAGATTGTTGTTTGGTTGTAGGTAGCTTTAATAATGCCAGAAGTGAATAGGATACGAGAATGCCAGGACTCTATTCTACTTCTTATTGCTCATGCGTGGAAATGCCTATTGCTTCACTAAACTAGTTTAATGCTCCTGTATCTCACAAGAGAGTAAATATTCATAAGTGCTAAACAAAGAGAAACTTCCTAATGTGTTTCCATTTATGGGCACACAATACTCTACATTACGTGTTTAAATAAATGTGTTTAGTGATTAAAAATGTTTAGGGAACAATGGTAATGGGAATGGTTTCCCAGATACTGTAGCGATAGACCCATGACAAAGTTGCTGTCCAATAGTAAAGCCTGTCAGGTGCTCAGGAAAGTGGTTTCTTTGCACTAAGTGCGGGCGCCAACTCTCTCCAGAGCCTTGCCCGGGTGCATCACTATTGTCTGGACCAAAACCTGGTACAGACCCAAGAGGTCATTTTGACCGCGTCCAGGGTGGAGTTTGGGCACTGGCTTGCGTGGTATGAAGAAAATCATGACAACCTGCTGACACACGTTCCGGTTATCTGCTTCGCAGCAGGAGCACGTCTGTCATGCACATCCAGTCACCTTCGGTAATGTCCCTCAGGCATATTACCGCCTAACTGCGAGTATGGCAACAGTGATGTTAGTCTGTTTTTTGGAGTCTATAGATTTTGGCAGATTAACTGTGAGCAGTAATTATGCTGTGACGAATTCTCCAATATTTGGAGATAGAGTGGAGGAGTTGAGGAGAGGAGGAGTTACCTCCAGCAATATGCCTCTTCACTTCGCATCCAAAGTCATAGATTGCCGTTGTGGAAAATAATGGCCAGCAATGGAATTACTGCCAAGAATGTTTCTCACCACCAAACTCGTAATGAGGGCCCATCAGCTCTCCCACCTAGCATATTATCAGTAGGGAGGTACAATACTCTTCCACCCCATTTTAATCACAAAAGACACATCATTCTGAAAGTCGATGATTTGGAGCAAAGGGCTCAGGCCCTTTACAGAGATTCTGATTGGTTCCCGCACACGGCAGAAAGAAATCCAGGGCGAGGGGTGCATATAGTGAAAGTCTGTAGAAAAGAGAATCCACCCAGGTTTGGTTGGCTTTCACTACATCCATGCTCTGTGAATGTGGTCTGGATAAATTAACTAATCCTACTCCGATCAGAATTACATGGTCCTGATGACATGCAAATCCCATGCTGGAACTCCTATGTCAGAAATAACATGCAGAAAGAAGGAGAAACGCCCACATAAGTTTCCCCTATATCCCCACCAATCAAAACAAGAATTTAGTTCTATAGCTTCCTGAATCCTGCAATGAAATCGTGCCCAAATTATTTGTTCATTTAGAATCTACCAAATGTGATCGGTTGAGTGAAATGAGCCAAACAGCAAAGACAACATTTAGGATTACTTGAGATGGACTTTATGTAAAATTGCAGACTGATACCACTAATGAATCTGATACTGATGTAATCGTTCTTCTCAAGCGGAAAAGGTATGAATTGCTAGCTATGATGTCCTTGAGGAATTAAGATGAGTCCCACATATGCCAAGATATTGGTAAGGAGACTGATGCGCTTATGCTCTTAGCTGGCTATGCCTCCTTTGTGATTAATTTGCCAAGAGGGTTTTCTGGAACTCCTCTTGACACACATTTAAACAATGTCCTGATGTGAGTTAATAAACTTTGAGGACAACATTTTAGTATCTTAAACTTAAATATGCAATATAATTAACCTAAACATTGCGTCTTTGGAAGTGATCTAGTATTTCCATCAAAATAATAATTTCAGCATTATCATTTGATGAATAGCACAGTTGAGTTGGATCCTTTGGTTGCCAGACTTACAAATATCCCGTTTACTCACAGGATGCTTAAAGGAATTATTAAAAGTTGGCATTGCAGTGCTGTACATGTGCAGAAGACATAATCCACCGCCCTCATATGTCTACGGTCTTACTTTAAAATGCATCTTCACCCACAATCATCTCCTGGAAAAGCTCTGGAAAACAACAGTAAAACATCTATAATGTTTTCCACGCCACCCTTTACACTTTAGTACTTACGTAGAACTATGTTGTTAACGCTCTGGAGCTGCTCAGGGTTTTATACGAAACCTAAATGCATTGTCCAGTTACATTGCAAAAAGAAGGGGTCATTATTAGAGAATGAGGAAGCGAGAGCCGCAAATGATGTACACCATTGACTAGAAAGTGGGGTTTATGCGGCCCTTTTTTTTTTATCCAATATGATTAAATGTATTGAAGAAGTCTCATCACCCCTAAAACCTACAGCTATCAGTTAGTACATTGCTAACAGCATATGAAACGCAATACTTTTAAATATATTTCAATAGAGAAATGCATTTCATTTGGGACATCCCAAGTCAGTACAATTTGTTTCAGTAATATCCTGATAGGGAAGGATGCTTGCATATCAACAATATCAACATATGTACTCTTACATCCCATTCCCTTTTCAGTACTGTGTGTAGCAGGAATTTGAACACCGATACCCAGCGAGTTTGACACGCCAACGTCTCCCTGTTACGTTTTGGGGAAGAAGAACTTAAAGCACCTGGAAGTTGGACCATCTTGCTTGGATGCAGTAGGTACGCTGTCCCCTCAAGCCCTATGGTTCAAGATTCCATCACTGCAATTATTTTTTCATGTCTTTCTGATGCCATCCCACATTAAAAGGGACTGGACTATTTGCTCCCTGGTCACTATTGGGACTTTAGAAAAACATTGTGATGCATTTTTGGATCGCCTCTGTTGCAAGTAAGGACCGCCTCCAATGCAAGCCTCGAGCAGAGCTATGGGACTTTGTCAAAGAAAAGTCTTATTTTCTTTGTCTCGGGCACAACACAGTGCTAATATGTTTTCAATGCGCTTATCGTGGGTATGGGTTCTCTGGACCTCATTCTACCATTGACTCATCTGGGTCTTTTCCTGAGCTACTGCTTTGTTGGCCTTAGTCTGGTACGGAAACCAGAGGAGTTTAGGTGGACCTGCTGGCTGGCTGGGTTCTCCTCCAGGGCCTGCCTTTAGGAATTCAAAACGGCCAGTGGGATCTCTAGACCAGCAATGGGACTAGTCCTGATGGGCTTTGCCTATCCACTTCTGCAAGTTTGCACATGGGTAGTTATTACCTTGACAGATTACCCCCTACCAGAGTTGAAGTGTCACTGCACCTCATTTCCCCCACAGGTTAGCATATTCCAAAAATATGGAGGACTGTAGTGAGGGTCCTTCTACCAAAAAGGGACATAGTTCTGTAACCACAATGTCCACTTCATTAAACAAGCTCCTAGTCCACAGGCTCTGGATTCTGGACTTCCCCTGTAGGTTCACTTAGGATTTTTGAGTGCTCTTGACAGGGCAGCAGGGAGGCCCCACATTTCATGACCTTGCAGAGGACGATGCTGAGGTTGGGGTCTGTGGCATTAGCACGCCCTTTAAGAAGGCTCTGCCAATATCCACACAATGGTCCCGTCTCTCCTTAAGCTTCTTATTTGCATCATATTCCGGACCCAGTTTGAGATTCTACAAGCAGTCTTTTTACACACCACCCCTGTCTTTGGGAGTGATACCATATCATCTGCTACGTACTCATTCGTAGGCTGTGTGATTACACAATAAGATTTAATTTTAGGATATAATGTGCAAGATGCTGCCTGGAAGCCGTTTAGTTCCAGCGGCCTCTCCCACTAGCACAGTTCCATTAAACCTGCAGATTCTGTGCTCTTTACCTGTATCTGCCCCTACATCTGCTGCCACTGCATCTATTGCATAGGCCTTGCCCCTTCTGGGGGCTCTGTGTCAGGCAGCTTTCTCCACATCGGCATGTGGGTTGCCTCTGTTGGATTCTGTGGCATCCTCTTGTTCCTGCAGCTTAACCTAATGTGACATAGCTGGTCCCAAATGACCTGGACCCTTCTGTCCCTCTACTGCAAACTGTGCATGTTCACCAAATTCAGAAGACTGTGGGAAGAGGTCTCCTTTCATGGACAACTCTGCAATATTATTTCATCATCCAAGTTCAAGATTGTAAACACAGTGGAGATCATGTCCTTCTGCAGCATGGGTACTGATTCTGTGGCATGGATTTGAAGGATGCATGCCTTCATGCCCCTATTTAACACCTTCTTCAGAAATATGTCTGCTTATCTTTGGGGCCCATACAGCGTCCTGGAGGGTTCCCTCCATGTTGAACACTTTTGGCCTGCTCATCAATGGGAAGAAAACGCATCTAATCCTTTGTCCTAGACGCCTTTACATTAGCTTCATATTGTCACCCCTCCATGTCAGGGCCTCTCTGTACCCAGAGAGGATGCAAGACATCTTGTGCACATCCTTTAATTTTAATCAGTAGCAATCAGTACCTGTTCTAATTTTTCAGATAATTCTGTATGTTGGTCGTTCATTTTTGTGCAGCTCCAAAAGCGAGTCATACAGCACCTTCACCATAAACATGGATCTGCGGCCGATGGCTGTCCGGATGTTTTTGGATTACAACTCCTGTCAGCCCAAGACAGCAAAGTTAAAGGTGTCATCATCACAGAAGTTGTATTCCAAAACCTATGGAGACCCTCAGGTTGCAGACCCCCTGATCTAGATCATCACTGGGAGCAGGAGACGCTCTAAAGTGGCAAAAGGTCTGGTGCCCACTCAATTTTGGAGCCTCTCAGTGGAGGTGACCTTTATCCCCAGCCACCATGGAAATCTTCCTCACAGGCTGTGAACTATTTGATCTTCATCCCCAGGATAAGAAATGAAGTTGCGCATGAAATTCTTAAATCTCTAGGTGATGGGTGCAACTGGAGAAAATGACAGGACAAGCAAAGAGCTGCATCGTCAAGCCTAGCGACAAAGGAATGAGAGAAAAGAAAAGACAAAAAGAGAAGGGGAAAAGTATAGATAAGATCATTACAACACACAGGGAGCATATGTCTCGTCTTACTGAGGAAAGCATCTCTTCAATGTGAGCCACACGCAGGGAGTCCGGTATGAGGAAAGTCTCTGTTCAATCCCATAAACAGTCTATCCTGGATATAGAGGAGGGCAAACTATCTCCCCTTTTGGAGAAAGAAGAGGAAGCATGTGACATAGAAGCTTGCCCGTATTTGGTGCAATGTGCAAGGCATGCCAAGGAAGAGGAGTGCGACTTTGATATGATTGGATTACCATCCCATCCTGATGAAGAAACCTGGGATAATCCAGCTACCACTCATCAAAATCCCTGCCTGAATTATACAACACTTAAGAATATCCCTGTTCCAGTGCCTCACAGGGGTTCACTGCTTGAAAACTTGGTTATAGACCTCTCACTAATGCAGAGGGTCCAGCACCAAAAGGACTCTGAAATATGCAGCTATTTGTTTGCGCCTGAGGAAGAGCAGGAGAACAAGCGTTTTCTACTCCCAAAATGACTTCATACCAAGTGTTGCTGTTCATGAAGACAAAATACAAATTGAGAGGACTCCCCAATCCAGACTGACTTTTGACAACTGCAGATTGACGGCAGTCATCGCATCCAGTATTATTATTTATTATATATTTGTATAGCACAAACCTAGCTCAAGAGCAACAGAGTACTATATATGGCATAGAGCAAAACATTGGCCGCATTAAGTAACCATTAGTAATAATGCTCACAGTACAATATAAGGATGGGGTGTGCATAAGATAATTTAGGATACACCACAGTGGTGTTGGAAGAGTCAGGTCCTTAGTTCTTTTCTAAACTAAAGGAGTCTTCGAGAAGCCCAGATGGATACTGAGATGGAGTTCCAAAGGACCGGAGCATAGCATGAGAAGGACTGACTGTTTCCTAGTTTACTCCTTGCGAGCCAGACTAGTTTCTAGTCTGGAAATGATCTTAATGCAAGATGATCGTGTGCCACCCATGTTTTTAGTTTGGCCATTAGGTAGGTCAGTGTAACAGCAGTGCTTGCCTTGTAGTTGAGATACGCGGTTTCCAACCAGATCTCAGCTGGGATGTGGCGCTAGTGTAATTCACACAAGATGGAGAAGCTGTGGTCAAATTTCCTAGAGCCATAGATGTTGCACAGCATGGTGGGCCGCTTTGAGGGGGCCAGGTGAGCTACAATAGTCCTGAGATGATGGCATTTCCCCATCCATTTGCAAGACCACTAAGGCGTTCTGATGCCAAGCCATTTGAGCCTTTTTTATGTTATGTTGGAAGGATAGATTGCGATCCACAATGAAGTCTAGGGATTTTGCTGAGTGGGGGAGTTGAGGAATGAGCCTGAGTAAGCACAATTCATTCAGCTCTCTTTGAGAGGGTTCCTACTTGGAGGGGTGGCCCAGGAGTATGAATGCAGGACTATATGGGGCTCAGCTTGTCATTCATGTTTGAATGGGCTACAATGCATGAGCAAAGGTGAACGATAGCTTGTGGGCCTTTGACCTTTGAAGAGGGAAAATGGGACGGTCCCTTCCCCTGACCAATTTACAAATTATTGCCGATGACGTCATGACCCAAGCACCCTCGGCGGGAGGAGTTTACACCTTTGTCTACTTCCCCGGATGTCCACATCCACCGGGACCCTTCTCCACCTGCAAATCCTGCCCGCTTCCCACCCAGAACACGTGGAGGGAACCACAATGGAGCTGAAAGCGATCTCATGGACCAGCTTGACTAAACGTCACAAACATACACCTACCATCGTTAGAGATGACATGACGACATAGCCACAATGGATCGAAAACACAAGTGCCGCCGCGCACCTGGATCCAACACACACCAAAACTACACGAAGAACATGCTCAGTGCTACGACATAGAGGACCATACCCACTCACAGACATGCATCGTTATTAAATTTCATATAGGTCAGCAACCGCATCGCAGAAACGCAAGACATCAGAAGAGTTTGTGTACATGCTTGCAGACGCTTTAAAAATGCAGCTAACCCTGAAGACAAGACCATATGGACCAATGCACAAAGAACCAAACCGCACCGCACCGCACCACACTCCCACACCCCTCGTTTTTTGGACCTTATACCGCTACACATAAAGCCAAAGCAGGCCTCAAAACCAGAATCGGCAGGCCCAGATCAGCTCACATGGAGCCACGAAGTGCTGAGCACACAAAACTGCCCCTAAACTGGAGCCACCGCAGCCAAGGTCGCAACGTGTCAATCCACATTTCGAGCTACCCCAGCCAAGGTTACAACTCCCAACACTGCAGCTGCCAGAAGGCAAAATACAAATCAAATCCCTGTAATTCTGCCTCAAACACGGTCTCAACACATGACTAAGCTGACCTGATATGATGCCAAGCCTCAAGGACTGAAGGAGCACTGGGGTCCCACGTTTGGGACCCAGCTTGCAACAAAAGAGTAGTAACTCAGAACTCGGCAGCAGTGGGAAAGGAGCACTCTAATGTCAAGTAACAGGACCTGTCCATTGTCTTCCACCGACACATAGTCACACATTGTTGCCAGCACCAGGTACATCGCAAGCTGGGAACGAAGATGGTCCCAGGCTTGGGGGTTCACAGACGGACCAATCAGGACACGGGGGGCTAATCACTGACGGCACCACAACACAACCAATCACTAACTCTCCTCATGTAACTATTTTCAAATAGCAATTCTTAGTGACAACCCAAGAGTACCACCTGACCTCTTCTCTACCAATAACCCCTTCCAATATACTGTCCTATACTGACCCTAACACTCGGGGAGGGGGGGGGGCAACCAGAGGTAGCGGTAGGTTTGGAGATGAGCTTTCACAGATGACGCACATTGTTACGTCACTCAGTTACAAAAGGGGCCTGCGAGCCCACTTGCAACGAGAAGTTTTCTGGAGCCTACGCTCTGTGAACCTGTCGCTGTCTGTTTTGTGCAATAAACAGCAGTAACCTATTGCTCTTGTGTAGGCCTCCTACTTCTTTGGGACACGGAAGGAGTTGGGGCCTTCCCACAGCTGGAGGTCCCCGGACTCTGGGTGCGGCCCTGCCGAGCTCCAGAAAATTACCCTAACACCTTTAGGTACAAATGTGTGTCATCTGCGTACCTATGTAGTGCTATGTTGATATCATCTTTGGAGGACTGCAGGACCATTGCGGAACTGCGAGATGACTGGACTGCCCAATCCAGACATTGGCCGTCGGGAGCCGACTTCAAAAGTATCCCGCCCACAGTTGGCGAGTGTCCAGACGCAGGGAGGTGGCGAGCTGATTGGGAGGGGTGTCCGCAGCCGAGCGGCACCGGCAGACGTAAGCCCAATGTGAGTATGGTCCACACAACCAGCAAAATTATGTTGTGCGGGTGGAGGGAGGTATTGTAAAATAGGGTGTTGGGCGGTTTTTACATTGTTGCAAAATTTGGTCTATCGGTGGTGGTCGGCACGAGAGTTGTAGTAGGGAACGGAGTGGAGGTAGTGCCTTCTTGCGTTACCAAGCGTATTGGGTGGGACAACAAGTTCCCACATGCTGAACGGAGCGCCACGCTGATTGGTCTGGATAGCGAACACATGTAATGGGGTGTAGTATTCCTATGAGTTGGCATTGTAGTTTGGGAAAAAGATGAGGATCTCTATGAATTGAGTGTTTTAGCTCGGTGAATAGATAATGTATTCCTGCAGGAGGTAGCTAGAGTCTCTCTCAGATTGTGGAAGATAGTTAGCTGGTTAAGTTCCCCTAGTGAGGGAGAGTACCACTCGCGAGGCGACACAGCGACTGCAGCCCAATTATAATAATAACGGTGATTAATGGATACTCCACTAAGGGTGTAATGGGAAGACAGTTGTGGGGATTTCTATTGTGGAAATTGGCGCACATTACATGTTGAAACTGTGTATCAGTAATACATTGTGTTAGTTGGTGACGTCACCCATAGGGCTTGCATAGGACATTGCACTTCCTTTTAAAAAATAAATTAAGGCCACGGCCAGCGGCTTGGGCGGGGTGAAGGTGAGCAGACGGCCGTGCACGGAGAATGCCAGCATGTCACCGAGGGGGTGTGTGCCGAGTAGCGGTGCAACACCACTCCAACACATGTGTGCAATTGTTGATGACCCGTCAATGTACAGAACCTCACCTCCCTCTAAGGCAATTTCTTCAACCTTGCGGGTGCAGCTGTAGTGCGATTAAGGGAGTATTGGACATATGTACCAGTAAAATGTGTCAAATTACCCCAACAATATTCAGCACAAGCAGCAGAATTGGTGGCTCTCATAATAGCTTTACAAGGAAGCAACGGCAAAAGAGTAACAATATATTCTGACAGTGCCTATGTCACGTCTACGGTAAGATGCTCAGAAGGGGATTCGGGCGAGCAGATGGTACCCCAGTGCAACATGCACTGCTGTTGGGTGAACTGATAGATGTTATAACGTACCCACACAAGTTAGCACTGGTGAAGTGTCAGGCACACATGAATGGCGAAGACCCAATATCCAGGGGTAATGAAACAGCAGATGCACATGCAAAATATGCTGCATATTTTGATGTGATATGGGGCCTCCAGGAAAAACAAAAAGAAAGAGGAGGGTCAAGACAGATGATGATGATGAAAGACGGTTATATGCACATTCCAGAAACACAGATTATGGAACTACAGCAGGCTGCCCCAATGGCAGAAAAGGAGCTGTGGGTAAAAAGAGGATGCACTATGTCCCTAACAGATACACTATGTAGACAAAATAACACAGGCAAAGTAGTGCTGCCTCTTGCCCTACTAAAAGCAGCTGACCCAACTGCACCATCCCACCCATAAAGGGAAAAGAAGTAATTGCAGCACGAATGAGTGTGTCATGGTTCTTTCCTGAACTAAATTCACACGTTGCAAACTTTATCAGCACTTGCCTTACCTAACAGTAATTTACAGCCGGTCACACATTGCAAGTGATCAAAGGTACAATACCACGGCCTGAAGAACCCTTCTTGCACCTGCACAAGACAGGACGGTAAGGCAGATGTGGGAGGAGCTTTCGCATGGGCATTGAACGACTATTTGATACGCAGGGCTTAATTAACAAATACTAATGGTTAACCATGCAAAATGTAGACATTTTCAGGTGGGCACCTATATCATCTGAACTAAAGTAGCTGCAGGACGGCAGCATAAGGTAAAGTAATATATGCCAGTGGTTTTAACAACTGTAATAGAAATGTTGGGGTTATTTTGTACCACTCGACTGATAACTGCTGCTTTTTGGCAGGCCTCCTATGCTTTGCATGCAACTGCAAAGGTCAATACTAACATTTCCCCTACCTCAGCCGCAGGTAGCACTGTGTCAAGTGGTACGAGTAGCATTGGACAAAACGTAAGGAGAGGTAAACATAGTATTTCCCTTGATGTACATGGGGTTGACATATATCTCACAGAGTCTGCACACATCTCGAACAACATGTGGTATAAACACATGTTCATAATTGGTAAGGATACAACAAAGGACAACTGTTACGTTTGCTCATTGATTCCATACAACATGAGGGCCTCCAGAACATTTGTGGCAACTGAAGTGCCGGCGCCCACAGCGGAGTGCCTTCTCTACCTAGCACTGTTTCAGACTCGAGGACGATTCCAAGGAAAAATGGCAATACTGCGGTGGAAATCAACGTCAACATACCCATACGAAGATAACTTCATTAAAACATTACCGATGCACGATAATTCTTGGTGACTCACAGAAGGGCTACGGTACATGACGGACAGACCAGACAAAAGAGAAACTAAGGAAGTGACACTGGATTATCTGCCGTGTAAATGGAGCGCAAGTGAGGTGGGAGGTGAGCTTGGATGCTGGGAAAGACCACTGTTACTAATATACGGCAAGGTATACAAGAAGAACGGATGGGTGGACGGAGAAGTGGGAAGCAAGATACTAACATTGACAAAGGTTCCAGCAATGAAGGTTCAGGAAGAAAATGACAGATGCTACAAGGAATGGGGGAATAGCGCAGGACTACTCGCCTGGATGGACAAGGAGGAGGAGCTGTTGATGATTATCCCACGCTATGTTACCAGCATGATGGAAAAACTGCTGTAGGGACGAATGAAGGATGCATATGGATAGTGAAGCTACCTGAGTGGGGAGCTGAAACTGCAGTACTGATGGACCACTACTGGGCCTGTTGAACAAAAGCATACCATAGCCTACCACAATCATGGGGCGTAGGTAACTGGAAATGTTCCCTCCCTAGTTGTCCCACGGAAACACATAAAAATGGAAAACTTCCCCAAAATGGATGAAGGAAACAAGAGAAGGAAAAGATCAATGGAGAAAACAGCTAGCACATCGCGGGGTGCCACCCCCACTGGTACAACGCTGACAAGGGTCAAGCGGCAAAGAGAACCACTGACGGGAAACTACCTATGGGGCAAATCAGAAACAGCACTCTGCGACATCCCACCGGCTCACAGATTGTCCAGTAGAGCAGCCATGTTCTTTTCCTCAGTAATACATCCCGGAGTGCAGGCGTTTGCGAATGCAAAATGGCTGCAAATTACAAGATGGGAGCTGATGATGACAAACTCCACGGTGAACGGATTCAACACAATAAAAGAAGAACTAAGGGCAATAAGAATTGTGGCCTTGCAAAACAGATACGTGCTGGACCTTCTTACAACTCCCAATCAGCGAGTTTGGCCAAAGATTTGGAGTTCCTGCTGCACATTAATTCCCGTGAATGATGAAGATAATGGCACTCTTTCAGAAGCGGTATTGCAATTGGCCAAGATGCACGCAAAGATGCAAGAAGAAGCAAAGGGGACAAATAAGGTTGGTAGCTGGTTCTCCTACATCTGGTCATGGATGCCATCATGGCTGGCAGATGGCCTCAAGGTATTGGCAGGATGCATGGTACTGGGAATGGCATCTCAATGGGGATAAAGTTATGGATGGCGAGGTTAAACGCACAGCAGAAGAGATGATCGGTATGCACATACTGATGCCAGCAGAAGATGAAATACACACAGACATCATCATCAAGGAACGTGAACGGCTGCGCCAACAGATAGTGGAAGCAGACTTGTACCCACTATCAAAGGTTGAAAATCCACGAAATCCGAAGAGCTATGTTGGAAAATGGGTTTATTGTAAGCCTGGTGGTGGATGTGTGTATATGTATTGGTCGTTTGAAGATCACGTGGACCGGTACGGACACCTGGCTGGTATTACAAAGGTGTGGCAAGTGCAACGAGACAAGAGAGTGGATATTTTGTGGTTGACAAGTCGACCAGAGGGGGGACTGAAAAGGAAAAATCGGATGGTCTCTTCCCCCGACCAACGTACAAATTATGGCCGATGACGTCACGACCCAAGCACCTTCGGCGGGAAGAGTTTGCACCTCTGTCCATTGCACCGGATGTCCACATCCACCGTGACCCTGCTACACCTGTAAATCCTGCCAGCTTCCCACCCAGAACACGAGTAGGGAACCACAAAGGAACTGAAACCGATCTCATGGACCAGCTCGACTAAACGTCAAAAACTTACACCTACCATCGTTAGAGATGACACAATGACATAGCCACAATGGACCAAAAACACACATGAAGCCGCGCACCTGGGTCAGACACACACCAAAACTACACGAAGAACACCCTCAGTGCTACGACATAGAGGACCATACCCACTCACAGACATGCATCGTTATTATATTTCATATAGGTCAGCAACCGCATCGCAGAAACGAAAGACGTCAGAAGAGTTTGTGTACATGCTTGCAGATGCTTTATGCAACTAACCCTGAAGACAAGACCGTATGGACCAATGTACAAAGAACTGCACCGCACTCCCACACCTCTCGCCTTATGGACCTTATACCGCTACATATAACAAAGCCAAAGTAGGCCTCAAAACCAGAATCGGCAGGCCCGGATCAGCTCACACGGAGCCACGAAGTGCTGAGCACAGAAAACCGCCCCTAAACTGGAGCCGCTGCAGCCAAGGTCACAAAGTTACAATCCAAATTTCAAGCTCCCCCAGCCAAGGTTAAACCTGCCATCACCGCAGCTGCCAGAAGGCAAAATACAAATCAAATCCCCCGTAATTCTGCCTCAAACATGGTCTCTCAACATGTGACCAAGCCGACCTGATATGATGCCAAACCTCAAGGACTGAAGGAGCACTGGGGTCCCACGTTTGGGATCCAGCTCGCAACAAAAGAGTTGCAACTCGGACCTCGGCAGCAGTGGGAAAGGAGCGCTCTAATGGCAACTAACAGGACCTGTCCATTGTCTTCCACTGACACATAGTCACACATTGTTGCCAGAACCAAGTACATCGTGAGCTGGGAACGACGATGGTCCCAGGCTTGGGGGCTCGCAGACGGACCAATCAGGACACGGGGGGGCTAATCACTGACGTCACCACAACACAACCAATCACTAACTTTCCTCATGTAACTATTTTCAAGTAGCAATTCTTAGGGACAACCCAAGCGTACCACCTGATGACTACTCTACCAATAACCCCTTCCAATATACTGTCCTATACTAACCCTACCACTCGGGGAGCCAACCAGGGGTAGCGGTAGTTTTGGGGATGAGCTTTTGCAGATGAAGCACATTGTTACGTCACTCAGTTAGAAAAGGGGCCTGCGAGCCCACTTGCGACGAGAAGTTTTCTGGAACCTACGCTCTGTGAAATTGTCCCTGTCTGTTTTGTGCAATAAACAGCAGTAACCTATTTCTCTTGAGTGGGCCTCCTACTTCTTTGGGACATGGAAGGAGTTGGGGCCTTCCCACAGCTGGAGGTCCCCGGACTCTGGGTGCGGCCCTGCCAACCTCCAGAAAATTACCCTAACACCTTTAGGTACAAATGTGTGTCATCTGCATACCTATGTATTGCGATTTTGATATCATCTAGGTGTCGGCCGCCCAGAGGTTCTGTATAGAGGCTAAAGATAACCGGGGGGAAAAGTGGAAATCTGACAGACTCCACAGGTGTCATGCAGTGTAGGAATAATAATAATAATTTTGCATTTATAAAGCGCTATGAACCCTCAGGTATCTGAGCGCTGCTTATTATTACCCGCGGTGTGTGGTGCTCATTTATCGACCTCGGAAGGATGAAAGGCTGAGTTTGGCCCTGCTGGGATTCAAACCTGTGTTAGCAAGCTCTACACGGATGTCAAAGCGGGCGCTCTACTCGCTGTGCCACTTGACCGACGAGTATCCGAGGAAGCCCATCTAGACAGCCTGATGTCTTCCATATAGGTCGTTTGTGAACCATTTTAGGGTGGTGCCATGGAAGCCCACCCTGTGTGCAAGGAGGGTGAGAAATGTTTGATCAACCATGTCGATTGAAACTGAGAAGACCATTGTGAATAATCTGAAGGGTGTCTGTTTTAGTGTTGCATTTGGATTGAAACCTAGATTGGAAATCCGGGAGAAGGCAGCTGCTCGATTTGTGGAACTAATTGGTTAGCAATCCCCTTCTCGATTACTTTTCAGGAGTGGGAATATAAATCCTGTTTTTAAAACATCTGGGAACATACCCTTACTGAGCGAGCCATTGACTATTCTAAGAGCAATAAGGGTATGACTGATATGTTTTTTCAAGGATGGTGGTTGGTAGGATGTTGTGGGAGTAAGTTTGGCTTAGACGTGAGCGTATACCAGAGATCTTTGGGTTAGAGGGGAGCGAAGTTTGTCCAGGGTTGAACAGCCTGTTTGGGGAGGTGGGTGGGGTGGTTAGGGAGTGGGAGGTTAGATAATGTGGCACCTGGTTGTATTGATCTGGCTGATAAAGATCCTATTGATAACCTCACACCTCCCCCAGAATTCTGGTACGCTCTGTGAACCTGTCGCTGTCTGTTTTGTGCAATAAACAGCAGTAACCTATTGCTCTTGTGTAGGCCTCCTACTTCTTTGGGACACGGAAGGAGTTGGGGCCTTCCCACAGCTGGAGGTCCCCGGACTCTGGGTGCGGCCCTGCCGAGCTCCAGAAAATTACCCTAACACCTTTAGGTACAAATGTGTGTCATCTGCGTACCTATGTAGTGCTATGTTGATATCATCTTTGGAGGACTGCAGGACCATTGCGGAACTGCGAGATGACTGGACTGCCCAATCCAGACATTGGCCGTCGGGAGCCGACTTCAAAAGTATCCCGCCCACAGTTGGCGAGTGTCCAGACGCAGGGAGGTGGCGAGCTGATTGGGAGGGGTGTCCGCAGCCGAGCGGCACCGGCAGACGTAAGCCCAATGTGAGTATGGTCCACACAACCAGCAAAATTATGTTGTGCGGGTGGAGGGAGGTATTGTAAAATAGGGTGTTGGGCGGTTTTTACATTGTTGCAAAATTTGGTCTATCGGTGGTGGTCGGCACGAGAGTTGTAGTAGGGAACGGAGTGGAGGTAGTGCCTTCTTGCGTTACCAAGCGTATTGGGTGGGACAACAAGTTCCCACATGCTGAACGGAGCGCCACGCTGATTGGTCTGGATAGCGAACACATGTAATGGGGTGTAGTATTCCTATGAGTTGGCATTGTAGTTTGGGAAAAAGATGAGGATCTCTATGAATTGAGTGTTTTAGCTCGGTGAATAGATAATGTATTCCTGCAGGAGGTAGCTAGAGTCTCTCTCAGATTGTGGAAGATAGTTAGCTGGTTAAGTTCCCCTAGTGAGGGAGAGTACCACTCGCGAGGCGACACAGCGACTGCAGCCCAATTATAATAATAACGGTGATTAATGGATACTCCACTAAGGGTGTAATGGGAAGACAGTTGTGGGGATTTCTATTGTGGAAATTGGCGCACATTACATGTTGAAACTGTGTATCAGTAATACATTGTGTTAGTTGGTGACGTCACCCATAGGGCTTGCATAGGACATTGCACTTCCTTTTAAAAAATAAATTAAGGCCACGGCCAGCGGCTTGGGCGGGGTGAAGGTGAGCAGACGGCCGTGCACGGAGAATGCCAGCATGTCACCGAGGGGGTGTGTGCCGAGTAGCGGTGCAACACCACTCCAACACATGTGTGCAATTGTTGATGACCCGTCAATGTACAGAACCTCACCTCCCTCTAAGGCAATTTCTTCAACCTTGCGGGTGCAGCTGTAGTGCGATTAAGGGAGTATTGGACATATGTACCAGTAAAATGTGTCAAATTACCCCAACAATATTCAGCACAAGCAGCAGAATTGGTGGCTCTCATAATAGCTTTACAAGGAAGCAACGGCAAAAGAGTAACAATATATTCTGACAGTGCCTATGTCACGTCTACGGTAAGATGCTCAGAAGGGGATTCGGGCGAGCAGATGGTACCCCAGTGCAACATGCACTGCTGTTGGGTGAACTGATAGATGTTATAACGTACCCACACAAGTTAGCACTGGTGAAGTGTCAGGCACACATGAATGGCGAAGACCCAATATCCAGGGGTAATGAAACAGCAGATGCACATGCAAAATATGCTGCATATTTTGATGTGATATGGGGCCTCCAGGAAAAACAAAAAGAAAGAGGAGGGTCAAGACAGATGATGATGATGAAAGACGGTTATATGCACATTCCAGAAACACAGATTATGGAACTACAGCAGGCTGCCCCAATGGCAGAAAAGGAGCTGTGGGTAAAAAGAGGATGCACTATGTCCCTAACAGATACACTATGTAGACAAAATAACACAGGCAAAGTAGTGCTGCCTCTTGCCCTACTAAAAGCAGCTGACCCAACTGCACCATCCCACCCATAAAGGGAAAAGAAGTAATTGCAGCACGAATGAGTGTGTCATGGTTCTTTCCTGAACTAAATTCACACGTTGCAAACTTTATCAGCACTTGCCTTACCTAACAGTAATTTACAGCCGGTCACACATTGCAAGTGATCAAAGGTACAATACCACGGCCTGAAGAACCCTTCTTGCACCTGCACAAGACAGGACGGTAAGGCAGATGTGGGAGGAGCTTTCGCATGGGCATTGAACGACTATTTGATACGCAGGGCTTAATTAACAAATACTAATGGTTAACCATGCAAAATGTAGACATTTTCAGGTGGGCACCTATATCATCTGAACTAAAGTAGCTGCAGGACGGCAGCATAAGGTAAAGTAATATATGCCAGTGGTTTTAACAACTGTAATAGAAATGTTGGGGTTATTTTGTACCACTCGACTGATAACTGCTGCTTTTTGGCAGGCCTCCTATGCTTTGCATGCAACTGCAAAGGTCAATACTAACATTTCCCCTACCTCAGCCGCAGGTAGCACTGTGTCAAGTGGTACGAGTAGCATTGGACAAAACGTAAGGAGAGGTAAACATAGTATTTCCCTTGATGTACATGGGGTTGACATATATCTCACAGAGTCTGCACACATCTCGAACAACATGTGGTATAAACACATGTTCATAATTGGTAAGGATACAACAAAGGACAACTGTTACGTTTGCTCATTGATTCCATACAACATGAGGGCCTCCAGAACATTTGTGGCAACTGAAGTGCCGGCGCCCACAGCGGAGTGCCTTCTCTACCTAGCACTGTTTCAGACTCGAGGACGATTCCAAGGAAAAATGGCAATACTGCGGTGGAAATCAACGTCAACATACCCATACGAAGATAACTTCATTAAAACATTACCGATGCACGATAATTCTTGGTGACTCACAGAAGGGCTACGGTACATGACGGACAGACCAGACAAAAGAGAAACTAAGGAAGTGACACTGGATTATCTGCCGTGTAAATGGAGCGCAAGTGAGGTGGGAGGTGAGCTTGGATGCTGGGAAAGACCACTGTTACTAATATACGGCAAGGTATACAAGAAGAACGGATGGGTGGACGGAGAAGTGGGAAGCAAGATACTAACATTGACAAAGGTTCCAGCAATGAAGGTTCAGGAAGAAAATGACAGATGCTACAAGGAATGGGGGAATAGCGCAGGACTACTCGCCTGGATGGACAAGGAGGAGGAGCTGTTGATGATTATCCCACGCTATGTTACCAGCATGATGGAAAAACTGCTGTAGGGACGAATGAAGGATGCATATGGATAGTGAAGCTACCTGAGTGGGGAGCTGAAACTGCAGTACTGATGGACCACTACTGGGCCTGTTGAACAAAAGCATACCATAGCCTACCACAATCATGGGGCGTAGGTAACTGGAAATGTTCCCTCCCTAGTTGTCCCACGGAAACACATAAAAATGGAAAACTTCCCCAAAATGGATGAAGGAAACAAGAGAAGGAAAAGATCAATGGAGAAAACAGCTAGCACATCGCGGGGTGCCACCCCCACTGGTACAACGCTGACAAGGGTCAAGCGGCAAAGAGAACCACTGACGGGAAACTACCTATGGGGCAAATCAGAAACAGCACTCTGCGACATCCCACCGGCTCACAGATTGTCCAGTAGAGCAGCCATGTTCTTTTCCTCAGTAATACATCCCGGAGTGCAGGCGTTTGCGAATGCAAAATGGCTGCAAATTACAAGATGGGAGCTGATGATGACAAACTCCACGGTGAACGGATTCAACACAATAAAAGAAGAACTAAGGGCAATAAGAATTGTGGCCTTGCAAAACAGATACGTGCTGGACCTTCTTACAACTCCCAATCAGCGAGTTTGGCCAAAGATTTGGAGTTCCTGCTGCACATTAATTCCCGTGAATGATGAAGATAATGGCACTCTTTCAGAAGCGGTATTGCAATTGGCCAAGATGCACGCAAAGATGCAAGAAGAAGCAAAGGGGACAAATAAGGTTGGTAGCTGGTTCTCCTACATCTGGTCATGGATGCCATCATGGCTGGCAGATGGCCTCAAGGTATTGGCAGGATGCATGGTACTGGGAATGGCATCTCAATGGGGATAAAGTTATGGATGGCGAGGTTAAACGCACAGCAGAAGAGATGATCGGTATGCACATACTGATGCCAGCAGAAGATGAAATACACACAGACATCATCATCAAGGAACGTGAACGGCTGCGCCAACAGATAGTGGAAGCAGACTTGTACCCACTATCAAAGGTTGAAAATCCACGAAATCCGAAGAGCTATGTTGGAAAATGGGTTTATTGTAAGCCTGGTGGTGGATGTGTGTATATGTATTGGTCGTTTGAAGATCACGTGGACCGGTACGGACACCTGGCTGGTATTACAAAGGTGTGGCAAGTGCAACGAGACAAGAGAGTGGATATTTTGTGGTTGACAAGTCGACCAGAGGGGGGACTGAAAAGGAAAAATCGGATGGTCTCTTCCCCCGACCAACGTACAAATTATGGCCGATGACGTCACGACCCAAGCACCTTCGGCGGGAAGAGTTTGCACCTCTGTCCATTGCACCGGATGTCCACATCCACCGTGACCCTGCTACACCTGTAAATCCTGCCAGCTTCCCACCCAGAACACGAGTAGGGAACCACAAAGGAACTGAAACCGATCTCATGGACCAGCTCGACTAAACGTCAAAAACTTACACCTACCATCGTTAGAGATGACACAATGACATAGCCACAATGGACCAAAAACACACATGAAGCCGCGCACCTGGGTCAGACACACACCAAAACTACACGAAGAACACCCTCAGTGCTACGACATAGAGGACCATACCCACTCACAGACATGCATCGTTATTATATTTCATATAGGTCAGCAACCGCATCGCAGAAACGAAAGACGTCAGAAGAGTTTGTGTACATGCTTGCAGATGCTTTATGCAACTAACCCTGAAGACAAGACCGTATGGACCAATGTACAAAGAACTGCACCGCACTCCCACACCTCTCGCCTTATGGACCTTATACCGCTACATATAACAAAGCCAAAGTAGGCCTCAAAACCAGAATCGGCAGGCCCGGATCAGCTCACACGGAGCCACGAAGTGCTGAGCACAGAAAACCGCCCCTAAACTGGAGCCGCTGCAGCCAAGGTCACAAAGTTACAATCCAAATTTCAAGCTCCCCCAGCCAAGGTTAAACCTGCCATCACCGCAGCTGCCAGAAGGCAAAATACAAATCAAATCCCCCGTAATTCTGCCTCAAACATGGTCTCTCAACATGTGACCAAGCCGACCTGATATGATGCCAAACCTCAAGGACTGAAGGAGCACTGGGGTCCCACGTTTGGGATCCAGCTCGCAACAAAAGAGTTGCAACTCGGACCTCGGCAGCAGTGGGAAAGGAGCGCTCTAATGGCAACTAACAGGACCTGTCCATTGTCTTCCACTGACACATAGTCACACATTGTTGCCAGAACCAAGTACATCGTGAGCTGGGAACGACGATGGTCCCAGGCTTGGGGGCTCGCAGACGGACCAATCAGGACACGGGGGGGCTAATCACTGACGTCACCACAACACAACCAATCACTAACTTTCCTCATGTAACTATTTTCAAGTAGCAATTCTTAGGGACAACCCAAGCGTACCACCTGATGACTACTCTACCAATAACCCCTTCCAATATACTGTCCTATACTAACCCTACCACTCGGGGAGCCAACCAGGGGTAGCGGTAGTTTTGGGGATGAGCTTTTGCAGATGAAGCACATTGTTACGTCACTCAGTTAGAAAAGGGGCCTGCGAGCCCACTTGCGACGAGAAGTTTTCTGGAACCTACGCTCTGTGAAATTGTCCCTGTCTGTTTTGTGCAATAAACAGCAGTAACCTATTTCTCTTGAGTGGGCCTCCTACTTCTTTGGGACATGGAAGGAGTTGGGGCCTTCCCACAGCTGGAGGTCCCCGGACTCTGGGTGCGGCCCTGCCAACCTCCAGAAAATTACCCTAACACCTTTAGGTACAAATGTGTGTCATCTGCATACCTATGTATTGCGATTTTGATATCATCTAGGTGTCGGCCGCCCAGAGGTTCTGTATAGAGGCTAAAGATAACCGGGGGGAAAAGTGGAAATCTGACAGACTCCACAGGTGTCATGCAGTGTAGGAATAATAATAATAATTTTGCATTTATAAAGCGCTATGAACCCTCAGGTATCTGAGCGCTGCTTATTATTACCCGCGGTGTGTGGTGCTCATTTATCGACCTCGGAAGGATGAAAGGCTGAGTTTGGCCCTGCTGGGATTCAAACCTGTGTTAGCAAGCTCTACACGGATGTCAAAGCGGGCGCTCTACTCGCTGTGCCACTTGACCGACGAGTATCCGAGGAAGCCCATCTAGACAGCCTGATGTCTTCCATATAGGTCGTTTGTGAACCATTTTAGGGTGGTGCCATGGAAGCCCACCCTGTGTGCAAGGAGGGTGAGAAATGTTTGATCAACCATGTCGATTGAAACTGAGAAGACCATTGTGAATAATCTGAAGGGTGTCTGTTTTAGTGTTGCATTTGGATTGAAACCTAGATTGGAAATCCGGGAGAAGGCAGCTGCTCGATTTGTGGAACTAATTGGTTAGCAATCCCCTTCTCGATTACTTTTCAGGAGTGGGAATATAAATCCTGTTTTTAAAACATCTGGGAACATACCCTTACTGAGCGAGCCATTGACTATTCTAAGAGCAATAAGGGTATGACTGATATGTTTTTTCAAGGATGGTGGTTGGTAGGATGTTGTGGGAGTAAGTTTGGCTTAGACGTGAGCGTATACCAGAGATCTTTGGGTTAGAGGGGAGCGAAGTTTGTCCAGGGTTGAACAGCCTGTTTGGGGAGGTGGGTGGGGTGGTTAGGGAGTGGGAGGTTAGATAATGTGGCACCTGGTTGTATTGATCTGGCTGATAAAGATCCTATTGATAACCTCACACCTCCCCCAGAATTCTGGTACCTCTGGGGGTCTGGTGTGCAGTTCAAGTAGTGTTTGACTGCTGCAAAAATGGTTTTGTTCATGTTGGAGGCTGCCGTAATGGTGCTGGTGTAACAATTAGCCTTGGCTTCTGATACCATTAGGAACATAAGGCTTTGAGGGATAGAAGGTCTTTTGATTTATGGGCCAGCGTTTGTTCACCGAAAGCTCTTGACTATACAAGAGGGCAGCTGGTTTGGTTCTGGCACAGCCTGATTTCTCCAGCGTGCAGTTTTTATGCCAACTGCTTTGAGGTTTGGATAAAGGTTTCTAAATTAGAGACACTGTTATCCAATATCTCCACTGGAAAACATTTTGAAGGAGAATTGTGCTACCATGGGCCAATGAAACTAACTCTTGTGGGCTGTAATGGGGTGTGATGAGGAGAAAGGGACGGCTGAATGCTTTGTCTAGTGAAACATGTTGGAGTCCATGCAGCTAAGGACCGGTAACAGGATACGATGCGATCTAGGGTATTGCCTCTGTGTGGGGATGTGGGGTATAGTCTGCCGATTACTACTCCTGATAGGAGCCTAGGAAAATGGAAGGCTTTCTCCATCAATTATCTGTGTTGGGTTCCCTGAGGTCTGAGTCTTCCACTGCAGTGTTGATGCCCACCAGGTTACAATAAGGAACAATGGCAATTAAAATGAAAGCAGATTCCCCAAAGATAAAGAAAAATTGAGAGCTGGCTCACAACCAACCATGCCATGAGGACAGCTTTGAACATGGCAAACCTAGTTTTCCATAATGTGAATAAGGATGTGTCCTGCTGATGCTGTCATGCCCAGATGTGCAAGCAAACATTCCTTGATGTAGTCCGTTCTATGGGAACCTGGTATTTGAGAAGGAAATGTCTTTAACAGGTGTTAGATTGATAACCTGATACAGGTTCAGCATTGGTGGTGATAATGAAGCAATATTCCTGTGCTTTCCGCTCCTGGAGAGGTAGACCTGTCAGAACCAGGTACTCACTGTGTGAGAACAGTTAATGATGTTATGAGTCACCGCAATAACAGTTTGAGCATCAAACCTGCAGCAAGATCTACCAGTGTAAAGGTCCGCACATAAGCCAAGGCAACGTGGCAACCAACATTGAGGTTCACAGTAGGGATCTGGCTGGCCCCCTTCAATAAATCCCCATCAATCACCACCTATGGTGGGCTGAAGACCCTAGAGCTGCAAAAAATGCCATTGGATCCATGGTTGCTACAAATTCAGCATTCCCTATAATTTGACTACAAAGCGGATCCACATCAGCTACAGCATGCAGTGACCCACAACATCCCCAAACTGTGCAGGTGAAGAAGTCCAAAATAATTTGGGAACTGTGCAGTGGGGCTGTTTCCAGGGAACAAAGAACAGTATAATATTTCCTAGTGAAAAAAACACAGGAAGGGCATTGGGGCAATCATGGACCTCTGTCTCTTCAACAAATCTCCAATCTTGCTTAATGCCAAGCTAGCAGACATAATCACACACATACATTAAGGGGATTTTCTGTGTTCTACGCACCGGCAGGATATCTATTTTAATTTTTCAATTGATTTCAGGCACCAGCGATACCTCGGGTTCTTGGTTGGAGAGGGACGTTTGGTGACTAATTTAATCTAAATTACAGTACCTTGAAAGTGTTCATCAAAGTTCTGGCACCTGTCGTGGTTCCTCTAGACATTGTCTATTTCAAGACCACAGTGAACAATAGTTGTGCATAGCCGTTGTGCAATGTTTACTGTGTTGAAGTGGTCAGGCAAGTCGTCCTTGCAGTGTCCTTTCGGCATCCAAACCCTGGGAGACAATTTTGGAAGTGGCAAAGCAGTAGACCACAAGGTCCAAAGAATCTGTAGGAAGGCAAGTCCCTTTGGCTTCAGAACAGCATTCATCTTCACGCAGTTGAAGGCACTTTAGAGTCTGTTGTCTTCTTGCATCCCCTTCCTATGATCAAACTAAAAATGAGAATAGTGCAGGAAGAACTCTGCTTTCAATTAGTTAAGCCCACTAGGACAGTGAATTACCTCATTCAAATCCCTGCCAAGATGTGCCGGGCATTAGTATTGTGGGCAAAAAGGACCAGTCAAACCCAAAGACATGCTGCCACACAGCATGGATAGTTACAGTGCTAAAAATCTTGGTAGTGTGCTTTGTCTTCTGGTCAAACAGGGGCCCGTGTCAGCTACAGAACAGAAGTTGTGTTTCTGCTTCTTGGTACTGAGAGCCGTTAAACCTCGCCCTACAGGTGTTTTTCCACACATTGAGCCAAGCATGTGTTGGCCTAATCAGAAAATTATATGTGCTATATAATCAAGCGGGGAGTAACAAGGGTGATACAAATTTAAAACCTGTGGGTGTGCCCTGCCAAACATAAAATAGTGTTAGCAGAACACTTACAAGGTGAGCAGGGGAGCAAAACCTCTAAGTAGACCGCTCTTAGGACACTCAAGAAAATTGAGAGCGAGATCAGTCCATGGTGGGGTGGCTGTTCACAACAGTATGGGATGCTGAATACAGACCTTTTTGCATTGAAATCCAATGCCTAATTCCCTAAGCACAGTATCTAAGTAGTCTCTCACTATTGCCCCCATGGGGCTCTTTGCCCCGGGTGAAACTGCAAGCAAGCACATTTTAAATCTGAAGTAAGAAGAGTAAACAAAAATGAAAATTCTGGAGCTATGTCAATTCTTTCCTCCTAATTATTCTAGGAGGGACTAATTTACTATTCCAAACTCCAATCTAGGTGGGAAAAGTTTTGGATTTTGGAACCCTGGGAAACATGTAGATGGGGCTACATATAGATACATAGATCAACTGCAAATGGCTTAGAGGTTCCCTCAGAAGGCATTGGTCTGAGAAGAATTGGAATGGAACAATGCGGTTAGTTACTCTTTTCCCCCATTACCTCTAGTTGCTTCTGTCATCCTGACAATGAAGGCCACAATATTCAAAGTTGTCCCAATAGCCCTGATGCGCGCAAGCCACTTTTTGGTACTCTTGTCTCATGGCTGTGTCCACTGATGACCATATTCCACTTGTAGTACACGTGACACTGATCCCAAGGAATGGAGAAGCAGTAAAACCCCACAATCCATTCTCCCTCACCCATATCTTCCACAATAGTGGATGTTTTGGCATGCACATTCAAGAGCTTCCTCTACCAATACTACACACTTCTTTAAGTGAAAAAGAGGTTTCCTTTGATTTAGGAATGTGTGGGTCTTAAGCAATCTTCAGTAGGAGGTCCATCTGGAGGCAATATTAAGGCATGGAAATATAGTATGTGCAGGATACTCCAATTCTGTGATAAAATCCTTCTTGAGGGCTTTGTTCTAAACTTTCTCTCCAGAGAGGCACTCCGTGCAGCCTGGGAACTAACTGTGGGGTTCATCTGGCTCCTTTCAGCACCCTTCCAAACAATGTATGCTGCATACTTAAAATATGGGGGTATTTTTTTAGGAATAAGAGACAACTCAAAAGAAAAACGAGGAGAGGGAAAGGGTCTAAACAAAAGAAAAAACAAATGACCGAGAACCTGGTGGTAAATATATCCAGCAAGAACTTGACGAGTGGCCAACTAGATATGCTTAACCGTGGATTATCATTCGTACCTACAAGCAACACCACACTCTTTGAGGAAAAAATATGTTTTCATAAATTATTGAGAAAACTAAGACTCAAACTTTTCTTTAACACCGATATGGATGAGGAACATTGCCCCCAAGTAACCGATACCCTTGAATTTCGCCCTAAGAGCAATTTCGATCCCTACACGCAAAATTCTATGCTAAATGTATTTGAGAACAGGGTGATGAAGGATCTCGAGAGGATTAATTACCATAAGACTACACCAAGCAATGTGAAAAGATGCCAACTTGAACACATCGAAGTGTTAGCTAAAGATGAAGAAATAACCATCAAACCGGCAGACAAAGGAGGTGCAATTGTAATAATGGACACCAACGACTACACCACCAAATGTCTCACCCTCCTTAACGACAATAACACCTACCCCAAATTGGATGGAGACCTCATTAATAAAATCAAGGTACTGATTAACAACACCATAGAAGAAGCAGTGGATCACAACTGGATCAATGTGAAGACAGGTGAATTTGTATTCAACCAACATCCCATCACTCCGGTATTCTACGGTCTCCCGAATATCCACAATAACCCCACCAACCCTCCATTGAGACCCATAGTAGCTGGATCCGATAGCATCTTCGACCCTCTAGCCATCTATGTGGATAGATCACTTCAAAAACTGGTCCAAGATACTCCCACATATCTGAGAGACACAACCGATTTTCTAAACTGCATCCAAGAAATTACAGCTTTGAGTACTGACTGTATAATCTTCAGCATGGATGTATGTAGCCAATACACCTCTATCCCCCACAACGAAGACATCAGAGCAGTTCAATGGTTAATCTCTAATAGCCCTAACACTACGGGTAACAAAAACCTGATTCTAAAATTTTTGGACATTATACTCTACAACAGTTACTTTAGATTTCAAGGTACATTTTTTCTGCAAACAACTGGCACCTCGATGGGCTCCTCAATGGCCCCAGTCTACGCCAACACATGTATGTACAGACTGGAACACCAACATGTACTGGACCACCCTGAATGGTCATGTAAGATCCTGATGTGGAAACGATATATTGATGATATTTTCGGTATCTGGTGCGGGACATGCGATGAACTGGACTCTTTCTTCAACTACATGAACACCATCCACGATAACATCAAATTCACCATGGAGGTGGGAACACCACATCTACACTTTTTGGATGTAGACATGGAAATTAGAGATAACCGCATTAAGACCACTGTATACCATAAACCAACCGATGCAAATAATTTGTTGCACTTCACAAGTCATCACCCAAAATCAATGTTGAAAAGCCTACCATACAGTCAAATGTTGAGATTGAAGTGCATAATTTCAGACCCTGCAGGCCTGGACACAGAAAGCAGCAGATTTGAGAAATTTGAAGCTAGAGGATATCCAGAGGCTATCCTAGAGGGAGCCAAAGAAAGGTCAGAACTTATCAGTAAAGAACAGCTCCTTGTCCCCAAAAATCAAAATAAGGAAACACCACTACTGCATATCACCAAATACTCCACACAGAGTTTCCAAGTAGGCAAAACCATCAGAAAGGATTGGAACTGTCTTCACAATGATCAGACACTCAAAGAACTATTCCCTAAAGCACCCATGATTGCCTTCAGACGTGGCAAGAACCTCAGAGATAAGCTTGTCAGAGCAGAGATCCCTCCTAAGGACAAACAAATGGTACTACAAACCAAAAAAATGGGCTCTTTCCCCTGCCTCTGTTGCTCACATTTCAATAATGTTACCAGAGGTGACCACATTATCCATCCATATACAGGCAAAAAGATCAAACTACGACACTTTGCCACCTGTATGTCCACTGGAGTGATCTATGCGATCAAATGCCATTGTGGCAAACTCTATGTGGGGCAAACAACAAGATCTGCCAAAGAAAGACTTGCAGAGCACAAATCTAATATCGGATGCAAAAACATGAAATCACCCCTCTCGAGACATTTTATGGAGAACAACCACACTGTGGCTCAGATTAAATTTCAAGTTCCTGAAGTGGTCAAAAAACCCTATAGAGGTGTGATTACCATTCAATTCTTTCTCGCAGAGAAAAATACTGGATTCATGCATTGAACACACTACTCCCTAGGGGTCTCAACGATGAATTTTCCCTAAAATGCTTCATCTGAAGAGGTATTCACGTTTAACCTTTCTCTCCTCCTTTTCCATCAGACTCTGGATGTGTATAGTCTACCCTCGCCCACCACAGATCACAAGCAATTGCACTCCATTTTGGTTTATGAATCCTATTGGACCATTTAACTGTTGTACTTTAGCATGCAGACAGTGATTGCCCTTCTAAGTTTCTGAATAGATGAAGCATTCCAATGTGTAGAATTTGTTTACATAATGTATATGTACTTGTCATATCAACCACTCAACCTCTTTATACACCTTGTAAATTCAAAGCCACCCAACCTGAACCTTGATAGTTGGATCTCTCTTTCTGAGTGACCCAATTGATATTGTCACCATTCTAATTTACATCTTTCCCCGTACCTTTTCCCAAGCATTTTTCATGGGATGTTCTTTCCAGTATGGCCGCCGGGCTGCACTAGATCCTAACACGAACTTTACTGGTAGTCCATCATCTATTTTGATGCACCACGCACTCTACAGATTTCAGTATGCATGCAGGAGGGCCTTCTTGCTTCGCGGGACGCGTCTCTCCCCGAGCAACTATCTTCATCACTGAATACGAACCGACGATCGAGCAGCGCGATCCACATGGGAACACAACTGCACGCTGGCTTTCAGTCACCTGTTTTGTAGATCGCTCCTCGCCGGACTAAGAGTAAGTTTTACTTGCGCTCATAGAATCAATGTTCAACATGCCATTGTGCCAATACGCACTCATAGCCTAACACACAGCACCTCTTGGTTCCTCGCAGATCCTGCTACAGTGCTTTAACAAACACTGGATATACGAGCGCACGCCGACCACGGCACCCACTTGTTAAAGATTCTGATGACCGTAGACGGACATTTACCTTGTCAGGGTGAGTGTTTTTGCCTCTCGTTTTTAGACTACCTGAGTCATCACTCCATTAAACGAAACTCACTGTAGATCACTGGCATTATCTATTTCAGCTTATTGATCACCCGCTCCATGCTGAACTACTTCAGTATTCACTGTACTATCGAACCCTCTGTTCTCACAGAGTCACCTTCTATTGCATTGGCATAAAGGATCTATTCAGTCATGGTGAGACCCTTTTTGATTTCGTTCTTCTTTTCGCTGTTTCTTAACAAACATCCATTTCCATTGAACCTTTTTATTCGAATTTTATATTTGGCACTTTGATATTTGGCAATTCCTTGATTCTAGTTGCCTGTGGCTTTGGATATTACTTAATCAACAACTGTGTTTTCTCAATACCAATATGATTCAATTATTGACAATATGATTACTTAGACACTGTGTGTGTTGCTGTTTCTGTTGCAATGTGACTATTTGATGATAAATTCTAGATAGGTTGGGCAAACAACCTGGTAGCCACACTATCCTGATTGTTTTTTTTATAAATTTTCTCTACATCTTTCGCTTATAGCTCTTACATATGAACTCTGGCTCATGAAGAAGAGAATATACTTCTCGAAACGCGTCAGCCGTCCTCAAAGAACTGTACTGAAAATTCTCAGTTTTTTTGCGTTTGGAAGTAAAAAAACACTTGTTTTCTACATTTAAAGAATGAATTGCATTATTAGCTTCTGTTAAATGTGCTCCTTTTCATTACAATGTATGCAATGTGGATATCCACCATACATTTCTTGAATTGCAATTAAGGCGTCTTTTTCTCAATAGTAAGTCCATCATTGAGTCAGTTAGGGTGTCAGAGGTTTCCTCACCATCTTGACTGTAGCTGTTTGTGAATCTCTAGTCCGTTCCAGCATTACGTCTTCTAGCAAAGGTGTCCATTTTGGTTTGCTTTTTGGAAAGACCAGATTTGGCAGCCATTTTGCTAGAGGAAGAGAGCTTCAGGTACCGGCCTCAAATCAGAGCGTATCATTGAGTGCAGAGCCCCCGGTGGATTGTCGCTATGGTCTACCTAGACCGGGATATGAGCAGTGTCTTCGATGAGAGTGTTGCGTAGTGTGAAGTGCTGGAAAACCCAGATGTACAGCTTTGTAGGATGCTTTGTTTTTTGTTGGTGATGGTTGGTGCTCACAGCCGGATTCACAATAAAACCATACGCCAGAGGCGTCGTGTCACAGGGTGTAATATGGCGCTACTTGCTGCCCACCGTTATCAAGGCTTTACCACACACAGGTCACCTGCCTTGATGGTGCTAAAATGATCCGGCTAGTTTGGTGGGGGGGGCTTTGCACATTTGTGGTAGTCTCCACCTCATAGTTCCACCCCCCCATCATTCAGGAATTTATGCTAACGTGGCACGCTGCACTGCTACAGATGTGGCTCAGAATACAAACCTACCCGCCCGCACCACCTTTGTGTCAGGCTACCGAGGCTCACGCTTTGTGGGACCTGGCACGCCCAGTTGTTGACGTGCCACACTCCCACAAGTCGGGCCCTGCTGCAAATCTCCTGACAGGCTGCCATGCTAGCTGGAAGGAGATGCAATGCTGCACTGTCAGACCGAACGCCTCCCCGGTCGAATGCTGGTTTGCAGAGTAGCTATCGTTCTGCAACCAATCGCTGTTAAAGGTAGTTATGAAGTGTCGCCATGCAAGGATTATGAAGAAGGGTTTTTCTAGTGAACACTGGAGCTTGCTCAAAGCACGGCCATTCATGCATATATAGCTGCAGGTGTAGTTAGTCCCATTAAAAATCAACAGGAAAATAATCTGAAATAATTTACTTCCTCCACTCCGGGAATTCCTGGTGGGGTGGACAGAATTGCCAAGGTCATTCAGGCATTTGGAATTTGTCTTCTTCCACCATGTTGGCACCTTCTGCGGCGGTGGAGGGGGCTGTGACATCTACTCCTCCTCTCCCAATTCCCTCTTCCGTCTCTTCAGAGGCTGCTGAGATGAACTCCAGTCCCGAGCCCTGGAGTATTTGGAAAGATACTCTCATAAAGGAACTGAATGACTACGATACCTCAGAGGTTTCTGACGCATGGTTAGTGTCTCTGGACATCTCTGCAGAGCAATATCATGCTTTTTTCTTCAAGAAAAACGTGCAAGTACACAATGTCTTTCCCGTGAGTCTGCCTTTCATCAGTAAAGTGAACTGTGCCACATAGACAGACTTGTCTTTAAAGAAATCTGAAAATTACGCTCTTCCATCGAGGGCCCTGCGCGCGCGTACCAATCCCGAGTTACATCCTCCCCGGAAAAAAATACCATCTCTTTAGCGAACAAGTCACCACAGACTTGCAACCTCGCTCAACCTGAGCTTGCCATCACTCCTGTAAATGGATGCCTGGCTGATAGACATGAGTCTTCGAACCCTGGAACTGCTAACCTAAAGACTAGAATCTAACATGCCAATACCTGAGGATACTGCCATCAAAACCCTGGTTATGGACAAACTATATGTTATCATCACCCACATTCTGAAACCCTCCAAAGGGGTTATGGTTATGAGTCTTCGAACCCTGGAACTGCTAACCTAAGGACTGTACGTATGGAAAAATCTAACATGCCAATACCTGAGGATACTGCCATCAAAGCCCTGGTTATGGACAAACGAAATGTTATCATCACCAACGTTCTGAGACCCTCCAAAAGGGGTTATGGTTATGAGTCTCCGAACCCTGGAACTGCTAACCTAAGGACTGTACGTATGGACAAATCTAACATGCCAATACCTGAGGATACTGCCATCAAAGCCCTGGTTATGGACAAACGAAATGTTATCATCACCAACGTTCTGAGACCCTCCAAAAGGGGTTATGGTTATGAGTCTTCGAACCCTGGAACTGCTAACCTAAGGACTGTACGTATGGAAAAATCTAACATGCCAATACCTGAGGATACTGCCATCAAAGCCCTGGTTATGGACAAACGAAATGTTATCATCACCAACGTTCTGAGACCCTCCAAAAGGGGTTATGGTTATGAGTCTCCGAACCCTGGAACTGCTAACCTAAGGACTGTACGTATGGACAAATCTAACATGCCAATACCTGAGGATACTGCCATCAAAGCCCTGGTTATGGACAAACGAAATGTTATCATCACCAACGTTCTGAGACCCTCCAAAAGGGGTTATGGTTATGAGTCTTCGAACCCTGGAACTGCTAACCTAAGGACTGTACGTATGGAAAAATCTAACGTCTAGCAACCTGAGGATACTGCCATCAAAGCCCTGGTTACGATCACCAACGTTCCGAGACCCTCCAAAAAGGGAACCCAGAGACATACTCCTCAACAAAGTATGATATGATATGATCGTTTATTTATATAGCGCCTATACACAATGTGTTTCAAAGCGCTTACTTGGCTTCGTGTTAGAACAGGGCCTGGGGTAGTGCGTTCGTCCGACTTGAAAATCCTGCGCAGAATAGGCTTGGCTAATTGGTACGTCCAAGGGAATAGAGACTGTATTCTGTTGGGGAGCAGAGCTTGCACCCTTCCCAGGTACCTGAGACTGTGTAGATAAATGCCTAGGGGCTCTACGAACCTTGGTTATAGTTTGGTCTCACCATCCCTAACTGTAATTGGATGCATTTGCAGTCTGCCCCTTTTTTACATATGATGTTCTTTAAATTGATTGTTTTTGTATTGTTTGTCTTATTTTTCATGTAGCGCTTAGAGGCCTGTGGGCATAAGGCGCTTTACAAGAATTTCAAATAAATAAATAAATTAATTCCCAACATTGTCCCCTGCTGATGACTTATTTGCATTTGTTTCTTCAAAGCCCATGAGCACGCTTTCCTCATGCTTGCAGGAGTGCATGGTGCATTTAGTAATAGTCCTGTTGCTGTTACGTGTATTGAACCATTGTTTAATTCTACAAAAACTTGCCTTGCAAAATCCTCCATTCACTTCCTCGCACCCTGGTACCATGGTCAATTTCTGCCACTTCAAATCATTGGTGCGTGCCTACATTTCAGTAACACTTGTCTGGCAAACAGCCCCTGGTACAAAGTCCTCTGAGTGGATCTGCCATTTGTAGTATACAGTTTCCTCTGGCAACTGCCATTGCATAAGTGGGGACTGATTACAATCAAGCATATCAAGGGCAAGGGTGGGCATCACAGGTCTTGATTGGCTATGTATTCTGTAAGTGTGAGCAGCAGGTCAGAATTGGGGATCTTTGTTGAACACCATATGTTAGAGATGGACTAGGGACCCTTGAGAAACCACCGTCTACCTCTGGGGTCTGTTCACTTAGTGGGCGGTTGTCCTTGATCCCACCTTCTAACCTTAAACATAGGACTTTTTGACACTGGTCTCTAGTAGAGCAGGGCCAGGTCCCCAATCCATGCTACAGGCACACTTCTCACACAATCTGACCGACACCTGAGAGATACCCACTAGTGAGACCCAGGAGGGTTCATGGAAAAATGACTTGACAGAAGACAGACCACAGCATAAAATGAGAATCTCCTTTGCGTCATTTCCCTTGCCACTCTGCCATAGGTCTCCCCCAGAGAACTGAATGTGCCTTGACCTAACATATCCTTCTTCCTGTGTCAGTACATGATAGCTTTTTCCTAGAGAACATAATGCAGCGGGGTACACACACACCCTGAGATCTCTTCCAGAGGTCTGGCTAGATGGCTGATGTTTCTCCTCAATGAATGTCTACACACGAGGTAAGAAGCCCTAAACCATGGACCCATGTCCACATGTGCGAGTAATGTTTGATTCTGAGATCTCCAAGGATTGTGTCAGAAGGATAGTTTTGCATGGAGTGAGTTGTAAGTAACAGCTCTTCCCCAAAGCTGTATATGTGTAACCAATGTAGAGATGCACATAGGAGTGCACCGGTCAATGCACTAATTTTCCTTTATTAAGGTCCCTATCACCCCATGGGACAGGTAGGGGCAATGTTGCGTCATAACATCTTGGACATTATTGAGAAACGGAGACAGTGGGCGTCTTTTTCAAAACCCCTGGATGGTTGAAGTGAAGTGCAAAATCAATTTGCATGCTTTTCATGTTTTCTTCACTGATGTAGAGGATTTTTATCTGAAGGCAGGCGGAGTGGGTGCATGGAACGGGTTATGCATTTATGTCTTGCTTTTGCGCTGTGCCTTCAAATAGCACCATAATGTGGAGAGGAAAGGGGATTTCCCCTGTGCTATATTCGTTACATTTTCCACTCTGTTTTGGAACTGTTCAAAATTGAAAATGGACACATCCTCTCTCATGCATTTTAAGAGGGTTATACAGTGACCCCCAATAATGTAAAGATGTAATTTCAGAGACTGCTACGAGCAAGATATTTTAACATAAGACATTTTGCTCTTAAACAAAGCCCAAAAAGACTACTCTGAAAGCCCGAAAAGCAAAGTAGTGTCAAAGGGATAGTTATGATTAATTAATAATTGTGAAAAAGAAAAATAATACAACTTTTCACACGAGACTTGAAAACAGTCAAAGGTGCAGCTTGGGACATTTGGTCTTGCACTTGCCCACCCAAGGAAACGCAACTGATGCAAGAGTTAGACTTTCGATCTTCAGGCTGCCAGCTTTGCCTTCCACCTTGAAGTGGAACGTACACGCTCTCCCTTGGATGAAGTGGTATCTGTGGGTGGTCTGCATCATCATCATCACAGATATGTTGAACGCGATGCCTAGGAATACTCACCAATCTCCTGATTGGCCAGAGATGTACACCAGTCCCTCCTTCATCAGTCCTACTTGGTGCCAGTCTCGCTGAGCTGACCTGTGGATCTTCTATGAACACTGCCGAAGAAAGCTTACAGATAGGTGTTATCATAGGATGCTTGGTGGAAAGATTTGATCATGCTAGTAAAGACACCCCCTCCCTCATGGCCACCACCTAAGCAGTTGCTGTGATCACCAGATCAAATGCCAAGCGGAAACAATATGCTGGAATTAATATTATTTAGTCATTTATAAAGCAACTTACTTAACTAATCTACTCTCTCTAAGACCATATCTCTCACTTCATTATATTCAAATGTCTTGTGTATCTGTAGGTTTTCTTTAAAGTTCCACCACCCCTCTTCTCACCACATCCCTGCATTATGTATCTTCTGTATTTTCTTTTGTGTCGGGGCTGCTTTCCTAGCGTCACACACTCTAATCATATCATTCCCTTTATTTTTGTGGCAGAGTTGCCAAAAAGACGGTTCTTGGATTTCCTTTTTCTCATTCTCTTCCAAAAGAATACGAGCCCGATTCACTGAAAAGCCTGTATTGTTAAAAAGGACTCTGCGTGGCCCTACGTGCACAGTTTCCAATGTGCGGTCGGTGTATTCATGGAATCCACATTGCAAAGTAACCCAACCCGCAAAGAAAACCAAGATGTGCGAGAACAGCCACAAAATGCCCCCCACACAAACCAAAACCATAGCCACAGACCAACCTTACCGCAAATCTCTGCGTCGCTCTCTGACCCAACATCCAGCACCCCGGTGAAGCTTGGAAAGGTCCTGCGTAAGTAAAGGCTGCACCCCAGTTAAACTGCTCGAGGTCCCCCGTAAGTAAAGGCTGCACCCCAGCTAAACTTTGCGAGATCTCCCATAAGTATTGGCTGCACCCCTGAGAATCTGCACGAGGTCCCACGCAAGTAACGGCTCAACCCCTGCAAGTCTGTGCAAGGTCCCACGTAAGTAATGGTCGCACACCTGCAAGCTGCGCGAGGTCTCCCATGAGTAACGGCTGCACCCCTGTGAATCTGTCCAAGGTCCCATGTAAGTAACTGCTCCACCCAGCGATTCTGCGCGAGGTCCCCCGTAAGGATCCGCTGCACCCCTGTTATTCTGCACCAGGTCCCCCGTAAGGAACCGCTGCATCCCTGTGATTCTGCAATCCGACCCCCCTACTCCCAACGCATCCAAACTGCTGGCATCTACCCCTACTGCACAGCAGCCCCCTGAAGCCCAGGCACCACCCACCACCCCCCTCACCTCCAACACTACCCCCAGGCTGCTCCTCAGGTTCTGACACCACACACCAGCCCCCCTGACCTCCACCATTACCCCAGTGAGCCCCCTTAGAGTACTCCCCCCTCCCCCTCTGCACACCGCCATGACCTCCGACACTACCCCCAGGAAGCCCACTCAAGTCCCAACACCACCCACCACCCACCAGCCCCCCTCACCTCCGACACAACCCCAGCCTGGCCATGCCACATTACATCCCTACCAGTCCAATGTTGACCAACAATTTACCTGAACTCTACTGGCGTGCATCCAATATGAAGCACACCGGCCACATATCCTCCCCTAGCCTGAACAACCAGAGGTCCTGCTGAAGAATCCATGGACTCCCTGGTACATCACACTCAATTGCACAGCAACAGGACAGCAGAATGTTGCACCAGCTGCACTGTGAACGCACCATGTACATGTGACATAGTAAAGCAATGTAATGCAATGTGACGTATCATTGTTCACATGTGCCATTGCAATGGCCTCAGTGCGCTGTAGGTGAATGACCTTCGAGGACACAAGTCCAAGACATCACTGATAGGACAGAGTCACATGTAATGTGTGTGTATAATAGCATGCAAAAATCAATGAATGAGCGGAGTCGGGTAGGAAGGCATAGCCCCTGCAAGTTACACAAGTAGAACAGGCATGTGTTTGGGTGATGTGCAGGCTGTCTGAGAGTGTGTGAGCCAAGGAGATGGATGATGTGTACAGTGTGGGACATGCATGGTATCAAGAGAGACACAGACTTAAAGATGTTAGTTTCAAAACCTTCATTTACTAAGGTTCCTGGGTTGGTGTAATTCCTAACTGGCCCCAACTCTAAAGCGATGGTTCCCTTAACTGATGTTTCGTCTGATGGTCCAAAAGAAAAGTCTGTGTCTAAACCTATGCTTGCCCTCACTCTTTACAAAAATGTGATGGGTAGTATCTGTCCTTCGTACACTTTATCTTACTTTCCACTTCATGCTGCTTTAACACTGTGTCTTTCTCCCGCTGCGCTTCAGTAAAACGCACCCTCCTGTGTTTCTCTCGCTCACCGGGCAGCGTCACGTTGACAAGTGCTCCCTCTGGATACACGCGGTTGAGATTAGGGTCTCCACACCTGCCCTTCAGACACCCTTGGCACCAGCACAAGTCCCAAGGGAACGAGCATTCTGCAAAATGCCACCAACAGGATACAGGCTGTCTTAATCCTGCTCCTTGGAGGCACGGCTCCCTAGCCACGCTGCACCCCTCACAAACACCCGGCCATCGTCTTGGCATGCCGTTCTCTTCCTGGCTTCCACTCTTGCTGCTCTCTGCTCCTTAGCTTCTCGGCTCTGGACAGCATCCCCATCTCGCTCTCCTCCTTGTGAAAAAGTCACACCTTTTATAGTTGAAAAAACAATCAAGTGGAGTCAAGTGTAAATGGTCATTATTGAGTGCCTGACCTTGCCTGACTCTATTAGTGGGGTAACTTGAGTTCTTTCTAAAGTAGGTTGCCCTTACTTTCCCCATATTGTTTCTGTGGGTAATCTTTACTGCTCTTAGATGCCTCCTTCTCGTCTCAGTATTTGTTGGAAATGGGGAGGGGATGGCGAAATGAGCAAAAGTCAAAAAAGAAAATCCACACACAGAACTATTTACACTGGCAGTGGGCCTAATTGTCTCTCACTACGTCCTCCAGGGCAGAGTCACATTCCTCGTCCTCGACATGGAGGTGTGCCTCTGTTCTTGCCTGGATGGTTTGCAGGCCCCTAACATCCTCCTCCTCTCCTCATCCCTGAAAGCCTCCTCTAGGATGGCAGCCTGCCTCAAAGTACATCTCTCCACTGCCTCTGCTCTTGCCCTAGCAATCCTCACCCCACTAGCTTGCTGCCTCTCTGCCATCAGCTGCATTCTGAACTCCATTCGGATGCACACCATACCGCAGAGTCTCCTTCATTCCTCCTGCCAGATGTTGGAACTGTCCCACCTGACTTGCCTCCTCAATGACAAATGCCCCTGCTATGATTGCCTCTGGGCACTCCTCGTCTGCTGCTGCCTGTCTGAATGTAGGCTGCGCAGGTATCACTGCCAACTGGATGTCATACTTTGGGGGGGTGGGTACAGTACCAGCACCATCCTGATGTGTCAGCTGTCCCCCTGCTGCCTGTCCCTGTGTTGGTACCTGGGCAGGCACAGTGACCACCTCTTCTGTAGTATGTGAGACTTCCACTGGAGGCAGGCATGTGCTCGCCACCAGACTGGGCAGTGTGGGTGGGATTGGTGTAGAGGGGGCCTTGATGGGAACTGGCAAGGGAGACTCCCCAGAGGATGACTGGAGCACAGAGGAGGTAGTGGAGGAGAGGGCAATTGAATGTGCCAGTGCACAGAGACCACCTGAGAGTAGTGCACATGCCAGCTGGCCCCGGTAGCGGCACCTCGATTTGTGATACTGTGCCAGCTCATCACGAGTAGCTGTTCGCCTCACCAGACCAGCCAGCAGGGCACGTACCAACTCAGGGATGGTCTCCTTGGGCACAAAGGGGTGGTTCGATCTGGGCGTTGGCATCCTCGAAGGTGGGCACTGCTGCAGAAGATAGACCAGGGACAGGAGGTTGTGCAGCTAACTCCACGGTGCACTGCAAAGCCTTGTGGTGGACGTCTGCAGGCTGGAGAGACCGTGTGGGAGCAGCAAATGTTGGGTACCACCATCCTGCATGGGAATGTGTTGGATTGTATTTCAGGGGGCATGGATTGACGGGCCTAGAACCCACCAGCAACCCGGGATGACCCCACAGAGGCCCGGGATGTGCAACGGCTGCAGATAATGTGGTCCTCAAACCACTCCCACAGACTGGGCCTAGAGGCCAACATATAGGGCCGATGGGCTGATCTGAGGTGTCTGCATTCTTTGCATGGAGATGCTAGGGAACATAGAGAGACCCTGAGGCGTGGGATGTCAGCATCTTGTAGATCACACCACTGTGAGATGTAGAGATTGAGTACTGCACTGCATGATGAACACTCAGCCACAAGAACACTGTTCCACAAGGAGATGGATGCCTTGAGGTAGATGCTGTCCCAGCAAATCGATGCATCATGAGTGAACGTGGATTCATACTCTGTAGCCATTCGTGATGAAGCGCATCGTGACCTCACTGCAATTGGGATGCTGGTGCATGCATCCATGTCACGGCTGGCCCTGGCAAATGAAGACCAGGCCTTGGGCCTGCATGGATTAGATCCACCACCACACCCACCTGCAGATAAACCGCAGGATGGGGGTAGGGGGGACAGCACACCCACGCCTCCTCAACCACTGTTGCTGAGATGTCCATGAGCCCATGGAGTTTTTTTGCCACTCCAGGGTGGACATTATTTGTACCCCTAGTCCATGATATTCATGATTTTTTACCTGACCAGTGTGTTGTTGTTTTTTTTAACCCCTTAATTGGGATGAACCGATTTTTCTTATTTATTTATACCCCTGTCCACAATGGAGGCATGTGTTGTTTTTCCCCCAATCCAAGATGGACTTCTTTATTGTTATTTTTTCCCTTGAGAGATGTGTTGTTGGCCCCTCAAAGTAATGATTAGTGCAATAATGTAGATGCAGCCATGCACAGTAGTGCCATCTGCAATGGTTGAGTGGAGAACAACAGGATGACATGTGCAGGTAACAATGGGTTGATGACCTTTTTCCACATATGTGCTGTATGAATGCATTGTTCCTATGGCTGGTGACATACCATGTCCCATGTTGTTGCAGGGATCCTGATTCATGCAGTGACTGCACTCCATGGGGGTCGGCACTGCACCCTTTCACCTCCCTAGTCCCCATGCCCTCTGCCAGGAGCTGGTCCTCCTTTCACAAATGTAGAGGTACAGTTTCCGGGGGAGGTGATGAGGGAATCCCATCAAGGCAGCTCGATCAGCAGATAAGTATGAGCACAGTCTCTCGTGTTATATCTGCACCACAATATTCGCAGGCATTCTCACCTTTTTTCTTTCTGGGGGTGTAATGTTTGAGTCATGGTACATGTTAGTGCCGATGTGTGGTTGTCCACATGCATGTGGTACATCGTCCACTCCCCCCACCTTCTGTTCACCTGTTGTCCCTGTAGGTGTTGCCATTGTACCCTCTGATCCACGCACACTTTCTGGACAGTCACATCTAGGATGTCTGGTTTATTGGAGGGTGATTGAACAGCTGCATATTGCCCTCTTGTCCATTTACAGTGGTGTCCAATGGGGGAGGGGGGATTGTGCAGGGTATGGGGATGTGGTTGGAGGCACTTATTTATGGGGATGTTGTGGGCATGGGTTTCTTTTTGGTTTATATGGCATGGTGGGTTCTGCATGTTGTTTTTGTTTATGTGAAGATGCTGATTGGCCTTTCACAGGTGGGCTTTGTTTTCCAGTCTGCCCTTCTCCATCACCCACTTGTGTCCTTCCTCGCCCCAAACATGTGCTAGTTGTACATATATGTGGCTTCGAGGCTCTCTGACCATGCTGCTTTTTATTCATGTGTTTCTGTCTTCGTCTCTTGCCTACTTTCTCTATGCCCTCACCCACTGTCCTACATGTCTCTCCTCATCTCTTCACCAGCCAGTCTCCTCCTTGCATCGTGATTCCCCTATCCCTCTCTTTCTCTCTCTCCCTCTCCCCAGGTCCCTGCCCGTCCAGCTGCATTGACGCACTGCCCTGGGACCCCCTGCAATTGTGGTCTGTATCTGTAACCCTACAGTCCCCTTTCCTGCACTTATTAGACACCCGTTGTCTGCACTTCTAACACTCGCACTTGCCACCTGTTGGCTGCACTACTTGTGTTGATTCCTTGTCCTTCACTTGTCCATCCTCCCACCACCCGCCCCCTCCCCTGGTACTCTTCCCCTCCCAGCTCACCTGCACTTGCACGATCTCAATGTCACTAGGCCTAGTAAGATTGTTGTTTTTTGTCCTCTCTCTGTTTCCCCTCCCTTGCCTTGCTGCGCCTTGAAACACTTGTGTATAGGCCGCTTTATAAATATCATTTCAAATCACTCCACGGCTATACATTCCTCATTCAGTGTCCTGTCTCACTCTTGTCCACTGTCAACCTTCTCATCAGCTACCACACTTGTACTTCCACTCCCGAGACCATCACCTCCTCACTTGGAGTCCTTTTCCTCCCCTGCATCCATGGGTGACCCAAAGGCACGCGTAACACCCGACAGTGGGTATGCAGGATTTATATGCCTGCAAACAATGGTCCCACTTGTGGCCACATCCCAGAGGGTACTGATGCTTGTTTCTGTTATATTGTCAGAGGGCCGTGAATTCCACTCACACTCACGCATACAAAAAATACCCAGAAGCCTGGATTTGATGCTTGCAAATGGCGCACGGGTAGCCCTGCGCCTTCTTTTATTAACCAGTTCACATGGTGGCAAATGTGACAACGCACCACGCGTTTTCCTGTTGGCATGTTGATAGGACGCTTGGTGTTTTGTACTTCCGGACATTGACACTGGATGGTACATGGCTATTTCCTTGTTCCATACGGGAGTTGACATGGCTGTCCAGTGTCTTTACATTGATGCAATGCATGTCTTTGAAAGTTCAGAATGTTGTTTCAGGTGGGATGCTGTGGATTAGAGACAGGTGGGTACCTTGTGCAGGTAATTCAAAGGCACTCACAGTGGCACTTGCTGTGGTGTTGTTGGGTATTTTTTGTTTCCTTGTACTGAGCTTCCTGGGTGCGGAACACTTGGTGACGGTAGGCTGGTGGTTGTGTGCTTGCTGTTTTTGCATGTCAATCAGGGGGTTAACTGGCTGCGTTGGGATTGTTGTGAGGGAGACTGTCACTGTAGGGCATTGATTGGTGAGTTGTCATCAGAGTGGCTCATCTGGGCTGCATGGGTGTTGGGACACATGCTGATGTGACTCTAGTGAGTGATTGCATGCAGTTTTTGCATATGTGTTGCATGCCGTGCTACTTCCCGTTCACTCAGCTATTCATGTCATGTCTACCCACACTGGCAGTCCACTCTTGGTACTTCTGCCCCTTCTGGGAGTGGTGTCCCGAGACAAATCCACAGACATCACAGCATTGCAGGCATTTTGGCGGATGCCATGTTCACTAGACACCATGCACATGCCATTGGCCTGGTATTGTTTGCCATGGGATCAAAACCAAAAAAGTGGGAATCCCCTTCTTCGTGGGCATCTGGGAATAAACCAATAGACCAGACACAAGAAGAATTCCACACAGAAGCTCTATAGATTCTAAATTATTCGAAGAGTAAAGGACCATAGGCCACATTGGGGAAAAACTAGGAGCAAAAGAACCAGTATGGGCTATTCATATTTACACATTATTTATTATCAAATTCTTTATTTAATTAATACTTATTTTCATATCCAAGTGTCGCCAAGTGTGCTGTTTGGCGTTTGGATTGGACTCTGCCGGACTCTGCTGAAAGGCTGCATGCACAAGAGGAAGCCCTATTCTCCTAATGCGGCGAAACGCTGCCTGTTGGACTTTTGTCTAATGACTAAGGACTTCATTATCCACAATGCATGGCGAGCTATAGACACGCCCCTTTTTCAACTTTTTCCCAGAATTCTCTTTAAATTACCCACGCACGCGCATCCTGCGTGCGCATCCAAGTGTCGCCAAGTGTGCTTTTTGGCGTTTGGACTGGACTCTGCCGGACTCTGCTGAAATGCTGCATGCACAAGAGGAAGCCCTATTCTCCTAATGCGGCGAAACGCTGCCTGTTGGACTTTTGTCTAAGGACTAAGGACTTCATTATCCACAATGCATGGCGAGCTATAGACACGCCCCTTTTTCAACTTTTTCTCAGAATTCTCTTTAAATTACCCACGCACGCACATACTGCGCGCGCATCCAAGTGTCGCCAAGTGTGCTGTTTGGCGTTTGGACTGGACTCTGCCGGACTCTGCTGAAAGGCTGCATGCACAAGAGGAAGCCCTATACTCCTAATGCGCCGAAACGCTGCCTGTTGGACTTTTGTCTAAGGACTAAGGACTTCATTATCCACAGTAATTATTTATGCAAGCAAGAAAGTAAAGTGTGTGTTACTGTGTTACTACGTGCCTGTGGGCTGGGCTGGGCTGGGCTATAGTGAGTGCTTGTGGGCTGGGCTGGGCTGGTGGCTCCTCCCAGGTTACAACATCTTTTCCACTGGCCCCTTGGAACGCACACCTGTCGCCTGATACGTTTTTTTTTGTTTTTTTGTTTTTTTTCTCTCTTTTTCTCTTAGATGCATGGCGAGCTATAGACACGCCCCTTTTTCAACTTTTTCCCAGAATTCTATTTAAATTACCCACGCACGCGCATCCTGCGCGCACATCCAAGTGTCGCCAAGTGTGCTGTTTGGCTGTTAGGCTGAGAGGATGTGCAGGTGGGCTCAGGGTCTTAAAACGCAGTGAAGGAGGTCCAAAAGTCCTCTCAGGTAACAGGCCTATGGTCTCTGTTGGAATGGGGAGTGACATGTGATAATAGTGTAACTGCTTCCCTGTTATTACTTCAGTTTTGTTGTTTGCAGTAATGAAAAGGAAAATTATAGACAGCAAACGCAATAGTGCAATGCTGAATAATAGTGTAAAAACTAGAAGAATGAGTATTGCGTATGCTGCTGCTCTTCCTCTCCCAGATTCCCCGGACACGGATGATGAGCTGGTGGAATGTGCACAAAATACCACCAAGTTCCCCTTTGATGATGAATGTGTAAATGATCTGCCGGTGTCCTCTCAATCACTTTTCAATGAGGAAAGAAGGCAGGTGGAGATACCCGGCGCTTGCAATAAGGCAAACCTACGCTAATCCTTTATGGATACACCACCCATTTTTCTATCAGGAGAAATAACAATGTTAGGTCTATCAGAGCATTTTGATACCTCAAGCCAGACCGCTACAAGCATGGGCGTAAACGGGTATGAAGTCTGATAAAAGCAATGAATCTGATTCTGCCGCATCAGGAAATTATTTAACTGAGGATTCTGTGCGGAAGATTATAAAGGATTTATTGAAAGAGAAGGATTTAGGTTTAATTAAACAGGCAAGTGTACTCTATGAAAAATCAAGGATTACATTAGAGAAGGCCTTGCCGCAGAACGAGATGGGATGTGTAGGAGGTGCACAGGCCGTAACTCTCAGACAAGGAGACTGGAAAAAGCAAGACACAGGGTGAGAGAGGGAGTGGTGGGCCCTGGTAAATGTCACTGATGATAGGAGTGCTAAAGACAATGGGGAGGAAAAGAGCAACTACACAGTTGCTGGGAGGGATTACAATGATGTACTTCGACGCCCGCATTTTCCTGAGGTTCCCAGTCTTATTCTGTACTATGTCTTTGACGATCATTATTCTCCAAACCTGAACAGACCTCATATATTAAGTCTGTTCAGTGACATCCCAGAATTGTCACTAATATCTTCTTCTGACATGCAACTGGTGGAGTATATCCATCCACAAAGATACGACTTTGTGCGCTTGGTGATTCAATCGCCTCTGGTGCGTGAGCTGATTTTGAAGGAAGCGGGTTCACTGCAAAAGAGGGGATTTGACGCATATAATTTCCTAAAACAAGTGGTTGCGGAACCAGTAAATAGTAATGGACATGTGACACATAACATCTATTCATTGGATAAAAAGGATGATAATGCTTATGGCTACAAGGACTCTATGTCCCTAGCAGAAATGAAGGAATTAAGGACCTTGGCAGTGTCTCTTAAAGACTCCCTTGAACAGCTGAAAAACATAGGGAAGCCACAATAGCGACAGAGACCCATATAGGCTGGTGTCGTGGAACTCCAGAGGGCACTCTCACTTAGCCCAGAATAAAAAAGTATGCCAAGCACTAGAGAACTTTGATTTTGTACTCATACAGGAATCTTGGGCATGTGGGCAATTGATATGGAATGGTTATGTGGTAATGTGTCTTCCAGGCATACGTGGGCAAAAAGGACGCCCCAAGGGGGGCCTAGTACTGGCTTATCGTAACTCACAAGATATAGAAATACGATCAGTTAAACTTCTGTACACTTCTTGCATGGTGGCAACTTTTTAACTAAAAACACTAAATGGTAGGGTGGGTCTAATGGTAATAAATGTGTATTGGAACTGTGGGGAATATGAAGACCAAATGCTAGAGAAGATGCTAGAAGAAGTAAATGAGTTAATTGTGGAATGGCTTGTATGTGCCCCAGGCGGTTTTGTCATAATAGCAGGTGACATGAATGCAGACTGTAACTTATCTGGCATAGAAATGGCATGGTTTCCCTCAAAGAAAGGAGACAAACGATATAGAGGAGCGCTTTGGCTTGATTCCATAAGAGCATGTGGATTGGAAATGGTGTTTAATGATCAGTGTACATGACATGCACGGGGAGAGTCTTCAATTATTGACTATATTTTTGTGAGTGATAAGTTGGTTAAGGACTCAGAAAATATGTTGGTACAGTTGAGGCCTGAAAGTGATCATGCAATGTTATCAATTAACCTGAACCTTGAGAAAAAGATAAAAACAGAAATGCCTTTTGTGTCCCAATATATGTCAATGTGAGAGGAAATAGGATCAAATGGAACAACTGTAAGGTAAATAAATTTAATAATATGATGTGGCATGATTATGAGACAAGATCCATGGAACAAAAAATAGAAACATATTCTATTGAGGCGTTTGACGAGTTACTGGTCACAAATCTAGCTCTGATACAGAAACCAAACACAGGGCAAGTCATCAGTAAAAGGATTAGCAAGCATGTCTTCGATTTAGAGGTTAAGGAACATAGAGCTGTGTTATATAAGCAATTACGTGTTATCAAAAAACTGAACCTGCCTCCCGTAATGAGAAAAGACCAAGAAAGAGTATGCTGACAAGCTTATAAGAACTGGAGGATATACCATCGCGCCCACCTAGAACAGAAAGATGCAGAAGCCATGATAAGCGCGATGAAGGAGACCAATTCTAGGAACTACTGGGCTCTTATCAATGGCACCGAAGCATCACAAGCAAAACTAATTATGAATCCGATCAGTGAGTTAATATGGTGTAATTTTTTTGAGAAACTGTATGCTCCCTGGACTGAAAGTATAGTAGAAATAGAATGGAAGGAAGGCACTTGGGAATTAGATGTTTCAGTGGACAAAATAATGATAATGATTCAAAAATTAAAACCATCGGCCACGCCTGGTCCCAATAACCTATCAGGTAATATACTTAAACAGAGTTGCAAGCTTTGGGCCAGAATATTGCACTTTATATTTAGCAATTTTATCCAGACCCAAACAATGCCTGCTTCGTGGAAACTTTTGTATGTTATACTTATATTCAAAAAAGGTAATAGGCAGTGTCCGAAGAATTACAGGCCAATATCCTTAATCAATATAGAGGCAAAGATATTTGCAGCCATGATATTGGAAAATCTCCTGAAATGGAAGGAGGAGAAAGAAATTCTAGACGCGAGGCAGTTTGGATTTAGGAAGGATTTAGGGACGGATGCTGGGGGTCTGCTAGTAGCATTGTTGCAAAGTAAGGCAAAGAAAAGTGAGTCTGTGCCCTTGTACGCAGCCTTCATGGACCTAACGGCTGCATTTGACATGGTTGACAGACCGATACTATGGCAAAGGCTTATTGCCTTAGGAATTGAAAGCGGTCTGTTAGCCATGATCATTCACCTCTACACAAATACACGTCTTAAAAGTTAGGCTAAACAATGAAGGCCTGATGTCTAGAGAAATAAGTGCTAGAAATGGCTTGAAGCAAGGATGCTCTTTGGCGGCGATTTTGTTTAATCTCTATGTCTCAGGAGCCAATGCTAAACTAGAAGCTGTTGGGATGTTACCACCCAGGATCGGGGGGATTGTGGTGAATTGTGTTTCATATGCTGACGATTTCTTGTTAATGGATCGCTCAAAGATAGGGTTACAGTGGTCAATAGATGCTTTTTCAGCTTTCATTAAAGACTTAAAACTGAAAATTAATCCTACAAAAACTGTTGTAATAAATTTGGGGAAATGTAACAGTGTAAGCTCAAAGCCAGTGTGGTGTGTGGAAGGAACCAAGTTAAGATTGCAGAAAGCCGTAAAATATTTAGGTTATACCTTTGCAAGTAACATGACGGTAGGCTTTGCAAAAAAATGCTTAGAATCTAAGGCGAAAGAGGCTGGAAATCAACTCAAAGCCATTGAAAGGAAGTTTGGCAAATTTACAATGAAGGGATGCAGAGATTTCTATATGCTAAAGGTTATACCGAGGCTAACATATGGTTTGGAATTCTATCCAATGAAACTGACTCCTATACTAAAAACTATAGAAGCATCAATTTGGAAAAAAGTATTATTTTTCATCCCAAAGTGTACACCATTAGAAGTCATAAGATATGAGTTCGGTCTCTGTTCACTAAAATGCATAATGGAATGTAAAAGAGTGATGATGTACAGAAAATGCATTTTGGCTGGGCCTAATTCACTATATAAAATAATAAATGATGATGTAAAGGAGAAATATATGACGGATTTATAACTGGTCTGAGCATTAATTTAGGCAAAACCAAGATCATGAGATATACAAAAAAAAAGGTCACGCGAGTCCAACTAACAGTAGGGGCTGTAAATATAGTATATGTCCCTCATTATTGTTACTTAGGAATAGATTTTGAAAATAATGGGGATTACATGACATGTAAACAAACACGTCGTATTAAAGCTGCACAGTTGACCGCGCTGTTCCACAGATTTACGGTCAGACAAGGCGGATTCTCACTATGGGGGACACGACAACTCTATATTCAGGTCTTTGCTCCGGCGATAATATACGGCCTGGAAGCTCTATTAGAGCCTGATCTAAAATGGCTGCAGATACTAGAGGGTAAATTTTGGCGACGTGTGCTTGGACTGCCTCCCTCGGTTCCTATGGCCATTATCAGATTAGAACTGGGACTAACCTCCTTAAAGGCTTCAGTGCTCAAGAAAAGGGCCTCGTTATATCTCAGAATGACCCGAGACACAACTAATGAACTATTAACAGCGGTTAATCAAGAAATTGAGAAGGAAGGGCTGACCTGTTCAATCACTGACCAGATGAATGACTTGTTCTCCGAAATAGGCTGGCGTCCCAGAGATGGCAAATACTCAGAGAAGGTAAATAGAGCACTGTGTAAACGTGTCGATCTCTGGGACTGGCTGGAGAACTTTAAACATCTTAAAAGTCTGAGCAGCTTCCAATTCGTGCAATATAGATTATTTGATTTTAGGAAACCCCAGAGATACCTAAATATTTGTCCATCTGTAAGACTCAGACGGTTCATATTGCTACTTAGGCTTGAACAACTCCCCACTCTTAGCATTACGGGGAGAAAAGACAGGATTGCCGTAGAGGACCGCAGCTGCCGTCTATGTAAAAAACAAAAGCAGTTGGAGACGGCAAAACATGTGTTGACGGAATGCTTGATGATGGCCAGCATATATTCACCCCTCCTTGGTAGCCATGTACATGAAATAATGCATATTGGGGACGCCTTGTTCTGGCATCATTGCCTTAATTCGAATAGCTTACGTGTATTGACAGCCCTATATACTATCTGGCTACAAGTGGAAATAAGATTGGGCTTAACCCTTTAGAGGTGCATGCAAAAAAGTGTATATGTATTTTACTATTCTGTTCTTATGCTATTTATTGTTAATTTTATTTTCTTTCTTGTGTAAAGTTTATAAAAATTTAAACTTTAACACAATAAATAAATTATTATAGAACTAGAAGTGAAGAATATTTTATTTAATCTTGGTGTCTCAATGAAGTGTCTCTTAGAGAAACCTACAAAGATCAAAACATTGATGAAAGCTTTTGATTGGGTGAATAACAACGTAGTGATTATGAATTCAAAGCCATACAATCAAGTAGTATCCATGTGGAAATGGCTACCTGAACTCAAACCATATTTAACAAAGTATCCGTCTAGGAAACTCCGAAATAGTGTGATGAGATTTAGGTTCAATGTTCTTAATACAAATGAAATCTGTCACGCTAGAAAATTAAGCACTGTGCACAGGAATTCATGTAGATTCTGTGAAAACTCAGAGGCGGTTGAAACATTAGGTCACTTGCTGTTAGTATGCCCTATGTTGGCGAATGAAAGACTTGTTCACTTCTCTGAATTTGTATCTGATACATCACATGTATTTAGGGAACAACTGTGGTTTGAAATGCTGCATGGGACAAACACAGCACTGAAGTGCAAAGTGATAGACTTTTTAACAATAATCTGTAAAGTGACGTGACAAAAGATCCGGCAAGTGCAAAGTCGGAGTTGGAATGGGGCAAGGAAGTGCAAAACTGCTTGCTTTAAAGACTGTAAGAATATAAAGGTTGTAAGTGTCTTCTAGAATGCCTAGTGAGGACCAAGGTTATATAGATGAATATGTTCTTAAACAAGGATATGAGATATATGAAATGTACTCGTTGTTTAATGAGTTGCAAATTGCTGTTATATTGATTTGAAAGTCTGTTTTTATGAGTTTTATGAGTTTTGTATATTCATTGATTTGTAAAGGTTTGAATAAACCAAATACAATAATAAAAAAATAAAAATAAAAACTTATTTTCAATGAAAACAGACATGCATACTTGGTACAAATGTAAATACCACAAAATTAAACATCACTTTCCATTTCATTATAAAAAAGTGGTACATATATCAGTGCAAAAATTGCATGTGCAAATTAATTTTTTTGAATCAATGAAAACAACCCCCTGAATCTATTAACTCATGGGTTGTATTATTAGAACCAGCTAATGTTCACAATTGTAAAAAAACATTCCATTAGAGAAAACACACCATGCAAGAATTTAGACAACTATAGGTGTTTGTGGAGGATTCTGCAAAGTAGCGTCTTCCTCCCTGTATTACCAACAAACATCCCTCAATTATCGTTTCAACGATACGCTATCTAGATGCCCACAAGAAGGTACTGAAGCTTGTCTTCTTCAGGACTTGTATATAGAGAGAAATATTTCTTCCCATAGGGTAGCTTGACACCTTTTGCACTCCAATGAGCCAGGTGTTGCCATATTTTCCAGATACCAGGGCAAGGTAGAGTGTTGACTGGCGGTAAATGTAGCTGTCATGCATGCTGCCAGAGAAATTGCCATTGACTTGCATGATCACTCCATTTGCGTCACAGATGACCTGCACATTGATGGAATGCCAGTGCTTGTGATTGCGGTATATGTGCTCCATCTTTCTGGGTAGCCGTAGCACAACATATGTACAGTTGATAGCTCCAAGTACACATTGAAAGTGTGCAACCGCATAGAAATCTTGGCACACTCCCTGCCGTTCCTCCAGTGTTCTCAACATATATATGTGCCTATGCAGATATGCGCGTGATGTGTTGCAGGCCAAGACCTGGTGGAGACAGCGTGATTTTATCACCTGTGATATCCCACCAATTATGGCAATGGTGCAATGGAAGGAGCCTGTGGCAATGAAATGTAGTGCTGTCAGCACATTTTCAGGTGGAGTAAAGGTCTGGGGGCAGATAGTGGGTGATGCTAGGTCTTGCTCCCACTCCTTAACAAGGTCTAGGATGACATGGGGTGGGAACCGGTACCTGGCATACACCTGGTCATCATGTTAAACCATATTCGCATAAATATCATCTGATTATGAATATTGTGCTAAGCCATTTCGCATTTGTATTAAAACCTGCAGTTAATTAGAATTGACTTCAAACGCCATTTTGGAAAATATCCCCCATCTTGATTCTGACTCTCTGTTCAGTAATGATTAACCATGTTTTCAGCTGCCAGAGCAGAAACAACCTTTGATCCTATGTCAACACTAGGCTGGCAGAGCAGACTATTTGTCCTGTGCAAACAGATCTTGTAGTCAGAATGATCTCTCATTCAAAGTGTTATCTATGTCTACAAAACTCATCCTCCCTCAAACAGTGATATACAATGCATGTAAACTAATGCTGTGTGTTTTTGAAGCAATCCAATCCTTTTTACATTTCTTGAAACAGGATTTACTCTAAAAAGCTAAATATCCACACAGCTGACTACAACAAAGTTTGTCAGTATGTTTAAGGAACCTTGGAGCTAAAGTGAACTTCAATTTAAAGTGTTGTCTGCATCAATAGCCTCTGCCATATTCAAACATAAGAACTGAATGGTAGACAAACCAGAGCTATGTGCCTTAGCTATAAACTATTGAACTTGTTTCTTGAAACTAGGATCAACCTAAGCTGGAGAACTAACAACACCATTGAATCTTCAAGGATGGGACAACATGTCAAAAGTACAAACCAATATTGTATATTTGTTATGTGAACTGGGCACAAACCCAAATTTGTAACCTATCAGTTTGGAGATGGGCTGGGCTATGACCAGGAATGTGTATAAATAATGCATGTTTTGTGATGACCAGTACTCACTCCCCTCACAGTGTTTTCTGGTACACACTGCGAGGTGTTAGAAGCCAGATAGCTATCTGCTTTGATATTTGAATCGGTACAGAATAAATTTATATTCATGACTTCGTGCCTGGCGAATCAAATTTTTGTTGGTACTAAGCCTCGATATTCCTTGCTTGAACTTACAATCAGGCTTCCCAAACAGCATGGTGCGTGTAGCAAAAATCTGGGGACTGGGCATCCTCCTCATCCTCCTTTTGTGACCATGTATGGTGGCTCCTACTACTTCAGCGTTCATCGTGGCTGTGCGGCGTTAGTATAGTGTGCATTGCATGCATTATACGCATTGGATCCTTTGCGTGTTCAACTTTACACCTGATAACACGTGGCGGTTGGATCACAGGGTTTGCGTTTGAATATTCCCGACGTAAGGTTGCGCGTTGGAATCTATGAATTCATTTGGGTTTGCAGTGGATTGGGCGTGCTATTGCTTTGCCTGTCCCATCCCTCAACACGCCCACATTATTCCTCATTCTACGTGGAAAATGGGTTATGTGCATATTTAACCCCCTATATTTTTATCCCTGCACAGGCCCCTCCCCCGCTCTGCGAGGATTCCTTTGCAATGCACTTGACTGCATGCAGAGACGTTCCGGACCAGCTCAAAAGTCCTGCAAAGTTGATTCCGTGAATCGATGAAGTAGGTTTTTGCGTGCAGAATGGCCTGCAAATTTCCTATTTTCCCTGCGAAGTATTCCATGAATCAGCCGCTTTACTCATTAAATTTAGCAACTTGGACTAGTATTTGAATTCTTGCTGGGTATTCACAGTACACTTAGATCATATATGGGTCTTGAAAAGCTTATATCTCTCAAGTCGCGACACTTCTACCTGGGTAAACCATGCACGTTTCAGACTTTGTGTTTTCTAAGACTTGTAAGCATCTCAAATGTCAACTACTCTTCAAGACATCCTCATCATGCGACAAGTGCTAATCTTGCCTCGTCAGCAGCTCATTGCTGGTCTGGCGGCACTTCATGTGGTAAGTTCTCATCTCACTTGCTCAGAACCTAATGTGGCAAGTCATCTTCTGTGTTTTGAAGCATCTCGTGTCACAAATTACTGTTTTGTCTGTGTTCAGAGCCAGCTTCTCTGCCACTTATGTGGTACATTCTCGCTTCACTTGCTCAGCACCTCAAGTGGGAAGTGCTCCTCTAGGATGCACAGCACCTCATGGGGCAAGTGTTCATCTTGCTGGACTGTGTTTAGATGTAGGTCCCATGTCCAATCTTCCGGGCCCGAACCACAATGGCTGCCTGCTTGCCTCCTTGGGCGTTCTCTTATATCCCATGCCTGCTCATCCACTGCTTAGACTACAATAGGCAATCCTCTGTCCTTCGATGGGATTATCCAAGACACTCTGCAAAATGCAAATCATCTTGCTCTGTAAATTGACAAAACTCCTCTAGCCATTTGTATTTTTCACTAAGACGTATGTTATTCACAGATCCACTCTGGTGCCTTCTCACCTGCTGACTTTATTACTGATGTACAGACAATCTGATATGGGTGCTCACAAACCCATTAAACTATGGACTTTAGCGGTCTGTGGCCATCTTGGGTCTCTGATGCCAGCTCCTTATAACAGGTACTATGACTAGTTTGACACAATGTCGATCCAAGGTTCCTGTCCAATTATAGTCTTGCTGCCTTGAGCTTACTTCACTGCAATAGAATTCAGTGTCTGGCCTGAGATTGACAGACAATAACTTGCCTGAACCGCTAGATGGAGCAACCTATTAGGTAGAGTTCTGCAAATGTCTGGTCACATGGGAGATTCATGGTCCTGTGGTGCTCAGAGCTCCCACAGTGATATTCAATAGGTGTGGTTTCCACAGGCAGAACCTTTTGGGACAGTTTTCCTACTTCATATTGTCATGAGGGTCATTTGGGCAGAATGAGGCATTTCCATGCCCAGACCAAGGGTTTGTAGAGCAGTTCAACAAGAAGTGGCAAAGAATGTTGAGTGCTTTGGAACATCCTTTGGGGAGAAAGTGAGATTCTTCGGTTACCATGCTTGCTCATCCTCATGTTCCAACCGACAAAGCTCAGTGCTTGGAAAATACTTATTGGCCCTAGGAACACTTTAGGGGTCATCTTGAAGTGAGTGGTGCAGAACAAAGAAAGTGTAAAATAGCGTTTGCATCCTGAGGAGGAGGGCAGAAAAGCGTCAATAGCATCTCCACTTTGCTTTCCTCCTCCGTCTCAGGAGTGCACTTTGTTTTTACAGCTGCATGGGATTTTTATGCAGGCGTTCGGTGAATTTATAATCAATTGCAGATTCTATTGCAATTGATTATAAAGCACAGCCTGCAAGGGAGTGCAAAAGTAAAGACTAAAGGTGATTTTGAATTGCTTCACTCTTTACTTTTACACTCCACTTGAGAGTGTTGGAAATTGCATGCAGGGGCGCAGCAAGACGCACGTTTAAGTGTTGGTGGTCCCCTGCATGCCATTACCATTTCTTTTACAAAAGGTCTCCCTTTGTGATTCCCATAGAGTGTTTCATGTAAACTGAGTGTTCCCTGTACACGGAACGTCTTTCCCCAGGCATGCAGAGTTAGCTTCTTTAATTGTAGTTTCTGACCAGGAAAAGGGAGAAGTTCTCTCACTGATGTTCTACAGGGCAAAACACAAGGCTTGTCGGAGGAACACAAATCTCTCTGTACCCAGGCTTAGAAAGCCGGAGAACTACCTTTGTATCTCTCTTCTACAGGGTTCGAAAGTGAAGGGAGCTATTTCGGTCCTGCTTGTCACCTAGATGAGCCTGGTTAGCCTGACACCAGAAGTTACCTTTGACTCCCCATGCCGAACAGATACGCCTATGTGAATTTAACACTGTGGGTTTGGGCCAATCTATGAATAAACAGTAGCACAAAACCATACAACATTTAAAGCATGAGGGATACTAAATAATTGACAACATTAAAAGTTTGCATCTTATGCAGAAGTTTAATTTGCAGACCTAAATGTACTAGCGCCTCATTCCCCAGTGGTAGCTCCTGGGCACTGGATAATGCTGGATACCTAGGAGCTGCTTTCAGCTCCTGCTTCCCCGTTCTTAATTTGGACCCCTGCTTCTATTTGACTGCAGGTCTTGCACTGAGGTGTGGAGAAAAAGTTAGGCACTGGAGACAGTTTTCCTGTTAAAAGGAAATGACCTGCAGACATTGCTTCAGCTTTATCGACATGTCCGAGGACCATTTTCTTAAGGCATACAGACTTGATAGGGCAAGCATCATGTCGTTTTTAGATCTCATGAAGTAGGACTTGACAGCCAACAGTACAATGCTTTCTGCACCCAAGGTAGAGTAGGACTATCATTGCTATGCTGCAATCTGCTTTTTCTGGTGCATTGCAGCAGGTGCTCGGTGCAATGTTGAAAAGACTTAAGCAGTCATTGCCTCATTATAAGTTTTCCGGTCCAGAAACAAGGGTGCCGGTAAGCTCACCGGGACCCTTGTTTCCAGACCAGTAAACTACAAGTCTGCCTGCTGAGGCTGCTGTGCCCGACAGGTCTGACCCTGCTGGTTGCAGCGGTCACAATAAGCAGACATTTCACGGGAGCACTGGCACCGTAACAACGGTGCTCCATTGTTCCCACTCCCATAGAGTCCTATAGGACTCTATGGGAATGGGGATTTAAAAATATACTGGCACCTGACCAACCCGGCCACCGGACTCGGAATGAGCCGGTGGTACCGGGCTGTCAGACGCCAGTAAATCATTCTGAGTCCGATGGCAACCTGCCGGTAGCACCGGCACGGTTAACGCCGGACTCGGAATGAGGTGTGTTTCCTGTGAAGCTCATTAAGGTGAAAAGTGATCTCTTTGCTATGATCTCATTCCCTAACATTGTGGGAGTGGCAGAATGAGCACATGAGACTTACTTGTGCTCCCTAAACCCTGGGAGCAATACAGTAAATGACAGTAATAGCATTATCAGCTATCCCAATGCACATTTTTCCAGGCTCAGCCCGTGTCATGAGAGAGCAGCCTTGCAGAGGTCATGACCGGTCTGCCCCTAGAAAAGATCATGCTCCGTAATGGCTCTTGTTTTCACCGTGTGAAATAACTTTTCTAACCTTAATTCCGACATCTAACAACTGAACATACACTTACATGCATGTTGTTTTTTTCTACTTCTGTTGCACGTGCCATCTCAATGTTGCCCACCTCTTCTTCCACATAGATCTGTTAAAACGTTTAACAAATGCTACACTGTTGCTTGAACAGTAGTAAGTCCTTTCCCCCACTATGACTAGTGGAGGTCACATGACCCACCTACCCTCGAAGCTTGCAGGGAACCCACGTGTCTTTTTTTCTTAATTTAAATGAATCATGCACTGTGAATACATAGCTTGGTCTGATTTGTATAACTGAAAACCTGTGTAGTGGGCAAACGTAAATGGCAACACACAAAGGAATGTGTTTGCTGGACCGTTTTGAGCTAACAAATGATGTAAGAGTAGCTCTTTTACAATAGCCAGATGCAAGCAGGGGTGTTGCTAGGTCTGGAAAAGATCTGGGGCTACGCTAATGTCGGGACTGTCAGGACTCGGGCTAGCTAGCCTTTTGGTTGTATTCCCTGAGCTTCTATCCTGGGGCTATAGCCCACGCAGTCCCCCTAGCAACGCCTCTGCGAGATGCATGATGCTGTATTATCTGTCAATGTCTAATGGCCTTCTCAGTTGTCAGCAGCTACCCGCTCAGGTATTGCCTCATGACCCCAATGCTGGACACACCGAATGCAGCGGTAAATCAGCTACAATGCTTTGCACATTGTGATCAGAAAGGCCATTGAGAGGCCATTCATACTGCCGAAAAGTTGATTCAAATACTTGCATGGATCTGGAGGGGACCTACTTTATCCTCCTGAAACAGCGTGGCATAATGTTGCATTATCCAGCATGCTACATAATGTGGCCATCAAGAGCAATGTGCCACTTCATACTGATGGCCAATAGATGCGGATGGAGAGAAGGTGAGAGCTGGTGTTTGGGGCAACAGATAAAGGAAAAACATGTGTCAAGACATAGGGCCTCATTATGAGTTTGGCAGTAAAGACTGCACTATTTCCACAGGATGGAGTTACTGTTGCCACCCTGGCTGCCCCACCAACCCCACCTCACTCTTCCTCATCACAGTACCCCAATACTAATCCCTAGCATTACCTCTGCATCCTTGTCCCAGCACACCCTTAGTAATCCATTTGTATATAGTGGACAGAAGAAATGATGAAATACTTGATCAAACCGAGAGAACAGACATTGGGCCTCATTCCAAATCCGGCAGTAACCCGCCAGTGCTACTGGCGGATTGCCGCTAGACTTTAACATTGTTTCCGCCGCCTGAGATCCTGGTGCCACCGGGTCATTACAAGTCTTGGCGGCCCTGGATATCAGGCGGCGGAAAATGTTAGTCCCCATTCCTGTGGATTTTTGTAGGACTCCACAGGAACGGGGACTCGGAATAACCGGCACTGTTTTCAACGGGGCCGGTGCTTCCATGACAACTGTGCCTACCGGGGCCGATACACCCGGCAGGTTTGCTCCGGCAGGTAGAGTTGTAGTCTGCCGGTCCGGAAAGGGTGCCGGTACATTGCTACCGGCACCCTTGTTTCCAGACCGGCAGACCCGTAATGAGGCCCAAATTGAGAACAAATGATATGACATCAGTTATCAGAACAAAAGACAGAAGTACAGGTGGTGGGAGGTATTGCATAACCAAAACCTTGAGATTCAGTGGAAACATTTTAGTTACGGGACAATTAAGGTGAAAAGGTTCAGTACAACAAAATCCTTGAAATGCAGTGAAACACCTTTAGTTGAAGTGACCGTAAGATGCTTTAATGGCATGAAATTCGGCAGGTGTTGGAAGCTATGCCACCTTAACTATGAAGCTCCATTGTGCAGCCCCTAAACACACTGATGACATCATACATTACATCACTGATGATATGTTAATGGGTCATTGGAGGTTGAGCTTGGCATATGCAGGAATGAATTACGTGTGAGGCTGCACATATAGTACTTTATAAATGCTTAAAAAGCAATTGAATTGCATTACTTTAGAACTTGAGACTGTGCTTCACATAAGATAGTAGCAATTACATATGGTGACCGTACAAGGAGTATGAGGCAGTAACTGTCATTGGATGGCAATATTGGACATTTCAGGATGCACTTGGCATATGATAAAAGCATCTGGATATGCTCAAAAGTTACCAACATATTATGACTGTAGCTAGGCTGCAAGACTAAAACAGATGTAAAATGACAGTAGCCTCAAATAGAGGCTACATTTGGCATACTGTATTATGGCAGCACCTGCCATGTGCAGCTATAAATGGTAGACAATGGCAGTAAATGATCAGATGAGACTGTAGTGGCATATGCAAGTCAGTGTCCCTAGTGTATGTTAGTTCTAATGCGGCCACCCATGTCATAACATGACCCCCTTCAAGGCATATCAAGGCAGCACCCTAATTAAAAAGTGTTTAGTTTCTCAAAAAAATTCTTATGTCTGTTTTAGTACTGGTTTGGTATATTAAGAAATGTGTGCTTATGTACCTTTTGTACACTTGTCAATCACTTCAATTGATATCCACATCAGATGATCCAGCATGTAAAATTAAGAAACCGAAGTCAATAATCAGGAGAGAAATGAACTGGAAACTTTATGCCATCACATTATCACGCTACTATAAAGTACAGTGCATACCAAGGCGCTTACATATTGCATTATGACCAACCTTGTGCAAGTAGAATAAAGAGTTTGTACGCAAATGGGAGTGTATCTTAAATAAGTGTTCACTGGATTTAATATTGCTAACGATTCAAGAATTATCCAACCAACTAGGGCGTCTTGAATCTGATATTAAGACATTAGAAAGTGAACTATCTCAGGCACTAGGGACGGTTGAATTTGATAAGACCATACAGGACATCAACAGGAATCTTGATTCATATAAGAACGAACTTGAAGAAAAGAAAGTCTGTAAATTTCGTAGGGATACGTACGACTATCTTAATCATGAAGTGTACACCTGGGCTGATAAACGTGTAGGACACCTGAGAATAATAGACTAAACATGAACAGTAGCTCATCAGAGTTGTCCTCTACTGAAATAGAAACTAGATATGAACAACAGGATCAAGCGGATGCAGCAACAACCACTATACTGATGGGTACTAGAGAAGAGATTGCCACATTCAACCGTGTAGCAGGACCTTCAGGTACTCATTTTTTAGACACAGGCGTAAGACCCAAAGGAAGAGGAGGAGGAAGAGGAGAAAATGTAAGGGACACAGGCATGAGGATGATATTCCAACAGTGGAGAATCTAGTTATCAACATATTAAGAAAAATCCTGAGTCCTAAGGAATTACATACATTACAAAAATGACTTTGTTTTAGACCCACATATGGGACCACGAAACTTGCAACTAAGATTAAGTTATGAAGTTTATTCAAGACTGAAATGGAGGAACCCATGACACAAGAGGACAGTTGCCTGTATAAATAATTCAAAGTTAAGAGTATGTTTATCCCACCATTACCTAACACTATTATCGAGATATTTCATAGTGTAAGGGTTAAGGGCTGGGGCAGACGGGGGACGCATTGGGTGAGGAAAATGCTTGGAGGCCAGAGTGGGAGGAAGGAACTACATTTCCCAGCAAGACTGGGGAGTGCTATAGGCCTGCGCACGCACGCACGGCGGTTTAGAACGCCGGCCGTCCATGCCAGGTGCGGAGTGTTGCGAATCGGCACGGGTGGTAGCAGCGGCTGAGGAGAGACACAGAGGGAGAAGCTGGATGCCGGAGGAATGGCCTAGGAACGAACAAGCCGGGGAACGCTGCAGTGACTGGATGCTGTTGCCTTGACCACACTCAACCTCTTCTAGTCTGGGTAGTCCCATGGGCCTCCTGGACATAAAGCTAAGTGATAGGCTCTTTGGTACTGCATGAACTCAATTCCATCTCCTATAAAAAAAGAAACATAGGAACTTGAATAGAGGTAAATTGTCCCTATTAAAAAAGCTTTGCACTGATGAAACAATCACTATAAGACCAGCTGATAAAGGAGGGGCTTTAGTCATACAGGACACTAATGACTACAATAAAGAATGTGAGACAACTTGGCGATACACTCACTTATTTAGAACTTCATACTCACCAAAAATCCATAAGAGTTTACATAACCGTCCTGGAAGAGCGATAGTATCAGGGAGAGGGAGCATACTACAACCATTAGGAGAATATGTTGATTACTTTCTCCAGCCCCTCATAAAGGCCACATCGACGTACATTAGAGATTCTACTGACTTTATAAACAAACTCAGAAACATTGTATACAGTGATGATATCTTGTTTACTATTGATGTTAAGAACTTGTATACCTCTATACCCAATGGAATGGGAGTTGAGGCTATCAAATGGCTCCTATAAGAACATGAAGAAATAGGGAAATCTAAAGAATTAATCCTATTGCTTTTGATGTTCATTTGTGAACATTCTTATTTTACCTATAACGGTAAATACTTCTCCCAGATTTCAGGCATATCTATGTGAGCCACTATGGCCCCTGCTTATGCGAACATCTTCATGTTCAAATTTGAATCAGAAAACGTACTTAAACATCCGGTTTGGCAGCACAACACCAGATTTTGGTGCAGATACATTGACGACATCTTTGGAATTTAGGGAGGTACCAGGACTGATTTGGAATGCATTTTTACATATTTGAATTCTATCACCGAACACATTCTGTTCACCATAGAAATTGGTGATCCGGGAATCCATTTCCTAGATATATCCCTAATTACCGCACTACTTTGAGTACCACTATCTGCAGCAAAGACACTGATAGGAACAGCTTATTTCATAGGGTCAGTCCACCCTCCACCTTGAAAAGTGTTACGTTCTGCCAGATTTTGAGGATTAAGAGGATAGTCAGCAACATAGAAGAACAGGATATTCATATGAGAACCACCATAACACATTTCTCCAAAGCGACGATATAGTAGCGAGGAGCACAATGAATCTTACAACAAAACTCTTTCATATGAGCATGAGCAATTATTGGCTGCGGGCCCTATACACGGACAGCGCCTGAAATAGTTTTTCTCTCCAAGTACAGTATACACAGTAGGCAGATTAAGAAGTCAATTTTGAAACATTGGAGGATTTTAGATAAGGACCCCAAAATGTAAGCTCTTTTTCAGGAGCAACTGGTTTTCGCACACCAATGCAGTACTAATCTACAAGATCTTTTGATTCATACAAGACAAGGGGAAACTAATGAGAATTTGCGGCCCATCAAGAGCACAGTGCCGTGTTACAATTGCAATAACTGTAATAATGTTACAAGAGGCAGCATTATTTGCCATCCACAAACAGGCCCAAATATAACAATCAGATGCAATGCAACCTGTGACTCGACCCATGTGATCTATACCATCAAGTGTCCATGTGGGTAGCATTATGTCGGTTACACCAACAGGAAAGCCAAAATCCGTTGGAATGATCTTTGCTCTAACATTTGAACCAAGAATGAAAAATCAGCTGCTGCAAGACATTTCATGGAAGCTTGACATAATGTCACACAATTAAGGTTTGACATAGTCGACAAGATTGAGGAAAGAAAACAAAGTATGATGTTGAAAAGTGATTAAGACAGAAGGAATGTTTTTGGATTGATGAGTTGAGCATGAGACCCCGGGCCACATATTGTATGATGAGATTACACATACATTTATTCGGTAAGACCCGTACAACAACCTGTCATAAAACAAACATTTTTGTTTCACAATATGTTTCATCTGACAATGTGTACTTATCATGACATTTCCGAAAGCACTATTAACACTGGTCTATCATTGTAATAGGATACATATATTGTTCTGGACAGGACATGGTGAACTTCCACACGATACCATGATTCACAGTGACCATATGCTTAGAAATCGCACACTGTCGCTATTACAACACAATGAAGTTCAACAGGATGTCCCATCTTGACACATCATTATGCATATAAAGAGTGCCCTGCTCGATACTTTGTTATACATAAATGCAGCGAAATGATGTGACCTTTATACTGACCATTGGAAAGAAACTTGTTTTCTCCTTTCTTTTGACTATTGGGACATATCTACCTTTTTTGGTACAGCCATCCGTCATTCTACTCAGTATCAGGTCGGAGAGCAGGCTTTCAATATGTCTGACTCTGCATCATGGTACCACATGTAAGTAACATGTTGTTCCTCTCAGCTGCATCATTTCTTGCAGCAAATCTAGAACAAAATGAACTTTACTAAAGAAAACTAAGGATGATGGTGTTTTCCTTTAGTGACTTATAACACAGGATTCTATTCTGCAAATTTCTGCCAAGGTACCCCATGCGAGACCGACTGAACCTCAATAAGAGGAATTGTTCAGCAACCACGGTTTTTAAGATACATGGACAATGGTATTAACATATACTCTACGGGGAACATCAATACTGTTTTTAAAAATCACAGAGTTAACAATGCTACATACACGTGCATTACAATTAAGGCAGTCATGACTAGCATTTTTCATTATCCATATACACTATGTTGATATGGCTTACCATATCTTCTTTTAGGTTCATACCTTTTTGTTAGAGACTGAGTTTGAGAACAGAGACTGAGGTATTTTTGTCTCTTTCTTTAAATGAAGCCATATTTACATAATATCAAGAACTTGATTCCATGTTACTGATTATTTTTCTCTCTTTTGTCTTTCTGTTTTTCTTTTTTCTTTTTGTCTTTCACCTGTTGTTATTTGGTTTGGGAACATATTTATTTATTTTTATATACCAATCTGATGTTAGTTTTATTTTTGAATACAATAATTGTCCCTGAAGAAGAACCTTTTCAGTCCGAAATGCATTGGATATATGAATTTAACTCTGTTGTATTAGGTATATCAGTGAGGACCGGGGTTCACACTATGCATTCACCGTTCACAGCACCCAGGGCCCAACAAACCCTCCCCAGGTATACAGGAGGACTCCACCAAGGGTAAGTTAGAACTGTCCTTTATTTTCCATAACAGACAGGGATCATACAGGAAAAACAGAATTCTCCCGCAATCACATCTGAGCCCGTGTCAGGGGCTTTTGTCGAGGTCTGACATCACAAGTCGGGGCTTAACCACAAAACCCATGAGCATGCATGATTGGGTGGTTGGGGTGGTATTACTTATAGCCGGTGCCTATAGATGTTAGCTAACAGGCCCTCTCATGTCAGATGGCTTGCCGGGACCTTCCCCAGAAACTATCTATTACATTGTTGCATGGTCGCAGGATTACCATTGGTCCTTGCCCTTTGCCATCAAACCCTTGATTTGTGTTCCCTGATTGCCTGGAGTTGGTATCTCCAGGCCTGGGACCCAGCTCTGTTCTCATCGGTCTGTGTACCTTCTCAAGGTGATGAGAAAGACTGTGTCTCCGTTGTTGCCATCAGTACTACCAGTTTGCCTTAGAGAGTGCTTGCCGGGTCGCAACGTTGTAATCAACACATGTATCACTTTGTGTCTGCATCGCTGGGAACTGCTCCTCTTCCCACCACGCGTAAATGCCCCTTGTTCAGCTCGGCTGCACCATATGGGTGAAGATGGCAAAATTGAGCTTTCTGGTCTGCAATTAGTAAGGATTTATTCTGCAGGTGGATCCTTGTCACTGGAGTTTAGGAATGTTCAGCTTGTCTCTGACCTTGGCTGTGAGACCTGACTTGGTGCTTCATGCATATTAATTCTGATTTTCTTTGCCTCTCACTGTGAGGCCTGTGCTTCATGTAATTCTACTATAGTTATGCTATAATTGCTATATGTCTATATTGTGCTACTCCTCTTATAGGTTAGTAGTATTTTGGTTCTTCCAGGTTACTTATATGATCCTGTAGCTCCATAGGGTTAGTTGCAAGAAGCGGCTGCAAGATTCCTCTGCATCTCTTGCGTTTCTGCGTTTCTGCGTTTTTGCATTTGGCTAATGAGAGAAAATAATAAAGGCTTTCAACAGTATGTATATGTATCTGTCCTCTATCTACAGAACTGTGTAAGCATGTTCTTCGTGTGTGCCTGTGTGTGCCCTTGTAACTTCGTGCATGGATGCGAGTTTGCTTCATGGCTAACGTTACTATGTCATGGTGTCTCCAATGAAGTCAGCACAGTTAGATATTTGTCATTAGTCCATCAGGTCCAGTGAGGTGTCTCCATCCATAACTAATGAGGCACCTGTATCCAGGAAGACGTCAGCTGGATAAGGTTTGAATGGTTGTCTGAGAGAATATCGGTTTGCATATGTGGAGGTCACTGGCCCTCCTGGGGGCTGCCCAAACAGTGACTGTCATCTTGCCTTTCTGGCTCTTCAGGCTGTCATGCTCATGGGGGTCAAGAGGGGCATTCCAGGGACCCACTCTTTAACTCCTTCTCCCCCTTGTGATTAAACAGTAGGGCTTTGTTTAACTTATAATTATTGTTTTAACCTTGCCAAGAGGTGTTTCTCTTTTCAATCTCTTACTGCTTATTGATACACATGATTCAGTATTGAGTGACATGTGAGCAAGGATTCTTGCTAGGGAAGAGGTGGCACCAGTGGGGGTTCCCCATGGTCACCGGTTCATTGTGGTTAAATGCCATGTGATGTTATTTAATCAGGGTCAAAGGTCATACATCATCACTTCCTGTGATCGTAATTATGTTGCCAGGCGCACTCTATCTTACTTAATGCAATCGTTCAATAATGAATTGTCATTTATCTCTATTTTCAGTGCCTCTGGGTATGATCTGCTAGCTATCATAGATTATTGAGTCTAAAATGCAAGAAATATATCCCATATTGCTTATGTGATCCCTCTTATCGGACGTAACTCCTTCCTAATATTTCAGTTAGTATATTGATTGTCACTTATAATTCAAACAATTTCTTTTAATCACAGAGTTCATGTATTCAACAAATCAGTAGATAATTAAATACTTTCTGATTCAAGTTCATCACTTTTTCTGAACTCATTGTACAACCAACCAATGTTCATCAAGTTACTTATTTATATTAATCAAGTTAACTATTGCTGTTTTGTGATTCCTACATTTCTCCTGTAACTATCAATAGATCAAAAGCTGTTCATGGAATTTGATCTTTTTATTTTTATACCCACTTCTCTCAACGCGTTTTTGACTAATTGTTCTTATTCAGAGATCTTCTGATCTGTCTTCTTAGAGCAATCGATACACATGTTTAGGGAAGGAGATCACTTCCTGTGATGCCACTTCCGCTACTCCTGGCATTTTGATGAATTGAGATCTCTGGGTGTATGAGTGTTCCAGATGTGAACATACATTGGCTGACCCCACATAGGCGGTGACTGTTATTAGCCCCGCCCTCACCCAAGTGGGGCTGTGAGCGCTTTTGCCATAACTGCCCTTAAAGGTCTGTCATTTCAAATGACCTCCGCCCAAAAGGTGGAAATATAAAATATAAGCATTACTTGGAAAATCTCATAAAATGCATGAGAGGTTAGATTTTTGGCAGATCTTTTTAGAGCCCTGGCATCATTGCGCTTTCACCAGCGCATGGTCAGGGACAGGGGAGACCAGGGATAGCAGAAAGAGTCACAGATCAAAGTGTTGATCCGTTCCTCCCCTGCCCGGCTGCATTTTGTTTGCGTGCTGATTCCCTAAAGTGAACGTGCTTGCATTTTGCACTGGGAGATTTACTTTATGAATCAGCATAAGCACAACATGTGGTGCAATGTCCGCTTGCATGTCCAAAGAGGACGCACAATTAAACAAGACACGCTTATGATTCAGGCGCAAATTGGTTTATGATATGAGAAAAGTAACTGGAACTTTGAGGCAGAAAACAGTATCTGTGTGGAGAAAAAAGAAGCAGACTTCACCCTACTCTTCAGGAAGGACCTGAAGACCCAACTTTTCATAGAGCATCTCACCCCTCCTGATGGCTCCATTCAAACCCCAGTCTTCCCCTTTAGAGCTCTCCCACCCTTCTGCCCAGCTCCACTGCTTCCCCCACACATACAACCCCCCTTTATGCATCCCTTGTGTGCAGCAATCTGTTGCTAAATGACATGCACACATACAGAAGAATGCACGCATGCGGTGCGGATGAAGATACCACTCCTATTCAAGGTAAGGACTTCAAATCAGAAAAGTGCAGCCCTAGAGCCTAAATGATTCAATTGATATATTTGCCCCCAGGGGTGAATTGGGCTGGTAACTGCTGATGTGTTGTTCGGATGTCTGTGCTTGCTCCGGGGTGGTGTTTGGCAGAAGGAGATTGGCGTTTGGAAAATGTAGTTTGGTGTTTGCTTTTGTCCACCGATGAGTGATTGCTGTCACGACAGAGCACCAATACTCATAACTCATATTTTGCTCTGTGTGGATGGGTCTGCCTCTTTGTGATGTTGTATAAGTAATGTGTTTGAATAAGAACTGAAACCTCAGTTCCTTCACTGCCTGAGTACCAGTTCGCCATGCCTTGCACACGTTTTGTCATGCCTTGGTTAATTTGATTGTGGTACTTGCTTGCTTCCTTTTTTTCTACAGGTATTACCTTTGTCGCTTTTCACAATTATTTTGTGACATCAATCTTCAAATTTTGTTCGAGTGAGCCTTATAAGTAGTATACAAAGAAGTTGCGAAACACACATGTGTGTAGAAACACTGTAACACGTATTTATATATTACGAGCAAGATATACATGAGAAGATGAAAAGCACGGGTGGGAGGCTCCAGCTTCCCCTTCATCGCCACAACCCAGTGGAACTCCCTTCCACCCAACCTCAGAGGGATCTCATCCCACTTAGTCTTCCGTAAAGAAATCAAAACACGACTGTTCATCTGAAATCTCCCAGTATCGACCCATAGGGCTCTAAATGCATTGAATTGTCCTGCATGTAACACTGCTTCCTATCCAAACAACCTTGTCATGTATATACTATGCCACCCATGTAACCTTCTCCAAACCTGCTACGCTTCATGTAACCAGTAGCAATGTCGCAACCTGTACCTAAGTCACTGGGCCTCATTACGACCCTGGCGGTACGGGGTAAACGGCGCTGTAAAAGGTGCTGGTGCCGTTTACCCCGTACCGCCTCATTACGAGGTCCCCTCGCGGGACCCAGGAAGCAACGCCTGGTCAAACCAGGCATGCTTACCGGGTCCCGCGAGGGGAAGAGGGAGCTAACAACGGGCCAACTCGTAATGGTACGTTGTTTAGTCCCTCTCCCATTCCCATTCAGCCCTATGGGGGCTGAAATGGGAATGGGGAAGGACCGGGCCCGGGTCCTTGGAGGGAGGAATTACCGGGCCTTCTGAACTCGGAATAGCCCGGTAATTCCTCATTCTGAGGACCCAGACCCGGACGCGATTTCGGCGGCAGCCATGCCGCCAATAGCAGCATGGCTACCGCCAAGGTCATAATGAGGCCTACTGTCTTGCAACAGCACCTTGATGCCCTTGAGCTGCCAGTGCGCTTTATAAATGCAAATAAATAAATAAATAAATCAAATAAGATATTGTTGAGCTATATACTTACAAAGGCAATTTATAGCCTCCTCTTGTATGTGGTATATTGTATCCTGTTACTGTGCTTATTTATCATCATTATGATGATATCCAGTATAGATTTATGTGCGTTGATCAGCCTGGGTAATTTCTTTATCAAATTAAGATTTTTCTAGCAATATGGAACAAATGAGCATGGGCAGACATTATGAAAGCGATGAGTTAGTGTAATATCTTTCGCCTTCCAAAATCAAGCCACGGTGGAAAATATTTATTGGTTCCTTCCTTCTTCAACATGGTATTAATTGGCTCTGAGTGTTTTGATAGGTAGTTAGCCGAGTGGTATTAATGAAAATTGCACCACTTCATTTTAAAATTAACTACTGGGCCATTCAGCAAAGCGAGCCAATAAAATGCTGCAATAGATTTGTGATGGAGATTTACGCGGTCATAACTCAAGCTATGGTCTGCGTGCGCACCGGGAAGCGGTTTGGAATAAGTAACTCAGTAGATGGACAGTGCTGCTGTGGATGGAATTTAAAAAAGAGTCTCAAATCTTTAAACATCAAATTCTATGCTATCACTATCCCAGATATACTAGCACTCATGAGGGTGATTGTGTTGCCTGTAGTACATACATGTCAATAATCAAAGTGACAGCCTCAACTCTTTTACACCTGCTCCACGTCATTATGTAAAGTTTCGAGGCTGGATTGCATTGGTGCTGGTTCATTCTGCAACTCAGCTGGGAAATGTGGTTGCTACACCTGTTCTTGACTGACAAGTAAATCATTGATATTGACGCCTACAATCCAGTGCAGTTGGAAAGTATACACTGGTTATCATCTGTCCGTGCAAATGGTGATGCATATTTTCCTAGTATTTTAGAAATATAGGAGCTTTGATGTATTTGAAGGAAAAAGGAAAGTAAATCTGGAGAGTGTTGGCTGGAAGCTTTTGAATGAACCATAACAACTGGCATTGCTCCGGGCCGCCCGCCACTGATGTTCTTGACCTGATTAGGGGGTCAGAGCTGATGGTGGTAAACTCTTTACCTAGCAAAGACATGCAATGACCACCAGCTTCGGCCTTGGGAAAATGCATCCATCAGTTTATTTAGAAAGAAAATAAACCAAGTGTTCATTTTGGGTTAAAACATGTCGCATAACATTAGTGCTTAGAAGCCTTTATATACGTGTTGCATATGTAGCCCACATGATATTTCATTTGGCGGTTACTGGACACTTTCTATGTCCCTTACATTGTAAAACAAGGTGTGTAACCCTAGACCGAGGGCCCGGGGGTTGCCGGGTCTTTGAGTTAACTCTGCAGTCTGCAGAGACCAGGCGATGCCGAAAGGTGGCTTCTGCTCCACGCCCTGTCTGGGAGATGGTTGGTGGAGGACTTGGCACTATGGGAGGCAGGGCGATAGAATCTGGCTGGAGCTGGTTGTCTGTAGAAAGGATTTACAGGAAGATGTTAGTGTAATTAAGCCAAACCTTACTAAAGGGGGGTCTGTTGTTCTTCCCTTTCTGGCCACACACAGGATTCCAGTTGTGCTACTATGATGTTCGCCTATGTTGTTTGGTGTTTACGTTATGGTGTAACTGAGCACAGCCCTGGACAAGGATTCTCCCATTGAGAGACCCCTTTGCGTCCCTCTCCTTCTAGTGTGGGGGGCAAGTGTCTCAGTCTTCCTGCACTCTCTATAAACATGCACGTGAACAGTACCCTGCTGAAATGGGTGAATGTCTGCCAAGTCAGAGACTAACTCTTCAAAAATGGGTCAGATAGGATGGCAGTGACAGAAAAAGGGGATGACCAAAGCTGTGATCTAAATGCAGTTAAAAGCCTTGTAGCACCCACTGGCCGACCTAAGCCCACTTTAAAAAATAACACTGGCCGATGCTTCTCAAATCAGCGTTCATGCTGCAAAGGATTAAGACTTGTTTTCCCTGAGTAAGGAAAACTCGTATCTCCTCAGTGAGGTCACAGATGGCCTAACCTGTTCTATTACTTCTCAGAGAATTTGAGATGTCCCTAAAGAAATTAGAAATTAGAATGGATTCTGAGAGAAACTAATGCTTCCTCTGGTGCTCCCCCATGAGAGGATATATTGAGGGCCAGATCAGACTCTTTGAGATTAATTAAGGCTGATCAAGATGGCTGCAGAATCTAAGTGCTTCAGCTAAACGTCACAACCAACCCCTCCAAACACTGACCCTATACCTTCTTTGCACCCTGTGGAGTCTAGATGCATGTCAGAACCAAACGGGTGTGAGGATCTGACTGGCAAACCACGTTCCGAGGGCAAGCAGTGCCTAACGCACACGGATCACCAATTAGAGCCCGACCCAACAAGCACTTACCTGGGTTGCATCTTAAGACTAATGAGGATCACTTGGCAGATTCCATGCAGCTGCGTCAAGTTTCGATACAGGTGAGACTCAATTGTTAAAATGGCACAGAATGGGGACCTTGAGACCTTTGTGTGAATGGTCACGGTGCCCCAGCTGTTCCTCAGTGCAATGGAAACTGATGGTGAATGCATAGTGGCCTTGCTTGTCTGAGCGCCAAGGCACCGGTGTGGCAGTAGCCAGAGCATTCCCTCTCTGCTCTAGTTCCTATGGTGAGTGCGGCGCAGGTCCTAAGTGACCAGAGGTAAACCTCCCATGCTCATTCCTGCTGCACAACAAGGACAGGGTTAAACAAATGTATGCAGTGCACCTAACCATCAATGAGTTGAAGAGCAGGAAAATGGAAACCAACACAGACCTCCAGGGCCTCCGGAAAGACTCCTCATGGAGAGGTGGCAGATGCCACCAACCGAAACAATTGATCTATTGGCACATTCATACTTGATATGTCCCACCTATAAGGACCCTTTCATTCACACATGTGAGGATGTTCGGGGTGCACTCTCTCTCTTTCCCCACCTGGACATCATATGTAGCCATTTGTCATGCACCAATTGTGTTACATTGTGTGAATGGGAAGCAATAGGTGGAGACCTAGGGGGAGTAAGAAGGGCTTTCCATACCAGAAATCCAAGAAGGCAGACATGGCCCTATAACCATGGCAGAGCCTGGCAAACTGCACATGTACTAGGGCACGACACCCATACAGAAAGACCAAAAATCCAGAAGTGAACAGTCCTTGTACTGATCAATCCCTTTCTTACATGTGCACTAATAAAGACATGGATGGACAGGGAAGGCAGCGCCGCAGGGACCACATCGGTATTCTGGTGATCCATCAATAATGGTGGGCTCTGTCTATGCCTTGAATAAAGACAAAGCCCGACTAAAGACAAAGGAGGATTTCTTTCCTATTTAAATTGAGCCTTCATTGAAGACCTAAACAATGATATGTAAATATTGCACTATAAGATGGCATCCAGGCTTTAAACTTGAAAGTTTCCTGTTTCAGCCATATTCTGTGCCTCTGTGGCATGAGTGGTCATGCTGAACGTATTGGGATTTAAAAATATTGGGTCTTTTTTACCTCCTCACACTATTCCCACACCCAGGAACACAGAGTGTGTTGTGTGGCGGTTGCAGAGAATGGTGGCTTTGTTATGTGGCTGCCAGTGGGGTTATGAATTAGAGGTAGAAGTCATTTCCCCATCAGATTTCAGTGAGAGTTAGTTAGGTGAATGGTAGTGGGTGTACTTTCTGTAGTTGTCCAATGTGGGTTGCCATTGCATGTAGAGTGTCAGTAGGTATAGGAGGCATGGAGTGGTTGCCATGGAGATGGGTGCATTGGATGTGTCAGCGGGAGTCCTCTTTGCCAAGGTCACTTGCGGGTAGAGATATAGCTGAAAGACATCAAGAAGAGGATTGGCCTCTGCTAGGGAAGACTTTCTGGCTGCAACTTCCTTTGTTAGGAGATGTTGAGTGGTGCCAGCACTTTGACGCATATCAAAAGTTGTTCTGGACCAATAAGTGCACATACTGCTATTGATATTGTTTACCTGTTGCTATTTAGTTTGTTCATTTGTAAGTAGTAGTGTACTGTTGTGTATGGTTTCCTTAGGAGGCCGTTAGATATGACTGCCATTTTGCATGCTTCATCTTTTTAGTGTAACATCAGGGCTATGCATCCCCTCTTGACATTATGGTCTATAGGTAAAGAACATTTAGGTGAACAAAGGGATGGGGATGGCCGCTCACAGCATACCATTTTTACTTTGGTAGATTTCATCTAGAGCCGGTCAGATAGCACATCAAGTAGAGCACTTGCTTTGACATCCGTGCAGACAGAACCTGCTGACGTGGGTTCGAATCCCGGCATGGCCAAACTCAGCCTTTCGATCAATGAGCACCACACACCATGTGAAATAAGCAGCACTCAGATACCTGAGGGTTCGTAGCGCCATATAAATGAACAAACAAACAGGGGTGTATTCTGAGTGAAAACATAAACATCTCGAGCTTACCTCTTATTATTTATTAAATGTTACTCAGAATCACTCAGTTGAGTATATTCCCACGTTGATAATGTCCAGGTATTACTTACGCTAGTTGACTTATTAATATTTGTTTTTGTTTTGCTATAGTGGTTGGTTTGTTTACATATGTTTTATCATCCGGATTCGAGGACTGATGTGAGTACCGGTTAAGGGTGGGCATGTTGCGAACTGAGGATTGTTCTCGAATCACGGATCTATTTGAAACAAGTAGGAGTAGGGCACCCAGCTCGATTCATTCGGCTGACTTGCCCTATGTCCTGCCCATATTATCCCTCCATACAGTTAGACAGACCTATAAGATTGATGAAAGGCGCAGTGTTATGTTGCATTGTTACATCTATAGAACTAAATATTTTCACTTTGATACAGGTGGGTTTATCCACCATATTACGTACTGACATAAACAAGCGGTACCCCAAATAACTGGTCTGAAACCATCCGTTGTCTTTGCAACGGTTCCTATACTGATCACTGGGATCGCGCAACATGTTTAGAATGTCTATGGATCCTACTGTGACCTTTTAGTTGAGTCTTGTCAGAGCGTAGAACGTAGATAATAGGTAGTGGCACAGGTTGTTTATACATGAGGAGAGGCGGTAGCCTGTAGTAACAAACTTAGTCCCACAGCAAGATGGTGGACACAGGCATTTGGCACCAACGCGCACACGCACCAGTGCCATGGCAACCATATATACAGTTGAGGCTTGGGCCGCGCGTTGTGTAGATGGTCGGCTCTGATCCTGTGCAGAGAAAGCTCTGGTGAGTTCGCAATGTGCATTCCTATCATGTAGATTGACGAGGAGCGAACGGTTTTCCCTATTGCATAACGGTTCGGGCCCTGGTTATTGCCTGACGATAATAGATAGCTAACGCTTTGTTACAATAAGGTGAACTTAAAGTAATCACCTCTCACCTATTCATTTTTATGAGCACTAATTTTCATGAGCACTAACTTATAGCATATGCGTTACGGACGTTGACGCAGCACCTCCAGAAAACTCCTTACCATTTTACCTTTTTTATTTGCTCTTCTCTTAATGCTCTAGTGGTGTGCTATTCCACTTATGAAACGGTTGACCCACATCCACTCCTCCCTGGCCGGTACAACAAGTGTGACAGCTGGGTGAGTTAAAGCTTGACTCTTGGATCTATTCCACATTATAAATAACCATTGACCACTGTAGATTATATATGGTTCATTGACATTCATGTCCTTGGTACACAGGGAACTGCAGCAGCACCAATCCTACAAATTGAAGGATTTAAGGTTAGTGCTTTATTACATGTTTTTACTACGGATATATACAGAATATGCCCACCATATGTAAATAGACTAAGAGAGTCTACTCATTACTTTGAAAGTGTCTGACAGAATAGAGTTCAATTTATGAAATGTATGGAATTTTGAGCTCCCAAACCCTGAAGATGGATTCCTAAAATCCGAAACTCGTTGGCAATTGTGATTTCAAGTGGAGCTTATTGCATGATTATATTTGTCTAATTAATTTATATTGTTTACAGCTGAATTGTGTGGAGGTGTAACACAATCTATTTGACTGGTTGTTTGAATTGTTTTATATACATTTGCCTAATTTGTAATGTTACCTTTGGATTTGTATTTTTTTTTTCACATGAACAGAAGTATGCATCAATACTATTTTAACACGATTATAACTTTGTAGTACAATGATGACTGATGGTATTATTTATATGACTACATCTTTTCAGTCATTGTTTACAAATGTTTAGAACTTAAGCTTAAGTGTTTAGGTGTATGTCTTTAGGATTTGATGACAATTGTTCTGGACTTACTACTGTAATGGTATGTCAAGTGATGTCCATCTTTTGGGCCACCACTCACTAATGCCTTTAAACAACTTTGGGATTTACAGTCCCCCAAGAGTGCACATAAGGGTCACCTGCAGGCAACAACAGGTCTTGTGTGTATGGTTTCCTTAGAAGGCCATTAGGTATGACAGCCATTTTGCATGCTTCATCTTTTTAGTGTAACATCATGGCACAGGAGACTGGGCCTCATTGCAAGTTTGCCGGTCCGGTAATTACGGTACCGGTAAGCTTGCCGGTACGGTAGTTACCAGACCGGCAAACTATGAGTTCTGCTCGCCAGTGCCTTTTTTTTTTGCCCGCCAGGTCGGACCTGCCGGGCTGACCGGCACCTGTGAGCAGACCATGCCGGATGCACCGGCACCATTCTGAAAGGTGCCGGTGCATCCAGCCTCCTGATTCCCATTGAGCGCTATGGGGCTCGAATGGGAATGGGGAGCATTTTATACCGGCGCCCAGCAATGGACAATTACCGGGTCCGGCAAGGCTGTAATGGCCCGGTAATTGCCCATTCCCGGGCACCGGTAAAATTCACAAGATCGGTGGCAGCCTGCCAGTTTTACCGGCAAGGCTACCGCCGAACTTATAATGAGGCCCACTGACATTCATATCCAACTGAATTTAGAAATAGTTCCTTATGCATCCCCTCTCGACATTATGGTCTATAGGTAAAGCACATTTACGTTAACAAAGGGATGGGGATGGCCACTCAAGGCATACAATTATTACTTTGGTAGCTTCCATCTACAGGGGTGTATTCTGAGTCAAAACATAAACATCTCGCGCTTACCTCTTATTATTTATCAAATGTTACTGAGAATCACTCAGTTGAGTATATTCCCAGGTTGATAATGTCCAGGTATCACTAACCGTAGTTGACTTATTCATATTTTCTTTTCTTTAACTATAGTGGTTGGTTTGCTTACATATGTTTTATTATCCGGATTCCTACTTCTGGAGACGTTTAGATTACCTAGATAGTAAATTATACTTACCAGCTTTATTTGTTACTGTAGCATTCTCACCTGTGTGCAGTATTCCCTGGCTGGTTGTATTGCCTTGTGAGGAAGTGCTTTGGCCGTTGCATGAGTGTGAAGATGATTCTGTAAATCACCACACATATTTATTTAATTTTTAGTGTCATTATTATAATTGTCCTTTTATAACGCGCTTAATACCAGCGAGTGGTTTCTAAGCATAGGATCGGGATTGCAATCTGTGTTGTGCTGCGTTGTCTTGCTTCCAAGACAAACGCGTTGCCCCTGAGCTATCCTTCCTCACTCCACTTGGGATGGTAAATTGTTATAATGTTACACAATGCCAGTGATTCAGTTGACATATCCTGATAACACAGTAAATGTTTCTTACGAACATAGCTAGGTTTCCTAGAAACACAGTGAACGTTTCCTACTAACGCAAATACTGTTTTCTCCAAAAAAACACTAGCTTTGCATGCTCTAGTCATCTAGCTTTTTTCAGGCTCATTGTAGTTTAATTAGTGAAAATAATTCACTTACTTCAATGATGTTCTTAGCATTTGGTGGTTTTCTGGCTATGTTCTTTGGTTGTTTCTTGTTTTGTATTTGTATGCCCCAGTGCTGTGTCTGTTGGGTGCTGTTTACAACTTGTCGGTGGCTTCTTTTGTGCTAGGATAAGATTGATCTGACTGGTGCTTTTACTGTGAGTATCGTTTGGCAGTGGTTGTGTAATGAGTACCCCATATATTGATAACCACGGTGATGTATGAGGTTTTTCTCACAGTTTCATGCATTTGTCTAACCACATTACAGTGACATAACTACTTTTTCACATTTAAATGGTTTCACATGTGTCTGGCACTGTGATGTTGTCCCTGCATGACCCTTAGGGTGGGTGCGAGGCAGATCGGGGGTTCTTGCTCGCCCACCCACTACGTGATGTAGGGCCAAGAGCGTGGCATGGGAAGATTCATCTGGTCTCCCCATACCATTGGGAATGGGGAGCAGGGGATTTCCACGTTAGCCCTGTTACCACTACCCTCCCTTATCAGCATCAGGGGATGTAATGTCAGGCTCCACAGCCCAGTGTGAGTGGACCTGTGGTATAGAAATTGCATTTCCAGTAAGGGATTGTGCACTGTTACATATCCAAATACAAATTGCATATTGCCTATGTAATAACCAAACAGGTAGACACGAGCAGCCAGAGCTCCGACTGGTTTCCCTTGTAGGACCCTGTAAAAATGCTGGTCAGCCTTTTGAATGCTCAGACCATGGTGCTCACAAAAGCCACAAACATGAATTAGTTAAGGGTGACATTGCTGGGGGGGGGGAATTCAATAGGTTTAAAATAGAGCTTAAAAGAAGGAGCAGTGTGGGTTGTGGAAGCAGCCAAACGACTTGGAGTGATCAGAGTAGAGATAGGAGAAAGTGACGGGCCAGAAGGAGAAGTAGAGCAGTAGAGGTTGGAGGAGGTAACGGCGTAGGAGGACGTGAGGCAGGAGAGCTGGGAGGATGTGAATCAGGAGAGGTTTGAGGTGAAAGGTCTGGAGAAGGTGGCAACATGAAAGGTCGAAGGAGGGTAAGGTGCAAGAGGAAGGGCTGAAACAGAAGGGGGTTGTAGAAGAGGTACATTTCCACAGAGGAAGAAGCCTGAATATCTAAGAGTGGAGGAGAAGCTGAGTTAGGAAGGTAAAATGGAAAGTTGGTGAAGAGTGTGAAGAAAAAAGAAAGAGAGAAAATGGTAGAACTCTCTCAGAAAAAGGGAAAGTACCAGATTGGGCAAGAGGCAACATAAGCCTAATATGTTCTATGAACAGGGAAGAAGGGATGAGCGTGTGGTAGGGCACTGAGGAGGAAAGTCTAAAGACTGTTCTATGGCCATTTGTTAAGCTTTATTACAGGCCCCTAAGCATTGTGTTGAAGTGAATGCAAGGCATATTAGATTGCCTGGCAATAGGTTCAGGACTTCGGGATGAACTCTGGAGCCTACTTCGCGAGAGCTTTGCAGTACAACATATATCACTCCAATACATTTGTGAGGCTTTCTGTGCAGCCTACGTCAAAGGAGTCGTGCACTACAACAAACATGGCTGCAAGGCCTCCTGGATGCTCTCTGTCAGTAGTCCTCTGGAGAGGCCACTCACTCACTCAGAATTTGGCCATTGAGGAACCTTGCTGTCAAAGACTGTGAGTGGGGCCATCGGGAGACCCGGAAGGACTGTTTTAGACCAAGATACAATATCCTGAATGTTACTTGGAATGAACGAACGAACGAACGAACGAACGAACGAACGAACGAACGAACGTTCTCTTAACTTATTATCTTCAAGAATAGAAACCAGGGATCGTCCAGGAGAACAACACTTAACACCAAGACATTCTAGATCAAGTAACAAATCATTATGAAAACTGACATTTGTGCTGGGTAGGTCGTGCCAGAGCAGTGGCTGACCAATTGGTGAGACCAAGACAACAGCAATTGGTGGGACCAAAACATTACCACAACAAACCCGAATTTTGTGTGATTCCTCAAGGGCAAATCTCAGATTAACTATCTAAAAGGTTTGCCTAAAGTTTCTTCACATGGCCTAAAGGAGGCCACATGGCTGGAGCACCATTTTGGTCCTAGACAGCCTTAAGAGGCAGAAGGCAGAAAGCTGCTGCTGGAAGCAGGCCTAGGATATTTAGGGAAGTTGAATTTGTAGGAAGAAGGATAGGGAGAGTTAGTGAGTGAGTGTGAGCCAGTCAAAGAGTACATTTTAGGGTTGTATTTGCTTATGCTGCACTGTGACACATTCACTGATATGGAGTGGTTGAACAGCACAAGTGCCATCTCCAAAGAACTGGGGAGGTGAGTAGCAAACCAGTCAGTGACCGTGTCTTGAATCGAGTGGACGAGACACATGCTATCAGGTGAGATCTGGTAGGAGGAGCAGGAAGAGCCTGGGAATGAGGGCAATTTGTGGGAGAGTCATGCTGATCTGAATTTGGTGTAGAGAAAGAAGCAGAGATTCAGGTTACACACCAGACAATGTCCATCTCATAAAGCAACTCGAGAAAACATGTGCCAGAAGGTGACTCCTGGGAGGAGCCAGCAATCCCTGAGGACAGCGTGTGGGAGATTTCTGCTTCCCTTATTTTGCTATGAGAGAACTGCAGAGGGTCAGGGAGGCAGGTGACACACATTTGGGCACATTTGGAATACCATGTGAGTACCAACATAACTGAGAGACATGGTAGACATGCTGTTCATAGTAATTTGGCTTCTGAAGCAGTACTTGTTCTGTGCACAAGAGATGCCAAAATAGCACATGGTCAATTGAGGGTATTATCCAACTCACGTTCTGCATCCCATCACAAGTCACTCAGGGATACATCTAAAAGTACAATATAATGTACAGGCATTGCATCAGAACAATGAACATCCACGTCCATGACCTATAAAGGAGTTTGCAATTTTCATTCCTCCCGGCATTGCATGGGCAGACGGGGCAGTTGACTATCAGGGAAGAATAACAGATGAAGAACTTAAACAACTGGAGGGGACTGAATGTCCCAGCTCTCTAGCTTCGCCACCGCCATCCACTTGGTCAGACAGTAACAATGATGAGATGGATGAGGATCTAGACAGAGATTGTGCTCCATCAGTGCCTGGACTGGAACTCGCATTGCTTTTGGAAAGCAGTTATACTGAGGTGGATGAGGAGGATGAGACCACCACAGATGCGGCGGCTGCAGTATTGTTAGAGGCTCGACCCCCACCTGTATTCAGACTCTTTGGAAAACAGGTCACTTGTCATAGATCCAAAAGCACATCTCATCATTATTTTTTTTTTTTTTTTTTTTTTTTATAATTTCAGCTCGATAAACCTGTGTGTAAACAGACAGGTCTCCGTGCTTTTATTACATTTCATCTGTTGGAGTAGAAAAGGCACTATACCAGTCAGTCACTCTTCCTAGTAGTTAAGACTAAACTTAAGGTAATCCTTTAGTTTTCATGTAGTTTCAAGGAATCTAGAAAGTTCACTACCCCATATGTCAGTTTGACGTTATGTCCAGATGCTGCATATTGCCACCAATGGTGGTTGTTTGAGGTCACGGGGGTAAAACCACTTAAATGTTGTGTCCTCCGTTCAACCAACGCCGTACACCCCGACAGTAGATGTTCTGTAGTTTCGATCTCAAGCTTGCAGAATCGACAGAGGTTGTCGGTCATTTCTCTCATGTGACGACATGCTTGCATTGCTTTAGTCGGAAGGGCGTTCAACCGAAGTCTCAGGAACTGAGCACGATGATGTCTAGATGGACATTTGGTCAGGTATCGACTAGGAACATTTAATTTGTGAACTACTAGATCAGATTTCAGCGTAGTTGGCATTAACGCACGTTGATCATAATTCTCGATCCAACTCCATTGCTCAAATTTCTTTTTGGCCCATTGAGGACGTAGCATCAGATCTTCTTGCGAGATGCTTGCTCGAGTCAATAGTTTGGCCAACAATTGTCTCCATTCTTGTAGAAGTCCAGATGGTGATTGGTCAGGGTTTACTTCGAAAAGATTGTACGCAGGGGCCCTTGGGGTCAGGTTCATTTTACGCAAGGTCATTAGTGACTTCCACATGACATGTGTGTACAAGGGGATTAGTGACAGCTCGTAGTTTAGTTGGATCATTGAAATGTAAGATGGAAGTTTCAACACACGACGCCAAAATAGGCCCTCTAGCTTCTGCCAAATCATCGCGTCAAGGTTCCACCCAGCCTCAGAACCAAAAGTGATTACTGGAACCACTTTTTGGAGGTAGAACATTAGAATTGGTTTCAGGCTAAATTTACCAAATGAGTTATAGATTTTGCTTGCTTGAATACTCAGTTGGGTCATCTTGTTAAGAAGATCCGATTTCCAATGCTGTTCGTTTATTGAAGAATTAAACATAATTCCTAAGTATTTTATGGAGTTTGTGGTGTTCAAGGGGATCCCATTTATGTACCACTTGAATTGCTTTTGCTTTTTTGAGCCAGCCGCTCCGATGGTCATTATTTTGGTTTTTCCAGAGTTCAGATGTAGATCGTTCAAATCCAAGTACTCTTGTAACTTGTTTAAGAGTCTTTGCAACCCGATCTCAGTTGAATCTATCAAAACAACATCGTCTGCATACACAACGCATTGAATTTGTGTGTCATTAATTTTCGGAGCGAAGGAACGTGCTGACGATAAGTGTTTGGGGGGATCGGAAATAAACAGTTTGAAAAGTTCCGCTGCTAATGGACACCCCTGTTTTACACCTTTATTGGTGCATACAGGTTTTGACAATTCGCCCTGGGTGTTCAGCCGCACTCTAATTGAGGTATCAGAATGTAACGCAATTATTGGAGCGGTCAGCTCTTGGGGACAGTTCCAGGCAAACAACTTCTTCCATAGCAGGTCACGATTTACATTGTCAAACGCTCCTCGTAAGTCAATAAAGGCAATATGGATTTTTTTCTTTGCTTTTAAGGTTTCTAGTTTTAGGATGTTTAAGATCATGAGGTTTACCTCGACTCCGACTCCTTTTGTAAATCCTGTTTGACGAATGTCGATGATTTGGTTTCTCGTAGCCCAGTTTGACAATTTTAGACGTAGGAAAGAAGCAAAAATTTTACCAATCGTGTCCAAAAGAGCTATTGGACGATAGTTGTCTGGGTCCGCCCTACTGCCTTTTTTGTGTATCGGCACTACAATAGCGTTTTGCCAAGATTTCGGAATCACCATTTTATTGGACAATTGCAGAAAGAGCGTCTCGATGAAGACTGCCCATTCAGGAGCGTTTCTTTTTAGCATCACGTTTGAAATCATGTCAGGACCCGTTGCATTAGAATTTTTTAGTCCATATATAGCTTCTTCTATGTCAGTTGACGTGATTTGTAGGTCCCAGTTTGGCACAGAACCACTTGGAATTGATATTGGTTCCATTGTTGATTTACAGGACATGTTTGAAAAATGTGCTTCCCACGTTGCAGCGTCGATTTCATGTGTTATTAAAGAATGGCATTGCTGGTTTCCTGAATTTAGTATTTTCCAAGTCTCATAGGTGTTTAGTGTAATTAGATGTTTCATGAGTGATTCCGCTCTGTCTTGATCAATTATTGTTTTCTGAGATCGAAGCCAATTACGATATGTTTGCCTTCTCAAACGGATTGCCACTTTTAGGGGCTTTCCACCACAGGTCGGGAGAGGGGACCTTTTCAAAGCTCTAATATCTCTGTGCATCTGTTTCTTTGCATCTGTAATGAGCATGGTGGTGTAATGTTTGTGAGAATTATTTGCAGCTTTGTGACTAGTTTTAGATGATCGAAAATTTGATAGCAATGGCACATAATCGACCGTCAAAGACTTGCTTGAGTTTTCTAGTTGTTTAGTCAAAGAATTGACTTGGGAGCCATTTATTCGTATTCGGTTTCCTCCTGTATTTACTGTCAAAGGAATTGAGTAGTTATTTGTTTGTTTTGACCATTCACACCTACATGAGAATCGGAGAAGATCGTGGTCGCTGTATTTCATTTCACAAATTTCTAGTGAAGGATCATTTTCAAACAAGTTTTGGGAAACCCAATAGTAGTCGATGATTGATCGTGATTTGTTGTTGGCCCAGGTATGACGGGGCGGTTGATCACCTTTCACCCTTCCATTTACCATTTGGCAGCCACGAATATTCAAGGCACTTCTCCACATATGACTTCTCACTGGTTCATCGTCGTTGGATATAGGTGTAAATGTCTTTGAAGGTTGTTCTAGCTTGAACCAAGAGCAGTTCAGGTCTCCACTGAATATGATGGAGAGATTTGTATATGTTAGTTGAGCATTGTCGATTTGAGTAATGACAGAGTTTACAAATTTCTTGCTACTAATTTGTGTCGGATTCCAGTATCCGTTTAAAATGAGAAGATGTTTCCTCGTCTGAATATTAATATCTGCGGTCTGTAGAATGACGCCTTGGACGAAGGGGTTCGGGCAGAAGGACTCAGTTATGGACCACCATGGAGTAATTTTTATCAACATTAGTAGGCCAGAGGATGGTCTGCCTGTGGGATTCTTTATGGCCGGATTCAAAAGCGTTACATATCCATCACATGAGGGTACTTCACTCAACCAAGTCTCCTGTAGACTGATGACGAAGGGCGTGTCTGTTTCTGCCCAAGCATTATTAAAAAGATGATTAAAACCTCTTGTGTTCCAAGATAGGAAGACGCACTGGATTTCGTTTGGGATCTGTGTTTGCTAGTATCTCGAGTCAGCGAAGTTTGGTGTGTTGTCCAAGCATTTGAAGTGGGAAAAGGACTTGTTGTTTCTGTCGCGAGTGTTGCTACCCATTTGCATGGATGAACGTTTCATGGTGCGTCTTTCGTCTTGTTTTAACAAAGAATTGCAAGAGTTGGATTTGGGTCCTCTGCTTAAGTTGACATCATTGAATTCGAGGGAGATGTCAAAACCAAATACTAGCAGTTCGTCCGCGGCTTTCATAATAGTGTTTCTTACTGAAGATGAAATAATGTGTAATAGTACTTGGTCGCAACATTTTTCTGTGGGATACTCAACGATTTTGATGTCATCAGAGACAATAGTACGAAGTGATGGAATACATTTGAAAAGTTTCATTACATTATGACGATTCAGATTTAGATCATCGTCGTCAACGTGAAGGTTTTGCAGTCGTATTTTACAAGCTGACTGATTAAGTTGCTCACTTGGATCCATGTAGTCACGAATAGGATGACGAATAAAGTTCTTTTTCTGAAACGATGTTTGTTTCGGGTTTAACTTTGAAGTAAGGAGAAGACTGTTTTCTTCGTGTCTCCTTGAACTTTTCTTTGTGAGTTGCGTGGAAGGTAATGCGCGGTTTCCCTTTGACGCATCTTCTTCGTACGATCGTTGTCGATTGTCACTGACCAGCACACGATCATCAGTTTGTTTTCCCGTTGAGTTTTCTTCCAATTCGTCTGAGTAAGTTGAAAGGTCACAAAGGTCAGTGATGGACTCATTCAGCTTGCTCATTTCGGCGTCAGCTCGAAAACGTTTTTTTGACGGAGGTTGAGGACCACGTTTTGTAGACGACACGATGTGAGGTCTTTCAGTGAGTGGGTGATTGTCTTCTTTGGTTATCACCGTGTCGCTGGACAAACCTAGATCATTTTTTTGAGTTATATTTCTGATGTATTTCCTTTTCGTTGTATTTGTTGGGGAAGGTCGTGGTTTTGTTGCATTCTGAGGGCGTTTGCTTGGTGGCGCAACTTCCAAATTTTTGTCGTTTCTTAAAGAAGATTTGGAATTTGATGCCGGCCTCAGTGAGATAGATTTAGCAGCTCCATCAAAAATTCCAAATGAGGTCAATTTTAAAGGTAGATTTGAGATCACATTTGTGGGTCCTTGGATGTCAGTTGTGGCCTCGTCGGATACTGCGGGTGGCAAGTCCTTTGAATTTGAACAAATTTTATTGCACGAATTTTGCTCTACGTCTTGTTTTACTGGTGAATCTGCATTATGGGAAGAGTCCTGTATTGGTTCTCCACTTGGATTTTTACAGTGAGTATCAAGTTGCACGTTATTTTTTTTGACAGTTTCCGATTTAAGATGACAACAGCTTGGTAACGAGCTTAAGTTGGTTGAGAAATCATAATGACGCATCCACTTTACAGCGTCTAATAGACCTTCAGTTAAGGTGTCGTTTTGACAGTGGTGTCTGGCGGCAAGGTCGCTTAACCTTTCTTGCCATCTGATCGTGTTATCAGCCTCTCGTAAAAGTTGGTTTTGAAGGAAAGTTGTTGTTTCTTCAAACTTATCCATCTTTTCCTTTAGGCTGACAATTAAGGAGGATTGATCTTTTATAGTTTCATGTAAGGATTCATACATCTTTGAGAAGGGGAGCAAGGCAGTGCTAGAAGCAGCTAAAACGTTATTATAAATCTGTATTGCCGCAGCAGAAGAGAGACTTGGTTTCGCTTGAGTATCCTTGGATTCATCTCTACTTTGCTGTGAGCAATTTAGTGAGGCCCAGTGTGCTTCACGATTTCGCGTGGTATTCTTTTCCCCTGTTTCACCAATCTCATCTTCCGATTGCTCATGTTCAGTATTTGATTTGTTTGCCACTTTTGATTTAGAGGTTCTATGCCGAGATGAAACTGCTGTAGTGTTTTGACCTTTCTGCGCCGTACTCACTTGGTGCGGCGCTTTTCCTGTGTCCATTGAATCCGAGGTGTGTTTCGCAGTTTTAAACAATAAAGGAGAAACATTTGAGTTGTTTGTAATGTCCTTCATTAGAGTACTTCTACGGGGCGACTCCAGCCCTGTATGCTCTATTAAGGAAGACTGCTTCATTCCCGCCAGTTTGTGGGACATATGTTGTAATGTTAAGGCGTGCATTTCTGGGACGATTTGGCGGGAATATGTTGGTCGATTTGTTCTAGTGGACATTGGGTGCTGCGTTATTGTAGGCACGCACTCATGAGACATAAGATCCATGATCTTCGAGTGTCTTGCCGCAGGGCCGATGTTAGCTACGCATTCTGACGATATCAATGAGGGCCCTGTTTGTGCGTCAGCTAACAATTGATGAATGTTGCCTTGGCAAACATTTGAAGCAGCTTGACGTTCATGTTGGGAATCATGGTTGGAAGTGTTTGGCTCTTCAGTTTGGGATGCCTCCAATATCTCTGCATCCGTAACTTCAAGCGGCGAGTAAAAGATATCAGCAGATTCTGGTTGAAATGGTAAACAGGGGCTCACACCCACAGCCTGACTCGTCGCAGGGAGCGGCTCGGCAGCAGTGACTGACTGATAGACTGATAGACCTTCCATATTCGTGTGTTTAAGTTGCTGCTCTTCACTTGCAATAAACAGAGTTGGAGTTGGGGTTGAGTCACAAGATCGCGTACTATCAGACGCAATCGTTTTTAGAGTGTTATCGGCTAACGGAGGAACAACAATGGCTGGCTGGCAGTCTGTAAAACTTGTTGATGTCATGTGTTTATCTGATTCACCTGTTGAATTGTCATTATTAGTAACGATGGTGTATAGCTCATTGGACTCGCCGAGAACTTGGGATGGTAAAAGCGACAGCGTTTCATTGACAGTCGCTTCGCTACACACAGGCAGTACATCCGAGTCCAACTCAGGCACTAGCTCAGTTGGCATATTGAGCTCGAGAGTCAAGTCGGTGGCGCTCTTATTTTTGCAGAGCACAGCGCTTACCTTGAGTAGCGGTGGTGTTGTGGGTTTATCTGGTTTAAGGGCGACCCATGGATTTTGCATTCTCCGTTGATGCAAGGTTTTCCGCCTTGTTGCGGGACCGTCGTGGGTGGATTCCGCTGTTGTTGCAGTCATGTCAAGTCAGGTCCGCTCAACTAACGCGGACTGACGCAGACTGACTCACTCCCGACTCCGCGCGCGCTCCGCGCTCTCCTTCCTGTTTTGAAGGCAGGGACGTTAAAGTGGCAGTGCACACAGTCTCGAAAGAAAAAAAAAAAAAAAAAGGAAAGCTGAATCAAGGAAGAACGTTGCTGCAGCTCCTCTCGCACAGAAAAAAGGTAGGGACTGACGCAGACTGACTCACTCCCCATCTCATCATTATTTGGCATCCACAACTCCACTAGCATCCCCGGCACCATGACACCCACTTAAATCCAGACTCTTTGTTGGTGGCTCATTAAGAAAGTTAAATCTGTGGCAGCAATTCACAGAGAATAACCGGCAGCTGAATCTGGCCATGTGCCATCTCTGCTGGAAATCATGAATGCCAAGGGAAGGTAGCGATCAACTTTGGTACCACATCTATTTGGACCAGCATGCAGCAGCAGCATGCACAGGCGTGGGAGGAATTCAGAAGAACAGAGGTGCATCCCTCCCCCTACTATAGGACCAGCATAGCTCCACCAGTCTGCACTATTACCCCTCATAATACCTCAGCTGTATCAATGCCTGGCTTTATGAGTAGGACGCCAAGCTGTCACCTGGGTATCCCGCTTCGTATGTCAGTGATCGCCCATTGCATCAGGGCAGTGCTATTGAAGCCTGTGTGCTTGGCCAGAAATATGTCCCATGACAGACAGCACCTGCCTGATGCTAATCTGGATATAATGTTGGCAATAGATCTCTGGCCCTACTCATTTGTGGAAAACGCTGGATTCCAGAGCCTTCTGGGAAAAGTTGATCATGGCCAAAGAATATTCTTTTGCAAAGAGGTACTGGAATTGTGCAATGTGGTTATGGCTACAGTGGGGACACCACTACAGCAGCACACAAGGCAAAAAGTGCACTTCTGCATGGACCCAGGGATTGGTGGTCAGAGCATTGGCTCCATTGTCCTCACAGCACAGTCAGTGTATTTGTATTTTTGAATTATATTGATATTCATAAAGTTCTTTCACCAGAATTGCTGTGCATGGTTGGCTAAAAAAGTTACATAATAAGAAATTGGTAGGGTACAAAAGGGATTGAAGGCACTGTACAATTAGTTTGCAGAAAGAGAGGAAAGAAAGAATGAACATTACCTTTTAACTGGATATGGAAGATGTGAAGCAAAGGCTAACAGTAACTATTAGGAGGAAGAGAGCTCCAGAGTTTAGAGGTGAGAAGAGAAAAAAAGGGAAAAAGAGAGTGGGTGCAGGGAGGTTTGTGGAACGAGAGAAGGTGTAGGTGTGAGTGAAGAGATTGAGAAGGAGAGTTGGAGGCACAAGAGAGGACAATTAAGTAGGGGCTTGATCGTGATAGCATGTAAAGACAATAGTAATTAAATGTAATAAGAGACAAGAATCAAAGGAATGACTCAAATGGAGTGAAAAGGCAATGATATAAAAGATAAGGGGATAGAGAAAGGAATAGAGGAATCAAAGACCAAACTGAGCAGAGTAATATGAGAAGACTGAATGACCACTGGGAGGGCAGAGTAATAGTGAATTCAAGAGAAAATATAATAGAAGAGAAGATGTGCAGTTTGGCCACTTAAAAAGATAAGAAAAGTGGTGTGCAACATTTGTTGTACATGTAGTAGCGACAGATGCAAGCAGTAGTAGAAATATGAAGAGTGAAAGATATAGAGGAAATCAAAAGTGACCCCAAGATTATGAGCTGATGAAGAAAAAGTTAGAAAAGGGGGAGGGATGAAGAGTCCAGCAGGGGTAAGAAGCAGGTAAGGGGAAGAATCAGTGAAAAAGAGAATTCCAGTTTTGGAAGGTTTCAGATGTAAGAAATGAGAAGACATCCAAGAATGAACAGCAGAAAGGCAGGCTGAGATGTTAGAGTGAAGAGACTCAGACAAAGAAAGAATCTGTCAGTAACCGGCGTACACATGACATGAAAGATTGAAGGACTGAATAAGTGCAGATAGAGGAATAGTGTTGAAAGAGAAGAGTAAATGACCACGTACAGCACCTTGTGGGACATCATAGAGGAGAGGACAGACGAAGACGTAGGACCAGCCTAGGAGACCGAGTAAGTGAGGGCGAAAAGATCAGAACAGAACCAATGAAGGACAGCATCAGAGAAGCCAAGAGAAGTGAGAGTGGAGAGTATCAGCTCGGAAGATGATGGCACTGATGTGTTACCCAGTACATGTCAGACACTTAAAAGTGGAGTGCGGTTGATTCGTGGTTCGTGTAGTTGGCACGCATGTAGCTGTAGTAGTGACTGTGATTGAGTCACTGTGCACTGTTGCTGCCTTACTCATCTCAATCCATTGCCTCTACTGCAAGTAATGTTTTCAAATCTGGATCACACGCTTGGGCAAGGTTTTGATTTTCTACAGGCCACAGCCACCCTTTAACGTCATTGCCCATTTTCACAGGCCACATCTACCCACCAAGGTTCTCTGTTTTCATCACAGACCGCAGCACCCACTGCAGTTCACAACCTCTCCCACAGCATTCCAAAAACATCTCCAGCACTCACAAAGACCACTGCTATTCCTGAGGGTGTGAAATTCCCTCTGAGAGTAAAGTTAGTGTCTCATCACTGCCTCATTCCATCCCCTCCTGCACAATGCCCCACAGGAGGGAAGGGTGGGGTTCATCCATATGCCTCCTCAAGCTGCCCACCGCCACTACGTGGTCCAGTTCCCAGAGCTAACAGCCTGCAATAAAAGCAGTAGGTCCTCTATGCTTCATGGTCTCGTCCAGGTGGTTCTTCCCAAAGATAGATGCTGTTGGTGGTGTTGGACCACCCCCAACCACTTGTGGGGGCAGTGCTGTCAAAAGGGCCTGCCTAGTTGCGGTTGCCTGAGATGGCGCTTGGGCAGGCTGTATGGGGGAAGGTATCTCCATCTTTAAAAAAAGCATACCTATATGTCAGTGGTGTACTCAATTTATTGGCACATTGTCAATGGACTCACTTATCACACATTTCAGCTTGGTTTTTTGGTTTCTGGGATGGCAGTGTTAATGGAGTGTGGCTTCTCATTGTCTCCCAGGTGTATGGGTCTCTGGTGCTGTGGGCTAGTTGTTGATGGCCTCTCTTGTGCTAAGGGAATGCTGCTCTGGTTTTAGTGTTGATGTGTGCTGCCTGTGGTTCTCAAATGAAGAGAAAATGCACTGCTCGTTAATCTCGTTGTAGAGGTGTGGTAATAGATGGCAGAAAGCGTGAAGGAAAGCTATGGTTAAATGTTGGTAATGTAAATCCAACAACACAAACCTCCCCCGCCCCCCAGCTTCTCTGGGCTGATGGCTTTAGGCATTGCCGATTCGGCAGACGCAGCAGTTGAAATATCTCAATTGGAAACACAACAAACAACTGTATTATCATCTTCAACACAAAGGGCTTGTGGTATTGTGTGGGTAAATATGCCAAAATGCCACCAAACTCAATTACCATTGCCGCCACTTGGTTCTGTGGGTTTACCATGGGATTACAAGTGGTGGTAATTCCCCATTTTTGGAGTTAATCGGACTCCATGGGGATTTTTGGCGGATTTACAGCTGGGTGAATAACCGCATGGTAAATCTGCCAATTTTTGGAGGCAAAATGGAGGATTTACCTCCAGCAACAAGCTGGAGGTGAATCCGCCACATTTCCTATGACAATCTGTGCATTTTCTGTGCAGCAGTTCCGCCAGTGGTAAATCTGCCAAAAATTATAATTTGGCGGTGCGGGAAAAGTGGCGATAACTGAATTCCCACCACTTTTTCCCTGCACCACCAGACTTGTAATGAGGCCCTTTGAGTCCTTTAAATGTGGGGGGAGAGTTTTATAAATGCTGCACAATGCATACATGTCTGAAGTTTATCAGAGTGGACAGTTCAGCTAAATGTAACTTTTTATTTTCTTTTTTTTTTTTAAACATGAATGTTATTTGATTTCAAGTTTCTCCGAACCCTGTGCTTTTGGATCCCTTGACCAATTACTTGACAGTTGACAGGGCTATCTCTAGTTACCAAGTGAGTGCACAGAACCAGTCAATCCTTTAAACCATGAGGTCACTTCCTACTTCAAGCATACAGAAGCTGCAACCCAATACTGTGTTGACTATGACATTAGAATATAAAGCAGTATAGCACGTATTTTAATGAAGAAGTGTGTTTTCTTTTAATTCTGTGGTTCTTTCATTAAAAAGTGCCACTGTTTTCAGAAAGACGCATTCCAAAAGGCATTGGTAGAGGTTAGATTGAATCCCATTTGTCATATGCTCCCCTAATTTGTAGGCCAGGAGCCTTGATTTACAACATCTGCACGCATGAAGTGGGTAGATGAGCGGTAACACCTCCTCATAGGTCACCATATGCTAGGCCCAGCCAAAACCTTGCAAATGGGCAGCAAGGTTTCCCTCTATCGCCTCACCCTGGAGACAGTGAAGAGGTGACGTTACTTTTTATTTAGGCTTTTGTGTTGGAAAACAGACATCCCCCAGAAGTCACTCACTGACACTGAAGGTCTCATATCAGAATAAAGGGCGCATCAGCCCATACTTCAAATACAGGTCACGAGTACTGCATCGCAAAATGGCATAAAGAGTATTATGAAGTATTAATGTATGATGCCTACATCGCTATTTGCTGGTTACTCAGTCTTTGAGATCAGTTGTACAGTTGCCCTTCTTCCAGTCATCATCCCTTGAGCTTGAAGGAGTGGGAAGTAGGCCTTCCCATTGGTCAATGTGCATATTTAAAGGTGCTAACATCCTCACATGGGAATCGAGATGTCGTCCATCCAACATTTATGGCTTCTCCAAAAACAACACATGAGAGAAATCAACATTGCCTGGATGTCCGAAGATGTGATGCAGATATTTGGATCAAACCTCATATGCCTAGGTCTCTATTTGTGACGTTTGGGTAACGAAATCAAGGTTAGAAGATGTCAGACCAGGCTTCGGTCTGTTGGCTCAGGAATAGCAGTTCAACAATTTGCTGACTTATTTGACTTTCGCATCTGTGTGCTGCTGCCGCCCTGCAACATGGGGTAGGCACCATGTATTTGCCCTCCGATTTGACTTTGCATCTGTGTGCTGCTGCCGCCCTGCAACATGGGGTAGGTACCATGTATTTGCCCTCCGATTTGACTTTGCATCTGTGTGCTGCTGCCGCCCTGCAACATGGGGTAGGCACCATGTGTTTGCCCTCTGATTTGACTTTGCATCTGTGTGCTGCTGCCGCCCTGCAACATGGGGTAGGCACCATGCATTTGCCCTCTCATTTGACTTTGCATCTGTGTGCTGCTGCGGCTCTGCAACATGGGGTAGGCACCATGCATTTGCCCTCTGATTTGACTTTGCATCTGTGTGCTGCTGCGGCCCTGCAACATGGGGTAGGCACCATGCATTTGCCCTCTGATTTGACTTTGCATCTGTGTGCTGCTGCGGCCCTGCCGTGCAACATGGGGTCAGGCTCAATGGATGCGATCACCATGTACTCTTCTCTTGCACTTTGCGTATGATACCTTTGCACGTTCCACAATGTTGTAATTGCTCTTTGTACGCTCCCTATTCTGTAACCTGAAGCACTGAAATAAGCGCCTAGATACCTCTGGGTTTTGCACCCTATATAAATAGATAAATAAAATACAATAAATAAAACTGCATCTGATGTTTCGGGAGTTAACTTACCAAGAAGACTGATTGTGTTTAGAAGATGAACGTTCAGTGGAGCTCACCGCAGCCTGAGGTTCAGGAATACAAAAGGTTTATTCCAGCCTCTTTTTTATTAGAGAAATGAATTAATGAAGAAGCAGCAGCAGATAAGTAAAACAGAATACATTATGAAGACATCACATGCACACCCACATCTCGGCTGGTCAAGAGGTAACTGCCCGCTCGGAAAATGTGCACAGATTACTCTATCTGCGCCGAGCATATTCCATGCATCACCCCACCCCTCGCCCCCCCCCCCCGCTACCCGCACACCCCCAAGCAACACACCACCCCTTTCAGCCAGAACCAGGGAGACAGAACGACAGAGTGCAGGCCTGCTCTGGTAGGGAAATGCATGGCAGCCATGTGGGCTTTACATGGGTGCTCCAAGCAATCATCACTTAACAGATGTGCTTGTATACCTGAGAAATAGTTCCCGTGGCAGCAGAGTATGTGAGTTTTTTTGTTATTGTGTATGTACTCGTTTTCCTATAAGTCAGTTCTAACTGTGAAGCAATGGATCAGTGTGACAGGGGGTAGAGCAATATGGAGCAATATTATTGATGTAATTAGAAGGATAGAATATTAACGGTGCACTTGTAAGAACATGGACCAGTGAAATACTGAGGGTCACAGGCAGAGGATACAGTCTAGGGAGAGAAAGGTGGATCCAGAATTGAATAATTCAGATCTATGTGATCACTGCAAGGGGGTCTCCCCCTGCATTTAAATACAGGGGGAGACCCCCTGCTGCAACTCCCCTTATATTTGTCATAACCTTAAACCCCCCACCCCACAAATAATTACTGGGAAATGTACATTTTGCATTCAGAATTTTGCACTCAGCATTTACACGTTCGCAGTGAGATGATATGGTACAATGAATTCTTTGGTGAAGATATATTCCTGTGGGTTTTATGAGAAGGCCATTCCAACTGCTCTGTTGGGTCCCTCCATCTGTATTTGTCATTACCATAGACTTTGTAGCCAAGACACACATGCTGCAGCATCACCCAGTAGCTGTTCATGGAAGTTCCCCTCCAGTTTAGGGCCACTGAGCAATGCATTGTGGGTATGCAAATGAGCTCAAACACATGCTCTTTGTGCAAGAAGTATTTCATTGGTTTTTAGAGCACCACTATTTTATACCTCGCTTTATGAAACTGAAATAGACAACTCTCAAGGATGCAAACAACTGCATACATGGTCCACCCTCATTTGAGATTATCAGTGCAATACAGTCTGATATCCCTATGGTTGAAGCTTTGCAGTATCTTTAGCAAACACCATCAGTGTAAAGATGGTTTATAACAGCATGAAAAACCGTTCTACTGGAAACGTGAGAGTAGTATAGGCCATTTCAGCTAAACCATAGATGTCACAGTACCAATTAGTAGCCATCCTTGGAAGTTCACCTTCAGTTCAGGGCCACTGAGCACTGCATTGTAGGTATGCAAATGAGCTCACAAACATGCCTTCAGCTCCACGAAACCGTCTTTGTTTTAAGGGGCAGTGCTATTTTATAAATCAACCCAAGACAGACAGTCGCAAGGATGCAGACAACCGAATGCACTTTCCCCCTCATCAGTGCAGTAAAAGAGAAAGTATCTGCCTAGAAGACCCCAAAGGTCATTGAACCACACCTCCCACGTTTGCCCCACCGTATTCTATGCTCATATTTATCAGTTTTAGAAAGAAACTTTGAAAGGTATGTGTTTCTCTTCAGAAACCACACTTCCGGTTATTGTCACAAAGTCGATTTTCACTGCATTTGATTTGAATATAATCAGGAAAAAATAACCACCAAAAAGAAACACTTAATCTATCAGGATGTCAACGGCATGAATACACATGTGCTGAAAGGGTACCTCCTTATTAGGTTAAGTCAAAGAGTGGGTGTGGCTCTGTAGCTCTTCACAGCATCAGGACTGCCACGAGGAATGAGCAGGAAGTGGAACAAGAGTGATTAGTTTCCTCCTTGTGAGGAAAGTCTTCAACTACAAACATGTATATCACAATAAGCTGACTGATGAAATGGGTGTTTGTTGTCAAATGTACTGGGGGTGGGAAGAAGGGATGGGGAAAAAGAGCAAGAAGGACACCCTTGGCCAGGTTCGTAGAGAGATGGTGGAATACCTCGTGTAAACTCTTTGGGGTGGAAAACTAAGGAAGGTCCCGGAAGGATAGCTCAGGGGCAACATGCTCCCCTTAGAAACAAGCCGATGCGGAGCAAGACAGGTTCGATCCCCGGGTCCACACTTAGAAACCTCTGGGTATTAAGTGAGTTATAAATAACCAACTACAATTACATGGTTGACAAGAAGTAATCGGGGCGTAACGCAATGGACATCCACCTCAAGCTGATCACAAATACGACAGCACCTACATTTCGGGAGATCCCTCACTCGCCCTACTGTTTGTGAGTAAAACGTAGAGTTACCAAATCCATTTTTCCCTATTGGATCTCAAAATCCTAAACTTTCCTGTCCAGTCGAAGCACCTAATAGCAGGCTACCAATTGGTTATGATATCATCAACAAGCCAACACACAGTTTAAAATGTCTGCATAAACTTTCACTCTTGTCACACTACTTTCGAAGAGTAACACAATACAAGGGTTTGTTCTCGCAGGCGGTTGGCTTCGAGCGTCTTCCCTGTACTTCAATTCTCTCAGGAGACGCAGAAGAAGAACGTCTAGGGTTACAGCCGGAGAGGTGATATAGTCTAGTGTCACAAAGAGCTGCAGAACTCTATGTAAATAATTCACAGTTTCATTCAATACCGTGTTAGATTTCATCTGCCGAACTGGCAATCCAGCCCAGATAAAACCCAAGAACCTTCACCCTCCTCGGAGGCTGTAGATCAGAAGCAGAAGAGGTCAACACTTGGTGGATTGCCTTCTCCTGCTAAACCTCCCATCTCTTTCGCCCTTATCCGATGTGCTATCCATTTCTGGATTCTGCATATGCTTCCACGCAACACCCTCACCCCGTAGCACGCGACACCCTCACCCCGCAGCGTCCTATTTTGCAGACCTGAAGAGCTAGGAGTTTTATGCAAAATTAATCTAAATGCTGTACTTATTTATAAACATGACACACATAATAGAATGTGATAGGTGCCTGAATTATTGATGGTTACATTTTGAAGCTGAGAGTACACATCCATCAGTGAGTATGAGATGGCCGCAGACAGATTTATGATGCACAGGCTTCTCCAACTCTCCCGCTGCAGCGTTTTCATTAATTATAGGTTCTCCAGAACCTGTTCCAGAGACTTATGAAGGATGTCTCTATTACACCATTTAAATATTGTTTGTGCAAATGAAACATGTTTTCTATCGGGGATTAATACACTGTTTGATTTAGTAGAAATTAAATGAGTTGGTGGTAGAATGCACGCAAGAGGAATATTGTGTGGCTGAAGCATGCCGGCCTTTTATAACGGCAACACAGCATTGTGCTTGATTAAATGTATAAATACCACACTTGAGATTTCGCTACTGCATATGATTTTATGGAGCCTAATTTTAATGCATCACATAAACGCATATGTTCATATTTTTGCGAGCTTCAACCCATTAGTTCAGAGACTCATCTTCCGTAAGTAATATACTCATGTATTGTGCCTACACACCGTACTTATCATCGCCATTGGTAATATTGTCTGTCACTCAATGCATCTTTTTATGCGATATAAGATCCCTTGGGCCTCTTCATGAGTCATCGGTAAATCCGCCGGGATACCGCCCAACGCAATTAGCGTTACTGCAACTTGGTCCAGCGCTATTAGCGCTGTATGCCAAGTTGTGGTGGTGCAGTAAGTCCCCACTTATTCTGGGTCCATTAGACCAAAAGGGGCATTTCGGCGCAATTACTGTGGTGCTAATACCACTGTGGTAATTGTGCTGAAAAGGGGTGGAAAGTCGGCGTATTTAACCCCAGCTCAGAGATGGAGGTGAATCCCCAAATTTCCGCCCAACTTGTAGTTGGTCGGAGCGGTAATGCAGTGGTAATAGCGTTACCCCTGCGCTTTTACTGCTCCGCCAAACTTGTGATGAGGCCCTTTGTCTCGGTGAGCAGCCTACATCACAGTTATTTCCGTTGCCCCTTCAATAATAGGCCTAAATACAAACTAATTGCACCTCCCCACTCTCTCCATTGAGTGGCACTAGATGAAAAGCTCACTGTGGAAGCACAATGTGCTGGCCATACCCATCATGTCGCATTACGTACTGTCCTCCAGAGCCCGCATTGAAAAAACAGAAAAAGATGTGTAGAAATGAGTATGGAGAACAGTGAGGGCGCAGCACTCCGGTAAAGAAATGTGCATTAGAAAGGAGAAAACTCATTTAGGAATATTTGCAGTTTGCTATGAGTCAAGCCATCTGGCCTCCAAAGAAGAGAGGGAGAAATGCCTTTGCTTTCTACACATTAATGTATTGTCAATTGTAACACAGGGGATGTCAGCATAGATATCTCAGTGGGGCACTAGCCTGCATAGCTCAGCAGTGCTGGGTTTCCAAGAATAGTCCAGGCTCCAGACCCTCCCTGATAATTAGGTGGTAATCAGAAGGGTGCATGGTCCACATGGAATGGAGGTTGAAAGGCCGTGGCCAATAGTCCCTCAGCTGAACCGTGAACTGGCTGTGACTCATCCACCCAGTTGCCAGATCAAGCCAATCAAAGCCCACTAGCATGGACATCAGTTCCTGGTGCACGTTCAAGAAGTGATAAAGTGTAAAGCCAGGCTAAATGTGTGCTAACTCATTCTGCATCCTTATTGAAATTGACTGACATCAGGAAGGGGAAGACACATTGAAGGAGCAGGTCGGATGAACAGGAATGAGGTGGGGAGCAGATGAAAAAATAAAGCTCCAGCGTGGCAACCTCCATTGGGACCTACTGAACTGGGAAAAATCAAAGTGGAGGATGGTCTTGTGCAACCACCTGAACAAGGCAGTAGGTGAGGCTGTAGGGAGGACATGACAAGACTAGCCTGAGGAGGGAAAGAGATGAGTCACAGAATTGCATGGAAGAAAGTAGGGTGACAACATCCCATGTTTTTATTCCCCCACATAAAAGCTGTTCTTTGGGGCGTGGCAAGTTCCAAAACCTTAAAGAAAGCATCTTATTCCCATCCTCACTCTAAAGAGAGGGTCAGATCCAAAACCATGCTGAGGCTTTGGCCATGCCAGGTAACACCTGGCTGTCGGTGGTCTTGTCAACCATCAAATGTTCTGATCGCACACCTGGCTATTAGCTGCATAACCTTGCAGCATCCCACCCTAGTGACTACCCTGCTGATCTGATAAGCACCATACTCAGACTAGGGCTAGCAGCCTCTCCATCTCTCTCCCATCCCTCGCTCTCCGCCACTGCTGTTCCGCCGCAGGTTATCCTGCATATGCGAGATCAGAGGTTGGAGCCACAGCATTAGATCGGTTTAGCAAAGACCTAAAAAAGATCTGGTTACCAGAAGGCATCTCTGAAGGCTGGACAGTGATGCTGCACGTTAAACGTATGTTTTGGTATGTCTGTCAGTACTTGAAGTACTTGGTCATGGGGTTAGAAATGCAATAGAAGTCATTATTCTCAGATGCATGCGGTGAGATTGTCACACCATTGGATGAGGCTTATGGGAGCACCATGTGATGAACCCTGCCTTAGCAAAAAAAGGCTCTGTGTATGGGAAGGCACATTCTGAAGGTTGAAGATGAATATGCCACTATCGGATACTCTTTCTTGGTCATTGCAGTTGGTTCAATAAAACATCAGCCCAAAGTAGGAGCTGTCACTGTTCCAGGCTCCAATGATTGCTCTTTGGGTAGGAAGCCTTTTCAGGGTGTTCTGAATGGTTCGTTGGAGGTAAACATTAAAAAAAGTGGATCTTGGATGAAATTTCAAATCTACAGACATTCTGGCATTGAAAAAAGATAGCTCAAACAGACCAGAGTTCACTGGGTGCTGAGCCCCCTGTTCCCAATCTTGGTGCTCCACAGACCACCTAGTTTGTGCAGACATATGTTTCTGTCTTCCATGACCTTCAAAGATTCTGGGCAAGATTTTCTAAGCACTTCCAGGCACTGGGTGGTGCGGGGGGGAGTTCGCTTTACAGCAGGAAAGGGCTTAGGAAAGGAAGGCAGCAAGGCAGAGCAAGTCCGTCTCTACCGCTGGAAGAGTAGTCAGAGTTTGCAGTTCAGACCTGGTAATGAGACTTTTGTGCTGACAATGTAGGCGCTGGTACCATCCAAGATGTCACATTTGTCATTTCTTCCACCGTGACCATTTGTACAGTCACAACAGGTGTCACTCAAATTTTGCAGTGAAGAAAGCAAGTTATGGGTGAGTTCATTTGAGACTGAGGAACTACTGAATTCACCCCTTGTTTTAGGTATACCTCTTGTGACAGATAGTCTCTTCTAGTGTTCTCGTACCTACATCAAAGGCTTTTTTAAAATCTAACAGCGGTGTCCGGTCAAAGGATCGAAAGAAAAAGGATCGAATGCCATTTTTTTCGAAACCAAAAGGACCGAAAAAAAAAAGTTTTAAATACTTTTATATTTATTTATTCATATATTTTTTTAGTTTAGTGTGCAAAAAAAGTTTTCTTTACAAAGGAAAACAGTGGGTTGGAGGGGAACCCCCACATAAAAAAAAGCATTTGAAACTTTTTTTCCAGCTCTTTTGGTGTCGAAAAAAAAGGCTTTCGATCCTTTTGTTTTAGGTACTTTCACCTATAACCCCCACCATCAATGGAGACATACATCGGTATGTGCTTTGTCACTGTTAATAAGAAAGCTCTGTTGTCCACCCATCTCTCCATGGACAACTGGAGGCCAGTTGTCACTGGATCTGCATTAGTATGCAGATGCAGGTGGCTGGGCAAAAGTTACCGTGTGTACACCTTCACAAAACTCTCTTCTAGAAAAGATAGAAATAGGGCTCATAACCAACTACGAGTTTTAATCCACAATTTTGGTATGGTGTAAAAATTACCTTTGCCACAAATATTATGGTTTAGTAAATTCATCTGGTATGTAGTGATTATATTGAATAGAAAACAACTAATGCAATTTTAACGAATGAAAAAACAACTAAAACAAAAATAACGAATTTTATTTTGGAAATACCTAAAAGTGGGAAAAATGGGGTTGGGAATGGGAATAGTGGTTCTGGGGGTGGGGGAAAGTATTACAAAAAAAGGGGGGGGCAAAAACAACGATTTTGCATTTTTTTTATTTGGGTTTTAGTTGTTTTTTTATTAGTTCACATTTTATTAGTAGTTTTTTCCTTCCTTCGATGAAATCACATGTGTTCATCTTTGTGAGTGATTATATCTTATGTTCTGTACCGCATAGACATCAATAGGCATTCCAATTGCGGCTGAGGTTTTTGATCTCTTCAGTGCGGTGCAAAGGAATTTGTAAAAAGCATCCTGGAACTGATACGGTTCACGCAGAAAAGACAGGTTCAAATTCTGATGTGTCTATTGCGAGAAGGGGAAATAGCTGTCCGGTCAAACTGGGTTGGTTTCTTACCAGAGCCAATCTTTCTAACAGGTAAAGAAATGTGCATTAGAAAGGAGAAAACTCATTTAGGAATATTTGCAGTTTGCTATGAGTCAAGCCATCTGGCCTCCAAAGAAGAGAGGGAGAAATGCCTTTGCTTTCTACACATTAATGTATTGTCAATTGTAACACAGGGGATGTCAGCATAGATATCTCAGTGGGGCACTAGCCTGCATAGCTCAGCAGTGCTGGGTTTCCAAGAATAGTCCAGGCTCCAGACCCTCCCTGATAATTAGGTGGTAATCAGAAGATTGCATGGTCCACATGGAATGGAGGTTGAAAGGCCGTGGCCAACAGTCCCTCAGCTGAACCGTGAACTGGCTGTGACTCATCCACCCAGTTGCCAGATCAAGCCAATCAAAGCCCACTAGCATGGACATCAGTTCCTGGTGCACGTTCAAGAAGTGATAAAGTGTGAAGACAGGCTAAATGTGTGCTAACTCATTCTGCATCCTTATTGAAATTGACTGACATCAGGAAGGGGAAGACACATTGAAGGAGTAGGTCGGATGAACAGGAATGAGGTGGGGAGCAGATGAAAAAATAAAGCTCCAGCGTGGCAACCTCCATTGGGACCTACTGAACTGGGAAAAATCAAGATGGAGGATGGTCTTGTGCAACCACCTGAACAAGGCAGTAGGTGAGGCTGTAGGGAGGACATGACAAGACTAGCCTGAGGAGGGAAAGAGATGAGTCACAGAATTGCATGGAAGAAAGTAGGGCGACAACATCCCATGTTTTTATTCCCCCACATAAGAGCTGTTCTTTGGGGCGTGGCAAGTTCCAAAACCTTAAAGCAAGCATCTTATTCCCAACCTCACTCTAAAGAGAGGGTCAGATCCAAAACCATGCTGAGGCTTTGGCCATGCCAGGTAACACCTGGCTGTCGGCGGTCTTGTCAACCATCAAATGTTCTGATCGCACACCTGGCGATTAGCTGCATAACCTTGCAGCATCCCACCCTAGTGACTACCCTGCTGATCTGATAAGCACCATACTCAGACTAGGGCTAGCAGCCTCTCCATTTCTCTCCCATCCCTCGCTCTCCGCCACTGCTGTTCCGCCGCAGGTTATCCTGCATATGCGAGATCAGAGGTTGGAGCCACAGCATTAGATCGGTTTAGCAAAGACCTAAAAAAGATCTGGTTACCAGAAGGCATCTCTGAAGGCTGGACAGTGATGCTGCACGTTAAACGTATGTTTTGGTATGTCTGTCAGTACTTGAAGTACTTGGTCATGGGGTTAGAAATGCAATAGAAGTCATTATTCTCAGATGCATGCGGTGAGATTGTCACACCATTGGATGAGGCTTATGGGAGCACCATGTGATGAACCCTGCCTTAGCAAAAAAAAGGCTCTGTGTATGGGAAGGCACATTCTGAAGGTTGAAGATGAATATGTCACTATCGGATACTCTTTCTTGGTCATTGCAGTTGGTTCAATAAAACATCAGCCCAAAGTAGGAGCTGTCACTGTTCCAGGCTCCAATGATTGCTCTTTGGGTAGGAAGCCTTTTCAGGGTGTTCTGAATGGTTCGTTGGAGGTAAACATTAAAAAAATGTGGATCTTGGATGAAATTTCAAATCTACAGACATTCTGGCATTGAAAAAAGATAGCTCAAACAGACCAGAGTTCACTGGGTGCTGAGCCCCCTGTTCCCAATCTTGGTGCTCCACAGACCACCTAGTTTGTGCAGACATATGTCTCTGTCTTCCATGACCTTCAAAGATTCTGGGCAAGATTTTCTAAGCACTTCCAGGGACTGGGAGGTGCGGGGGGGGGAGTTCGCTTTACAGCAGGAAAGGGCTTAGGAAAGGAAGGCAGCAAGGCAGAGCAAGTCCGTCTCTACTGCTGGAAGAGTAGTCAGAGTTTGCAGTTCAGACCTGGTAATGAGACTTTTGTGCTGACAATGAGGGCGCTGGTACCATCCAAGAGGTCACATTTGTCATTTCTTCCACCGTGACCATTTGTACAGTCACAACAGGTGTCACTCAAATTTTGCAGTGAAGAAAGCAAGTTATGGGTGAGTTCATTTGAGACTGAGGAACTACTGATTTCACCCGTTGTTTTAGGTATACCTCTTGTGACAGATAGTATCTTCTAGTGTTCTCGTACCTACATCAAAGGCTTTTTTAAAATCTAACAGCGGTGTCCGGTCAAAGGATCGAAAGAAAAAGGATCGAATGCCATTTTTTTCGAAACCAAAAGGACCGAAAAAAAAAGTTTTAAATACTTTTATATTTATTTATTCATATATTTTTTAGTTTAGTGCGCAAAAAAAGTTTTCTTTACAAAGGAAATCAGGGGGTTGGAGGGGAACCCCCACATAAAAAAAAGCATTTGAAACTTTTTTTTCCAGCACTTTTGGTGTCGAAAAAAAAGGCATTCGATCCTTTTGTTTTAGGTACTTTCACCTATAACCCCCACCATCCATGGAGACATAAATCGGTATGTGCTTTGTCACTGTTAATAAGAAAGCTCAGTTGTCCACCCATCTCTCCATGGACAACTGGAGGCCAGTTGTCACTGGATCTGCATTAGTATGCAGATGCAGGTGGCTGGGCAAAAGTTACCGTTTGTACACCTTCACAAAACTCTCTTCTAGAAAAGATAGAAATAGGGCTCATAACCAACTACGAGTTTTAATCCACAATTTTGGTATGGTGTAAAAATTAACTATGCCACAAATATTATGGTTTAGTAAATTCATCTGGTATGTAGTGATTATATTGAATAGAAAGCAACTAATGCAATTTTAACGAATGAAAAAACAACTAAAACAAAAATAACTAATTTTGTTTTGGAAATACCTAAAAATGGGGTTGGGAATGGGAATAATGGTTCTGGGGGTGGGGGAAAGTATTACAAAAAAGGGGGGCCAAAAACAACGATTTTGTATTTTTTTATTTGGGTTTTAGTTGTTTTTTTATTAGTTCACATTTTATTAGTAGTTTTTTCCTTCCTTCGATGAAATCACATGTGTTCATCTTTGTGAGTGATTATATCTTATGTTCTGTACCGCATAGACATCAATAGGCATTCCAATTGCGGCTGAGGTTTTTGATCTCTTCAGTGCGGTGCAAAGGAATTTGTAAAAAGCATCCTGGAACTGATACGGTTCACGCAGAAAAGACAGGTTCAAATTCTGATGTGTCTATTGCGAGAAGGGAAAATAGCTGTCCGGTCAAACTGGGTTGGTTTCTTACCAGAGCCAATCTTTCTAACAGTGTGACTTTGAACTGCGGAACTGGGTTGCATTGCAGCAAGTTGAGCTCAGAGGGTTTTCCCATAAGCACAGTCCTCAACTCCCGGCGGAGGACAAAGCAGGAGGCAGAGAAAGAAAATGACAAAAAGTGGGGGTACTGCTTAAGTTAAAAGGTGCACCTTCATCCTGGTGAATGCAGAATGCAGCTACTTCACCTAATATATCTGACTTTTATAAAATAGCCAGCGCGTCATTTCCAGATAATAGAGGATAGCTAATGTATCATGGAATCTAGCTGATGGCAGAATGTAGCCTTTGCATTGAACCCAAACCATTGTGGAATGATTACCTTGTATCGAATCGAGGTTAATGTAGAAGGGAGCCAGTGCTTTGAATCTAGGCAATTGCTTGTGTAGCCAGGGTTTTCCACCTAGGGGAATGTAGAACATGGCTATTGTATGGAATATTGGGTGTTTGCAGAATGCAGCCATTCTGTGCTCCGCGTAGGTGCTTTAGAATGCAGCCACCACATTTTAACTAATAGCTTGTAGAATGTAACTACAAAACTAGAATAACTCTAGGTGATCCTAGAATATAGTGAATGCACGGAATCTAGACATTCGTCAGAATGTAGCCAATGTATTTAACCTACAGCCCTCCATGCTTATGGAATTCAGCTGAAGGCACGGACGGCCACCATCCAGGGACGCCATTTCACCAAAATGCCAGGGGTAGCGGAAGTGACATCACACCATAGGCGTAGGAGACACATGAAATCTGGGAGGGACAGGGGACACCTGGGGCACTTTTTTTATTTTTTATTTATTGTGTTTTCGTCAAAGAACTCGACTTTTCATAAAATTAAAATAGCAGTACTTATTAAATTACATATATAATCACTGTATAAAACAAGAGAAAAGAAGAAAAGAAAACAAGAAAATTAAGAAAAAGAAATCCTTCAATTTGCTGTTTCACTTCAGAAGGCTCAGTTCACGTAAAAATGCTACCATTTCAAGTCAAAAGGTTTCATGGCCTGAGCATAGCTGGTCCCAAAAAGATTGGGTGTCCACCCACTATTCCTTGTCCACAATCTCACTAACTTTACAACCCTCTTCACAGGGACTTTGCTGCAGATACAAACCACAGAGTAAAATGATCTGCCAATTATTTTATAGTGATTGATGATCATGAGCATTTGTTAAAAAAAACAAATATTGTTTTCAGGCGTTCGGTAAGCATGATACATTCTGTTGCTATTGTTTGTGTGTCAACCAGATCCATTATATCTTTGTTTATATTGCACACACAAACATGATTGAGTCTTTTCTGAGTCATAATGTGCAATGTGAAAATATTGGAGAGGCAGCTCAAGACAGGCACACAATGTTACAACATATTTTTCAATCAGGCCGTCCGTGCTCTAAGCATGGCTTAGTGAATGCCAGAGGCCATTAACAGCATGTACTGCAGTTAGGATCAAACTATTGGGGCAGGACGGAAGGCATCCCCTCCCCTGGCACAGTGTCTATTGGGTGTGGCACCAGGCCATGCAGAAGCATTAAGTTAAAAAGCCTACTCTCCTGTATAGCGGAGCAGGGCGTGTAGCGGGCTGTTGGAGTGAGAGCTCTGTGTGCTTTCGGTGAGAGCCCAAGCCAGCCAGCCAGTTCACTTTGTATCAACAGTCCATCGTTTGTGACTAACGAGGTTAAAAGGTATCTTGGCCAACGTTGTATAAAACGCAGGAGGGCAGACTATACCTCCCCAAAGTAATGAGGTGGTGGAAAGTGTTAATTGCTGCCTGATGGATGCAGTGCAAATGGTGAGTCCAAGTGATGTGGACAAGAAGGAGGCGTTCCATGAAACAGTGAGTTGATTGCACCAATCCCCACACAAGGTTATGGGAGTCTGGGATTGATGGCTGCTGGGAGATGAGGCTGAGGCTTGCCAGGCAGGGGCTTATTTTGATGTATACGGTGTGGAACCTTCAGAGGTGGTCAAAGTGCATGTGAGACATTGCTCAAATATGTGTACAAAGAGGAGGTGTGTGTCTTTGCCATTGCTTGAGCTCATATGGCTCCCTCATTCCAAGTCCTTCCTAGAAGGGTGTCAAATGCAGAGTCCCGACCTTTTAGGGTATTCTATGTCCACAAAATAACAAAAGGCTGTGCTCCTATATAAAAATAAAAGTTCCCTTACTCTTTGAGGTGCCTGAGCACCACCAAACCGCAGTGGTTTAAATCTCCGTTCCTGTGCTAGCGGGCTCAATCCAAACAAAATAGATGGTCCATGATAATGCAATTTCCTTCACTCCAGGCCTCTTGTTGCCCACACCGGTGAGCAGAATTCATCAGCCCACCCAGTTTTGTGTCAGTGTTGCAGGGAAGTGTGTGTCGATCCTGACTCGTCGCCAATGTCATGTAAAGACACATTTTTGGGCCCGATTCATGGAATTTTTTGCACAGGACTTTGAACTGCCGACCCAAAGCCTGATTCATGGAACCGTGCAAAGTGTATTTTTGCAGTGCAAAGTGATTTTGTACTGCAAAAAAGACTTTTCACTGACTTTGCACACCAAAAATGCACTTTACACAGTTGGATCTGATACAACTCATGGATGACCAACTCAATGTCGGCTGTTTTATAGACTTTTCAAGGGGGCAGGTCCTTCATACCCCGTTTCACCCCTTCTCCAACTCCTAAATACTGATAGAAATTAAAACAAAAAATACAACAACTCCTCACCCCCCAAAAGAATGCTACAACAATATGCAGCAAAATGTCCACAATGAGTTGGACCCTAGAAGGTGGGCAGGTGCCATTAATTTCATCAAGAAAGTCAGACATTGACAAGCACTCCTTAGATATGGTGAAGGTCAGTTCTGCAATGGAACAACAAACCCAATGATCATACATCTCAACACACCACATATGGTCATACATTTGTTTATGTGGTTCATCATAGGAAACACTGCCTGGTATGGGGGGAATTGAGAATTAAAATGTTCTAAACTCCCTAGATACCCCTGTCGCTGTACTAGTCCTTGTCCTTGCTAACTGCCATGTTTAGCAGTGCCTTATTGCCATCACAGTGTTTGTCCTATGTTATAGTGCATATGTCTTAACCACAGAGGGGCTTCAGCTTCCACTGCATAATGCTGCCCGCTTCTTTCGTCTTTGCTTCTGATGCTTTTCCCATATGGCATATTGACGTGCATTTTAGAGACTCTCCTCACTGGGCAAGGCGGCTTTAGCAGGTGGACGTAGCAATAGTAAGCAAGCGATCTTCCCCACAGCCATGTGAGAATCGTGGAAGTAGCATGAACAGCAGGAATTTAATGTATCTTAAAATGTGTTCTGCTAACATCAAGATTGTGCCTTCCTGTGCATGAGAATGTAGCATCTGCCGATGACGTGTATGTTGAGAGACTGAACAGACTCCCAAAACATAGTTGCTTGTTGATCTCATGCAATGCCTGAACCACCCCTTCCATTGAATTTCATGGGTACTCATCTGTATAAAAGCACTATGAGTGGATGGAAGGAGGTTGCTGTGCCAAGTCACAAGGGTATACATGGGGTAATGGAGCGATCCATTAGGGCAAGAGGTGACAAAGGACCAATATCCTGGAAGCTAAATCACAACTTAAACGAATTCAGTGGACATTGGAGAGATGGACACGAGAGAGCAGACAAGACTTTCATTTAGAGGAGTTTTAGTGGTTAAGGTTCAAAAAGTCAGAAATCCTCCAAGACGTCATCTTCTGGAGGTAGCGAATAAAGAGATGGATGCCATGTCGGGACAAGGCATGCATATCTATGAGACATAAAAGTGCCAGGGGACTGCAGGTACTAAATTCAGAGATTAAATAGCAGGGGGGACAGGATCCATTCCAGGGGCATATGTTAGGATGTGGGGAATGGCCCAATTAATCAGCAGTTGCTGAAGGCGGCTTGATAAATAGTAGACAACTTAGGGCAGCGCACAACAGCCCGAGCCCATCTGATGCCTCGAGATGGTCACGAGAGCCTCGTGTTACAAGCCAACGCCAGATGATGCACTTAGTGATTGCGCACCGATTCATGGCATTTTTTGTCCAGTTCAAAGTGACTTTGCACTGCCGATACAAGCCCTAATTCATTGAACTGTGCAAAGTGTATTTTTGCAGTGCAAAGTCATTTCTGCAGTACAAAATGACTTGGCACTGGCTTTGCAATGCAAAAATACAGTTTGTCCAGTTCCATGAATAAGGGTTTGGGTTGGCACGGCAAAGTCACTTTTCAGCAGTGCAAAGTCACTTTGAAAGGTGCAAAAAAATCCATGAATCAGGCCCTTAAAGTTGAAAAGTCGCCACGAAGGTTTCTGACAGCAACCTCCTCTGTGCATTGCAAACGGGGTCCAGAAATCACAAGAATCCTGGGTACTGTGCACAACACTTACATTTTCTGGGGGGGATAAATGCCATTATATCCCCCCCACTTTAAATTATGGTGGGATTTGTCCCCCCTTTCCCCTCACGTCCTATGCCCATGCATCAATCGACCCTTGACCTCTGATGACATCACATGAAGTGATGTCATTTGACCCCACCCTGAAGTGGCCTAACTGGTAGCGATGGAACACAACATTTCACCCCTTGACAAAACTGGAAGTGGCATCACATAGCCTGTCTGTTCCTAAGTACACTACAAGAAATATGGTTACGATATCACTGTAATGTGATATACATTGCATACAAGAATGGATCACCATATGTATCATTAATATCAGTGTGTATAAGCCCACTGTGAATGCAAGCAGACGTCCAAGGCCAAATGATGGGTTATTATTTAGCACTTATCCTTAAGTGCTTTAGTTTGTAAAGAACAAATATACATACAATATCACCCAACCTGTGTTGGTACTCATTTATCAACCTTAGAAGGATGAACGGCTGAGTTGGCCTCACCAGGATTGGAACCTTCAACCAGCAGATCACACACACACACACACATCGCAGCAGCGAGCACTCAACCCACTGAGCTATCTTACCGGCTATAGTAAAATGAGCAATTACATGTTTGCATGTTCTCAAAGTCAGAAAGCAAATTACACTCTGTAGTGGATACCACTAAACTGGTAACTGAGATTTAACAGCAGGCCAATTAATCTGCAGGTCTGGTGCAAAACTGGCCCCATGTTAAGCCTGCGTGGATCTACTCTACAGGCTTCAGAGGTTGGCAAAAAACATACCATTGGGAGGATTCATAACTGTGTATTAAAGAATTTAGAGTAGCGCTGCGAAAGCGGCACACTCACATTGCATCCCGTACTCTGGGCACTGGTTACCTGATACATGCAAACAAACATCCTGAACAGCATGTCAGGGAGATAGGGAAGATAGACACATCACAACAAAGCATTAATTGTGGCACAAAGAAATCAAGGGCCACTTTATGTGCTGTGGTCAACCGTTTCTACACTGAATCACAAGACTTTGTCAAGTGACCGAGTACACCAAGATAGAATGTCTTGTGTTGATCGTAACAGAGACAACGGCAGAAAAAAACATGCTAAAATTGCGCAAAACAAAATACATAGGGCCTCATCACGACTTTGGCGGTAACCCTTAAATCCGGCGATCGCGCTATTACCACCGGATTTAAGGGTCCGCCAAATCAGGACTTCGGCTGATTTCGCCCCAGCTCTTGGCTGGGGGAAATCTGCCGAAAATTCACGCTATTACCGCTGGCGGGAAATCCACCGGCGGTAAGAGCGCAAATTTTCCCCATTGAGCCCAATGGGGAATGGGGCATTCCCGAATGGGCTCAATGGGGAATGGGGAATTACATTACCGCTGAACTCGTGATCCGGCGCTATTAGCGCCGGGGAGTTCGGCGGTAAGGCTAATACCCCTGGCGGTAATACCGCCGGCGTTAACGCCAAAGTCGTGATCAGGCCCATAATCCTTAATTGATGCTTATTCTACTCTAAATGCTTTTTGGAAGTTTGTGTATGCATTATGAATTTAGGGTCTTTAAGAACAGACTAAATCAGTGACTCACCCCCTGAAGTGTGCCTGAAATAAACCTTTAATGAGTCTAGCAATTATTGTATAGAATTAAAGAAGGACAAATTATTTGTTATTCCTATTTTTTCTTATTTAGGGTCACTGCTCAGTGTTACCCTTGTGGAACCCCCTTGTGTAACCCCCTTTTTTTGTTTTAAAGAAGTCTGAACAAGAAAGCCAGCCACTCCAGAAACAAAGAGCCACATGGTGCTAGCCACAGCCCAGGAGCTCAAATACAAATGAAACCAAAACATTTGTTTAGGTGTTGCAAGGGAGACCTCAAGGGTCACAGTTGCAACCCCTGGCGACCCCCATATGATGTACCTGCCACCATCCTGCACGCATCTGCTTTCATACACATCTCGAAAGGCACTTTGCACAACACTTCTGCCATAAGAATGTGGCTACCTTTCACGACAATAATTCGAACTAGTAACACACACAATGACTATCCTCTCGCACCACCTCTCTAGACGACCTCTCTCTAACTAGACATGGGTGGGTAACAGATACTTGGCCTCTCCTCCGTATCATTGTATTGGCTATTATACACACAAGCATACTAGCACCTCCTCTAATTTCCTATACCTTGGCCCCCCCATGGGCGTTCAACCTACAGCGCATTGTGACCATACAAATGGTGAAAGGGGCTTTACAAATAATTAATTACATAATCCCTGATTAGCATTGGTTCCTTTGCAAACGTATGTTCTCGCTGATTCATAAATCTGCTCTCAACCAAATTTGATCGTTCCTCATTTCTCAGCTGCAATTCATGATCTTGAATTAAATGGGACTGCCTCTTCAGGTTACATTCTTAAAACTTTGGAGCAAGTGATTAGAGGTGCATATTCAAACGCCCTCCTTTCTCCCCTTGGCCCATTCGACAAGTAAGGGGGCGTTTCTGCTCATTTTTAAGTGGATCACATATTTACAAATCTGCACAAAACAAAGCCCCCCCAAAACCACGCATGATTGGAGCACGGACAGGCACTGGGGCAGCTGCATTGCATGACAGGGCCATTCCAGACCCTCTGGTGCATTTTTTTGTACGTCGAACAGCAGCACAATCAACCTCAGCTGTTCCACTTGCATTTCTGCCCCTCAAACGGGGATAGAAAGGCTTTTTTGTGGCTGTTTAAAGGCCCATCACTATGAAATACGTTCCTAGCTCGTTGGTGTTGGGAGACTGCCAATAATGTATGTAAGAAGGATGGACAATGCATCTTTTGCGATTGTGCCCGCCCAATCTGAAACGCCCGACTGAAACGCGCTGGTTGCATTAATGAATAAGGTGCAGTGCTGTCGCCAGGAATCAAATTTAGGAGGGGCACAAAGGGGGGCAAAAACAACAGAGAAAAGAGGGGCTGGGCCCTATGAAAGGTAATGTGTGACATCACAAGCACTCCTGCAGAGAGGCTTTTGTGCACACCAACTACCCACACCCCACTGTACCTCCCCTCCCATCAGAATTCAGGCACAAAACCATTTAGTGACTAATGGCCCATCATTAGCAGTTTCGTGGCTACATTCTGATGGGAGGGGCTGCAAGCTGCTCGATCACTGCTCGCTTTGAGACAAAAGGAGTATTGGCCTGTGATATGCAGGCATTTGCCTCAGTGAGTGTCACAAATAACACCACCAACAGAGAACACAGTCACTGCTCGCCTTAGGTAGGGGCGGGCACAAGGGGGGCACAGGATTTCAGAGGGAGGGAACTGGCCCCGCAGACCTCTCCTAGTGACGCCATTGAATTAAGGTGACATGTGCATTTCGCAAACAAGTGCAAATAAAAAGGTGCATCTACTGTGCTTTTCTAATTTGCACTTGTTTTTGAGATTGTGCCCCATATTATCCTAGTCTTTGAAAAGAAAGGTAAAAGCGTTCCCAACCAAGTCCATTGCAGCCCTCATTTGTGTCAAAGGAATGCACCAGCTATTGGAATAAATAAAAGAAATGCGTGTTAAAGTTACACTACATCCTAACTCAGAGGTGAGCCTCGCTTTGTTTTTTCTATCCACATGTTGCTCTATTGATTTACACTCAGTTCTACTATGAATGAATGTATAGATGAATCTTCTGCAGTCTCTCTGTGAACCCTGTCACTTTCATGAGCTAACTAGTAGGAGTGAAAGTGTAGTGCAGAGAGGCAACTTGCGGCTCTCCAAAGTGTGAGACTACAACTCCGATGATCCCTCACCATTGACTGTGCTCGTAAGAGATAGTGGGTGTTCTAGTCCAGAAGCATATGAAGAAGAAAGCCCACACACCCCTGGGTGGACTAAAACACGCTGCGCTTGGAGTTATTTGCTGAAGCCCCCTGAGAATGCAAACGGACAGTCTTTTTTGTCGAGCATCAATCTCTTTCGGGGATTTGGAGATGTTTTTTTGATCGGTGGGTGCAGAAAGTGGCAGGGTTGCAGTGTATTTTGACAGTGGCCTATTTTGGGATCTCCTCATAGGTGCATTTGTTGGTCAGTCTAAGGATCTTAAAGGGATAGTGCGCTCAAAGATATTTTTGTCCCGATCGTTCGGGCATGTGTTTTTCAGCATATGGTCATAGATCGTAAAAAAACGTACCTATACATCTTACCTTGGTTTTCCTCACTTTTACACATGTGAAAACAAGGAGTCGGGCACGGCCATCTTGTACTGATCTTATCCGTGGATTCATCGGCCTAAATTCAAGTGCCCCTGCAGCACTTAATCCTCTCAAGACAATAATATTTTTGAGCATACTTTAAAAAGCGGTTCAGGATTTGTTTTATTAAACCTGTCTGCCGACTCCCTTGAGGATGACTATTTCACTTTCTATAGCTCTCCTTTCTTTGAAAAATGAATGGTGCTCTCTCTTCAAACTGCATTGTCCATTTATTCAACACGCATGCGCACATTCACGCCTGTGATGCTATGGAGCATGATATTAAAATATACACTTTTGCTACGTTTATGTTTTGGCTCATATATGGTACAACGGTCCACCTGGTGGAGCCAAAAAAAGGGTATGGTGTGTGGTTGAAGAAAATGACATTGGTAGATAATACAGTATTTTGGCTGTATGTCCACACCTCAGGCTGCTGATTTGTTTAGGAAGGAAGGAAGGAAGGAAGGAAGGAAGGAAGGAAGGAAGGAAGGAAGGAAGGGAGGGAGGGAGGGCGGGCGGGCTGAGGGTTTGCATTCATGAGTGTCCGAGCTACTCAAGAATGAGCATTAACAATGCACCGCGACAATGAGCATTCACTCTTTGTCATTGAAAGGTGAAGTGAGTAGAGGCGGGTGTAACTGGATAGTGGGCAGACTCCTCCTGAAAAGTACCTGCTTGTCCATGCTATGAAAGTTAAGAAGAGCTGCTTTTACTGAATGTGTTGCTGAAATGTTAGAGCGGCAGAGTAACTGATAGCATGTGGTGACTGGAGGATAAGGACATGTTCTAGTGAATAATGTAAAAGTACGGGTGTGCTCAGAGCTGTCTTATAGGCCTAAACATGTTCAGGAGAGTCCTTGGAGCGCCCATGTCCCTGAATTTCATTCGAGAGGCAGGTCCCTCGTACACAGTGGTAACGGGAAACACAGTAACATGCATCTTTATAGTATGCCAACACCTCTCTTCCCCACTGTCGATGTCCCACTTCCTTGTCCTTCACTCTCCAATGATACCCCATTGCACCCCTTCCCCTTCTCAGGATTAACTCCCCAACTTCCCCACTTATCCCCAACCTCTCACTCCTCCCTCTATCCCCGCTCCAGGAAGAGGTAAAGTCCCTATTTATGCCTGGAGGTATAGTCCAGTGCTTTTGGCCCTAAAACATTCCCAGAGAACTATTGTGGGGTGTCCTAATCCCCACTCCTGGATTCCTGGCAGTTGCCCACATCCCATGGCCCCCACATTCCGCAATCACAGCTCAGACGTGCAGCCTCTTCCGTCTTGCTCCTTGCTGGGAGTCTTTACACTGTTCTGGCGGTAGGTACGTTCATTCTATCTGTCCTCATTTTTTCCATGCGGTTAGTTCAAACAATCCTATTTTGTGGGCAATTCCTTTACCGGCTGTCACTCTTTCCCCCTGGCCCAGCTCATCTTCATTATTGTCTTCCATTCCCACGGTTTCCTGCTTGTTCGTACTGCTTTCGTGCTCTTGTCTCGCATCTCCTTTTCCTCTTCGTCACATGTCATTACCCTATGTTGGCTGTCTTCCCAGGTAAAAAGTAACCCAAAGGGGAAAGTCCATTTGTTTTGCTATTTTTTGGACCAGGAACCTCACCACCGGACCCATTTCCCTCCTTTTTTGTAGCATGGTCTAGGCCACGTCCTGAAATAACTGCACCGTTAATCCTGATAGGAGCCGAGGCGCACACCGATCTCAAAACGTGTTCTTTTTGTGCATATGAGGTTACTGCCACCAGAACATCCTTTGGTCTCAATTCCAGCCTGTTTCTCTGTGGTGCCACTCTATGTATACATTCCAGCTGGACTTCTTCTGCCTTCTATCTGGCCAGGCGGTCTGCAAACAGTTGTTGCACCATCTCTTTTAAGGCCTTGTACTCCACAGATTCCGCCAAGTTCTTAATTCTTATATTGGATCTCCTAAACCTATTCTCCAAATCTTCACTTTGTAAGTCCAGATTGTGGGAGAGGTGGGAGAGGTGGCAGTTGTGTTCTAGTACTTCGGCAGTCTTTTTCGTGTCATCCGCCGTTTCCTGTATAGCTCTATCGGTCGTGTCTACAGGGATTGGAATGAGGCCGTACATTGATCCTGGAACTCTTTAAACCATTCCTGTACGTCCTCCTTGCGTGCTATATTCAGGTCCTCCATTGTCCCTCACTGTGGTGTGTCCGGTCCGTCCATTCCCTCAGTTCCTTGCAGTGATTCTTCAGGGACCCACAGTTTTGCAATGGTATTGCCGGGGTGCTTTTGGGGGAGTTTCTGCCCTGCCACTGATAACTGCCCCTTATTTTAGGACATGGAGCTGGTTGCGCCATTAGCACCATGGTTGGTACCGGTGTTGTAACGAGTCCGCCATGGTGGAATGGGGAAATACCGCCCCATTCCAAGGTTGGCCGGGCGGTATTTCCCCATTTCACCATGGCCCTTCCTCATTCCCATTTTCGCCCCATAGTGTTCAATGGGACTGGGGAAGGCGCTAAGTACGGTACCGCATATTGAGGTACCATAATTAGCACCGAGGTCCCTTTGCGGCACCCTACTTTAACAGCTGGTAAAACCAGCCGTTAAGGTCAGGTCCCGCAAAGGGACCTCGTAATCAGGCGTTAAGGGTTTAACGGCGCCGACACCTTTTACGGCGCCGTTAAACCCTTAACGCCAGGGTCGTAATGACCCCCATTGGGTATTTTCCCTCACAGACACAGGGACGAGTTGCTCCAGTGTCCACAAGAAATGAAAATGTCTTGGCTCCTATTGTTACCTTGACTTTTGCTTTGTCTTGGGGGTCCAGTGTCACTGATAGTACTGTACACGTCCAGGCACTCTGTGGGCTGTTCTATTGTGGATATAAATTCATCCCTGTACTTGTGAAAGGATTTCCTCCTACCACAGTTACACTCCCCAATTTGGGTCAGGTGCTTGCTTGCTGGACTCGTATAGTCATATTACATTGTGGCACCATGGCTTGCTGTGTCTGCACTTGCTGACTTTATGCCTGTTGTGCTTGCAATGATAGTTGATATGATTGTCCTTGTGGCGATTGCATTTGTAATGGCGCTTGCTGCATTTGGTGCGGTTCAGCGCATGTATCTGAACCTGCATGTAACCTTGGGCATAATTTTCCTGTGGTTCTGTATTGTATTGCGGAACACAGCCCATCCCCGATCTTGGATTTGCCAATTTTGCTGTATGCCTCCTCTGCCTCTACATGCTCTAGCTACGTGTCCTAATCTTCCGCAATTCCAGCATTGTTTCGGCGGTCAACCATTAAATCTTCCTCTTCTCTGAGGGTTTTGAAATCCACAACATCCTACTCCTCTATGCCTATTTCCTCTTCCACTTGGCTGAAAGTTATACCCACTCTGATCTGTGGGATACCTTACGTTGTTTTACTGCTCTGACTGCATCTCCTGTGTCAACCCTCCATTAATCGTCAATACCACTTTCTCTATGGCTATTTTGGCCAACTTCTTCTGGACTAACTTCGCCTCTTCCTGCTTTTTATTATCAGCTTTCTTCTTATTCTTCTCCTGCATTAATTGGCAATGATGCATGATCGTCAATTGTATTCCTGGACATGGCTTTGCTTCCATTCCCACCTGTTTCTTCAGTTGTCATTGCACTGGATAGGGCAGTCCCTGGCACAAAATGTGGTAAAATAATGCTACTGTTTTATTCCACGGTTCACACGTTTTAAAGTGCCATCGGTCTTGAATATAAGCAACAGGGTCCACCATTTTCCAAGTCATAATCGCACCCATGCCGAAGTATCGGGCTATTGTACTCTGAGTGCCCGCCATACGTATGCTCTGCAATTATTAAATGGTGCTCCATCGTGTGTCGTGTTTTGTGCATTCACACCTGCATATCGTGCTGGTTGCCAAATGTCATGAGCTCTCCTCCCTATAATCACTGTTAGTAAGACTTTTATGTCACCTATAGCCAATGTCATTCCTGATGTCATCCTCTTTAACTCATTAATCCATTTTCACGCACCGGATGTTAAACTTAGTAATTTACATCTTAAATAATTTTATCCATTAGTAGCAACAGTATATATAGTGTGGTTGTCCTCCCCCTTTCTCTATTAATGGGAATTGTGACAATCCTGGTCCATAATCATACCTGCCTACATTTCTAGTCTTCCAGGCAGGGCTAGTTTCGCCCGTTTGTCTTCAACCTCGTAATGCCCTTAACCTGCTTACATAAGCAGGGATACATCCCATACACTGCACAATTGTGCTTGTGGTCTCTCAGTGTAGGCGTCGGAGGCGGTGGCAACCTTCTGGGGCCATGCGGCCTGACGCTTGTATAGGTCCTTCCTTCTAGTAGCCGAATGATGTGCGCGCTGGGCGCTGCTGCCCTGTGTGATCCTGCGGCTCTGCGGCTCCCGTGGTCTCAGCGGGGACCTGCCGGATGCTTCTGCGGCCGGGCTTTCCTCTTCACCTCGGGGATCACCAGAGGTCACCAGTTGCCTCGGGGCTCGCGGCTCACGGCTCGCAGAAGGAAGGATGCAGGCACGCAATGCAAAGGCATAAACTTCAGAGGCCCAGCAAGCGGAAGTAAGCTGCAGTGTAACCCGTTGCGGTGAGCTTGTTAAACTGTGGGTGGCTGAGACTACGGTCATTTTTACAGTATTAACAGTGCCATTATGAATGCAGTATTCTGGATAGGAATAGTGTTGTTTCTCCCAGCATAGGGCGAGCCCCTGGCTCCTAGCCACCCACACGTGGTTTGTGCTCATTTTACTGGGCCATGAGTGAGAAGGGTGGTATGTTTGACCCAATGGCAGGGAATCCAAATGCAGCGGATATGCATTGTAGCACACGAGGAACTGGCGTAGTAGATATGGCTGACGCGATGGAGTCAACTGCTCTCTCAGCGCCTTTTACCTCGTCTCAAGTAGAGCAATGGCCCTTTCTTATGGCTAATATTGCCAAAGAGCTTCTACTATGCAATAGTCCCTTCGATTTGGGTATATTGGTGGATGCCTTGAGTGCGTGGGTGGAGGACTTACGTCTGCCTAGTGAGGGCATGGTCCCTCCTACAGACAAGTTCCTTGGGCCACCTACATTACCTCAACCAATCAAACTGGACTTTGTCAGGTTACCTTAAAAAGGGAGTCGACAGATAATGCCTCACAAACCATATGCCCCAGTATGGAGCCCACAAAGGTCAAGGGGCTAATCTTAGCTACTAATGAGGAAGCTAAGTCTTCCCATGCATGCTGCATAGGGGGGGTCTCAGCACATCTCCTCATCCTCTGTGGTACCAGTGATTGGTCTACATTCAGTTAAACCTCCTCTAACTGCAGTCGATGAACGTAAGAAGAACTCCTCATGGAATTTGCAATCCCGAAAGTCACAATGGCCAAGTATTAATGATCAAAACACCTCAGACTTTATTATGGACAAAAGGAACTTTGTTATAACCAATATTCCGAAAATGGAAAGTAAAGAGTCTACACAGGCATTACGCAATAAAGTACTTGCTTGGCTGTGCCAGAGAACAGGTCTGGGCGGACTGATCTGTGGATTCTTCACAGACTGGACATTAATGACTGGTGTACTCAACCTAATAGAGACTGTGTATCAGTGGGCTGCGTGGGTAGTACCCTACCTGTCTTCCTAAAATGTTGTAAATATCTTCCCAGAGGATCTCCGAATTGCGACCTGATATTGTGATGCATACTGGCACAAAGTTCCCTGGTTGATCCACTCCCTCGTGCTTAAAATGGTTCTGTTCTAGCCGTTCGCCATTCATTGATGATTGATGTCCCACCCGTTCTTCATGAACTTTCTGTGAATTATCATGCTTGCATATGTTGGCTTTTATGTTTTCATGTCTGTTTGTTTTGTATGCGCCCTCATGCCTTCGGGTTCATTGGTGCGCGGTATAAGTGAAATTAAGTAAAGTATGGTGTTGACTCTGGTGGTTTTTCTTTGGGCTCTCTCAATATGTGACTATTTTACTGCTTTTCCTACACTCCATTCTTTTGACAATCTGCATGCACTCTCCTTTGCGCTGTCTCGTTTTCGCCCTTTTTCTTCTTCTAACATTATTATGCCCCAGCTTGTATGACAATTATCCTTTTTGACGTCATCAAGATCGAGTCCACTTAAAGACAGCGTTCTATCATCGTCTGTTATGGCGTCATCTGACCTACTACCAGTTTCCACCAAAATAGATCCTTCTACGTTCTCTTGGGTTTTATTCCCTTCTTTATCCCTTATTTGCCAATATAAATCCCCAATTCTTTTCTCTAAGCCTCTTGTATCTCTCACATCAGCCCATGGTAGTTCCTGTGGGACTGTTGTGACCCTCTCTCTTCCTCCAGTTGTTATTGTTCTTTCGATCAGCACTATTCTTCTATGACATAGATAATATATCTCATCATATTTTAGTACCCTAATTCTGTTAATTTCTTGTTCCCTTCACCCCATCACCTTTAATTCATCTTCCTTCTGCCTTCTTTGCAACCTACATTCTTTCATTCTCTATCTCCTCTCGTCTCTTCTCTTCTAATCTCTCCTTTTCTTGCCTTGTACCTTCTTCATTCTTCTCTTTGCTTGCATTCTCTTTCTTTTTCTTCTTTATATGCTCTCTTCTTCCTTTTCTTCTCTTTCTCAAACCCCATCAACGCCCTTATCATCCAGCTTGAGTAATATCTGTCCTCCCATCTATTCATTTTGTACTATTGTTATTCCCTTAGCTTTGTCCTTTATTTCTTTCTGCTTCTCTGCTTCTTCCTCTATTTCCATCTGTTTAGCTTGTATGTCATTTCTCTCATCACACTGTTTACTCATTGCGTGTCAAGATATATTTTTGTTCTCTGATTTTGCTCTCTTCCACATTGTTCACAATATTATAAGCTAGGGGCTTGTATGTCGGATTAACGTACCCGCCGCTGCTTTCAATTCCTTTAAAGTATAAAGTCTCTTCTCCTCTGGGTCTACGATCTTGTTTTCAGGAGGAGAAAGAGAAGCCAAATGTGTTTTATTCTCCCCTTTATGCTGATTAAGATTCCACTCCTCCTCCGCTATATCTTCTTTTTCATTCTGATACATCTGATTCATATTCCCTAGCTCTAAAACAGTCAATTTTTTTATAACTTCTTTCCCTTATAGGTAGCATGCAAATACACTGTCATATGTCGTAATACTGTTTTTGACAACAAACCCTCCTGAGGCCACGGCATGAGTGTATTTTTAGTTGTGCCTCAGACCCATTCCGAGTTATATTTTCTGATCTTAGCTGGTAATGTACTGCATACATTTAGAAGAGGAGTGCCTCCTATGATAAGTCAATTTCGGCTGTCTGTACTTACCTGATTTTATTATTCTTCTCTTTATAATATCAATTATACAACACTGGTCAATTTGAGCAGGCACCATCAATTACCATTTAATTTTGCGCAACAAGAATATTTTATCCATTTTTAAAATTTTACACAACAATGTTCTTTTTGTTCCTTAGCTTACACTTTCTATCAATTTTTAATATCTCAATGTTTTATCATTGATATTTTAAGAATCTCTCTTTATTTATTAGTTGCCTTTTATTCTTCTGATTGACGTCAATCACTTTAACAAAATTATTTTTAAAATCCCCTTAATTTTGTACTATAATTTTATATCTGCTGGTTTAAACACACCAAAAGCTTTACACTGACATATTTATTACGCCACACATGCTCTTTAATACATTTTCCCTACGTACACTTTCCTTATGTTTAGTAAATGTATCTCATCTAATTTTTGCCCCATTTTGGAACTCGATATGCACTCTTCTTTTTGGCTTTGCCTAAGGTCTCCTTAACACCGCTATTTTGAGTCTTTTTAGTGCATACCCTCCCATGCCCTTGGAGCAGGGATTCGAGGTATCTACTTCTCTTCTTTATAATCCCCCAAAATCTTGTTACCTTTATACATATATATTATTTACAACACAGACCTATCTCCCTTAATTTTGGCACTTTCCATGTTCTACTTACATACGTGGCTCAACTCGAGTCCCTCTGCATCGACTCTCCCTCAACCGTCAAGTTCGTCTTCCATCTACCGCGCACAGGCGGGGACTGGACAGGAATTTTGTCAAAGGGAGACCGGCCAACCGTATCTTTTTCCTGTGATTTGTTGTGGGCCGTTCTCAACAGGAAGCTCTGCAGTCTTCTGGCTAATGGCGGGAGACCGAGAATCTGGATGGGGGCCTAGGTCAATTAGATCTGATCCATCTGCACTGCTACCAACATTTTCTCTAGCACATGTAGCATCTCTTTGTGCTAGATGGAATTACCAATAAAGATCTTAGACCAAACAACTGGACAGACTCAAAGAATATGGTAAATTACTATTTCATTCTCAATTTAATAAAGAAGGTCATCTGGCAGACACCGGACTGATGCTTGCACATTCACACACAAACTTGATTACACAGTGTTCTTATACCCCAATATGTGTCATCTATGACATCATCCTACGTGGCAGACCATAAAATCTATTAGTGGAAGGTATTGGTTAGGGTAACATGCCTACTTATAAAAATGTATAAGAGTTCGTACTTCATTGGCTGTCTCTTATCTGTAAGACACACCTCAAACTACCTCTAAATACGTATAATAATACTGATTAGAACAAACAAAATGGCAGCGGATTGGTTTATGCAACATTGTATAGCCGATAGCCCCATAGACCCACTGATTGGTTGGCATTCTCACCCAACCTTGGACCTTCCACTCAGCTAGCAGCACGTAAGATAACCGAATCACAGGTGCTTGAATCACATCAGATTACTCCCCACTTTCCCAATTGGTACATCATCTCTCATCAGTCTGGCCATGAGCCAAAGTTTCCCATATGTAGTTTACCTTGTAGCCTGTTCTCTGTTCTAGGACATTCAAGGGAGTGAAAGCACATCACTATCTTCATTAGAGGCTAAATGAATAGCCATTGATTTTGACGTCTGAGTCACATGTGAAGAGACCACGAGTTTGTACATTCCAGCCTCTTATTTACTGCTATTTAATTTAATTATACTGGGTGTCATTACTCCTCTTGGCCTCTAGAGACTTGCTCACTCTACCTTGCCTAGACCTTATACACTTTTAATTGTCCAATACTTGGCTCTTATAAATGTTTTCTTCTTATTTAATGTTAGAGTAATGTGTCTTACGTCCATGACTCATCCGTTTGTCTCCCTTTGTGCTTTGCAGCTATTCCTTAAAAATAGCATCCTTGATCCCAAGCCAACATTGACTCCTCTTTGTTTTGCACACAAGGCGGTTCTTCCAGATTCTCATGACTCCTCAATCCTGGTCTGTTTCTGAGGTAGTTGAGTTGAATCTTTGCACAAGCCGGGGGCCATTTTCCAATAATGGCCAACCTAGCCACGTTATGTGTTCCTCTATCACAAGCTTCTATGTATCTTTTCTACCTTGCGTTACTGCGTATTTATACTTATTGGTCAGCAAGTTACTTTATTCTTCTTTTGCTTTCATGATTACTTTATCGTTTTGTAAATGTTTCTCTTGTCACTTCAGTTACATTGTCATTCTTCAGTATTTTCATAGTGTAACCTCTTTATGACATCACTCTGTTAGCGTCAAGTTTCACTCAGTGCTCCATGATGTCCAATGGTGCGTGCTAACATCCTTCCATGTGGCATCCTACCACACTTTCTGTGCGAGAGTACATTCGGTATGGCTGTCTGAGTGCATATCGTCTCTCAGACACTTGAAGCGGAATAGGAACAACACATGGGGTCCACACACAGCCCTTCTCCTACTGTTCCAGTATCCAGTATGACAGTGGTGAAGGGGTGCAAGTTAGGGATAATATGTCCAACTGCTACTTTACAGTTGTGTAATATTATCACCTGCTTGTTTCATTTCCTTGTGTGTGTTTTGGTCATAGAATAAATGTGGTATTTTTGTACTTACCTGTTTAAATTTAATTATTGTTTCAATTGTATTAATTGTGTAATGGTTCATCACATCAACTTTCACAATGTGTAAAAAACAATATATTAAAATAAATCAGGCAATCACAACAAGAAAGGAGATGTATATGAACGACACAAACTATACCACCCTATTACATATATGACAACACCAATCTCATAATGCAACACTAGTCCCAGCATGTAGTGTAAGTAAAAAAGTTTGGCATTGAGGTTAATTAGCGAATAGTATGTTTAACATTTTAAGGGCTGCTAGCTTCCAAGATATTTGCAGTCCCACGAGTACTTTGCACAATAAGTCTTCTAAAGACATTGCTCTGAACTGACTTAGAAGCCACCCGAAGAAGCATAGTCTAATGTCACATAGCATTTGACATTCTACTATTAGATGATGTAGCATTTTGATGATGTTCAATGTCTTACAAAATCGATACATTTTAAGTTGTTTTCCACTTTTTTCCGTGCACCCAGTATTTCGCTTATCAGGAAAAAATTCAAGCATAACCTGAGAAATTGCGCTCTCCAACGAGTGTTCAGGAATTGGAAATATTCCGGAACTGAATTTAAAGGTTTTTCTGTCACATACGAGAAGGATTTACATTTTTTGCATGCTCGAACTGTGACCATCCGATAATTTCTCCACAATTTGATTTTCAAGTGGAGAGGACTTAGCATCATCATCTCCTGTGTAGCTTCAACTGAGTCAAGCCTCAAACCATTTATTAAATATTTCATCCTTTTTATCAATGACTAAGGTCCTCCGCATCCACCATAGGGTGTCTTCTTGTGTCAACTCGCTTTTTCTGAACAAGGCTAACATTTTCCATTTTACACTTATTTCCAATGAAAGTTAGCCTAATTCATATCAAGTTGTGCAGTTGGAAAACCCTGCAGGCACATGTAAAACACGTTTATAAAAGACACCCTCTAGTCGAGCCCATGGAATCTTCTCAGTTGTTGTCACAGTCTCAGCTCCGTCGTAGAGGATTGAGACTACTTTTGCCTTATAACATTTTAGGACTGGGGGCATAGAGAAGCATGCATATTTAGTATTGATTATAGTGGCTTGAGAGGCTAAACTTGTCACCTCTAACTTTAATGTTTTAAACACATTTTCAGCATTACAGCCACCAAAAAAGTAGTCTATGTATCTAAAAGAGTGTACTATTTCTAATTCACAAAAAATTGGGCTCCTGGAGGGGAGCCTATTCTACCCAGGAGGGTTCGTAGAAAACAAAAATTACAATTGAATAGGTCCACAAAACACAAGGGCTCTTGGAATGCTCCTACCTGTAGTCCCCTTCGCCTAAATAACTTATTCAGACTCAGTATGAAATCAATCTTGTTTCTTTATAAATATCTGAGGCATTGAATTTCAACATAAAATGGAATCTCCAGAATGGACATCAACAAGGAAAACCGGAGTAATTCCGGAGTACAGAGGATATTTTGACCACACTAGACCAAAGAAGTATAACAACAAATTAGTGTGCGTGAGACCATATCAATTTAAATAACATTGATCATAGAGTTCACATAAAAGTAGCAAACATGTAGACATTTGGACATATTTAACATCACATAAACATTTTCAAAAAACATAAATCATTTTTTCTGCATGAAGCAGCATTTCTAAGCTGCAGTTGGAAATAATGCGTGGACACCACAGTGTTTCAGCCGTTTCTAGGTGGAGTTAGTGTGCCACGTATGATCTACGGCCTTCGTCAGGACGGGGTCTGTACTTGATGATGTCACAGCTGTAAGTGACAAGGGAGACTATAGTAAGGGGAGTGTTTTAGAGCATTGGTAATTTAATTTGAAGTAAATCATGCGATGGTTGGAATGCCACACTGCTTACCTGTGGGTGTATTAATTCCACAGGTCTAGTAACTTGGGAGACACAAGCCACAACGGCTAGTTTCTATGTAATCCTGTTATAAAAAACAGAAGAAACGGGAATTCTTATTAGATGGGGGAGTAAACTTGTCGAGCGCTTCACGCTGCTTTTCACAGGGTGCAATATTTGCAATTATTTACAATTATTGGGCTCTTACCTCTCAGCCGGAGGTGAGACTCTAATATTGAGTGCATCTGGTGACTGGGTTTTCAAATGATTCAGCAGGGGACGCCTGTATCGGGTAAAGGCGTCTGATTATTGGTTTGGTCAATTACGGCACATCAACAGCTCTAAATGTTTCACAGAAGGGCAGCGTTACCTGTCACTGTGCAGGGCCTATTTGCTGACTGTTGCTGGAGCGTGCTGAACGCTGAGTCACTGTATCGTGCAAGGAGACCTGGCTATGGCGTTGGTAACGCTGTTGCTAGGTCTCCGTGATTATTTATATGGCGGCCATCTTAGGTGGGGCTCGATGTCAACCCGTGCTAAAATTAGCTAAAAAATAACACGTATGATGCTCGGAATGATTGGTTAATTAATTGTAGTGGATCCCGTGTGTGACAGGTTTCAAATAGGTAATTTAAAACCATTTGTTAATATCGGTTGCTTCTTTTTGAAGAAGAGGCAGGAAACCGAGTGAGGGTTCAATTCGACTCATAGGGTGCTCTAAGTTGGGAAAAGTGATGCGCAAATCGAAAAATCGCACCGCGTTCTTTAAATGGTGTGTGTATAATGCCTGAATGTCATCGCTGAGTCCAAAAAATGCCAGTGGATGCATTTATGGTTACAAAATGACACAACTGTTTACAATAAAAAGGGATGTATGATGTCCTTTAATAACATTTCTATCAGAAAACCACACATTTTTCACAGGAACGCGTCAAAACCAACAATTGCATTTGTCCAACATCAGTCACAGTTCTGCGTACAGTACATTGGTTTCGTCAATGTGTTGGCAAAAAAATGGCACGTATGATGTCATTATGACATCTCTATGAAAAAACACAATTTCTGAAAAGGAACATGTGAGCCAACATATGCTTTTACTCAACCCAAGTAACTCGTATGTGTACAATACATTGTATACATTGATGATTATTAGTGTAGATGTTCACAAAAAAGACTTCCACTCCACTGATATGTTGAGTCCAGCATGTACAGTGTTCAATCTATGGACCCAGCACTGCTCAAGTTGTGTGAGTGTTTTGTTCAAATCTCCCCCACGTATTGCTGGTTTGACCTTTTGGATGACAAAACATCTCAGATCAGTGTCTTTGTGGTTTTTTTGAGTAAAATGCTCGACTAGGGGCTTGTCAGCTTCCTTGTTCCTAATGCAGGAACGATGTTCCGAAATGCGCATTTTTATAGCACGTATTGTTTTTCCTACATAAAGGAGGCCGCAGGGGCATTGTATGATATATATCACCCCCTTCGTGTTGGAGTTGGTGAAATCTTGCATATCCCATTTGACCTTGCCATGTTCAAATGTTCTTTTTTGCAGGGTAAGAGGGCAAGCCACACAGTATCCACATTTATGATGTCCAACTATAGGCGGTAGATCCCATAGGGTGTTAGGTGTCCTTGGCGATGGTTCAATGAATGTATGTACCAAAGTGTCCTTGAGATATCTATTCTTTTTGAAAGCAAAACATGGCACTTTATTGAGGTTGCCTGGATGTTTGATCAGGTGTAGTTCTTTTTGATGGTCTTCTGGATCAATTGGCTGAGGGGTCCGAACGTGGTGACACAGACCATCCGTCCCATTTCTTTTTTTGGTTTATTCTCTAGACATATTTCTCTTCTTGTATGTCTGGCTCTTTTTTTTGCTTGGCTAATAGATTTTTTTGGGTACCCTTTCTCCATGAGTCACTTGGTCAATCCATCAGCGTGTTGTTGGAATTTCTCCAGATCCGTGCAATTTCTACGTATACGGAGAAACTGCCCGTGAGGTAAATTGTACTTTAAACCCATCGGATGATAGCTATGAAAGTGTAATAAATTATTACGATCAGTGGGTTTTCGAAACAACTATGTTTTTAATTGGCTGCCTGTTCTGTAAATATGATGGTCCAAGAAATCTATTTGCTGGTGATCCCAATGAATGGTAAATTTGATGTGTGAATTTCTTGTATTTATCCAGTTGTGGAAACTTAGTAATTCAAGCGATGTACCCTTCCATGCGATGATAATATCGTCGATGTATCGTTTCCATAGGGTGATGTTCTCCAGGAAGGGATTTTCCATAGTGAATATATTGTTCTTCTCATAGCGTGACATATACAAAATAGCAATGTCCGGGGCGAAAGTAGCCCCCATACTCACACCTTTAATCTGTTTATAGAATTGAAGAACAATATTCGGAATCTCTTTGTATTAAGCCACTCCTATAATGATGCATCCAATTTTTGTACTGCTGTTTCAAAGATTTTTGGGCCTTCAAGTTTTGCATATCGCCTGAATGGCCTAGTCCTTGTAACTTTGCACGCAAGTCACACAAGTCTCTTTCTGCATCTTAACCATTTCATCGAAGATGTGTTTCCTGTTTCAGAAGACGTTTCCTGAACATGGCATGTTCTCATAAAAGGTCACACACATCTCTGAATAGGTACGTGTAGCAAAATAAGTATCAATGTCTATATTTTTGGCAGCTTCTTCCACCATTGCATTACATTTTGCAATATTGCTGTCATTGCAAGATAGTCTGTTGCCCCCATTATGTATTGACAAACCCAACAGATAGATACACATCCCAAGTTTTTGAGTGAGTACAGCCAAGTTAATATTAATGGCCAATGGTTACTAAGAGTTGTCTCCAGAATGGTTAAGAAATTACAATGTTGAAGTATCTCCTAAGTCATGAAGATATAGTACAAAATTGCTTTCTGCTGGTCATGAGACCTTTGGAGTGCATTTAAAGGCCCCAAACAGAAGTCCCTTTCACATGAATGGCAGGCATTTTAAACACTGAAACAAAACAGCCCAGACTTTGTTGTTGTTTTTCAAATACAATTAAAGAGCCATGTGGAAAGGCCTACCTGTCATTACCAATTGATAAGCGGCATTTTAATTTACAAAATATGGAGGAATCAAATATTCCTGTCACATGGAAAACAGGATTTTTAAACATTGCAAACAAAAACGGCCTGCACATGTGTATGCAAATAAAAACGGTTTGAAAAAAATAAAAGTGAAAAGAATATGCTCACAGAAAAAAGTCAGGAAAATAAAACATGTTGTGTGGGTTGACAAAGAGCAATATATATTATGTTTCACCCACAAAACTCCAGTGACATTTGAAGAGCCACTTTGTCTTCATGAAAGAAATGTCAGTCCAAGGCAGACCCTTTTGCTGGCGGTGGGCAAAGCTTCACAAGTACATCTCCCACTCCCAGCCTGGATGTCACATCTCCCATGTAATGACCAACCGCAACAAACAAGTCCTGCTATAAGCTGTTGAAATTGAGTGTCCTCCAGACCTGCTACTCTGAAAGCAAAAGTTACCCTTGGCTGGAGCATGACTTGTCGAAACTGATATAATATTGTTTTGTCTCCATTGTAAATGTTGGCCTATGCCCAGTCGCTTTGCGAGGAAATCCGTATTGCAAGGTCGTGACCTTAAGTTAATCAAGCCTCCATTTTAGGTTAAAGCCGCCATTTTTGGTTTATCGTGCAAAGTCACCCTGTGGCCTAAAATGGCCGACCTGTGTTCTCTTGTTCTTACTTTAACCTCTTCAACCTCTGTAGGCGAGTTAATGTCCAACCTGCCTGCAGGCTACATGTTAGGGTCATGTAGACCTTGTCCTTTGTTGACCTCGGGATCAGGGGATTACTTGAATCGGCGATGTTAACCTACAAGTATGCAAGAACAATAACGCTATTTAAACATGACATGTGAAACATCTGTTTGACCTGCATTGAAGCAAATGTGTAAAGAGTGTAAAGTTAAACCCAGAGAATAATAGTGCTTGTTAATAAATGTATTAAGAAGTAAACCGCATGCACGAGATATGTAAATTAGGAATGAACCTGGCGCGAACCCTAGCCCAGTACATGGTTAACTGGTTAACTTGTGGGAGGCTGGACATCGTTATGAAGAAACTGAATAAATATGCTGATGTCCATCTAGCAATTCCTGTTCACTGCTCACATTGAACCTGCTGGTGGTCTCTGTGAAGTACTGACGGCCAAATAGCTATTTGTGTACTTTGTTTTGTAAACTGTTCAGTATTGCAATAAAGATTCTGGGAATCTTTACAAGCCCGTTGTTATATATAGTCCTGTACATTGTCACTGGCCTGGAGTGATTGCAAATAGAATGTGATGTATGATGCAGCCAGGAGAATGTTGAGTGCATCAGTGTATGAATGTTCTGAGTGAGTCAGTTGGGGGCCTGAGCTGGAGTGAGTGGATGGCCGGTGGGTCCTCTCCTTCATGTATACTGTATCTACCCATCCCTGTCCATGTCCTGTCATCCATACTACTGTATATACCTAAGAGTAACTGGAACTGTATATACTGTACCAATAAAGCATACCTGGATCAACATCAGTCTCCACAGCTGGTCTGTGTGTCCCGTGTGACTAATAAGAGACTTTATTACACCCGTGTTGGTGTATTTCTCTTTGCATGGTGTAAAAGCCTTGATATTGTACTTTCTGATTCTACAGATGGCGCCCGAATAGGGATCCTCAAGATTGACTTCGTCTCATTGAAGGTTGGCTCAGCTATCGGACCGGGATCGGACGGTGCCAACAAAACGGCCCCTCTGGATGAGAAGCGAATTCCTCGACAGAACAGCACAATCCGATCCCTGAACGATGAGCTGTAGCCCGAGACGACGTCTTGACCAGGGTCCATATATCGAGGTGGGTAAATTTGCCGAAATCACCAGACACGTGGGTCCTTAGAATTGTTCTTAGTAACCCGATCGGGCCTCCCAGTCCTTTGGTCAGGTGAATCGTGACCGATTCTTAATTTAACCCTGACAATTTGTATTTGGCGCATTGTACTCGCGAGCACAATTATTTGACCAGGTAACACCAGGATTCTGATATGCCTGGGAAATTGTCTGCCTGCTTCAGGGCATTATTCCGCAGCGACAGACAATCTTTGGAAGAAAGCCATCCCGCACCACAGGAGGGGTCGCCGGCATGTACTATGTACTGTAAGAAAGGCTTTGGTAGTATAGCATTTAATGATATTTGGCACAGACAGACCAGACATAACTCTAATCTTCGGTGGCCAACCAATGGTAGCTTTGAAATCCCTCGTATAGAATATCTAGAGTCTGTATTGGTAAAGAAAAAGGCTAGACCTGCAGCATTTGACGCATTGCACAGTTGGAAAACAGAAGCTTTGCAGCAACAAAAGAGTAGAGAGAAGCATATGCTTCAACATATGACGAATGCCGAAAAGGCACTGTTATATGATCAAAATAAACAATTGGAATCAGTTAGGAACACGGACATAGCGTTTCAATTAGGCATTCAGAAAATGTACCCTTCAAAAGATTTTCATACGTCCGATGAATTGATTAACAAACTTTTGCATGAACGAAGGCCTGATGCCTCTGCGCCACCCTTGTACGTCCCTCCTCCTGGTGCTTTGCCCTTTCCTGTCATTATTCCTCCTCCTATAGTTTCCCTGGTCCTTCCTATTGTTCTTCCTGTTGTTCCTCCAGCCGTCGCTCCTTTGCCTGCTCCCTTGCATCCACCTATTGACATTCAGAATGTGCCTACTCTTCCTCTTCCAAGTAATTCCGCATCACCTGTAGTAGACCAGGGAACGGGATCAAGGGTTGTGACTCGTAATACTGTGTCCCCAGATAAAAAGAATGAATTGATTTCTTGGGCTAAACATTGTACGGAGAAGGGTGAACAAGCTGATGTTTTTTCCACACTCGAAAATTTAAAAAGTATTCCTGAGAAAAATGTTTTTATTGAAGGGTTAGGGATTCATTTGAGTATAATGTGGAATAGATTAAACGATGTAGATCTCCCACAAGGGTTACGGGATTTGAACACCTTAGCGTTGTCTAGAGATATTTCGGAGAAAGTATATGAGCATGTCAAGAGGATTTTTGTGTATAGGAAGGAGTTGGAAGAGTTACAGAATGAAGAAGCAGATGGTGATAGTTTAGGTACTATGTTCTTACAGAAACGGTTTTCTCCTCGCCGTGAATTGATAGGTGAGGAAGCGCAAATTTGTACAAAGGATGCGATAAGATGGATTTCGGATATGTCGATAACTCCAGATTAAGTATATGACACGTATGGTAAGTATACGTTAGAAATGCAAAAGAAAGTGATACAGGTTATGGTAGAATACCTGCAGAATGAGTGTGTAAAAAGAAAGATTTGTTGTCCCGCAGAATTGGTGAGTGTTTATAAGAGAGCCTTTTCGATTGATACTTCTTCAACTGCCTTAGCACTTGATTTGACTCTCTTGCTTAGTAAGCATTCGGAGCTACCTACTTCTCAGTTGCCTATGAGAGAGGTCCCTCCGACATTTGTCCCAAAAGTTGAGATTGCGGCCGATGCTGCACGAGGTATAGTCGCTGTGGACATTCCTGCACATTACGTATCGCAGTTTGTTCACGTCCCGTTCTCGAGACAGGAAGTGAACACCATAAAGCAATCTATTCCTCATATAAGAAAGAATCCGGCGGGGTTCTATAAAGAAATAGAGTCAGTCTTACAATCATCAGTATTCTCCTTAAGTGATATTGATTTATTATTTCCCGTACTCCTGCCAGTTGATTTGTGGAAACAGATTAGGACTGTAGATGATGTACCTGGGTTAGGAGATACATGGGATAACATGGTTAGGCTCGACAGAGAAAGACCAGCTGGCGAGCGACCGCCTCAAGTGATATTAACTTTCCCTGATAGGATTATTGTAAAATTAAAAACTATAGTTCCTGAAAAAAGAATCATTTGGGACAAGCTTACGGCCTGTGTCCAAGGAAAGTCTGAGGGTGCTACCGATTTCTTCAATCGGTTCGAACAGGTATTTTCTGATTTCAGTGGACAAGACTTAGGCACAGAGTCATGGAAAAGGCTGTTTGTCGACAAATTTGTACTTGGATTGCTGCCTGACATCCAGTTACAGATTATGTCTTCCGAAAGCGCTTGGCAGTCGAAGTCTCAATCACTCAATCAGAAGTACTGCACATGGCTCAGTACTATGAAAATCGTTTGAATAATGAAAAGGAAAAACTTGAGAAAAGAAAGGGGGACCTGAAAACAAAAGTACTATTACAACAGATCGTTAGAAACCCTAGAGTGGGTAATCAATTTGGAGGTCAATACGTTCCACAGGGAAGTACGCCCCTGGCTCCAGTAACCATTAAGCAGTGTGCCTATTGTCGACAGGAAGGTCACTGGCACGCACAATGTCCGACCTTGCAGCAAAGGTCATTTGGGAACATGGGTAGACGATCCAGAGGTCGCCCAGGTGTAGGAGGCCCTGGCAGAGGTCAGTTTGCACCAGAATCACAGCAACCTTCTTCACAGGATAAACAAGTTTCGAATGTGGATAATAGAAACATTTTTGATCATCCTTCTGCCGCGTACCTCTCTGAAGAGCTTCCTTTTGATGACATTCTGTTTCGTTAGGATTGCCCGAAGCAGGATTTGGAACCAACGCCTATTCCCGTTCATCAGAAAGGTCCCTACGTTGAGATGGCGGTGGGAAATAGGAAGCATCTATTTTTAGTAGATACAGGAGCACAAAAGTGTTCCATTGACCATTCACGGGTTCCAAACATTCCCCTGTCAGGGCAGTCCAACGTTTCTGTAGGGTTTTCAGGCACACCTGTAGTTTGTCCAGTCTCTTTGCCAGTACCGATAACACTGGGTCCCTTCACGGAGCAGTGTCCATTTCTACTTACTACAAACTGTATAGAGAATTTGCTGGGGTTAAATTTGCTGAAGGAATTGAATGCAGTAATATATTGCTCCTCGGACGGAGTTCGGTTAACAATTTCACCTCAGCAATCACTCGCCTCTCTGTTTTTGGCTCGACCTTTACCGCCAGAATTCAGTAACATTCCGGAATGCTTATGGGCAATTGATGATATTGATGTGGGCATTCTTTAAATTGAACCTGTTAAAATTATTCTGAAACATGGAGTAAAATTGCCTCGCATTCCACAATATAAGGTTTCAGTTGAGGGCGAACAGGCTTTGAAATGTATAGTTTCTGATTTTGTACATCGTGGAGTAATTGAGGAAATTACAGGTAGTTTGTGTAACATCCCGATTTTGCCAGTATACAAAAAAGGTGATAATGCGAATCCTTTTCGGTTTATAATTGATTTGCGTGCTATTAACAAAATTGTGGCTCCTCAATTTCCCATTGTACCTGATGTTACAACGATACTAACTATGATTCCGGCTTATGCCACTCACTTTAGCGTAGTTGACCTCCAAAACGCGTTTTTCAGTATTCCTATACACAAGGATAGTAGGTATTTGTTCGCGTTTACCCTAGATGGACGCTCGTTCACATTTACTTGTGCACCACAAGGGTACACTGAGAGTCCAAGTATTTATAGTAGAGCATTAAAAGAGCAACTCGATACTCTCGAGTTGCCTACTACTTGCACGTTACTGCAGTATGTAGATTATCTCCTCTTGGCTGCTGATTCTGAGAGTTCCTGTAAAGAAGGCACCATGTTGTTGCTTTGTCATCTAGCAAAACATGGCCACAAAGCTTCACTCAAAAAATTCCAATATTGTTGTCAGGAGGTCGCCTATTTAGGCTATCTCCTGTCAAAGGAGGGAAGAAGGTTGACACCTGAACGAATAAAAACTATTTCTGGCATGTCTGTCCCAAATACGCAGAGGGAAGTTAGAGCCCTGATAGGTATGGCTTCTTACTGTAGATTGTGAATCCCTAACTTTTCGTTAACGATTAAACCAATGCTGGCTTTGACAAAAAATGGCATTTCTTTGCCATTGCCATGGACTTTGGAACACCAGACAGCATTTGATTTGCTCAAAACCGTGCTGTGTTCGGCACCGGTTTAAGGAACTCCAAATCATGAAAAGGCCTTCGTGTTGTATGTGCATGAACGTGATGGATGTGCTTTGGCTGTGTTAACGCAGGAACATGGAGGGGAGAATAGGCCGTGCGGCTATTTCTCATCCGTCCTTGATCCTGTTGCATGCGCTTTGCCGAGATGTTTGAGAGCTGTCGCTGCTGCTGCTGCATCTGTAAAACCGAGAGAGGGAATGGTCCTGGGTCATGCGTTAACCCTAATGGTAACTCACTCTGTAGCTATTCTATTAAATAGAACTCAAACGCAACACCGTACTTCCGCACAATTGACAAGATACGAATTGATCTTGTTTGCTCTCCACATTCAAATTCAGAGGTGTTGTGTATTAAATCTGGCTGAACTTTTACCTGTCCCACAAGATACTGTTGATGGTGACGAAACGTCACACGATTGCCTTTACACTACAGAACAAGAGACTAAAGGTAGAATCGATTTGAAAGACACGCCTTTGAATAGCCCACAAGGAGAGCTATTTTGTGATGGCTCCTGTTTCAAACTTCTGAATGGTACATCCACGGCTGCTTATGCCGTCACTACCTTAAGCACGATTGTGGAAACCAAAAGAATTATGCAGGCCGCAGAAATTATAGCATTAACTCGAGCTTGTGAACTTTCTGAAGGGCTTACAGTAAATATATATACCGACAGTCAGTATGCCTTTGGGGTAGTTCACAACTTTGGTAGACTTTGGAAAGAACGAGGTTTCTTGACCTCACATGGCACAAAAATACAGCCCGGCACTTTAATAGTGCGATTACTTTCTGCGCTCGCCCTCCCTGTCCAGTTAGCCATTGTAAAATGTACAGCACATCAAAAGGTTACAGATGATATAGGAAAAGGGAATGCTTTCGCTGATCAGATAGCTAAACAAACAGGCACTGATTTTAGTTCGGAAATGTATGCTGTAAGGGAAACTGTAAATGTTTTCACTTTTGGTGAAAGTATCGATTCTGTAAAAGACATTCAAGCAGATGCTACTGTAGAGGAGACCAAGAAATGGGTCGAAGGTGCAGGGAAATTGGATGGTGATGGGTGTTGGGTGGACAATGTTGAAGGAAAATGGTTACTCCTTGACGCCTATATTACAATGATGGTCATTATGGCTCATGGTCCGACCCATGTCTGTGCGCGTAAATTGACTAAAATGTTACACAGTGTTTGGGCCAATGATAAAATGTTCACAATTGCGGAGCGCTTTGTCCAAGGGTGCATGGTCTGCTTGCAGCACAATGTAGGAAAAGGTACCTCGCATCCTAGAGGAAGTTTCGCTCCACCTTCTGTTCCGTTTGACGTCATCCACTTTGATTTTATTGAGATGGAACGTTGCAACAATCTTAAATACGTGTTGGTTGTCATTTGTGCATTTAGCAAGTGGGTGGAGGCCTTCCCTGTTAGAGATGCAATGGCCATAACCACGGCAAAAACTATTTTGAAAGAGTTCTTTCCTAGGTTCGGGCTGCCGAGAGTCATCTGGTCGGATAATGGGCCACACTTTATCGCTGCTGTAATGCTACAAATATGTGAAGGATTACAGATTCATAAACGGTTCCATTCGGCCAGGCATGCCCAAAGTGCCGGATTAGTGGAAAGGCATAACGGCATTATAAAGAACCAGCTCACTAAGACGTGTGCTGGCACCAAGTTAAAATGGCCGGACGCCTTACCGATCGTGTTGCTGTCGATGAGAACAACCCCTCAAACTAAGACTGGGCTCTCTCCCTTTGAGGTGATAATGGGGAGGCCTGCTAATATTTGGGGTATGCCAAAGAGTCGCTCATTGCGGGATATAGAGAATGTGCTTCTTTCAGATTACTGTAACCAGTTAACTAAAAATCTATTATCAATTTATCTCCAGGTGCGAGAGGCATTACCTGTACGGTACGAGGGTCCCGGTCACAGTCTACGACCGGGGGACTGGATCCTCACGAAAGTTTTTGAAAGGTCGTCTTGCCTTGCACCTTGGTGCAGGGGTCCATACCAGGTCCTGCTAGTCACCCAGACTGCGGTGCGGTTAGCAGGGCGGAAGAACTGGATACACGCAACGCACACCAAACGGATCCCGCAGCCCATGCCATACGATACAGAAGACACAGAATCCCTTTCCAATGCTGTAACCAACGTGCCCGAAACAGCAACAACCGACACGAGAGTATGGGAGACCGTTCCAGAGTTCGTAAGGCCAGACAAAACGGCCATCTTGTCTCCGCACTCTCCAACAGTGGTACTTTCGGATCATCCATTTTCTGATCCCTTTCCGTTCACTCGCCACCTCCAGTGGGAAGTGACGACATACTGTTTTCTGATCCTTCAGCAACGGAAATTGTGAAATATAATTTACGTCAAAGAAGATAGACGTACGGCACAGTTTGACTGTGCAATTGAAGAAATCATTTGAGGTCTTGCCTTTTGGCCCGACTGTACGAAAGGATTCTGTTGGCTAAGGGTTGTGGGAAAGACATTAAGAAGACGCGCAACTGGAGTCACCAGCAAACAAACAATTGGTGTTTTTCGATTGAAGACTAAGATGCCTGCACCCGCTACCGCTGGTACCGAACTTTTAGATAAATATGTGACTAGCAGAGACAATGATCAAGCATGTAAGGGGACCCCGAAAATGTATTGTTGCTTTTTTGTAATAATAACTAGGGTTTTATTAACTATTGGTTTTGGGTTATGGTAGCTGGAGGAAGCATATCCGCTAGAGGACTTTTTACCTGTTGAAAATGTATCTGTTTTACCCACTCCTTCCGTGCAATTGCATACCTTGTCGCCTAGGGATTCTTTGCATAGACGGAACTATCAGAATAATACTCTTTTGTTAATAATGAATGCCACTCATGCAATTTTTAATAGGACCAACTGGTGGATCTGCTCGCATTTACCGCAACATGGGGATAAGGGGTTAGGTTGGTACATTCATCCTTTACCTTTGACAACTGCTTGTTATGCTTCTCTTAGAGCACTATTCTTTGGCCGATGGAATGACAGCATCTCAGGGAACTTTGATGGTACAAATTTGAATAGTTTTGAAAAATGTGTTTTGATGCCCCTGGGATGCTCGCTTTTTGCAAATAGGAGTAAGCCAAACGTTGCTTCTGTTAGGCCCTCTGATAGATTGTCTCGTCCTTTTCAGTCTTTGATCTCTTTCAAAATGGCTCCTATAGGCAATAAGGATGCCACGCCTCCATCTTATTCTGTTAACCATAGCCCCGATTCAGTTTCTTCTGCATACAGAGGAATGGAACACGGTCAATGGGTGATTTTAGAAGATGCGCCAATGTTGCAAATTTGACTAGTGAGAACAGACCTCTGTATGTAGGTGCACCTGTCTATTTCGTTTACGGTAATGTGGCATTTCCATGGTTGCCCAGGGATTGGCAAGGAACTTGCTATTTAGGGATTCTATTACCTGGGGTATTTATTGTCAGTACTGCAGAAATTTCAAAGACTCGTCCACGACGAGATGTGAAGGGGGATACTCCAGCACAAACTCTAGGAGACATCATGAAATCCTTTGTGCCATTTTTTGGGCAAATTATGAATTCAGAAGATATCAGGGAACTAGCGAGAGTACTGGAGAGAACCATCAACCGGACCACTGACATACTATAATATGACGTTAGAACAGAAAGCCATAAGATTAGTAGCTCTTCAGAACTGGATGGCATTAGATGTCATTCTGGCTGAGCCTGGAGGAGTATATAAATTAGTGTGGTCCGCTTGCTGCGTTTACGTATCGGACTCCTCTCCAACGATCTTTAGGGCGATCCAAAATCTACATGTTCTTAGTTCGGAAGTGCATGTTCCTGAGGGAAACTAGGAACTTAGTACATGGTTTTGGGACCTCCTACGGTCGTGGGGATGGAAATTGTTTTCGGCCCTGCTGATTATCTTGGGTACTTTTCTGTTCCTTTGTTGTTGTACAAAGTCTCCCTGGTATATGTTCGGTATTAGGGGGGTGTTGCATGCAAGCAACAAGTGTATTAGGGCATAAAATATACGCCCCAGATAAGGTTTCCAAGGAGTACGTGTTGAAAGAAACTCTAGTGTCTGATCTAATGGCAATAGATATGTCTGATAATGATTCGGGGTGTATAGACGTTGAAATGTGGAGTTAGTCGCAAAGTGATTGAAGGTAGTTTAGCGTTTGGCATAGGCCAAAAGGAGGGTTTGTCGAAACTGATATGGTATTGTTTTGTCTCCATTGTAAATGTTGGCCTATGCCCAGTCGCTTTGCGAGGCAATCCGTATTGCAAGGTTGTGACCTTAAGTTAATCAAGCCTCCATTTTAGGTTAAAGCCGCCATTTTTGGCTTATCGTGCAAAGTCACCCTGTGGCCTAAAATGGCCGACCTGTGTTCTCTTGTTCTTACTTTAACCTCTTCAACCTTTGTGGGCGAGTTAATGTCCAACCTGCCTGCAGGCTACATGTTAGGGTCATGTAAACATTGTCCTTTGTTGACCTCGGGATCAGGTGATTACTTGAATCGGCAATGTTAACCTACAAGTATACAAGAACAATAACTCTATTTAAACATGACATGCGAAACATCTGTTTGACCTGCATTGAAGCAAATGTGTAAAGAGTGTAAAGCTAAACCCAGAGAATAATAGTGCTTGTTAGTAAAAGTATTAAGAAGTAAACCGCATGCACGAGATATGTAAATTAGGATGAACCTGGCGCGAACCCTAGCCCAGTACATGATTAACTTGTAGGAGGCTGGACATCGTTATGAAGAAACTGTATAAATATGCTGATTTCCAGCTAGCAATTCCTGTTCACTGCTCACATTGAACCTGCTGGTGGTCTCTGTGAAGTACTGATGGCCAAATAGCTATTTGTGTACTTTGTTTTGTAAACTGTTCAGTATTGCAATAAAGATTCTGGGAATCTTTACAAGCCCGTGTTGGTGTATTTCTCTTTGCATGATGTAAAAGCCTTAATATTGTACTTTCTGATTCCACAGACTAATATGTGTGAAAATGGGGGCACACACTTCAAGAGCAAGCTTCCAACACAATGGAGATTGAAAAGAAAAACAAAAAACTGTGGGCACAGGCTGACCCAGTGAAAACAAATGGCAGGAAGCAGGAGCAGGACCATTTGTCCCACATAAAGGTTCACAATTTATTTGAAAAAACTATTATCATGATGCCTTTTTCTCAGCCATCATAAGGCGGATGGATTTATGTACCATTTTCTATATATGGATTCGGTGATCGGCTTATCTAATTCCCCATTATTAGCGGAGACAGAAAATATGTTTATGCTAGTATAATTATGAAGTTGTGATACATAACTATTTTTTTCCAAAAATTTGAAAGGAGAACAAAGGGGCGATTACAAATCGGAATTGCCATATGTTGCTCCAGACCCCTAAACCAATCCTGATTTGAAGGCTGGGTTTGGGAGAAGAGAGAAGGGTAACTGTCCAATCCTAATAGTACATTTTTTTGCACGATTTTTCCCCAAGATTGTAAAACTGGTGGTGTCATCACTGCTATATTTGGGGACATCCAGGACAGAAAAAGGAGAAAGACAGGAGGACAGAGAGAAGAGACAGACCATCAGGAAGGCTGCTGAAACTTACAATCTGACAGCTGTAAGGAGACACCAGAGGAGATTGCTGAGAGTGCATCTGGGTGGAGCTGTCTATCTCTAGGAAGGCCTCAAAGCTGAATGGGTCCTATGGTGAAGAGAGGGAGCCATCTTTGAGATTGGAATGACCAGAGCCCTGAACTATCTTTCCAGAGTGTCCTTTGATGCAGCTGGATTTCCTGATCCTTAAACAGAGGATTGCTAGGTAAGTAGAACTGAGCTCTGGGAAATCAAAAGGTAGGGGAGTCTCCTTGCCTTGAATCATTTCCCTTTATAGTGGATGGGTGGAGGGCAAAACTGTGTGGATCCTTAGCCTATGTACCCAAAAATATTAATTTAATTAATTCCCCATTTGGCAGAATACTACAGGTGAATTGTATTAAAATTTGAAATGATCAAAGCTCACTTCCCAGTGTGTGCTGAAAACTATAGCCTATACATTAATTGGGTAATCCTTGTTGTCCAGCTGACCCCAACTTCTTTAAGGAAGAGGGGTGTCTTTGATCTTGAATCAGTCCAACCTTTTTATCCAGCTTCCCTAACAGAGGCCTTTCAATAAGGGGGTCAGAAATCCAGCATTGTATTTATTTATTTAATACACATATAGCAACACGCTTTGTGTGTACAACATAAACAACAATATAATACAATTTCCCTCAATGTAAATACATATATAATACATAATATAGTTCATTTCATATCACTAATTATTGGCAGTTTAAAAAGACATAAATAATGGTTAAAACAACATCTGTAGATAACCCCACATTTTAGAGAAAAGTCTTCATAATTTCATTCCACTTCCAGTAACATTTTACTAGATAAAATATCGAATTTATATCACACCCTTTCATAAATACAGGCCATATCTTAATAAAATCATCTGTGCTGAATCTGTTATTATTCTCTTTTAGATATTACCACCGCAGGTCTGCTAGGCTTTCACAATCGAGGAAGAGATGTTCCAAAATCTCTAGGATATCAATTCCACACAGCCTACAGTAACGTTTATCGCCAACTGGGCACCCTGGGTCAATAGCGCAATACTCACATTGAATTTAAGCTCTAAATATTGCTTTGCTTTTGCACTATTTGGGTATGCTGTTATATATTGAGGCTTTTCTGCTTTACTTAGGATAAATTCATAAAAACTGGTGCGATTGTTTTGTGGCAAACAGATTTACTAAATACTGTTCTTTACCATGTTCATACATCTTTTGTTTTAACCGGCTCTTAATCATATAAATTGCACCATCTAGCCTCATTCCAAAGCATCCCTCTTGCCAATTCATACAAGTGCACAGGATTTTGCACAGTTTGCCCAGTTTAAGGTAATTATCAAGTCTACAAAAGGCATCCATAAATTCACCAATCATGGTCTCATTTTCGAATTTTGAGCATTTTATCACAAAAGGCAATAATTCTCCTAGTTGCATCATAAGTACAACCGGCTATCTCTAGCTCCAAATATAGTTACTCAACTGGTAGAGTCGGAGGGAGTCCAAGCAGTTTACGAAGTGCACTTGCTTCATACCTTCTCAGAATAGTCATGTGGTGTCCACCCCATATCTCAATACCATAAAATATGATGGATCGAACTTTAGTCCGATATAGTATCAGGGCAGTTTCAAAGGACATACCACATAATTTGTACACAAAGCGATTTATCACATTAATTTCTTGAGTACATTTTCTCTTTGTCTCGTTCCATTGTTTGTCCCATTTTAAATTGCTCTGTAACTACAACCCTAGATATTTGTATGTATCTACATTCCCCAGTTTCTCACCATTTAATATATATGGGTAGATTCAAGCTTACGTGGTCTTTGTTTGAAATTCAGCATTACACAAAACATTCCAATTTTTCTGTCTGACTTCCCAACCTAGACCAAAGAAAGGGGGGTCTGAAAAACAAAGCAATACATCACCCTTTCTTTATTTTAAACCAGAAATGTGGGCGAAATTATAATTGTCATATGTATTTTTGCCAATCTTGAAATCCTATTGCTACCCTTTTAAGCCTGCAGGAAAATTAAAATCGCACAACATTACGTAAGAGCCTTTGCTATTAATCAGTGTAATTATTTAATGAAGTGGAATTTGAAGAAAATTAAGAATTGTGATTGTGTTCCTTTTAAAATCACTTTTTGTGATGTATTTATGCTGAGGGAAGTTGATTGTGTTATGCTACAGATAAAGTGGTTTTTGATATTTTCGTGCTAATTTCTATTACTTTTCATTAAAACAAATACCAATATATTTCCCGTACAACGGCCTGGCTCATTGTTAGCTCAGGGTGAGGGATGATATGTGTATGAGATAGGGCTAGAAAAAGAATCTGTCAAACAGTTTGTTGCATAACCACTTAAGTGGGGAGGGAAAGAACTCCCCATGTTTAGGGTGGCTTTGCAATAAACCGTTACAGACCACGTGTATTTGGCAGCAATATCTTCCCCAATATTTCCATTCAGTTTTATTAACCATCACATTTGCATAAAGGTCACCCAGGCCTTTCCTCTTGTTTGAGATGTTTTCTTAGAATAGGAGGTTGTCTGAGATGGCAATATTAAGGGTTCACAACTGCAACACACAGATGATAATGCTTTTGCAATAACGTGTGTTTTGCCAACCATCAACAATACATTCAATAGGGGGGCGGGCCAGCAGCGAGATGCGAAGGACATGAGCCTCCTGGGCTCCCGCAACCGCAGCTAAAATCCTGACCGAAACGCCTGAATTCTGATCTCTGCAGGACCTCTAAACACTCTTACCGAGTGACAGACATCCTGGGGCACAAGCGGTGTGCAAGACAGTGAAAATCGCTCCAGTGTAAAGAAGCTTGAAGCACGCGAAAGGCAGAGCGGGTGCCGACCAGCGCTCTATAAAGATGGCCACCTGAGCGAGGTCAATGTACGCACCGTAATTGGAGCCCACAGCGGTGCTGCTGGAGGGCCCGGACCGCGTCCGCTCACCACCTGCGGCGGAGAAGGAACACTGTCCCCGGGGCGGTCTAAACAATTACCAGCCCCCAAGCAAACTTCTGCAGGACCAAATTCAGTGGCAGCGGAGTGGTGTGCCCCCTCCCGCGGACTGCCGATTGTGAGGCCTGCCAGCCGTGCCCCAGAGAGTGTGCAGAGCCTGGGCAGCACCGCGGAGGCTGCGTACCGGAGGATCCCTGCCCTGCGGTGTAGCAAGCTGCCCCTTCCAACAGCGAACCTTCCGGAAGGAGACCGCTCGGAGCATGGGGACAATTGCACTGGTGAGTGCCCCCCCAACGTCCCCCACACCGCACCTCAGTGTGGCTCCCCAACACTCAACTGTCCCATCCTGAAGGAGCCCTTGGGAGCTTGGCGCTCCGTGACAACAGCGAGCACACTGCCCTGAGAGAAGGACCAGAGGGCCAGCAGTGTACCACAACAGCGGCGCGTAATACGCACGTCGTCAGGGCCACTCTCCAGCCATTAGCAGGCCTGCCCAGGGGGGCAACGCAGCTGCGAAGCCGCGACAGCACAGACACCACCCTGCACAGCGGGCAGTCAAATCGCCAGGGATCCACAGCGGATAAGACATACGTCGCCCCCAAGGCAAACCTGGGGAATGTAACAAGAAAGCCTGGCTGTGTAATTACAAACCTACGCCCTGGGCCATGACGCGGGAGGTTGCTGCCCAGGCTTTATATAACAAAATTGGCCATCAGTACAGCATCAAAGCACGGAAGAAACCCACCACACGGCGTACAACCTCCATAGACAGCCCCAACCTGCTAAGGTACCAGAAATACGCAACTATTACCAAAGGCTAAGGAAAGCAGGCACGTCTACGCAGCAACAAGTTTAAAACAGTGGGGCTAACTGCTACCGAGCTGGGTACGCACCACAGAGAGCATAACCAGACCCCATCCCTCATCGGTTCTGGAACACCACCTGTGGGCTAAAAGATTATAAGGAAGAGAGCGGTCTAAAGACATATCGCTTCTCAACCATCAAAACGGTGAGCATCACAATGGAACTATGCCTGCAAGGCTCGCCAGCAAGCATGGGGAAAGATACATCGAAGAAACTCCCCACAAAAAACAGAATAGATCAATACACCATACCCCCACTGCAAGCCCCTGACCTCCAATCACTGTCCTCAGGGGATACAGAGTCTGAACACATGATTTCTCTAAAGGACGTTATGGCCGCCATAGCAGATTCCCGACATCAATGGAGCAGAACATGGACGGGATAAGTCTGGACGTATCCCTCCTCAGACATGACACAGAAAAAACTATCAGCGCGCACTGGAGAGGCTGAACAACGCATCTCCAACACAGAGGATGGGCTACACAACATGCAACAGCAACTCCAGAGCATCACATCCAAGCTCAAGACTCTGGAGGACAGAATCGAGGAAGGAGAGGGAAGATCTAGATGCAACAATGTTAAGCATACTCGGCATACCCGAGAAAACAGAAGGCCCATGCATGGAACTCTTTCTTGAGCAATGGCTCGCAGATCTGTTCGAACCAGACTCTTACTCTAAATTCTTTTCCATAGAAAGAGCACATCGAGTGCCCACAGGTAGGCAGGTGCCCGGTGTTCCCCCACATACGGTGATAGCAAAGCTTCTAAAATATAGAAACCGTGATGCACTACTACAGCGGGCATGCGCCAAGGGTACAATCACCTTCAACGGCTCCAAGATTGCCTTCTTCCCCGACTACACAAGGGAAGTGCAGAAAGCCAGACAATCTTTTGACCATCTCAAAAGGCAACTCCAAACACTGGGAGTCAAATACGGTCTGCTCTTCCCCACTCAGCTCAAAATCTACCGTAAAGGAACTACAGTCCACTTCAACGACCCAAAGGCGGCATGGCTCTGGGCCGAGCAGCACATAGAAGGAGACTGGTCGACATCTCGTAGCAATAGGGGAAGAAACCCCAGAATACCGACTGACCAGCAACAGGCACCTTTGCAGCTGCCAGTACAAGACCGGCCGGAAGACATAGGTGACTGACCCCTGCCTTGATCTCCAACAGAGCCCTGAAGCTTAGCAGTGCGTACAAACTGAACCACCTAACGATCCGCAGAGCAACCCAACACCTAGTACAAGGTGTTACATGTTCTCACGATGCGGCTACAAGGAAGTCATTCGCCCTCGCGTCCAGGGCCCCCCCCTCTAATTTTATTTTACTACAGTAGAAACGGTAGCAACCCCCAGTCACACACCTCAATGGGGTAACTACCTGAGTCTTAGTTTAGTTCAGTGCATGTAAGTTGTCCGGTTGACAACTGAGAGTTCTTATGTTCGGGCGACCGATGTTTCTAGTTGGGAGGAGTATAAGGTAGGGGGCTATGGGTTTGTTTAGTTTGGTTATGAATTGGACCAGTCACAGTCAAGCACAAAGCATACTGAAGTCAGATAAGAGGGCAACAGCACACAAGCACGGTTTAGTTTGGCTGTCAAGCCACCTTCCTCAGCACACATCTCTCTAACTGCGGGTAGACATGGCATCACATAGCACCACTACCAGCACCCCCAAAATTCTCAAGTTTATGACATGGAATGTCATCAGCCTGGGCAATGGGGTCAAGCACCGCCTGGTCGGGCAATTCCTAAATAGACACACCCCGGACATAGTATTTCTGTCTGAGACCCACCTCACAGGCACAGACTACATCCTATTTAAACACACAAAATATAGACTCGCACTACATGCAGGCTTCACCATGGGCGCACAGGGGTTCATGATACTAATACACAAGAAACTCCCCTTCCACATAAGTACAGTCAACCAGGACACCGGTAGCAGATACATATATGCGACAGGCACACTCTGGGAACAATCTATTGCACTGTTAGCCATCTATGCGCCACCCACCCTACTATCGTCGTTACTTACCGAAATTTCCCCATTGATCACAGAAGATACGTCTAAAATCATGATTATGGGAGGCGACTTTAACAAAGTCATGGATACGGGTCTGGACCGCTCACATCTACGCAGCAGAAACCCCAGCATACCTACCAACCTTGCCACATTTACAAACGGCCTGGGCCTGTGTGACACATGAGGAGACCTCCACCCCAACACCAGAGAATACTACTATCACTCCGGGGCACATGCCTCGCTCTCTAGATTAGATTACTTTTTTCTCCAATCAACTGATTTACACAAGGCACATGAGGCATATCTACTCCCCAGAGGAATCTCTGATGACTCCCCACTGATGCTAGCACTCAATACATCCAGGCCGACTCCCCCGCCTAGTTGGCGCCTCAATAACTACTATTTGGGTATTCCAGACCAGGCAGATAAGCTCCAAGAGACAACCAAAACATATTTTGAGCTAAATACAGAGTCCGCATCGGATCCTGAGATGCTATGGGAGGCCTACAAGGCAGTACTGAGAGGTGAAATCAACTCATGGACTACCGCATACAGGAAAAAACATCTTCACAAGGTACACAAGGCGGAAGGGCAGGTAAAACAGGCAGAGGAAACACATAACTCAAGATACGCCCGACATGAATCGGGCTCTACTACTAGCACAGAAGCGATTCCAGAACATAGCCCTAGACAATGCTAGGCATGCTCACAAAACGATGCGGGCGAGGATATATGAAACAGGGGACAAAGCCAGCAAGATGTTGGCGTGGCTGGAGCACAGGGAGCAGGGTCGCAGCCATGTCAGACAGTTAGAGACAGGAGGCCCAAACCCACTAGTATCAGACCAAGACATAGCACAGGGATTTAAAGACTACTATGCAGAGCTCTACAAGACACCCACCACCCTTACAGACGCTTAAATCATAGATTAAATTAATTTCCCCACTTTAAACATGGCACAACAGGACTTACTAGAGAAGGAAATCACAGAGGAGGAGGTGCTGGGTGCCATGTCTGGTCTCCAATCCGGCAAGTCACCGGGTCCCAACGGCTTCGCAATCGAGCTATGGCGGAAAGTGGGAACAAACGTAATTGCCCCGCACCTACTGCGTATGTACCAGCACGCACGGGTCCGGGGCATCCTATCCCCAGACCTAAGAGAAGCCACAATAATAGTGCTACCCAAGACGGATATACCTCCCGAAATCTGAAGCTTATACAGACCTATTTCACTTATAAATAGTGAGACCAAAATATTTGCCAAAATACTAGCAGACCGACTGCAGCAAGTCATCTCCTCCCTGATCCACCGTGACCAATGCGGTTTCATGCCCCAAAGATCAACACGTATGAACCTCTACAGGCTACATCCAGCCCTGGAAAGGGCTGGCAGTCTCCAGGGTCTGTTAGCTCTATTAGCAATCGACTTTGAAAAAGCCTTTGATTCAGTGTGATGGGAGGCCATCTGGGAAATAATGCGGCACATGGGCATCGGCCGGTACTTTATGAGCTGGGTGCAACTATCATACAACTGTTCAAGGGCCAGAACTAAAGTCAATGGCTGGCAATCGGATTCCTTTAGATTAGGTAGAGGCACAAGGCAGGCTGCCCCCTATCTGCTATGATCTTCGCGATCGCCATTGAACCCCTGGCTATACACCTACGAAACACCTCACGATGGTCAGACACATGGGAGGACAGAGTCTCACTCTATGCAGATGACCTGCTCATCTATTTGAAAGACCCGGTCAACTCCTGTCACAGAGTCACACGCATGCTATAATGATACGAGGCATTTAGTGGTCTCCACGTAAATTGGTCCAAATCCCCACTATTCCCCATAGGCAGCACAATAGCTACAAAACCAGCAAACTGTCCCTATCGTATTTTGACAGAACAGTTTAAATACCTTGGCGTACAAATTACAAAACACCTTAGAGACTACATACCCATGAACTTACATCAACTTGATTTGCGGAGGATACTCGCCATTGGATCTACCTGCCACTGATGCTGATGGGTAGGGTTGCCTTGTTCAAAATGATTGCGTTTCCTAGGTTTCTGTATATCCTGCAAAACGCACCACTGCATATCCCACAACACAAATTCCTCAAAATTGATCGTATCCTCAGGAAATTACTCTGGTGCAGGGGCCACCCACGGATAGCTCTCCCTACACTTCAATGGTCCATCTGGGAGGGGGGATCGGACTGCGCAGGCTGCAAACATACTATTAGGCCGGCCAAATGGCGGTGGTGAACGACATGCTTCACGAGGACGGGAACTTGCCGCACATCAAAGGGATCAACACCAACAGTACAACAACACCCCTGGAACTCTTGTACTGTGGTCTGGGAGGTACATCGCCCCCCACTATGGCGACACATATTACTATAATCTGGGCAGAAACACACCAATACATAGGGTGGGACTCATAACTGACACTGGTCCAACCGTTGTGGAACAACAGACTCCTCCTTGAAATAAGGAAGCTTCCCAAATGGTCCGCATGGGACAATCAAGGAATCACAAGAATTGGAGATATAGTGCGGGAAGGCAAAAAGATCCCGTTTGAGACACTAAGATCTGATTTTTCCCTCCCAATCAAAGAAAGATACCACTATACCCAAATGAAGCATGCACTACAATCTAACCTGCAGAACATTAGGGACATGCCAGAAACACCCCGATGGAACGTAACATAGTCCAGGAACAAATTAAACACAAAATCACCTCAACCATGTACAATGTGATCACGTCCTTTGCTACACCGGAACTGACCAGCCTGAAAGCTAAATGGGAATGGGACATTGGGACATTACAACCAGAGGACTGGAGAGAAGCTCTGATGTACCCCTGGGAAGTAACCATTTCATCCAGGCTCAGACTGGTCCAATTTAAGATCCTGCATCGTACCTATTATCCGAGAGTGGCACTGTTCCGGTGGGGCAGAGCTCCAGACCCGCAATGCCTACGCTGAAAACGTGAGGAAGGGGCCTTCTTCCATATCTTATGGGAATGCAACAAGATACAACAGCTCTGGCAGAAATGTTGCGATAAATTGTCCAGAATCTTAGGCAAGACAATACAGAGGGGACCAAAGCAGCTACTACTAGGGGTTTCTGACAAATGTGATCTGTCACGATACGAGAAGTTGCTCTGGTCGACTGCCACAGTGGTACTCAGAAGGAAAATTGCACAACTGTGGGGGTCGGAGACAACACCAAGCTATGACCAGTGGGTCACAGACGTAGACATATACGCAACAATGGAACGCTGAGTGTACGCTGCGAGGGGTTGCCCCCAGGAAGCGAACAAAATATGGCAAAGATGGGAGAACGCTCGCTGAGTGCCCGGAGATGCATCACAAACATCATACCCCCTGTAGACTGGGCAATGCCACTCAGGTGGGTCCGACATGAATAGACTGGCATACGAGAACCGTCACCTAATGTTTGACGGTCCTAGGGGCTGGGGCCCCCTATTTTCTTTTCTCCTTTTTCCCTTTTATGCAAAGTATTATTTGTAATGTTTACTCATGTTTGAAAATCCAATAAAATTTTTGATTAAAAAAAAGAATACATTCAGAAGCAGAGCAGAGCATCTTGAGTAATCATTTTCGGATTACAGTCTATGGGCCTCATTACACGGACGGCGGTAAAAGGGTTTACCGGTACCGGTAAGGGTACCAGTGCCGGTAAACCCTTACCGCCTTACTACGGGGTCCCTTTGTGGGACCCTACCTTAACGGCTGGTTTTACCAGCCGTTAAGGACGGGACCTGCAAAGGAACCTAGGAGGTAATTACAGTACCGCAGTTTGCGGTACTGTAATTACCGCCTTCCTCATTCCCATTGAGCCCTATGGGAGCAAAAATGGGAATGGGGAAGGGTCATGGGGAATGGGGAATTACCGCCCCCACACACCTTGGAATAGGGCGGTAATTCCGCTATTCACCATGGAGGACTTGGTAAAATACCGGTGGCACCCATGGCGCTAATACCGCCATGGTTACAGCCGTCCGTGTAATGAAGTCCAATGTTAATAGTTTAGGAGAATTGCATATAGGGAAACTTATCTTCATCCCCACTCAGCTCTATTGTTGAAACAAATGGATAAGGACATTCCCATGTTGTTGGTGAGATGCCCAGGCCGTTATGAGTACCTATCATTATACCAGCAGAGAGATGCTCAATATGACCTTTTATCGCAGGGTTAAGGAAATGGGAATACCCATCAAGATAGGGTTTTTCAGACAGCCATGTTTCTTGTAGTATACAAATCTCCAATGTTTTCAAACTGAAATTGCTTTACTGAAACAAGTGAATGAATCCTCGAGTGTACCAAGAGGCAATTCAAATTAATTGATTGCCTCCTACTTGGTATTAGAATCTTCGCCACTATTTAGCTGTTTAGATATGTTTTAATTTGTAAGGTTCTTGCTAACCAAAGCCAATTATCCTTTCTTCACTTTTTCAAATCTCTTCTCATGCAACCAAACCTTCCTCTTATTGGGAGCTTTATTAAAGCAGGTAACCTGCATCAATGAAGTTCCAACCAACAAATCACGTCATTGAAGCAGGTTTGTTTGGAATTTTTCAATAATGACATTTCAGTTGGATTAGAAACTTCTGTTAAATCATAACCATATGGTAATAACTGGTCATCCGATGACAATAACACATGCTTTGAGTTGATATGAAATACAACACTATCTGTGGACGACTCCCGAAGAGGCAGAGCATCCCTTCCTGTGTTTGGCCCTGTGCACACCTGCAGGACTAACTGATCAGCGAAGTTGGGGGTTGTGGCTAGCAGCAGTTCAATGCGGACGTGTTGCTCCTGAGCTCTTAGGCCGGCCCCTATAAATCCAGTATAGAAATCCTGAAATATGCACAGAATAATGGATCTTTGGTGACAGTAGGGTTCCTCATCGAACTGGGAACCCACTGCTCTGTTGGGAAAGTGAGACGAGTGAGGGAACCAGCAAGAGTGCAGCACAGCGGCCCCAGATGCACTTTGAGAGTGGAGAGAGCCATTCGGTGTAGGCCGGTAGAATGCCTGAGGAATGGCCATCTGACACAGTTGTGCAGTAACCACAGCTCCATATCATGGGGGCAGCTCACAACCCTGGCAAGTTGTTAATAGAGTAAAGAACATGGAGGTGGCGGCAGGGTGGCGGGGGTGTAAAGTAAGGGGCCACCCTACCGTTTTGGGAATGGAGCGAGCCACTGCATAGCGCATGATCAGGGAGGTGCAGTGGGGTACCCTGAGTGCTCAGATGCCACAGCCAGCACACTAATGGACCCCGACACTCATCAGAGGAAAAATAATTGGCGAACTGAAGGTGGAGAAATGCCAGCACATGGGATGTACGTTGCCGGGAGAACCCTGAAGGGGAGGCGCAAGTACTGTGAAAGCTTTGGGTGAACTCCTGGAGTGCCCGGGACTGCCAGCTAGTATCCGGTTGAAAGCACTGCAAAACCCTTTTGAGGGACTGGAGGACCGTCGAGGAGCTGAGGGAATTGCCTACGGGCCTGGCATTGCTGCAGGATCTGTGACTACGGAGCTGCCACCCTCCCTCCCCCTTCCTTCCTTTTATTTGTTTTTTCAGAGCGGGGGCTGTGTGGGTGATACAGAGGAGATCAGGGCAGAGTTTGGTGTAAGGGGGAGGCCCAGAGGAACGTCCAGGTGTTAACAGAAGGGCGAGGGGACTCGCAATTGGTTGCTGGACCAGTCTGTGCCTTCCTGGTGGGGAGGAACTGTGGTGAGGATTGGGGTCAGAACCACCATGGTGAAAGGTCAACTAAGAATGGCGAAGTACACAGATTATAAGCCTAAGCACCCGAGGCCTGAGGTGGTACTGCAGGAGAGTAAGGGGGCACCGAAGAAAACCCCCAGGACGGGTCACATTGGACGCACTGATGGAGGCAAATCAGCCAACCAGATTCTCGCAGGAGGGGAGTATTAAGGAGGTGGGAGTTGATGTTGCCCTGGTGCGAACTGACCTCTGCAAGGTGTGTCAGAGAGTGATGGAGGTAAAACAGAGAGTAAGTTCAGTGGAAGACGATCTACAATGCCTCAATAACCAGGTGGGTGGCTTGGTGGGAGCGAATCGGTCCTTGGAAGCTAGAGCAGTAGATGCGGATGGACGCTCCTGGCGAAGTAATATATGCCTGGTGGGGGTGCCGGAGAATGAGGTGGGACCCTGTGTGGAGTTGTTTGTGGAACAGCTACTCCTGGAAAAGATGCAAGTGAAGGGCCTCTCACGGCTCTTCACAGTGGAAAGAGCGCACAGGGTACCAGGGCCCCCCAAGCGTAATAGTGGCGAAGATTCTAAATTTCAGGGACAGGGATGCTATCCTTCATGAGTCTCTAAAGATTGGTTATGAGCTGGGCAGTGCGAAGATAAGGATTTTCCCTGAAGTTACAGTGGCAACATAGGACCTTCGACGGGGTGAGACAGCGCATCAGAAAGCTGAACATAAAATATATGATGCTCTGTCCTGACAGGTTGAAGGTTTTGGCAGAGGTCAAATCGTGGGTTTTCACATTGCCGCAAGAGGGGTGGGCCTGGCTTGAATCTACCAGGCTGTACCTGGAACAGAGGGGTGAGGGACTAGGAAGTGCCCCACGGACTGGAGACTGAGAGCAGCTGGTGGGGGTGTAGGTCTGCACATTGGGGAAAGGCCTAGGATGGGGGTGGGGTTGAGTGGTGGGTGATGGAACGGCAGCAGGACAGTGCTGTGCTTATCTCTTGACCAAGTGGGTGATGCCGGGGGAATGGCTGAGATGAAGCCCCACATTCAGGGTCACCCGTTTGGTGGAGGGGAGAGGGATGTGGATGGGATAACTGAGTTTCAATGGAAGGGGAAGGAGTGGACGGGGGTATGAGTTAGGGGCAGGAAGGCGTACAGGGAAGTAGGGTGGGATGGGGTGGGTAGGTTTAGGGGAGAGTAGTTGCGGGTACATGGGGGAAGGAGTTTGGGGCTTTGGGAAAGGGTTGTTATTGGGGTGAGGGAGGCAGCCGCAGGGGAATTTGGCGGGATGGGGAGCGAGGCGAGGGACACATAGTTCTCCCTGGTGGTACAGGTGGGTATGGGACCCGGATCTCGGAAAGGGGACACATTGGGGGAAAATATGCATTTTTTCCTTAGCTTAAGGGTCGTTGGGGACGGTGGTGTCCTGTGGGAGACATTGAAAGTGGTGATTAGGGGGGTTTGTATATCTCAGGTAACAGGGATCAGAAGTTACAAGAAGCAATTCGGAGGGCCGAGGAGGAGCTGGCGAATTTGGAGAGCGACCTGGTGGGGACGGAGGGCACTGCCAAATTTTGATGACAAATTTCGAGAACAACCAACGAGATGTCAGAATTCACGGGGAGGGAGATAAGGCAGGGAGGCTTTTTGCCTGGTTGATAAGTCGGGACAGCACACCATTATTTAAATCTGTACGGGTACAAGGGAGGGGACTTGTGCCCAGCAGAGAATTCATGAGTTTTTCCGGTTGTTTTACCAAGATTTGTATACAAGTGAGGGGATGTATTTGCTGGAAGATGCAGTCGAGCTGCTGGAGCTGCTACAGATGCTGGTGTTAGCAGTGGATTTTAGGTAGGGGATGGAGGGTTAAATTGAGGAGGAAGACATACGGGGGACCTTGCAGGCAATGAAGAAGGGTAGATCTCTTGGAAGTGTGGGTTTCATGGTTTCATTGTATTGTGAGTATGCAGATTCTGCTGGTCCCATGGCTCAAGTAGGTCTTTGATGAGGCATTTGAGACAGGGCTGCTTCCAGCCTCTATGAGAGAGGCAGTCATATCAGTTTTGTTAAAGGATGGGAAAGATCCACTGGACTGTGAATCCTATCGTCGTATTTCGTTATTAAATGTCGACGCAAAGATTTTGGGTAAGATTTTGGCAGTCAGACTATCGGCTGTGGCTCCGGTACGAGTGCCTTTGCCGTTTACATTACGTGATGGACCAGGTGAACTGCTAGAGTTGGAAATGGCACTCGTGTCCTTTGACGCAATGAAAGCCTTTGAATCCTTAGAATTGGAGTGGCTGTTTCGAGTGTTGAGGGCCTACAGGCTTGGGGCAAACATTTGTCGCTGGTTAGTCTGCTGTATAACAAACCAGTTGCAGCGGTGAAGACAAATGACTGGGTGTCGCAATAGTGGGCCTTGGGTACAGGCACACAGCAGGGGTGCCCGGTCTCGCCGATTCTATTTTCCATGGCATTGGTGGTACTTGAGAAAGGAGATAAGCAAGGCGGGGATACTAGCAGGATTGGTGCAACATGTAGTTTCTTTAGATGCAGATGGTCTGCTGGTGTATGTGGGGAACCCGCAGACAACATTCCAATACTGCTCGAGAAATTAGGGAATTTCCAGAGGTTATCGGGGTTCTGGGTCAACAAAGAGAAATCCCTTTTGTTCCCTTTTGGAGGTCTCAGGGACCTAGATCTTGCTGCCCTCCTGGAATGGGAGATCCGTTGGGAGGGGGAAACCATTCTGGTATCAGGGAATCCAAATGTTTCACGACTTAGAAGACACTTTTGTGTATAATATGGGGAGGGAATTGTAAGGGGTAGAGGACTCAATTCAATTTTGGAAGAGACTACCTTTGTCATTTATGGGAAGGGCAGTGATTTGCAAAATAGTGATATTACCAAGGTTGCTCTATTATTTCATCAACAATCCCTATGTGATCAAAAAGGTGTTCTTTAGGATGTTGGACAAGAGGTTGGGGGAACTGCTATGAAACGTGGGGAGAAGAAGGGTGTTCCTGGTGACTTGGCGGCATCCACGACTGGACTGGGGTCTTAACGTGCGGACTATGAGCTGTACTTTTTAGTGGCACAGCTGCAAGCAGTGCTGGCATGGGAGGACGCTACTGGAGAGCTGTTGAGGGGGCTGGTGGGGACCCTTCCGGCATCTCAGTGATGGGTGGAATTGTTGTGGGTCATGCTAAGGACAGAGGGGGGACAAATGTGTTCCAAATGATAAGGATAGTATGGAAAAATATTCTGGGGAGGCTGCATGTAGGAGGACTATATAGTGCAGCTCTGCCCTGGAGTGTGGATCAGAAGCTACAACAAGTACTCAGGAGGGTAGGGATCAGGAGGCTAGGGGATAAAGGGTGCCGGACAATGGGAGACCTTTTTGAAGATGGAAGGTTGATGCCATTTGTGTACTGGTACAAGCAGTATGGGGTCTCCAAGGGACACTTCTTAACGTTTAGGGCGGTGACTAAGAGGTTAGCCGCGATATGGAGGGAGATGCCAGAGGAGCCCAGTGTGAGCCCGCTGATGCAGATGATAATTGAGCGTAATGGAGGTGGGGCCAAAAGCTCCCATGTTCACCAGGTAGTGCAGAGTGAGCTCCTCTGTAAGGCCTGGGGGAGAAAGTAAAGTGGAAAAGGGATATGGGTGGCCCAATATCGGAGGAGGAGTGGTTGAACATTTTCGGGGCGGGTTCTCGGTTCCAGCTTATTCAGTTTAACACACTGCATAGAGTATATGAGAATCCGGCCAAGATTCATGCCATGAATGATGCCCTCAGTCAGAATTGTCCGCAATTTGGGATAGGGCCGGCAGGGCACTGGCATATGATTTGGGGATGCATGGTTATTACACGTTACTCAGAGGCAGTTATATCTAAGATCAGTGTGCTGCTGGGTTCCGCGTTCCGTTGTTTGATGTTTAGGAAAAATGACAATTAAAACATTCATTAAAAAAAAGAACTGAGCAGCGAAGTTCCTGAGCAATGCTTCAACCCATAGACTGGTGAGACCAACCAGACTCAACGCTTTCTTGAGGATACATCCATCCTGAGCCTTCAGAAGTGTCCCTGGAACAACCGGTGGATTGATCAGCTCTCCAGTGGGCTACCTCACTAGACAAGTCGCCGTTCTGCATTCACTGCCAGACCTTCATTAGTTGCCAGATTGTGGTGTGAGTTGTCTTCCTGCTGAACCTCAGCCTTCCAGCTTTAATGGATCATGCTCTGGAAGGTCATCTTCAAACTTGACTGGAAGGACGCCTGCCGTCCCTTGTTTGCTGTGACCGTCACTGCATTGGTGCTGTCTACAATTCTTCATTTCCAATGGTTGAGCTCTGCTGCTGGAACCGACCGGAAGTATCCTTGCACTTGCAGCTCCTAGATACCTCTCACTAGAAGCAATGGCAGGAAAACCTTCCTCCAGCGACCCCCAGTTGACCCATCTAGTCCGCTGGGAACAACAGAGGCATGGATAAGTAAACGCAAATCATTTGTCCCCCCCTGTTCACCTTAGAATAAACTTGGGTTATTCCATTCCATTCCTTTTTGATCATTGCATCTAAATGCATCTGTACCCAAAAAAATGGGAACATCATTTTACTTACCATTAACTTTGTTGAATATCTTCCATGGACCATTTCACCAACACAGGAACTCTTCCTACATCAGACACTTTTTTTCAGAGAAGAAGCTTTGTGACATTTGGGCACAAGGCCCCACTCTTCATGGGATTGGAAAGTTAGGGTATATTTCTTGTGACTTGGACTCCATCTTACTGCATCACTTGCTTACCTTCTTTTGTTGAATATGTTATTGACTGAATTCATAAGAACCTGTGGTGACTATATATTTTTATCAGTGAGAGTTGTATAATATTATCACCTGCTTGTTCCATTTCCTAGTGTGTGCTTTGGGCCTAGAATAAATATATTAATTTTGTACTTACCTGTCTAAATTGAATTCTTGTGTGCTTCATTGAGTGGACACATTGTGGACCCCTGGCCCCTCTCACACTCTCTTAAGAATAGCCTTGACTGCTCTCACTGCTACCTTGATTTGGTTTTGGCTAACCTAGAAATCCATCTTAACATATATCAGCAGAAATAGAAAATCGGTTTTAACAATAGAATAAGCATAACAATATGAAGGAGGATATCAGTACTTTGGTAGCAACGAAGGTCAAGAAGGAGCGAACTTTTCAAATGTTAAATAGATTATATCAACAGGTGCATGAGGAAACAGAGATATGGGGCCTCATTACGAGTTTGGAGGTAAGTAACTGTCCTTACCGGCATGGAGCAAATACTGTGTCTGTGTAGTAAAGAGCCCGCTAATAGAGGGCTATTACGAGTTTGCAGGCACAAGCTTTGTGCCATGATGGTAACGACATGCCGCTACAGTCCAAAAAATGGACCTTAGCGCATTCATCGAAAGCGCTGACAGCACTACCGGCATCAATGGATACGGCATAAGTGGGCACTGCTATTAGTGGTGACTGCTATTAGCGGTGCCTGTAAATAAGCGGAACCGGAAGTAGCGTCATCGCATATGAACGGGAAAGAACACAGCAGCCATCTTGAAAAACACAATCCATTGAACTTCACATACCACCACATCACCATGGGCAAGGCCCTGAAGAAAGGTGCTGCGAGCATGCGCAAGGTGCATTTTTCGGAGGATGAGCTAAACATGCTCGCGGACACCCTTGCAGAAAATGGGGATTTCGTGTTTGCGGCAGATATGAGTCGACTTACCATTATGAGGAAGAAGGAGATCTGGGAGGTGACACGTAAAGTCAGTGCGGTCGGTACTAACCCCCGCACTGTGAAAGAAGTGCGTAAGCGCTGGGACGACCTGCGCCTACGCGCGGGAAACATTCTGGCAGCTAACAGGAGCCAGAGCATGGAAACAGGTGGCGGAGCAAGCCCTCCAATCAAGACTACTCGCTGGGAGGAAACATGTGCCAGGACGATTGGGATGGAGTCAATTGAGGGAGTGGGAGAAAAGGAGCGGGGAGCGCCGTCATCGACAGATGTAGGTGAGTGTCCACACAAACCACTGTAATGCAAAACATGATGATATACCACAAATGTGACAGTGAAATGAGCCAATGCATGGGCCATCAAACACACATGTACACCACCCTGCCTATAGGCTGTCCTCAGAAACATCACATCCACATGCATCGAGCACCTCAAAGCCATACCTGACACATACCCCACAAGCATGTAAATGTCATGTGTCACACAGCACGCATTGCATAACTGCAAGGCACGTCACACAGCATGCACCACCTCATACATGTGTGACTCAGACGTATGCCTGCATGACCTACCCATATGGCAAGCAACCTGTATGTCACAACTCCAAAACCAAATCCCCTCAAATGGGTAGAACTGCATCAATACCAATAAATGCATGATGCATGTAGAACCATCACTGATGCTGTCCCTCTCCCTGTCCCCCGCAGGCTCACAATCTGACAGCGAGGGCCAGGACTCCGCGGCACAGGCCACAATACCCAGTAAGAAGGCCTGAGGCACGGTAGGATGCAACAGGCCTTCTACATCAGGAGGCACAGCCAAACCTGGACTGCCACAGAAGGCCAAAGCATCACAGGATGCACTGGCATCGGGGCGGCAAAGGGCCACTGACACTGCAAAAAGTGCCCACACCAGTTGCTACCACCACACAGGAGCCAGTGGCAGATGGGCCACTGTCCCTTGCCAACATTTCTGTTGGTGAATCAGCTGCGACTGCTCCCCTGACAGACAATGAGGTACACAGCCAAACATCCGGACCACGTGGCATTCCCAGGCCGCAGCAATCACCCCACCTCACCCCACACAGCACACCCATGAGCAGTCTGGAGGGGCGTCATGGCCAGGAAACTTGAGCCCCATAGAGAGCACACATGATGTGGGGCCCTTGCCGCATGCTGCATCAACCTCCACTGGTGTCAGGGACGGAGAGCAGAGAATGGCACTCATAGAACAGTGCCAGGAGGAGCTCACAGCGCTGGTCGGACAGCATGTGACCGAAGGTGCCCTGGCAAGGCAGGAGTGCCACCAACACACTCCGACCCTTAAAGTTGCAATGGAGGCGAGTACGACTTGCATCTGCGATGAGCTGGCTGCTGTGAGGCAGGTCCTCAGCCGCATTGCAGATGCCATGGAGGCCCAGCGTCCCGCACAGGGACTGGAGCAAGCGAGCACGTGCTCCTCTGCCAGCTCCACGCAGACAAGCCCCCTGCGCAGACCTTGCGGCGGTCAGACATGCCGCCACCAGAGGCTGGTAGAGGACATGGAAAGTAGGGGCAGCCTGGCAAAGGCAACTGTTGCAAACTCATGCTGCATTGAGGGTAGTTCTGGAGTGAGGGGGGAGGGTGTGTTGGGTAGTTCTGGGGGAGGGGGAGAGGGTGTGTGGGGTAATTCTGGGGGAGAGGTAGGGGGAGGGGGTAGAGGGTGTGTGGGGTAGTGCTGGGGGATGCGGAGGGGGGAGAGGGATAGAGCACTTTGTATATACTTCTTGTTTAATACACCCATTGTGTCAAGTAAAATCACATGACTGGAAATTGGTTATTGTGTATGTGTACTTTATTGGTTAACAGTGCACAGTGTCCATGTCCCCCCCACACCTAGTGCCCTGAGTCCCACCTCCATGGCACCCTCCGCATCCATGTGTCTTATTAATATTGATCTAACACATTCTGGCACACATCACGTCCCTCCTGTGCAATGCCACCTGCCTGACATGCAACCCCATCTTCTTCCTCTTCCTCATCCTCATCCTCACCCGGTGCATGCTGGTCAATGTCAAGTGGCAGTGGTACGTTTCTCTGGATGCGCATGTTGTGCAGCATGGCACAGACTATGGTGATCTTTCCCACCTTCTCAGGCCTGTACAGAAGTGCGCAACCAGACCTGCTGAGGCAGCAAAACTGTGCCTTCAACAGGCCAAAGGTCAGCTCGATCACCACACGGGTACGGGTATGGGCACCATTGTAGTCCTCTTCGTGCCTGTTCTGCGGGTTCCTGACAGGGGTGAAGAGCCACCTCTTCAAGGGATTGCCAGCATCACCTGCATGGGTGCTACATTGGGTATGTGTGAGTGATTTCATGACCTGTACTTATCACTCACATGCCTGCAGTTATTTGTTGTCCACATCCACATATCCCTGCATGAATGGAGACATTCCAACTATCCACAATGTGTGAAGTCACATGGTCCACAGGTGTGGGTTGCATCGTCAAGTTGATGCAGGGTGTCCACTTCCTTGCCAGTGTTCATGCACTGTGGTTGCCTACGGCAGTAGTTGCAACGTTGCCACCAGTATCATCATGATCTGCCATTCCATGCTTGATGTCCTCATGCTGGCATGCTGCGCTTCTGTGGTGGTGTGCTAGTGACTATCTGTGTATTGGCTTTGTGTGATTCATTTGTGCGCACTCATGGACGCATGTCCGGTCTAGTGCTGTTCAGCGGGCATTTGCATTGGGCATACTCACAGCATGTTGCTGCATTGTGTTGCAGAGGGTACGGTCTGATGATGTGCAGTGTACATGTTGATGGATATAGCATGGTTGCACTACTGGCATGTTGTCATTGTTGTGCAGTTTACGTCTTTCATATAGATTTCAGGTGTCAAGTTCAGTCTGGGATGCTTTGGGGCACAGTGTATTACAGTATGGGCATTGTCCAGTTGCACACCCAATGCCACCCAGGTGGAGTATGCATCTCTACCCCCATTACACTGCCATGTGCTTGCCATGCAACTCACCAAGCAGCCAGGCACATCGTCCAGCATGTCGGTCCATTTAGCGTGGTATCGGTGGATTCCGCAGGACCATTGAATCATGGGTTTATGTGGGTTATCGGGCAGAACAATGTGTGAAGATCTTGGTTGGGTCACATTCCATTTGCACATTGATGGTGTTTTGTTGCTTGCAATTGTGGTACACCACCGCCATGGCATGTGGGACCACCAACTCCACTTTGGTGCAGTCGAGTGCACCAATACAATTTGGCATGCCTGCCAGTGCATGGAAGCCAACTTTTGTATCACATGTGTCCTAGGGAGTCCGTGGTAGGGATATGTAGTCACGTGTGTGCTTCAGGAGGGTATCCTGCATGCGAGAAAATAAGGGTTGTGATATGCCATGCATGTGCCCCACTGTATGCTGGCAGGTGCCTGTTGCAAGGAAGTGGAGCACCGACACTACCTTCAGTAGAGGGGGGAATGCGGTGCGTATTTCTATGAGGCTGACCCATGTATCATGTCCACGATGGTGGTGATGGTGTCCCGGTCCAGACGGTACAGAGTGTGGATCTGCTCAGGGGTTAGGTTGAATGGACAGGCTCTGATGCGAGGCATTGGGGGCTGCCTACGTGGTACCACTGGCTGCATTGGTCGGGCATGCTAGGCCTGCCTCACCCTCCTTCTCCTCCTGCATCTCCTCTGTGGTGCCCGGTGTTGTTGTTGCTGGTGTAGCAATGGAAGCATGTCCTCCAGCCCCAGCATTGCTACTACTAGTGAAATCATTTTGGTGTGGGAAGGGGTGTGGTGTGTGTGTGTGCTCCTTTTGTGCTGAGCCTCAACCTGTGCTGATTGTGTGCACCTGTGGCATTTGGGAACACTGCACATAGAGTTTTACGGTTGGTTCACGATGCCGGTATTACTGGCATGCCGCTATCCCCTATTAGCGCCTTCATGATGCCGGTATTTGCATGTCCGCCTGACTTGTGATGTCCTCCCATTAGCAGCATGGCGGTATTGCCGGCCCGATGGGCTGCATGCCCGCGCCCTTGCCGCTATCAGAGGCACCGTTATTAGCGGTGCCTCTAAAACCGGGGTCTTAGGTCGGAATAGCCTGGTGTGGTCTGCGATGCCGGTAATACTTTACCAGCATCGTTTTTCCATTACCTCCAACCTCGTAATGACCCCCATGGTGTTTAAAGGATAAGGCAGAATCAAAGTAAAGTCCCAGATTACGGGCAGTAGATGAGATAGGATGCTGGGAGGGGGGAAATTAAATAAAAGGAGGAGGTAAAGGCGAGGGAATGGTATCAGAAGGGAAGAAAAGTACTTCAGTTTTAGTAGTATTAAGTGTGAGATAGTGAGCGTACATCCAGGATTTAATAGCCAGTAAGCAAGAAGATAGTTGATGTGTATATCAGCTGGGAAGGAGGAAAAAGACAGAAAAATCTGAGTGTCATCAGCATAGAAATTATGTGATAGATCAAAGGAAGTAATAACTTTAGCCAAAGGAGAAGTATAAAGAGAGAAAAGGAAAGAACCAAAAAAACGGTCCTTGCGGGACACCATGGGCAAGAGAAAAGGAGTCTGAGTTTGTCCCTCCCCATGAAACACAGAATGTCACTTGAGACTGATAGAATCTAAACCAAGAAAGAACAGAGCCAGAAAGACCAAAGGATAAAAGAGAAGCTAATAAGAGTGAGTGATTAACAGTGTCAAATGCAGTAGAAAGATCTAATAAAATAAGGAAGAGGAGTGCTTAGAGTGGCGTTCTGTGAGTAAGGAATTTAGGACTGACAGAAGAGCTGTTTCAGTTGAATGCATGGGGCGTAAACCTGATTGATACCGAGGAAGAATCAAACTATTAGAGATGAAAGTGGAGACTTGAGAATAGACAAGGCGCTCATGTAATTTAGAAAGATATAGCGAATGTTTGATGAAAAAGAGGAGTCATCACAAGGCTTTTTTAGAATGGGAATAATAGAAGCATGTTTAAATGAATAAGGAGATGTAGAGGTTAAAAGACAAATGTTGAAGAAAGATGTAAGATAGGAATTGGCAGAGGGGAATAGACTTTAGAAATAAGGACAGATGGGATGGAGTCAGTTGGTGCAGCAGTAGGATGAGCTTGAGTCAACAAAGGAGAGCTAAGGTTCTACCACAATCTTTGGTCTTCCATTCACCCGACTTGCCCCTTTGAAATCTGTTTTCAACACTTCTATTCATGTACTTTTCTGTCTGGCTTCACGTGATTCAATTTGTTCTGCTCTTCTTACACTTGGCTGGCTCTCATTTCAAGATCAATGCAAATGTAACTTTTTATGTCTTGTCTTTAAATCAATTTGTTTTCTTACTCCTATCTCTCTTCAATGGTTTCATTCTATATCCCTTCTCATTCTCTTCGCTCTTGTTCTCAATTTCGTCTTGTAGTGCCACTTCCTCTTTGTGCACAGTCAAGTTTTTGTACATTTCTCATCTTGCTCCCTTGGAATGGAACACTCTGTGCACGTCGAATCGACTGAGGGTGAACAGAGAGCCAAGGCTGTGAGGAACTGGCCAATTTGACTGAAAATATTTAACCGTATGGCCTAGTTGACCCAATTTAGGCTATACAAAAGTCTCAGGAGGATAGCTCAGGGGCAACATGCTCACCTTGGAAGCAAGACGACACAGAGCACCACAGGTCCGATCCCCGGATCCATGCTTAGAGACCTCTGGGTAATAAATAACCTATCATATAATAGAGTAAAAAATGTGATCAACTAGGCCATACGGTTCCATTATAGCGAACAAGGGGAACAGGGGTTGCTGGGGTGTCCCCTGCTCCCCTTGCTCGCTATAATGGGAACGGGGGTTACAGGGTTGTCCCCTACTTCTGAGACATTGGAAGCATGGGCCTATAAAAAAATAGGAAAAAACAGAGAAAAGGACCCTGCCATGTCAGTACTAACCCCCGTTGCAGGGGCAGAACTGACACTGCAGGGTCAGAATGGAGGCAGACTCTGAAAGGTAAGTGGGGGCAGGGTGGGTATGTATTGGGGTGGTGGGAGGATAGGAGGGGGGCATGGATTCATTGATTTTGGCCTTGGCAAAATTGGGTTGGCGCCAACATTGACTACAGCCAATTCTGCCATGAACAATTATGTCACGGTCTTATCATACCGATCCGGCTATGAGGTAGGATAGGGAGTATCGAGAGATGAAGACAGTGAAGAAAGAGAACAGAATCTTCATTGTCGGCTTACAAGGCAGAGAAAGTAGAGTGAGAAGGTAAGGCAGAGAGACATGATGAGACAAAAAGTGGGTTATTGAAATCTTGCAGATTGTGCTGAAGAAATGAAAAAGGGGCAGGAGGAGGAGCTGGTATTACTGGAGATATGGGGATATATTGAAGGAGAGAGAAGATAGTAATCAGAAAGGTAAACAGGAAGAGATTAGATGTGAGAGACAGATGGAGGGGGAGAGATACAAATGAGATCAAGACAAGACCCAGAGATATCCGAAGAAGGTGAGGAGAGAGGAACTAAGAATCAAGAATAGCAGGAAATGGAAGAGAGGAGTGAATAGAGGAAAGATGAAGATTAAAGTCTCCTAGGAGCATAAGAGGAGTAGTAGACGGAAGAATAATAGAAAGGAGATTATCAATATCTTCACAGAATGAACTAACAGCCCCAGGAGGGTGATAAATAAGTAGAAAGAAAATGGGGTAAGGACTAGAAAAGGTAGTGAATGAAAATTCAAAAGAGGAAAAACTAGGGAGGGAAGAAGAGGAAGAAGAGGCAATTGCATAACTTGCACGATATAATAAACCAGTGCCCCTACTGCGAGGAGAAGAGCGCAGGGTGTGACAGAAAGAAGTCTCGGAGGTGGTCAAAGTCGCAGTAACAGTGGTATTATAAGGGGGAATCCATTTCTCAGTGATGAATAGAAAATGCAAATGTAGCCTTAGGAATAAGTCAAGTACTGTAGAGGAATTATTACAAAGGGATCTTGCATTCCATAAGACAAAATCAATAAGAAGAGAATTAGCAGTACAGGGAACATCCAAGCAAACCGTTGATGGCATTAAGTTTATGGTCCGAATGGAAAAGGGAGCCGAAGCAACCGATAGATCCAGGTGAGTGTACTGGTCGTGCTGGCAGTGGAAGAGCAGAGCAGGCTGCCATGAGCTGCATTGGGAGGATAACTGGAAGAACTCTTTCACCCTTCTAAGCTTGAGAAAATGTCTGAGTCTAGGTTGCGATCTATGCAGCTTCTGTATCAGAGATGTGTAACTTGCTGATATTTGAAATCATCAGTTGTATACTGTGTGAGGGTTCAGCAATGCGAGGCGGACAACTTTTGAATGATTGTTCAATATTTGCCATTTTATCAAATTATAAAAGTTATGAAACGCCTCACTATCCCTACTGTGGCGAGGAATTCCCTGCCTAACAAAACTAAAGGAAAACACTCTAAAACAGGATGTCTGGCCCTCACACTTAAACATCAAATATACAAAAAAACATATATGGCAATTCAAATGACATCAACAATTATATTTACAGTTTCATGATGACCTTTTAGTAACGTGGGTGAGCTCCCTTCCCCAGGATTCAAGGTAAATTCAGCTTCAATGTTCAATAAAAAGAAGCAATGACATCCATGTAGATAGAACAGTCTTAATTCAGTTCTTGATGGTTCAATGTCGAGGTAATGTTTTGCCAACCAAAGTTCCAACAGCAGCAACACTTCTCTTGGTGATAAGACTTTCTACTTCACCACAATAGCATCAATGCCAATCCTAGCCACGGTGCTTTTCCACAACTTCCAGTTATTCAACAAGAATTATCACAATTCAAAGGAAATACAGCTTCTACAAATGAAACACAATTCTGGGTTAAAAGTTATTATGTCTATCTTTACAGTAAGTATTTTTGTCAGGATGACTTCACATCACTTCTACTTCAAAAACTTCAACTTCTACAATAGTTCACCATGAGGTCACACTCCTTTGCCTCATAGTTTTCCCCTTCTTTTGTGCTACTGAAGGCTCACATCTACTGACAACCAAATACACCACCACAGCTTTAGTACTTTGTGTCTTCAAACAGGTTATAACAAGATTAACTTCTAGGTTCTTCAGCACCTCAAAAATACACAAGGCACTCTTCCTCTGAACATCCCTTTTCAAAGGGGCAGCCTCTTAGCCTACCTTGTCTATTTATTTATTTGGTATTTATAGCGCGCACAAAGACCGTGGGGTATCGAGGCACTAGGGGATGAGAGGGCGGGTCGGTAGAACTAAAACAGAAGGGTTTTTAGACACATACGCAATGGAAGGAACTCATGGAGTTTGCGAAGCTCTAAAGGCAGAGTGTTCCAAATTGTAGAGGCGAAAATCAAGAAAGATCTTCCTCCAGCTCTAGTGCGAAGAAATCTGGGAACATGTAGCAAAGGTTTATTAGCTGAGTGCAATAAATGGTTCTGAATGTAAGGCAGAATCGGTGACCGCAAGAATTCAGGTCTCACATTGTGTATTGCCCGATGAATGATACAGAGAACCTTGAACTTAATTTGGCTTCCGATGGGGAGTCAATATAGTTGCTGTAAAAGTTCACGAGTGTGAGCAAGTCTAGGGTCTCCAAGGGCAGGTTGCGCAGCAGCATTCAGGAGGGTTTGGAGGCATTGCAGTAACCTCTCCGGTTGCTTCAGGCAGATTTCATTACAATAATCAAGAGAGCTCATTATAGACGCTGTGACACCTAAGATTGAGTGGAAGCAGGTGGAGAACTTTTTTTAGGACCTTAAGTTTAAGAAAGCCCGTCTGACAAACTGCCGAGACCTGAGCTTGCAGCGAACCAGTGGTCATACATTTGATCCCAAGACTCTTAACCACAGGGGAGGGATCAGGGCAAGGACCAAGGGAATACGGCCAATAGTCAGGAGGTCCAGGACTGACTCTCCACATTTGATCCAACCAGGAGAACCTCAGTTTTATCGTTGTTAAGTTTTAACCAATTGTCAGCCATCTAGTCTCCAACTGCAGCCAGGAAGTTTTTCAGTTTACTGGGGGGATCAGCAGAAGGAGTATTAAGACGAAACAAGATCTGGGTATCATCAACATAGGAATAGAAATGTACTCCATGACTGGTGATAAGTTTGGCTAGTGGCAGCACATAAAGATTAAAAAGCAACGGAGACAAGGCGGAGCCCTGGGGGACTCCACAGTGCAATCCATTAGGGGGAGATGTAAATGGAGGAAGGAAGACTGATTGGACCCTGTCCAATACAAAAAGAGGAGAACCATTTAAGCGGGATGCCTGATATTCCTGCCTCGTAAAGGCAGGAAAGTAGTTTCTGGTGGTCAACCGTATCAAAGGCAGCAGAGTGGTCCAGGAGAATCAAAGCTCCCACCGCTCTGTGGTCCTGGAGCAGGGCAATATCATACATAAATGCCACGATAACGGATTCAGTCCCCATCCCGGGGTGGAACCAGGATTGAAAAGGATGAAGAAAGGCATTGGTCTCCAATAAGGCAGAAAGTTGAGGCATCACAATAGTTTCCATTAATTTCATTAGTACTGGTAGAAGGGAAATAGGGCGATGGTTTACCACAGCTGCCGGGTCAAGATTAGTTTTTTTTAGCAAAGGGGAGATTATTGCATGTTTAAGAGGGGCAGGAATATACCCAGTGGTAAAAGAGTAATCAAGTGCTGCAGTAAAAAGAGAAATAGCATTACGAGCAGCCTCTTGAAGCATAGCAAGCGGAATGGGATCCAAAGGAGAGGCTGAACAGAGTTTGTTTGCACTGATGCCTGCGGGCTCTGGCACATTATTAAAAGATAAATAATAATAATAATAAGTGGAGTTACGATATTGAACACGTTATTGGTCCGTGAATGGTTCTGATGGTTAACGGAGAACAGGGGAGGGACAGGTTTACAAGTTTGCAATGTAGTTAGTTACCATGAGACAGCAGATCCACAGGAAGCAGCTGGTTTCGCTGAAAGGGATGGTAAAGCTGCGGCAACAGAGACGCCAGCACCAGACTCGCCCAGACTGCCTTGACTGCTTCTGAGATCCTCTCTGCTCTGCAGACTCTTGAAGTTTTTGAAGTAAAGCTCTGCGTCCACTTTGATCAACACTGAAGAAAGACTGCAGGTAGAGAGTGTCCTGCCTTCACCGCCTCTCAGAGCCGCTCCGCTCCACGGACTCTTGAGATTTTTGAAGTAAAGCTCCGCCTCCACTTTGATCAACACCGAAGAAAGACTGCAGGTACAGAGTGTCCTGCCTTGACTGCCTCTAAGAGCCGTCCTGCAGACATAATTGCCAACAACACAGAGCAAGTGATGTGCAGTTTACTACCCGAGAAAGAAACCAATGTGGTCTTGAAAGCTAGCAGACAGAAATATGAAGCCAGCCTAACAAAAGTGCCATTTCTGCGAGATCTTTTGCTTCTTACCTTTTTCTTTAAAAAAAATCAACATTCTGCACTAACCGCATCTAGAACGTGCATTTATGTTTGCAGAGTACAGTAAAGTATTTGATATCTATTTGTGTCTGAACTCCTTCTTGTGCATTTTCACATTTAAAGTGTTTTTGTATCTCTTTGACATAATAGAAATAACCGAGGCCTACTATAGTCAATAAGTAGTCCCCCCAAAAAACGTTATACGTCAGAACAGACCCCCTTAGTTGACCAAGTATCACCAGCCCATTGTTCTGCCGTAGTTGGGCTGTCCCTCCAGTTACTGGGATTTTGGATCAGGCTGTAACTTAACGCACTTGACCAAATATCTTCAAGTGTTCTTACATGACTTAAGGACACAAAGACACAAAACTAAAGGTACTGTGTGATAAGGTCTATTGCTTCACGTCATTGTTTGATGCAGCATTCTGCTTGTTATTATATATGATATGAAGAAAACATGAAGTTCCACAACAACAAAAAACTAGGCATCAGGGAAATAAGCAAACAGTTTAAATAAGGATTTTTGTATCACATTTTAATTGTCTTAAAAGGGGACCGAAAATTGGGTAGATAGTTGAAGCTTTTTGTAGATTTTCATAAGCAAAATGCACCTACAACTGTTTTTTTCGGCCACATGTTAAAAGTACCATTTAAAAGCTTTGCCAAGAACAAAGATCCTAGGGGGAGATTGGGTACAGAGTTAACTGTCGATTCTCACATGGGTGGGGGTCTGCATGGCCTCAAAGGTAGGTGGAGAGAGGTTGTCTGTACAGTCTCCTGGGGAGTCTCCAGGATTATCAGTGTGCAAGACAGGTCTTGCAGTGAGAAGAATCGCCTCCAGACTCCACACTCGAGTTCAGCTGGTATGCAGGGAGAAGCTGGTACTTACAAGGGCCACTATCAGTGCATGGTCCATAGTGACTGCACAAACTGCCCACGCCAAGTGCCTTGCCTAATGGGCAGTATTAAAGAAATCTAGTTAATTATAAAATGTGTGTTCCTAGGGCATCTAGAAATGGGTGTCACATATGTTTGTTATGGAAGTCTCCAGTTCAAATAAATTGTGGCAGGCCTAAAGAATTGCTGTTTGATGGCAGTTGTGTTACAAAACTGCCGTTTTAGTACCCCCTTCTCATGCTCCTGCTTTGACCAAGTTGTGCTGGAAGAGGACATACCAGCTCAAAGGAACATTTTCTAATAAAGGAACCATCCTGAGCAAGGCCCATCTTAATAAATATATGCATATCTCTGGATGTTGAAGGGGTAAGCACCAAGCCTGGCTTTTCACATCTGCTAGGACATATGGTGCGTGAATAGAACGATTAAACTTTAGTGCACGTGACTATCTGGGTTGGAGTAAACAATGTGTATGCGTGCAAAAGTGTGACTTGCTGCCCAGATAGGACTTCTGGGGAAGGGGTAAAGGCAGTACTACTTCCTCCCCCTAGAATAGGCACCAATGACCCCTAGACAGAACTCTTCAGGAATCACCATTCACTAACCACTGAAGCCATTTAGTCTGTGCATAACTTGCACACAGCATCTCCTATCCCTTCTTATCATATCCATATATAACCAGTGCGCTGGTCTTGAACTCTTTACAATACCCACATTTAAGTAGTCCACAGTTCCTCTTTTAACTTCCAAAGGATATCCATACCCAACAAGTACACACCTCCTTCTATTATTTTATAACATACGCATACATAACCAGTGCACAGCTCCTCCTGTCAATCTGTATCAATGTAACCATAACCAATGTGTGGGTTCACAGATCAGTTTGCGCATGTGATTAACAAATACATAGTTTCTGCTATCACTTTCTCCCTTACCCACTAGTACACACCTCCTTTCATTATTTCATACCAGATTCATAGTTGCTCCTATCACTTCCTATCATATACATAGTGTAAGGGTGTCGAAGAAGGAATCTGACACAAGGGTGGCAAGTTGGTTATTATGAACATTTATTTATAGTTAAAAAAAAGACCCTATCTCCTGAGAGGGGCTTCCCTGCCTCAAACTAATACTAAAGGATCTGTCAGAATGTCAGTCAAAATCAACTCCACCGTCCTGTGTCACAACCTACTTCTATGCCTTACACTACAGCTAAAGAATAATATAATCGAACAGAAAGTTCCTTCTCCAGAAGAATGACTCCCTTCTCCTGGTATTTAGGTGTTGTTCAAAAAGGTTCTCTTGTAAAAGGATGCCAGAGGGAATGACTCCCTCTCCCTGGCTTGTGATTCCAACAAAACCTGGTACAACTCAAGTTCCTGGACCAGGAAAATGAATCCCTTCTCCTGGTATTGGTCTGAACACTCCAATATAGTTCACAACAAGGGTAGGGGGAGTCACTCCCTTACCAAGGCATCTCTTGAGTATATTCAAAGGACTTTAGTTTCACCACCAGGAGAATGACTCAGTTCTCCTGGTGTTAGAGAGTTCTTTCTGTATACTTCATATATGGGATTTATATTGCCACTTTCTCATGGTATCCGCAAAGTCCCATGTCCTTCTCTGGGTTCCAGTGTACTTATCTCTGCCACTGTGATGCAGAAGATTGCCTCAGATGCCTACTTTACTGACGTTAGGGTCCCAGACCCTTCTCCAGTCGTCAATGGTCTTATCTCTGCCACTGCAGTCATGATGATTTCCTCAAATCCATAGTTCACTTATGTTGGGGTCGCATGCCCTTCTCTCGTGGTCAGTGGGCTTATCTCTGGCACTGCTGTGAGGACAACTTCCTCGAATGCTTAGTTCACTTAAGTTGGGGTCCCAAACCCTTCTTGGTGGCCAGTGGGCGTATCACTGCCACTGTTGTGAGGAGGACTTCCTCAAATGTTTAGTTCACTTATGTTGGGGTCACAGACTTTTCTCTGGTGGTCAGTGGGCTTATCTCTACAACTGCTATGCGGAAGATTAGTTTGGATGCATGGCTTACCCATTCCCTGGCCCAACGGCCATATTACTACTTGTGAGCTGAGGGAGAATCTCCTGAGCCTGCCCTGCTTGCTCTCCTGCGTCCCCTCTGTGTCCCTGTACTACCCGTTACTGTCACCAAGCCATCGGTACGTCACTGTGGCTTCCGGGGACTAAAGTTTGTGTCTCTGGCTCCTCTGGCTTTTCTCTTCCGCTCTCACTGCACCGAAGCGTCTCGGCATGCAGCTCCGCTTGGCTCTGCTTCTCCTTGGTATCATGCCTGGGTCCGTTCCAGCGAGGCTTCAGGAGGACTCTCTCAGCTTTTCTCTGGCATCCTCTATTCGTCTCTTCCTCGGGTTTGTAGTCCAGGTTTGAAACTCCCAGGCGGTACAGGCTCCACCTCTGCTGCTCCTCCTGGCTGTGCCTGACAAGTTCTTTTAGTCCATCGTCTCTTCTTATACATTGTTGCCAGTCCCTCCCTATCGGATTGTCAAAGACCTTTGTTTCTTTTGCCTGACAGTTAACCTCTGCCCATAATTTCATATAATATCCATACATAATCAGTAAAGAGTTATTCTCATAATTTCATATCATATCCATACATAACCAGTGCAATCCACCTCCTACCATTTCATATCATAGCCAGTATAAAGCTCCTCCCATCATTTCATATTATATCCTTGCATAACCAGTGCAAATCTCTTCCTATCAATTCATGTATCCATACATAAGCAGTACACATCTCCTTTTACCATTCCATATCATATCCACATATAAGCACTGCAAAGTTATTCTTATCATTTCATAGAATATACATGCATAACAAGTACACAGTTCCTCCTATCATTGCCTATCATAACATTTGAGGCAGTTTTTGTACCACCCTCTGTTGAGGATGCTCCAACTAATCCTAGGCAGAAGCCTAAAACATTTGACAAGAAAGGGAATCAAAACTTCTCTGACACACGGGTCTCATGGGCAGATCAACAAGGCTTAATTCTCAGGTAGGAGTAGTAGATCGACACAGAGGTACAATTAGTCCACAGATAGTAATAGAAAATATAGCACACTGATATACTGAAAAATATATACATTAATAAAATTACACATATAACACTATCAGTTGAAATAAGTACTTCAAACATGAAAACACAGAATTAAAAAGATTCCAAGTATATGTTTAGAAACAGCAATGCCTATGCAAGGATTCTCCCAACCTAAATGTCTATATGTGGATCTTGTGCCAAGGGCCAGCACCTAACATTGAATCACATGGGGCTGGGGATAACTAGGATACTATGTAACTCAACAGGAAAGTAAGCCCCTAGTAACCTGCACAACTAATTGCAGTGTCCTAAAGACACATCCCACCTCTAGTAGATGTGAAAGACCCTAGGCCTAGTGCCTAACACAAATGGCAAGGTATGGGACAAAAAAGAGGAAAACAATTTATCCCAAAGGAAAAATAGATTCACAATCCCTGGGCCCAAAACACAACACGCCATTGATTTAGAGCTCCTAGGGCCTTATTATAGTATTGACTCCCAGTTGCTCAGAACAATACCAACAAGGCGTCAGAGAGGATAAAAGAGCAGTGAACATTAGCAAAAGTATCTATGCCTCAATTAACTTTTCAACAGAAGTTACCTCTCTGCTACATTTCCTGGAAAAACATACACAATGTTACCAGTTACAGTGTTTCAGGTACATTTACCACTGTAGAAATGCAACGGATGACTTTAAACATGGATAGACAATAACAGGTAAGCATTGAAATTGTGAGTCTTAGTCCAGAGCTCAATGACCCCCTCGAGGATCCGGTAAAAGTGTCCAAGGGGTGGTAGGTAGCCCAAAGTCACTTCAAGAAGAGTTCCGGTGAAGTTCAAAGTTCCATAGCGAGATAATGGTAGTGGGTGTAAGCATATTTCTATAGCACTAGGGCAGATGGTGCAAGAATGAACCACAGAGAAAGCCACTGGAGACCCAAGGAAGTGTTCCAAAGAGGGACCCCAAATTAAACAGCTGTAGAATAGGAGGACTGCACAAGGCAAGTCTATGGGGAACAGTGGTAAGGACATGCCTCCCAGAAATCACTACCACCGACCAGGAAAACCCATAAGAGGAAATATCAGGAATAAACACCCTTCCTAGGACCACAAGGTAATTAGTCACGGCTGTGGTTTTGTTGTCAAGGACTCCAGGGACCTGAAAGAACTCGGTAAGTAATTGGCTATTCTCCACAGGTATGGTTTGTAGGATTCACCTCTCTTGGACATGAGCCCCAGACACCCAGAGCCACAACAATGCTTAAAAGAAACAGACGTCCCTCCCAGGCTCTCAACCTTCAAGTCAGGAGTGAAATATTCAGTGAAGGAGTCTGCAAGGTGAACAGATAACCCGAACAGGCAGCTCCTAGCAGCAGGTTGAACAACAACACCAGACAGCATCATGGTATAAAACGGTCTTAGAATGAGGACAATGGCTTGTGGCACCTTCAGATGACGCAGACTGATGATCCAGTACAAACATGACTTTGCTGCTATTCTCTGGATATCCACAGAAGCCTACGGCCAAGCAAAAGATCGTGGTGGTAGTCAGCAGTATTCAGCAGTATAACGACCCAGAACGGGTCCCAAAATGTAGGGGTGAACTCAGAAAATGTGGGGAGTCAGCTGCAGTCTCCAAGAAGTCCAGACTGTACTTCGGACAGCAAAAAACCCAAACCGGGATAAGGTGCAGCCTCTGCAATTAGCTAATATTGCCAAGTTAGAGCTTAAAAAACAGCCAAAATGGTGGAAATCGGTGGGAAACCTCCTCCAGCAGACTGCCACCACCAAGTTACAGAGACAAAGCAAGAGAGTAATTTGGGGGTAGGGCAGAACCGAAATACCCATGGGGCTTTGCCTCAGGCCAGCCAGCAAATCACAAAAAGGGTCTCGAAGCAGAGGCTCAGGTGACCAAGCATACTCAGCCAAAGCCACCCCCCACAGGAAGTGAGAGGGCTATTTCAGGGACCTCTAATAGACTAAACCAGTTAGGACTAGTATTGAGGCAGGCATGTTGGGCTCACAAAGAGCCCATACTGTCAGAACAGCTATTTTGAGGACACCTCATGGTCACCCAGCCAAATGAAAGCCCCAGAAAGCACACTGGCCAGTAGCAGGATTTAAAAAAAACATGGGTACCCCAATGTCTACCAAAAAGGTGCATTGAGCTACCAATGTGGTAAACTGGCTTGCACCATTGGTGAAGCCAAAATTAAAGCACAGCTACCACCAACCTATTCTCTAAAACAAAATTACTGTGGCACAATCACTTTAGGGCAGACATGTGGTGCCAGAGATGCGCCCCAGGGACTGTGCACCTTAGGGGTACCCAATACCATACACATTATGTAAGGTATAAAAGGAAATAATGTCACGGGGACTTCAGGGGAAGTCCCGCTGGCGCCCTAAAATATACCAAGAAACCAAAAAAGACTGTAGGCCTAGAATCTCCAAAATATGAATTCTGGCTTATTTTATAGCCATACATAAGCAATAAACAGTTCCTCCTATCATTTCATAACACAACCAGTACACGTTTCCTCCTGTCATTTCATATCATATCCATACATAAACAGTACACAGCTCCCCTCTAATTTCATATCATATCCCTACAGAAGCAGTGCAGATATTCTTGTCATTTCATATGATATCCATACATAACCTGTGCACAGCTCCTCCTATCATTTCATATCCATACATAAGCAGTGCAGTTATTCTCATCATTCTATACATCACCAGCTCCTCCTATCATGTCGTATCATATCAACTACAACGTTCCTCCTATCATTTCATATCCATACATAAGCAATGCACAGCTCCTCATATTTTAAGTAGTGCAGATTTATTATCATCATTCCATACAATATCCAAACATAACCAGCACACAGCCCCCCCTATCGTTTCGCATCATAACTAGTATAAAGCTCCTCCTATCTTTTCATATCCATATATAACCAGTACACTTCTCCTCCTATTTCATATCATATCCATGCATAACCAGAAAACAGCTCCCCCTACCATTTCATGTCCTAGTATCCAAACATAACCAGCACACAGCCCCCCTATCGTTTCGCATCATAACTAGTATACAGCTCCTCCTATCTTTTCATATCCATATATAACCAGCACACTGCTCCTCCTATTTCATATCATATCCATGCATAACCAGAAAGCAGCTCCCCCTACCATTTCATGTCCTAGTATCCATACATAACCAGTACATAGCTCATCCTATCGTTTCATATCATATCCATACATAAGCAGTGCAGTTATTGCTGTCATTTCACATTATATACACATAAAAGCAGCACAGATATACACAGTACATATAAAGAAGCTCTCATATGCCATGCGTATAAACAGTGGAAGAGTTGTCCTTAAAACTAAACCCTACTAGGCATTTCAAAGCTTCACGCATCTCTGATAATCATTTTAATTCCAATTCTATGTTGCATGCCACTAAAATACATCCTAAAATATGTGCAGTTCCAGTTCCCAATTGTGTCCCCTGCATTTTGACTCTGCTGTTCATTGAAACTGATCACTGACGTCTATCTTGGTGCTCTGACCTCTTTTTCACGCCCTGCTTAACTAAACATTCACAGAATCCAACCTGTTTTGCCAGCTAAGCTTACTTTGCTTAGCCACTATGTCTGAGGCCCTCTTGGGGCATACACACGTTTGTGTGTGTGCATGTTAAGTTTGCTTTTTTAAGCCCATAATTATTCAAAACTCCTCTGCTCATACTGATCTATTTAAAAATCATCTACATAGCCACCAATTAGTGTCACTTCCCCTTATGGTCAGCTTGCTTTAATAGGAATGCGGACACGAACAGATTTTTCAGGATTTTTGCATCTGGTACATTGCAGCTTTTTCTAACGAGACCATGTTTAAATGTGATGATCCACAGATGTTTGTTGCAGATAGCGCTTTTACATAAATGTTCACATATTTAACACATTACCAGAACACTTGCACTTTCTCACAGAGCCCACATGAGTCACAGTTCATGGAAAGTTCAGAAATGCAGCCTCACTGGGGCACACTGGGATGTATACAATCTGAAACGTGAGCAGAATGCCCACGCCAACAGTAAGGGGATACGTCTGTTGATTCAAAATGGCTACACGTGTGGCTTGTAATTCTTTTTTTTATTTTCTTACTGCTGTTGTGATACAGATTGGAGAATGTCTACTGTGATAGATATGCACAAAGAGGAAGAATGGAGAGCTTTGGTGGATGCCACTAACACCAAGAGCACCGGCTATACGTAGGTGTTCGTCTAGGGGTGGAGCTAGGAGAGGGGATAGGGGGTGGTTGCCCCTCAAAGTAGAACGATGTAATGTCAGCGTTGGGGAAGGGCACTAATGGAGGTTAGCCAGACCCTGCAAGATAGTGCGGCATGAAATAGTTTGCACCGCAAAATCGCTTTTGTTGTAGCGTTGTTGCCTGATTAAGAGGTCCCGCAAAAATGCTGCACTAAATGCAATTTTATGTTGTAAAACTTAAAGTATTTATGCCACAAAATATTTCATGCTGCAATATCCTGAAGGGTCTGGTAAACTGTCTGGCATCCATGTCTCAGCCAATAGGATTATAGAACAGGGCTCCTGGTGAGAGACCTATTCTGCCCAGGAGGGCTACTTATATGACAAAAATACACTTGAATAGGTCAAAAGGAATCACTTTTTGCACTCTCCTCTAGTCTTGTGGTGACAATAAATGTACACAACACTCTATTCATAATACCCGGTCTGGTTAAATTCTTGGTTTTTATGATTTAGGCAGTTATGCATTTGGTCAACAAAAAATACAGTTTTTGCATAACACTCATACAGGGAAATAAGACACAATAGTATAAACACTGATTGGTCTCGCAAATTGTGTATCAAAAACATGAAATGAAACACGCACTGTCAAGGTCTAGTGGACAGCGTGTAACAAAGAACAAATGAACATTTCTAACACGGACGACAAAATGTTCTTTCAGAGAGACAGTGACAGTGGGCCTCATTCCGAGTATGGCATTAAGGGATAGCGGCCACCGGTAACGGGACCGGTGGCGGTGATCCCTTACCGCCATACTCCGAGTTCCCTTTGCGCCCTCGCCCTTAACGCCTGCTTTGAGCAGGTGTTAAAGTCGAGGGCGCAAAGGGGCCGCCAAGCCAATAACGGTGACCGTAATGAACGGTCACCGTTATTTGCATCTTCCCCATTCCCATTGAGCCCTATGGGGGCTCATTTGGGAATGGGGAAGAGCCTTGGTGAATGGGGAATTAAATGGAGGCTGTAATCAGGCTCGGTACGAAGCGAGGTTGCTGAGCTTGGGATCGATTTTCAGCAGCAAACCTCTCCTTCTCTTTGAGGCAATGGCGCAGTTGGCATTTCCCAGAAGACAGACGGCCCTCTGTGCCCAACCTGCCAGGGCGGTGGGGTCCACTTCCTCACCCGTATCTTTAGCTCTCTCCGCCAGATCCATGGTGTTCGCTAGCGGGGCAGCTAAATCTAATACCTTCCCTTGACAGCTCTTCCATGATCTGTCAATGCCTTTTCAGGGATCTTTAATGGTCTTCGATACAAATGTTAACATTTTGGGGTCCAGCTCGGGTGTCTCTGCTACCTTCCCCGGAAGATCCGGTCTTGGACACTCCGCACGAAGGGGCTGTCCAACCTCCTTGTCGAGGGCCTTCCTCAATCTTACAGTCATGTACTGTGCAACCCTGGGAGACGGTTGCCAGTCTGAAGACCTTGGATTCTGGATACTGTCCGAGTCGAACATGTCCTCCTGATCCTCATCGAGGTGTTTCTCTTTGCGGGCTCTCTTCCCCCGCTGGGCTTAGCCCAATCTTCTACAACTATTTCTTCACTATCGTGTGAGGACAGTTCTCCTTCCACCAGCTCCTCTTCCGAGCCTGGGTCATCTCTTCCGCCAATGTCTTCTCCTGGAGTGGGGATGTGAGGCTTGGCACTGCCAGAGGCTGCAAGTAGGCTTCTCTGAGCTTTGCGAAGGCATCGGTAACCTCCGTGGACTTTTCCTTCGCCCCATCCGATGGGCACTGGGGGTAGCAAGAGGATTTCCTCTTTCGGGCCTGAATACTCCCCTTAGACCCTGACTCTGCGTGTTCAGTGGGCATGCATACAGTCTCTTTGGTGCTATCCTTGGGCTGATTCAACATGGCTTCCAGCGTCTCCAGCCTATCTTGCAGGGGCTCAGGGGCTTCACCCCCTAGGCCACTGCGTCGACTAGCGAATTTCCCAGCACCTCCTTGAAGCTGGAAGCAAGAACTAGAGACTGATCTTCCTCGCTGCATTCGAACTCTGACATTCTCAGGAGTGTGCTTTGTGCCTGGTCTGGTACCTGAGATGGTGTCTTGGCACACCCACGCAGCTGGTCTGATGCTTGTATACCTTTTACTGTTTTAAATGATCTTTCGTTTTGTGTGTTTTTTTTTTGTATATCAGTGGCTACACCGGACTGTTTCTTCTTCACTGTCTGTTTTAGGCTGAATGTACCCAATCTGCCTCTCAGGTGAGGCCCTGTGTGTCTGTAATTGCCCAAGTTCGTCTGCTCGTGAGACTGAGTGCTTTACAGCCACCTGCGGTAAGATCCACTTCCCGGCTGGTAGCTCTTTCACAATTCGCAGTGTTGTGGTGTCGAGAATAATGTAAATATGCCCTTTTAAACGTATTATTTAAGATCAGGCATTCACCGCCGGGCCTGGCTTCTAATCACTCTGCGTCGCAATCCCAAATGCGTACGTGGATGAGAAGAGGCTCCGGCTCCGCCTCCCCAAAGGTCCTCCTCTTGCTTTTGCCGCGTCGCAGATTGCATGTGAGTGCAGTCGAGATGAGGCTCCGGCTCTGCCTTCCCAAGGGTATGGGCCAGAGACTTCTGCTGCTCATCTGCGCTTCCCAGCAGACGATGGGCTCACGAACGCTGAGATCCGCAGCGGCGACAAACCCCAAATGTGTCTGTAATATGGCATGGGGCCGCCCGCCATGGATTATGCGAAATCTAGACAAATCCGTGAAGTTACTTTCTGTTACGTTGTGGCTCTGAACTTGCGTCTCTACGCCAGTGGACGACGACGTGTCATCCTCTCTACACAGCAATGTCTATCATATATAAATATATACACTCATAAATCGCCCTGCGCTCATGCTAGGAATACTGCTTGTGCCCTTCATAGCATTTCGATCCTCAACACCCCTCTAAACAGACATTTTGAATCATAACAAGAAGAGGTGGCACAATAGTACTTTTCTGCTTGAAGAGCTGTAAAAGAAGAGGAGGAGCTCAGGGACAGGATGTGGTCATAGCTGAGCATGGATAGATATGGACTACAGAGACTATGGGAGTTTTAGTTCCGCAAAGTTAAAGCCACTTTGGACATTTAATAGTGTTTTGTTATTGGTTTGTTGAAACTGCTGAGGAGTAGTAATAAAAGAAGTTGAAGCATAATGCTCACCTCCAGTCTTGTCATAGCATATGCAACATAACTAGAGCCTGAACCACTGTTTGGAAGTTCTGGGACAAGAGGAGAGGCTTGACCTCAAAGATTATAGAGATTTCATACCAAAGCGTTTCCGCCTTTGTGCTATATGTTGTTTCTGTGATAGATTGCTATCCATAATGAAGCCTAGATATTTTTCTGAGTGGGTGAGTTGAGGGTTCAAACCGTCTGAGTGTATTTCATTCATTCACCTTTGAGTGGCTTCCTGGGCGAAGGGGGTGGCCTAGGAGTACAAATGCATTCTTTGTCTTTCCATAGTGTCACAGTGGCAATCCTGTTACAACCAGGAATAGCATTAACTCTTCATTGTTTCTTATCAGAGTCATTATTATATGAAGGTCTTCTGCCTTCCCAGACAGAAAAACACAAACATTGCAGAATGTTTTAGATTATACCTTAAGGGATTTAAAGCCCTCCCTCCCATGCCCCTTTCCTGCGTTTTTCTGTCTCTGGGCGAAGGCCTCACCAGAAGTTGGTGCAGGTCTGTTGCCATAGAATGTTTTAAAGAACTTAAGATAAGTATACAGCAGCTAGTCACGCTGTTGTGGGCCAGAGTCCATGATGTTGATAAAATGTATGCGCATGTGGGACCCCGCTTTTGCATCGCTATGTTTATAATGTTAGTAAGAGGGCCTGGAATCATGCCGCTGGGGGTGCGTTATCCCCGGCTTTCACCCAGGGCCAAGAAACGTAACCACGCTGTTGCAGGTATCAGGCCCATGACATCATTCACAGCAGATCTGGTTTACTCACAGATTGCCGCTCTTTCGCAGGCATTCAGCACTTGCGTAAAAAGAAGCCAGGCAGTTGTGAGCAAAGGGGCAGGTGAGGCTTCTGAAGGCATCTGGAGATACGGTGCAGTCGTGGATACTCCGGCCGGGAATCATGGTCATTGGATCTGGCCCCTACCCCCGGCCACCTGCCCTGAAGATAACTGTAAAGCCTCTCTGTTACAAAGGCATTTTGAAAAGAGTGACCAGTCTCTTCAGGGATGTCAATGTGCACAATGGGCCTCTAAGCAGTGCATGCTGCCAATAAGTCAGAAAGTGGAAACAGGATGAACACAATTTTGGAGCCTGTCCAATGTCAATGGGGGCTAGATGTGAATAGGGGGCTCCAATTACAATTTTCCAAAACTGGGGTTTCAATATTGGCTAATGGGAGGTAGGTAATAACTGTATAAATAGGTTGATGCTCAGTTTGCCGGCATTGGCAGGCACTGGGTAGCCATGGAGCCCAGCAAAGCAGCTGAAAAAGGGAAGCATTTCTCCCCAAAAAAAGAAGCTTCCAAGTCTTCATCCTTTAAGAGATCCAGGTGTCACCACCACCATCATCATAATAAAAGGAGGCACTGTCCATCTACCAAGATGATAGCAGAGGTCCAGAGTGTCCAGCTGTTTCAGATGTCATAGGCAGAGTCCATCAAAGCAAGACGAAGGGACTACAGACAGCTCTGCCTCAAGCCCCTCTCATGCAGGATCCTACAGTAGGAGAGGGGTTTATGGCAGGCAAAGGAGGAGCAATTAATTTTGCCAGAAGGTACCAAAGAAGATTTAAAAGCAGTGTTTGCAGGCAAATATAACAGAAGAAAAAACCTTAAGAGGGTGTAGGAACACGTAAAACAGAACCTAGGTTCCAGCAGCTTCTCCCCCACAAGAGAAAGTTATTTAGCAAATTTAAATATGTACAATCCTTTGCCTTTTCTTTCACGAGGAAAATGGAAAATGTGCTCAAATAGGAATGGAAGTGAAGAGAGGGACCTTAACATAGCCCTTGTTACACCCATCCTGTTCTCAAGCCGTCGACAGGGAAACGAGAGATGTACTGTATCATAGATGTGAGAGATGTTACTCTCTCAGACAGCCATTCAGACCATACCCAGATGACTTTACACAAGATACCAGCCTTTAATCAATAGAGTAAGTGCTCTGACCGCAGCTACAAGGAGCAGATGACGTCACAACTGACATCATGACATGGATAAGTTGGACATTAAGTACATATGCATCCATGCACACAGCTACAAAGGCATTTTAGATCATAGCAGGTAAACATGAACATGCTTATGACTCACATAGCTAGAGGACTGACACACATGCACTCTTGCTGAGCACAACATTGCAAGATGCACAAGAATACATATGAAGATCTTGCTGACTCTTAACGCAAATAACAAGGGCAGCCATGTAAATCAAGATGGAAGCCACAGGTACATTGGAGTGAATGGGAGAAGCTTTGAGAGTTCGAGATGCAGAGAAAGCTGACAGGCTGATCCAGTTGAGGCTGGCAGGACAGGCTTCTAGTGCTATCATTGTGCACAAATAGCCAAGGACACAGAGAGAAGGGATGTTTCCAGATAAACAGAAGGAATGGAGCCACCAGATATGGTTTATCCAATAAGTATACTAATCCATTATAGATCCTGTATATAGTTCACTTGGTTCACCAATCCCATCCCTTATTAGGTTGTAGGGATGTTACCACTTTTTTTGATGTCACACACTAACAAAACCAGTTAACAATCGCCTAGACACTGAGAGTGTGGACAACATTTTACTTTGTTCATGCTGCAATCCCCGTTATTCGAATGCGCAATAAATACAGTTTAACTTCGTGTTATGTCTGGGTCTTCCTTTCTTGCTTCAGGTGATTTCCAGGGCCCAGTTCCTCTTGCATGCAAATTGGGAGGCTCTTACCGCCATTAAAGAAGGATACAGAACGTCTGTCATGGCCAAGATAGCTTTTTAAGTAGTATCTCATTGCATAATGAGAGCATAGTGGGATCTCTGATATTTTTAGATCTCTCTGCAGCCTTTGATACTATAGAGCACACCACCCTACTGTCACGCAAGAAGTATGCCAGCCTCTCTGGCCCTGTCCTGACCTGGTTCTCATTTTTTCTCGCTGATAGGTTTTAATCTCTTTCACTTGCCCCATTTAATTCCTCTTCCTGTGCACTTTTCTGTGGTGTTTCTCAAGGTTCTGCCTTGTCCATGATGTTGTTTAACATCTATGTTCAGCCATTGATGGGTCTCATCCACTCTCTCAGTTTCCGGTGCTATACCTATGATAAGAACACCCAGATTTTGGTCTGCTTAGATCTGGACCACTCTGAGGTGTCGGGACAGCTGTGTGACTGCCTGGCGGCCATAGGGGAATGGACGGGCAGAAACTGGCTGAAGCTCAACGGGGACAAGACAGAAGTTCTTGTGGTAGGGTCCCATACAGAAACTGCTCTCTGGTCAGCCTCTTTATGGCCCACTGCTTTGGGTGCTGTTCCTACCCATGTGCCCTTGGTAAAATGTTTTGGAGTACATCTGTCTGCCTCACTGTCAGCTCAAGTCAGTGGTGTCCGCAAAACTGCCCATTTTATACTATGGATACCTTGAGGGATTTTACCTCTACTCCCTGTTCATCTGCATACGTTGGTGGTAGCTTCGGCTGTACTTAGTCATATTGACTATTCTAATTCCTTGTTTTTGGCCAAACCTATGGGACTAGTTCATAGGTTACAGCTTCTTCAAACTCTTGCGGCTAGGGTGGCCACATCTACCCCCCATTGTGCCCATATTACTCCTGTACTCTGCGTTATGCATTGGCTCCCTGTTACTAAGAGGATTGACTTTAAAGCCCTCTGTCTGGTACAAAGAGCAGTCTACGGCCAAGGAGCTGACTATCTCTGTGAAACATTTCTACCCTGTGTTTCCGGGTCACACCCTCCGCTCCAGTAATGCTCTTTTGGTGACAGTCCCGAAGTTCCACTTTTCTAGGATTGGCGGTCGGGCCTTTTCTGACGTAGCTGCCAAATTGTGGAATGAATTGCCTGTCGACCTTAGACGTGTTGAGAATCACCTCGTCGTCATTTCAAACTTTTTCTTTTTTAGAATGCTGCTTCTGACTAGTCCTGTCCCTGTGCTATCCTTGCGCCATGATGCCATTGGGCGACCCAGTGTGCTATCATTTTTGATAGCATAACATAATGTGATAGCAATGTGTGTGCCCCTGACAAGTGCCCTAGACACGGCCGCACGCCTCATCAAGGGTCTACGCAGATATGACCACATCACCCCAGCCCTCATCGAGCTTCACTGGCTCCCACTGCATGCATGAATCACCTTCAAGTCTTGCTGCATCACCTATAAGGCAGTCGCCCTCAAGTCACCCAGCTACCTAGCTACCTTACAGAGAAACTCACCATCTCTGGTGGACAGCGCACCACCAGAAGCCAGGACATGTGCAGACTTGAAATCCGGTGTTGCAAAAAGGAAGTGACCAGAAAACGAGCCTGGAACCTCCTCTCCGACAGCATCAGACTCACACCCCTGCTCCTACAATTCAGAAAAGAACTCAAGACCCACCTCTTCAAGGTATCTCTCTGCCTCAAAACGCAGGTCATCAGATCACCCTTCGCGCCACCTGACTCTCTAGATGCCGCCCACCCCTCTTCTCCCTGCCACCCGGTACAGCTGTACCCCTCTTCTGTGCCACTCTGTATTCCACCCCCCACTGTATATCTGTTCTGTTGTTACCTCTGAAAAGCGCTCTGTTATGCATCTGCACAGTTGTATACCTCTGTAAAGCACTCCGTTATGTATCTGTATTGTTGTATAGCTCTGTAAAACGGTCTATTGCTTCTCGAAGCTAGGCCCATTCTCAATAAATACCATAATAATAATAATAACAATAATAAAATACTCATGCAATCTCAATCTAAATGAACAGTTGGGGGATCTCATTGGTCAACAAAACTCTACTCCAGCAGATCCAGTAGATAGGACCCTAAAAGAACATATTCAGCCATTATTCTTAGTATCTGAGTGGGAGCATATTGTGGATACATGCCTCAATCGCTCCTTCTTTATTTTCGAGCATTATACTCTGCCTATGAGTAAGGAGATGATTCTTCTACTGCCGCAAGATGATCTATTCAATGTTGAAAACTGAGTACATTTCCTGGAGTCAAATATCCTTTGTCAGGAAGATCACAGATTTCCAATTCCGCAAGATGACTCTCTTGGCAACCATCGCAGCCCTCAGAATCCAAATAGCCTGTTGGTATGCGTCCTCACCCAAAATTAAAGATTAAAGTTCCAAAGTCATACTCTCTATCCACACCAAGGACAGTGTTCATCACTTTCGTCACCTAGCTCGAGGATATCTTGACTCTATAAAAATCCCATAACATATGCTCCAGGGATCCAATTGACAGGCCACAGCCCCAACAGGCATCTGATTGGCTCAATTGCTCAAACCTTTCTTGCACATCCACTCAGGTGTCCAAAGAAACTCTATCCAACAACTTCACCTGACGTGACCTCTTCCCAATGTTGATCGATATTCAGGGAATATTCTGGCAAACTAACTCCCATCTTTTCTCTGTCATTTCTGGGAGGTGGGCCCAGGATTCCAGGAGATTTGCATTCCCAGCCAACCACTCAGGAATGTGTACACCGTCAAGGCCATGTGAGCCTGACGTCCCAATTGGACAGCAGAATCCAACATCATTGGGCTTGGCGCATCCATCACTTTGTGCATAGGAAATTAGTTCTTGAAATCAGTGGTTACTCCCCTGCCATTCAATGCCGGCAAATTCTGTGGGTGCAGAAATCTGTCAGCGCAAAGGCACTTCCACAAGTAGATTCTCTTTTGAGATGAATGCCAGGCACAGAAGGCAGGTGTTTTTATTTTCTAACGAACCCATTTGGCACTCTCAATTTTGAGCAATTGTTCCCATTGCCTTTGGTTGTCACTTTCGCGTTCTTCATTCTCGATTACCTATGCTGACTCGTATGCAGGAGTGAGCCGGTTAAAGTCTGGACGCAGTGCATACGTGCTTGGTATTTTCTTGCTCGGTAGCCTTGGGCAATGGGCTACACTGTGATCCAATGCTCCGATTATAATAATCTCATTACTGCATAACTCAGTTAATAATCTGTTGCACAGGTAATGACAGCAGTGCTAATACGTTGTACAGAAACAGCTCCTTTGATAGCATGATGCTTTCAGGTACTGACTTAAAAAATGCATTATATATCACTATTCACAAGGAAAAAACAAGCATTGACAGAGCCAATGTTTTTGGATTCTGCATATGTGTGGTTGATGTTTTTGTCAGGCTTTCACCAATCATGGGCTATTGCCATCAGATAACCAGTAGTGTCATCATTTGCTCAGGTGCATCATATGACAGGTATTGACAATGTATACTGTTGCCATAAAAGGCCCAGCCATTCCCATTAATGCCAGTGATTGTCTTCAAATGCCCAGGTACTCACCCCAACACCAGAGCTCAACATCAACGCCAAGGTGGTCATATCATTTGCCAGGTACTGTGAAGCTGATGTGGCACCTAAATAAATGCCTTCATTGCGGCTGCACAATTACACCCTTACCCATACTGGCAGGTTAGGCCATGCCTATTCTGTGCTGTGTGTATACTGTTGAAAAATATTGCTTTGCATGAGGGAGAAAACAGGCAGCACAGACTATTTGGAATACAGTACTTTGCCACTCCATCTCGCAACACTCCGCCATACGCACATGGTGATAGTTGGCAATGTGAGTTTACTCAACCAATCACTCCAAACTAAAAAGGAAACATTCTGTGCTGTTTCAGTGAGATGATAACCAGGTAATGGATGTATGAAAATGAGACGATAGTGAAGTCAAGGTATAACGTCCTTTCATCGCCTGCTTTTCCATCCCCTGGCATTTTAACTTGCATATTACAACAAATATGCTCATCGAATTTTTTAGGGGGGAGGGGTGTGTAAGGGCATATAAGTGTTTGGGCGGGTAGCATTTTCGTTGGAATGTACATGTTAAAGTGACAGGGGATGAAATGGCAGGCGATGAAATGACATGGAACCGAAGTCAAGTACACTATTCTTTTCTTATCTTGTAAGCAGTCATACATGGACCATACCCAACAATGCGAAATGTGAGTGCAAATATATTGCAAATATGAAAATCTATTACCTTTGTTCGATGGCAGACATATGACTTACATTACAGGGTTCCGCCCCTGGGAGTTCCCCAAAATATTGGCTAGTTCAGTACCTCACCACCAAGAATTGGCTATTTTAGTACCTAGCCACCAAAATACTCAATTTCGCTCACTGCAAACCTAACCACCTGACGTCCATAATCAAGAACCCCTGAGAACACGGATGAGACCACAAAAAAGTACCCCAGAACAAATGACAAATTTGAGATCTCTGTGACAAAGTTTACTTATAACCAGAGTGAGGCACCCGCCACCACTTTGTGTAGCCTGTCATGGCTCTCATGCAGAAGGAGGAGGGTGCCACACACATGGCACAACTAGGGCCAGGACAGGGCACCTGTGTGTCATTGGTGGGGACTATGGAGGGGGTCAGCAGGCTACTAAAGGCCTACACTTGGGGACATCCGTGAGTTACTGAGAAGTTTTCACAAGATCTGAAAACTCCTGGGAGAACTCCTCCACGGCCGGAAATGCTTGCCAGATATTCCAGGAAGCCTGCCTTGGAAGAATCACGTCCCTCGACTTTAAGACCCAACCCCACCCAGGAAGCGAGAACAAGAAGGGAAGATCGAGTAAAGCAACGCAAGAAGAAGAAAGAAGGTACTTCCCAGGAACACAAAAAGGATATGGAAAAACAGAGTGGCACAAGAAGAGAAAGTACAGATAAGGACAGGGTTGGACTTACTGAGTTTTGTTTCTTCACGTCCCAATTCCGCTGCCTCTAAGCCGCCGCTGGTCACCCTGCATCCACGTCTGCGACCAGGCTTTCCACGTTCTCCAACCAGCCTCCTCAGCCTTCGCGCATCCGGGGGCAACTCCTGCAGGCACAAGAGCAGAAAGGACAAGAAAGGACTGAGCAAGTTTTATTTACTTGTATATATATATTCTCACATTGGTGTAGGGACAACCTCCCGCCAGTTCACTGCACTCTCGCTGCAGGCTGCAATTATTCAAGTGTTCAAGTCATTTGCACCTTCACACCGTGCATAGCCTTTTGTAGCATTCCTTTATTCACATCATTAAAAGTACTTTTAGCAGAATGAATTTACGCTTTTCAGCCACATGGGCTTCTTCAGAATGACCAGAGCCTGTGTGTTCTCACAGTAAATACATGTCTGTCCATGAAGTCCCTCTTCGGTGTTTACCTTTACAGAATCCCCTCTGCCACCTAATAAAACCTGGTTGCCATCTTGCAGACTACTCTTTTAACAGGTAAGCATAAGTATATATGTGTAATAAATACATAATTTCTGTTCAGTGAGGCTTAACTTTAATACATTTACCCCATTCCTCATTGAGTATTTAATGCACATTTACATTTATAAACGCAGTTTTTTGTTTTCAGTCATTTCATAATATGCAAAATGCGTTTTCCACTTGAAGTGCTTGTTGTCATATTGTCTCTACCTTTTGCATTTTATTCGTAGAGTGCATGGTGCTAATTTAGAATTGCATTTTTGTTTTTACAATACTATATATATTATGGGATGTCTATTGCTTTGATCTCATTCAGATTTGGGCACATATCTTTTCATGTGGCATGTGTCCTCTGCTTAAACTGCATTTTACTGTCTTACTTCCCTCCTTACCATTTCCCACTTAAAATGCATAATAGTGATTTTATATTGCAATATCGTCTCAACAGTACTTTAATGAAGTGCATAGTGCATGCTTCGTATTAAAGTGCCATGTGCGTGGAAGGTGCTTCATATGTAGCAGCGGAGTATCAATTACTCACAGAGATATTCTGAGTTTAGTACCCTAAACTGTGCTTCTATATGACTATATGGTATAGAGACTTATTTTTCACATCCACATTTAGCAGCGTGCATAAGGTGCACAGTGTAAGTTTAATATTGCATCTTGCTGTTTGCAGTACCTATCTATGTAAAGTACTTAGTGCACTCATCACATTAGCATTTAGAGATATATCCCTTCAGTATGGCATGTATTCTCTACTTCAAGTATTTTGTATCCCATTGCCTCTTATCTTATCAGAGTCCATTTAAAGAGTGTAGTGCTTGTTTTATATTGCAGTGCTTAAATAAAGTGCATGATGCTTTTTTCACAATAAAGTGCAACGTGCTGGTAAAGTCCTTAATATTTCACTTTTAGGATATCCAATATTTATAGGGATATTCCGGGGTTGATACCCTTTTTTTGCTCTTCATCTATATGGCCTTAGCATATGTCGGCCTATTTTTTGTTTGCACATAAATTGCAATGTTTTTATGGAAAGTGCACTGTGCCTTAAAAATGACTCAATGGGATATTGTTATAGTCATTGGGCCTCATTACACATTGTGTGTTAAGGGATTAACGTTACCGGTAATGGAATACCGGTATTGTTAAATCCCAACCCTAATTACGACCCGGCTTACGGCTATTAGCGGCACCGCTAAGTACGGTGCCACTAATAGCGGCTTGCCCGCGGGCGCGTGACCCTACATTCCGTAAATAGCACCATGTCGCTAATAGCAGACCATCACAAGCCATGCAGGCATGCAAATAGCGGCATGGTAAAGCCCCAAAAACCCCTTACCGGCCTGGCGCTAATACCGGCATCGCGAACCACCCGTTAAGAGAACTGAGCAGTGTTCCTACCTGCCACAGGTGGACGCAATCAGCACAGGTGGAGGCAATGGAGACTGTGGCAGCACAAAAGGAGCACACCACACCCCTTCACACACACCTTCCCACACCAAGATGGTTCCAATACTCGCAGCATTACATGGGCTGGAGGATATGATTGCAGTGCAGCAGCAACAACAACAGGCAGCACAGAGGAGACACAGTAGGAGGAGGAGGGCAAGACAGGCGCAGCAGACAGGTGCAGCAAGCACCACCAGGGCACCTAGTAATATCACAGAGGCAGCCACCAATCCCCAGGATCCGAGCCAGTCCATTTAACCTAACCCCTGAGCAGATACACACCCTGTACCGTCTGGACCGGGATACCATCACCAGCATCGTGGACATGATACATGATGACATTGTGAGCCTCATAGACATCAGAACTGCCACCCCCCCTCTACTGAAGGTGGTGACCGTGCTCCACTTCCTGGCCACAGGCACCTACCAGCATACTGTGGGGCAGATGCATGGCATCTCACAACCAGTATTCTCACGTACGCTGAACCAGGTACTCAATGCCCTCCTGAAGCATGCACGTGAACACATATTCCTGCCACGGACTGCCCAGGAGATCGCAAACACCAAAGTTGGCTTCTATTCACTGGCAGGCATCCCAAGTTGCATCGGGGCCATCGACTGTACACATGTGGAATTGGTGGTCCCACATCACAATGAAGTAGTCTACCCAAACAGAAAGCAATTCCACTCTATCAATGTCCAAATGGTATGTGACGCAAACAAGATAATCACACATTGTTGTGCCCGATTTCCCGGATCAACCCATGATTCAATGGTCCTGCGGAACTCAACCATACCACGCTACATGGAGCGACAAGCGGAACAACGTTCGTGGCTACTTGGTTAGTAGCAGGGCAAGCACATGCAGTGTGAGTTGGGGGGAGAGATACATACTCCAACTGGGTGTGATTGGAGGGGGGAGAGATACATACTCCAACTGGGTGTGATTGGGGGGGAGAGATACATACTCCAACTGGGTGTAGACAGCCGTCCGTAGGACAAATGGACATACAGATGTCCGCCAATGTCCATCAGGGAAGGCCACAATGTACTTGAGAAGAACCCACATGCAATTTGAAGATGCACAACATTGAGAACAATCCAGGTTTCCAAATATCACACATCCATCCACATCGCACATCATGCCACACCACATAATACATAAATCTGCAACATGGCGTCAAGATAGTTATACAGAATTAGCACAGCACAACATCAATAAAGCAATGTGCCCTTGAATGCATGCAAAGGGATCACCCCTAGCCATAGCATTGAAACACGCACCTACAGCACCACTGAAGTGATGCTTCACAGCATGGCAACATCGATGTCGGAATGGCAGTACACTAGCAGTGTGGTACCAATTTTGCCTGGGCCCAGGGACACTTAAGACCTGGCCTCACCCAGGACATGTCAATTACTGTCGGAGGCATGAATGGGGCATGTCCACTTGCAGGGTCGAGCTCACCTTTGCACATTGCAGTCACACAGATCGTCTGCATGCATGCTAGTAATTGTGGATTTCAATCACAATGCAAAGTCGATTTGTGTGATATGTACAGGCCGCTCTTGAGGTCAACAGCAACAGGTCCCCATTCTTCCCCCCATACAGGTGATGCCGGCTATCCCCTGAAGAGGTGGCTCCTTACCCCTGTAGGGAACCCACAGAACAGGCACGAAGAGGACTACAATCATGCACATACCCGTACCCGCGTCGTGATTGAGCAGACTTTTGGCCTTTTGAAGACACGGTTTAGGTGCATTAGCAGGTCTGGTGGCGCTCTCCTGTATGGCCATGAGAAGGTGGCCAAGATCACCATGGCATGTGTCATGCTACACAATATGTGTATCAGACGGAATGTGCCACTGCCCCCTGACGTTGAAATACAAGCACCTGATGAGGATGATGATGGTGATGAGGACGGCGGTGATGGGGATGCAGGTAATGAAAGAGGCGATGGCCAGGAGGGACGTGATGTGAGACAGCATCTGATCAACCAAATATTCTGAGTAACATGGTTTCACTCTGTAGGATGGATATGGGTAGTAATGCACTGGTGTCTGTGTTGAAGCACACAATGGACCCTGTCACCAATAAAGTACACATACACAATGAAGAAGTCCAAGCCTGTGTTTTGATTAATCACCAGTGTATTAAGGAATTTTAAGATGTAAAAGTGCATGTCCCCAACTATCCCACCACCGTTCCCCCTCCCCCACAACAGTTCCCAAACACCCTTCCCCTCTACCCCCACAACAGTCCCGAAACACCCCCCCCCCACAACAGTCCCGAAACACCCTTTTAACCCCTCCCCCCGACAACAACCCCTTATGTGTCTGGCACAATGTTGTTGTCCTGCTGCACACGTGGAAGGTTGACCCTGCAGTCCCTATTCCCCATTGCCACCACCAGCATTAGGAGGCTGGGTTGACGTGCGCCTCATGGTGCGTGTGGAGCGGTGGAGGGGGCTTGTCTGCCTCGAACTAGCAGATGATGATGTGGCTGTCTGTCCCTGTGGTGGTGGTGGGAACTGGCGGTCCATCGCGTCCGGTATACGCGTGAGCACCTGCCTGAGTTGGCCAATCTCCACACACAGCCTGTTAGTACAGGCTTCAATCGCCTCCCTTGAGTGCCTGGCAATCTCTGTTATCTCCCCCCTGAGACGGGCAGCCTCTTCCACATGCTGCCCAACCAGCACAGTTATGTCCTCTTGGCGCTGCCTGATGCTGGACAGGTCAAGGGCACTGTGATGTGCTCGTGATGTGGCTGCTGCTCCTTCCTCTGCAACCAGGACATCTGGTGAAGCCACCGGTGGGCTACTGCACCCTCCAGTGTTGTCCTCGCCAGACTGGCCATGGACACTGGACCCTGGTGTTTGCTGTGTTGTTGCCTCTGGGGTTCTTGGGGGGTTTGGGGTGTAAATTTCCATGGAGAACTCCATCGGGTCCTCCACATCTGAGAGCGGTGCTGTGGCTGCCGCCTCATCTGTGGAACTTTTGGCAGTGGAGGGTGGGCCCTCTGGGGCTGGAATCTGTGGTGGGGGGTTCACATCTGAAGGTGTGGCAGTTGTTGCTGGTGTGCACTGCGGTATGTTAGCAGTGGCGCTCTGACGATGTTTGGCACTCTGCATGGGAACACTTCTCCCTTTGCCCCTTGATGTAGTGGGGGTGTCCTCTGTGTCCTGTGGCCTTGGTTTTTTCTTGGCAGGGGGTGCCTGAGTCGCAGTGCCAGGTTCTTCACTGTCTGTATGTGAGCCTGTGGGGGACAAAGAGGGGGAGTGCATTGGTGACGGTTCAATGTACTTCATGCAGAAAACGTTAATTATGCTGTTGTGTGCATTGGGACTTCATTGGCAGGGATGCAGGTGATGGGTCTGTTGAGTGGGTCATCCATGCATGGTTCTGTGTGGCACTTGTCTGTGGTGATGTGTGCATGTGTGTGTGTTTGGGTTTGACACTGACATGGCCAGGGTTGTATGCATGTATGGATGTTGGCGAATCCATGAGGTGAATCTGGGCTCACATTTGGGGGGGACCTCAACATTCACAGTGCATAGTTTCATGTGTACACTCACCTCCATATGATGTAGTGGCCACATCATGCTCCATGCTCCCGACTCCCTCAATTGATTCAACACCAATCGTGTTGGCATAGGTCTCCTCCCACTCCTTCAATTTTATTGGCGAATCGGCTCCACCTCCTGTGGCCATGGCCATGTTGCGGTTCGCAGACAGGATGCTGCAGACCGGGAGGCGGAGATCGTCCCACCGCTTTCTGCACTCCCGGACAGTGCGGGTAGTGGTGCCCACCGCACTCACTTTCAGGGCAACCTCTGCCCAGATAGCCTCCTTCCGGATCAGGGTCTCCCGCCGCATGTCGTTTGAAAATACCACGTCGGCATTCGCTGCAAGGGTCTAAGTGAGCATTGTTAGCTCCTCGTTGGTGAACTTCTCCTGGCGGTCGGTTGTTTTTTTTATAGCCTTAGGCATGGCGAGGGAATCCTTGTGGCTGTGGAATGGCACAGTTCTCGAAACAGGTCCAGGGGGCAGAGGATGGCAATGGATTGTGTTTTTAAAGATGGCCGCCATGCTCTTTCCCGTTCCTGTGCGATGACGCTATTTCCGGTTCCGCTATTTAACGGTGACCGCTAATTGCGGTGACCGCTATTAGCGGTGACAGCTGTTTGCATGTGGCGGGAGGTCGGAAGTGCTATCAGCGCTTTCATCGGTGCCACTAAGGGTCTTTTTGGGGTCTTTAGCGGCATGGTGGTAGGGTCATTACCGGCATGGCGCTATGCTCGTGTCCGCGTACTCGTAATGGTACGCTATTAGCGGCCTCTTGCCAAGGCGGACACGTTAATTGCGCCATGCCGGTATATGTAGATTTTTAGCGCACAACGTGTAATGAGGCCCATTATATGTTAACATTTTCCATAAAAAAAAATTTCTTTCTATGCCTGATGTTAGTTTTACGTCCTCATTCTGCAGCCTTCATAAACGTGACTTAAAATACCAGTATCCAAGCAAAATGTAAAAATGTATTTAAAAAACGTTTAGAAACCCAAAGAAACTCTGGGAGCATGCCATTCTTTTGAAGTGTCTAGGGGTCTGCTCTAATAGTCAATCTGTGCCTATGAACAATTAGAGTTCCTCATCCAGATTGTGACCCCTGGGTGTTCTCGTGTCCAAATCCACAATGTACCGTAACTTTTTCTGGGGTAGTTTAAGTTCTCTATCGCCACCCCTAGGATGCTTCTCTACTTGCTTTATAATGAAAGCTTGGAATGTCTCTAGGCTCCCCTCGTGTGTTTCCTCAAAATGTTTTTCCAGGGTGTATGCATAATCTTCATTCTTTATGGCACGCAAATGTTTGAAAGAATCTGATTTTAACCATCAATTATATATATGTATATATACACACACAGGAGGAACAATGCCCTTTTGATCACAAAAGAACGTAGAATAGATAAGAAATCAGATTTGATGAGAAGCAGTGAGCTTCTTACAATGGTGTGAGTTTGAGGGAAATTCTGACCAGATTGTGGAGGGTAGTAAATGGAACAGTCACCGGGGACAATACATAAGTGGATATACATAGATAAAGGACAACCGACATTGGACATTTTTAAGTGCAGGTAGGTGGTACGGACAGCTTGGCTCGGGTTGTCACCAGGATGGGTAAAGTGCTAGAGTGGAGGCAGAGGAAGTGAGGGACAGAGGCAGGTTAAAGGCGAGGGACATTTATAGCTAGCAGGGAGATGAGATGTAGGTTAAGAGGGTAACTCAGAGGTAAGGAGTTATACTTTTAGTTTCGTTTTGAACAAATACGTGTGGCCTTTTTTTGGATGTCCGGGGAAAGAGAATTTCATTCAAGTGGAGCAAGACCAAAGGAAGCGCAGGGAAGGCGAGGAGCTAAGAAGGGTAGTCAAGGAGGCAGAGCAGAGATTACAAGGAGGTTTGTAGAGTTGGATAGTGGAAAATAGCTACAGTGGTGCCTTGGATAGATTTGTGAACCAGGAAAAGACATTTAAATCTGTCCCTGTTTTGTAAGATCAGCCATCCAGCACAGTGACATGAGGAAGTAGGAATGAAGTGAGGGAGTTGCAAGAGAGTCCTGGTAGCAAAGTTAATGATCTTCTCGAGCTTAGTTGGGGAGACCAAAGAGGATGCTGTAATAGAGGAGACAGGAGTGGTTAAGAGATACTTGGTAGGTGTTGAAAGGAAGGCAGTGCCTGATTATTTTCCTAATATTTAGGTGGTTGAGGCGAGCTGCTGTGCACTAGCACCTTGGAGCATCCTGTGTGCCCGATGGAATTACCAATAACAATCTCAGACCCAAATAACCGGACAGACTCAAAGAATATGGCAAAGTACTACTTTATTTTCAACTCAAATAAAAGTAGGGAAATCTGGTGAACAACAAAATGTAGTCCACGCACAAACATATATGTTTGATTATACAAAGGCTTTTTACCTCAGCATGCGTCTGCTATGATGTCATTCTACGTGGCAAACTAGAAAACCTATTGAAGGCAGGGATTGGTTAAGGGAACATGTACACCTATATATCATACAATATGATATGGCATTTATTACGCACCTGTAAATAAGTGTTTCTAGGCGCGATAATATAAGTATTAATAATGTCACTGGATGCCCCTTATCTAGTAGGCATGCTTTGAACCACCTCTGAATATGTATAATACAGATTATAGCAGAGTGACAAGAGCGGGTTGGCCTGAGCAACATTTTAAGGCAGCCCGCTTCATAAACACTCATGATTGGTTTGCATGCCTTCTCAACTTTGGACATTCGGCTCGCTAGCAGAACATAAGCAAAACGAAAGGCAGTTGCAGGTGAACAATGTCAGAGCACTGCCTACATTGGTCAATTGGCCTAACATCTCTCATCAGTTAGACCATGGGCCAAGGCTTCTCCTTTGTAGTTGACCTTGCTGACTGTTTTCTTCTCTGGGACTTTTAATGGAGTCAGGTTACAGCACTCTGTTTGTCTGAGGTTTAATGAATAGACCTTGTCTTTTAGTCTTGCATCACTTGTCAGTGGACCAAAAATGTGTCGATTTCGACCTGCTATTTACTACTATTTGATTTAATTATGCTGGGTGCTATTACTACTCTGGAGACTCGGTTGCTCCATTTTAAGTGCACTATCTGCACCCTTAATTGTCCAATACTTGGCACTTGCATATGTTTTCCCTTCTGCTTAATCTAAGAGGAATGTGCCCTTCGTTCATAGCGTATCCTGGTTCACTCCCTTTGTACTTTCCAATTATGTCTTGCTGTGTCATCCTTAGTCTCAGCAAACATATATTCTTTGTTTCTTGCATGAAGCTGTTTTCTGCAGCATTTCTGATCTGCAGCCCTGGTTTGTTTCTGAAATGGTTTTGACACAATCCGTCGTCCATCTTCTCATCATGGCTGCTTTATCATGTAATAGTTTCTACTGCAGTAAGTTTCTATGTAACTCATCTACCTTGCATTTCTGCATATATACATTTTCCGAGCTTCATCTAATTTGTTTTCTCATCACGGATGATTTCTCCATCTATTTATAGTTGATCACTTTGTTACTTGGATTACACCTTCATTCTTTAAGTATTCTTATATAGTTTCTGTGAATCATCATGTCTTCCCCTTATGATGTCACTTTACTCTTGCTAGTTCACACTTACAGCTTAGAGTTCAAAGCCATCCAATATTTAATGGCAGAGAGACATTTGGAAATGTTGATAGAGAGATCAGAGAAGAGTTCAGGAAAAGAGAAGATACTCTCGGGAGGATAGCTCAGTGGCAACGTGCTCGCCTTGGAAACAACAAGACGGCACAGAGCAACACAGGTTCGATCCCTGGGGCCATGTTTAGAAACCTCTGGGTATTAAGCGTGTTATAAATAACCTATCATATCATATCATAAGAAGATTTGGGTATGGTCCATGAAGAGTTGGTAAGAGAGCCCAAAGGAGGAGATTAGTACCCCAAGAGCAGAAGTGTACAGTGTAAAGAGGAGCGGACCTAAGACAGAGCCTTGTTGAACCCCAACAGTTAGAGGAGTGAGTAGAGAGGTGTTGTTGCTCCACGAGACAGATAATTGGCGAGGTGCGAGGTAGGATTCAATCTAGGCAAGGGCTCGATCGTGAATCCAAAGAATAAAGAGTATTAAGGAGATCAGAGTGATAGACAGTGTCAAAGGCAGCAGACAGGTCAAGGAGAATTGGGATAGAGGATAGGTTGGAGTGCTTAACAGAAGAGGTGAAGTTGGATACATTCACGAGAGCCGTTTCTGCAAAGTGACCAGAGCGGAAATCTGCTTGTAGCATGTCTCGAAGGTTGTGGATGTTTAAGAATTGGTAAGACGGTTGAACACAACCCTTCCAAGCACTTTAGAGTAGTGCGGAAGGAGAGACACAGGGCAAAAAATAGCTGGTAGGTTTGGGTCAGCCCCTTGCTTTTTTGGGAGAGGGATGACTGTAGCTGTTTTGAACACAGAGGGAAAGCAAACAGAGTCGAAGGACATGTTGAAAATTTCAGTGAGGTGAGAGGCCAATAAAGGGGAAATAGACTTCACTAGCTGAGGAGCAAGAGGGTCTGATCGAGCACAAGAGGGGTTAGCCTTCATCAGTAGAGATAGGACTTCCTCAGTATTAGTCCTCTGGAAGATAGAGGCAGAGGATGAAGGTAGAGTAGGCGAATGTAAAATGTAGGAAGAGGGAGTGTGAGGAAGGTCTGTGGTGCCACTAGAGGAGTGCAGGGGGTGTGGATCGCACTGGGTGACACCATCACAAGGGGTGACACCAATGCCTGCGCATTATACTCAAACCTAAATTTGTACACAGAATACACGGCTCCTTACTGTATAATCGGATTTTCTGCACATTTCTAAGTGAATTCATGGGCAGCAACGTCCCACGTCTCCTTTTCCAAAGGCGATGGTTGAGTCTGGGTGAAAGGCTGCAGAAGTTTGTTCCCTGGGACTGTTTAATTCATGCTGAACAGAAGTATGAGGTAATGCTCTTGCTAGTGCAGCTGTCAAAGGCACTGAAGCATAGCCCAATAATGCAACTGAAAATGCCCGTCCTGCTTGACACCCGCGTGGGACGGACCTCTTACGTGGCAGACGCACATCTGGCGCGTTATCATTACAGGAGACGCACACGGCGCTCTAACGATGCGACCACATTGACATGGGCCCTGCGGGAGATACTGCGCCTGTTCCACGGAAGAGCTTAGATAGACCTATTAAGGTGATAATCTCAGAGCGATTACTAACATTAACGGTTGCTCTAACTAGTTCGACCTTGAGCCTTGGTAATTTGTACATCGTGTCTCGAAGTACGGAGTGCTCCACCCTATATATGGATAGATGTATTTGATCGGGTATGGGGTGCAGACCGCACTGGGTTCCACCAACCCTAGTGACGCACTGAGGAAGGTCAGGAGAGGGTCTCTAATTTGGGAAATTTCTGCAGCAAAGTATTCAGCTCGGTCATTAGCTGTGAGAGTGGAGTTGATAGTCATAGACTTAGGAGGAGTGAGTTTAGAATGCCCTAGAGCCGGCGAGGATGGTTGGAGTGAGACTCAATGTGGGTTAGGTAGAATTCCCTTTTCGCTCTATCAGGAGTGTACTTGAAAGAGTTTAGGGCAGAGATGTAGGTCCTCGTGCAAATGGCAACATCTCTATTTGTGCAGCAGTCAAAGCATGTCTGTGTGGAGAGAGCCTATGAATGGGGTGATCCAAGGTTGAGGATGCTGAGATTTAGGGGTGAAAGTAAACAGTGGGAATGAGAGGAGAATGAGTCATATTATAGGGATTGGAAGCTAGAGAGGGCAGTGTTGGTGGGAGAGGCATTGGTGTGTAGTAGGAGAGTGAGAACTGTAGGCCAGAGAGAAAGGAGAAATGGAAGAACGTTTAAATTAATTTTTTATAATAGGTGAAACAAGTGTTGAGAAAAGATAAGAGGGTGGAAAGGAGATGGTGGTGGAAACACTTGAGTGATCAGATATGGGTGGTGTGACAGTATTAGTGACTGAGGGAGAGGTGGAGCTGAATAAGTGGTCCAAGGAGTTACCCGCTGTGTGGGTAGGTAGGTTATGGATAGAGTGGAGATCGTGGTCACTAAGAAAAGACAGAAGTTCAGATTTCTGAGTAGTGGTTGGAGAGGGAAGGTAAAGGTCACCTAAGAAAATGAGGTGATATCTAGTGATAAGAGAATCAAGGAGTTGCCCAAGATCATCAAAGAATGGTACAGTGGGACCAGGAGGGCGATAGATGGAGATGATGTGAACTGAGTGAGGCAGAGCAATAGTAAAGATAATTAATTCAAAAGAGGCAGGAGAGGACATGGAATTGGTGATTTGTGAAGCAATGAGGTGGGAAGAGAGTAATTGTCTGGCACCTCCACTTCTGCCAGCCAGTCTAGGAGAGTGAATGAAGGATAGTTTGGAGTCATTTAGAGCCGCCAGAGTGGCAGTGCTAGATGGTGAAATCCAGGTTTCAGTGATAGCAAGAAGGTCTAGGGGAGGAGAGCTGGAGTGAAAGTAGTTAGTGATAAAGGAAGTTGTGTTGCATATAGACTAAGCATCCCAAAGTGCAATGTTCAGTTGATGAGGTAAGGAAGAGTAGAGAAGTTGAGTCTCAGAGGAAGAGAGGTGAGGTGGATAGGTTTCAGAGCTGGTATGGTTAAAACATCGGCTTTGTTTGTTGGAAGTAGGCAGAAGAGAGATGGAGTAGTGGGAGTTTCGAGTTGTCAGTCTAATAATATGGATAGGAAAGGAGGAAGTTGTAGCTTGATTGGAGGAAGTGTAGGGAGAGGTGAGTAGGAAGAGCATCAGGAGTAGCAGGAGTAAATGCATTATGTGTGGAGAGACAGCACAGAAATTAGGAAGCTTAATGTTCTCGCAGGTGCAACAGGGAGAAAAGCAAAGGTTCGGAGGCAATGAGGCTGGTCAACAGCAGGACTTCATGCTTCACTGTTTCCACCATTGACTGGGATGCCCATGGCTTGATATCCCTAGGGATGTCACCTGATCCATCCATAGTCCATCAGTGGTTGGTTCTCTGATATTTTCCCTGGTGTTGCTGGGATGAGGCAACATTTTCTTGATTGGTGTTTCCAGAGGAGCCTCTTTTGGCTTTCAGTTGGAGATGGGGTTGATCCAAGATGGCCGTCGGAAGTGATGTCACCGATCCAAGATGGCCACAGTAAGTGATGTCACCATTCCAAGGTGGTTGCTGGAAGTGAGGTCACCAATCCAAGGTGGTCGCTGGAAGTGATGTCACCAATCCAAGATAGCCACTGGCATTGAAGTTCCAGACAGAATGTGAAGCCAAAAACCAGAAGGGATGACACACATTCTTGTCACCTGACCGCCTGGTCCATCAGTGGTTAGTCTCTCTGATATTGTCACCTGTGTTGCTGGGATGAGGTGATTCCTTCCTGATTTGTGCACCCAGAGGAGCATATTTTGGCCTTCAAGTGGATATGGGGTTGATCCAAGATGGACGCAGGAAGTGATGTCACAATACAAGATGGCCACAGAAAGTGATGTCACCAATCCAAGATGGCCACTGGAAGTGATGTCTGTCAATCCCCCGGGGCTGCATTTCCCAAGATTCCGGCCTCCCCTCCTCTTCCTCCTCCTCACTTGACAGACAAGTGTCTGAAGCTGTCACCAATTGTGGTCTTCTATAAGAATTGTCCTTCTTCTTTCTTCTTTTTTCTCCCATCCTAGGCATCGAGCGGGCTCTATCCTCTGGTTTCCAGCCTCAGACTAATGCTCAAACAGAACGACTGAATGGTACCCTTGAGCAGTATCTACGCAGCTATGTTAACCGAGAACAAGATAACTTGGTATCTCTTCTTCCCACAGTGGAATTTGCTTACAATAATTCCCGACACTCTGCCACTGGTCTCAATCCGTTCTTTTGCACTTATGGACTCCATCCACGTACTATTTTGCCAGGTACACCAGTCCAATCTAATTTACCTGCGGTGGAGGACTCATTATGTAGGATCCAGGAAGCTCATTAGACGGCAAAGGCCAGCCTAGAGGACAGTCAAAGGTCGTATAAGACCCAAGCTGACCGTTACCGCATGAAAGTGCCTGAGTGGAAGGTTGGCACCAGGGTATGGCACTCCACAAAAATGTTACCACGTTGGACTCACCCCTCCAAGATGTCACCTCGCTTTATAGGCTCATATCCCATTGTAGCAAGGATCAATCCTGTGGCGTTCCACCTCAAATTACCTCCCAGTTTACAGTGAGTGCATCCCGTTTTCCATTCATCTTTATTTCGGGAGGCAGTGCCTAACCTGCTTCCTCGAGCTGCCCCTTTGAGGGCTCCGGTTCCGTCTGATACCGAGCCATAATAGGAAGTATCACAAATCAGAGACTCCCGGTACAAACGGGGACGTCTCGAATACTTAGTACATTGGAAAGGATATTCTCAGGCTGAAGATTCGTGGGAACCTTTCTCCCACATAAGGGCCCCCATTCTACTCAGGAAATTCCATCGGGCTCATCCCGGAAAGCCCGGAGGCTTGCGGAGTGGGGGGGGGCATACTGTCATGCGCTCAACTTCGTGGCACCTGTGGCCCCGTTTCAGGCTACGCAGAGGCCATTAGATGTGCCACCATGTTCCTCCGCTTTTAAGTTTTGAACCTCTACTGAGTGGTTACATACCTCAGCCGAGAGGTTCTGTACCGCCGCTACCATCTACAGTAGTTGCTCAGCGGTAGCCATGTTTCTTTCTTGGTGTTGCAATCTGTCAACCCCACGGGGCTGCAGTTCACAAGATTCTGGCCTCCCCTCCTCTTCCTCCTCCTCACCTGACAGACAAGAGTCTGAAGTGGTCGCCAATTGTGGTCTTCTAGAAGAATAGTCCTTCTTCTTAATTCTTTCTTGTTTTTTTTGTAGGAAGCGTCTCTCTCTCGGAAGGAAGCCACAGTGATAGCTAACTGACCGCGTTACCTGTGGCCCCTCCCCCAAAAGGGACTGCTTGGAGAAAAAGCTTGTAAGGCACAAAAAAACCCAAAATGGAACTCCACCAATAGAGAGGACTGAGTCACCAATGCTGAGTGGAAAATGGGCTCTGCAGGCTCCAGCTAGTAGCAGGCAAGGAGTAAATGAAAATGGGCCGCCTAGGCTCAAGCAGTAAACACTGGTCCAAAAAAACCTCCAGAAAGCAGAGATAGTGAAATAATGATAACAGGTAACAACCAATGCCAGCAAGAAGGAAAGGGGAAAGCGAAAGTGAGAGAGAGAGAAAGAGAGCGAGTGATATGGGAGAGCGATCGAGGATCGCAAAGTAAACAACCCGCAAGCGGCGGAGGAAGGCCGACAGAGCAGATGAAGAGAGGGAACAACAGATAAGGAAAGGATCCGGCATGGGCCAGAAAAAGAGAAAACAATACGCACAGCACAACCTAAGAACGTAACAGCCAGGACTGACGGGCTGAAACACAAGTGGTTTCAAAGCGTAGCGCACAGGGAGGGCGTGGATGATAAGCCTCCCTGGGACGCTATGGGTGAAAAACTAGACCGCTAATGTTAAAAGCGGAGGAACGCGATAGCACATCTAATGGCCACCCCGTAGCCTGAAACAGGGCCACAGGTGCCACAAAGTTGAGCGCATGACAATCTCATCAGTCCAAGATGGCCACTTGCAATGAAGTTCTGGACAAAAAGTGAAGCCAAAAACCAGAACAGATGACACACGCTCTTGTCACCTGATCGTCTAGGTCATCAGTGGTTGGTGTCTCTGATATTGTCCCTGGGGTTGCTGGGATGAGGTGATTTCTTCCTGATTGGTGTTCCTAGAGGAGTCTCTTTTGGCCTTCAGCTGGAGATGGGGTGGATCCATCAAGTGAGTGGATGAAAAGCACTAAAACTCATATTTACAAAAACATGAACATTGGCGGCAGCGGATCACGGTGCAGTTAACCTATGTGATGCACCCATCTTCCAGCAGAGAGGCATCTAACTCCACTGGGCTTCTGTGCCCACATTGAACTTCTCCAGATCGTTGCTGGCCCAGGTTTGGCACCTTACCTAAGCATAAACTACCACTGACAGTACACAGCACTTTAGGGGTAAAAGTGGTGGGGGGACACAGTGGCTATAAAAGTGCTTCTTGGTTATTTATGGATGCTAGGAAGACAAAGGAAAGTCAAGGTCAGATACCAATGGGCAGCAGCAGGTGTAGAGCTACTAGGAATACTTTACACTATCCTCCCTGCATAGGACACCAAGACTAGCTACCCATACATCCTCAAAGGCTGGCAAAACAGGTAGGATGTTACATATCCTCACATCGATCAATTCCTGAGACCAAGAAAGAAGCCACCCCAGAAGGGCTTTCACCCCTGAAACAAATGACAAATCTGAGACCTGCGTGAGAAAGCAAGCCACCACAAACCAATAACCACAGCGAGGCATTGCCACTGTGTGTAGCTCCCCATCGACCTATCCAGTCAACAATCATCTAACAATATGGCTTACCTGCCGTGATCAGAACCAACAACTATCAACAAGAGAGACCCTCCCAACTAGGGAGCCGACTACCAAAACAGCATAACACACATCCAGATCCATAGTATGACACTGACCCGAAACAGTCACGAAATACTGCAACCAAAAACATGCCCTGATACAAGAAGGAATGGGAGACAAGAATGGAAAACAGAACAAGAAAGACACAATAAACATCACTCCTGTCAAAGTGCAGGAACAACACCTCAAAATCACCATCAACCTCTAAAGAAACTAAAGATACAGACAAAGAGAAGAACAAAGGCATAATATATCTCCCACTACATTTCCACCTACAATAATACTAGACTAGAAAACAAACATCTCACAAATAATACCCTACGAATACTAGAGCAGGCCCCACTAGACTAACAAACCACCCACCACAATGCACAGAACCCAGAAATGTGGAAAACAGCTTTGGAAGGGCACCTATAAGGAGCAGAACTGAGCTAGAATGGAATGCTTAACAATACACACCTTTTACATAACTAGAGATCTCAACTTCCGACACAGAACCCTCACAATCATCTCTTTGGTAATACCAAGACAAGACTACACAAACAGCCTCTACCGTTAAATGCCAGTACGCCTCACAAAAAATGACAGCACATCAAAAATACTGCAGTAAGACTACTCCTGAGTCTAAATAGAAGAGACCACATCACACCAGCTCTGAGAAGTCTACACTGGCTGCCAATAAAGAAACACATTAACTTCAAAGACCTCTGCATTGCCCATAAATCGCTACACGGACAAGGAGCTGAATTCCTCGAAGCTAAAATTACCCTTTGGCAATCAACAAGAGACTTAAGATCGAGCAACGACCTCTATCAATGGCCAGTTAATACCACTATGGCTATGCATTTCCCATGCCTACACAAAAGCACACACTGTTGGCATTGCCAATGCTTGTTTTAAAAATGACTGTATCCCACATTATGATGAAACACCATCAATGTTATGGTTGGTTTAACAAAGCATGACCAAAAACCCTTCTACTTGAAATGTGAGAGTAGATGGGCAACAACACCCAGCTACAGTACCTCCTTCACCCCCTAAATGCAGTTAATCATTGAGCAAGCCCCCTATCCAATAGAACTATCTGATCCGACTTCTTGTTGTATACATTTCTCAAACGTCAAATGATTCACAACTAAGCTAAATACAACTGATCGTCTCTTGTGTTTTAGCTTTTGCGGCAAGATTCCACTTGTTAGCACTATGTACGGGACAAGTAGGTGAGAGCAGAAGGTGTGGTAGGTGAGGTGATTAAATGAAGGCGGGTGAGGGGACTAGAGAATGGAGGGCTGTCGGAGTGTCACAAATTCTAAAGTTTCCATAAGAAAGTAGTGAGGAAAGACATTAGCACAGAAGGAGGAGGTAATGTATAATGACTTGGTAGATGTGAGCTAATCTTGGAGAGTGTATGAACGTTTGTGGGTGTGATTTCACAGTCAAGAGAATAAGTCAGAGATGTGACAGATTCACATATGCCCTGAGCAGAGGCTAACGCACCTAATCAACCCCTCACACCTCTACAAACCCAGAGCCAACACCATCATAAAATCAGTCTGTCTGGCCAGAATATGCATCACCTTCCATAGCTGAGCTGGCTCACAGGAGATCCATGTGACATATCAAATTGTATGTGGCTGCAATGATCATGAGTAGTGCCATTCACTATGTATTAACACCGGTATAGCTCATCTTTAGGAGAAGGGCAAGAGTTCCATACCTCTTAATGAAATGTCTGCAGTATCCACTGAAGCCCAGAAAGGCCCTCACCTGAATCTGGATAGTGGGAATATCCCAATACATCACTGCCTGAACTTTAGTCTGGAGAGGCTGTTACTTATCTCCACCCACTTGGTGTACTAATTAAGTACCAGTCCTCTACACGCTTGGATGCCTTGATAGTTAAGCCAGTCGTCTGCATGGCTTGAAGCACCTGTTTCAGGTGGGATAGATGATCTTCACAGGTATTGCTGAAGACAGAAACATCATCTAAAGAGGTAACTCTCAAGTCCTCTAACCCTGATAGGACCTGATTCACCATCCTTTGAAAGGTGGCAGTGAAATTTCATAACTCAAAGGGCATAACAGTGAACTGGTAGTGGAAAATGCTGACCTCTCCTTTGCTTTGCTTTTCTAGGTCTTGTTTTTTGATTCCATCAGATATGTCAAGGTCTCATTTATTGCAGTGGATGGGTGAGTGTCTATCCCCCATTTTCCTTTTAGCTTGATGCTGGAGGAGTTGTTGGCTCTCTTTTCTCCTTTTTTGAATTAGGGATTGCATTTAACCCAGCTCTTTTGTCTTTCTTGTCTCTACAGATAGACTGTCCTGCAGCTGTCTTTGGATAGAGCTTGGGATTTCTTTGAAGAAATTGTATCCAAGTTCCTATTGGGTAGAAACAAGAGTATCTATTGTTCTCCCTATTGACAAATTGCATTGAACTTTAGACTGGTGGATTCGGTCGGTTAGCCCGGTCAGGTGTTTCAGAGTTCTAACTCTGTTTTTATATTTCCTTTCTTTTTAGAATGTATGTTTCTATTTTTATTACAAGAATTTTGTGAGAAGAACATTGTCACACAAGTACAAGTGGAGACATTCAAGCGGTATTAGTTATCAACTGGATTGTGTTATTGACTCACATATGATGTTTAGTGCTTTGTCCTGAGGAAGACGAAGATCAGTTCTTGATGACTAGATTTTGTTAATCGTCGAATCTGTTTATATCAGGATATTTGGGCAGTATGTTCGACAGTTTTCACTGTCCCCGAAACCTGTAGTCGACACATAGCAATTTGATCTTGATTAATTCTCTTGATTAACCCTCTTGCATCCGTTTAACATTAAACTAGATACCATTGAGAATTACAGCCTAACTCCAAGTGAACCTTGGATCACGTGGCGTTAGTTCTATTCTTCTCACTCTATATATTGGTATCTATTGAATAATTAATTGTCACATTAAACTTCAAGGAATATATGTTTCTATTGGTCATTATGATGTTTTGCGCTTTTTATTAATTTATTATTATATTATGTAATGAACATTCAGCTATTTTTTACATTATGTTTATTATATTAATAACATTTTGAACACATATTTTTTTGTTTTGTTTCCTGACCTGGTCCACTTTCCCATTCACCAGTAGAAGTCTTTTTCTTGCATTGTTCTGTGAGACATAATCCCTCTTGTGTTTTGGCTTATTAGTTTCCTCCATGTCCACGACAAAGGGGATATACCCATCTCTTTGGTGCACATGAGGTCAATGGCAGTCATAAGCTTGCCCATGCCTAATCTGTCAATGAGATTGTCTGCCCTAGATATGGGATGGGTGTCTGTCTTTGTGACAGAATTGAGCCCGCTCTAGTCCACAGAGGGCTACTGTCTTCCCATTACTGGACTTTATTGGGGACCAGTAGCACAGGGCTAGCCCATGGGCTGTGGGAAAGCTCAATCACCCATAAGGTCAAAATCTTGGAAACCTCCTCCTTGATGGTGTCCTTCACCTTGTCATATATCCGGTGAATTCTGATTTATACCGGCTTGCTGTCTCCAGTGTCAATTCCATGGATAAACCAATCAATTTTACCTGGAGTTAGCGAGAACAGACTTGCAAACTTACATGACTTGCAGTCATGCAATTGCTGTACACTTAGGTCTGGAGATATCTGGACTCCCTCGAATGACCCATCGGTGGACTCTGCATGAAACAAGTCTGGGAGAAGCACCGTCTCCTCCTCAGTCTCATCATCTGTCACGAGAGCCAACAGCAATTCATCCCGGCTGTAGTGCGGCTTCAGCCGGTTGACATGAAAGACACCTTGTGCCTCTGCCTTGGGGCATTTGTATCAATGAGCTAGTTAACCTCACAGATCTTTTCGAGCACCAGGGTGCTGGGTTTGATACGCTCCAGAATCCAGACAATCTGTCCTGGAGTGTCACTGTGGCTTTCTGGTCAGGCCAGTGCTTCATGAGATCCTGACTGACTTTAAGATTTTTCGTGAACCTTTCTCTGAACTTAGCCATCTTGGATCTCAGGCCAAGAATATAATAATCCACTATGTCGTGGGAAGGAGGTTCTGGGATTGCCCCACCATCCTTCCACATCATGCTTAGTGGACCCCTACTAGGATTGCCAAAAGCTGAAAGGGACCAAACCTGCACCGCTCTGTGGCACTCTCGCTAGGCAAACAGAAGGCATAGTGGGAGAATAACCCACTTTCTCCTCAAGTGCTCTTCCAAACCACCTGTCATTCCCTTCTGGATTTTGTCTGTGGGTGAAAGGCCCTGGAGATTTTCAAGTAACTCCACATTCATCCCACATGGCCTTCATATACCCAGATATGAAGTTGGTTCTCCTATCAGAAATGACTTATTTGGGAAAACCCACATAATACAATATCCCTATCAAAGCCTTCATGACCACTGGGGCTTTGGTGCTTCTCAAGGGTACAGGCTCAGGATAACGGGTGACATGGTCTACCACAACTATAGATATACTGGTTACCTGAAGTGGTCTGAGGATCCGAAGGACCCACAATGCCCATGCGTATTCTCTGAAAGGGCTGCTCAACCACTGGTAGTGGAATTAATAGGGCCTTTGTTGCCCCATCAGATTTACCAGATGCTTGGCAAGTTGGACAGGAACTGAACAAATTCCTTTTTTTTATACCAATCTCGGGCAGTAAAAATGGGCGGACAACTGGTCATCTGTCTTGGCCACTCCTAAGTGTCCTGCCAACAGAATGTCATGAGCCAAGTCCAGTATGTACCTCCTGTGGAACTGGGGCACTGCCAACCTTTGGTTAGTCCCTGACTCAGGATACTTGAGTTCAGTCTACAGGAGGCCATTCTCCCAGCAAACCTTCAACACTCCAGAGGCTTCGCCCTGAGCCTTATTCTCTGTCTGCTCACGCAGATCTGTCAGAGTTGGACAGTCATGCTGTGCTTTGCAAAAGTCAGTCTGGCTAGGATCTCTAGCTAGGGACAAGTCACCTAGTTCTGGCAGGCCCCTGAGGTCTGCTACCACCCCCTCCTCCACCGCAAGTGGTGAGTCTATCCCTGGGGTTACAGACTGCGGAGCAACTGCACTGGGTTCCTCAGTGACCATGAGGACCTCTTCAGCAGAAGCAGACGCAATGTGAACTCTAGATCTGGACTTGGCAGCACTGGCAATGTCGGCCGTTCGCCATCGACAGCAGGCAGGGCCCATGGCAATACGGGTTGCTAGCCTTGCTGCTTCTTGGGCCCTAGATCTTGTGATTGCAGCAATAATGTCAGCATCAAGTTTGTAGTTCCCCAGCAGACAGCCCACTGGGATTATGTCCTTGACTGCGACGTGCAGCTGGGTGGTCTCACCCCGCCATCTAAAGTCTGCGATAGCCAATTGGCATCGGGTGAAGCCGTCAAATCCCCTAACTAGGTTTGTGAGGGCAGGAAGGATCTGGTCCTCTCACACCCTCCATTGTTGGATGGCGGTGACACTCGCAGCAGAATCACGAAGTGCTGGGCCTCAGTCCCCACTTATGACACATGGTCCAAAAATATTGCTGTGTTAATGGGCACCAGGGCCTCTGTGGGGGATTCAGTACCTTGCCCACTTAGTGGTATCAGGGTACACTTGGCTAGCACCTGGCCTACTGGGAATTCATTGTCTGTGATGCCCACACTGAATATTGCTTCCTGTTCCATGATGGTAGCACTAACTACGGCTTGCTTGGGTCTACCCTTGCAAACCAGATCTCCTCTCCTAGGTGCCATGTCTCCACATACAAAGCCTGTTGGGGCTGTGGGGGTTGAGTGCTTGGGGGGCCCTAACTCCTTCCTTCTGTGGAAGCAAAGGAACTAGGTGTCATGGATTTACCTTTGTGAATTTGGGAACCTGTTCTGGCAGGAGGGTGACAACTTGTCCCCCTGCCCTCCTTTGATTTACTTTTATCACTGACTTTAACTTGGTTGCCTAAGCCTTCTATGAGATGCAAGCACCCACCTACCTGTCAATAGCCTTTGCAACCTCCTTTTGGTCATAATACCTTTGTCCACTAGATGCTGCTGCAACTCCATTTCACAATTCTTTAAGATATTCTCACATGCAAACAGGGTGAACATCACATGTGTTAACTTTGTTACCCGTAACACAAGCATCCATATATTGAAAAGACTGATGCCCAAATGCCTCAAAGGTTTGACCTCCTATATTGGTGAGCTCTCTAAAGCTCCTGAGGTACTTCTTCAGGGCCTTGCAGAACTACATGAGGATGGTGGCTTTCATATTGTTACATATGGACCTCTCCAGAGGTTTCAACTGAATAATTACATCAGTCCCAGCCGTTGGTAGGTGGCTCAGAAGGGCTCCCCCACAACTGCTCCTTCACATGATGCATGCTGAAGGCGAGATCCAGTCCCTCAAACCAATCAATGATGTTTCTCCCCACCTCAGAAGGAGTCATCACGTTCAGGGGGATGTGGTGCCTAGGACGCCCTTGGCTACCACTTCAGCAGTACTCCCTTTCCCACTGAAGCCCTTCCTTCTTCTGTCTGATGCGCTAGTTCCAACTTGCGCAGTAGCACAAAGTCATGCTACTTCTACTCCTCTAGAGGAACAGCCACCCAATGCTTCTGTTCCTGCAGGGCCATAGCAGCCCTGGTCTTCTGTCTCCACAGAGCAGCAGCATCCTTCTGCTTCTGTGCCACTAAGGCCAGTCTCTTCTTTTAAAACAGAGGTTTCCTATCGGTTAGGTACTCCCCAGGTTGATTATACTGGGATCTAACGGAACCTCTGACTTTACTGAAGCATGGGTGTAACTGAGGCTTGGAGAAATGGAGGGTAGACCTATCACTGTCACTCTCCCCCATCCACTTACGCCCCCAAAGCAATGAATCTTGAACTGGAGGCTCAGCCATGTTTCTGCCCTCCGGGGACTCTTCCAGCCCCCTAGCTTCCTCAAAAGCTTGGAAGCTTTTCTGCAGTTCAGTTTTCTTTGCCCTACTGCCACAGGAGTCTCCCTGTCTTGGCAAAGCTCTCACAGTTCACCTACCGACAAGGTGGTAGCGGTACTAATGTCAAGTTCCATTTTGTTCTTAACAAATATGCCTTGGCAGTGAAACTAATGTTAAATGTGCACTCTTATTTTGGCTGCCTAGGCTGCAGGCCCAGTCTGTGTCAAATCCCAACTGCTGCCCACCAGTGTGATGAATTTAATTCTGTTATGCAGGAATACAAGGACAAATAGAGGCTAAAGCGCCTACTCTGCTTTCACACCTCTACAAACCAAGAGCCAACACCATCATAAAGGTAAAGACTTTTCTATCAAGATGTGTGTGTGAATGTGGTTCAGTAGCAATCCAAACAGCAAAGGACAAAAGTCCAAAATAAAGGATTTTCCAATCAAGATGGACTGGCGGGGCATACATTCATCAGTAATAGCTTTGCAAATGTCCTGACGGTTATACAACATGCCAGGAGTTGCGCCGGTCCAGCGGCAAGCTGACATCGAGTCAAGGTCAAGCGTAAGGTAGCTGCTGTCTCACAGCATCTTCTCGAGCTGTGCGGATCGGGCAGTCACCAGGTTCGTTTTGGAAGTCATGGTTCGATGGCTATATGCTCATACCCGGATGCGCTTGGGAGTCGATTAGGTGCTGAGGTTCGGAGGTCACTGTTTGGGGGACACCAGAATTTAGTCAATTGACTTACAGGAGTGGTGGTGTCAGGAAATATAAAGCAGAGGTACTTCTGTGTTTTGAGCCGAGCTGATGACAAGGGGGAGAGTAGTACACACCTTCAGGGGTCCTGCAGCATGGTGCGGTTCTGGTCAACACTGTGAAATGCAGCTCTTCATCCAGCAGCAGAGTTCACCCCTTTTGTCCCTGTGAACGATTGAGGACAGAGCTCGCCTCTACTTTGGAACACCTGCGCTTACATCAAAATTGAAGGACTTTAGAGAGGACTGCTCTCCCAGCAGGGTCCACCAACTTCTTCTTCAATGGTTGGAGTCCAGAGATGATTCCAAGAACTGGTGTGAGGCCTCTTCTTTTATAGATGAAATTCCACAGGTGATTGGACTAAAGCCAGCCTGCCTTAATAGTCAAATCCCTGTCCTTAAAAGAGGTGGACTTTGCCCATCTGACTTTACACCCAAAGTGCTTTGCTCAATAGGAAGTGGAGGGGACAGGAAGGAGAGAGAGAGAGAAGCAGAGAGAAACAAGATGGTGGAAGTCGTCCTCCATGGTATAGAGCTTTCCTGTCAACACCCCTTTCCTTTTCGCTAGTATCAAAGGCCTTTCTAAATGCAGCACCCTGGTTTGAGGTACACCCTTTGAATGGGTGTGCTCACAACGAGATCAAAGAGGAGGCATGGCCTTTCAGGTTCCTTTCCTGTCACTTTGGCAGGACCAGCCTGTCTGAGCTAGAATACGCAACACCTTTTACAGCTGAGCTGGCTCACATGAGCTGACACATGTATGATATCAAATTGGATGTGGCTGCAATGATCTTGAGTAGTGCCATGCACCATACCTTAACCCAGGCATAGCTCATTTTAAGAGTTTACCCTCCCACCAGCATGGGCTATTTATTATCATCATAGATTTGATGCAGGTGTGCACGCACTGCAGGGACTTGGCTGTCAATGCAGCTGTCAAATGGACACCTGTGACCTCAGAACCTGCTCTCTGCCACTGGTAGAGCAGGCACTGCAGATCAGGATACTGATGCAGCAGGGCACACGTAAAAACGATGCTTTTGGCATGGAGCTTATGAAAGAGGAACCTGATCGGTAGACTACTGTGTCATAGATGAATCACCCCCATCCGTTTTTATTAAGTAATACAAATAAAATAGCCAGGGATGCCACACCCCTTGTCAGATGACAATTTCTTACAGGAGTATTTCACAAAGTGCAGTGCACAGGAGAGGATGAGCTGGCTTTTCACCAGCACCTTAGGTCCAGGTGGAGGTTTGTTTTGAAGGTCTGATATGGTCAGTGGAAGAGACATGAATAGGGGTGAGAGACAGGAGTAATGTCCTCACAACATTCAGGTAAGGGCAAGAGAGTCTCCCTGGTATTTCCTCTTGGTAATTGAAGAGGGGAGGGGTGGAAAATAATCCATTTGAGACAACATTAAAGTGAACCATTAAGTAATCAGGTGTGAGAGGGATTAATGCAGAGGTCAAATGAGATGTGGCAAGTTAGAGATAAAGACAAGGTTGGGAGAGTTCCTATCAGAGTCGGCAGACTGGTTGTGGAGTAGAAGGAGTGGTCACATAGGAGGGAGATACATTCAAGGTGGGTGTCTAAGAGACCTTGTGCGGGTTACATTTCCCCAATATGGCAATTTGAACATTGGTGAGAAGATACTCAAGAAGAAGGCCCAGGCTAGGGTAGAAAGAGTGGACAGGAGCAGGAGGTCAATAAAGAGACAGAATAGCAAGAGGGGAAGGATGGAGCAGTTAGATAGCGGAATATTTAAATGAGGTGAACGTGAGGTTGGAGAGGGGCAGGGGCCAGTGATAAGGGCCTTATTGATCAGGAACCCCACTACACCCCTCTTCTCAACAGGTCGGGCAGAGTGGTAGAAGATTGCAGAGTGAATGTGGGGAGGGATCAGAGACAACCCTCCACTTAGCCATCTCAATGCATTTTCTGTGGCATTTATATGTCTGGCAAGCCCACCATTCTTTTGCCCCTGCCCTTCCCACCCCTGCAACCTTAAATTCCTATTACAATTATCCTCTTACCTTGCACCCCCCATAAAAATGCCCCAGGAAATATATAGTGAAATGGCCCTTCACCAAGTGTAGTGAAACGGCTGCAGTGAGTTGGACTGGTACTGTGGTGAACTGCTAATAACAGAGTCATGAGGATAGATCCATGTTTCTGTGATAGCATGAAGTGAAATTTGAAGGTGATGAGTTAAAGTGGTCAGTGATGGAAGAAGTCTTGTTGCAGAGTGGTTGTGCAATCCAGCGGCCAGGTCAAAGAGTGATACGAGGTATGGGACAGTAGCAGGTGCTATGCAGTAGATGAGGAGAATAGATGAGGATCGAGATCCTGGTAGAACAGAAGCATCCGGTTTGATGTGCGTAGATGCAGTCAAGAGAGGAGAGAGATGGGGAGGAGAAAAGATAGTGAGACAGAAGTTAGGCCTAGCTGTGGCTGATGACTACGAATGAAGGGGAGCAGAAAGGTGAGTACAAGGCAGGTGGGTGTGAAGTCAAGGTGCACAATAGCTTTTAAAAGAAATAGGCAAGTGGAGAAGTGTGCATACAGGGGAGAGATATTAGGTGTATGAGTGGAAAGGAAGTGGGAAGTGTTGGCTTAGAAGGGGCAGATCCAGGTTCTTAGTTGGGCTAGAATGGGGCTATAGGTGACTAATTTAAAGTTAGCAGGTCCAAAAAGGGGATTTTTCTTGGTTTTAGGATGTAACAGCAGCTCAACAGTAAAAGGAGAGGCACTGGGTTGACGTATCCCTACGTATGGAAGCACAGGTCAGGCAAAAGGTGAGCAGAGAGATGTTTTGACAGAATCCAGTGATAAAGTTGCCTGGTAAAAGGTCACTAGGGGGCGACCTTTCCCCAAATTTGCACTCCGACAAAATCAAGCACTTTCCCCAAATATTGTAGGACTGGAGTTAGAATAGTAACTAATACCCATCCGAGAATATATGGGGGAATGCTTTTAGGGATGCAGAAAAAATAATTGCTTACCTGATTACTTTTTCCCAGGTAACATTTTCACAAAAAACCATTTTGACATGAGTAGGGGCTCTGTCCATAGCCCCTAATAGGCCAAAAAGGGAGCTGCACTTTGCAGCTTTGGGCCTTAGCTGCAGACGACCCGGCCCAGATGCTTAGTTCAGACTCAAAAACACGGGATGAATGTGTTGCAGGAAATTCTGGGAACCAATCGAAGTGCACAAGATGGCTTCCACAGGATGCAGGCCGCGTCGTTGCTGTTGCAGGCCCAGGAACATTTATTTTTGAAGCAGGATTCTTCGAGGGTGGGCAGGATCTTCAGGAATTTCTGGATGTGCCCATAAAAATGGCTATACAATTAAATTCCAGTCACATGATATGGTTACATGAGCGAAAGCAAATACATGTATCAGTGTTAGAAACAATGAAGGTTTGGGGCAAAAAGGTAAACAGCTTACATTTGACAGTTCTGTTTCACAGAGTATACAAAGCAGTGTTATCATTTCTACTGACCGGCTGGTGTTATATGGTGGGTCTGTAGAACAGAGCGATGATATCGCTTTTTGTGCAGGGTTTTTGCTGACCATCAAGGGGGGATTTGAGCTCCTTGCCAAAGAGTTACCACTTCTCGCACTCCCCAGTCTTGAGAGACAGCTCTCTGTTTACACCAGTCCTCCTTCAGGCACAAGCAGTTGAGTGCAGAGTGCCATTACCTCCCTCATTCTGTAGCTCAATACACAAGTAAAGAGATCCTCAGCAGGTCTGAATAATAACATCACAAAGTAATCCCTTCTCTGGTTTTAGTTTTGAGCTGTAGTCTTGGCCATCCGATCAATCTCAAGGTCCCACATTTTTTCTTGAGAGGAGAGGGATCAGGATAGGCAGCACGTGCCAACCTCCAGCAGTGGCAGTCATCTTCTCCCAGACACGTGTCTCCACTTTGGAGCTGGATGCACAGGTGCGGAACACTTGCATGTGTGACATGGCATCATCCATTCCTTCTGCTTGCACCTAATTTGCGGCCTTTGGCCGCTCTAGCCATGCCTTAGGCTACTATCAAAGGTCCACACACAGTGGAACCCCAAATTGCCTCCTCAGTATACCCCCTACTGACTGCACACCTATGTCTAAGCATAAGATAGCTTTACACCAACACACCTCCCAAATAATACCTCTTTAGCCACCTGTTTGATCCCTGTGTAACAAGATATTTTCTGGAAGGTTGATTGGCACTGATCCCTGGCAATCACCATTCAGGCATCCGCACTTTCGCTTACTTCCAGTGGACCCCTTCATGGTTTGTCATATAGGCGGTACACATTGCCTATGAAGACCATAGCTTAGGTCAGTCTTATGTTGCTGAATCACTTTTGCTTCCTCTTTTACCCAGTTGTCTTCTAGTAATGCCTTTTTTTCCATACTGGGTACTGCAGCTATCCTGAAGATGACACGTGTTGATAAGCTCCCTCAACCTCCACATCTCACCGAACCCCAACTGTATCTCACTTCAGCTCATACCTATTAGCCTAACCCAAAACACTATTCCCTGCAGCGGACCACCGCAGCCTTCAAACCTCCCTTCGCCACCGCTAAAATGAGGCTAGTGCTCACCAGAAGAGCTCTACTGATGATATCTTCTGCTGGGATTAATGGAGGCCTCAGGTTAGGTGTCCAGAAGCCAGTAGTCAAATCCATAGCCCACTCAATCAGCTGCTACTACAACAGCCTGATCATAATTGAGAATGTCGAACCTCAAACACTTTAATAATTGTCTCAGGAATGTAACATTGCATTTGCTTTCCATCTCTGGCAAGTCTACCAGTGCTCAATATCATCATGCACACAGCGGGTACAGCCTTCGGACACTAGTTCCCCTTGCCCAAAGGGCCTGCCACAAGTGGCCAGCCATCCATGTGACCCTGCAGTCAGTGCAGCAAAACTGATATCTCCAAACCAGCTTATCTTAGATGGGTCCCTTCATAGCCCATAACTAGACTAACCCTTGCCCTCACTCAAAACAAGCACTCCCTCAACGTATTCTTGTGTGGACAATAAAGCCATCTCCATCAATCACCGCCATTGATGCAGTCTGTATCAATGCATGATCTACGATGAAAAATGCACTCTTTCCTAGCACCATAGCCGAAATCTGGCTAAGAAACAACTATACAACGATTATAGACACATTCACACCAGCAGATCTTTCAGTCCTCACAAAACACACAATAGGAGGAGGTTATATACATGGCTATAGACAAGTGTCATCAGATGCACTCCATTTGACATTTGGGATGTACAGATCTTTCAGACACCTTCCTGCCAAAGCCTGCACCAACACCAATACTTGTATCCTAGTTATCATCATCTACTGTCCTGGCCTAGCCTGAAAATTCCTTAACGAAAGAATGGAGCTTATGGTTGAGGCCGCTAATGTCTTCCACAAGGACCTGGTACAGACTGAAAATTGCTGTGCATGCATGTTCGTGGACAACATGTCTAACCTAGGTTTTTTCACAGTTGATCCATGGCCCCACCCATTCAAATGACCATGCCCTTGTTCTTTTGCTCCCCTTTAACTGTAAAATAATCTGTATGCCTACAACAACTGTGTTCTGGTCTGATCACTTCTTCATGAATGGCACACTAAAACACTCCTATGAGATCCAGTAAGCTTCCAACTAAACCTCATTTGTATTATAGCAGAGAAAAAGATCACCACTGAGGCCTTCAAACACCCTTTTTCCTTCGACCCAGATGTTGCCTGGGTTGCTTACAACTCAGATGCATTGGTGGACAAACTCCTCAAAGCAGTGTCTGAGACTTTGGACATCCAAGCCCTGTGCATCCAGAAATACAAAAAAAGAATCTCTAAGGGGAAAAATAAATGGTTCAGCTGGAAACGTCCACGCTTTAAAAGAGACGGTGGGAAACGTGAATGAGCTTCCCAGAGAACTTAAGACAGAGAAATACACACAGCCTGCCAGAAATTGCAGGCTGACCATCCAAAACAAAAGAACAGCATTTCTGCACCTGAGAATTCACTGCAAAAAACAAAGCCAAAACAATGTGTCTCCTATATAGAAAAACATCAATCCCGGTCCAAGTATCCACCATGATGGAAATATCACAAGCCCTGAAGTGTAAGGTGGCTGCTTTCTTCATTTCTGGATGACGTCAGAAAATCCATCCAAACACCCCTCCCAATAGCCTTGTTGTATTTACCAAGCGGCCCCCATGTCTTCCCAACTTTCCACAATAGCTCTCTAAAAGACACCTAATCCATCATCCAAAAGATTAAAACATCAAAAGTTCAATCCTCCTCTTTTCGGCCTGTCTCAACAAATCCCTAGTGTCTTCCTTGGGTATCCCACTAACAATCCTACATAATGTGCCTCCTGCTTCTGGAATAATTCCTGCCTTTGTGAAAGTGGCCCATATCACTCTGATCCTCAAATAACAACATCCAGACCCTACCTCCCAGGTCCACTATCAACTCATACCTAATCTTCCCTTCAAGGCTAATGTCATTGAAAGGTGGGCTACAAAACAACGACAGAACTACAATGAGATTCATGTATTATTCTACCACAAGCAATCTAGTTTTCTTCCCGGTAGGCAGGGGTGGACTGGTCGTTAAGGAACTATGGAGATTTTCCGGTGGGCCTCTGCAACCTAGGCCTCTTTTGTGTGGTAGTTCCAAATTGTCTCATAGGAAAAGCATTGGGCTTGCAGAAAATGTGTCATATGGGGCCATTTCGGACATTATTTCCAGTGCCTCTTTTGGTCCCCAGTAATTATTTCCAGGGCCTCTTTTAGTTCCCAGTCCTCCCCTGCCGGTAGGATCATGCAGTGTATGCTTGTGGACACTAAGGAAGATATCCCATGACACGTTGAGCATGCCCGGAACTATACAACTAAAGTGCTACCTGGGCGTAGAAGGCACAGTACTAAAAATGAATATCATTCTTCTTGAAAGTACTAAAGTTCCTCCAAAGTGAAATGGGGGCGCTTCCCCTCAAAGCTGATCCCCCCACCTTATTGAACACTCCTCACTCTGCCCGGTACACAACCATACTCCAGCTATGCTCCTGGGCAACTTCAATGAGGATTTCAATACTTAAAACACTGACAGCCAACTTAAAATTCCCTTGAACACTGGCCCCATGACTACAAAGATCATTGAATGCCTGGCTGCCACGCTAGCTTTGGTGGGAGAAAGTCACCTCTGCCTCAACACTGGGCAGTCTGAAAACCTACTGTGCAGTCCTAGACTTCCTTAAGCAAATAGCAGCATTTGTCCCCTTAACATTGTGCCTGCCCTTGACCTACCAACAAATCCAGAAATATAGACGGCATATTCGATTATCAGGACCTCTCATTTTCTCAGCAAATCTACTCTGCAACTGTACTTTCCTCTTCAATGTGATAAGAAGGATCTTCCCTACCTTGGACATGAACTTCAAAGTACAAACCATCCAAGCCCTGGTGTTCCCCTTTACACCAGTCTCTTAGAGAAAGACCTAGTCAAGCTGCATTTGATCCAAAACAGACCCCTAGCTCCTACCACGCTTCTCACCCGGCATGATATGCGTAATTAAAGATGTTTCACCACACTGACTTTACTGTGTTCCGTTGACCCTTTCAGCACACCATCCATCCCTCATCGACCTGATGCAAATGATATTCAATTTTTTTCCGTAGTCTGTCTCCTCTTGCACTTTGTAGCTCTTTATATATGTTCATGTGTTTCCCAGCATCAACCAATGTCCATCACTTTGTGGTTGCCAGCGGAGGTTAGGTATATCTGGTTTTCTGCCACAAATGTGGCATTTATTGATATGCCAGCATGATCCTTGTAATAGACACCCCTCTTAGCCCACTCACTTACCAAGGGGCAAAGAAATTGGAGGGATCTGGGGGACCTTTTATCCTCACCAGTTTCTGCTGCGGTGGATACGTAGAGGGTCTAACCCGCCCCGTTTTTTGCAGCCGGGATACATGGAGACGCGTAGTAGGAGGGCTTATGGGGTTTTCATTGTCAAGTGCTGTCCCAGAGTCACAAGTAAACAAGGTAATTGGTTCCTACAGACTTTAAAATGCAAAGGCTATAGGGGTAAAGGAGGGAGTGTAATCAGGGGAGTTGCTAGGTCTGGAAAAGACCCGGGGCTAAACTGATGTCGGAACTGTTGGGACTGGGGGCTAGCTAGTCTTTTGGCTGTAGCTCCTGAGATTCTATCCGGGGCTACAACCAAAAGATCAGGGGCTATAGCCCCCTTAGCCCCCCCCTAGCAACGCCCCTGAGTGTAATGTAAGCTACACATGCTTGCAGATTGATCTGCCCACCACATAACTTCATTGCTGAACCTATCTCCTTCAAACAACTGCCGGCCATCTTATACAAGGGTTTGGACCATGTCTACATTCCCAATATAATTAGGTGGTGCTAAGGCTCTTTTGTGCAGTTTTAGGAACAGGAATGTTGGTGGTAACCTTGCAAAAGGGTTGCAAATGGTCTTTACAGATTCCACAATACTCCAAGAAACTGCAACTCAGATTAAGTATGTTTGCAGAACTGCCATTGTTTGGTAATATGTTAAATAAAAGTAACAGGATTTGTGTTTATGGGGGTAGGAAGCAATTTGAAATGGGGTGAGAAGGGGTGCGATATGCCACCAACCACTTCCTTGTGCCTTCCCTTGTTGCCCACACATTCTAGTGCCTCCTATCCATCATGCATGCAAACATTTCATTCCATTCTGGAAACACTAGTCCAGTCCTGGTTTTAACTTTGCATTCTGAGACTTTTAGTCCTGGATGTCACCATTATAAACCCAGGACTAAAAGTGGCAGAATCAAAAGTTAAAACCAGGACTAGACTTAGTGTCTCCCTAATGCAATGGTTAAAGTTGACATTCACGCTCCAGAACCACAAGTGTTTCAGCAAGTACTGCCTGCTGCAAACAAGATTGAAATCACTCTTAGTTGCTTAAAATACTAAATCGAATTGTGTCCGATGTGTTTTCGACTAATACATAAGGAATGCATCCCTGAAAAACACACAGAGGACTCAAAGTTTCTGATTGCATTTCTGCAAAACAGGCAATTCTTAGGGTCCAGATTTGAAAGGCTGGCAAAAGCACCTTTATTTTCTAAAAACCTATCAATTACAATAATATTGTTTTGGTGTCAAGCCTGTTTTAACAAGAGAACTGCACTCTGAGGCGTAATTTAGCCTCACCATGGGAATTTCATAATGAAAAATGTTTTACTAGTTTTTAGGAACGTCAGTTACAATTCTACAGACACACTACAGAACATTTTCCCAGTTCACACGTAGCTCAGCTAACTAACGAAACAAGCTTTTCATTAGGTCCGTGCACACTGTGATTATGACCCTGCAGAGGGTCCCCAAAACCCAGCTGAGCGCAAGCTTTGAACGGTGAACTGTTGGTAACTGGCTGGGTGGAACTCACTTTGCTTATTTGACTGTATCCCTTGACAGAAATGATTTCTGGGCCTTTCGCAAGGCGTTCCAATTGCACAGTGTTTGCTAATGTTAGAAGAAAGTGCTGAACTCAGCAGGACAGCTCTATCACCATGGATATGTGAATGTATGTGAGGGTGGGGCGCACTGCAGACCGAGCCGAGAAAAACACCAGGCGACAAAGTGGGAAAGAAACCGAAAGAGGCAACGCGTGAGAGAGGGAGAGAGATACGGGCAGGAAGACGTTTATCTGAGAAACCGTCTTCCTTTTTTTCTTTTTATGTATTTAACATTTTTGGTCTCATCACAGTAACATCTTGAAATAACATTCCAGTACTACAAGTACATTTTTTTTAAACTCAGAGAGAAATCTCGCTGGGAAAGCGTTTGCAAAACAAGAGTAAAGAACAAAACTGGGCTTCATTCTTACAGAGAACTGTGGCAACCGGCCTAAGAACCAGATATGTTATATGCTGTCACAAGGCGAAATAGGACATCTAATCCTGAGCATACCATGAACAAGCCATGCTAAAGCGGATGCTGAAGCAGGGAAAAGGTCAGGCAGAAATGAGAAAGGCTGTGCCACCATGCCCCTTATCTGCCCCTCTCCAAACAAGAGCTGGCAAGCTCTCACTCCCCTCAACAAAATGTGTTTGCATGCCTGTCCACAACAAAGTAGCTGGGGAGTTAGAGATCTACTTAGGGAATGTGTATCCAGTAGACCAGAGACAGATATATTTAATATTTAGATATGCAATCCTACCTTTGGAGAAAACCACAAATACATGGTTTACGTGGAAACCGCAGAGTTGCCCTTTCTATCTAGATTGAGTAAAGTCAACACATCTCTCCCCTGTTCTTGTGTCCAGCTTAGAGAAATACAGGGAAGAGGAGCTTGGAGCCTATACAAATAAAGGGAGGAGTAAGAAGCATGGCAATGCAGAGAGAACTGCATATTTGTACGTGTGAAGGGGCACTCCTGTACCTCTCTGCACTTGCAAACAGATCGGACAGTGCGTCAGAAGAGCTCCGGCTCCTACACACATGTGCAGGAACCAGAAAAAGGCTCTTTGCTTCATGATTCCTGTGCTGGAGTTGGAGTGCTTGTGTGGCGGCATTGGAGCAGACTAGGCTGCATAGGCTGCATGTAGGTAAGAATTATTTTATAAAGAATAATAATTATGTACTATGTGTGCACAAGTGAGTGTATTATGTATGGGTGCACATGTCAGTGAATGCTCTGTGTGAATGAGTGAGTAATTGTTGTGGGAATTAATGTGTGTGCACATGTTTGTGCTGGCCCGGGGAGCTGATTTTGGCGGGTGGAGAGGCTTGGTAACATAGGCATTTTTTTTACTGCCTATTTTTATCATATGCCATTCATTTAAAGCAAACGACTTAGAAGTTCCATTATGTGGCTAGACTGGCATTTCTAGGCAGCCAGTCTAGCCAATTCTTACTGTGGCATGACATTTATTTTACTGGGCATCTATGAGTAAGCAAGCATGATAGAGAGGCTCTCTCTCTCTCTGTCTCTCTCTCTCTCTATTCTTCCCTCTGGCCTGACTCACTCTGCAGAGCACACCCTAGATGTTCTTATCTCGTCAGACTTCCCCAGCTCTAACCCTCTCACCACTCCTCTCTCTTGGACTGACCACTTTCTTCTCTCCTCTCACTTGTTGCTCTCTGCCCCTCAGGTTAAGCCAACCCTAGCACTGCCACCCACCTTCTTGGTCATCCGGCCCAATAAGCGTGTGTCAGTGGAGGCCTTCACCGCTAATTTCTCTCCTCCTCCTACCCCTGCAGCTGACTGACACAGCCCTTTCCAACCTTCACCTATCAATCTCTAATTCTCTGGATGTCCTTGCTCCTGCCACGAGGATCCATTTGAAGCCTGCATCCAAGTGCAACTCATGGTACGATTCCGACCTCGCCACCCTTAAGCCGCACATGTAGGGTGGCTGAGAAGAAGTGGGGGCATTAGGCGCATCCTCTGACAAACTGGCATGCCACCTGCTCCAAACGCAATACAGACTCTCTGTCCTTTCTAAGAAGAGAGCCTATATCGAAGCCCGCATCTCTGCGGCCTCTAACAACTCGGCCGAACTGTTCAAAATCTGCAAGGAGCTGGCCAATTCTGCTGCAGTCTCCACCTCTCCTGTTCCCTCCCAGGCCCTTTGCACGGCTCTGGCATCTCATTTCACCACAAAAACTCATGATATCCTGTCCTCTCTCTCCACTTCCTCTACCTCCTTTTCTTCTCCCTCTACCACTCCAGGCCCCTTTCCGGCCGTATCTCCTCCTCCTTTCCCTTCCTTCTTGCTCACTCCCAACAATGTTTCTAGACAAGTCTGATCTATGAAAGTCTCATCAAAGCAGGTGCTCCCCTGCTCCTCCAGAACCATTAAGGACCACATCGACACCCTTGCTCCAGCCTTGGCCGACTTCTGCAATCAATCTTTCACCACTGGAATCTTCCCCTCCCCTTTAAGCATTCACTTGTGCACCCTCTCCTTAAGAAGCACTCTGCCGATCCTTCCTCTCCGGCAAACTACCGCCCAATCTCCATCACTCCTTTCCTGGGCAAACTCCTGGAAAAGCTGGCCATCTCCCAGCTTAATCTACATACTGAATCTGTTGGTTGTCCTCATGACCACCAGTCTGGCCTCAGAGTGGCCAGAAACATGCAAACTGCTCTCCTGAACACCTGTGAAGACTTGATCTCTAATTCAGACTCTAACTTTCCCTCTGTCCTCATTCTCCTTGATCTATCCTCTGCTTTCGACATAGTCAACCATGTCATCCTGCTCAATCATCTCCCTTACAACCTGGGTATCACTGGTCAGGCCCTAGCGTGGTTGACCACCTTTCTCTCTGACCGACCCTTCAAGCCAGGTGCAACTTGGGTCCTTCCACTCTTCTATCTCTCTACTTGTGGTGTTCCCCAGGGGACTAACATCTCTCCCTGGCTCTTTAACCAATACTTAGCACCTCTGGCCCACAACATCTCTACCTTCGGTTCTAATTTTCAGTGCTATTCTGATGACACTCAGCTCTCCTTCAGGCTCCCCTAAGCCTCTTCTGTGCCTTCTCTCATACCTGATTGTCCACAATTCAGGAATGGTGTGCCTCTAACAATCTCTGCCTTGATGCCAGTAAGACTGAGATCCTCCTTATTGGGACACCTGCTCCTGCCTTCCCTCTCTAACTCTGGCTGCCCACCCTGGGCCCTCTACCTGCACCTTCCTGTGAGGCTAGGAACCTTGGTGTTATTTTGACTCCACTCTCTCATTCTCTACTCACATCTCTGACGTCTCTTAGAAGTGACACTATCAGCTGCACATCCTCAGAGGTATTCTTCCTTTTCACACTTTCCCCCAGAAACTCACTGTCTCCAGAGCCCTGGTTCTCTCTAGGCTGGACTACTGCAACAGCTTCTTTCTAAATCTGCCTGCTTCTACTCTTCGCCCTTTACAACTAATCCAGAACAGGACTGCGAGATTTGTCCTTGGCCTCAAGCCCAGGGATTGTATCTCTCCACCCCTGTAATTTCTCCACTGACTCCATGTGGCTACAAAGATCAATTTGAAGACCCTCTGCATCGTCCATGAGGCTTTCTGGGGCCGGGGAGCACACTACATCCAAATTTCTCTTCCTAAGCATCTTCCTTCTCGAGCCCTCCGCTCATCCACCTCCAAATCTCTGAGGGTTAGTCACTTGTCCAGGCAGAGAGTGGGGGAAAATCTCTGTCCTCTGCTGGTGGACTCCCTCTGTAACAGCCACAGTGTCTCTCTCAAACTTGAACAGGACCACCTACGGTTCCGAAAGCAACTCAAGACCTTCCTTTTCTCTTCCGCTTTCTCTCTTCCTCTTTCTTGGTGATGCCCCTGACTGCTGCATAAACTGGTTACCTGGCCACCCACTGAACCTACGGGACCAGTTGCCCTTGCACAGCCCCCAGTCCACCCAATCCACTTAGCAACCCTATTGTACCCTGACTCCCAGCACTTTTGAGCCACTGCACTGGCAGCACTTATGTGTTCCATTGCACTCGCCCCTCCATCTCCCCCCCGGCACGTCTCCTACTCCCCCCCAGACCTGCGCGATCTGAATGACACAGGGCCAAGTAAGATTGTTATTTTGTCCTCCTCCTATCTTCACATCCTTGTCTTGTCGCACCTAGAAACACTTGTGTACAGGCGTGTTATAAATGACTTATATCACATCATAAGTTTTATTACGTGATAGACTGGCATTTCTGGGCAGCCAGTCTAGCCATTTCCTACTGTGTCATGGCTTTTTTTTAATAAGTATTTACGATACAGCAAGCATGTTAAAGTTATTACGTGGCTAGACTGGCATTTTGGGGAAGCCAATGTAGCCATTTCCTACTGTGGTATGACATTTATCTGGCCATCTTTGACAAAGCAAGTATGTTATGTGTTATTACGTGGCTAGCCTGCCATTTTGGTGCAGCTTGTCTAGCTATGTGTCACTGTGGCATGGCATTTTATTACTGGGTATCAAGGGTAAAACAAACATGAAAAGTGTTATTTCGTGTGGCCTGAATTGTGCAGCCATTATGGACAAAGTTTCTTATTATGGCATCACTTTTTTAAAGGAAAAGCCAACAGGCGTATATTATTACTTGGGGATGCTGCCATATATTGGTAGAGCTAGCATGGACATGTTTTCTTATAGTATCATTACTGGCCTTGTGCACAAAGCAAACATAAGTATGTTCTTCTATAGGAATAAAGTAAATTGCCACCAAACAATGAGCGCAAAGTAAGGTTGTTTAATCATAAGTGTGCCCTCTGGTTAACACATGTTTCGGCCTGTGGCCTTTTTCTAAACCGGACAACCATTGTAACAGAAACAATTTGTACAGATAAACCAAACAAATTCAAAGTAGGTAGCTAAAGACAGAGAGGTAGGGGGTTGAGGGGAGTGTGGATTTTTAAGGAAATGGAGAAAGTGATAAAAATATAATAAACAAAAATTATTGTTGGATCCTAAAGTACAATCAAACGTTTTCAACCAAGTTGCATCATTTTATCATTAGAATTAAAATTCTTCAATTAAATTCCTAAGATTTAAATGAGTAAGTGTCAGCTGGGATACAAGAGTCTATTAGCCTGATTCATGGATTTATTTGCGTGAAAAACACAGATTTGAGCGCCTTTCTGCCCGAAAATCCCCATACTTCAAATTGGGATTTTCGGGCAGAAAGGCGCATAAATCTGCATTTTTCACGCAAATAATTCCATGAATCAGACTGTATGTTTCACTGTCAACTGCCATCATGACATAAGAAATGTTACTTGCTTGATTGATAAACAAACGTATAGATAAGGTAAGACTCACCCCAATGTTGAGAGTAGCAAAATCTTGGGTTGATTATAGAATAACGTTAGACAACTCCTTAGTCTGTGTCTCCAGAAAACCGCTCTTGCTCCCCCAATAATCCAATTGGTAATACATCCCTGTTCGGTGACACCAAATTCTTGTCTGGCCATAATAGGCAACCTTTTAAGAATTAGGTTGGTGAGCATTAGCAATTATTAAGTGTTGCATTCTCAATTTAGTTATTTTTTCTGCTGGTTGCCTTGTGCAACTCTGATTCATTAAAAAAGCCTGAAAATGGCGATCATATATGAATGAACGCTCATTTCTGCGCAAGGTTTATTACAAGTTGCATGCGCAAAGGAGAAAACCATGTAAAGTATATCTGTGGCGTTTGCGCATTCGCTATCAGGAGATAAATCAGCCCTCCGAAACGCAAGAAAAGACAATTTCCTCCCTTTATTTGAGGTATCTTGCATGCGTTTGCCTTTAAAATAAGTTTTCACCAAAATGCTGTGAATTTGTTTAGTTCTTGTAATACTTCCCAATTCACCTGAAGGACTAAAGGGTAATGTTAATGTAGCAACTCACCTGCATGTATTCAGAGTTAATCTCCTTGTGGCCGCGTTGGGGATAAACAAATGCGACCACCATTTTTGTTTCATTTATATAACGTAGGACAGAAACTTGGGGCTCCGCCCCCATCGTGGAACTGCCCATTCGGTGGGGGTGCCACAATGTCAACATTAAATGAGTGAATCTTTCGAAGGGAAACATTATTGCATTACCTTATTTGATATGTTTTATCTAGTCATGCTGTTTGAAAGTGTGTCATTTAAAGTCCTGGCAAACGTGTTAATTTCATGCTCATTATAAATCTGTAACATAAGCAATGATTGTTCAAGATGCATTGCGTACCAAATTCAAATGTATTGTAAAAGTTCTAAGGTAAATCTGCTGCCAGAGTGTCTATGTTTGATATTACCTGTTTGATATTTACCTTGTCTGCATTCTTCAAAGGGTAACGTTGGCTTGTGACCATTGTAGGGATGTATATTCCCTGGATCATGTAATCGCAACCGTATTGCCTCTTTATGTTTCCCGATCACATCACAAATATCTTTGATATCAAATGAGATACAAAGTAATAAGCTGTTGATTATAGTCAACCCTCACTAGAAAAAAGGGAGACTGCAATACAGAGAATATTGAATAACATAAAATCACAGCAGTTGGAAATGTCTAATTTTGAGATGCAGAAAACAAACATGAAATTTCATAACCCAAAATATTGCTTGTGCTTTCTTGAGATTCCCCGAATCAGTTCCTAAAGCTGCATAATTTCTGGTTTGCTTGTTTATTTCATTGCACTCCTCAGCTACTTTCATAATGCCTTCCATATATACAACAGATTTAAAGAGGTCTGTTTTTGAGCTACAAATGTCTTGTTTGGAATCTTTGTCATCACAAAAAGGACCCCATCTCATGATAAAAATTTAGTCCAACTTCAGTACCCCTGAAATGGCATATTAGTTTTGCTTCCGTTTGTCTCATGAGGCGTTCTTGATCTCCACCTCTGATGTTCTTATGTATTCTTTTTGAGCCAATAAATCTGATTTGGTCTTTAGTGTGCAACTGGAGATTCTCTTGCCAATGTATAGCTAAAGGGAGTCTTTGATCCTGGCTGGCGATGGAAGAGAAATGTTCCCGAATTCTCGTTTTTAGTGCTCAGATTGTGCTCCCAATGTACATTTTGCTTCACACGCAAAGTATTGCATATACAACATATGCAGTTTTGCAATTGATGAAGTCCTTAATTTCCCATCTTGTGCCGTTGGTGTCTACAAATTCCATGCATGTATCATGGGCATATCTGCATAGTGTGCAGGTACCACATTTGTGAAATCCTGATCTCTTCGGGTTCAGACAGCTAAGTTTTCCTCTTGGAGCGTGTAAGAAATGATGGACTAAGTCGATTATTTAGTGTTCGTGCTCTTTTGAATATTATTTTCTGCTCTTTGCTCAAATGCCCAGTTAGGTCTTTGTCCAAAGATAATAAGTGGCAGTATTTCTTCAATATTTGATCCTAAAGTGGTTGGTGCAGTACTTAGTTATGAATTGTTTTGGGTTCTTGTGTACTTGTAGATTTCTGGGTCAGAGTTCTTGTTCTGGCCAATGATTTGGCTTTATTCACTGCTTTCCATACGTCACCCCTGGGATAGCCTCTCTGTTGAAATCTATCGGACAATAGTTTGCATTCACTTTGAAACATTTATTTGTCTCAGCAATTTCTTTTGGCCCTAATAAATTCCCCTGTTGGGATGTTGCGTTCACTTTGTTGTGATGTCAACTCGTGGCATATAGCGTCAAGTTGATTTCAGTTGGTTTCATGAATGTCAGTGTTTGGAGTTGTTGTTTTGATACATATATTTCTAGGTCCAAAAAATGGATTCTCTTTGCATCATAGATCCCGTAAGGATAGGCCAAAGTCATTGCTGTTAATTTCATTGATGAATTCTTCTATCTCAGTTGTGGTACCGTTCCAAATTAAGAAAACATCTATGTATCTTGTCCAAATGATCACATTCTTGCCATACTTAGGATTGGTGTAGATAACCTCCTCTTCAAAGAGCTCCATGAAAAGATTTGCCAGGGCTGGCGCATATTTGATGCCCATGGCAACACCCTGTAGTTGTTTTTAATATGTGTTGTTGAATAAAGGTTTATTGTGCTCCAATGTAAGCTCCAACATTTCAATTAACATCTAGCAGTGATGGTAGTGGGAAGCAGAGCTATCTTTATATAGTTATTTTATAGTTTTAATTGCTAAGTCATGTCTTATCGAAGTGTAGCGAGCCCGAACATCGAAAGTGGCCAATAACCATTCTTGTTCCCATTTCTGATCTTTAAGTATATTCAATACACTTGTTGTGTCTTTCAGATAAGATCTGAGTGTTGGTACTTGTGGAGCTAGCAGAGCATCGATATATTCTGAGAGTGGCTCTGTGGCCCACCATATACCGCTAAGAAATGGTCTAGCCTTAGGTATCTTATCGAATGGTTTGTGTATTTTTGGTAGGAAATTTATCGTTGGTAAGGTTGGTTCTCTGATGCTAAGGAAGGATTTCTCCCCATCTGTAATTAATCCTTGTCTGTGCCATTTATTGATACATTTCTGCAAGTCTTCTACCACTTATTTTCCTGGATTTGAGTGTAGGATTTCATAATATCCTGGGGTGTTTAGGTGTTTCATTGCCATTTGGATGTAATCATCAAAGTTCATTATAACTATATTGCCCCCTTTATGTGCTTCTTTGATGACTGTTGTGTCATCATTCATGAGTGCATTCAATGCTTTGTTTTCATGTCTGGATACATTTCCATTAAGATAAGTTTTCCACTGGTCTTTCTTGAAGATCTGTTGCGGTTGGTTAATGGCCCTAATGACAGCTTTAGAAAATGTATATATGATGTTATCTTGACCGAACTGGGGTACAAACTTTGATTTGGCCTTAAATTCTTTTACATCATAATTGATGGGTTTTATCCTCAGATCACTAATCAGACCACTCATTTCATATTCCTGACTCTCATTTAGTGAGCGCAATAGAAAGGTACTTACGATATCCAATATGGTAAACTGGCTAGCCACATCAGGTTGAATTGGTTCTTGTGTTGTTTGTGCATGAGTGGTGAAGAATTCTTTGAGTTTAAGCTTCCAAATGAATTTGAAAAGGTCGATTTGTAGTTCTATTGGATCTAGAGTTGATATGCAAATATCAATGATATTTGTAATGTGATCAGGAAACAAAAAGAGGCAATACGGTTGCTATTACATGATCCAGTGAATATACATCCCTTCAACAGTCACAAACCAACGTTACCCTTTGAAGTATGCAGACAAGGTAAATATCAAACAGCTAATATCAGACATAGACACTCAGGCAGCAAATCTGTCTTAAACCTTTTCCAATAAATTTTGAATCTGGTACGCAATGCATCTTGAACAATCATTGCTCATGTTATAGATTAATAATGAGCATGATAGGGGTGAGTCATACCCTATCTATACGTTTGTTTATCAATCAAGCTAGTAACATTTTTCATTTCATGATGGCTGTTGACAGTAAGATATAGACTCCTGCATCCCAGCTGACGCTTACTCATTTAAAGCTTAGGAATTTAAGTGAAGGATTTTAATTTTAATGCAGAAATGATACAACTTGGTTGAAAATGTTTGATTGTACTTTAGGATACAACAATTATTTTTGTTCATTATATTTTTCTCACTTTCTCTATTTCCTTAAAAATGTGCAAACACCTCCAACGCCTACCTCTCTGTCTTTACATACATACTTTGAATTTGTTTGGTTTAACTGTACAAATTGTTTCTGTTACAGTAGTTGTCTGGTTTTGAAAAAGGCCACAGGCCGAAACACGTGTCAACAAGACTTTACTTTATTCTCATACTAAAGAGTGTAGTTGGTCTACTCACAGCCTGCATGCAACACGACAGGACACTTGATTTTGCATAAAATCATACACTAAATTACTGTTTCCAAGACGCAGTAAGGTCCACCTTATCCAAACCCACAATAGTGGGAATCAATCTTCTATAGGAATGCTGGCTTATATTGGTGTAGCCATCATGGAAATGTATGGGACCAGCCAGTGTGAATATAATTTTGTACTAACATATTTTTGTCTGCAAATGCATCATGAAAATGTGTTGGGAAATCCTCCTGTGCACTGTTGGTGACTTACATCTATTGTATTATTACATTGAAGTTACCCTATAAAACAAATTGCAAGCTGTCTGGATTTTTAAAGGATTCTTTTCATAGGAAGTGTGTTGTATAATGCACCATTTTAACCCATTGTTTAAAAACATGTCTAGGGGGCAAAACCCTCCAGAAGAGTGGAGAGTGAGTGGAGAGTGAGAGTATCACCGCTGAGTTGAGAAGGAAGCGTGGAGTAATGTGGAATACCCTGCGACACCAACATGGACAGACTAGACAACCTAAGCCAACTGAACTGCAGCATACAATAAAAAGGGAAGAAAGACTTTGGTGAGAAGCCCGCTTTGGAGAAACAAGGAGAAGGGAACCAAGACCGTTAACCAAGGCAGCGGCGTCTCAAGAAGGTCTTCCATGGACGTAGGGGCAGACCAGCAGAAGCCCTGGGCAGCCAGTTGGTGGAGGACACTGGTGTACAGGCTCAAATGGAGACGTGCAACCTGAGGACAGGGGAATGCCACAGAAGCACTGCAGCCCCTGTAGAAGTCAGAAGAAGTCAAAGCAGGAGGTCAGAGACACACAGACAACTGGTGAGCACAGGTATGCCCCCTGTGAATCTCTGGGTGGCTGGGAATGGTTGGTGGGAACCCATAGGGTGGAAGACTAGCAAAGAAATGGTCTAGGACCCACAACTCGCAATGAACAGCCTTCTCCCTCGTCGCAGTACTTGGGAAAGAAGGTTCCCAAATAGTAGAAGCCAAAAAAGTACAGAAATAAGGGTCTGGGACCCAGAGCTGAAGAGTTAACTGTGGAGAGGATAGACAGCCCCAGGCGGGATAGTGAATCAGGGCTATCCACTAGATTGGTAAAACAGACAGACAGTCCCTTGCAGGTTAGTGAATCAGGGCTGTCCAGAAGAAAGAGAAGTATGGGAAAGGCCAGGGGAAGGGAAACATTTCCCGATCATTTGTTGAACTTTCTGAAAAGACAGAGAAAGGCCAGGGGAAGGACGATATTCCCCCACCAGTGTGGAACTATTGCAGAAGCCTGAGAAAGACCAGGGGAATGCAGGCATTCCCCTCACCACAGGGACCTGAGCTACCAAAACCTGAGAAGGGTTAGGGGAGAGAGACATCCACCTGACATCATGAACTAGGACCAGAGGGCAGGTAGTTATCCCCTTGGCCAAGAAGAGTGAAGAAAGCCAATTTCCAAGGATACCATAGTGAAAACAACTATAACCAATAAGGGACATTGCTTATGAACTATACCTCAAGAACCTGGAACGTTGTGTTGCTTCAGAAACAAGACTAACCTGGGGAAGGGAGGCATTCCCTTAAAACACATTCTCAGTTTGGAACTATTGAAACCCCCTAAGTTATTTAGTTTCATTTGCAGTGTAAGGGAAGGAAATGTTTTTTTGGCACAGGATGGTGGACTCTTTACTTTTGACATCCTGACAGACTCTGTAATAATTTTAGTTGTGGCACGGAAACCTCTCTTGGAAATAGGGCAATATAGGTTCTTGTTTTCCTTTTTATGCCAATAAATGTCTTTAATTACCATGCCACCATTGTGTCAAACTTGTACTTCTGCACCCTTACAGTGTGTGTATGTGTGTGTGTCTCTATATATATATATATATATATATATATATATATATATATATATTTTTTTTTTTTTTTCAATGAAAAAAGTTAGTTAAAGGGACGTTATGGTTAAGTGGTTAAGTTGCACTAACAAAAACCTATCAAATTCAATGGAAAAACGTTGTTACAGGGACGTAATAGTTACAGGTAAAACTGAAAAACCTCAAAAATGTGCCAGTTATGGTAAGCTAAGCAACCACTGTGCACTGCTAAGACTAACACCCAGGACATCAAAGATGACATCACAAATGCCATTGATGATATCACTGATTACATCACATGTGAAATTAATTTTGATGAAAAGTCACTACAAGAGGTTGTGTTTATAATGTTGGTAACAAGATGTCAGGGGTGATTATGTAATGTTAAACATGTAATAACTAGATAACAATTCAAGACTTATTACACACTTGTACTAGTACAAACAATACATATAAAGACTCACAATGCATATAAATCAGAAGCATATAGAGGGAAACTAAAGTAAGGAAGAAAGAAATAGCATCATCAGAAAATGTTAATAGCATTAAAGTTTATCTTCATGTTTACAAATGAATTGTGTGTGTTGGGGTCTGCTATTGCATGTGCACCATGAGCTGAGACCAAACCCTAAGGAAAGTACTTTAAGAACATATGACCAGGTTAACGTCTAGATATACAGCACCTTTTGAATTTTTTATATTCTGACTGTCAGTGAACAAAAACACCTGGCGTAGATATTTCAGTGAACAAAAAGGTGCACAGTGGTGGCGTGAGTTATGGTTGCTTAGCTTACCATAACTGGCGAATTTCTGAGTTTTTTCAGTTTTACCTGTAAACATAACGTCCCTGTAATGTTTTTTCCATTGAATTTCATTGGTTTTTATTAGTGCAACTTAATCATAACGTCCCCTTAACTACGTTTTTTCATTGAATTTCATAGTGCAACTTAACCATAACGTCCCTTTTACAAAGTTTTTTTTATTGAATTTCATAGGTTTTTATTAGTGCAACTTAACCATAAAGTTATAGGTTTTTATTGTTGCAACTTAACCATAATGTCCCCCTAACAAAGTTTTTTCATTGAATTTCATAGGTTTTTATTAGTGCAACTTAACCATAAATTCCCATTAACAAAGTTTTTTCATTGAATTGTATAGGTTTTTATTGGTTCAACTTAACCATAACGTCTCTTTAACAAAGTTTTTTTTCAGAGAATTCCATGGGTATTTACCAGTGCATGCTATTTTCCTACAACTTACTAATATCATACTTACCCAAATATAGCAACATTTGTTTCCAATTTACAACGTTTCACCTTAAAACTCTGCCATTTCCCACCTTCTAGCATCATTTTTAACACTTCTATACTTTTTCCACTGTTTTCTGCTTCCACCGACTTCCCCGAATGTCTGACTTCACTGTGGAACTTCCGGACAGTGCCATGTGACCATACATAGACATATATGTTTCCAACATTTCCATTAGCATTTTGTGTTATGCTAATGGGAATAATGTGGCGTTCATCCCCCGTTCCAGGGACTGCAACGGGGAATAACGGCCGGAAGCCCAAGTTATCGGCCCAAGCGAAGTGTGTCTCTGTGCACCCTGATGCCTGCAGGCTTCGGCGTGTGATAAATAAATAAATAAATAAATAAATAAATAAATAATGAGGGCTCCGGACCATTATCCTCCATTGCAGCCCCTGCAATGGGGGATAAAGGCCATTAGCACCCCTAGTTTCCAAAGCGGGAAACCAGGGTGCTAAAAAATAGATGGCCACCCTGGAAAAAGAAGGCGGGGCTCAGTACAGACCACCTCTTCCCTTTCCATGGCAGCCTGGAGAAGGCAAAGTCAGAACCCTATGACCATATTACCACAAGCACATTTTTTTTCCCTTTCAAACGTATCCTACTTTCGAATAACTTTATACATAGCCGGTCCCAGGTGGACATGGCCTCTTTAACACCATTTTTCATCCCTCGTGTTCAAGGCCAGTAGCCAGATTGTACAGGTCATGACCTTATACCATGACCCAGACAATCTGGCCACTGCCCATGCCCACGCCCACAGGCTGTACCTCAGTCACCAAAGGTTTATCATTATTTTTTGTACCTATATATTATGACACTTGTCAAAAAATAAAACACAGGCACATTTGCAAAACCATGCCTTCAGGTCCTTGCCAATGCTCCTTACACGGGTTTGCTTGAAATCCGCCCATGTTTTTTTTTCCAAAAGTGTCAAAATGTATGCACATACAATAGTCATATAACTTAGCACCCAACTTGACAAAATCCATTAAGACTTTACACAAACATTCAAGGTTGGATCTATAATCTTTCTGAAAACATTTGTCCACATTCGTCAAAGGGCAACAAAGTTATAAGCCATCTAAAAATGTTGAGACCCCCTCTAATTTAGCGCCCTCTTGAGAAAATTCCACCAAAATGTACAACAACATTTATATCTGGATTTAAAATCATTTTGCAAACTTTTGTGCGGATTTGTCAAATGGCACCACATTTATAAGCCTTTACAATATTTTGGGAGCCCCTCTAATTTTGTCCCATCTTGACAGAATCCCACCAAACTTTGCAAGAACATGTATATCTAGATTTAAAATCGTTTTGCAAACATTTGTGCAGATTTGACAAATGACACCACAATTATAAGCCTTTATATTATTTTGAGACCCCCTTCTAATTTCGCCCCTTTACAGAATCCCACAAAACTATGTAAGGCCTTTCAGTACCAGATCTAAAATAGATTTCCAAAATGTCATGGATTCATTGAGTGGTGCCAAAGTTATAAGCCATCCAAAAACTGCTCCTGAACATCCGAAGTGTCCCCGAACTTCACAGGACTGCCCACGAACATCTGGACCGTTTGCAGACTTTCAAAGTGAAAAACACCTGTTTTTGGCTTCTTATGGCCATATCCCATCCCATCCACCTCACCCCTCACCTCCTCAGAGATTGTTTGATAAGCTTGACAAGTGTAATATTATGTTTTTTATATGCTTTTACAGCGATGTCCACGGACATCGGCCAAAGTACACAAATCCAACATTTCAGGCATTTCCAAAAATTGGACTCACTTCACGCTTTTCACCATCCAATCAGGTGGTGCGTTCGATGTCCACAGACATCACGTCACCCTCTAGACCAATCGCATAACTGTTTGCGGACCGAACAGTGAAATGGGTCTGCGAAGCGCAGCAGAGCCAGATATCACTAATTTCTTTTACCTACATTTTGCCTGTTTTAAAAAGAACTACTGGACCGATTTTCACCATATTTCAAAAGCACGCTTTAGGACCCCTGCCGCAAATTTGGTGAAAATCCGTCCAGCAGTTGGGGCAGTAGGCGTGAGCAAAGGTTTTTGCATTCAGTGAATGGAAAAAAAAATGTTGGGACCCCCCTATAACTTTGCCCTCCTTTGACGAAACCTCACCAATCTCGCCGAAGAAATTCAGAGGGGACCATATACTTTTTTTGCAAAGTTTGGTGATGATTCGTCTAGGGAGAGCTAAGTTATAGGCCACCCAAAAAGTGCTCTTCCTATGGGTTTAGCAGCTTAACCATAACTACACAGCCGCTAACTTAAACAATGATGTGGGTTAGGATCAATGTTTATGATTGAATGTAATGGGATGGATGGAGGGTGTTATTGATGCTTTCTTAAGGTTTTTTTATTCATATTGTTCTTTCCTGTTATTTAAATGTATATTTGGTGGCTTTTGTGGCATAAACTCCATCTAGGTTCGCTGCTGAAGCCGATCCCCTTTACATTCAGAAGGCAAGGAGGACACAGACCCTCATGGTCCCCGCAGCCAGGTAAGAGCCCCCAACATTGGGAGACCCTCTAGGCCCCTTCTATCCCCCAAAGACCCAACACAAGCACTGTCGTTCGAACAAGATCCAGCCTCCCTACCTGCACCCCCCCATCCACCCACTCTAGACACAGATTGGCTCTTTCCTAAGTCAGCTGACCTTGGAAACACACCAGCTCCATCTAGGTTTGCTGCTGAAGCAGATTCCCTTTACATTCAGCCATCAAAGAGGACACAGACCCTTGTTGTCCCTGCAGCAATGTGAGAGCCCCTGAGCATTGAGTGAGCCTCTAAGCCCTATCTTCCCCCAGTCCCTCCATGAGCACTGGCGCTCAAACGGGATCCAGCCTCCCTCCCTGCATCCCACCCCCAGCCCACCCACCCCTTGCCCGCCTCCCCTTGACACGGATTGGTTATTTCCCAGGGCAGCTGATCTAAGAAACACACCAGCTCTGTCTAGGTTCGCTGCCAAAGCGGATCACCTTTACATTCAGCCAGCGAGGAGGACACAAACCCTCATGGTCCCCACAGCTAGGTGAGAACCCCACGCATTGAGTGATCCTCTATGCCCTATCTACCTCCCAGGCCCTCCATGAGCACCGATGAACGAATGAGGTCCAGCCTCCATCCCTGCATCCTGCTCCCTCCCGCCCCATGCCTGCCGCATCCTTTTCAATCCCTCAACACAGGGCAGCCTTGCCCAGGCAACCGGCAAAGGGCACAAGCAAAGGACGCCTTTCTTTGCACTCCTACCATCCTTGTTTGCTTGTTCATCCTGGCACCTCAGCCCTGCCAGACACCATGTACTACAGCTACTCTCAGATAAGGGATGCCTATTCTGGATTTTGCCACTACTTGCATTCTCCCTAGAGTGTCCCAAATGTAGTTTTGGTGCCTTTTATCTCGACACTATATTTTGCAGTTTGTAATTTTGCCCTACTTGCATTTTGCCCCAGAGGGTCCCGAATGTAGGTTTGCCTATTATTCTGCCACTATATAGTGCAGTTCATATTTTGCCAATAAATGCAATTTTGCCCCATAGTGACCCAAATGTAGTTTTGTTGCGTGTTATCTCACCAATGTATTTTGCAGTTTGTAATTTTTCTACTACTTTTATTTTGACCCACAGTGTCCCAAATGTAGTTTTGTCACCTGTTATCTTGCCAACGAATTCTGCAGTTTATATATCATATACCTACCGACACACAGACCTCAAATCACAGTACCATGCTAATGTTAAAAAATGCCAGCCCAAATGCTGACTACCCATACTCTGTACAGCACTCCAATGCTCCTGAGCTAGGTCAGCACTTTAAACAATAAAATAAAAATAAAATAAAAATAAATAATAAAATAATTATATTTCAACTGCATGCATTTTGACCCAGAGTATCCAAAATGTAATGTTGTGGCCTGTTATCTCGCCGCTGTATTTGCAGTTTATAATTGTGCCACTACTTGCAGTTTGACACTAGGTGCACAAATGTAGGTTTTGTTGCCTGTATTCTCGCCACTTTATTTTGCAGTTTATATTTTGCCATTACTTGCATTCTGCCCAGAGTGTCCCAAATGTAGGGTCGCCTGTTGTCTTGCCAATGCATTTGGCTATTTATATATTACCACAACTTGCATTTTTCCCCAGAAGGTCCTGAATGTAGGTTTGCCTGTTATCTCACCAATATTTCTTGCAGTTTATATTCTGCACTACTTGCATTCTGGCCCATAGCGTCACAAATGTAGTTTTGTGGCCTGTTATCTCGCCACTGTGTTTCACAGTAGATATTTAACCACTAATTGCCACACCACCACCCTGCCCCCCAAAGTCATCCCTAAGGTAGGTTCTGCTGCCTTGCCATCTCACAGCCATGGTCATTTTGCCACACTTGCATTTTGTTCCCAGAGTGTCCCAAAGGTACAATTCTGCTGCCTGTTAAACCAACACAGTTTGTATTTTGTGCCACCTGTATTTTCTCTCCAGAGTGTCACAATTGTAGGCTTTGCTGACTTGTTATCTCGCCACTGTTTGTGTTTAGCCGCGTTTGCATACTTCCCCCAGAGTGTTCTAAATGTAGGTGTTGCTGCTCCGTTATTCAGCCACTGTTTATATTAGCCACGCTTACTTTCTGCTCCCGGGTGTGCTCCAAAGGTAGGTTTGCCACTTCGACCCCCACCACTGTGTGTGCACTAACTCAATTTACACTTTCCCTCCCAAATCGTTCCAAGTACGGGTTTTCCTACTTTGTACTTCGCCAGTGTTTGTGCTTTGCCACATCTGCATTCTGACTCACAGAACGTTTGCAACAGACTGCACCACAAAATAGTGCTGCTTCTTGAGCCGCACCAAACCTTATTATTGGATAAGTTGCTGCCCATTTAAATTTCTCTACTGTGCGACCTGCACCACATTTGAATTCAGTGGTGTGTGCTGCCCATCTATAAGCTTCACGACTGCTAGGTGGCTTACTACCAAGAGGGAAGCACCACACCGAAGCTCTGCTGAACGCACCATCTTGAATTTCGAGGCTACAGGGAGTCACCACTTATATACCCTGCAGTTTTGTAATACACTGACCAGAATCCAAATTCTGACCAGGCTACAACCTCATACCTCACACACATGGAATCCATCCACTTAGCACCTTGACCCCCAACCTATCCTCACCCACACCTAAATCCAAGGTGCCAAATCAAAAATACAACGATCAGACTAGTTCCACAAGGAGGGTTTGCCCCTGGTAACCCAGAAAACCAAAACCAAATAGAAAAGTACAACCATGAGTCAAGATCCCAGAGAGAAGCAAACTACCACAATTCTACATACATAGTGTGGCAGACGCCACTGTGAGTTGTAGCACATCGACCAATCCGCTCAGACCAGGAAATGAATTCTGGAGGGCACCTGCCCCTAGCATATATGACAAAACCAAACCCAAAAACCGAGGAGAAAAAGTAAGGCACCACTACCCTTACAACTGCAGTGAGGCAAAAGCCACTGTGGGCTACAGCACATCCAACCCACACAGAATCCGTCCCATCGGAACACTAACCATGAACCAAATCTCACCCACACCTAAGTCCAAGGCGCCAACCCAAAACAACAACACAACCAGAGGCAAACTCTGCAGGGAGGCTTCCGCCCGAGGGAACCTCCGAAATGCCACAGACCTCAGTAGCCAATCAACTAAAACCAAATCAAAAATACAATCACAAGAGACCCCGGAGAAAAGGAAGCCATCCCAATTCTGCAACCACTGCGAGGCATATGCCGCTGTGAATGACACCACATCGACCTATCTCCTCAGACTAGGAAAGTAATCAACACATGAGGGCACGCGCCACTGGCATATATGACAAACCCGAACACTAACTGAGAAGGAAACCAAGCCACTACAACCCTACAGCGCAACATGAAAGAAGTTGCTCGAGAAGAACCTTACACCAAGAACAAAAGACAAACCTGCAACTCATAGGACAAAACAAGCCACCACAAACCTAAAACCATTGGGAGGCACCTGCCATTGCACTTAAACCCACAACCAATCTACACTGCCAAAACCACCTAACACCACATCTCATCAGATCAAAACCAACAGAAATCAACAGCATCAGAGACCTGTACAAGCAGCAGGTCTACCAACAAAAATTACCTGATTGCACAACTTAACCCAGCCATACACCACAGAGCCCCCCGTTGAACTGGAATCATCCACCAGAATTCGTAACACCTCAAAATTCCCACTATTCACCACTTAGTGGACTAGAGATATGGACCATCAACACCCCTTACAACATAACCAGTGACTGCAAACAAGACCACATGTACAACCAAACATCTGACTACTATGATGAAGAAGAAAGAAACCCATCAGTCAACTTAATAGTACTCCTCAACGTGTGGATAGAGGCCCGAGCTACACAACCAGCAAATAACCTCACCCAAGAGAGAACTTCCCCAGCCGAGGCACAGGAAATGATACGTAAAAAAAGAACATGAAAAAACACACACACTACACTGCAGTCTGCTCAACTTTCTATCCATGGCTAAACACAAGACAGAAATGTAAGACCTCTTATATTAAAGCGACACTGACTCGCTCTTCCTCACAGAAACATGACTATCGGACAACTACAAAACAATCACCCATGAAGCCATACCTGAAAACTTCAAACTAATACACTCCAACAGAGAAAATCCAAGAGAAGGAATCGCACTAGCACTCAAAACCCACATCTGCTCAATTACGCTCCCCTCAACCGATATAGAAGATTGCAAATTACTCCTACTCAACATCAAGCTCAATTACCAATCCAGTATACTGTTCCTACTGATCTACAGACTGCCATCCTAGAATGCCAACTTCGCCACGGATCTCACTGACCCTTTTTCCAATTTCACCACTTATCAAGACAACATAATTGTCCTGGTGGACTTTAACATCTGACTCTAAAGAGAAAATGAAACCACAGAAAACTCCATCAGCGCCCTACTGGAAACCCTCCACTTCAAACAATATTAAACAATCCCACCCACAGTGCTGGACATACCTTAGATGCAATCCTCTGCAGAGATGTACTCTCGACTGCTGCCTCACTGGTACCAATCATATGGAGCGATCACCATCTTCAAGATTCGAGACACCCAGCACATTCAATGCAATCGTCAACAAACTGCCTTTAGCACAAACCTGAGTTATTGCTAGAATAAAGCACCTTGCATTAAACACGGACTGTCCTGCTCCTAACACACGTGCAACTTGCATAACCTAGCAAACTACCTGTACGCTACACCCATGTAAACCTTACTGTATTTACGCACCACTTGATTGTCATTACTGTACACATATATCTACTGAATGTATCACGGCTTCTTACGTGCCTTTAACGTCCCCATTATGAGCATAGACATACCAATTGTGGCTTTGTGAATACATACCTTGATTACTTCACCTGCCTATGCGCCTAGATTATTGATTCCCCCACCTAATGCTGGACCAGCCTACATTTATTTATTTGTTTATTCACATTTGTTGAGCGCACATCAGACCGAAGGCATCGTGGCGCTAGTTACAGTGTTGCTTATTCTTAGTTACATACAGCTAATATCCGTGAGTATATGTCCGTGAGGTTACATTGGACGAGATATACTTTTTTTCATATATGCATGAGCAGCAGGAGAGCAAGTGAGAAATGGTTCAGTTGAAAAGGGCAGTTTTGAGCTTTTTTCGGAAAGAGAAGAGAGAGGCATCCGCTCTGAGGTCAGTAGGTAGGGCATTCCATAGCTTAGGTGCGAGGAAGGGGAAGCCTATGCCTCCTGCTTTAGTTCTGTTGATGCGAGGTATTGATAGCCGGTTCGTGTATTGGACTCTTCTAGGTCTTGTGGGTTGAGATCTACCTATTGTGTCAGATAGATAAGAGGGAGCTGTGAGGTTGATGCATTTGCTTTGCTTCCTGCTTTGCTTCCTGCCTGTACTATCAGACCTATTCTCATTATGACATTCTTGCTCCTAATCGCATTGTTGATCATATACTTTTACTAATGTTGGACTAGCCCATCTTGCTCATCGCATCTGCTGACTCCCTTCTTAACCAATGTTGGACTAGCCTTCCTGCTTACTGTTCCTGCTTACACTGTTAGACTAAGTTTAATACAATATTGTTGCTTAACCATGCATTGTTGACCCCCCACTCTAGCTAATGTTGGACTAGCCCACTATGCTGATTGCTCTTGCCTGCATTATTAGACTAGCATACTACTATATCTTGCATTAGCCTGCACTGTTTATTCCCCCATTAATGTTAAATGCTGGACTAGCTTACTATCCTAACTGCCGTAGCCTACTACGGCAATTGCCCTAGCTTGTACTACTTGCTCAGGTTTGCCTAGCTGTTGACTTCCTTTAAATACTGTATTAGGTATTAGTTGCCACACTATATTGGTACCACGACCCAAATGTGACCTATGCTGATGCCTTCCCTAATACTGTATTAGGCTCAAATTTTGCTACCTTTCCTCTAAAGTTGCCGTACTCCACTAATAACACCACTTATATTAGCCGCTCTATTGGCCCATAATCTCCAGCTTCCTAGAAAGTCACTTTTTCCTAATACAAGCATGCCCATCTCAGCCTCCAGCCTGACTGTCTGCATCGTATTCCTCATACATTACGCTATATTTTACCTTATGACACCTCTTATACCGACAATTGGGATTACTCCCACCATGACACCCAGTTATTTGGCCAACAATAATACTTCCAATCTTCTCGCAGATATAAATGACTTTCAACACCCAATATCGAGTAACCCTTGCACTACCAAGGCCAGAAGTACTCATCTCAGAGCTAGGTTAGCTAAAATATTTGAGCCCCCTATTAGCTCACTCCCCACCCTGACGGGAAATAGGACACCTAAAACCATGCCTAGCCATACACATGCAAGCACTAACTCAGTTTACAACTGTCCCACTAGGACAAAAAAAAACACACAGAACAGTAAACCTAAAGTCCACCTAGCTCCCCACTCAACCACTACTAAAGCTAGTAGCCCTCCTATTAAAGGAGCCCTAATAAACTCTAGATCTCTAGTAGCACACGCCACCGAAATTGCTGACCTGATCCAAAGGGACAACCTAGACTTCCTCGCCATCACTGAGACCTGGTTACATACTGCAGCAGGTCCTATGCTTATGCTAGCAGTCCCTGACGGCTACACCATTCTGAGACAAGACAGACAAGGGTCCAGAGGTGGAGGGATTGCCATTATCTGCAAATGTAGTCTTACCATGAGATTAGCCACCGCGATTGACACTCAATCATCTGAAGTATTATCTGTAAAAGTACCTCTGACTAACGCCCAAACCCTTAATATCCATCTAATATGTCGCCCTCCAGGTCCAACAGGGACATTTGAGGAAGATATTAACACCATTCTGTCTAGTAATCTTAAAAATTCCACGCAAGTACTCCTACTTGGAGACTTCAACCTGGGCTTCAATGACCCCGCGGACCAGCCTGCCCTAGCAACTGCGAATATCTTAGTAGAACCTGGCTTCACCCAAAGAAACCAAACAGCTAGCTACCCATAATAAGGGTAGAATACTAGACTGCGTGGCAGACTACAACTGTCACGCCAACATGCTCTCCACTACACCACTAACTTGGACTGACCACTATTTACTCTCATTCCTGCTCTCTACTACCCGGCCTCCACCTTCACTCACTCTCAGGGCTCCACCCACACTAACCAGAAACAAAAAGTGTATCACAGTGGATAAGCTTATCCCTGCGATACTCCCCACCCTTAACTAATTGCCCAACAGTACAGACCCTGATAGCCTGGTGAAGGAGTACAATAAGATTATGGCCACCTCCTTGGACCAGATTGCCCCCCTTAAACTCAGACCTAGTAAACCGAAAACACACCTGAACAAATGGTTCACACCATTCCTAAAAACTTAAGACAGCAAAAAAGAAATTGCAAGGCTGCGTGGAGATTACTACCATCCGAAGCTGCCAAACTTAACTTGACCAAATTATCATCCCTTTACAAGAAAGAAATATGCCTAGCTAAACGAATATCCTACGATACTCGCATATTCCAAGCCAAATCCAATATGAAGGAACTATTCACCATCCTCAAAGAAATATAGACCCCAATGACATTACCAGACACCTGTTCCAAAGATAAAAAAAATGGTGCTCAGACATCCAACATGCACTAGCCAATAAAATCTCTACACTCCAAAATAAAATAGCTAACAAAAAAGCTTCTCTAAAGGACCCACCACCACCTGTAACAGCTGGGAACACTAATGAAATCCAACCCACCCGAGTCAACTTCTCCAAAGTGTCTACTCTCGAGGTGGAAAGAATCATTCTGTCCCTCAAACCTTCCAACTGTCAGGGTGATCTTTGCCCTGCACAGCTTATCAAGGATGCGGCTCGTGACCTATCACCTTTTATAACTAAACTTATTAACGCGTCCTTTGCCACAGGCGTCATCCCTGCTAACCTCAAACAATCTTGGGTACTCCCACTTCTAAAAAAACCTACACTAGACCCAGCGACACCCACCAACTATAGGCCTATATGCAAATACAAAATTATTTGGAATTATACCACCTATTAGGAGCCAGGCAATCAGGCTTCCGCCCACAACATGGAACAGAGACGGCCCTCATAGATCTCAAGACTCAAGTCGATGAGCTTAGAGATAATGGCAAATCAGCCCTGCTCCTGTTAGACCTCTCAGCCCCGTTCGACCTGGTTGATCACTCAATTCTTTGCAACCATCTCGACACAGCAGCACACTCCTCCAATGATGCCATAACCTGGATTAGATCCTTCCTAAGGCGCAGAACAATGAAGGTCTTTTCGCCCTCAGCAGCAGCAGACCCCATACCCATCCCCTGCGGATTGCCCCAGGGGTCGTGCGTCTCGCCCACACTGTGCAACATTTTTACCAAGCTCCTTTTCGATGATCTGGATTATCTCGGTATCACCTACACCAACTATGCAGATGATACCCAGATCCTCCTCCCACTTTCAGGGGATTATGACAAGGATTTGGCCTTGGTGAACAGAGTGTACATCATCATCCAGGCATGGATGGCCTTGCACGGAATATGCCTGAATGATGATAAAACAGAACTCATCATCCTGGGCACCCCCACTAACTTAAAAAACTAGGACCCATCTATTCCTCATTCACAATCGACGGCAACTCTATTAAGGTAGAACAGGAGGTAAAAACGCTAGGTGTTTATCTCGATTCAACTCTCTCCTTTACCAAACAGGTTAACTCATTAGCATCTACCACGCCCTACACGTGTAAACTCATCAGAACGGGTAAACCATTTCACTCTAACAGCAGTTGCATTATCTTGGCTAGAGCCCTAATCCTGTCACGCATGGACTATTGCAATGCCCTCTACCTAGGCTCCTCCAAATCCACCATCAGAAAAATACAAACCCTACAAAACAATGCCCTTACAGCGGCATTAGGAATCTCCAGAAGAGGACACATCTCCGAGAGCAGGCGCCAGACTAACTGGCTCCGGACCAATGATAAAATCCTCCTAAAAACCCTGTAACTCATACTCAAATCCCTAAATAAAGCTGCCCCCATCTATCTTGCTGACAGATTCCACAAACAGACTTCCCTTAGACCAATCAGATCTGCAAATAGGGATCGCCTATCCATCCCAAGTTTGGGGGTAATAGTTTCCCAGTGAAAGCGGCCAAATTATGGAGCTCCCTGCCCTCTACACTGAGAATTGACCAACCATACCAAATCTTTAGAACTAACTTTACTGCGTGGCTTAAATCCAATGACCACTAAGCAAATGTTAAAGAATCATGCACGGCAACCAACAATGTCTTTCTGCTAATGGTTATAATGACACTCTGCCGGTATGATACTCACCTCTCCTCGCAACTTATTGTTGATTACCTTAAGGTGGTAAACACAATTCTCTCACACACCACAGGTAATTTTTGTAAATATTTATGCTTTCCTGCTTTATCTGTAAATATATGTATAATACTATGTCTGTAAATAATATTTTTGCACGAAGGTATCTTTTCACCTGACGGATTCCTGTAACTAAGCTTTGCATATTCATGTTGTACTGCTGCGCCCTGATACCCTTGGGTCTGATGCGCATTATAAATAACAAAACATAAACAACAAACATAAACACCATATGATCCCATTCACCGTCAAAATCCCAAGCCGCATGATGCCAACAAACGTAAAACTCCCTGCGACAAACAAAATAAACAGGAAGAGTATTGACCTGGAAACGCTAACGGACGTACTGGAATTGACCAAACTAAGCACCTCCCATCTAACCAAAATTAGACCAGACTCAGCGGAAGAGAAACGTGTCACCTAGATCACGGATGCCCTAGACCAGTTAGCAACTGCACAACTCTTCAAACCCACCCAAAGAAGGGAGACTCAAAAAAACGAATCACAAACTAGAAAAACAATGTAGAAAAGATAACAAACAACTGGGAAAAAACAAATACCAAAGACAATCAGCATATACAAATCATCAGGCCTCAGAGCAAAAAAAAGCATATTACAATAAAAGAGTCCAATTGGCAACAAAACGACAAAAAGAATTGTTCAAAATCATCAAGGAAAATAAAAATCCAACCTCCACCAACAAATGCATCATACCATCACAATCCCTATGTGACAACACCACCACCCATCTAAGAGCAAAAATAGAAGCAATACAACAGACCATCAGTGTAAGCCACCCGACCAAAAAACACCCCCCAGAACCACCAGAAGCCAGCACAACACCAAGCACCACAACACTCAATCAATTTGAACCTATAAGTGAAGAAACGTTCAACAAATGAATAAAAGGCACCAACCTAAGTGGATCCCCCAGTGACCGATGTTCACCTGGCTTCTTCAAAAAACTCAGCAACCACAGAACGCCAGCCTCATACTTTTGGCTACTAATGAATCTATTCCTAAACACAGGAACATCAAGCCTTATTAAAAAAATAAAAATGGGAAATGGGGAAGACCATACCAACTACAGACCTATATCGAATCTACCAGCGAAAATCCTTGAGAACCATATCTACAAAGAACTACTCAACCTGTAGAAAGCAACGGAATACTTGACCAATCCCAAGTCAGGTTCAGACCCATGAGAGGAACAAAATCAATATGAGAGAACCAAAAAATAAACGCAGACAACAGCCACCAATGGGCCCTCATAGTACTAGACATATAAGCTGCCTTCGACACAATCAGACACACAACACTAATAAAGAGACTAGAGGAATACAGCATAAAAAACACTGCACTACAATTGCTGATATCTTTCCTCACCAACCAAACAGAAAGAACACACCTACCACCATTTCCATCTAACACCAAGAACATCACCTGTGGCATACCACAAGGATCTGGCCTCTTCCTGCTCCTCTTCAACATCTACATGTTCCCCCTAATGAACCTCATTCAAACCCATGGACTAACAGCCTACAACTATATAGACGGCGCCCAATTCATCTTCATGATAAACTCTGTCCAAGACCCTAACACCCTCAACAAATGCCTCACCGAAATATACTCCTGGATGACTAACAACAATCTCAAACTAAATCTGACGAACACAGAAATAATGATCTCCCCATCAAAAGACAATGCAGCACAAGCACAGCTGAGTTGGCCACTCTGCATGGGACCCAAACCGGAGACATTGTCAGAGATTTAAAAAAAAATGGAAATCTTCATGGACAACAGAACACACGTCAACGATATAGCAAAGCAAAATGTCTCCCTCCTGTGAAATAATAAGAGGGATACTCCCTTACTAACCAGAAGAGAGATCTAACCAGAAGAGTTTGTGTGATAGTCATCTGCTTGTATTAATTGTTTGATGTATGCACGAGGAGGGCCTGGCCCCAGTAAGGCACATAAGGGTCCAGGCACCAGTCGCAGCGCCAGGGGGACATTTAGCAAAGGAGGGGGAGAGGGAAGCAGGAGGACAAAAGCAAAGTCTTGAGAAGTTTCCAGAACCTAAGGAGATCATGTTTTAGAGGGGCAGGAAGGCTGTTCCAGAGGGAAGCTCCTTCTGGAAAAAGATATCTACCCCCCACTCTCTGCTTGGAGAAACGTCTGATCTGCAGAGAGTTGGAGCTTTAGGACTTAAGGACTCTAGCAGGGATGTACTTAGGGGGAGAAAGTTGGATGCAGCGGGGTCCCACGCCCCAGAAAGCCTCGTGGATGATGCAGAGGGTCTTGAATTCGATCCTTGCAGCCACAGGAGCCAGTGGAGAGATGTTAGGGCTGGCGAGATGCAGTCCCTGGGCTTGAGGCCAAGGGTAAGTCTTGCAGCCCTTTTTTCCGGAATAGTAGAAGTAGGCAAAGGGGTTAAGAGGCAGATTGAGGAAGAGCCTGTTGCAGTAGTCCAGCCTGGAGAGAACCAGTGCTCTGGAGACATTTGGGAAAGGTGAGGAAAGGGAGAATGCCTCTGAAGAGGTGGAGCAGAAAGTTGGACTTCTTAGCAAAGTCTATGATGTCAGAGGAGAAAGAAAGAGAGGAGTCAAAGACGACCCCAAGATTTGTTGCTTCACAAGAGGGTGAGGGGAGGGGGCCCACAGAGGGTGGCCAGAGAGTGGGAGGGAAACAGGGAGCAGGTGTCCCAATGAGAAGGAATTCAGTCTTACTGGCATTAAGGCAGGGATCATTAGCAGAAGTCCATGCCTGAATAGTAGTCATGCAGTCAGGCATGAGAGAGGAAGAAGAGGAGGTAGAAGAGGGAAGCTTAAAGGATAGTTGTGTGTCATCAGCATAACACTGGAAGTGAGGAGAGAAGGTGAAGATCAAGTGGGCCAGAGGGGCAAGGTACATGTTAAAAAGCCACAGAGATAGGATAGATCCATGAGGAATGCCGGAGGTAGAGAGTGAGGTGGAGGATACACAAAGGGCCCGGTTGCACCTGGGAAGGTCGGTTAGAAAGGAAGGAGGTCAGCCAGGCCAGTGCCTTGTCCATGATGCCTAGGGTATCACAGAGATGATTTATGAGGACGGCATGATTGACCGTGTCAAAGGCAGAAGAAAGATCGAGAAGGATCAGATCATGGAATCAAGATTTGAGAGCAGGTCTTCATGGGTGTTCAGTAGAGCAGTTTCCGGCCTCTGGATGCTTTTAAGCCAGACTGGTGGTCATGGAGACAGTCAACATATTCGGTGAAGTGGGTCAGTTGGGGGTTGACCAACTTTTCCAGGAGTTTGCTCAAGAAAGGGGTGATGGAGATAGGGTGATAGTTAGCCAGGCAGAAAGGGTCAGCAGACCACTTTTTTAGGAGAGGGAGCACAAGGGAGTGCTTGTGGGGCTGTGGGAAAGAACCAGTGGTGATGGAATGGTTGCAGAAGTCAGACAAGGCAAGAGCGGAAATGTTGTCCTTAATAGTTCTGGAAGAGCACCTGTTTGGAGGAGACTTTCATAGAGCGGACTACTCTAGAGACCTCATCCGGTGCCATGGGAGAGAAGGAGGAGAGTACGGGGAGGGCGAGAGGGGGGCCAAGGGAGGCAGGAGCAGAGGGCGATGGGGAGGGGAGTACGGAGAGTGAGGACAGGATGCCCTGAGGATGCCCTGGGTTTTGGTGGATTTGAATTTGATTTAGCAACCTGGGTTTTCAGCCAAGGCTTCCAGTATTTTCCCTTATTGTGGAGTACTTCTTAATATGGATGAGTGACGTTTGTGCATACTTGTCCATTGTCCATTGTAGCATGAACATCCTGTAGTAAGAGAAGGAAAATACTTCCCAACAAGCTATTAACTTCTATGCCCAGACTCAATTTGCATATATTCAAGGCACAGAAAGTGATTACGTAATTTTATTTAATGAAATAAACCAAATTACATACAGAGCCTTCGTGCACATGGGGCTGTTGTGGTGTATTTCTTAACCCACCCCTTTGTCAGTCATTGCTCATAACTTGATATGTTGCCTTGGTAATTATCATAATAAGTGTGGGAACTCCCTTGAAGTCCCCTTACCCCGTCATTCTTGCTGGCATGAGAATAATAAACAAAGTGGCATTGCAACAGCAACATTCACTGTCCACGTTGAGTGTACCTGTGTTCTAGCATAGATGCAGGACACATTTTAACATTAACAACCAACCATAATCAAGGAATACTGGCTGTAGTTTAGATGCAGGACATAGATCAGTAGCCTTACAACAGAGGTGCACATATCCCAGAATATATAGAGAACTTGGATTAGCATCCAAACAGATTGTACAACTGCTGAAGCATTGATGAAGGAGAAAGATTGAAAGCAACAAGTAAAGAATGCCACAGCATAGAAAGAGGACGCAGATCAGTAGTTACCAGGAAGGTGCATGTACCAGGACATAGACTGATATTATAAGAGGTAATGGGCCTCATTACACGGTAGGCGGTAGCCATGGCGCTATTAGCACCATGGTTACCCCCTACCGCCGTCGGCGTCCGGGTTCCCGGAATAGGGACTTACCGGTCCATTCCGACCTTTGCGGGACCGGTAAATCCCCATTCCGGGAACCATTCCCCATTCTCATTTGAGCCCCCATAGGGCTCAATGGGAATGGGAAAGGAGCTAATAACGGTACCGCAATTTGCGGTACCGTTATCAGCTCTGAGGTCCCTCAGCGGGAACTGTCCATAACGCCTGGGCAGACCACACGTTAAGGACAGGACCCGCTGAGGGGCCTTGTAGTAGGGCGGTAGGGGATTACCGGCACCGGTGCCCTTACCGGTGCTGGTAATCCCCTACCGCCTACCGTGTAATGAGGCCCAATGTTTCTTTTAGTGGTGTTGACATGAGTCCACCAAGAAAGATACTGTAGTCACTATTATTATTATATATGAAGCAACTCTATAGCCATTCAAACTGCATGTGTGCTTTTGTTTTTTAAAGCACACACTGTGAGACCTAAACTGCATTCAGCGAATGACAATTTTGAAATATTAGGGACTGCAATTTAAGATAGGTCAGCTGCTGTGAGGTCGACTCAGTTGCTCAGGATCACAGACTTTGGGCCCAATTTTGGCACTTAACTGTATTCTTTCCCAATTGTTGTCAAACAGCAAGGTGCAGTTGTTTGTCAATCCTTGACTTTGATGAGCAAAAATGATATTTTGTTTTCAGACTAGACTGGGAAAGTACACAAATCACATGTTAAACCAATATGAAATATTTTAAAGAAATCTGTGTAGAAACAATTCAAAATACGAATTAACCACTACAAGTATCTAAACACTAGGTGATTTGAACCAAAGATATCTCATGTGGGTTGTCTACTGTATTTTAAAGACTTAAATGCAATGAGTGAATGACCATTTGTGTTACTTTTACCTGCTATTAGTCATTGTGTGACAGAGACTTGCAGATTTGTTATTCATGATGAGAAGAAAAACCTTTCAGTTATAGAATAAATCAAGCCAATTTTGTGTCCATTAAGCAGACCTTAAAATAGGCCTCTGACATTTGGTTGCTTCTCTCCTGTCTTTTCACTCAAATTGCCTACATGAAAAGAAAGAGCAGACCATGGGCTAAACAATTCCATTAGAATGTGAGGATGCAAACCTGCCCATCCAACACAGCAGAGTACTATGCACTGAGATATGTGTGATCGGTCTCAGACAGGCGTCAGCAACCTTTGGCTCTCCAGATGTTTAGGACTATGGGTCCCATGATACCGCACAATTGACTGTGCTGCCTAGGGCTGATGGGAGTTGTAGTCTAAAACACCTGGAGAGCCATAGGCTGCAGACTTTTGGTCTAAGATTACAGTATTGTCCAGTGGGAAAGCCCAATATGGTATTTGACTATTTGACTCCCTGTCTCTAATTTGGCCCTAATCACCTCTTCAGATTATCACATTATGGCCTACATTGGGGCTGTATAACTAGTATTTACAAATCATGTTTAAAGAAGTAACGGAAAAAGAGGTTATGGATGTTTTACAGAAGATGAAACCTACATCATGTAAGGGGGACATCTTTCCTGCTACTCGGTTCAAGGATTTCCTCATACCATGGGTCACCAGATTTATTAACAGTTCCTTTCAAGAAGTTCCTTACAGCCCTGGTCCCAGATAACATCAAAGAGGCTTGGATCACTCCTTTATTAAAAAAGGAGAATCTCAATCCAACGGAAGTGGAAAACTATGGCATATCAAGAACGTTCAGTTTGTGTTCAAAATACTTGATAACATGGCAAATAGTCAATATAAAACCTTTGTTGAGCAACAAGATATTCTTGCATCAGAACAGTCTGGTTTTTGTACTAGCCATGGTATGGAGACCAGACTTTTGGATCTAAAATCCAACATTGTAGGTATACTTGAGAAAGGCAGTATGGCACTACTCCTACTATAAGACCTTTTTTGCCGCAATCGATTCAGTCGAACATGCTCTTCTGACAGACAGATTAATCAAGGTGGGTAAATATTCCACGTAAATGGCTTCTTGGTTTAAGTAATTTCTTGGACCCAGAATTGCAAATGTGGTTAAGTGGAATGCCCAATCACGAAGAACGTCTCTCACCTGTGGGGTCCACAGGGATCGTGTTTGTCGCTGCTACTCTTTAACATATATTCTAGACCTTTATGTGATCTCCTTGCTTCGCTGGTGGTACAGTTTGCAAATGTATGCGGACAATACCCAGATTGTGATTAAACTGTCAGGCTCTTACACTTTTGACTCAGAAAGAGTCAATGATGTTTTTCTGGCCATACAGTTCTGGATGTCTATGAACTTGCTGCCATTAAACAATTCCAAAACAGAGTTGCTTATTCTTGGTACACAACAATAGCTGAAAAAACTGGACCCCTAATACAAAAGTTTCATAATTGCTGGTAATGAAATTGAAGTCTGATGGTGAATCTGTTAAAACTTTGGGAGTTATTTTTGACTCTTTTGATTTTTGACTCTCATGTATCTTTTAAAAAACATGTGTCTCATCTTAAATCTTCCTGCTATGATTATATTCACCTGCTGTGGCAGAATCACCCTTATCTTTACAAAGCAAATAGAGCTCTTATTGCTGCTGCCATTGTTAATATGAAATTCGATTACTGCAATTGCCTGTTAGTAGGCACTACCCAAACTAATATAAATACATTGCAGGTAACACAAAACAGATAAGTATGAGCCATCTGTGGTTTGAAGCATCAATCCCAGTTATCTTAGGGTCAGATGAAACCACACTGGCTTCTGGTAGACTAAGTATTAATTTCAATTGCCTGTTCACGGTCTTTAAGTGTCTCTCTGGAGAAGCCCCCATCTATCTCTCCTCTAGAGTCAATAAGACTCCGTTTAGATGAACCTTACTTTCTAATAACAATATAAGACTTCTCCAATCGAGAGTACTCCTTAAAAAAATTGGTGGTGCAAAATGTAATGCCTGGGCACCAGCTTTATGGAATGCTCTTCCCTTGGATCTCAGAAATTACGCATCAACTGCTCTATTTAAGAAGCATCACAAAAACGTTCTTGTTCGACAGAAACATAGGTTAAGTCTCATGTTCGTTTTCTCTCCTGTACCACTTTTCTGGCTGACTCTCTTTGTTTCTTGTTATGTCTGTCTTGTGAACACGCTGAGATCTTTTGGCGAGTGGCACAATATAAAAATTGAATAGATAGATAGATAGATAGATAGACAGACAGATAGATAGATAGACAGATAGATAGACAGATAGGTAGATAGATGGATGGATGGATGGATGGATAGATGCGCCAGGTTCTAGACCTGCACTATGGTGATGCTGTGTTCAATATTATAACTAGTCATTTCGTGTGCATGCACGTCATTCTAGTGGTAAGGTAGGTGCTAATATCCTCACAGTTGAAATAGTCAAGCTTATCAACCTCCAAGAGAGAAAAGACTAAGGGCATCATTACAGTTTTCCTGGTACGGTAAACATGCCAGCTAAATTGCTGGTAATTCCGGTATGGCATTTATATCATAACAGGGAAACACAATTTGGCCAGTGGGGGCACAGATTTACCTGCAGTCCTGAGCTGCCGGTAAATCTGGACCACCTGCAAAAGAAGTCTGCAATTACCAGCACAGTAACATAACCGGTGCCGGTAATTGCGGAAATCTCCTCCGTGGAGATCTTTGGGGCTTCCTGCAATTGGGATTTCCTGCTGTTGCTGGCACCTGGAATATCCTGGTAAAACAGAGATATCAGGCTCTGGTGACGGTAGGTTCAGTTTGCCGGTATCCCACCGGAATTACCGGCGGGTTACCGGCAAACTCGTAATGAGGTCTTAAAGGATAGTTCCGGGACTTTTTTTTTATTGTCCCTACGGGTCGGCCATGTGTTTTTAAGCATAAATCGGTAGATCGTAGAAAACTTTCCTATGGACCTTACCCGACTTTTCGTCCATTAACGCACTCGAAATCAGCCGCCATTTTCTGATAATCCTATCATTTCCCCCCATCGACCTGGCTCACCTGCGTTTGCGGCACTAAATCATATCCCCCGCCCCTGAAACAGACTTTATCAAAACATTCATATTCCCCGGCTCTATCCGTGACGTGACTGTACTGCGTAGGCAAACGCGCCCAGGCGTCTTCTACGCGACTCCACACAGAACCCGGGAACCAACACAGATCAGCTCACAACACAGCGCGCCACAATTCGGAATATGAAACTGTACTTTTAAATCAAACCGCAAGATTGTAAATTTGGTAAAGTACATTTATTTGACATCAAATGTTTAGAGAATATTCAGCGATTTGCATTTTTCTTTGCTCTCGATCCAAAATAGTTCGTCTTGAGGCAAGCGATGTTCGTGTGCAGTACACAGGGTGTTGGTTTACGATAAAATAAGCTCTTCGGTCGCACTGATAATCGCATGGCTGTTCCAACAACGAGGCACTAGGCCACCACAACGGTATGTATGTTGCATCTAGCCGTTAGTACCGCGTAAGGGCATACTTGTACTTGGCGATCGTCCCATAAAATGGTCAGGGTGGTAACGTTGTTCACGCGGAGAAGCAACTGGCGGTTGTAAAAGCCATCCGCCGGTGTCTGGTACTCGTGACACATACAATAATGAAGGATGTACCTGTTTTAAAAACATAAAAAATGAAATTAGTCTCACCATCAGATCTTTATTAAAATTATTCATTTTATATATTAGGTCGGGAAATTATTTCATAGCTAGGACAGTGCAACTGGGTATTATACGTCATTTCCAGTAACCCACCCCCTCTTCTACGCCTTTTTCAGAGCCGCCTGAGCGCCAGTGGACCACTTTGTCACCGATATGATATAATATGGCATTTGCAACGCGCCTATACACAAGTGTTTCAAGGCATGGCGAGGCAGGGAGGGGGGGGGAACAAGGAGAAGACAGACAACGATCCTACTAGGCCGGGTGTCATTCAGATCGCGCAAGTGCAGGGGTAGGGGGAAGGTAAAAGTGCAAGGGGAAGGGGAGGGGGGAAGTGGAGTACAAGGTAAGTAGCATAAAATAATAAATACATAGGGCCAGCTGGTGGCGAGTGCAAGGTAAGTGCAGAACAAGTGCTGGGAAGGGGGGGCTGTAGGATACTGAGACAGTCCCCCAGTGCAGGGGTTGACAGGGAGGCAGTGCAGGTGGAGAGTGGAAGGGCCCAGGACCGAGGTCGCAGACAGTGGACCAGTTGTAGCAGGGGAGAGGGAGAGAGAAAGCAGAAGCAAAGAGTAAGGTTTTGAGGTGCTTCCGTAAAAGGAGATGGTTCTCCTCAAGATAGTGCGCGGTACAAAACAATATGCCACATAGAACGAACAAGTACAACTTAACCCGTCTGTAAAGCTACTGTATAGTAATTAAATTGCGGTATAAACTCATCTAAAGAGTTACTTACATTATATTTGCATTTTCCATTGTGTCTGTGCGTAGGGCAGCCCCGAAATACCACTCCTTCTATGCCGACGTTATTTCTTCTAATGAACAAACATTAAATGGCTTTCGTTTCTGAAATTATATTCATTATCGTTTCTTACGTTATTGCACCACACCCCCAAAAAGAAGTCTTACGGGATGGTCCCGGCCTGTCAAGGTCAAATAACAATAGAACCTTATACTGAGTCGTGGGCCATTCCGGCACCCGAGCAAAAAATCAAAGCAGCTGACCTTCACTTTGAACGAGCACACATTCCTAGTTAGCTACATTCAGTGTAAGGCCATCTCACAGGACTTGAAATTTACACTCCATCTTTGCATTTTGTCTGCGTGCATTTGCAGCCCCAGCGAACCATAAATACGGAGACATTCTATATTTTTTGAAAAATTATTTATATTACTGTTTGGTTTAATTTAATGCGCAAATGAACAAGGGTGGAGAGACACATTGCATGTACACTGAGCAATCACTTTTATTTACACAATACATAGCTACACATATTCAATGGGCCTGCGACATGAGGAGACTCCAGAGCAAAGTCACAGGTGACACCCGGGTGGTTCGCACTACTGCACGGTGAAGGGAGGGGCAAGGGTGGAGAGACACATTGCATGTACACTGAGCAATCACTTTTATTTACACAATACATAGCTACACATATTCAATGGGCCTGCGACATGAGGAGACTCGAGAGAACAGACAATCAAATTACAATCATTTAAACCGTGATGTGTATTTCTCAATGAGCTCTGCTTTAGGTGGACATGGAACAGAGGCAATGTTGGGTGGCAATGCAGTTTTCCCCTGCACAGGTTCGTTCACAACTCCATGTATGTGCCTATCTAGGACATCAACAATAAGTCTCTCAATAAACTCATATTGCATATCCTCAAACACTGGTTTGATCACCCATTGTTTACTTCTTTTAGTGAAGGCCTTATTGTAGCGAAGCGTCCCTAAAGTTCCGGTCGTCCTACTTTGTTGACGGCCAACATTATGGTTATGTGCCAAGACCGCTAGAAGAGTCCGATTTATCATGCCCTCCATGCCAAAATGCAATCGTTTTGGCCTGTACTTTAGGCACATATTGTGAAACACCTCCAAATCTCCTGTGTGGCAGAATTCCGTGAGTCCCCTCAAATCTCTTGTTATAGTTTTATCAAATACAATCTTTTCAATGGCTTTGTGAGTGGGTGATGAAGGAATCAACCACTTCTTCTTCCGTGCCTCCTCTGTGGACAAATGGCCATGTTCACAATTGTGGAAATGTTGGTTTGTGGTCCAGCGGTGAACATTGCTACAGTGTAGCATTACTGACCGCCATTTTTCCAGTAGAATTTCCAACGACCCTCCACATGTTTTTGAGCTCCACCAAAGATGGTTGCTGATTGACTTGGACCACTGTGAAATACCTTGCATATCTTTTTTTTTACCTGCAGCCGACATTTTTTTATTGATTGTTTTTGCAAGATGCCAAACGTCAAATTGGTGATTTATATTTTTGTACTCTTCTCTCATTGTCTTGGCAATTGAAACGTGTCTGTCCGTGGCTATCAGGTCGATCACCATACCCCGCGATTGTAGTTCTTGCAATGATGCTACAAAGCCAACTTTCTCCATGGCCACTGAGGATGTACTTTGTGACACCTGCACGACCACCGAACTCACAATTTTCTTACTTTCCATGTCCTGAAAGTGGTAGGTGCAGTACTTGGCTGAAAATCCTGGGCTGTCGCACTGTCCATCACCGGCTAGCCTGAACCGTTTGCCCGCGAATGTACTATCAATAGACATTTTTTCCATTCTCCAAGCTTCGCTAATGGCTGGAAATAGATAATCGGTTTGGTATTTGTAGAACTGAGTTTTCGCAATGAAATGGATTCCCACAAACTGAAAGAAAGACTCTAACTTTTTAAAACTTGAACCACTAAAAAGTGCGGCCGCTGCACAAAGTAGATTGCCTGCTGGCAGTTGCCCCAGCATGGGTTGTGCAGACCATGAGAAAGGATGATATTTTGTACAGGTGGCATGTATTTTAAGGTTAGTGCCTCGAATTGCACGAGTCACATAAATCAATGGCTCCCCACATACTTCCCCACCAACCGAATGCCCACATTTCATCCTAATAATAATATCAATCAAACAACTATCGAATACAATGAATTTGGCCTCTTTCCTTATACTGTCACTCTGCATCCCAGCTGGTTCGGCCTGTAACGTTGAGGACATGTCACTCACATGAAAGGTAGAATCTCTGATATCGTCTTCCGCTATGTTCAGTGATATTGATGGTGTTTCATTGTACACACTGAACTAAAGCCACCATGGCACTCATTTCAACACCATGTATTTCTACTTTGGTTACAGCACATGATTGATATATTCTCCAAACAAAAATGAACATAAATTGAGCTATGGTTAACATACAAACTGTATTTACTATAGTGAACACAGAAAGGTTTACAGAATTAATTGATCAATTGATACCTTGGTTATTAACAACAGTCAGGCCGAATGATCAGTGATGCATAAGAGCTCTACTGTAAGTGATTTCAATCCGGCACTCACCCAAGTCAACGCCTAGCATGTAGTGTACAACTGAAATCCTTATTTATTATTGTCTGAAAGTTCTTTATTCTGAACGATATACCACTCATATCACGCCCCTCTCCTGGAACCCCCCCCCCCCGGTCACACTGAACCAGGAATCAGGCTGGTTTGGAAAGTTAAAATATTTATTTATGTATTTACAATTTAATCACACTGTTTTAATGGGTACACAATAATCACCAATAATCACCAATGGGGTGATGTAACACTGAATAATCTCTTTAATACACAAGGAGTAATAATGAGCAAAACAATTCAGCACAGAAATAATACTTTTGTGTGTGTGTGTGCAGATCAGATAGCACTGTGGTTAAAGGTTCCCCCTGCACACCCCTCAACCCCCCAACAGGCAATGTAAAGAGATAGGAGGAGAGAGCAGGTATTCAGGAATGGCAGAATTCAAACAAAATAACAATCCCACTTTCCCCCAGCAAACACAAGAGAAAACAGAATTGACTATCAAGCTGTCTGAATGGCTTTTAAAGTTATCTTGAGAATGGATTGGGCAAAAACACTAATATGGTCAAAATTGCTGAAATTGCTATCGATTCTTATGGGAGCCGCTTTGGATGGTTGCACACAAACACTAGCAATGATTTGAAACCAAGAAACAATTTGCAATTCTAAAATTCAAGTCGGGAGCAATCAAAAGATGTTTTACACGTGTCAGAATTTCCCAAAAACGAAATTTGCGGCAACCTTTTCACTGTGCGATAATCACGATAACGGGAAAACTATGGATTTGGGATGCGGGTTCAGATGCAATTTAAAGCTGTGGATGTTAGCTACAAGCAGAAGTTGACATTTTGTTTCTAGCACAAAAACGAAGGGAGTTATGGACGTTTTAGTGGAGATCGTTTTTTCGAGATAGGCACAAGGATGGGAAACAGGAATGCACTTTTAAAATGACAAAAAGGATTTCTTACACTAGAGGATGACTATGAACAAAACAAATACCAGACAAGAACACAGCCACCTGATCTGAATGACTGCCTGCAGTGGTCCCGCCTTCTTCAGATGAGAAAAGATCAGCGCAAAGATAGTTTTAACAATACTAGCACAGGAGGAAGATAGGAGGGATTGGATAGAGAGTTTAGACAATTCAAAAATACTCCTAACAATGCAGGTTTTGAATACAAGATAGGATGGGTTTAAGATAGGGATTGACTATGGACAGTACATATGCTAGTGACACTCACTAGATATGTTTTTCAATGGAACCGTCAGGATTCTGGTCAGGGAAGGAAATCTGGTTCTGGGACAGACAGCTGGGCACATCAGATTGGATCTGCAAGGCGCTGTGGTCACAGCATGGCACAGGACTGGATCTGCAATGCACTCTAGTCACAGCACGGCACAGGACTGGATCGGATCTGCCCGTTTTGGTTCTGATGAAAATTCTTTTAGCAGGCAAGCCGTACAGAGCAGCCCGGCTGAAGTATGATGCTTCCCCTTAGGTTTATAAGGCTGGTTCTGGCTCCTGAAATTGAGGCCTAGCTGAAAATGGTTCAGCTATGCAATGGGTTCTGCTTTGCCAAGTTTCTGGAGTCTGGAGCAAGGAAGATGGAAAGTTCTGCAGCAGGGTGCTCCGCCAGTATTCGGATTGTGGGTTAATCTGTCTGTCCTTTTGAGTGGTGAGCTGTCTCTATTTATGCTATGATGAAGGGGTGTGTGGGCTGGTTTATCCTAAACTCACCCCTTTGCCAGCCGATTGGGTCAGAGTCTCCTCTCTGGCTTGATAGGAGGAGAAAAACAGTGTGTCACCTTGATGGTGTGGGTTTATGAGTCTTAGAGTCCACCCCTAGCCTCTCGAACACAAAATCTACTTTTGACACAATACATATTTACACATGTGCAACCTCTATAACAACCACATATATAGATCACATATTTTATATAGCAGCTATTCCTCCAAACCCTGTAGCTGTAGGATCGTGTGTCTGCTTTTCACCGAATTTTGCCCTTTTCATCCGGAACACAATGGGTCTCATTACGAGAATGGAGGTAGACATGGAGCTATTAGCTCCATGGCTGCCTCCATTCCGGGCTCCATTACCGGGTTCCTGCAATGGGGACTTACCGGGTTACTCCGACATAGGATTACATCAGGCCCGTTATTGCCTCCCTCTTCCCCTCGCGGGACCCGGAAAGCACGCCTGGTTTTAAATTAAATTTAAATTTAAATGTTAATTCTGTTGCATTTTTCCTTAGCTTAAAACAAACTTGGGATTTCAAAATAGCAGCTAGAATTCTCATTCTAGGTTTTAAACCATGGGATTAAACAATTACAACATAGGTTACTCTCAGTAACAGGCCTCTTTGATTTCAGTATGTACATGTTTTAAGATTAATCCTGCAGGCCCCTGACAGCTGTCATTCAGGCGGCCCAGGGTACTGCACCCAGATTTTGACAGATTCACAGACAGGCCACTTTTGATGCTTTCAGCTTTTCAGGACATTGTAAATTCACAATGGTTTCTTGCACTAAGTGAATTGTAGCACACAGCAAGAATTTTGGATGTTTGAGGGTGTTTTGTACCAACATTCTGCAGTTTCAGCAACAAATAAAAAAGGATTTTAAGCAAGATTTTGGGGTTTCCTTTTGCAAAGCACTGCTTTTCCTTCTGTACTCCATCTTCACATGTTGTGGAGCCCAGTGACATGTTTCAGGAGTGAGATCTCTGTTCCACCAATGACAACATGCATGGCAGATTGGGCAGCCATCTTTTTGTGCTTTGCAAAGCGCGATTTTCAGAGGTTTTGGCGCGCACAAGGGTTTTGCGGCCATTTTACTATTTTTGGCACCATCAGAACACAGTGATGCCGCATGGCAGAGCAGAAGTGGGTTAAGACATCCCACAGAGCCCCCCCTTACGACTTGAGTTTGACCGCCCGTCAAGGGGAAGTCAGGAGATTGGGATGTTCTTTCGTCCTTTGGTCGAGGTGGAGAAAGTCATCTGCTTCTCTCATCAGTGCTGGATTGACATGCTCTCCATGCCGGTTCTGGATGGGAGTATGGAGCGATACTCCGGGCTCCTTGGGTCTTTCCTCCCGGTCCCCGAGTGGTCCTCCTTGGTACTTAGAATCCTTGATTCCAATTCTATGAGACAGAACAGAGCATGGTTATGGACATTTTCCCACTACTAGTCATGTAGTGGGGCAGATGCATACATTGAATATAATTCACAATATTCCCTGCCTATATTTACTAATGGTTTTAACAGGTGGAATGGTTTTAACAGCTGGATTCTTCTGGGTGTCCGGAATGTCCCCCTCTGGGTTTCTGGTTGGCTCCTCTATTTGCCGCAAAGTATGCCTGGGATGGCAACTCGTCAGCTGGTTTATGTGGACCCACTTATCTTCCCCTTCTGCCAAACTGCCCTTGGGGATGCAGATTTTGTAGGCGACTGGTGATATTCTGTCTACAATTTCAAAAGGACCCCGCCAACTTGGGAGGAATTTGCGCTGTTTGGCTTGGTTCCTTTGGAAATTGTACAAGTAGACCCGGTATCCTACTTGGTATTCTTTTTAGTTGTCTTAAGGTCATAGTGGGTCTTCATACTGTCTGCAGATCTTTCTAGATTCCGCTGAGCATAGGCAAAAGCATGTTGAAGGTGTTTTCTCAGATTCTCAACATACTCGTGAGTTGTGGAGGCATTTATCAAGGTCTGCTCTTGGGTTCTGTAGAGCAGATGCTGGGGTAGCACCATCCTTCGTCCAGCCATCAGCTCAAATGGAGACATTTTTGCTGCGGAAGAAGGGGTTGATCTGATGGCCATCAGGACAAGAGGTAGTCGAATGTCCCAACTTGGCCCTGAATCTGCCACAAACTTTTTTAATATGCTCACAATAGTCTTGTTGTATCTCTCAGTTCCACCACTAGAGGCTGCCCAGTCGGCAATGTGTGGTTTCCTTTTGACCCCAAGTATCTCCCACATCTTTGTCATCACTTCGCTAGTGAAGTGACTGCCTCGGTCCGACTCAATCCTTTTGGGTAGTCCAAAATGCGAGAAGATGTGATTGATCATCAGGGCAGCTGCTGTTTCTGCCTTGCAATTTGGGGACGGGGGACATTCCACCCATTTACTGAACAAGAATGTTACGGTCAACATGTACTTGTTCCCCCTAGAGGAGCGAATTGCGGGCCCGATAAAATCAACTTGTAAATCTGACCAAGGCAGTGTCATCCCCCTCTTTTGGAGGGGAGCACGGTGTGTGAGTGATGTTGGCTGAAATTGTGCACACACAAGACACCCCTTCAAGTATTGTTCGAGGTCCTGCCCCATGTGTGGCCAGTATGCAACCTCTCGCAAGATTTCTAGTGTCGTATGAAACCCCCGATGACTGGCTGTGGCCGCATCATGGGCGTGACTTAGCATCAGGCTTCGGAATGAGGTGGGGACCACCCACTGGTCATGTTCAGCTATGGATCTCCTCACCAACAAACCGTCTTGGATTCGGAGCATTTTTGGACATTTCATCAACACTCTGAAGTCCCCTTTCCCTATGTCATCGGTATCCATCAGGGGAAAGTTCTCAGGGTCCTCAATGTGTTGATAAAACTTACCAATTATTGGATCCCCTTTTTGAGCCGTAATCAAATCAGCATCTGGGGTCTCCTTACTCCATTGTCCAGTTGAGAGTTCATTGTGAGCATGTGTCTGGACCTAGTGATAGCAGTGACCTGGATTTCCCCCAACAGGGACTCGTTCTCAAGTAGATCCCCTTGGATGGACCCGGTTTTGGCCAGCTAATCAGCTAGGTCATTTCCACTTTTGTCTGGTCCCTCTACTTTAGAATGACCCTTGATCTTTTTCCAGTAGATGGTCATCCCATTTGAGGTGACCAGATCATCAATATTTCGTATTAATTTCCCATGTTTCAATGGTTTGTTATTAGCACATAGCATGCCTCTGATTTTCCAATTAACCAGGTGCTCCAAGAACCCGTTACGTACATAGGGCCTGATCACGACTTTGGCGGTAACGCCGGCGGTATTAGCCCTACCGCCGAACTCCCCGGCGCTAATAGCAGCGGATCACGAGTTCGGCAGTAATGTAATTCCCCATTGAGCCCATTCGGGAATCCCCCATTCCCCATTGGGCTCAATGGGGAAAATTTGCGCTCTTACCGCCGGCGGATTTCCCGCCGGCGGTAATAGCGCAGATTTTTGGCAGATTTCCCCCCAGCCAAGAGCTGGGGCAAATTCTGCCGAAGTCCTGATTTGGTGGACCCTTAAATCCGGCGGTAATAGCGCGACCGCCGGATTTAAGGGTTACAGCCAAAGTCGTGATGAGGCCCATAATCTGAATCAGTGATTATGACCAGTTCGTGGAGTTGGTGTTGGACAGCAGTTAGGATGGCTTGATGAACAGCCTTCAGCTCTGCCACTTGACTACTTCGGGGACCAATTTTGTACCCACGGAGGGTTCTGGGGTATCATTCACCCATGCATTCCATACGCCGGCCACAAGTTCTTTTTCCCTGTTGTTGTCAACATGGTAGGAGCACCCATCCACATAGACAGTGGGCATTCCCTCACACTGGTCTTCTTCATAGACTTTGTGTGGGGAATTAAGGTATGCCTCCATGCTGTCTTTGATTTTAAGACTTTCGTCCTCGAGACAGTTTTCTCTGGCACAATCATGCAAGTCAGCCAGACCTTGCGCGAGGGGACTCTTCTTGTTTTGGCCATATCTGACCTCCACAGGAAAGCCTTGCATTGACAGAATCCAGGAAGTAATTCGGGAATTACTCACATTTCCGGCCCAGATTCTGCCACTTTGAAGATATTGCAAAGGTTGGTGTGGAGTCTCCACTATGATGTGTTCCCCCTGGATAAACAGGCGGTAATTCTTCAATGCCCACACCGTTGCCAGGAGTGCCTTCTCACAATCATTTAATTTTTCCTCCACAGAGGATAAAGTCTTACTCGCATAGGAGATTACTTTATTGACCTTGTCATGCTTTTGATATAATACTGCACTCAAGCATGTATTTGAAAACCCTGTCTCCAAGAAGAACTCCTTGTTTTTGACAGGGTATGCTAGGCAAGGCGCTTGTGAGAGGCTTCTTTTGAGTTGTCTTACTGCCTCAGCTTGTTCTGTATCCCACTCCCACTTGACCCCCCCTTCAAAAGATTGATCAGGGGTCTTGTGATCTCTGCGAAGTCCTCAATGAACTTTTTGCTGTAATTAGTTAGTCCAAGGAGGCTCCTTAGTTCCCGCAGAGTTGTGGGGTCTTTTATTTTCTAGAGGGCTTCTACTTTCTTTTCCTGGGGACAGAGACCCTGAGGAGATATCTCATGCCCCAAGAAATTGACACGGGTTCTGCACCACTGTCCCTTTTGAAAGGAAAGTTTTGCTCCGGCAGCCCTCAACTGGGTCAGAACATAACGGATCTCCGCTATGTGTTCCTCCACAGTTGAGCTTTTGACTAGAACATCGTCTACATAGGCCAGGTTACCCCTCTCACCCTGGTCGGGCATGGCATTGTGTAGAAAGATATTAAATTCATTGCCGGAGTTGATGTATCCGAAGGGAGTCCGGGTCCAAGTGTACTGCTGCCCCCCGAAGGTAAAGGCCAGCTTGTATTGGTCCTCCCTACGGAGAGGTACAGTCCAGTACCCATTGGTCAGGTATATTGCAGTGAATATCTTTGATCCCTGGATCTGGGCCAGCCCTTGGTCAATGTAGGGAAGAGGCCATCGTGAAGTATGAACCCGTTTGTTGAGCTCCCTCAGGTCAGCACAGAGTCTCCACTGGCCGTTTGGTTTCAAAATCCCCAGCACCGGATTATTGAAGGTGCTGTGGACTGGACAAATTATCCCTCAGGACTCAAGGTTCTTAATTATTTCAGTAAGGGACTCCATTGATGCGAGAGGCAAGCAATATTGCGTCACAAACACTGGAGTCATGCCAGGGTTCGTGGGAATTGTTGTTGTGTGGATGTCGGTGCGACCACAGTCATATGAGTCCACCTCAAAGAGATCTTGAAAATCTAAGAAAACTTGCTTCAATTTTTGCTTTTGCTCCAGAGTCTCACAGGCATCAGCTAGGTTGACTCTCTCTTCAACCATCTGCCTGAAGCCTGGAAAGACTTCTGGTTTGGCTATCTCAGCGGCCTCCTCCAGCTGGGTGGAGAAGTCCCTGGTCAAAGTGCTGATTTGGACTGATGGCTTTAGGTGGGGAAGGCAGTTCTCGTGGACTTGAAATATCACCTCATCCCTCCTGAAGTCACAGGTCACATCTTCCTTACCATAAGGGCAGGAAGAGTACACCAGGAAATTCCGCCCCGCCGGGTGAAGATCCTGTCTGGTGTTGCGTCATCATCGCTATCACTATCAAAACAATCTTTGGGGATTGGTCCTAACAGTTCGTTACCTAAATCTATGGAAAAATGTCGGTCATCAACCGCCATTCCAATTATGGTGCCTGCGCCCAGAGTGATACTCTTTAGGTCACTGTTATCCACCTCTATTGGAATGGTGTTGTGTTCTGTGTTGACTAATGGTGTTGGGTTTACCCCCAACCCTTGCTGTTGGAAATGAGCATTAAGATGGATATAGGCGTCAGGATTTTTCAGTTTCTGTCCTCTTTTAATTTTTACTTTCAGTGAGAATTGTCAGGTCCATTCTGGGATGGTGACTTCCTCTCCAATCTGAATTTCAACTGCATATGGCAGCAGTTGAGATGACCGAAATGCTTTCTCTGGGTCATCAAAGTCCATGGGATTACCCGCTAATCGGGACCAAGCTTTGAAGTTTATTAGGTCCAAACTAATGGCAAAGCGATTGAGAATGTCACTGCCTAAATAAAATGCAGCAGGGAAATCTCGCACAAACCAACAATTATGGATTATGCTCTTGTTGCCTATGGACATTTTGCGCATGCGCCTGCTAGGCAGGAGATGTTTGGAATTGGGTGTTTCCAGGTCCATTTCCCATTTGTCTAACAGTTTAAATGTGGGAATGTCTGGATCTTTTGGGAGTTTGCGGAACATGGCCTCGTTGATGAAGCTCTTACCGTTGTTCACACATACTCAGGCGAGAACAGAGTCCTTCCCCTCATTTAACTGAATAGGGATGAACAACGGTTCTCCAATTTTCTGAATATCAGCCAAGCTTTGAGCTAATTTCTCATCTTTTTGAACTATAGAAATGGGATTTTCTGATTGTGAATTTGTATAGAATTTCAGAGTGTTTCCTTCCAGGGTGGAATGCCACCTTAGACTGGAAGGAAGGTTGATTTTCAGAAATAGAGAGGACTCCCCATCACCAGTTTGTTGTCCTACTGCAATTACTATCACGTCTGGGATTTGATTATTCTGGAAGTGGAACTGAATTTGGTCAGGTTTTGTTCAACCATGTGGCATGTGCCATTTAAACTAACATGGTTGACACTCTGTTTCAATTTTATTGGTCGGTTAGTCTGGGTCTAGAGGACCTTGTTTACACAATCTATGAGGGGAGACAATCTATGCAGGATGTCATTCCCTAGTAAACAAGGTGTGCCCTCTGGAGTCACAACTATGACCGGGTGCTTCACCTTGTGTCGCCCAATTTTATGTCTAAATCCGCAGTCCCCTCGACGGGAATTTCCTTCCCGTCAAAGTTCTGAAGTTGGCAAGGAAGAGGGGGTAGAGGAATTTGGTATTTCTCCCCCTTCTCGAATTCAGTTGATCAAAGGCCCCTTTTGACAGAAGGGTAGCTTGGGATCCAGTGTCCACCAGTGCCAAAATTGTACATTGCCCCTGTATTTGGACCGGGGCATAAAATCTTCCCTCCTTTTCCTCAAGGGGGTAAAGATAATGCACATTTTTGGCCAACTGGTGGGTTAATTTCTTTGTTTTGGATACTGACAGAGAGGTGATTTGGGCAGGGTTTTGTTTGGGATCTTGGGAACCTGTAAGAAAAAGGTGACAGCTAGATATGGGGGAGGTTTTGGGCTCCCCTGTTTCTGATTCTGGGCTGCTCCCCCATTTTTGGAAGCAGTCACCAGAATGGGTTTGGACACGGGGATTTTCGTGCTGGTCATTCTGGGGTTTGATGATGGGCGGTTTTAACACGGTCCCCACATCTACCCAGTCTGGATTTGGATCTTTTGGGGCCCATTTTTCTTTGGGACGAGTTCCCCCATCCCTGAAGGAGAAGATCCTTTTCCCAGAATCCTCTGAGGACCCCTCTCCTTCAAACTGGAATATTTGCACCTCCTCCACAAAATGGGCCTTTTTAGGCTCTTTTTTTCTCCTACCCCCCCTTCTGTTCCTTGGGTTGCAGACTTTCGGGGGCAGGAGATTTTGGTTCCGGTTCCTGGGTTTCCAAGGCTTTTCACAAGTGGGGAAGAAAGCTTCCTCCAAGGCTTTACACCCCCTTCCCCTTGTGCCTCCTCCCTGGGAACCGGTGGGTTGTCGGGGTTCTTCCCCCGTCATTGCACCAGACCCTGGATTGGAGGAGATCTGAGCCGCCATGCTCATCTGAGGGTTCTGTTGAGCCCTCAGCATGCGATCCAAATCCTGTGCCATGTTCTGGATCTGGCGCTCTAATTGGGACACTCGCTATGGCTGGTACAGGGTCCTCAGATCTACCCTGGGTTGATCCCGGGAAGGATAACTATCCCTTCTCGTATAATACCCCTAGTTAGGAAAGTTTGATTACCCCATCCACCCTTGGCCTCCCCTCTCACGGATTGGGCTGTCTGGGCTCAGGAAAGTGGGGAAAGAAAGAAAGGTTGTTTTGGGGGTTGAAGTTTGGCAGGTACCGGGGAAAGCAATTTGGTCCGGCATTTGGGGAATTACTGCCCTCCTGGGGAAAGTGAGGAGGGAAGTTTCCTGGGTTTCCAGGTGTCTGGTTGGATCCCCCCCGCTTGGGCTGGAGGAGTCCACACATAGCCCAGGATGGGTCTATTTCCCTTGTAGCATGGACTGGCGTAGTCAGGGGAGTTAGGGGTTCTATTTGTGGGGTTACCTCCCTGGCTCCCTGTTTGAGATTGGGCCGAGGGTCTTCTGGGTCTGGGGTTGGTCGGATTCTGTGCGGGAAGGTTCTTAGGCACCCCTATCTCCAGATCTAAAATGGGGCCAACCTTCACCTCCGCCACCTTAGCAGCAGCCAGGGTGTTGGTTGGTTTGGGGCTCTTGCTCATATTTTTACTTTCCAACGGCTTCTGTACTTCATAGATACGCGTTGCTTGTTCAATGACCCAGTCTAGTGATCTTTTCTCATGAAAGTCCCTCACTAGCTGGGTCATAATATACTTAGGTAGAGCATGAAAGAAGATGTTCACAAATTCATTACTTTCAGTGTGCACCCTTCTAGTGGTCTGCGCAATGGCGCATTTCAATTCCTGAACAAATTCTTGTGGGGCCTGATCTTCCCCACATTGTAAGTTGTAGACTGCCTTGCGAGCCTCTTGAGGGTTCCGATGAATGGAAAAATGTTTCAGGATGGCTGCCCAATAGGTGGACCATCTGGAATGGTTCTGATCCTCCAGCCCCACAAAGAAGCTGGAGTACTCAGGAGAAAATGTCCACTTTACATACTGAATACAGCTTTGGCTTTCCTTCAGATGGAAAGTTTCCATCATCTGCTCAAATAGTTCAAGGTGCTCCCAAACCGAATATTTGGCATTTTTGTGATAGGGTGTGATGACGCTCCTAATAGCTTTTATTTGTTTCAGGGTATCCTTGCGTAAAGCCCTCTTAACTTTGTTAGCCTTTTTAGTTCTTGTCACCCTGGTCCACTCATCCTCTGACTCAGAGGCACTGCTGCCAGAGGTGGCTGTCTGGTCTTCTAGACTCTCTCGGATTCTGTGAGCTTGGGAATGGCTGGCAGAATGTGGGGGCCTAGTTCCTTGGGTCCTGTGGCGCTCAGACAAGTCTTCTGAGTCTTTCTTGCTTCCCGGATTGGTTGAGTAGCCCCCCCCCACTGTCCTAGCTGGGAAGAGGTTTTTAGTATGCTCTTAGTGGGCCTAATCTCATGGAATTCCCCACCAAATGTCTATGCCTGATCTCTTGATGAGTTATATTTCTGAGGATCTATTTCTCTGATTCTCCCCTCACTGGAGTCTCCCTGATCAGAGAAGATGGCCCTAGCACTTGGGAACCTGTACAGAGATGCCCGCCCATCCATTTCTGGGAGGCGCTGACCTATTAGCCCCATATTCCCCATTGGGTTGAAGTCTACCATCCCCGTGGCCCTTGGTTCATGTGGGCCAGTGGACATGGGGGTGGCAGAGTCCATGGAATTGAATAGATTAAAGTCTCTGGTGAGAACAGAGTTTCTGAGGTTATGCTCAGGGGTTTCCCTCTCCCATCTGACCTCATCTCTCTCAGCCCCTACTCCCTGATGGCATGCAAGAATCTGACCCTTTTGTTCTTCTATTAAGGCCTTACTGGTCTATATTAGTTGTTCCTGCATGGCTATCTGTCTATGGAGCCTGTCATTTTTCTCACAGAGAGCCTCGTTTCTCTCTGTGCTTCCTGCCTGCTTTGGGTGTATAGGGCCAATTATTGGTGCAGGAGACTCACCTCTTCCACCCTCCTGGTGTGCTCTAACATCTTTTCATAGTCTATTTATTTTGAGTTCACCCAGTCCCTGAAGGGTCAGGAGATTTTCTTCCACCTTGGTTTTTAAATGGTCGACTTCCTGGCCTAAGGCGTCCCTTTCCTGAATTAGAGTACCCCTCTGCGCAGCCAGGGCGTCCCTCTGTTTTTTGAATGCACCAGCATTCTGGCGCTCTTGATCGAACTCTGTTTGGGATTCAAGGTCTTTAAGAGTTAATTTATTATTTTCTTCTTTTAATTGGTCTATCTGGTCTTGTAAGACAACCATCTGTTCTGCACAAACTCTATTAAAAGTTAATTGTTGAACCAGTTTTTGTTGGCTCTGTTTTAAAGAGTCCAACCTTTCTTGACACTCTTTTTGCAGTGTCAGTAATTTGGTGTCTTGCTCTACTCTCTCTTGCTGCAGGAGATCCAGATCTTCTTTTACTTTTGTCAGGTACTGTCTGGTTTCACTCTCACACTGTCAAAACCCTAAGGCATGATAGGGGATCGACCCCCTCTCCCGAACCACAGAAGCCGAATAGTTCGACCCTCCCACCGTGGTTGGCACGGGCGTCTGAATAGTAATATAACAGATAACCACGTGGCAGCCAATGGAGGGAAGACGGAGTTAGGGAAAGGGTGTGGATTGACAAAGGAAAAGAGGGGAGATAACATACAATTCACAATTCCTACGTACACCTTATCACCAGTCTGTATCCCTGATCCTGAACTCCACCTACTACAGACTCACAAGAACTCCTGGATATGCATATAAACGTAATTGCTTAACATAGTACATCAGCTTTGACATGAACAAATATAAGCAGTAAGCGGTGTGACACAAACAAGGGAACTGCTCCCATATGAGATAGACATGGACAAATAGCCCGAAGGGCAGGCAAGCAACATAACAACATAAAGCGCAGCCAAATGAGGACAGAACTCTGCACTCTGCATTCAGAGAATGGTACCCATGGTCCGGGCTAGTTGCACAGTCATTTAGGTACTCCGAGCATGAAAACGTGAAGTCCCTGGTAATGATATATATATATATGAATACAATCACACTTAAGGCAAAGGTCTATTGCCAATCATAGACCCAAGAGTGAGCGTAGCGTCCATGTACTGCGTCCCTCCAAACTTAAACACTTCCAACAAGGAATGGAATTTGACACCCTCATGGAATAAACATGTAACAGAAAACAACAGCACTTATCTTATTGTCCGGGTGCCTCATGAGCGCACCCGGACTTCCAGTAGTAGCGCCTTCAACCTCCGTGAATGAGATGTCCACTGCCGAGGAAACCACCAGTGCAGGAATCGTCACACCATGTAGCAAGGGTTCAGCGTGTTCGGTTACAAACCATGTCTCCACTCGAACTGCTACCGCGGACCGCAGCATGACTCTAAGCAAAATGACGATCTCTCCTGCATCCTTCCTCCGAGAGCGAAATGCCGTGACCGCCCGTGCTGTATAATCAACAATTATCAGCACCCGTGCACGGGTGGCCGGCGGTTTAGTAAACGCCCAAATTACCTGCAGCTGGCTAGAGGCGGGAGTCTGGAACAACTACATTTGCCCCCAAAGCCTACTGGGTACTGTAGTTTTATACTCATTTCCTCAGATATAGCCGTCTGGGCTTGCCCCAGTTTGTATTTCTGACACACACTCTCTGATTCTTGGCTCTTTTGTAGCCTTTGCTCTGCAGAGTCCAGATCACTTTGGGTTTTCTCTAGGGATTGCACTTGCCTTTTTGCCAGGGCTAGGTTTTCAGCATATTTTTCCTGCACTACTCCAACGTGGAGGTACAGGTACACTGCTATTTTGGCAATTTTACATTGCTCTTCTTTTACCCTTGGGGCCATATACAGTTCACTAAGTGCCTGGTGTAATGGACCCTGGTCCTGCCATTTATCTAATTCTGTGGTAGTGGCTTGTTGTTTGATTTCCTGCAGCCAAACATTCTCATCCTGCTCAATCCATTCAACCCTGACAAATAATTTGTGCAGTAGGTGTTCTTTTGCCATATTAATTTCCACTGGGGTCGCCATTCTGGAAATATTAATTTCCTTCTGACTTATCGCAGGGTTACTTTTCCCTTTGCAAAACAGGCCCAACTCCTTTCAATATTCCTTTTGAAGGGTGTTTTTACAGTATAGCACAGTATGGTAGCCCAACAAGGTGTATGTACCCCGTCAGTTAGCACGCTGTGTTAGACTGTGCCAAGTGGTATGTCTAATTCAGGATCCCGTGACGAGTCCCCAAGCTGCAAGTGATTTCAATCCGGCACTCACCCAAGTCAACGCCTAGCATGTAGTGCACAACTGAAATCCTTATTTATTTTTGTCTGAAAGTTCTTTATTCTGAACGATATACCACTCATATCACGCCCCTCTCCTGGAACCACCCCCCCATCACACTGAACCAGGAATCAGGCTGGTGTGCAAAGTCAAAATATTTATTTATGTATTTACAATTTAATCACACTATGTTTTAATGGGTACACAATAATCACCAATGGGGTGATGTAACACTGAATAATCTCTTTAATACACAAGGAGTAATAATGAGCCCAACAATTCAGCACAGAAATAATACTTTTGTGTGTGTGTACAGATCAGATAGCACTGTGGTTAAAGGTTCCCCCTGATTGGATAGATAGTTTAGACAATTCAAAAATACTCCTAACAATGCAGGTTCTGAATACAAGATAGGATGGGTTTAAAATAGGGATTGACTATGGACAGTACATATGCTAGTGACACAGTTCTATCTATAGATACCTACTAGATATGTTTTAAACGGAACCATCAGGATTCTGGTCTGTCATGATTCTGGTCAGAGAAGGAAATCTGGTTCTGGGACAGACAGCTGGGCACATCAGATTGGATATGCAAGACGCTCTCGTCACAGCACGGCACAGGACTGGATCTGCAATGCACTCTGGTCACAGCACAGCACAGGACTGGATTGGATCTGCCCTTTTTGGTTCTGATGAAAATTCTTTTAGCAGGCAAGCAGTACAGCGCAGCCCGGCTGTAGTATGATGCTTCCCCTTAGGTTTATGAGGTTGGTTCTGGTTCTGGAAATTGAGGCCTAGCTGAAAATTGTTCAGCTATGCAATGGGTTCTGCTTTGCCAAGTTTCTGGAGTCTGGAGCAAGGAAGATGGAAAGTTCTGCAGCAGGGTGCTTCGCCAGTATTCGGATAGTGGGTGAATCTGTGTGTCCTTTTGAGTGGTGAGCTGTCTCTATTTATGCTACGATGAAGGGGTGTGTGGGCTGGTTTATCCTAAGCTCGCCCCTTTGCCAGTCAATTGGGTCAGAGTCTCATCTCTGCCTTGATAGGAGGAGAAAAACAGTGTGTCACCTTGATGGTGTGGGTTTATGAGGCTTAGAGTCCACCCCTAGCCTCTCGAACACAAAATCTACTTCTGACACAATACATATTTACACATGTGCAACCTCTATAACAACCACATATATAGATCACATATTTCATATACCAGCTATTCCTCCAAACCCCGTAGCTGTGGGATCTTGTGTCTGTTTTTCACCGAATTTTGTCCTTTTTATCCAGAACACAATGTCCAATTTCTACAAGTGTCCGCGTATAACCTGGGCATAAGTGTATAAAGTGTCATACTTCTAGCAGAAATACATTTGGTGTAAAATCACATTTTCTGCGGTTTCCTTCCAAAATATGTGACACGATTTTGCCGCCTCTTGAAATGTGCAGCCAAAATTAAGATTTTTTCCAATTTTAAGTGGCAAGTTATATGCATTTAAACAAAATGTTCTTGGTGAATGTTCAGCCACAGATGGCTGATTGGGTCCGCCTCTTTTTCTCTCCCTTCAGTCCAGAAGCAGTCTCCTCCCTATTCTCTTGGCAGAGGCCATTTTACGACTGTCCTCTCACTTTGCATTTCCTGCTTTGCAGTTGTTCATTGTTTCCTTCCCCACTGCAGACCAGGTTCTTCCCCCATCCTATAATTATCGCTTTGGTGTGATTTCCTGGTGGAGGGAGCTAGAGGGAGAGGCCTTGCCTCTGTGAGGAAAGCTGTTATTCCAGTTTGGTTGCATTAGCCAGGCTTCAATTTAAATGTTAATTCTGTTGCATTTTTCCTTAGCTTAAAACAAACTTGTGATTTCAAAATAGAAGCTAGAATTCTCATTCTAGGTTTTAAACCATGGGATTTAACAATTACAACATAGGTTACTCTCAGTAACAGGGCTCTTAGATTGCAAACATTTGATTTCAGTTTATACATGTTTAAAGTTTAATCCTGCCGGCCCCTGACAGCTGTCATTCAGGCGGCCCAGAGTACTGCACCCAGATTTTGACAGATTCACAGACATGCCACTTTTGATGCTTTCAGCTTTTCAGGACATTGTAAGTTCACAATGGTTTCTTGCACTAAGTGAATTGTAGCACCCAGCAAGAATTTTGGGTGTTTGAGGGTGTTTTGTACCGACATTCTGCAGTTTCAGCAACAAATGAAAAAGGATTTAAAGCAAGATTTTGGGGTTTCCATTAGCAAAGCACTGCTTTTCCTTCTGTACTCCATATTCACATGTTGTGGAGCCCAGTGACATGTTTCAGGAGTGAGATCTCTGTTCCACCACTGACAACATGCATGGCAGATTGGGCAGCCATCTTTTTGTGCTTTGCAAAGCGCGATTTTCAGAAGTTTTGGCGCGCACAAGGGTTTAGCGGCCATTTTACTATTTTTGGCACCATCAGAACACAGTGATGCCGCATGGCAGAGCAGAAGTGGGTTAAGACATCCCACACTACACAATATCATATTGTGTTATCTATTTTTTATATAATAAACTCTGTATTGACTTCTTTCATCAGGCTCGCTCAGTGTTTAAAAAGTGCTCACATATCAGCGGAGTGATCAGTATTTCAGTTAACCCAAGAACAGCAGCAGCTTCCCACTCCACACTTATCCCCTCCCCTGTAATTAATGTGACAGGTTGGGCCCAGGGGATTTGAGGGCAGGCCTTGTCACAGCCTGGCTACGTAATTGTTTCCACCGCTCTTTCTGTTAACCTCTAAATTGGGATCTAAATCATGCACTCTTACTCACTAGACAGTAAGGCGAGAGTGCATACCACTCACTCGTGAGTGAGTGATTGAGTGAGTGAGTGAGTGAGATGATTGGATGAATGTGTGAGATAACTGAGTAACATCAGAGAACTGATTGAAATCACTTTCACGGACCCTCAAAGAGTCACTGTTCTAATGGTTGTGCCCATAGTGAGATATATGTAGGGGTAGGATTTTTGTTCATCCAGCAGATATTTCTAATGTTAAGTGTTTTGCAGAACTGGAGGATGGTGTTTTAAGCCTCTTCTGGGATTGAGTTCCCAACAGTCAGGGTGTGGCGGGAGAAGGATTGCTTGCAAGTCTTTTTTATGGATTCTCTATGTGAGGCACGAGAGCTTCAAGGGGGTTGGTGTTCGGTTTGAGACTCCTTTGTAGGTGATACTTGAACTTTTGAATATGAATATGATCCAGGCGGGAAGGGAGAACCAATTTGAGCAGTGTAGGAGAGATTGATACCGGCAAATTTGCAGGCACCTGTAATGAGGCAGGCTGCAGCATGGCGGGATGCCTTGATGTGGCCATGTAGGCGCCTGGTAGCCCGGAAAGGGGGGCATTTTGCCTGTGTATGTACAAGTACATGAGGGCTTCCACCACCGTGCGGATGTCACGCAACGGATGAAGGGTTTGATTTGGCGGACTGTGAAGTTCTGTAGCCACACAGTTTGCACCTTTTTAGCTATGGGCCTTTGGAAAGAGATGCTATGTCAACACAACAATTAAGCCCAAGGATTTTTTTTATTTTTTAAAAATTATTTTATTAAGTTTTGTAGCAAACAACGATTCCAACATCATGTGCCATTATTGATATGCACAGAAACGGTAGACTACAATATACTCCTTGAATACGTTGATATATTCATCCCCTGCCTTATTTAGAATCTATATCCTTTTGTACAAAGACAAGACGTCTAGCCGACATAGGCCCGATGCATCATCATTCCCCTTCATGACTCTATTATTTGATTAGAATGAGAGAACCAATCAGTACCTGCCACAGTTTACAAGGATGTTTAACTTCTAACCCTAATTCTTCAAGGTGGTTTCAGATCAGGAGAAGAAGTAAGAACATTTAATAGTTGTACGCAATAGATCATGAGTCTTTGCTCTGATTCCAACTCTTTATTCCTGCATAATATCTCCAATTCAGCTAAGCCCCACCTTTTAATGCCCATCACCCACTGCAAGATAAGTGGGCCCTTGGGACATTTCCACTATATTGCAATTCTTCTTTTTGCCAACAATAGTACAAATTGAGCTATTTACTTCCCATGTTTGCCCTTCTTGGTCCCCGGCAATCTTTACAGTAAGCAAGAGGGTGGATCGCAATGATAGGAACCGTGAAGTAGTGTGTGAATTCTATCTACAACCTCTCTCCAGTACTGCCGAATCACTCAGTGAATGCCAGAACTCTGCCGAGGTTTTACTGCATCTAGGGCAATTGAGAGGTAACACTGCCTCGAGTGCATGCATTTTCGTTGGGGTCATATACACCCAATGGAGGAAATTAAATTGAATCAGTTTAAATCTGGCTTACCTGGACACCTTTGCCATGTGTTCCCATATTTTAAGTCATTTTAAACCATTCCTGGTATGATAGTAAACAACCCAAGTCACTTCCCTATTTTCTTTTAGCTGTAAGGGCTGGAGTAGGCTTCCCTTTCAACATTATTTTATACATCTTTCGAAATTACTCCTTTCCAATTGCTTAAAGAGAAAAACGCTGGTATCTGTGGAGGGAGTTCAGGTTTCTCCAATATATCATTCCAGAGTTCAGCGATTCTTCTCACCACCCTAGCACAAATAAAAAAAAATACCCTGATAGCATTCTCCGCCCACTCTGTAAATGTAAGTAAGGAGCACTCCTAGGAAAAATCCCCCAATGATCTGCAATCATCAGCACCATGCAAAGTAGAGAGACCAAAGTATCTTTAAAATGAAGCATCAAAGCCCAAAGGCATTTTAGGACAATATATTTCACATAATTGAAGTTTCACCAGAAGCCTCCCAGATGCCATTTGCATAACTTGTATTATACATGTATTTCCTTTCAGACGCATTAAATCCCAGAGTCATTCAATGCTTGTCTTTTCATTGGAGGACCCCTCAGTAGCCTGCATATTTCACTGTTGGGTAAGTCATTTAAACATGTTGCATATTGCAGAAATGTGGGCTCTAGGATAAAACACTCCTGTGCTGACCTCAGTTTTTGTTCTGATCGTCTTGTATTTTTCTGTGCAAGGTCACAGGTGTGAAAAAGGTGAACCCAACACCTTTTGTAATGAAATAGTGTTTTTCTTTCCTGGTTACCTTGCAGCAAGTGATTTAGTGGAATCCTGTGACTTCAAGATTTACACGCTGGATGCAGTGTATTAAGGTGTGTTTCTTTATTGTTCGTAAAGTAGACACATAATCTAAAGAATGGTCGGCCGACGTGTTTCGAACCCAAAGGTTGTTTCTCTAGACAAGTAAGGTGATACTGATCTTGGTTTTAAAGGAGGAAGGTTGGGTCGTGGTTAGCTGTGTGGCAGATATTCAACTCATGTGATTTCATGGCTAGTGCCATATGGTCGCCAAGATTGCTGCAAACGTTTGTGGCAATCGTGGCGAACGTATGGCAATGAAATCCCATGAGTTGAATATCTGCCACATGGCTAACTACGACCCAACCTCAATACACTGCATCCAGCGTGTCAATCTTGGAGGCACAGGATTCCTTGCTGAAAGGTAACCAGGAAAAAACCCCACCATGTTGCATATTGCAGTTGGGCGGCTTCATAATTTGGAAGGGCCAGGCCACCTTTCTGATATGGTCTTTGCAGCATTCTCAATGCTACTCTACATCGACCGGTACTCCAGAGCAATTCTACGATCTTAGCGTCCAGCATTTTAAAGAAAGCCTGGTTGGTGATTTAGAGAATGTTTGTGAAAAAAATCTAATGGTCTAGGGAGAATAACCATTTTGCATAAAGCTATTCTCCCCAGTAAAGAAAAAGGTAGCATTTTCCAAAAAGCTATTGCATCAGTAGAGGCTCTAATGTCATGTCAAACAGAATTGGGGATACCGGACAGTCTTGTCTGGTGCCTCTTTCCAAGGTCCATCTGGTGGAAATTCAGTTTCCCTTTTTGACCCTAGCCATAGGTTTGTTATACAGTAAGCATATCCAAACGAGTATATTCAGTGCCATCCGTAATTCTCCAATACCTTATAAAGCCAAACCCACTCATGTGACTCAAAATCTTTGACTGTATCAAAGGACAGAATTGCCCACTCCTCGCCCAGGTTTTTGACCCTGTCCATGATGTAGTGCAGCTGCCTAAGATTCATGAAGGTATTTCTCCACCCCCCTACAAAACCACATTGGCCCGAATGCACCAACCCTGGAACTATTCTCAATAATCTAACAGACGTTATTTTCCCCAACATTTTCACATCTACAATAATTAACGAGATGGGACGGTTAGAGTCACAATATCTCGGGTCCTTTTGGGATTCGAGTGGTACAATAATGATTGCCTCCTGCATGAATTTCGGCAGGGTGCCAGTGCGCCAGTTTCTAAATTGTAACTTAGAAACTAAAATATCTGCAAAGGTTGTATTAAACGCAACTGGGAGGCCATCTCTTCCTGGTGTTCTACCTTTCCGCAAGGAGATAATTGCTTATATAGGTATTCCAGTTTCGGTTGAATCCGATAAACCCTTTAAAAACTCCACCGGGAGAAAAGGTACTCCATCGGTTTAACCTGACAAACACTGCATCCTCTACCCCCATCTCCCATTAATGCGTTAGTCTGATCAAGGTTTGGGGAAGTTTGGCGGGGTGACGAAGTGGCTGGAGACGGGCTTGGCATACGATAGAAGGGCCCAACCTTCCCTCCGCTCACCCGAGTATGCCTGTATGCTTTCTGTATGCTTTCTCCCGTTGATTGCTATCTTTTCCTTTAACCTTATTCAAAAACACTGCACATTCTATGTTTCTTAATTTCTTTTGTACAAACATTAATTAAGTTCAAATATTTGGCAGTGGGCCGGGGCTGTTTTGAGAAATTGCAGCCACCTTTTAGCCATTTCTTTGACCACACATTCCCCAAAAACAAAAATGGCCCTGAAAGTTTCCACACTTCCTCTAAACATCCCCATGCCACTGACAAATAACTTTTCTTTTCACAAATAAAAATAAAGTAACATTGTTTTGTAGTGTCTGCTGTGACGATCCCACAGAAAGAGTCACTTCTCACCAAAGGGGAGCCCCTTCAAATGAGGCTAAAATGATAGAGGGGTATCCCATTGAAGGAGATGACATACTAATCAGGTTAGATATTTTATCTCTGTACACTAAAATTTCTCAGATAGCAACTCTAAAAAAGGTGGAAGAATTACTACTCAATTCAAGACCTACAGGAGGACCACACAACTCGTTCATATTATGGTGTACAGAATTGTCGCTGATTGAGAACTATTTTGTTTTCAATAATCGATTCTACAGACAGGGGATTGCCTTGGGGTCAGCAGTGGCGCGGACCCTGGCTAATTTGTATGCTGAAACAATGGAAACAAACTTGATTTTGATTGATACCAACCCCTACAGAAATCACATCAAGTTGTGGAAACGCTTCATCAACGACATATTATTAATATGGCCTGGCGATATCACGTCATTTGAAGCATTTTTCACTTGGGTAAATGATCAGAATGCATTTTTATAATTTAATAATGCATACAATAAAGAATCTATAATTTTTTGGGATTTGACCATCTATGTAGACAAGGAAGAACCAGTACTAAAAGTTAAACCTTAACACAAGTCTACCAATTAAAACACGCTATCATTGTACTCGAATTCACACCCCAGACACACCAGACAGAATTTACCATTTGGCCAGTTCCTCAGATTAAAAAGGAACAACACAACAAAAGCTGATTTTAATCACAAAGCCCAGACACTCACTAAAAACCTGGTTCATAAGGGATACCGTCACAAAATTGTGAATAAATCCTACAAACGAGCCTCACTCATTGAGAGTCACTATTGGAGTACATACCAAAAAGGGACAAAGGAGAAGAAATTACTTTTGTGAGTTCACTTAATCCTTTGTCGAATTAAATCAGTAAAATCGTGAAACAGAATTGGCATATACTAAAAGGGGGAGAATGCCTGTTAGAGTACCCAAGATGCTCGTTTTGGAGGAGTACGAATCTAAAAGAACTGAATGCACGAAATTATATTTATGTAAATACAAACACACAACGGATATTGACCTAACAATGGGGGCTGAACAAGATGACAGGCCACAGTCCATGTGGATAATGCAGTAGTTGCCCTCAAACCATGAGAAGCAAGGAAATAGACTTAGGGTTGCGAAAGACCTTGCAACAAAGACGGTTGACTAATTATAGCACTACAATGATAATTTATGCCATATGGTGTTCGTGTGAGCGCCTATACATAGGCAAAACAGAAAGGAAAGTTAAAATAAGGATCGGTGAGCATAAAAAATGAATTAGAAACAAAGTACTTAATGCATCACTGGTAGGACACTTTAACAATTTAGGGCATAAACCGGAAGATTTGAGATGGACACTCCTAATGAAGGTAGGACCCACCAACAACCCAGCGAATGATAAACATTTATTGTCGACACAAGACACAAGAACAGAGACTCAACTTCCTAACTAAAAGTCATGCGTCTGGTCTGAACGAGGAAATAGACTGGAGTGTATTCATCCTAATTGGGACCAGGACGAGTTCTCTTGACATTTGAACCGGTTTGCATACCTTCTGATTTTTTAATGATGACCCCAGTTGTATGTTTGGGTTTCAATTAATATCCATACTAGAAGGGATACGATATACTAGACGAAGTACACCACCATTGTCTACCCTGCAGGAAGGAGAGATAGTATCATCCTATAAGAGATGTTGAGACATGTACAATACGATTAGCCATACACAGGAATCAGTATTCCCTAGAGGGATTCATGATTTGGGCAAGTATAATACCCAATTGCAGAAACACACACCCCATTCCAATAGGTTTGAAGTACACTTCCCTATATGTGCAAGAGTGCATTGTTTATTTCGCCACCATCATGACTCTGTGTCACGTGACAAACCAATGATGCAAACGCTGCAATATGTACGCCAGCGTTCAGTCATGCGAGAGAGCAGAATATTGAACTGGATGAAAATGAGCATGGACACGCTTTGCCAGAGTATATGAGATTCTGATATAACTTTGCTCAGTGAGTGCCATCCGCATCACCTTCTTGCAATAGTATAATTTACACAGCCTTTTATTGCCCTGTTTAAGCAACAATCGCGCAATTTGTCGTGGTCCTAAGTGAACCTTGACCTGTTCTCACTTATAGGAGCTGCTTCTACTGCTAAGCGCGCCTGACCTTGTCCCCATTGACGAAAAAAATCAACCACTTGATGTAACCCAGAGCCCCTTCAGGGCATATCAAGTAAATGGAGGTTACATCTCTATTATCGATTTTTGTAATCAACATCATTCTTTGAAGTGAAGATACACTAGCGCTATACATGTGTGTGTTTTTTAGGGAATAGCTGCAGCAATACCAAGAGCCTGCAGCCAGAACTGGTGCATTAATCATACTGAAAATCGGTAAGCATCACACGTATCTACCGTATACTCTTAATTAGTATTGTAGACTTCAGAAAGGAAAATTAATTACTAATAATGTTCCTTTCTCTCTGTTCTATGGTCTAGGGCAGTGGTCTGCAACCTTTCACTTTCCAGATGTTTTGGACTACAACTCCCATGAACCATGGCCGACATAGTCAATGGTGAGGGATCATGGGAGTCGTAGTTGAAAACATGCAGAGAGCCACAGGTTGTAGACCCCTGGTCTAGGGAGATACTTTCCATTGTTAAGGAATAGATTGAGGAACTATATTAAAAAATACCTTAGTATTTGTCTCACATGCTACTCCATGCTGCTATTTCTGATCGAGCAGCGATTGTTTAAGGATCTGGAATCTGAATAGTGCCATGCACAGTTACCACAGGATAGACCGATTGGGTTATCATGATTATTGTCCACCCGTGAAGAAGGTCCCCAGATAATCTGGGGATCAGAGCAGAGGAACGAGACATGTTGGGTTCACCAGACAGTGGTGTTGTTTTCATGATTCATTCTGACAATACCAATTGAAAGGCTTATTGAAATTAAGCCCGTACATGTAATGTTGAGCAGGTTGTTGTACATGTATTGTTGATCTTAATGAGAATCGTGGTCTGTAACATTGTACTTGTGTCGCTAAAAGAAGAGTGGTTAGTACTCAGTACAACTGACTTGTAAACCCTGTATTGTATTTGGACCTATATTGTATTTGCATCCAAGTCACAGATAAGGTGTTATGCACTGGTCACTTTACCTAGCACGAGTCACTTTCTTATGGTTTTAATTGAATATGTATTTTTAACTGTTTTGTATTACATGAATGAGAATTTGTTTTTATATATCAATGATGGTTAACTTTGTTAGTCAGGTTGAATACTCTGATAACAATGGTAACCTAACCACATGGAGCTCTACATAGTCCCTAACCTGTAGAGACCTGCATCATAGAATACAAGAGAATGGGAGCTGCAATAGAGTTCTTGACCTGTGACACCGACCTGTCTGTCATGCACTGCTTTGCCCACTTCCCAATATCAACCCACAACTCCATAGTCCTGCTGAATAGCATCCTGCCAGCATACATGGCCATAACACACAGGAATAGCACAAGACTGGAGATGTATCAAACAATGACCAATCCCTTCCTAACCCAGTAGGACAACATGCAATGCACTACAGTAACCAGAATGCAACACCACCACTCCTCCAAAGCAAGTGCATCAGTGGACTGCGCCATCTAGGGACCTGAGACACATGTCCTGTTGAGACATGGTGAATTCATGAACTAACTGACTGTGGAGAATTCGCTGTCACAGGCAACACCACTGCCGTGCACCATCACTCACAAATGTCAATGTGAACATCAATGGGTCTTCTACAACGCACTTTTGCCACTTACATAGTCTCTTGGCGCTCCGGAGGGTCTGCAATGTGAGTAGTGTAGGGGTTTATGGTCAGTGGGAATGAGAGGGAGAGGAGTAAGGCAGTCATGATGTGCTGCTGCCAGATTCAGTGTTGCCGAACTAGTCACTGGGTGTTGGGGCCTTCTGTTCATGGAAACCATCATGTGGCATTGATGTATGAAATGGAATGGTTAGTTCACATTGAGGGTGTCATGAAGTATGTGCAGTCAGTGGTGCGGTAGAGGCACGTCATGTCGAAACCAGACAATGAGGGTACATTTGCAGAGTCCTCACTATGGCTGGTCAGTGGCAGGAGATATGCCACCACCAGCAATCCACCCCAGGGAGCAGAACCCAGCACAGTATGGAAGTGACAGTGGCTGTCTCAGGGTGCAGCTGGAAGCATAAGGCATAGCCATACCAATACCAGTCGCCTGATGTTGCCAACCGACAAAGATGGGCTAAGTGAAAGACATGGCACATTGACACTGTCCTGCCACATGCAAGTTAGGGCTAAGCTTGTGTCCTCCCCCCTTGCAGGTGATTCTGGATACCCGCTACTTCCGTTGCTGATGACCCCTCTGAGGGATCCCCAGGCGCAGCAGTGGATGGCATACAACCAAACAACATGGCACATGTGAGAACCAGGGCAACCATTCAGGCTCCTGAAGGCACATTTCAGATGCCTACACTGGTCTGGGGGTGCACTCATGTTCAGGGCAGAGAAGTGGGGGCAGACACTCCTGGCCGCTGCAATGTTGCATACCATCTGCGTCAAATGCAACATACCCCTGGCCCTAGATCTGGACATACCACCACCAGAGGATGAAGATGATGAAGATGGCGATGCAGCCCCAGCCAGGTGCAGGCCCGTGTGAATGGATGCCCGGGATGGGCGCATTGCCCATCAGGAACAAATTGACAACGTCTTCTGAGTACCCCATCCACAATGCAAAACCCATGCACCTTACTGCATATGATTCGGGTACACAATATATACTTGCACAAAAATAAGGAATGTCCACTCATTGCTGCAAGTGTCAACCAAGATGTTTTGACAAAAATTACCTAACTACTAACAAAACCTGGTGCCCCCCGCAACCTGTCCCCACAATCTGCCTCCCCCGCCCCACACATCCTATCCCCACACCCCATCCCCCCAACACCCCTTGACCCCCACACATGCCTTCCGATAAACCCTGTCCCCAAACACACCCCTCCAACTCCCCATACACCCTGTCCCCACACTCCCTCCCCCCCCACACACCCTGTCCGCACCCCCCCAGGTCCCCTCCCACACACCCTGACCTCACACACCCCAAAAACCAAATGTTCCATTGTCAGTGCATCAGAGTTATTTCTTTGACTTCTTGCCCACAAGGCGTTTGCCATGTCCAGGTGTGCCCGTTAGCTGATGGTAGTGCCTCTGGCTGCCCTGGAGAGAGCTTGCTGGTTTGCTGACACTTGAGGGGGGGTCAGATCCCTGGGCCCCCATGCACTCCAGTGTGGCCTGAGGGTGTGGGTTATATACTTTGGAGGTGCAGACAACCCCTCGTTACCCTCCCGGGCCCTCTATGCCAGTAGGACTAAGGCAGAGTTGGTGTGTCCCAAGTCCCGTGTGCACCTCTGGCTGCTTGCCAGCACACACTCCTGCATTAGCCAGGATTCATTAAGTTGTTCCTGCACCATGCCAGCCATCTCCATGTGCCTTTCCTTCATCCAACAAATTCTAGCGTCCATGTCCCTGATGTTGGGCATAGGTGGTTGAGGGGGGCTGTGCAGGGTTGAAGGGCTAACTGTTGTTGTGTCGGGGGTACGCTCCTCTGACATTGTTGTCACCTCCCTCTGCCACATCCTACTCATCGGACTAACTGCTGGGATAGGCTGGTTCCTGGTGTGGATCTACGTGATTATTTCGAATATAAAAATTTCGAAAACGAAAATGTCAAATTCTAAATGCTCGTATTCGAAATAACCACCCCAGAGCTAATTGGATTTTTTAGACACCACTCCACCCACTCCCTTGCTTACCGTTTGGCAGCACACTTCGCTGTGTGCCGCCGAGTCCCTGCAGTGCCAGCCCCCTTCACTTCCGTGGATGTTGAGCAGGGTTCTTGTTTTTTTTAAACTTTGTTGTTTTGGTTGCGTGGGACACCCCCACCAACCCCGATTCCATTATAGCTAACAAGGGTGCGGGTGACACCCTCGGAAGCCCTGCTTCCCTTGTTCACTATAATGAAAACCGAATGGTTGAAATGTTTGGCATTTTCAGCTGTATGTCATTTTTATCTGGGTAATAGGGTTAGATGAGCATACAGTTAGTCTTCTGTGAGTCATGTCTGTGGGCTTGCATTACACAGATGTCACAATGTGCGTGTCCTAGACCTATCATGCCGTTTGATTGTTCTGTTTGTTCAGATATGTGCATGTGGGTTGTGGGAGTGCACATTGGTTGTTGGTCTGCCACAGTGGCTTATAGTTGTGTGTGCATTGGGGCTATGCCTATAGTCCTGTACTCCCTCTGCGCACATTGCCAGCACTCATGTAACCATGTGTGGGGAAATGCATATTCGCTATGGTGTTTGTGCTTCCTGTGCCCACGACCCCTGGCATTTATGTGTGTGATTGGACCATTTTGCTGTGGTCGTCATGCATTGTACCCATCCCCTTGACCATGTAATACTCATCTGTATGTGGATTCATTTCTTTAGTCTCATGGTACACATTTACATGGGGCTTATTTTACCTACTGCCATCTCCTTGTGTACCTGCTTCAGGCTCAACCTCACCACCTCCCTCAATCGCCTCCATGTGCAGTATCAAATTGCAGGTTTCCTCCCGTGGCATCAGGTTCAGGGGTGAGGCCGTACCTCCTCCTGTGACCAGGGAATCTCTGCAATGGTATGCAAGTATGTTGTACACTGGTAAAGGCAGGTCAGCCCACCTCCTGTGGCAGTCACACGGCGTGCAGGGGACCAGACCCACTGCAGAGACCTTCTCTGACGCCTCTTTATTTATTTAATTTATTTATTGGACATCTGTATGGTGCCTATACACACATTTCAGACACCACAAGACAAGATCGGTTATATTGGCCTTGAGACAACACTACCATGCAAGTGCATGACAAGGTGGTAAGTGCAGACGGAGGAGGTGGAGGGCAAAGTGCAGGAGTTGTGAAAACAAAATCAAAATATCGAGGCTGAGTACCCCAAAAGGAAATACACCGAACACGGGTTACAAAGAAACATACAAAGTACTTTATTTTCTTTATTTTATACTGAATCCAGTTACGAAGAACAGAGCAAAAATCAGATAGCTATCGGCCCTCAGTGCAACACAACGAACTCCAGCGTGGTTCAGTGTGTTCAGTGAGAGACGCTGTACATTAGAATGCATTGCTGTTTTTAATACTCTTTGTGAGCGCGGTTTACTTTCATTGCACGAGTAATCCTTTACACACAGGTCAATGAAGGACAAGGTCTCAGTTCACGACCTCAACAAGTGGCCTGCAGGCAAGTTACATATTAGCTACATACAGAGGTCAAGACGGCCATGTTGTATTTTGGAATGACATCGTCCACCATTTTAACTCACAGGGTGACTTTACAAAGCGAACCTAAAATGGCGGATTGACCTAAAATGGCGTCTTACATTGATTTTAAGGTCAGGACCTTGCAACACGGATTTCTTCGCAAGCGACTTGTGAGCAGCTTGGCGTAGGCCAATATACATATATTTATTGCGATAGGAGGCACGATATAATTTCTCTTTTGACAGAGTGAGGTACCCCCAAGGGTGGGGAGGGCAAGTGCTGGGCAGGCCAAGGCAGCAAGTGCCAGGGGAAGGGGGGATGAGTGTGGCCAACAGTGAGGACCAAGTTGGGCTAGTCTGGGAAAGGAGCCTGAGGGCAAGTGCTGGCAAAAGATGCTGGGGGGCTGGTAGGGGGTGGTCTGGCCCCTGTATGACTCTGAAGGGACCAGGCCTCTGTCACAGCAGCAGAGAGTTAGCAGGGGGGGGGGCGAGAGGAGAAAAGTAAAGACTTCAGAAGTTTCCAGAATGTAAGATGATCTGGCTTAAGGCCGAGTGGGGGGGGGGTGTTCCAGGGGGAAGAGCCAGCCAAGGAAAGGGATCTACCACCCACTCTCTGCTTGGAAAAGCGCTTGACCTGCAGAGAGTTGGAGCCAGAAGACCAAAGGACTCTGGCCTGGCGGTATTTAGAGAGGGAAAGGTGGATGTAGAGAGGTCCCATGCCCCAGACAGCCCTGTGGATGATGCAAAGTGTTTTGAATTTGATCCTTGTGGTCAACGGGAGCCAGTGGAAAGATTTGAGGGCTGGAGTGATGCGGTTCCTGGGGTTGAGGCCAAGGATAAGTCTTATAGTGCTATTCTGGATTAGCTGAAGGGGCGCAGGCAGGAAAGAGGAAGAGGCTATTGGAGTAGTCTAGCCTAGAAAGAACCCTGGCTCTGGAGACATTGAGCTTCTGGGGGAAGGTGAAGAAAGGTAGAATGCCCTGAGGAGATGTAACTGAAAATTGGACTGCTTGGCAAGGTACATGATGAGATGATGAGTGGAGAGAAGGAGAGAGAGGAGTCAAAGATGATCCCAAGGTTTTTTGCCTCACAAGTGGGTGAGTGGAGAGGATCCAGGGAGTCAGACCAGAGAGTGGGGGGAAAGAAGAGCAGGGGTCCCAATGAGAAGGATCTCTGTCTTACTGGCATTAAGGCAGAGATCATTGGCAGAGCACCATGCCTGAATAGCAGCCAGGCAGTCAGGTATGAAAGAGGAGGAGGAGGTATAGGGTGGCAACTTGAAAGAGAGCTGTGTGTCATCTGCCTAACACTGGAAATGAGGGGTTAAAGTGGAGATCAGGTGGGCCAAAGGGGCCACGTAGATGTTGAAGAGACAGTGCAATAGGATAGAGCCATGATGGATGCCACAGGTAGAGAGTGAGGTGGAGGAGAGAAAAGGGCCCATTTGCACTTGGGAAGGTTTGTTTGAAAGGAAGGAGGTCAGACTTGCGTCTTTGGCTTGTGCGCCTGTTGTCGGATCGTAAGAGCGCATCTGCATGTTCGACAACATGATCCGTTAGCGCAGTGAGTTTGGGCTCCGTAAAGCATCGCTTGTGGTGCCGGACCTGGAGCATGTTTGATTTTCCACTCCCAGGCATGATGGCACTGTTTTTTGTGGTAGATGGGAACAGGAAGTGGCTGATTTTAAATGGATTGAGATTTCCAGAATGGCCACCGGCGGGCTTCCAGTTCTGGCAGTGATGCAGTCTCTGGTGCCGGTATTTCCGTCACTGGTGTTTCCAGCATCAGTAGCACAGGTGCTGGTGATTCCGGCATTACATGTGCCAATATCATTATTACCAGCATGTATTTGCCGGAATCACTAGCAATTAGAAGTTCAGCCAGTGATTCCTTTGTGCCGGTAGTACATTTTCCGGCAAAGGGGGATTCATGCGAACGTGGAATACGCGTTTCTGGTAGCCAAACCAGTACTTCCAACAGGAAGAAATTACCAGCATTTTATTGTGTAACTCGTAATGAGGGTGGTATCTTTTCAGGGGGTGCCCACCGTCACCTGTGAATGAGAAAAGCATTGTGTATTGCAAAGAGTTCAGTTGGACGTGTGTAGAAGGTTGTGTGTCAAGACTTATCAAGCAACCCTTCATTTCTGGCTCCGGATTGTTTTGCTATGCCAGAGTGACAGTGGACCTGGCTGTCACATATTGATCCAGACAGTTTGCATTGACTTTCAAGATAGTGTTGCACACTAGCTGTAAATTCACAGAATAATAGCGCTTTTATTCCTTGGGACAAGTGTTCTGTGGCTGACGGGGATATCACGGGGCATGGCTATATGTTGCCTAGCAGTTGGGAAGTACATAGTTAGGAGTTGGTGTGAGTATTCTAGGATCCCCAATGTGATGCCACCGATGGACTAAAAGGAGCTAGTTACAAAAGAATGCAAGGCACCAAGCATCTTCACTAGGGGGTGAGGTCTAGCCTTGCATTATAGGGGCGGTGAGACCCCTTTCCCCCTACTGAATTAGCAACTCCAGTATTGCCTGGGGAATGAGACCTCTGGATCACATCTTCATCTGCTAGGTGACGAGGGAAATTTTCCACCTATGTATCCCTTCCTTCCTCGTCATAATGAGACACACAGCAGCACAATGCCCAATGGATTTGCCATATTGAGAAGTGTCACCTCCCACAAGGTGTTGGACTTTTATACTCTGTTGCGTGTTGTCATTGGAGTGTCCTGTGTCACTTGCTTTGGTGGGCGAATCAGTTGAATTCTTTTTGGCGTACTTACTCCATTTTATGATTGGAGCAAATGTTAAATGGCATTTTCTGAAGTAAATCCTGTGCTCAGTTTTTGTGAATAGGATTTTTGAAGGATTTGTGCACACTTCTGCTGGACACCCCCTTCTTAATTCAGTTTTTATGCATGCTTTCTGATCACTTTGTGCATCTTTTGCCCATTTTCTCTTCATTTGTGCATCTCTGAGGTGCACCTTTGTGAGAATCGTGTGCAGATATCTCTTCTATGTTTGTTATGAGTTTCTCGCACATCTGTGATTTGCGCAAAAGTATATCTTGAGAATCTGGCTCATGGAGTGTATAAGGGAACCACACCAGTGCTCTGAATACCATTACAGCCTGAATCACCACTAAAATAACTATATAAAAATGATTGGAGAAGCATTGCAGGACGGTCAATGTGTTACGAAATGGCATCTACAAGTGTTATTCCTGTACCCAACTGAACTGAAATTACAACCATGCTAAAGTACAAGAAATTGAAGAAAAAAATTGAATAAAAACATTGTGAAAAACACGAACACAAATGTTAAGATTGACAAGTAGTCATGCATGTTTGTTCACCTTTGCACGTTCTCAAAGTGTTTTTTCGTCAAGAGCTCCAAGTAAGGGGTGTTGCTGTAGGGCACGACCTCCTGCAATACATGATTTATGCCCACAAGTCCAGTGGCCACTATTTGAACAAGTGACCTTAAAAATATACATTTTGTTTTGAGTTACAAAAACTTAAATGTCATTTATTACAGCCAAATTTTCTTTGACGAACTGAATTCATTTTGAAGGAAACGTAGACCATCACTCAATGGGGAATATTCGTCAACATGCTTTGTAAAGTTCAACCACCAGAAAGGTTTCCATTCTACTTGCATATTTCAGAGGCATGATTAGCAATGAAGGTTTCCATTCTACTTGGATATTTCAGAGTCGTGATTAGCAATGAAGGTTTCCATTCTACTTGCATATTTCAGAGGCGTGATTAGCAATGAAGGTTTCCATTCTACTTGGATATTTCAGAGGTGTGATTAGCAATGTACAGGCTTTCAGAAGAGAATATAATGTGATGCCTCTGTGCATAGATTATTCGACTTGTTGAGTTAAAATTGGTCCCAAAATGCCTGTGGAAGCCAAATCCTATTTGTAATATTTATTTTGTAAAACATATGTTTTTCTTCTGTACATTAGAAATATTAAACTAAAGGATCTGGAAACGTTTGATGTTATTGGAATGGATCTATGATGTTTCCTCGCAGCAGTCTGTTCGATGACCATATGTTTGAATTCTTCTTTTTTACGACGTGTCACCATACAAATGCCCCCCACCTTTCTAAATACCTAAATGCCAACCCCCATCTACAATTGCAGTGAAATGTGGTAAAAAAAACGAAACGTACGAACAAATGACCCCGAACAAACTAGTCTGCGAGGAAATGGGCTAGTTCTATTGGAATAAGGCTATGAGACTACTAAAATATTAAGACAATGTTGCACCGGAATGTTCTTTAACTTTCCTGCAATCATTAATGGGGGGTGTTTGGGTTTATACTTTGAAAACATAAACAAAACTGCAAAAAACACTAAAAGCTGTGTGTATCTGGAGATGTTTTGAATCAAATAACTACATACAACTCTCTTCCCAGACCTTGACCTGAAAACCATTAGTTATTCAGATTGTATGTATTTTTTCCACTTTTGAGGACTTGTTTGAATATATGCATGCTAAATTAATGAAGTTTTGGCAGAGGTGTTGAGTTTGCAAAAACATGATCACAATAAATATGAACAGAACTACAAAACCCTAATAAGTCTGACTGAGTGTATTGTTTTTCCCGAAGATCGTAAGACTTCTCAGTGGGCCTCATTCCGAGTATGGAGGTAATCATGGCACTATTTGCGCCATGACTACCTCCCATACCGGTACCGGGTCCGACCTGGTTCAATGGGTACTTAGTGGTCCATTCCGACCTTGGAGGGACCGGTAAGTCCACATTGAAAAAACCATTCCCCATTCCCATTTCAGCCCCCATAGGGCTCAATGGGAATGGGGAAGTAGCTAATAACGGTACCGCAATTTGCGGTACCGTTATTAGCTCTAAAGTCCCTTAACGGGTCCCGTCCTTAACGCCTGGTCAGACCAGGCATTAAGGAACGGACCTGCTAAGGGAACTCGGAATAGGGTGCAAAGGGATTACCGGCACCGGTGTCCTTACCAGTGCCAGTAATCCCTTTGCGCCCAACTCGTAATGAGGCCCAGTGTGTTAATAAAACTTAAAGTGGCCTGAACTTAACTTTCCCGCTACAGGCTCACACCCCTGATGAAGGTGACTTAGGTTACATTCTTCCGACGTCAACACACATTGCATAGTTTCCATGAAACCAAGAACAGATTGTTGTGCACTTTGTAAGTATGGGTCCTAGACCACCTTTTCCCCAGACCTGGAGCTAGATATAAATCAAGGGTGTACAACCAGTGCCTCTGCAGGCATTTTAGATGGCAACTCTGATGATCCCTCACCATTGACTGTACTGGCTAGGATTGTTGAGAGTCGTAGGCCAAAACATCTGGAGAGTCAATGGTTACAGACCTCTGATATAAGCATATTCACAGCACTAGAAGTCCCCCTCTAAATGTCCCCTTCCATTCACAAGCAAAATACAAATGCAATGCAAAAGAGTTTCATGGACTTTAAGGAGCATACAAATATGCGGTAGAAAGTGGAAACAGAAATTAGCCTCAATAGCAGCACCCTCAATATAGAGCAACTAGTAAGTGTGATGAATCTGAGGTGGTTGACATTTTGGTTTTGGTGCCTAACACTTTCCCTTCCAAATCTTATTCTGTAGCCTGCAGGGCGATGCTTTTTATATTCCAGAGTAGCAACAGTGCAGACAGGCTGGACCTGCAAAAGCTACAGCTAGAAGGAAGATTACCAGTTGAAAATAAAAGACAAAATATTCTAAAAGCAGAAAGAGCCTTTGAAGAAAAAAACAAGATCATTAAGAAATACTACCTAAAATTAAACCCTTCGGGTCCGGTATCTCCCTCTGTTCCATGGGAGATGTTTAGGAGAGGGATCTTGATTTCCTCATGGAACTCCTGGTCGTCCTTCACTGGAGGAAGATGTAAGGTAGACTGTGCCTTCAGCTCGGGTCCAAATAAGTCCTTCTTACTCCTTTCAAAGTCTTCAGATGATCTGCTAAGTGAGGGCTCCAGCTCTCTTTTAAAGCCAAAATGTTCCCCAGTGATTGGTGCAGGCTGAGTCTACCTTAATTAATCAATCCTTGGTCCCCACCAACAATCTTTTGTTATGCAGGAGGCCAGTACCAGAGGGCTCTGGAACCGGACAGACAAGGGGCTGACAACATATACCTAAGTCCCACCCATCTCCTGACTGTTGTAGATCAATGTGTCTCTCTGGTTAACTGAGACCTCTGTGACTCTTTATTAAAGTACAGGGTTCCCTTGAAGTATGTGCTGGGAGCAGCCTTCCTGTCTCCCCCAAACCACTTACTTATCCCCTCTGAAAAGGGTCAGCTTTGCAGGGGTTTGCGTCCGGTAAATAGTGGACCCAGACATGCATTTCCCTTCCTTTCATGCAGAGGGGTGGGAACTAGCTTCAAGTTGACACATTGCATACCAAAGGGGTGTTAGCCCCGCCTTTCCTGTTGTCTATTCTGGCAACCAAGCCCCTTCAGACTTACTTCAATTATCTCTCATTAGTATGCACTGCTACCAGCCAGAGGACAGAGGAAAGCAGATCCATGGGGCCTTTCATATTCAAATTAGGCTGCCCATGCAGGAGGAAGATATGCCTTCCCCCTCCTTGAGATGCTTTGATGTACCCGGGGCTGTCATATTCCAGCTGAATATGACAGGGGGAGATGGCGCCTGTTGGCTGTGTCTTCCCGGATTACATGTGACTATGCGTTTGTGCGGGAAGCAGATGGACTCTGTGTGGAATGGCCTCACACAGTCCTCGGAGGTTGGTCTCCCATCATTCCTTTTCATTATTAAAAAATCAAAAAAGCCAAGGCGAGAGCACTCTCCCCGTGCGGATTGTCGAATTCTTCACACGCCTCCTAGCCTCAACATGTGAACCACCACCCTACTGAGGGTCTGCTTCGCCATCAAGGTGAAAGTACAGGCTGAGGCCATCTGCATTTCCATGCTGGGAGTCTGGCTTGTGCTGGATTTCCATATCTAATCCCAGTGGGGATATGGCCCACAGCAAAAGCTTAGGGTTCTCCCCTTGCTTGGCCATTAACCATTGCAGAGGCCTGTGGCCGGTCTAGATCGTAAAGTGAGACCCAAAGATGTAGGGTTTTGCGCTTCTTTACGGCCCACGCGACTGCATTATGCCTCTTTTCCTATGACAGGCCAGTCCCTTTCCCTTTTCCTCAACTGTCTACTAATGTAGGTGACAGGTTGCTCTACCTCTTCAGAGTTCAGCTGCGTTAACACTGCTCCAATCCCAAAATCACAGGCGTCTGTCTGGATAATGAATTCCTGACCATAGTCTGGCACTTTCAGAACTGCGTCACTGCACAATCCATCCTTTAAATCCTGAAAGGAAGTTTGACAGGCGGGGGTCCAAGTTACCTTCTTTGGCATCTTTGTGGACGTTACATCATTCAGGGGGCTGGCAATGGTCCCATACCCTCTGAAGAATGACCGGTAGTACCTGGTAAGACCGAGAAAAGCTCTCACCTGCATCTGTGTGTTGGCGATGTCCCAATCCTTCACAGCCTGTACCTTTGCTTCGAGAGGTTGTTTCTTACCCTCACTGACCCGGTGGCCTAGGTAAGTCATGGTACCCTGCTCTATCTGGCACTTGATAGTCAGGCCTGCATGGTTTCAGGTCGGATACATGATCCTCCCAGGAGTGGCTGAACACAGCAATGTCTTCTAGATTGTGACGCTGAGGTTTTCCAGTCCAGACAAAACCTGGTTAACCATCCTCTGAAAAGTGGCAGGGGCATTCTTCAATCTGAAGGGCATCACAGTGAAATGATAATGTCCTTCCGGGTTTGATAATGCCGACCTCTCTTTCGCTCCATCTGTCAAGCTGACCTGCCAATACCCCACTGTATGGTCCAAAGTACTCATTTACTTGGCAGCTCTAAGCTTGTCAATGAGCTAATCTGCGCGAGGAACGGGTGAGAATCTGTCTTCATGACAGAATTGAGCCCCGTGTTGTGCACACAAAAGCGAACTTCAGTTTTCCCACTACTGGTCTTTTTAAGGACCAGTAACAGTGGGCAAGCCCAAGGGCTGTGGGATGGCTCTATCACTTCTATGGACAACATCTTGGAAACTTCTTCCTTGATGGTGTCCCTGACCTAATTGGACATCCAGTGAATACTACTCTTCACCAGCTTACTGTCTCCAATGTCCACATCATAGGTGCACCAATCTGCACGACCGTGAGTCAGCAAAAACAGACCAGCAAACTTTCCCAGTAAATAGCGACAGTCTGTCAGTTGCTGTTCTGACAGGTCCATTGCAAGGTTGACACCTTCAATTGACCCATTTGTGGCTTCAGTGGGCAGGAAGTCTGGGAGGGGATCAGTCTCACTAATAGTATGGCCAAGTAATCCTGGCTATAGTGGGGTTTTAGCCAATTGACATGAAAGACCCCGCACATATGTTTAGGTCCTTTCATGTCAATGAGATAATTGACCTCACTGGCCTTGTCCAGCACACAGTAAGGCCCAGCCCACTTGTCCTGAAGGGCACTTGGTTTGACAGGCTCCATAATACACACCTGGAGAATAGACATTGTGGCCTTCTGGTCATGCTAGTGCTTCATCAGCTCCTGACTGGCTTTTAGATTCTTTGTTGGCTGTTCCGTATACTTTGCCATTCTAGACCGAAGGCAGTATACATAGCCCACCACATCTCGTGATGGGACTGAGGGTTTGCTTTCCAATCTCTCCTTCACTAGATTGAGGGGACCTCGTACAGGGTGTCCAAACAGAATCTCAAAGGGGCTAAACCCCACTCCATTCTGTGGCACCTCCCTGTAGTCCAACAGAAGGCATGGCTGGAGCATATCCCATTTTCTCCTCAGGTTTTCTTCCATTCAAACTATCATGCCTTTCAGGGTCTTGTTGAACTGCTCAACAAGCACATTGGTTTGTGGATGGAAACTCATCCCACATAGCCTTCATATATGCTGATATGAAGTTTGATCTCCTGTCAGAAACGACTTCCTTGGGGAATCCAACATGGAGAATATCCGAATCAGAGCCTTCGCAACTACAGGTGCTTTGATAGTCTTCAGAGGGACGGCCTCAGGGTATCTTGTGGCGTGGTCCAACACCAACAAGATATATTGCTTCCCTGAGCTGGTTTGAGGATCCAAAGGACCCACAATATCCATGCATATTCTCTTGAAAGACCACCCAACCACGGGTAGCGGAATTAAGGGGGCCTTTGTGACACCACCTGACTTGCCAGAAGCTTGACAAGTCGGGCAGGACCAGACAAATTCCTTAACTTTTACACCAAACTGCAGCCAGTTGATTGATGGTTTAGAAACCGATATTCATCCCTGGACAGCTGGTGCCCCGGAAGTTGATTTGTCACAGTCACAAGTGTTAGGAACCTGAGAGGTTTGCATAAGAACTGCATTCATGTTTTTGGGTGAATGGAAAAAAATGTATCGCCTCTCTATGAGCGAATACATAAGTATGCTCTCAACAAACTAGTTTTTAACAATACACAACAGGTTAGAGACATCTGACCAGTATGTGAGCATGAAGTCAGTGGCATTCAAGAAACGTATGCATTGCCCCAGGGCCAGTGGCCGTGCATTCTAATTACAAGTAGCCTTTGTTACTACTTTCTGGTCACTAATTTGGCATTAAGCCGCCCGTTCCAAGGGCTGGAATGGGGGTTAACAGCCGGGCAGCCCAAGTTATAACGAGGACTCCAAGCCGTTAACCCCCATTCCAGCCTTTGGAATGGGGGATTAAGGCTGTTAGCACCCCGAGTTGCCAAAGCGGTAAACCGTGTGCTGCCGCAGCCGAAATAAGGTAGGTGGGCAGTGGGACGGGCTTTAAAATTTTGAAAAAGAGGGAGGAGTGTGAGGTGAAGATAGCGGCGGGTGGAGGGGGCCATCAGGCTGACTGGAACACGGTCTTGCATCAGCGGTTTATGCACACATTCCCAGCCACCTGATTGGCTGACACTCCCTCCCAGGGTGCTAATAGCCTTTGGACCTACAGTACGCTGGTAAAATAGCTCAAGCCGGTGAGATAGCTCACCAGTTGAGCGCTTGCTACTGGGAACTCAGTGTAATCTGCATATCACAGGTTTCGAATTCTAGCAAGGCCAACACAGCCTTTCATCCTTCCAAGGTCGATAAATGAGTATTAACTACAGTTGGGTGATATTGTATGTAAATATGTTCTATGTAAAGCACTTTGGCAAAAACTCCATATAATTAACACATAATTATCATTGTGGTCATACGTTTCTGGTCTAAACATTGTTTTTTCATATTTCGTATATGTGGTTTTAACTATGTCCAGTATAGTACTTTGGATAAAGGTTACAAAAATCCAATTAAAAAAACATAAATAAATGTTCACCAGTTGAAATATCAAATGCATCACAACCCCAAATGCCTTACTATATCCCCTCTCTACCATAAGGACAAAGGCCTGCATTCCGAGTGTGGCCCAGCAGTAAAAAAGTGGCAGTAATTCCGTTACCACCAATTTTCCTGCTCCGCCAAATTCCGAGTATGCCCATGAAGTTGAGGATTTACCTCCAACAAAATGTTGGAAGTAAATCCTACACTTTCCAATCGATAAATCGGCAGAATTGCTGCAGCCGGAATTACCGAAATTCCCATAAGTGATATGGACTTTTAAAAATTGGGATTTAGACTGCCTTCCACCACTTGTAAAACTGCGGTAAACCCAGGGGATTAAGTGGTTGTAACAGTAATTCAGTTATAGTTGAACCTCTTCTTCAAATATTAGAATAATAGCAAATACCAACAAAACTAATTTGACATACTAAAACAAAACTATGGACATTTTTTCTTAAATATGTCATTTAAAGTATTATTTAGATAAAACATCATCAATCCTATTCTGTATTCAATCCTCTAGAATCTAATTATGGCAATCTATCAATCCAAATGTTCTCTCTGATGTAACATTTGTTGAATATTACCCCCTCTCAGTGATATGTTGATTACCTGTAGAACAGTACATTTTATCTGAGGCACAATGTGCCTGTATGCAAGACAATGGGCCTCATTACGAGGTGGGAGGTAAGGGATTACCCGCACTGTTAAGGGCACCGGTGCTGGTAATCCCTTACCTCCCTACTACGAGTTACCTTTGCAGGTCCTTCCTTAACGCCTGGTTTTTGCAGGTGTTAAGGACGGGACCCGCAAAGGGACTCTAGAGCTAATAACGGTACCGCAATTTGCGTTACCAATATTAGCGCCTTCCCCATTCCCATTGAGCCCTATGGGGGCCCTATGGGGGAATGGCCCTGGTGAATGGGGAATTACCGGTTCCTCCGACCTCGGAATGGACCGGTAATTGCTCCATTCACCAGGGCGGAGTCGGAAGGGTTTTGGAGGCAGCCATGGAGCTAATAGCTCCAACATAACCATAGCATCCCTTTAACAAAGTTTTTTCAGTGAATTTCAAAGGTTTTTATTAGTGCAACTTAACCATAACGTCCCTTAACAAAGTTTTTTCATGGAATTTCATAGGTTTTTATTAGTGCAACTTAACCATAACGTCCCTTTAACAAAGTTTTTTCATTGAATTTCATAGGTTTCTATTAGTGCAACTTAACCATAACGCCCCTTTAACAAAGTTTTTTCAGTGAATTTCATGGGTTTTTACAGGTGCATGCTATTTTCCTACAACTTACTAATATCATACTTACCCAATATAGCAATATTTATGTCCCATTTACGAAGTGTCACCTTAAAACTCTGCCATTTCCCACCTTCTGGAATCATTTTTAACACTTCTATACACTTTTTGCAACTAATTCAACTAGTTTTGCATCCGTAGATGTCTACGAACATCTGACTTCATAGCGGACCTTCTGGACAGTGCCACATGACCATACAATGGCGTGCGGCATGATGACGTGTCCGAGAACCCGTCCGCACTTCACGATAAGATCTCTGCTTCACGGACAGTTCAGAACTGCATTTTCTACTGATTTAGGAACTTTCAACTTCAAAATTTTCCTTGCACCGCTCCAACACCTATTCCTACTCATTATCCATTACCAATCTGGTACACAGTACATACTTTTAGCAAAACTGCTATTTATCTTAAAATGGCATCAGCTAATGCCATCCCTCCTCTCCAAGAGCCACCACCACTGCTGTAATCAAGAAGCTTGAGAAACACTGCCCCTACCTTAGAAATAACACACGTACAACATTTTCCCTTGTCCACCTACCCCTCCATATTAGTGTTTGGTTCCTCTTCCCTCATTCCCCCCCCCTCCACCTTTCGTTCTCAGCTCTCCTGCCAAAAAAAACATCCAAAAACAACAAAAGACATATTCCTTTAATAGAACTAAAACAAAATGTATAGGCTTCATCTACTTTATATTTCTCAGTAAAGTACATAGACTCAATAAGATTTTCCAGCATTTCTATTTCCATTTTGTGTTATGCTAATGGGAATATTGTGGCGTTCATCCTCCGTTCCAGGGACTGGAACGGTGGATACCAGCCCAGCCGCCCAAGTTATCAGCCCAAGCAAAGAGAGGGTGGATAACAAAGTCTCTGGACCATTATCCCCCCATTCCAGCCCCTGAAATGGAGGATGAAGGCCATTAGCACCCTAGGTTCCCAAAGCGGGAACCCGGGGTGCTAAAAAACAGGATTTTTCTTCCTACACCGGGACGCCTGCTGTGTCCCCGGTGTAGGAATGAAAATCCTTTTCCCAGATGGCCACCATGGAAAGGGAAGGGAGGGTTCCATACAGGGCCCCTCTTAGCTTTCCATGGCAGCCTGCAGAAGGCAAAAAGAGAACCCTATGACCATATTACCACAAGCACAATTTTCTTCCCTTTCAGATCTATCCTAATTTGGAATAACTTTACCACAATGCCAGTCCCAGGTGGACATGACCAATTTAATCCTATGTTTTCTCCCTTGTGGTCATGGCCAGTAGCCAGATTGTCCGGATTATGACCTTATTCCATTACCCGGACAATCTGGCCACTGCCCATGGCTACAGGCTACCCCTCAGTCGCTAAAGGTATACCGCTATTTTTTGTAGCTACATTATGACACTTGTGAAATAATAAAACACTGGCACATTTGCAAAACCATGCTTGTAGATCCTTGCCAATGCTCCTTACGCAAGTTTGCTGGAAATCCACCCATGTTTTACTTTTTCAAAAGTGTCAAATGTATGCACATACAATTGTCATATAACCTAGCCCCCACTTGACAAAATCCATTCAGACTTTACGAAAATATCTATATCTAGATCTATAATTTTTTTGCAAACCTTTGTGTACATTTGTCAAACGGCACCACGTTTATAAGCCTTTACAATATTTTGGGATCGCCCCTCTAATTGTGCTCCCTCTTGACAGAATCCCACCAAAGTGTGCAAAAACATGTATATCTAGATCTATTATCAGTTTGCCAAATTAAGTGTAGATTCATCAAATGGCACCTCATTTATACGCTTATACATTATTGTGGGACCCCCCCTCTAATTTTGCCCCTCTTCACAAAATCCCACCAAACTTTGCAAAAACATTCATATCTAAATATATTATCAGTTTCCCAAATTAATTGTAGATTCGTCAAATGGCAACTCATTTATAAGCCTTTACATTATTTTGGGACCCCCCCTCTAATTTTGGCCCCTCATGACAAAATCCCACCAAACTTTGTATACTCACTCATAATCAGGTCAGGAATATACATGCAGTTCCATTAAGTGGCGCCAAAGTTATAAGCCATCCAAGAACTGCATTTCACCAACCCTGTAATGCTGAGGTGTCCGCAAACTTGTCAGGACTGTTCGCAACATCCAACCTGTTCCCGGTCTTTCGCGGCAAAAACCACCCATTTTTTTTGCTTCTTGCAGCCATATCCCATCCCATCCTCATCACCACTCACCTCCCTAGAGATTATTTGATAAGTTTGACAACTGCAATGTTGTGTTTTTTAATATGTTTTACTCAGTGCCTTAAGTGGCACTACAAATCGAGCCGGGGCCCATCGAGGGGGCGTGGCCTAACAACGGGGTCCTGATGGGCCGTTAGGCCACGCCCCCTTGACGAGCCCCGGCTCAATGGGCTACTGGCACCCCTGCCAGGCAGCCTTTCGTAGAGATTAGCACCCTCTCCCCTACGGGGGAGAGGGTGCTGATCTCTGCATTTATTTTGTATAGGCTTGCCTGGCAGGGGACAGCGCCTCGCCTATTCAGCCTTAATGGTGGTGCTGCCCCTCGCCAGCTGGGAAGGGGCAGCGTCACCATTAAGGCTGAAAGGGTGAGGCCACTGGAAGCAGAGGCCTTTTTCCTAAAGACTGAAACTCCGCGGGAGCTGCAGTATTTAGAAAGCAAGGCCTCTGCTTCCAGCGGCCTCACGTTTCTCCATAATGGTGGCGCCGGCCCACATGCATCCCTTGATTAAAGGGATGCCTCGCATTTGCGGCGCCACCATTATAGCTGAAAGGCATTTTTTTCTGAAGCCTGAAGCTCTCGCAGACGAGCGAGAGCTTCAGGCTGTAGAAAAAAATGCCTTTTCGTGTAGTGGCAGGGGCTGCCCGGGGAGACTAGTGGGCCCCGGCAGGGCCCCGCCTCAAAACGAAATTTCGGAGCCTGCCGGGGCTCAGCCCCGGCAGGCCCCGGCCCACTTAAAGCCCTCGTTTTACTGCTATGTCCGCGGACACCGGCCGCTGTCTGCAAATCCAAGATGGCGGGTGTTTCTAAAAATCTGACGCACTTCACGCTCGTCACCATCCAATCAGGGAGCACGTTGCATGTCCGCGGACATGACCCAAGCCGGTTAACCAATCGGTGACCTGTCCGCGGAGCGAACAGGGAAGTGTGTCCGCGCAGCGGACATAGATATCACTAATTCTTTGTGACATACTTTTTGGTCATTTAAAAAAAAACTACTGGACGGATTTTCACCAAATTTACAAAAGCATGCTTTCGGGACCAAACCGCTGCTCCTGCCACAAATTTGGTGAAAATCCGTCCAACGGTTCGGGCTGTAGGCGTGAGTAAAGTTTTTTCCCCATTCAGTCTATGGGAAAAAAATATATTTTGGGACCCACCCAATAACTTTGCCCCCCTCACCAAACTTTGCAAAAAAATTCAGAGTGGGCCATATACTTTTTTTGAAAAGTTTGGCGTGAATTTGACCAGGGAGAGCAAAGTTATAAACCAACCAAAAAGTGCTCTTCCTATGGGTTTAGCAACTTAACCATAACTACACGGCCACTACCATGAGCCGCGTAATATAGGGGTAACAGATAAACCTTTTGCTAACTCCTTCTTTTGTTGGTCTTATAATGTGATATTCTATAAATTAACTACTTAAAGCCAGATTGTCCCTTCTACTCTCTTCTAATTGGCTGCCTTCCACCTATTCAACTCCTTTGCTGTGTACATCTTTGACATTGAAAAGAGAAAGGTAAGGCTCTACATGAGCGAATTTGCAAAGGTCTAGTTATATAAAAACACCGTTTTTTAAAAGCCTCTATTAGACTAGAAACAGCAAATAACTAGCTACATATATTTATTATTTTATGGAAAGAAGACGATACTACACAGTAAGCCAGCTGTATAGAGCAACAGATATTCCAACCGCTGTAGCCCACTAGAAGAGGACTGTACCATACCTTAGGTGAGTACATTTTCAATTGATTTAGTTTAGACACTGCAGCACAGTAATCACATCATCTAAACAAGACTATAATGTGCCACCCTTTATTCTTGGGCAATCAGATAGTGACAACATTCAGCACAGCTCTTTATTTCCTTCAAGCAAGGATCACCAACTGGATGTTGAGTAACCATCTTTTGTCAGCACAACTGACCAGTAAGCGTGACACACTTATAAACTGAGCCAGTGACTATACCTCCACTCTCTTCTTTTCTCTGCAGTCCTTCAACAGGGGTCCTGGGATACAAGTCTGCTCTCGAGCCGCACCATTGTGACTCTTGGCACAAGAACATGTTTCACGTGTTTGGGTCCTGAGGAAAATGGGATAGAAGTAATTGATAGCCCACTGAAATCTGTCAACCATTCAGGTTTTGGAATGTCGGAGTGGTAATCAGAAATCCAGTAAGAACTACTTTTGTTTTTAATGTTGTTATAAGTGAACATTTGAACAGGGGGAATTAAAGTAATCTAAACTCCCACTTATGCTCCTTGTTCAGGTATGTACAGATTTTATAATTTTGTTGGACTGGTCAAGTAACTCTTTTTATTGAATTGTTGCACTTCTATTGAGATTCTGGTCCAGAACAATGTAAGGCCATTCCTTTCTTTGTATGCCCTAACCCTACATAGGTGGCACATCAGCTCCCACTAGGGCCAGTCACTCCAAGAGGGATAGTAAGTTTGGTTGGAGGGAAAGTTTAGCCAAGTCAGACTGCTTTTAGAAGGAATCTAAAGTACGATATTGATATCTGGATTTTTATGTGCACTCCTTTTGCCTTCTCGATGCTAAGTGCTTCACTCATATCCCACCACCCACCTGTCAGCCGGTGCAAGGGTATATTGCCAGGACTGTCTCTCTTGTTCTCCACTTCACAAAACTCCCTCCTTTCAATTTTATTTTACTCTTTGTTGCCTTTACCTTGCATGCTGACCCCAATATGCAGCACTCCAGGTGAGGGGAGCCTTAGCAAATCAAGGAGGTTGCCGCTTACAGGCTGACCAGTGGTGATGAGGCAAAGGCTCCTCAAAGCTACCTGGGAGGAGTTTGGGGCTTCATGGAAGAAGTTGAGGTAATTCCATAATGGGAACCAGCGCATGGATTAAGGAAAAATACACCCACAGTTACAACAACACACTGAAAGGATGGTGTGACAAACAGTATAGTGGCTGCCTTTGAGGGTTATGTGGCTGCAATGGGTACTGGGTCCCGTAGAAGCAGAGCATCCCTGGCTATGCTTGCACATGCCACAAGACCATTGGGTCAATCTGCAGTGGAGATGGCTAATATAGGGACGGCACCTCCCTGAGACTCAACGAGGCCATGACTATTATTGCTAGGTTATTCATAGTCAGGCGTCGGATTTGGTAAGTCTCCATTCCAGTGGCGTCCCATAGGACTGTATTGTGTGTTGTCACTTGCTTTGGTGAACTCTTTTTGGCTTTCTTGCTCCACTTTGCGATTGGAGCAAATGTTAAAGAGCATTTTCTGGAGTAAATCATGTGCTCAGCTTTTGTGAATATGTTTTGGAGGATTTGTGCACACTTCTACTGGACAATCCCTTCTTTATTTCGTTGCTTTACTGTGCATCCTTTGCCTATTTTCTCTGCATGTATGCATCTCTGAGGTGTACCTTTGTGAGAATCGTGTACAGATATTTCTTCTATGTTTGTTATGAGTTGAGAATGGTAATGGCGACTCAGAAGCAGCGGCACCCTTGGTAAGGGTGCCGGTTCTTCTGTGACAAGTCCGCCTGCAGGGGCCATTGCACCAGGCAGGGTCAGGCCTGCCAGGCACAACGACCCCTGCAGGTAGACTTGTAGTGTGGCAGCCCAGAAACAAGGGTGCCGGTAACTGGCACCCTTGTTTCTGGACCGCCACACTCGTAATGAGGCCCAGTTCGTTTTCGGGGTGTACCCACTGTCACCTGTGAATGAGAAAAACATTGTGTATTGCAAGCGGTTCAGTTAGATGTGTGTCGAAGGATGTCTGTCAGGACTTAGCAAGAAACCAGGTCTCGCCTTCATTTCTGGCTCCATGTTGTTGTGCTATGCCAGAGTGACAGTGGACCTGGCTGTCACATATTGATCCAGACAGTTTGCATTGACTTTCAAGATAGTGTTGCACACTAGCTGTCAATTCACAGAATAATAGCGCTTTTATTCCTTGGGACAAGTGTTCTGTGGCTGACTGGGATATCACGGGGCATGGCTATATGTTGCCTAGCAGTTGGGAAGTACATACTTCGGAGTTGGTGTGAGTACTGTAGGATCCCCAATGTGATGTAGGATCCCCAATGTGATGCCACCGATGGACTAAAAGGAGCTAGTTATAAAAGAATGCAAGGCACCAAGCATCTTCACTAGGGGGTGAGGTCTAGCCTTGCATTATAGGCACGGTGAGACCCCTTTCCCCTACTGAATTAGCATCTCCAGTATTGCCTGGGGAATGAGACTTCTGGATCACATCTTCATCTGCTAGGTGACGCGGGACATCCTCCCCCTATGTATCCCTTCCTTCCTCCTCATAATGAGACACACAGCAGCACAATGCCCAATGGATTTGCCATATTGAGAAGTGTCACCTCCCACAAGGTGCTGGTCTTTTCTACTGTGTTGTGTGTTGTCATTGGAGTGTCCTGTGTCACTTGGTTTGGTGGGCAAACCAGTTGAACTCATTTTGGCGTACTTGCTCCACTCTGTGATTGGAGCACATGTTAAAGGGCATTTTCTGGAGTAAATCATGTGCTCAGTTTTTGTGAATAGGTTTTTGGGAGTATTTGTGCACACATCTGCTGGCCACTCCCTTCTTAATTCAGTTGCTTTACATGCTTTCTGATCACTTTGTGCATCTTTTGCCCATTTTCTCTGCACCTTTGCATCTCTGAGGTGCACCATTGTGAGAATCTTGCGCCTATATTTCTTATATGTTTCTTATGAGTTTCTCGCGCATCTGTGATTTGCGCAAAAGTATATCTTGAGAATCTAGCTCATGGAGTCTATCTTAAGAATTCTTCGGTGAAGGAACCACGATTGTGCTCTGAATAACTTTACGGCCTCAATCACCACTATAATAACTATATAAAAATGATTGGAGAAGCAGTGCAGGGCGTTCATGGTGACAGGAAATGTTGGCATCTAAATGTGTTGTTCCTGTAACCAACTGAACTGAAATTACAAACATCCTAAAGTACAAGAAATTGAAGAAAAACATGGAATAAAAACATTTTGAAAAACACAAACACGCATTTTAAGATTGCATTAATTTTCCTTTCCCACAGCCTGAATTATGATTGACAACAGTAGTCATTACTTTTTTTCCACCTTTGCGGATTCGCAAAAGGTTTTTTCGTCAAGAGCTCCAAGTAAGGGGTGTCGCTGTAGGGCGCAACCTCCTGCAATACATTCTATATGCTCACAAGTCCAGTGGCAAGTGACCTTAAAAATATACATTTTGTTTTCAGATTACAAAGACATAAATGTCATTTACTGCAGCCAAATTTTCTTTGACGAACTGAATTCATTTTGAAGGAAACGTAGACCGTCACTCACTGGGGAGTATGCGTCAACATGCTTTGTAAAGTTCAACCACCAGAAAGGTTTCCATTCTACTTGCATATTTCAGAGGCATGATTAGCAGTGTCTATGCTTTCAGAAGAGTATATAATGTGATGCTTCTGTGCATATATTATTCGACTTGTTGAGTTATAATTGGTCCCAAAATGCCTGTCGAAGCCAAATCCTATTTGTAATATTTATTTTGTAAAACAGATGTTTTTCTTCTGTACATTAGAAATATTAAACTAAAGGATCTGGAAACGTTTGATGTTATTGGAATGGATCTATGATGTTTCCTCGCAGCAATCTGCCCGAGGACCATTTGTTTGAATTCTTTGTTTTGCCTCTTTTCACTGTAAAAAATGCCCCCCCCCAACCTTTCGAAATACCTAAACACCAACCCCCCCATCTACATTTGCGAAATAAAATGTACAAACAAATGACCTCGAACAAACTGGTCTGCGAGGAAATGGGCTAGTTCCATTGGAATAAGGCTATGAGATTACTCAAATAATCAAAAAATGTTACACCGACTGTTCTTTAACTTTCCTGTAATCACTCATGGGTTGTGTTTAGGTTTATACATTGAAAACATAGGACACTGTACAAAACACTAAAAGGTGTGGGTATCTGGAAGAGTTTTTTTAAATCAAATAACTGCATACAACTTTCTTCCCAGGGCTTGACCTGAAAACCATTCGTTATTCAGATTGTATGTATTTGTTCCACTTTTGAGGACCACAAAACCCTAAGTCTAAGTGTATTGCTTTTCCCTGAAGATCGTAAGACTTCTCATTGTGTTAATAAAACTTAAAGAGACCTTAACTTAACTTTCCCGCCACAGGCTGACACCCCCTGCTGAAAATGACGTAGGTTACATTCTTCTGTGGTCCCCACACATTGCAAGGTTTCCGTGAAACCAAGAACAGATTATTGTGCACTTTGTAAGCATGAGGCATAGACTTTCTTTTCCCCCATACTTGGAGCTGGATATAAGCAAGGGCCAGGAGTCTACAACCTGTGGCTCTGCAGGCGTTTTAGACTGCAACTCCCTTGATCCCTCACCATTGACTATACTGGCTAGGGTTGATGAAAGTCGTAGTCCAAAAAATCTGGAGAGTCAAGGGTTACAGACCTCTGATATAAGCACATTCACAGCACTAGAAGTCCCCCTCTAAGGTCCCCTTCAATTCACAAGAAAAATACAAATGCAAAGCAAAAGAGTCTCATGGACTTTAAGGAGGGTACACATGTGCTGGGAGAAAGTGGAAACAGAAATTAGCCTCAATAGCAGGACCCTCACTATAGAGCGACTAGCAACTGTAATGAATCTGAGGTGGTTGACATTCTGGATTTGATGCCTAACACTTTCCCTTCCAAATGTTATTCTGTAGCCTGCAGGGCGACCCTTTTTATATTCCAGAGTAGCAACAGTGCAGAGCAGCTGGACCTGCAAACGCTACAGACAGAAGGAAGATTATCTGATGAAAATAAAAGACAAACTGAACTGTTCTAAAAGCACAAAGCCCCTGAAGAAAAAAACGAGGTAATTAAGAAATACTTCCTGAAATTAAATGCATCAATGAAAAGAAACTGAAAAGGGCTCGGCTTGAGTCATGCACGTGAAAGGCAGAGAACTTGCTGAGTAATACACAGAATGCGGAAGAAGCTTGTTGACACCACAGTCTGATTCATACTGAGCCTCACATCTGGTTCATGGCCGTTCAGATTAGCTGGTCGATGCCCCGGGGAGCAATGGGTGTAAGTACAGAGGAGTACAAAAATATGGCTGTTTTTGGGATGTTTAGTAAGGCCCTAGAAAAGTAGTCCACATGATTTAGGAGTGCTTCCAGAAAATGTTAGAAACCTGGGAGGTTTTCATATAAACTGCAGTCAAGTTTTTGTGTGAAAGGAAAAATGTGTATCACGTTTTTAACAATACACAACAGGTTAGAGACATCTGACCAGTATGTGAGCATGTTGGCCTGGGCGTACAAGAAACTATTGTAGGGTCCCAGGGCCAGTGGTAGTTTATTCCAATTGCAAGTAGCCTTTGTAAACATTTGTAAGCTACATTCTGGTCACTAATAGCCTTTGGAACTACATTATGATGGTAAAATAGCTTAAGCCGTTGAGATAGTTTAGCAGCTGAGCTGAGTTAGAGGATTTACCTCTGGCAAAATGCTGGAAGTAAGTCCTCCACTTTCCTGTGGAAAAATCGGCAGAATTGCAGCTGCCGGAATTACCACCAGCGGTAATTCCACTGAAATTCCCATATAATCCCCACAGCCCTTTCCATGCTAAACTGTGCTATATCTGATACTCTTGATGTTCTTGCTGCTGTCATGAGGATCCGCCTGAAGCCCAAAGCCAAGTCCAACTCTTGGTACGACTCAGACCTCGTCCCCCTTAAACGCAAGTACAGGGTGGCTGAGAAGAAATGGCGTGCTTCTGGTACATCCTCTGACAAACTGGCCTGCCGCCTGCTCCCAAGGCAATACCTGCGCTCTGTCCGCACCAAGAAGAGAGCTCACATCCAAGGCCGCGTCTCTGCAGCATCCAACAACTTGGCTGAACTCTCTCAAATCTGCAAGAAACTGGCCAATCCTGCCGCAGTCTCAACCTCTCCTGTCCCTTTCCAAGCCATCTGCACGGCTCTGGCTTTCATCTCTAAACTCAAGCCATCCTGTCCTCTCTCTCCTCCTCTCCCCTTCCTCCCTCCACACCCTGCTCTTCCTCTGGCCCTTCTTTGGCCACCTCTCCTCCCTCCTTCTCTGCCTTTCTCACTTTCTCCCCGACGAGGTTTCCAGACATGTCCGATCTATGAAAGTCTCATCAAAACAGGTTCCCCTCTGCTCCTCCAAAACCATCAAGGACCACATCGACTCCCTGGCTCCTGCCCTGGCAGACTTCTGCAACCACTCCTTCCCCACTGGAGTCTTCCCTTCCCCCCTGAAGCACTCCCTTGTGCACCCTCTTCTTAAGAAACCCTCTGCCGACCTGTCTTGCCTGGCCAACTATCGCCCAATCTCCATCACTCCTTTCCTTGGCAAACTCCTGGAAAAGCTGGCCATCTCCCAGCTTAATCTTCACACTGAATCTGTTGGTTGGCTCCATGACCATTAGTCTGGCTTTAGAGCTGCCAGAAGCACGGAAACTGCTCTCCTGAACATCCGTAAAGACCTGCTCTCCAACCTTGACTCCAACACCCCGTGTCCTCATCTTAGTTTATCTCTCTTCTGCCTTTGATATGGTCAACCATGCCATCCTGCTCAATCGTCTCTGTGATAATCTGTGGGATCACTGGTCAGGCCCTGACGTGGCTGACTTCTTTCCTCTCTGATCGACCCTCCCAGGTTTAACGTGGGTCCTTCCTTTCCTCTATCTCTATCTGTGGTGTTCCCCAGGGGTCTAACCTCTCTCCCTGGCTGTTTAACCAATGCCTGGCACTTCTTGCCCACTGCATTGCTGCGCTCTGCCCCAACTTCCAGTGCTATGCAGATGACACAGCTCATTTTCAGGCTACCCTCAGCCACCTCTTCTCCCTCTCTCATCTCTGACTGTCCTCCATCCAGGAGTGGTGTGCGGCCAATGATGTCTGCCTTAATGCCAGTAAGACTGAGATTCTCCTCATCGGCACACCCACTCCCTCCTTTCCTGTCACTCTCTGGCCAGCCTCTCTTGCCCCTCTTCCTGCTCCCACCTGTGAGGCAAAAAACCTCTGGGTCATCTTTGACTCCACACTCTCCTTCTCTCCTCACATCTCTGACGTCTCTAAGAAGTCACACTACCAGCTGTACCTCCTCAGAGGTATTCTTCCTTTCCTCTCCTTCCCCCAGAAGCTCACTGTCTCCAGAGGTCTGGTACTCTCTAGGCTGGACTATTGCAACAGCCTCTTTCTAAATCTACCTACCTCTATTCTCTGCCCTCTGCAACTTATCCAGAACAGGACTGCAAGACTTGTCCTTGGCCTCAAGCCCAGGGATCGTATCTCTCCAGGACTAAAATCTCTGCACTGGCTCCCAGTGGCTGCAAAGATTAAGTTCAATACCCTCTGCATTGGCCACAAGGCCTTCTGGGGCCTCAATACCTTCAACTCTCTCTTCCTAAAAATATCTTCCTTCTCGAGCTCTTCGCTCATCCACCTCCAACTCCCTCAGGGTCAGTCGCTTCTCCAAGCAACACGTTGGTGGTAGATCTCTCAGCTTGGGCCTTCCTGTGGAACAGCCTCCCTGCCTCACTGACACTTGAGGAGAACTATCTCCAGTTCCGGAAGCACCTCAAAACCTTTCCCTTTGCTTCTACTTTTTCTTCTCCTCTCCCCTGCTGAATCCCTGTCTGAAACTGCTCTGGTTACCTGGCCATCCTCTGATCTCAGGCCCAGGTCCCCTCCTCCACCAGTTGCACACCTGCACTGCCTTCCTGGCAACCTCCTGCACTCTTGACTGTCTCCGTATCCCTACAGTTCCACTACCAGCACATGACACCGGATGTCTGCACTTACCCTTGCACTTGCCACCAGCTGGCCGTACTTTACTTATTGTTATTATTCTTTTATCCCATGTAATGCACTTCCCCCCCTTCCTCGCACTTTTGCCCTTCCCCCTTCCCATGCACATGCGCGATCTGAATGACACCTGGCCTAGTAGGATCGCTGAATGTCTTCCCCTGTTCCCCCTCCCTTTCCTCGTCACGCCTTGAAACACTTGTGTATAGGCGCGTTATAAATGCCATATCATATCATATTTCATATCATAATCATATGGACTTTTATAAATGTTGATTTACACTCCCTTGTAATCCTGTGGTAAACCCAGGGGATCAACTGGCAGTAACGGTGAGCACCTTGAAGCGTTGCTTGTGCTAGATGGGATTACCAATAAAAATCTCAGACCAAATAACCGGACAGACTCAAAGAATATGGCAAAGTACTACTTTATTATCAAGTTAATAAAGCATGGCAAACAGGCAGACATCGGACTGATGCTTGCACACTCACACACATGATTACACAGAGGTTTTAACCCCAATATGCATCATCTTTGATGTCATCCTACGTGGCAAACTGTAAAACCTATTGACGGGAGGGATTGCTTAGGGGTATATATCTACTTATAGAATCCATAGAATCCATAGGCTACCTCTAATATGTGCGGCATGCCTCAAACTACCTCTAAATATGTATAATACTGATTGTAGTGGACAAAATGGCAGTGAATTGGTCCATGCAACATTGTATAGCAGGTTAAACCATAGATCCACTGATTGGTTGGCATTCGCATCCAACCTTGGACTTTCAGCTTGTTAGCAGCACGTAAGCGAAATGAACCCAGGTGCTTGAGTCACGTCGTTTACTCCCCACTTTCCAAATTAGTCCATCATCTCTCATCAATCTGACCATGAGTCAGTTTCCCATCTGTAATTGACCTTGTAGCATGTTCTGGGACATCCAAGGGAATGCGAGCACATCACTATCTTCATTCAAGGCTCAATGAATAGCCCTTGTTTTCGACTTCTGAATCAAGTGTGAAGAGACCACCAATTTGTCCAATTTGACCTTTTATTTACTGCTATTTGATTCAATTATGCTGGTAGTCATTGCTCCTCTTGGCCTCTACAGACTTTCTCACTCTAACATGTATAGACTTTATACACTTTTAATGATCTAATGCTTGGCTCTTGCAGATGCTTTCTTCTTCTTTAATCTAAGAGAAATATGTCTTATGACCATGGTTTATACGTTTGCCTTCCTTTGTGCCTTGCAGCTATTCCTTAAAAATAGCATCCTTGATCCCAGGCCAACATAGACTCCTCTTCGTTTTGCACACAAAACTGTTTTTCAGCTTCTCCTAACTCTGCAATCTTCGTCTGTCTTTGAGGTAGCTGGATTGAATCTCAGCACGAGCCAGCGTTCACCTTCCAATAATCGCCATCCTAGCCAAGTTATATATTCCTCTATAGCAAGTTTCTATATGTCTTGTATACCTTATGTTACTGCATATTTACACGTATTGATCAGCAAGTTACTTTATTTTCTTGTGTATACATGATTACTCTTTTATTTCATACATGTTTCTCTTGTTCCTTCAGTTACATTGTGACTCATATGTATTTTCATATTGTTTCAGTATATCTTCACACATCTTCTTCATGACATTACTCTGCCTTCATCAGATATCACTCAATGCTCCATGATGTCCAATGGTGCATGCTGACATCCTTCCACCACACAATATCCTTCGACTCTCTCAGTGCGAGTATACATTTGATACGGTTTTCTGAGTGCATATCGTCTCTCATATACTCGATGCAGAATAGGAACAACACATGAAGGACCACATCGGGCTCATATCCTACTGTTCCAATATGACGACAGTGAGGGGGCGGGAGTTAGTTCAGTGATAATTCCGCCAAACTCGGAATGAGCCCCAAAGTACTGTCTCGACTGATACTTGTAATGGCCTGTGATGGAAAGGTTGAACTACCCAGAGAGAACCTACCAGTAAGTGTTTTATAAATGGTAACAGGAGGTTTTGCCACAGCAGAATTGGTCGAGGGAGAATTAATTGAATCTTTTAAAAAGATGTTTGCAGCAAATGTATGTGGGTGGTGGGTTTAGGTTCATAAGTAACGTGAGGGTGATGGGGTGGGAGGAGTCTCCCCCTCATATATTTGTGGCAAAATAAAAAATAAATAAAACAATTTGATGACATCTCCCTCAACCAATTGGTTTAGAAGAAATCACATAGAACCCATTAAAATATGCCTTTAGAATGACTACCTCTCCCTGGATGAAAGAGTACTGTGGTTAAGCTCTCGGGCAGTGGATGATCCTCATCTAAAGTTCAAAGGGTGGAAGACCCACATTTTGATTGTTCTATTTGATTTTACTATATTGCCACACCCTTGTGGACTGCTAATATGCAATTATTTATTCTTAGAGGTCGCTGGATTAGCGACCATTCGGAAAAAAGAATGTGAGATTGATACATCACCAGTTTATGGCATATCATATCAGAAAAAGAAACCTATTGCCTAGTCTCAGAGATTCCTAATGGTGATGACCACCGCTACATGTGATTTCCAGGTATGTCTAACACAACATGTTGCACAGTAGGGTTTTACGAAACAGAAAGCGTCCATTCTTTCTCCTAATGTCTTATATTTATGGTTTGGGGTCTTTATCCCAACGGCTGCACTCAAAAAAGACCATCCGTTTTAGCCTTAAACGCATGGGATTCTACTGTCATCGGGCTTCACCCTTTGAACCTTTTGAGAATATGCCTCCACACACGCCCCCACCTCTACCACGTCCTGACCTCTTTTTCTTGGTTCTATTGGAGGATTTCACCAACTGGACGCCCTGCTGTATCCCCATGCCTTGAAGCACACATGACACCACCCCATCTGCCCCAGCCTTCTGGACGCGTTCAACTCCACACCATCACCATCCCTGATCCCCTCACACAATTGCCTGCTCCCTTGCAGTACTGCACTTCCCACTTCTGGTTCAGTGTGCGGTCTTCTGTCGGCTGCTTGTTCTGAGAAGTCACTTTTAGAGGTAGCCCAGGAAACAAGCTCTAAAGGGCACATACCATATTTAAATGTCCTCTACAGAAACCCCCTCAAGTGACCTGTTCATTTACTTGGTCAACAAAACATTGTTTCAGCGAACTGTGTCCCGGAATGACTAACACCATTTCAGTGTGACAATCTGTAGCTTTCAGAGGGGCCCAGTTGTTTGATCCAAATAGACTGCTGGTGTACATAGCACATGGATTACCTAGGCTTCTCTTGGATAATCTTTTTATATTGGTAGTGTTGACTGAGCAATCCACTGTAAACTCTGAGGAATAAGGTGATGTTGGCAAGAATAGTAAGTAACACGTTCATACTTTGAATAAAGAGGCATGGTTAATACACTTTACAACACATTTCTGGTAAGTAAATGTTTCAGTAGAGTTTAGCGCAAGTTCAATGGTGGAAAGTTCCAAGGTGTGAAGCTGTGGGGTAGAAGTGTTTGTTAGCTCCTAACTGTGATAGTTAGGGTCAAACATGAGATCCCATACGGTTTTAGGTTCACTGACACTTAGTACAGGTGTTGTTTAGAAAGGGATGGGGAGGTGGTTGGCCCAGTGTGAAGGCATCACAAGGTAGGACACTGACAACAGACTTCAAGTTCAAACAAAAGATATTTATTAACTTAAATGTCCGGGTTGTTGAAAGCCTAACTTGCCCTATGCTATGGTGGGATTTCCCTACCTGAATAAAACTAAGGAAATACTGAATCAGAACAGTTCAAAACAAGAGGGGTGTTGAGACTCCACTCCCAGGACAACCAGTGTAGGTCTCAGGATTCCTTTCCGCAAGACAAGTTACAAAATTGTTCAAAGTGATGTCATTCAGAACCAATCTTTGGGGTTTCCCCTCTACAAGTCTTTAATGTCTTGAAATATACTTGCTTTAGTTTTCTAGAAGTCTTAAACAAACACCAGGTCAGCCTGGCCCTTGCCAGTACTTCTGCAGTGGTTTTATTTGGCTTGTTTTACAGTGTCTTTAGCTTTCCCCATTCAGGGTTCTCTGATCTAGGTGCAGTTGTCAGACCGCACGGGCCACCCATCACAGGTCGGGCAACCAGGACCCTGGGCTCCTCAGCTTTAACCAACAGGTTACTCGGTACTTAGGTCCTTTGCACCAAGTCACTGACACTTGACTACTTTTATTGGGCTCAAGGCTCAGTGTAATATTGAACTCCTCTGGCTTCTCCTTGGTCGCCTTGTGGTTCTGCCACCACATATCACACACCTCTCTCCCAATTGTAGCTTTGTCACATTGCATTTATTCATTAATGTTCACCGTTTGGCTTCCTTTAGCCTTTAATATATCAGACATCCAGGTTTGGATTGATTCATTGTGTTCCAATGGTTTTAAATTTCACCTCTGAGCTCAGAGCTCAAGGTTCTCCTATGTGGCTTAATTAAATTCAGTATGTATAGCTGTTTGCTTTAAATGGTAAATTTGTACTTAATTCAATATTCAACATGTGCTGGTATTATCACAATGCTTAGTTTCCATTTAGTGGTTGTTCAATATGCATTGGCTTTTTAAATATCGAATTTCCATTCAGTTTGTTATTCAATAGGCAGGTTATTATGTATTCTACTGGCCTCTCTGACACTTGCATGTCTTCTCCGCCCTCATCCAGTGGTTTCGTGTGACTTCCTTTCCCCTCTTGAAGTGGGAGGTCAGGAAAACCCACTGTTGCGAACTCCGCTCGTTTGTCATGTGCTCCCTGTTTCATACCGACATCTTTGATGCTGGCCTTCGGAGGCAGACAATGTCCTCGGCATTCCGGGCTCCTTTTCACTCCCTTTTGCATGTGCTTTGGTGTGGTAGCTTCCAGGCTTGTGGGGGATACGGAGCCCACTTACATCGGGTTCCACAAGTTCACTGGAACCTCTGCCTGGGCCATCACAGCTGCCTCCATTCACGGGTCTCCTGCTGCTTCACCTGTCGCACCCTGCCTTGCTGGGCTGGTCTCCCTTTATACACCAGCAGCCCTACCTGACCACAATTACAGGGACATGCCTGACCTTCATAGCTCCTTACAGGCATCTTCTTCGTCCCAGTGCCAGAGTGGTGAAAAGGGGTAATCTTGATGACTCTTAGTTGCATCTTCTTCATCTCAGTACTGTGAAATGTTATATGTGAAGATTGAGGGGAACTGGCTTACAATAGCTTACAAACGTTGGGGGAGGGTTAGGGTGGTTGTTAGTAGGGAAAGGGGGATACCATGTCTAGCCGAAGGGCACCTCACTCCCAATCCTCTAGGACCCTCCACCCAGGTGATCCTCCCTCACTTCTCCATCCACAGGGTCAGGTTCCAAGACTGATGAACTTTCCCTGGCCACCTGCGCTGGCAATCTAAGGGGAGTAGGAGTGAGAATACCCTCAGGTTTTTCACAGAAGTCCATGCTCTACCACTGTGTAGGTCTCCCTTGGAATAAAGTGGATGACTCTTATTTACTGAGCAATAAATGGTCCTGATGCTGCACATTCAGAATGGAGTAAAAAGGACTTGACATCAGTGGTAGACAGGCTTATCTGCAGGAGTTGTCAAGTCTATGTGTCTATGATTCAGGATGAACATTCAAGCTTCATTCAGCATGTTTAAATACTTGTGGTCAGTGATCACCAGGTTTTTCTGAACAGGGCTGTCAGAAGCGTTGCTCCTGTTAGGGTAAGAGGTTGCACGGGCAGTGTTTCAAGAATCTTAAAATCCAATGGAATCAGAAGAACAGCAGCATAAGGATTTTTGAGTTGGTGGGTCAGCTGGGAAACACTCAAGATCAAGCACTAGAAATAGAGTACAGTACAGACCAATCCAGTCTAAAGGAAGCCCAAATCCCGTATCAAAAGGGTGCAGGAGATCACCAGCCATTATCTTCTATTGGGGAAGACTGACTAATTATTTGGTACTTCTGCACTCTTCTGTTTAGCACATTTGAGTGTTGTTGTTTAGGATAAAGGCCCCTGCTGCACTGTTCTCATAATTCATAAATAAAAGCGGGAATGTGCTTCCATTTCAGGCAATTACATTTAATAAATGTTAGCTCCCCTTAATCTCCTAACACTTCAGAGGTTTATTTATCCAACTATTTATGTAAGTACATTTTTTATATATAATTTTTTTTTGGGATCTAGCTTTTCCTTTTTTAAGTTGCTTGTGAAATCTTGAATATTTTTAAATTGTTTTTATTTGGTTAGCTGATAAATCATTTGATTTCTTCAATTTAAAACAGTTTTCTAATCAATCATAACTTACGTATCAAAACATTTACAATTTTTTACACATAATAATAAAAATACTATAAAAAATGTCATAAACCTAACCATACCAACCTTAAGAAAGATAGACAAAAAAACAATAAAAAGAGATGCCATTCTTATCAGAGACCACAACAACAGTTCAGGACACTTGTTTCCCGAATCAACCTGCCATAGGTGTACTCACATGCCGCAGCGCTTCCAGCTAGCGGGAAGATCGAGTTCACAAAATGAACTATCGCCACTCTGGCTGTTTGTTTGGTGTTTGAAAAGATCATTTGCCAGATCTAAGTTGCGTCAACAGGACGATAAATAGCAAACAACCCTTTAAAGTATATATTACGTTTGGCATCTAGCATGGGACATACCACTATCAGATGTTGTAGAGTTTCCTTCTCTGAGATGTTTCCACAAAAACTACAGTAATTTTGCTCTGCAGGTATTTGTCTCCGCCTGGCCATCACATCATTTGTGGCCAGAGATTGAATCTAAAACACATATATTGACTACGAATGAATGGCGAAGGACATATCAATAGTCAGCTGGATCACGATAGCGTTTTGTGCCAAATAACAATACATCAAAATATTTATACATAGAACATTTGGTTTGATTAATACTCAAGTCGAACTGAAAGATTTTGATTTTTGCTTGCCCTGGATTTTGTAAAAGCAAATCAAGAGTAACTGACGCATCTGTCATAGCATTTAATATATACTGTCACTAACAAGAAGGAAAGTCATCATCAGATGCTAGTAAGCAACGAGCTACTACACTTATCATATTTGTTGCAGAAATGCCCAACAAGCATTTTCTCAATAATGAACACGTGCCACACAACTTGTGAATATAGTGACACTAATCCCAATTCAAACCATGTAATTGGCACTGGTGTGCAGTTTGGTAACCGCAAAACTTGCTTGCAAAACCGAGACTCCAGTCTATCCCAGTTTGCATGCTCTTTTGGGGCTCGTGTTTCGGAGCCATACAGTAGAATGGGCATTACTTTCTGATGATAGAAAACAAGAATGTGTTTATACGAGAATTTCCCATATTTGTAGACTAGAATTTTCGCCTGTGATATTAAGGTTTGCAAATGTATTACTTAAATCCAAACTATGGGGGTAATTCATAGAATTCTGCGCACAAGTGGCGCACACGGCTGGTGCACAGTGTGCACATGCGACTTTCTGCACCCGCCGCTTGCGTTAAAATCCATTTCCGCGCACAGCGTATTCATGGATTTGAACATCCAAAACCAGCCGTGGCGCAGAGTGGTGCAGCGACCCTGCAGCAGCGCCAGTTACGCCCCCAACCCCTCCCGTGCACCATGTACAGCGCACAAATCCCGTACATGGTGCACAGGCTCACAACCACGAAAACACCTGTAAAGCTCCCCGCGCACCCCTTCGAATACACATAACCCGCTGCGCGTGTAGTCTCACACGCGATTGGGCCTGTGCGAGCGGGGTACGTGGATAACTGGGGTGCGCGGGAAGTTTCACACGCGATTGGCCCTGTGCGTGCGGGCTACGTGGATTACTGGGGTGCGCAGGAAGTTTCACACGCGATTAGCCCTGTGCGAGCGGGGTACATGGATTTGGGGGGTGTGCGGGAAGTTTCACAAGCGGCAGGCCCTGTGCGTGTGGGCTACGTGGATTACTGGGGTGCGCAGGAAGCTTCACACGTGATTGGGCCTGTGCGAGCGGGGTACGTGGATTACTGGGGTGCGCGGGAAGTTACACACGCGATTGGCCCTGTGCGTGCGGGGTACGTGGATTTGGGGGGTGCGCGGGAAGTATCACACGCGGCAGGCCCTGTGCGTGCGGGCTACGTGGATGACTGGGGTGCGCGGGAAGTTTCACACGCGAATCACCCTGTGCGTGCGGGCTACGTGGATTACTGGGGTGCGCAGGAAGTTTCACACGCGATTGGCGCTGTGCGAGCGGGGTACGTGGATTACTGGGGTGTGCGGGAAGTTTCACACGCAATTGGCCCTGCGCGTGTGGGGTACGTGGATTTGGGGGGTGCGCGGGAAGTTTCACAAGCGGCAGGCTCTGTGCGTGCAGGCTACGTGGATTACTGGGGTGCGCAGGAAGTTACACACGCTATTGGGCCTGTGCGAGCGGGGTACGTGGATTACTGGGGTGCGCAGGAAGTTTCACACGCAATTGGCCCTGTGCGTGCAGGGTACGTGGATTTGGGGGGTGCATGGGAAGTATCACATGCGGCAGGCCCTGTGCGTGTGGGGTACGTGGATTTGGGGGGTGCGCGGGAAGTTTCACACACGGCAGGCCCTGTGCGTGCGGGCTATGTGGTTAACTGGGGTGCGCAGGAAGTTTCACACGCGATTGGCCCTGTGCGTGCGGGGTACGTAGATTTGGGGGTTGTGCGGGAAGTTTCACAAGCGGCAGGCCCTGTGCGTGCGGGCTGCGTGGATAACTGGGGCGCGTGGGAAGTTTCACACATGATTGGGCCTGTGCGAGCGGGGTACATGGATTACTGGGGTGCGCGGGAAGTTTCACATGCGATTGGGCCTGTGCGAGCGGGGTACGTGTATAACGCGGTACGGGGGAAGTTCCACACGTGCTTTCGCTGTCAGAGCAGGGTACGTGTATCCAGGGAGGTGCGGGGGGGTCCCACACGTCAATTGGCAGTGTGGGTTCTCACAGGTGTGCCCTCTACCCCCTCCACGGACCCTGCAGGCAACCCACACCACATGGGACTACCCAGCTCCCCTGGTCATGTCCCGCAAGCAGTCCATCCACAATGGGCATGCCCTCAGCCAGGCCACATGTCACCTTGCACTAGTGATCACCAACTCATGTCCCCCAGCACCCCCACGCCCCCGCAGTGAGGGTCACCTGCCAGCAGGCCCCCACTCATGTCCCACTCATGTCCCCCTGCACTCCCACCCCCAGCAGTGAGGGGCACCTGCCAGCAAGCCCCCACTCATGTCCCCCTGCACTCATACCCCCCAGCAGTGAGGGGCACCTGCCAGCAGGCCCCCACTCATGTCCCCCTGCACTCCCACCCCCCAGCAGTGAGGGTCACCTGCCAGCAGGCCCCACTCATGTCCCCCTGCACCCCCATCCCCCAGCAGTGAGGGTCACCTGCCAGCAGGCCCCACTCATGTCCCCCTGCACTCATACCCCCCAGCAGTAAGGGGCACCTGCCAGCAGGCCCCCACTCATGTGCCCTTGCACCCCCACCCCCCATCAGTGAGGGTCACCTGCCAGCAGGCCCCCACTCATGTCCCACTCATGTCCCCATGCACCCCCATCCCCCAGCAGTGAGGGTCACCTGCCAGCAGGCCCCCACTCATGTCCCCCAGCACCCCCACCCCCCAGCAGTGAGGGGCACCTGCCAGCAGGCCCCCACTCATGTCCCCCTGCACCCCCACCCCCCAGCAGGGAGGGTCACCTGCCAGCAGGCCCCCACTCATGTCCCCCTGGCCCCCCACCCCCCAGCAGTGAGGGGCACCTGCCAGCAGGCCCCCACTCATGTCCCACTCATGTCCCCCTGCACCCCCACCCCCCAGCAGTGAGGGGCACCTGCCAGCAGGCCCCCACTCATGTCCCACTCATGTCCCCCCACCCACTCACCCACCCAGCAGTGACATACCCATCTCATGACACAAACCAAAAGTCAACTATGTACATCAACACATTTCCGTCACACACACACACACACACACACACACATACAGGTTGCCATTAATTGAGTAAACCCACATGTCGACATGCATGAACCCAATGAGCCAATCCCACACATTGAAGTAAAAGATCAAAATGTATTAACATGAAAACCAATTGAAAGTACTTAAAGCATAAAATAATGGCAAACATGAAATGAAATGCATGTGCAAATAAAAAAAATATCCAAAAGAAAAATGGCCAAAACTCTCTGTCCACCAAACCAAATCCAAATGAAACGCAAAAAGGTAAATCCATTGATCCATGGTGAAATGAAATTAAAATGTCCAAATAAATCCAACGTCCAACTATGTACAATCCAATTTTCAAGGGTCCATGAGCCCAACGAAACAAACGAAACCTATCTAATAACCTACCTAACAAAAAAACTATATACAAAAGTGTGGGGCATAGTCCAAAAGCCCTAAAATAAAAAAAAAGGAAACCTAACACTATAAACTATTTACAATGGCGACGGGCAAGTCCTGCGGCTCACTCAGTGATGTTTTCAGCCATGGCATCATCGAACTCCATGTCTATTTGCTGGAGGCGGGCCTCTGTCCTGGCCCCAAGGTCTTGCAGGGAGGCACTCATGGCCTGTTCCAACACCCTGCGAGTCGCCTTGAGTCACTTTGCCCACCTCAACACCCGACGCATGGAGAAGTCCGCTCTGACCATGGTGAGCTGCGCCTCTTCTGCCCGCCGCTGCTCTGCTGCTCTGCACCTATACACTGGCCCAACAGCAGCCACACGGAAGACACAACCATTCCAGGGTCCTCCTGCCCTCTGGCCGATGCCTGCCCCCCTGATGTCGATGGCCCCGAGCCATCATTGCTCCCACCTAGAGCCTGCTCCTGCTGCTGCTGCTGTCCATGTGCCCTGTCCGATGATGCCTGCACAGCCTCCATCAGCTGGTCTCCAGTTGTGGTGTCCACCCCTGCTGAACCGCCGACTCCCGACTGTGGCAGGGATGGGATCTCCACCAAGCTGGCTGTGTTGGTCAGGCCAGGTCCACAGGGGGCCCTGGTGGAATCTGGGCCGGAAGACGGCAGGGAGAACGACTGGCGCATAGTCTCCACAGAGGAGTAAAGGTCCGCCAGAGTGCACGTCACATGTAGGAATCCACCGACCAGGGCACCTCCCAACAGTGCCACGTCGCGACGCTGCTGTTCGTGATGGCTTGCGTTCTCCGCCCAGGAAGAATGCACGTCATCACGAATGTCACGCGTGCGCAATGCGACACCACTCAGGACGGAGCCCATACATTCATGGGACCCCTCGTCCGCAGGTAGTGGAGATGCAGATGACATGGCACTCTCTCCTACCTGCGGACGTGCCTGGGATGGGGCGTCTCTGCTGGTGCATGGTGGTGCAGTCACAGGATCAAGGACAGCGACATGCACAGGCCCCTCCGCGGTGACCTGTGCTGCCTCCTGGCCCTGGACTGCACCACTTGCACCAGTGGTACTACCCCCACCAGGCCCCATGTGCGGCTCAGTAGCAGGCTCCTCCTCCTCTGTGGAGACCACCGACCTGGATGTCTCCACACCGTCTTCCGCCATTGCAAGCCCCTGTGGAGGCTCACCCGGCCCTTCCGCCACAGCTGTAGTGGCAGACGCGGCACCAGCCCCCTCGCTCCCGGATCCTGGCAAGTCCTGGGAGGGTGGCTGGGCCTTGCGTCGCTTCCCGGTGGAGGCATCCCCCCGCTTCGCTCCACAGTACCGTCTCCACCCTCTTCTTCACTTGATGCTTCGTAGAGGGAGACATAGAACACAAGCATCAGGGTACCGTACAATATTCCCCAAGACAGGAAGCAATAACACATGAGTGGCAGTGTCAAACGTCACTTCCATCCTGTCCCTCCGCAACACATGGGTGAATGCACACAACACACATGCAGAAACAGGTACAGCGCCTGCAATCAACATCAGCATCCATGTACAAGGGCTTCTATTAACCAAAATTTTGCCTTCAAACTCAAGTGCATCATGGCTCACACTGATCCCATGCACACACATCACCAGAGGGTCATGCATCATGACTTGTACACCACAGACACAGTGGATAGACAGTGCATACAACGGTGACCGTACTGCATGAGTGAATGTACACATCATCACGGACATGTGTCATGCATCCATTGCGTTTCAAAGTCACACACACACTTCTCAGACACACACACATGTGCACCATACATGTACATGACAGCAGCACCCATCCATCACACCCTCTCCATGTCCAAGAACAGAGACTGACATGCTTTCATGTGTGCATTTGACATACAGCTCCCCATGTTGCGTTGTAACACATGCACCAACCATGTGGTTCACACATTACTGGTCTCACATGCATGACCAAGATGTCCCTGCACACACACATCCATACAGGGCCTATGTCACACATACAGGCAAGTATCAGACTACCAGTACACTGCAACATGCCCTGTCTCACACACCAATGCTTGGCCACTTACCGCTCAACTCCAGACGGGTCTTCCTCCGAAGGATCTGGGCGTGGAGCGCTGGGCATACGCGTTCCAGGACCCTCATCTGGATGTCACTCATGCTGACCCGGCCCCCATCCGCGAGGCGCTGGGCCTTTTAGAGGGTCCTGGACCTGAAGTCCTCCCAGCGCTTCTTGACATGCTTGATGTCGCGGGTTGCCACCCCCTCCGTGTTGATGGCAACCACTACGTCGTCCCAGATCCTCTCCCGTCCTTCCTTGTTGGCGCGTGATGTTCCAAAGAGGGCATCAAAATGCCCCAGGACATGCTCCACCAGGACACCAACTTCCTTCACACTGAAGCTGTTGGCCCTCTGCCTCTCTGGCTGGGGGTCGCCAGTGGTCTCAGATGGTGTTTGCCCCGACAAGGCGACCCCCGAGGCAGGCATGGGTGGGCAACTGAGTCCTGGGACTGGGCTGTGGAGCGATGGTATCCCAGTCGGGAGTCTTCTGTTCCAGCAGGGGTGGACACAGCAACTGGAACCCTGGCTGACGTGCAGGCACCAAATAGCAGGGCACGTGGGCAGCAGGCAGGCAGGCAGGCAGCAGCAGATGGCAGGTGGGAGCGTGCTCGGGGCTCTGGGGGGTTAGTAATTCGGCCTTCTGGGCAGGAGCGTGGTCTTCTGTGTGTTGTTGCGTGGCCAGCTTGATATGGAGTGATTTGGCACGTGAAAATCTTGCACGTCTGCGTGTAATTCGAGGAAAGGCCCTTAGCGCGTCTGTGACGTTCCGCGTGCGGGTGGTTTCCTCGTGACGTGGGCACAGTGGTTCAGGGCACGTGAAAAAACTGCACGTCCACGTGTGAATGCGTGTAATCCGAGGAAAGGGCATACGCGTCTGTGACGTGACGGGCAAGGGCATTTCCCTCAACACGGGTGCATGTTCATCGTACACGTGCAAAAACTGCACGTCCGAGTGTCAGCTCGTGTAATTGGAGGAAAGGGCCTTAGCGCATACACGTGTAAGTGACGTTGTACGTGTGGGCCAGTTTAAACTGTACGTGTAGGACACCATTTCTTTGTACTTGTTTTTTGTGGAGAGCGAGTGGGTGAATTCTGTACTTCTTGTCGGTTCACACGAGATTACTTCACAGCGTTTCAAGTTCGTACTCCCTGTTACCTCTGAAAGCGTTACATTTTTTTGTTGGGCCTGTTTCCTCAAACAGCGTTCACTTCTTCTTTTGTCCTGTCTCCTCAGACAGCGTACAATTCTTCTTTTGGCTGGGGTGTTGCCAACGCGCACACGCACGTCTTTTTCACATTCTTTTTCCAGGCAGACGGTGAGTCGCGCACATATTTACCAACTGTGCTTGCACCGTGTGTCACGTACCCCTTCAGAGGTCATTGTAGGCTGCGTGTATTACGCGTACGCTTAATTTTGTGTTTCTGGATGCCACAGCGTAGTGTGGGTTCATTTTTCCACGCACGTGGTCTACGAGGGGTTGAGTGCACGGTATTTTTTGTTTTCGGTGTGCCTGTGCGTTGCGTGACCCGTCATCTTCCCCCAGGGGTCACAGTCATCCTTGCTAGAGCTCTAGGGTAAGAATTCCATCTAGTACCCTACCCCTTTCACCCCCAATTGCCCAGGACAATCGTTTACTGCTACTCGCATACGCACAAGTACATCAGTGTCATGGTTGGGAGGCGACCAAGCGGTAAGGGAGGCGAAGGTGGCCGACCTCCAAAAGGTGGGCGTGGTGGGCGCAGTAGGGGACGTGGCCAGGATTTGCAGGATGCCCCTAGACCCCCATGTGTGGAGGAGCAATCAGGGATACCCATGCCCACCCCCATGGTTGTGGAAAACGTAGCTGACACCATCCCAGCTCAGCCCTTGTTGGACCAGCCCATTGTGGCACCTGAACCGGCACAGGATGACTCCCAGGCTGACATCCAGGTCAGCAAGTCTAAGCCACGTGTGGCGGTGCAAGTTGGTGTCACCAGGCCACATGCATCTGGGGCAGCTATGTCATCTGCTGCCCCAAGTAGGCAGGGTGGGGAGGCTGCAGGGGCAGCTGCAGCTCGATCCACCCCAGCTCTGAGTTTCCCAGCCGGGACAGTGTCGCCCCGGTCCATCATACTGACGTTGCCCCTGCCAACATCACCCTGCAGCCAATGCCTGCACCAAGACCTATGGTCATTGTGCATTCGCACACTCCTAGTACCCAGTCCATCGGCGCTTCTGCCCCTACTGACCAGAGCGGCGTAAGCCACTCAGGATCCGCACCACCTTTGAAAAAGAGGAAGAAGGGTGCTCTGGCACTGCAGGCTGAGACCCCAGACACGGCTTCACACTCCGGCACGTCAAGGAAGCCTTGCTTTAATGACGCCGAACTTGATGCACTTGTGGCCTATGTGTCGGCACATAGCCGCGAAATGGTGGTGACTGCAGGGTGCAAAACCACACCTGGTCAACGTAAGGCACACTGGCAGACAATCGCGGACATCATTAGTGCCCATGGATTTGTGAGGTGCACAGCTGATGATTGCTACAAGCGGTGGAATGACCTAAAACGCAGAGCAAAGAACAAGCTGGCCTCAAATCATGCTTCTACTCCGGTGACCGGCGGTGGGTCTCCACAAGAGAACAACCAACTCACTGAACATGAGTCTGTTGCTGTAACCTTCGTCACAGAGGAACAGCTCCAAGGTGTGGGAGACCTACCAGATTACAACACATTGTCCGGTGAGTGCCCATGCATGTGTGTGTAATCCATGTGTACGTTGTGTGGGTGATGGGTTCTGATTGAGTGCCAGGTGAGGGTGTGTGCACCTGAGTGGTATGGGTCACCCATGTGCTTCCTCCAAAACATTCACTGGCCTTGGATTTGGGTATGACAGTATCCCTTCTGCCCACAGTAGCCATTTAGCACCACATTACTGCAGTTGCCCTTGAACTGCCATCTTGCAACAACATTGTTCAGAATTTTTCAGTGTTCATTCAGGCTGATTGTTTCAATTCTCCCACTTTTGCAACGCATTTTTCAGCCCTATTGTCACATATGTGACATGCTTATGTCATTGATTACACCCCACATTGACCCATATTTGCTACCTTGTTATGTGAATGATTAGACCATTCAGGCTGATTGAGTATTGGCCTGCTCACATGGATTTTTGGTGCCTGTTTGTATGTGGTACATGATAGTTGTTTCCTGTCAAGTTTAAGTGACCAACCATTGATGTGTACATCTGCCTGCAATCACTGTATTCTTGTACACTGGATGTGTTGCAGTGAGTGGCACATGTGTATTTTGTCACACTATGTAGCATTTTTCATCTCATCATGTCCATCTCACATGGATGGCTGACAGTACTCATTCACTGACATATGGTTGTACTTGTGGAATGTCCTATGGCTATGCTACATGCCATCTGTGTGTTGGCATGTGTCATGTATGTGTATTGGACATGCCACTCACAGGCTTATGTGTGATGCCAGTGTTACCCAGCATGCAGCAAATGTCTTGCTTTTCCATCTTGGTGTCATCAGTGTGTGCTTTTTGCCTCCCCTGCCAACTCATTGACAGTGCATGCATGCCAGGGTTATAGTCATGTGGGACATGTGTAATTCATGTACTAGATCTCTGCCTTGTCAGGCCTATGTGTGTGCTATGGTGCTCATGCCTGTTTCCATTTGTTGTCTTTCATGTTTTTGCAGGTGATGACGCACTTGATGCTGTTGAGGTGGAGGAGATGGTGCAGACCCAGGAAGAATCTCAGGCACGACTGCGCTCCATTGGGGGAACGTGGTGTGGTGGTGGGTGAAAACCCTTTGTTACTGCAGACCATACTGTCCAGGGGTGTCTCTGGGTGCACCTCCCCAGACCTCTATTCAGGTGCTGAATCGGATGATGAGACTTATGTGCTGTCGCAGGTGAGTGTTTCTGGCAGGGATTCTGTTCTGTCCAACCGACCTGCACCAGGGGTAGAACCCTCTATGGGGATGTCAGTGGCGGTTACGGATGCAGGGTCCCACTCCACAACATCTGATCCTGTTCCTGGGCCAGCACATCAGAGGGGGAATGCAGTCCTGCATCCTCAGGCAGTGCCAGCACAGCAAGGTGCAGATCGCCTTGCCCCAAACAGGCGAGGTGCCTGCCGACACGGTGGCCGTACGCCACCAGGCAATACTGTATGGGAGAACTCCATGTACGGTATGGCAACCCAACAGGCAGCATCAGTGGAAATGATGGCTCAGGCAATGGAGAGGTTGGCCACTTTCATTATCCCCCCTGAATGTCAGATGGAGCAACAACAGCAGGCAACAGACTCCATTTGCCAATCTCACAGGGAAGACATGTTGACGTCCAACAGGGACCGACGGGCGGCACTGGAGACTCTGTGGGAAGCCATTTCTATAGAGTCACAGGGCCACAGGGAAGCCCTGAGGGTAGAACTCCATAACCTCAGGGAGACTCTTGTTGAACTTGAGGCTTCCACAAATTTGAGGACAGAACAGCAGCTGGAGCGGCTCACACATTCGCTCTCAGCTGAGCTGCAGGCAACTCGGGAGGAGATCCGGGCATCACGGGAGGCCATGCGTGCAGAAATGCAGGCAACCCGTCAGGTGCTGCATGGGGATCTCTGTACTATCATCCTCCAGAATGAGACCTTCCACACCCGCATGCTTGCTGCCAGGGAGGACCATACCAGGGCTTTGCGTGGGCTGCCTCCCATAGCATCACCACCTCCTGATGCAGCAGCAGATGGTGATGAGAGTGACAGCAGCACTTCTCCCACAGTAGCGTAGCCGTGCAGGCCATGAGCCCATGGAGGTGTTTTTTTTTTGCAACATCCACACAGGTGGGTGTTGGTGTGCACCCTGTCCTTGAACCTCCTGGGTGGCCTCCCCACCTCGGCCCCCACATGGCCATTTTAGATTATTTTTTTTATTTTTTTTTACAGTGTGTTGCCTTGTGTGGCTCCCGTGGGCATCCACTGTGTATTCCGGCTGGGCACATGCAGGCTTGTCCTGTGTTTGGGTTAGATGCTTGGGTTCCTGACACACACACCCCTCCTGCTTCCCGTTTCCATGGGCTCGCAAAGGGTGTCACCAAGTGACAGTGACTTACACAGTGACATTGGGCTCCCATGAGCTGTGTGGGCAGTCTGTAGTCATAACTGTGTGGACATCCCTAGTGGGATTTGTTTTTGTATTGAACACTGCATGGTGTATTGATATGTGCTTGTGCATCCATGTCTTCCTCCTTATTCGCAGGTACCTTCTTCATGTCTTCACAAGGCCGTCTCCTTTGCAGATGCAGTTCATGTTGTATGCAGTACACTGACACATTTGCCTGACAGCAACACTCTGGAGTTTGAAGGAGTCGATGTGCTGGCTTATTGAGGTTGTATGACTTACATTACTTTGAGTTTGTACTGTCATATTTTGGCAATGTTTCATGCTGTGTTACTGTATTGTGTTGCTGGTAAGTATTTGGTCATGTGTGCTGTTTGTTATTGATTACTGGGAGAATATTGTCTGTGGCCTGTTTCCATTTGGGACAGTGCACTTTGTGACACTTGTGTCATGTGTTGTGCATTCCTTTGTTTGCTTTCACATTGCAGGACATGCCATGGTGTGTTGGGTGGCGGGGATGGGGAGGGGTTGGGTGGCATGGCGCTATTTTCATGTTGTATTTTGCAAGGGGGTAGTCATTCATGCAGCATAAATGTGTGTCTTTTTGTGACACAGCATTGGTTGTCTTTGGATAGGTAGGGATGCACACTATGTAACACTTCCAGGTCAACAATCTCAGGCTGGTATGGTTGTGACAGTTGACTGTCCCTTATGTCATCATCATTGATTGTCAGCTGGTATGTGCCAGGGCTGTGTGCACTCCGCAGGGGTGTGATTTTAGGTGAAGTAATTAGCCACCAGCTGAATACGGGCTGCCTCACCACGTGCCCTTTCCCCTCTCATGCGCAGCGGCCGTGCTTGTGGTTGGGGATGTGGGGGCACCACCATGTCCACCGGCAGGCCCCGGTGTGTTGCAACGTTGTGCAGGACATATGCTGCCACTATGATCCTGCACACTACTGGGGGCGCGTATAGCAGCTGCCCATCAGAGCGGTCAATGGAGCGAAAGCGTGACTTGAGCACTCCGAATGTGCGCTCCACTATGGCCCGGGTTGCAATATGGGCTGTGTTGTATCTTACCTCGGGTGGTGTGGTGGGGTTCCGAATTGGCGTCATCATGTGGGTGCTCAGAGGGTATGCACTGTCCCCTGGGTAGGTGATGATGGGTATCATTAGTGGGGTTGTGACATTACTCAGTATCTGACGTGCATGCATGTGCAGGGGCATTTATACTCACCAAGCAGCCAAGTATCGCCATGCCGCCCAGCTTCTAGGTCCCGGTTTAGGGTTGACATTCTGTAAATGAAACTGTCATGGGTGGACCTTGGATAGTCGGCATATACTGAGGTGATGATTCCCTTGGCATCACATACTACCTGCACGTTGATGGAATGCCAGTGCTTGCGGTTTCTGTAGATGTGCTCAGTTGCCCTGGGAGGACGTAGAGCCACATGGGTGCAGTCAATGGCACCTAGCACTTTGGGGAAGTGTGCCACCCCGTAAAAATCCTGGATGGCAGCCTGCCTTTCTGCAGGTGTTCTGGGCAGGTATATGTGCCTGCGGACTGATGGGCGTGCAGTCATGATGGCCAACACCTGGTGCAGGCAGCGTGACTGCGTAGCCTGTGACACCCCCCCACTATGGCACTTGTCCGCTGGAATGAACCAGTGGCCAAGAAGTGCAGTACATTGAGCACCTTTTCCAGGGGGCTCAGTGCTTGGGAGCACAGGGTGGGTGATGTGAGGTCATCCTCCCACTCACTCACCAGGTCGAGTATTATGTGAGGTGGAAACCTGTACCTCCCATACACCTGGTCATCAGGCATCCCAAAAAGGCTGGTTCTGGGTGTAAAAATTCTGGCCCTGACTATCCACCTGCTCCTCCTGCGGTATCCCACTACCACTGCTGCAAGGAACGGTATATTAATTTTAGCGGCGTACGTATTTCCGGATTAGCGCGTCTTTTTTGGCACACGCGTTAGCCCCGTTTGATTCTATGAATACATGTTGTAGGCGCACGTGTGGGAGTTCCGCGCATTTGCCTCCTGTACTTCCCCTGTGACGCCCACATGTTCACGCGTTGTTCCCCATTCTGCGTGTTACACCCTGTGTTACGCCTACTTTTGTTGTGTGCGCAGCGCTATGTGTGCTTTCGATGTGCGCGTAGCGCACGCTGTTTGAAGACGTGTGCGCCAGCGTGAGCCACGCAGGATTTTAGCGCACATCAGTGGATTTACACACGCACGGACTTCCATGAATCGCTGTGCGCGGCTTTTGCTGTGATTTTCGCACTTGCGCTGCGATTTGCACGCTTTCGCACGCTTGTGTGGAAATTTTCAGCGCACATTAATTCCATGAATCAGCCTGAATATATATTATTAGTTATGTTACGAGAAAAGAAAAGTCCTAAATACTTGTATTGGAAAACAACCTGTAATTCTGTATTCTGTAGCTTCCACTTGATGCTGGTTTGTCTGGAGCTACGGCCATTATTGCAAACGAGAATCTGTGTCTTCTCAGTATTGATCACTAAGTTATTAGCATGTGCATAGCCATCAAGTTTGGCCAATAGATTTTGAAGCCTGCTCGTGTCTGAGACAATAGCACTAAATCGTCTGCATATAAAAGCCAGACGATTATTTGAGAACCAACCTTCGGAGCATCCCCTATGGCATCCACAAGAGTTTCGCCTATGACCAAAATCTTGAATATAACAATTGAGTTTTAAGCCAAGACCCTATTCTTTTCATTGTAATACCAAACCAGAAAACAAGTATTGGCGGTTTGCTGTCTGCAGAGCGCATATTCGGAAGCCGGGTCACAAATGGTTGTGCACTGCAGCGCACTGCGTTGTACCCCCGGGGACATGCTTTGTAGAGCGCCGAAGGAAAATGGAAGTCGCCAGCTAGAGGCCAGAGCCCGTAGCAGGTATGTGTGGGAGGGGGCAGGAGCTGGTGAAGGGATATGGAGGGGCCAAGTTGCAGCCAGTTATTTGGGGGGACCCCTGACAAGGAAAGGGAGAGGACCACACACAAAAGGGCTGACACACATGATTGCAACCTTCAGTGCTGCAATTGTGGGTGCACATTTTTGTGCACAGCCTATAGATATAGAACCGTATTGGCAATGACAACAGTTTGTACATTTATGTAGGCAAGAGAAAGGCACTTGCCACGCACTGCCATAGTGGTATTAATTGGCTAGTGATGTTAACAGGTGCAAAATGGTGCGAGTACCTGGGAATCTAATAGCAGTGCCTGACAAATGCCTAATACTTATACACAAGCAAAAACTGCTGGCTTTGCCAATGCTTGTTTTTAACAGGTCTTTATTGAAGGACACACATAGTGCTTATAAATCGAGTAGCTAAAGGCAGACCTGGCTAATATATTTTGCACCAGTAGTGTGTTTGCAACTCCAATTAAGTGATTAACTCTCAGAAGACTGATTTGAGAAAACATTTGCAGGCACTTCGAGTGCAATGTTTGATGGTAAGGCTTGATTAAAGCGAGCTCAAAGAGTTCCAATGAGGAGATGTTTTGGCCTGGCAGGGGCAGGAACTGTGTGTGAATGGCCATAGAGAATAGCATGGCAGTGGGCAGTCAATGGGTGGACAAATAACCAAAAACACCTACAAGTGTTGTGCCCCTCCTCATATGCCATTTTTCACTTCCTGTACTCTAATGCAATAGGTTTGATTTACAGGTCGCACTTTAGCCCAAACTAAAAAGATTATTACATTATGCAGACAGAAAGGATAAGAAAACGCAATTCACATTTAGCGCTTCAATGTCCAAAGTCTCCCAAACTCCTCTGTACTCTGAGAGGCAACATCAGATGTCCTTCGCAGGTGTAACTGCAAGTCCATGTTTGCGGGCCACAGTGTTCGAAAAACAGCATGGAAATCAGAAACTGGTCCTGTAGAATTCTGGATTTTGTAGTTTCACTGATTTTACAAGCGCTCTATTGTTATGCATCGAAGACACAAAAGAAGTTGGTAGCCTCATTCATTCCCTCCTGTTGTTGACATTGAAGATGCCCAAACAAAGTGCCTCATTTGTTTTTATTGACTGCGTATGTTGCCTCCTCGTGGGTGTTGAGTGATTACTTCCAATACTCGGCATCACAATGGTGCAATAGGGTTGTTCTGATAGTTAAGATGTCAGAATTCTGGTGATTTCACTGATTTAATGAGTATATGTGATCTGTGTGCCACTATTCCTTCCCGCAAAAGTGATTTCTTCCTGACCTTGTCACTAAGTTACTGAGACATGTTGCATAGACATGTTCAATTGAATGTTTTTGACAGTTTTTGGATGAGAAAAGTTGTAACCTTTTCCAATATTTTCACAAACTGAACAATTTGGACATGCCACTTTTATTCTGAGTGATACATATGTTCGTAGTGAATCAGTCATTAAAAAATGTTGTTTACTAAGTGTTTAAATTGTTAGCTTGTCTATGTGCAAATAAAGGTAATTCTTTCATAAGGTTGTGAATTTACCATCGATTTTGTCAGGTTTTCCGTTCATGTCTGATGATCGTTTGATTACAGAAAAGATCAACTGAGAGTGCAAAACATACAGGGTAATTCATAGAAATTTGCACAAAAGTGGGGCACGCGGCTGGCGCACAGTGTCCCCGTGCGATACACTGCACCAGCCGCATGTGATAAAATCCTTTTCTTCGCACAGCGTATTCATGGATTTTAGCCTCCAAAACCAGCCGTGGCGCAGAATGGCGCAGCGACCCTGCAGCAGCGCCAGTTACGCCCCAAGAACGCCCTCGCGCAAGGAAAAACCTTCAAAATACCAAAATCATCGCAAAGGGCTGTGCTAACCCTGGACCAGTTCACAAGGCTGCCAAACAGCAAACGCCAAGCGGGGAACGTGTATTTCAGTGGTTCTCGGGAAGTTTCACACGCGATTGTCTTGGGTACGTGTACATCAGGGGTGCGCGGGAAGTAACACACGCAATTCCATCAGGGCACGTGTATTCCAGGGGTGCGTGGGAAGTATCACATGCAAAAGCAGCAGGGTACGTGTATTTCAGGGGTGCGCGGGAAGTATCACACGCAATTCCATCAGGGTACGTGTATTCCTGGGTTGCGCGGGGAGCACTACACGTGAATTGCCCGTGTGGATCCTCCCAGGTGTTCCATCTACACCCTGATTTGGCACGTGAAAGTCCAGCACGTCTGCGTGTAATCCGAGGAAAGGCCCTTAGCGCGTAAGCGTGTCAGCACACGTACGTTAATTTATTGGCCCAAAGGCCCCCAGGCGCGTCTATGATGTCACGCGCATGGCCGTTGAGAATGGCGCTTGTTAAAATAAAATACACGTCTGAGTGTCAAAGCGTGTTATTGGTGGAAATGGCTTCAGCGCGTATGCGCGTCTGTGACGTGTGTATAAAAGGTACGTGTAGAACACCATTTCCTTGTACGTGCTTTTCGTGGAGAGCGAGTGGGTGAAATCTGTACTTCTTGTCGGTTCACACGCGATTTACTTCACGGTGTTTCAAGTTCGTACTCCCTGTTACCAGCTTTTTCTCTTTTCCTCTTTTTCCTGGGCCTGTTTCCTCAAACAGCGTTCCCTTCTACTGTTGTCCTGTCTCCGTACAATTCTTCTTTTGGCGAGGGTGTTGCCAACGCGCACACGCGCGTCTTTTTCACGCTTTTTTTCCTGGCAGACAGTGAGTCGCGCACGTATTTAACATCTGTGCTTGCCCCGTGTGTCGCGTACCCCTTCAGAGGTCATTCTAGGCTGCGTGTGACATACATACGTTCATTCTTGTGTTTCTGGGTGCCACAGCGTAGTGCAGGTTTATTTTTCCACACACCTGGTCTAGGAGGGGTTGCGTGCACCTTACTTCCCTTTTTTGGGGCGCCTGTGCGTTGCGTGACCCGTCATCTTTCCCCAGGGGTGGCATACAGCCTTGCTAGAGCACTAGGGTACGATTACCATCTGGTACCCAACCCCTTAGACCCCCAATTGCCCAGGACAATAGTTCACAGCGACTCCCATACGCACAATAACATCAGTGCCATGGCTGGGAGGCGAACAAGCCGTAAGGGTGGCAAAGGTGGCCGAGCCCCAAGTGGTGGCCTTGGTGGATCCGGTAGGGGACGGGGCCGTGAATTGCAGGGTGCCCCTAGCCCCCCATGTGTGGAGGACCAGTCAGGGACACCCATGCCCCCCCACTGGTTGAGGGTAACTTGGCTGACACCATCCATGCTCAGCCCTTGTTGGACCAGCCCACTGTGGCACCAGACCTGGCACAGGGTGACTCCATGGCTGACTTCCAGGTCAGCAGGTCTAGGCCACGTGCGCCGGTGCACGTTGGTGTCATCAGGCCACGTGGATCAGGGCCAGCTAGGTCATCTGCTGCCCCGAGTAGGCAGGGTGGCGAGGCTGCAGGGGCAGCTGTGGCTCCATCCACCCCACCACTCACACACCCAGCCAGCACAGTGTCGGTCCAAGTCCATCCTGCTGACATTCCCCCTGACACCATCAAACTTGAGCTAATGCCTGCACCAACTCCCATGCTGAGTGTGCAATCCCACACTCGTAGTACAGAGTCCATCGGGGCTCCTGCCCCTAGTGTCCAGAGCGGCGTAGGACACTCAGGATCCCCACCACCTTCCAAGCGGAAGAGGAAGAGTGCTTGTTCAGTAGAGGCTGATGCCCCAGACACGGCTACACAGTCCGCCCGTCAAGGAAGCCCAGCTTCAATGAGGCCGAACTGAATGCACTTGTAGAGTATGTATCCGCACATGACTGCAAAATGGTGATTGTTGCAGGATCCAAAACTACACCTGCACAACGTCTGGCACACTGGCAGACCATCGCGGACATCATAAGTGCCCTTGGAATCATGAAGCGCACAGCTACTGAATGCTACAAGCGCTGGAATGACCTGAAGCGCAGGGCAAAGAATAAGCTGGCCACAAGTCATGCCGCTACTCTAGTGACTGGAGGTGGGTCTCCAGCAGAGGACATAGAACTCACTCCACATGAGCATGTTGCTGGGACCTACGTCACGGAGGAACAGATCCAAGGCGTGGGAGAACTGGCAGATTACGAGGCATTGTCGGGTGAGTGCACATGCATGTGTGTGTCATCCATGTGCATGGTGTGTGTGTGAGGGCTCCTGTTTGGGTGCCAGGTGAGGGTGTGTGTGCCTGAGTGGTTTGGGTCACCCATGGGCCTCATCCAATACATTCTGCGCACCAGCATTTGTGTATAGCAGTATCCCTTCTGCCAACAGTAGACATCCAACACAACACCACGCCAGTTGCCCTTGAAGTGTCTTGCCACAACATTGTTGCTTATTTCTCTCTGTTTATTCAGGCAGATTGTTTGCATTCCACCACTTTTACTAGGCATTTCTCAGTCCTATTGTCACATGTCTGACATGGCTATGGTACAGTGGACTGACTTTGTTTCCTGGATATCATTTGTTTAGACATGTCCCTGTGCTATAGGACCATTTTGAACTGGCAGCTCCAGGTTAAACATTTGAACCATTTCAATTCAAAAATCAATTTCATTAGCAAACTAGACAGAATGAACAATTGGTGCCCTCCTCTACCTCTTCACTTTATGGCTAGGTAACATGCCATCTGTGTGATGGCATGTGTATTTGACCTGCCAATCACAGGCCAATGTGTGATGCCACTGCTAGGCAGCATGCAGCAAATGTGTTCATCTTCCATCTTGGTGTCATCAATGTGTGCCATCTGCCTCCCCTTCATACGCAGTGACGGTGCATGCATGGGAGGGTTTTAGTCATGTGGGACATGTCTCAATCAAGTACTGGTCCTGTAGCTTCTCAGCCCTAATTGTGTGCCATAGTGCTAATGCCGGTTTCCATTTCTTTTCTTTTATGTCTTTGCAGGGGATGACGCACTTGATACTGCTGGGGTTGTGGAGATGGTGCAGACCCAGGAGGGGTGTCAGTGAGGGACGTGGTGTGGTGGTGTGGTGGTGGGTGAGAACCCACAACTGCTGCAGGTCGTGCTTTCAAGGGGTGTCTCTGGGTGCACCTCCCCCGAGCTGTATTCAAGTGTCGATTCGGATGATGAGACCTATCTGCCGTCGCAGGTGAGTGTTCCTGGGAGGGATTCTGTTCTGTCCGACCCACCTGCACCAGGGGTAGAACCCTCAATGGGGATGTCAGTGTTGGCAGGTTGCCTTTGGTGGTTATGGATGCAGGGTCACACTCCGCAACATCTGATCCTGTTCCTGGGCCAGCGGATCAGAGGGGGAATGCAGTCCTGCAGCCTCAGGCAGTGCCGGCACAGCAAGGCGCAGTTCGCCTTGCCCCAGACAGGTGTGGTGCCCGCCGACGTGGTGGCCGTACGCCACCTGGCAATACCGCATGGGAGCAATCCATATACGGTATGGCAACCCAACAGGCAGCATCATCAGAGATGATGGCTCAGGCCATGGATAGGGTGGCCACTTCTATTGTACCCCCAGAAAGGCTGATGGAGCGACTACAGCAGGCAACAGACTCCATCTGCCAGTCACACAGGGAGGACATGTTGGCGTCCAACAGGGACAGGCGGGCGGCACTGGAGACTCTGCGGGAAGCCATTTCCATAGAGTCCCAGGTCCACAGGGAAGCCCTAAGGGTGGAACTCCGTCAAATCAGGGCAACTCTGGTTGAGCTTGAGGCTTCAGCTAACACGAGGACAGAACAGCAGCTGGAGCGGCTCACATGTACGCTCTCAGCTGAGATGCAGGCAACTAGGGCGGAGGTCCGGGCATCCCGTGAGTTGTTGCATGGGGACCTACGCTCAATTATCCTCCAGAACCAGACCTTCCACACCCGCATGCTTGCTGCCATGGAGGACCAGACTAGGGCTTTGCGTGGGCTGCCTCCCATAGTGCCACCACCTCCTGATGCAGCTGCAGAGGGTGAGGAGAGCGACAGCAGCGATTCTCCCACAATAGGGTAGCCGTGCAGGCCATGAGCCCATGGAGGTGTTTTATTTTCTCGCAAGAGCCACACAGGTGGGTTTTGGTGTGCACCCTGTCCTCGGACCTCCTGGGTGGCCTCCCCCACCCTCCCCGGGCCCATTAATGGCCATTTTTGATATTTGGTTTTTTTTTGGACAGTGTGATGCCTTGTGTGGCTCCCGTGGGCATACGCTGTATTGTGGCTGGGCACATGCAGGCTTGTCATGAATTTGGGTCAGATGCTTGGGTTTGTGTGACACACACCCCTCCTGCTTCCCGTTTCCATGGGCTTGCAAAGGGTGTGCCCAAGTGACATTGACGTACACAGTGACGTTGGACTCCCATTTGATGTGTGGACAGTCTGTAGTCAATACTGTGTATACATTCCTAGTGCATATTGTTGTTGTATTGTACACTGCATGGTGTATTGATATGTGCCTCTGCATCCATCTCATCCTCCTAATTTGCAGGTCCATTTCTCATGTCTTCACAAGGCGGTCTACTTTGGAACTGGAGTCCATGTTGTAAGCAGTCCACCTACACTCTTGCGTGGCGCTAACACTGTATACTTGGAAGTGTTCGAAGTGCTGCCATTATCAGATAGTGAGGCTACCAATTTTTTTAAGTCTGTACTGTCATGTTTAAGGTAGGTTGGAGTTTGTGTAGGTGATTGGTTTTCTTGGTAAGTGTTTGGTAATGTGTGTTGTAGGTCCTGCATTACTGTGAATATTTCATGTGTTGCCAGTTTCCATTAGGGACACTGTAGTTGGTGACACTTGGGGCATGTTGTGGGGATTAATTTGTTTGCTCTCACATTGCATGACATGCCATGGTGTGTTGTGTGGCCATGCCGGGGAGGGTTTGGGTGACATGGCACTGTTCTCATGTAGTATTTTGCAAGTGGGTATTCATTTCTGCTGCTGGAAGTGTGTCTTTTGATGACACTGCATTGGTGGTGTTTGTGTAGGTAGGGATGCACACATTGTGACACTTCCAAATGAACAATCTCAGGCTGCTATGGTTCTGACAGTTGACTGTCCCTTTGTACGTCATAATTGTCAGTTCGAGTCGTCATTGCTTATCAGATGGTATGTGCCAGGACTGTGTGCACTCCACAGGGGTGTGATTTCTATGTGAAGTAATTAGCCACCAGCTGCATACGGGCTGCCTCACCCCGTGCCCTTTCCCCTCCCATGCACAGCGGGCATGCATGTGGTTGGGGATGTGGGGGCACCACCATGTCCACAGCCAGGCCCCGGCGTGTTGCAACATTGTGCAGGACACATGCTGCCACTATGATCCTGCACACCACTGGGGGCGCATATAACAGCTGCCCGCCAGAACGGTCAAGGGAGCGAAAGCGTGACTTGAGCACTCCGAATGTGCGCTCCACTATGCCACGGGTTGCAATATATGCTGTGTTGTATCTTACCTCGGGAGGCGTGATGGGGTTCCGAATTGGCGTCATCATGTGGGAGCTCAGAGGGTAGGCACTGTCCCCTGGTGAGGAGGTGATGGGTATCATTAGTGGGGTAGTGACATAACTCTGCATCTGACATGCATGCATGTGCAGTGGCATTCATACTCACCAAGCAGCCATGTATCGCCATGCCGCCCAGCTTCTAGGTCCCGGCTTAGGGTAGACATTCGGTAAATGAAGCTGTCGTGGGTGGACCCTGGATAGTTGGCATATACTGAGGTGATGATTCCCTTGGCATTACATACTACCTGCACGTTGATGGAATGCCAGTGCTTGCGGTTCCTATAGATGTGCGCAGATGCCCTGGGGGGACGTAGTGCCACATGGGTGCAGTCAATGGCACCTAGCACTTTGGGGAATTGTGCCACACTGTAGAAATCCAGGGCGGCAGCCTGCCTTTCTGCAGGTGTCCTGGGCAGGTGTATGTGCCTGCGGACTGATGGGCGTGCAGTGATGATGTTCAAGACCTGGTGTAGGCAGCGTGACTGCATGGCCTGTGACACACCATCCACTATGGCACTTGTCCGCTGAAAGGATCCAGTGGCCAAGAAGTGCAGTATATTAAGGACCTTCTCCAGGGGGCTGAGTGCTTGGGAGCACAGGGTGGGTGATGTGAGGTCATCCTCTGACTCACTCACCAGGTCCAGTATTATGTGAAGTGGAAACCTGTACCTCCCATACACCTGGTCATCAGGCATCCCAAAAAGGCTGGTTCTGGTTGTGAAAATTCGGGCCCTCACTATCCTCTTCCTCCTCCTTTGGTAACCCACGGCCACTGCTGCAAGGAACGGCATATTCATCCTGGCGTCTGAGCTTGTTTGTTGGTTGCGCGCACTTTTATGCTGCGCGGGTCGACGTACGCCTGCTTCCTGCTGGCGTACGTGTTTCCGGATTAGCACGTGTTTTTTGTGCGCATGCCTTAGCCCCGTTAAATTCCATGGATACGTGTTGTTGGCGAGCGTGTAAAACTTCCCGCGCAGCCCTGTAATACACGTACCCAGGCAAATCGTGGGTGAGAATTCCCGCGCACCCCTGTAATACACGTACCCAAGCAAATCGCGTTTGAGAATTCCCGCGCACCCCTGTAATACACGTACCCAAGCAAATCGCGTGTGAGAATTCCCGCGCAGCCCTGCAATACACGTACCCAAGTAAATCGCATGTGAGAATTCCCGCGCCCCCCTGTAATACACGTACCCAAGCAAATCGCGTGTGAGAATTCACGCGCACCCCTGTAATACACGTACCCAAGCAAATCGCGTTTGAGAATTCCCGCGCACCCCTGCAATACACGTACCCAAGTAAATCGCGTGTGAGAATTCCCGCGCACCCCTGCAATACACGTACCCAGGCCAATTGCGTGTACGCGCACTTTCATCCAATTACACGCAATGATACTCTGACGTGCAGTGTTTCCACGTGTGCTCTGTCATCACGTGCTATGAGGGAAACACCCGCGCACGTCACGTCACAGATGCGCTTACGCGCTGAGGGCCTTTGGTCCAATGGAATCGCGTATGCGTGCTGACGCGCTTACGCGCTAAGGCCCTTTCCTCGAATTTCACGTTGCCATGCAGGATTGTCACATGCCAATTCACTCCGTATCAAGCTGGCCACGCGTAAGCACACAGAAGACCACGCTCCTGCCCAGAAGGCCGAATTACTGCCCCCCAGAGCCCCGAGCAGCCTCCCACGAGCCATCTGCTGCTGCCTGCCTGCCTGCTGCCTCCATGCCCTGCCATTTTGTGCCTGCACATCTGCCATCTTCAGGGGTCCAGTTGCTGTGTCCACCCCTGCTGGAACAGAAGACTCTCGACTGGTATACCATCGCTCCACAGCCCAGTCCCAGGACCCAGTTGCCCACCCACTCCTGCCTCTTGGGTTGCCATGTCGGGCAGTGCAACATCTGGCACCAGTGGCAACCCCCGGCCAGAGAGGCAGAGGGGCACCAGCTTCACTGCCACCGAAGTTGGTGTCCTGGTGGAGCAAGTCCTGGGGCAGTATGATGCCCTCTTCGGATCGTCACGCGCCAACAAGGAAGGATGGGACAGGATCTGGGACGACTTGGTGGTTGCCATCAACGCGGAGGGGGTGGCAACCCGCAACATCCAGAAAGTCAAGAAGCGCTGGGAGGACTTGAGGTCCAGGACCCTCTTGAAGGCCCGGCGCCTCGTGGAGTGGGGCCGGGGCCGCATGAGTACCATCCAGCTGTGGGTCCTGGAACGTGTAGACCCAGCGCTCCACGCCCAGATCCTTGCGAGGCAGACCCGTCTGGAGTTGAGCGGTAAGTGGGCAAGCATTGCTGTGTGAGACAGGGCATGTTGCAGTGTGCTGGTTGTCTGATGCTTGCCTGTATGTGTGACATAGGCCATGTACGCATGTATGTGTGCAGGGACATCACGGTCATGCATTTGAGACCCGTAATGTGTGAACCACACTGTTGGTGCATGTGTTTAAATGCAACATGGGGAGCCCTATGCGGATTGGACACATGAGAGCATGCCAGTCTCTGTTCCTGGACATGGGTGGGGGTGAGGGATGGTGGCTGATGCCATGTACATGTATGGTATCCATGTCTGTGTGTCTGACCTGCGTGTCTGTGACTTGTGAATGCCATGGATGCATGACACATGTCTGTGACAATGTACAAATTCACAGATGCAGCCTAGTTATCCTTGTATCCACTGTGTCTGGGGTGTACAAGGCCAGATGGATGAAATAACGTTGATGTGTGTGCATGTGACAGGCATGACCTATGATGCATGTGAGTTCCATGACAACATTGTATGTTTGGACAGTCCCTTGGACATGTATGCAAATGTCCATAGCATGTGCCATGCCTGTTACTGTGTGTGTTTTGCCTGCACTGACCCATGTGTTGTGGAGGGACATGATGGAAGTGATCTTTGACAGTGCCACTCATCTGCTATTGCTTCCTGTCTAGGGGACCATTCTACAGTACCCTGATGCTTGTGTTCTATGTCTCCCTCTACACAGCAGCAAGTGAAGAAGAGGGCGGAGACGGCGCTGTGGAGCAAAGCGGCGGGGATGCCCCCACAGCTGCAGCGGAAGGGGTGGGTGAGCCCCCACAGGGGCTTGCAACGGCGGAAGACAGTGTGGAGCCATCCAGGTTGGTGGTTTCCACAGAGGAGGAGGAGGCCGCTACTGAGGCGCACATGGGGCCTGGTGGGGCATCCCTGCTGGTGCAAGTGGTGCAGTCCAGGGGCAGGGGCAGGAGGCAGCACAGGTCGCCGTGGAGGGGCCTGTGCATGTCACTGTCCCTCACACTGTGACTGCACCACCATGCACCAGCAGGGATGCCCCATCCCAGGCCCGTACCCAGGTAGGGGGGATGTCCATGTCATCTGACTCCCCTCCATCTACAGACGAGGGGACCCGTGGCCGTATGGAGAAGGTCCTGATTGGTGTCGCGTTGCGCACGGGTGTCATTCTTGATGACGTGCATGCTTCCCGGGAGGAGCTTGCACGTCATCACGAAGAGCACCGTGCCAACGTGGCCCAGTTGGGATCGGCCGTGGTCGGGGGTTTCATACATGTGTAGACCAATCTGGCGGCCTTCTCCTCCTCTGTAGAGACTATACGCCAGTCGTTCTCCATGCCGTCTTCCGGCCCAGATGCCACCAGGGCCCCCTGTGGACCTGCCCTGACCAACGCAGCCAGCTTGGTGGGGATCCCATCCCTGCCACAGTCGGGAGTCGGAGGTCCAGCAGGGGTGGACACCACAGCAACTGGACCCCAGCAGATGGAGGATGTGCCGGCATCATTGGGCAGGGCACGTGCACGACGGCGTCGGTGGATTCCATCAGCCTGGATGCCGTCGTGCTGGCAGAGGCAGTTGCGTCGGAGGCAGCAGCGGAGTCAACGTGGGAGGCATCATGGCTCGGGGCAATCTACATCGGAGGGGCAGGCATCGGCCAGAGGGCAGGAGGACCCAGGACGGGAAGTGTCTTCCGTGTGGCAGCGGTTGGGCCAGCAGATAGGTGCGGAGCGGCAGAGGGCGGAAGAGGCGTGGCTTACGATGGTCAGGGCGGAGAACTCCATGCGGAGGGCCCTGAGGCGGGCCGAGTGCCTCGAGGGAATTCGCAGGGAGTTGGAGGAGGACATGTCAGCGTCCCTGCGGACCCTCGGGGCCATGGAACAGGACCGCCTCCGGGACATCGAACAGGAGTTCGATGATGCCCTGGCCCGGGACACCACAGAGTGAGCCGCTGAACTAGCCCGCCGCCTTTGTATATAGTTAATTAGTGTTAGGTTTTATTTCTTTTTTTTAATTTGGGGACTATGCCCCACTTTTTTGTTTATAGTTATTAGTTAGGTAGGTTTTATTGTAGGTTTAATTTACATTGTTGGGATCATGGACCATGGATTTGCTCTTTGTACATAGTTTGACAGTGAATTTGTGGCCTTCATCTTTTATTATTTTTTTCACCATGGAGCAATGGATTTTCACTTTACTTTCCCTTTGGATTTGCTTTGTTGGACAGTGACTTTGGACACAGTTTCTTTACGGTTATTTTGGAGTCCCATTTTCGTTATTTATTATTTTTGTGGACATGCTGCATTTTAATATTTGTTGCCATTATTGTTTGTTTACATTTCATTCACTTCATTTACACTGGAATACATTTTTCTTTCTTACTTCAATGTGTGGACTTCTCTCATTGGTTTCATACATGTCAGAATGTGAGTTTTTCACAGTCATGTGTTGCCATTGTGTGGGTCTGACAGACTTGTACTCATGCGCATACTGCTTGTTTGGTATCTATCATGTAATGGGTATTTCCATTTTGAATGGATGTAAAGCTTGGTTGGGTGTTTGGACTGGGGTGGCGTGGGGTGGGATTTGGGTGGGCATAGGAGACTGGGATCTGGATTGTGATGACGTGTTGGCTGGGGGACATGCGTGTGGGCCTGCTGGCAGGTGCCCCTGACTGCTGGGGGGGTGCGAGGGGACATGAGTGGGGGCCTGGTGGAGGGTGCCACTGGCTGCTGGTGGGTGGGGGTGCAGGGAGACATGAGTTGGACATGAGTGGGGGCCTGGTGGAGGGTGCCCTGCATTGCTGGGGGGTGGGGGTGCAGGGGGACATGAGTGGGGGCCTGGTGGAGGGTGCCCCTGCACTGCTGGGGGGTGGGGGTGCAGGGAGACATGAGTTGGACATGAGTGGGGGCCTGGTGGAGGGTGCCCTGCACTGCTGGGGGGGGTGCTGGGAGACATGAGTTGGACATGAGTGGGGGCCTGGTGGAGGGTGCCCCTGGCTGCTGGTGGGTGGGGGTGCAGGGGGACATGAGTGGGGGCCTGGTGGAGGGTGCTCTGCACTGCTGGGTGGGGGGGTGCTGGGAGACATGAGTTGGACATGAGTGGGGGCCTGGTGGAGGGTGCCCTGCACTGCTGGGGGGTGGGCTGCAGGGGGACATGAGGGGGGCCTGGTGGAGGGTGCCCTGCACTGCTGGGGGGCAGGGGTGCATGGAGACATGAGTTGGACATGAGTGGGGGCTGGGTGGAGGGCCCCTGCACTGCTGGGGGGTGGGGGTGCAGGGAGACATGAGTTAGACATGAGTGGGGGTCTGGTGGAGTGTGCCCTGCACTGCTGGGGCGGGGTGCTGGGAGACATGAGTTGGACATGAGTGGGGGCCTGGTGGAGGGTGCCCTGCACTGCTGGGGGGTGGGGGTGCACGGGGACATGAGTGGGGGCCTGGTGGAGGGTGCCCTGCACTGCTGGGGGGGTGCAGGGAGACATGAGTTGGACATGAGTGGGGGCCTGGTGGAGGGTGCCCTGCACTGCTGGGGGGTGGGGGTGCTGGGAGACATGAGTTGAACATGAGTGGGGGCCTGGTGGAGGGTGCCCCTGGCTGCTGGTGGGTGGGGTGCAGGGGGCCGTGAGTGGGGGCCTGGTGGAGGGTGCCCTGCAATGCTGGGGGTTGGGAGTGCAGGGGGACATGAGTGGGGGCCTGGTGGAGGGTGCCCCCAGCTGCTGGGGGTGGGGGTGCAGGGGGACATGAGTGGGGGCCGGGTGGAGGGTGCCCTGCACTGCTGGGGGCTGGGAGTGCAGGGGGACATGAGTGGGGGCCTGGTGGAGGGTGCCCTGCACTGCTGGGGGGTGGGGGTGCACGGGGACATGAGTGGGGGCCTGGTGGAGGGTGCCCTGCACTGCTGGGGGGGGGGTGCAGGGAGACATGAGTTGGACATGAGTGGGGGCCTGGTGGAGGGTGCCCTGCACTGCTGGGGCGGGGTGCTGGGAGACATGAGTTGGACATGAGTGGGGGCCTGGTGGAGGGTGCCCTGCACTGCTGGGGGGTGGGGGTGCACGGGGACATGAGTGGGGGCCTGGTGGAGGGTGCCCTGCACTGCTGGGGGGCGTGCAGGGAGACATGAGTTGGACATGAGTGGGGGCCTGGTGGAGGGTGCCCTGCACTGCTGGGGGGTGGGGGTGCTGGGAGACATGAGTTGAACATGAGTGGGGGCCTGGTGGAGGGTGCCCCTGGCTGCTGGTGGGTGGGGTGCAGGGGGCCGTGAGTGGGGGCCTGGTGGAGGGTGCCCTGCAATGCTGGGGGTTGGGAGTGCAGGGGGACATGAGTGGGGGCCTGGTGGAGGGTGCCCCCAGCTGCTGGGGGTGGGGGTGCAGGGGGACATGAGTGGGGGCCGGGTGGAGGGTGCCCTGCACTGCTGGGGGCTGGGAGTGCAGGGGGACATGAGTGGGGGCCTGGTGGAGGGTGCCCCTGGCTGCTGGTGGGTGGGGGTGCAGGGGGACATGAGTGGGGGCCTGTTGGAGGGTGCCCTGCACTGCTGGGGGGTGGGGGTGCAGGGAGACATGGGTTGGACATGAGTGGGGGCCAGGTGGAGGGTGCCCTGCACTTCTGGGGGGTGGGGGTGCAGGGGGACATGAGTGGGGGCCTGGTGGAGGGTGCCCTGCACTGCTGGGGGGTGGGGGTGCAGGGGGACATGAGTGGGGGCCTGGTGGAGGGTGCCCTGCACTGCTGGGGGGTGGGGGTGCAGGGAGACATGAGTTGGACATGAGTCGGGGCATGGTGGAGGGTGCCCTGCACTGCTGGGGGGTGGGGGTGCAGGGGGACATGAGTGGGGGCCTGGTGGAGGGTGCCCCTGGCTGCTGCGGGGTGGGGGTGCAGGGGGACATGAGTGGGGGCCTGGTGGAGGGTGCCCTGCACTGCTGGGGGGTGGGGGTGCAGGGAGACATGAGTTGGACATGAGTGGGGGCCTGGTGGAGGGTGCCCTGCACTGCTGGGGGTGGGGGGGGTGCTTGGAGACATGTGTTGGGCATGAGTGGGGGCCTGGTGGAGGGTGCCCTGCACTGCTGGGGGTTGGGGGTGCTGGGAGACATGAGTTGGACATGAGTGGGGGCCTGGTGGAGGGTGCCCCTGGCTGCTGGTGGGTGGGGGTGCAGGGGGACATGAGTGGGGGCCTGGTGGAGGGCGCCATGCACTGCTGGGGGGTGGGGGTGCAGGGGGACATGAGTGGGGGCCTGGTGGAGGGTGCCCCGGATGCTGGGGGGTGGGGGTGCTGGGAGCCATGAGTTGGATATGAGTGGGGGCCTGGTGGAGGGTGCCCCTGGATGCTGGGGGGTGGGGGTGCTGGGGGACATGAGTGGGGGGCCTGGTGGAGGGTGCCCTGCACTGCTGGGGGGTGGGGTGCAGGGGGACATGAGTGGGGGCCTGGTGGAGGGTGCCCCTGGATGCTGGGGGGTGGGGGTGCTGGGAGCCATGAGTTAGACATGAGTGGGGGCCTGGTGGAGGGTGCTCCTGGCTGCTGGGGGGCGGGGGTGCAGGGGGACATGAGTGAGGGCCTGGTGGAGGGTGCCCTGCACTGCTGGGGGGTGGGGGTGCAGGGGGACATGAGTGAGGGGCCTGGTGGAGGGTGCCCCTGGATGCTGGGGGGTGGGGGTGCTGGGGGACATGAGTGGGGGCCTGGTGGAGGGTGCCCTGCACTGCTGGGGGGTGGGGTGCAGGGGGACATGAGTGGGGGCCTGGTGGAGGGTGCCCCTGGATGCTGGGGGGTGGGGGTGCTAGGAGCCATGAGTTGGACATAAGTGGGGGCCTGGTGGAGGGTGCTCCTGGCTGCTGGGGGGTGGCGGTGCAGGGGGACATGAGTGAGGGCCTGGTGGAGGGTGCCCTGCACTGCTGGGGGGTGGGGGTGCAGGGAGACATGAGTTGGACATGAGTGGGGGCCTGGTGGAGGGTGCCCTGGACTGCTGGGGGTTGGGGGTGCTGGGAGACATGAGTTGGATATGAGTGGGGGTGTGGTGGAGGGTGCCCCTGGCTGCTGGTGGGTGGGGGTGCAGGGGGACATGAGTGGGGGCCTGGTGGAGGGTGCCCCTGACTGCAGGGGGGTGGGGGTGCAGGGAGACATGAGTTGGACATGAGTGGGGGCCTGGTGGAGGGTGCCCCTGACTGCTGGGGGGGGGGGGGTGCTGGGAGACATGCGTTGGACATGAGTGGGGGCCTGGTGGAGGGTGCCTCTGGCTGCTGGTGGGTGGGGGTGCAGGGGGACATGAGTGGGGGCCTGGTGGAGGGTGCCCTGCACTGCTGGGGGGCAGGGGGACAGGGAGACATGAGTTGGGCATGAGTGGGGGCCTGGTGGAGGGTGCCCTGCACTGCTGGGGGGTGGGGGTGCAGGGGGACATGAGTGGGGGCCTGGTGGAGGGTGCCCTGCACTGCTGGGGGGTAGGGGTGCAGGGAGACATGAGTTGGACATGAGTGGGGGCCAGGTGGAGGGTGTCCTGCACTGCCGGGGGATGGGGGTGCAGGGGGACATGAGTGGGGGCCTGGTGGAGGGTGCCCCTGCACTGCTGGGGGGTGGGGGTGCAGGGAGACATGAGTTGGACATGAGTGGGGGCCTGGTGGAGTCTGCCCTGCACTGCTGTGGGGGTGGGGGTGCTGGGAGACATGAGTTGGACATGAGTGGGGGCCTGGTGGAGGGTGCCCCTGGCTGCTGGTGGGTGGGGGTGCAGGGGGACATGAGTGGGGGCCTGGTGGAGGGTGCCCTGCACTGCTGTGGGGGTGGGGGTGCTGGGAGACATGAGTTGGACATGAGTGGGGGCCTGGTGGAGGGTGCCCCTGGCTGCTGGTGGGTGGGGGTGCAGGGGGACATGAGTGGGGGCCTGGTGGAGGGTGCCCTGCACTGCTGGGGGGGGTGCTGGGAGACATGAGTTGGACATGAGTGGGGGCCTGGTGGAGGGTGCCCCTGGCTGCTGGTGGGTGGTGGTGCAGGGGGACATGAGTGGGGGCCTGGTGGAGGGTGCCCTGCACTGCTGGGGGGTGGGCTGCAGGGGGACATGTGGGGGGCCTGGTGGAGGGTGCCCTGCACTGCTGGGGGGCAGGGGTGCAGGGAGACATGAGTTGGACATGCGTGGGGGCCTGGTGGAGGGTGCC